>NC_072026.1:6511673-7927923 GCF_027791375.1 Indicator indicator | reverse complement strand
TGGAAAAGTGTTTCAAGAGAGAAGGCTTTTTTCACAGCTCTAAAGGTACCCAAATACTTTTATTTCTGCAGAGTGCAGCCGGTGGCATAACTTCTTAGCCAGTGCAGTGCAAATTGTGTAGGCTGATGGTTCTGATGAGAAGACAAGAGAGCAATGACTGCAGTACAAATATTGAGTTATGTCTGCTATTGACGGGTGACCAAAGAAGTTTGTCAGGTTAGCATTTCAAGATATTAGAATAAATAGTTGTGCTTTTGTGGGAAAAAAATAAGGACAAAAACCCCACTCAGCCTATAAAGGGAAATTGAGTCCATTATCTCTACTGTTTTATTGAAGAGATTAGACTTTCTCTACATTTTGATTAAAAGAAAATTCAGTTATTTTCCTGTCTGTCAGCTACACACTACTTTTGCAAACACGTCAGTAGTAAGCAGTTGGAATCAATGAGACTAAAGCTATTTTTGGGAAACCTATTAAAAAAGAATGAAAGAAAGAAAGAAAAGGCAGTATTAATTTTGTTCCATAAAAAGTGAAACCCCTTATGACTTGAAAGAATCATTTCAAATGAACAGGATAAATCCCATTATTTTCACTGTGGAAATTCCTGTTGACTTTTCTGACAGGAGAGTCCCACCCATTTTTAAATCAAAGTACTAATCAACTCAAGAGAGATTAAGTTTTCACCAGTGATCATGCTGGCAGAAAAGCTTCATTCTGTTTGAAACAAAACCAATAAATGAATAGGAACTTTTTCTCTTCTTCACCCCTCTTTTCATGCACAGCTTTTGAGCTTTGGGAGCTGTATGTGATAAAGATGCAACATCTTAAAGTAATTTCATGTTTATAGTCTTCCTGAAGGGGGATTTCAGCAATATAGCAGAATAAAAGGAAACAGCATGAGACTAACAAGACTGCTGCTGGAGCTTATTGCAGCTTACTATTATTGTTATCTACTTTCAAACATACTCTAGCCATAAGTCTAACTGCTCACTGTCAAGTGCCTTGGCAGCATAGCCATTATCTTCTCTGAATGATTATAGCTACATATTTATATTCTGTGGGGTTTGAACATTGGTATATTCAAGATTAGAAAAGGGAGCATCAGCTGTGGAAGTCCTATGTTTGAAAATATTCACTTTTGTAGAAATTGCCCCTGTTGTGCTCTTTGAAAATTTTGCCTGTTTTGGCTCCAAAAAATGCCTATCTTCTTGGTTCTAGCTTTGGAGAAACTGCACAATGTCAGTAAATAATCTGGTGTGTTGTATCTCAAATATTTTTGATTGAATGTTGCATAGTGAAGTGTACTGGTTCACCTGAGAGACTGGGGATCGACCTACCTGGGACAGTGTCCCAGAGATGTGCTACAACTGCATGCAGAGCTGTTTCCAATCTATCCAAATGTGCAAATCACCAAATTATGCACTTTGAGTAGACTGTGCTTTGATTACAGATCTAGAACTCTTTGATTACAGATCTAGAACTCTTTGATTGGAAAGAAAGAAAGCTGGGGAGGGACTTTTTAGGATATGGGGTAGTGATAGGACTAGGGGGAATGGAATAAAGCTGGAAGTGGGGAGATTCAGGCTGGATGTGAGGAAGAAGTTCTTCACCATGAGAGTGGTGAGAGCCTGGAATGGGTTGTCCAGGGAGGTGGTTGAGGCCCCATCCCTGGAGGTGTTTAAGGCCAGGTTGGATGAGGCTCTGGCCAGCCTGATGTAGTGTGAGGTGTCCCTGCCCATGGCAGGGGGTTGGAACTAGATGACCCTTGTGGTCCCTTCCAACCCTGACTGATTCTATGATTAGTCAGGGAGACAAGGTCATGATGTAGGAAGGTCCACTGAAAGCAAATTAACTACTCAGTATGTACAGATATATGAATGTTTGTGTCTAAATGTGAAAACTGAATGTGGGTAGGTGGATTATCTTCAGCTGTTCTCAGTATAATGGAATGGATTCCATCCTAAATGCAGGCAGACAGGAAAATCTTTGCTATGTAGAACGTTCAATGAAATTACTTTCTGTGCTCAAATATCTAGCCAAATCTCAAAAAATTATTTCAAAAAGTAAAATATAACTGTATATAACAACACTAGAAAATGGAAGAGCACAAGCCTATATTTCAGAGATACATGTGATTATAGTAGGCCAAACTTTCCAGGAAAATTGCATATGGATCTGTAAGACTTGACAAACCTGAGTCAGAGAAATGTTTCTTCTTTTTCTCTTAAAAGTAGAAATATTCTTCAATTTTTCTGACTGAGAAAATTAATCTAATTTCTAGCCAGACAAAAAAAAAGAAAGAATAGCCTAACCTAAAAAAATTGGTTTAGTGCATTATATTTTATATCAGAAAAATGAAGAACCTGAGATTTGTCTGTAACTCACTGTTTCCATTTTAGCCTTCACACTGGCAAGTTTACTTGAAAATCAATATTTTACATTGAAAAACATACATTCTGTGTCAGTAATATTCTCAAGCAATATAGATCTTAAAGAAAAATGTCAGTACTTGCCAGGTAAATATTTGTAATGAGTAATCTGTTTGAACCACCAGGGAAACTGCAGATCTGGAAGCAATGACCAACTACTCCAGTGGTGCTCTTAAGCAGCTGTTCTCCTCCTTCTCCCCTGGTAATTTTGTTCATGATGTTTACCACAGGGCTGCATCATTACTCTTCCTTTGGCAGCTGTAACTTTTCCTCTTGCAAATGTCAGCCCTCAGCAAAAAAGCAGCTCTTAAGCAGTAATTACACAGGCTTGTCCTGCAGAAATAGGGCACTTGCTAGATAGCAAATCATGCCAGGTACTCTGCAAGGTTTCTATTGGGCCCAGTTTGTCATACGCAAGTAGAAAGAGGTGAAAGGATTTCGTACAAGCAGGATAGGCATCCACAGAGAAGCAGGAGCTAGTGTCAGGAGATTTTTTCTTGTCTCTGCTATCATTTTATCTGTGGCATATATTACCTAAAGTTTCTGTGTTTCAAGCATTTCTGTCAAAGGTGTTCATATTTGCCTGTGTCTTGTAAAACAATTCAGGATCCATAATGCATAAAGTCTTTTTGATCTTGTACTCTGAAGAGGCACCTAAATGATTATTGTATTCTTCACACTCTTGAATAGGAGACCTGAAGGATTTAATCTTAAATAACTGGTCAGTTGTTCCCACTACAGAAGTAGATTGTCTCTTCCAAGGAAGTTGTGCTGAAAGCAAACCCTTAATTATTGAATTCTGCATCCATACCTATCATCCTTGTCTCAAAATATCCTGTTGTTACAAGAGTAATCTCTCAAGGGTTAAACTGCCCACCAGTTCCCAATATTTCAGCCCTGCATAAACCTAAAATTATCACAAAGTGGAAAGATTCACTTAAGTCATGATGGCAAATTGGTAATTGTTTTTATATTAAAATTACCATATTTGAGCTCAGCACTTTAAAACAAGTGCACTCTACATGTAAAGGAGCACAGAGGGTTTAATCTTCTGGAAAACCCATGACACCTGTCATTGGAGAATGCAAGTCAGAATCTGTGGTAGCAGGGAGCTTTGCTGCAGGTGCTTGAAGGTTCCAAACAGATTTTTAAAAGAGAAATTATGTCTCATTCTGAAGACAAAAAAAAACAAAAACAAAAACAAAAACACACAACCCCCTTAGCCTCTCTCATCAGATAATGATCAGGGATAACAATCATTTTTGTGTTATGAGTTTACAGCCCAGTGCAATACAGCCTTTGGTGCCATAGGGTTACCTCATCTTAATGAATGATAATCAGAGGCCTTTTTGAACGTTAAATTAGGGAAAAAATGAGATGGTCAGTTTTCTCAGTGTTTTATACAGTAATGAAATTATGAAAGGGGAAAATGTATTCTTTCATTCAGCATTATCCCTGTCTTCCTGCTCCCTTGATGTAGTGCTGCCAACCAGCCATCCCTAGCTTAATTTTTCAATTTCAGCTCTTCAACCCTACCTGCCGGTTGCAGCTGCTGAGCTGCTGTCTCTCTCTGTTGGGTTGGCTTGGTGGGTGATCAGTGCCACACAGCATCAGCCTAGAAAATGAGTGCTTTCTCTTTGCCATAATTTCTCCCCCTACCTCTGCCCTTCCCTGTTCACACAGCACAGTGCAAGCACGTATCTCCATCACTGACTGGATCTAGAGTAAGGGGCAAGACCTGCCTGGGTAATGTGAAATGGCTGCACCTTGCAGTCCAATCCACTATTCTCATCCTTCCTTTCTTACAGGGTTGCATCTGTCTCTACCTGGATGTAAGGGTCTGATCATTCACTTCCACTCAATTGGACAACAGGTTTTGAAACATTTTTTTCCTTTCCAAAAATTAACTGTGAATGATGAGAGAAACAGAAGATGAAACAAAGCTTATAACAGGCTTATTATAAAGCACATTTTGAGCAGTAAACCATCTTTAGAATGGAAGTTGCACATTTTCCCAAGGAGAGAATGAGAAGGGTGGAGAATGAGACTGTCTGAAGCATTTTGTACACTTAATGATTCTACCAAGGGTAAGTGAATGTCGTGAGACATTGTGGAGATTTAAAGCTGTAATTGCTTGGCAAATAGGACAAGAAGTCTGTGTGTAAAAGGACAAATGAATACATTTCACAATATTAGCATGATACTGTGTTGTATTTATGCTCTGTAGTGATAATGGGCAGTGCATCAGACCCTGGATCTAGGGCTCAGTGTCCAGTGTAGGGACAACTCTATGACCAATTTCAGAAACAATTCAGGTTTTTGTACACAGAAGAGAAGGTGTGAGTTTGCTGTTGGGGCTTTTGCCTGAGACTACTACTGAGGAATTAAAGAGATTTACTTGTGTTTTTAAGAAAACTCATTTTCACTTTTTGTAGCATGTCAAGAGTATTGCACAGTTTAGTGTTTTCTTCAGCTTGCCTTAGCACATGTTCTTTTTTCCCCTTTGGCAGGCAGACTCCACACCAAAGAATTTAGAAGCAGATTGTTTTCCAAGCAAGCCCTAAATAATTTAGAAGGATATGTCATACAGGAGCGAGCTTAGACACACACTTATGTTGTGTAGTATTTCTTTTTGTTGCCAAAGGCTATAGAGAAGGCCACCCACAGTGAAAGTACAGTGTCCAAAACTCATTAATTGTCTTTAGCTTTTTGTGTACTTCCTCCCAGTGTATTTTCATGTGTTTGTGGGACCATGGCTGTCTGTGAGATACCTGGCACTTTATGATTTAAACTACAGTTGTGAGAAGCTGTGAAAAAGCATGTGGTGCCAGCAGAGTTGGCAAAAAGTGTTTTGTGCTCTGGCTTAAAAGAATTAATGTATTGTGACAAGCCACTGGAATGAAATGGTCCTAAACCAAAGAATCGGAAGTGACTGAGTAGGATTCCAAAGAGCTCATCCTGGCAAACCAAAAGGGTGAGAGAAAAGAGAACACTCTTCAAAAAACATACCAGGAGGAATCCTGAGGGTTGCAGACTTGTGATTTCACCAGAAATGATGACATAAAGTGGAAAGTCTGTAAAACTGAATCTTTTGATTTCAAAGGATATACTTGCTGCTAGGTATGTGTTCATATCTATATATGTGCATATACACACTTCAAAACAAAACAAAAAATAGGCCTCTCCACAACCTCCTTTTCATCAAATACCAACTGTCCTCCTTGGGATCTCATGTGGAATACTCTGCTCCTTCTGATACTTAGCCATGCCAGGAGCATCCATTGGAGGCAGAGCCTAGTGAGCATCTCTGCCCAGTCTGAGGCCTGGTTTAGGACTGGATGTAGGAAGTGGTAAACTGGCTGGGTTTATGAGAACAGAGGACCCTGCCCTTTTTGGTTTTATTTTACTGTTTCGTCCTAAAGATTCAAGCTGCCTTTTCTTTTTCATGCTGGTCACTTTACTGCCCATCTAGAGAAAGGGGAGACCTGAGTTTTGCAGTTGTAGCAACTGTGGCTCTTCCAGCAGGACTTGAATCCTTGTCAATGAATCAGGTTTCCCTTTTCTCAGTGATTTACTGTGACCTGAAACACCTAATACCTTGGCAGAAAAAAAAAAATGGGGAAAATATGGGAGATTACTTGGGGCATTGCTTCTAAGCTAACTACTAATACAGGTAAATGAATATTATCCTTGCATAAATAGACCTGTCAAGTGATAAGAGTAACAGGAGTTCAAGAAGCTATTCTTTTGGAAAAGAAGTAAAGAAAGATTGATTTTACTTTACCACACTTTATACAGTACAGCAGTAGATTTCTCACCTCAATATTGCACAATTTCTACATGCAGCACTCCTACAACTAAAGCTGAAGCAAGGAAGGAGTTGTTCTTTTTTTTGTTGTAAAGGGACTTGTGTCGTGAATGACTTTACCTTTTGCCTTTTACCTTTTACAAAAAAATAAAAAAGGTAAAAATCGAGGAGAGGACTGGCACTGATGCATAGAAAACATAGCAGGAATATTTCATAAGAAAAAAACACTGAAATGCTGCAGTCTTTGTGCCAGAAGGATTTTCAAAGTGATCCACAGATGTATGGTTGAAATGTTCACTCATGTCTCCAACAGAGATGGAAAAACAGAGACTACATCTTTCACATTTTAGAGCTCTGCAGATCAAGAGGAAAGCTTTAAGCAGTAAGATGCGCCATTCCAGAGGCATTCAAGGGGACAATTTAGCATTCTGCAGCATCATGTCAACAATAAAAAATAGCATAAGGAGAAAATAAATAGATAGTGAATACCTTAAAAATCATATTGACATTGGCACATACTTATTTTCCACAGTATTTTCTGAGATTCATGCTGAAGTGGAAGTCTTTTCCATGGCAAGGTATCAACTGTTTTATTAAAAGGTATTAAGACATTTCAGAATACATTCAGCATGCTATGCATGTGAATGAAAGGAAGAGTAGCAAAATATTTTGCCAAAGCTAACTAGATAAAAGCAAAATAAACAATAAAACCCAAGGCATTGTTAATAAGTAGCACGACATGCATTTCCTTCAGCTATGTAATTCTTGGGGTTTGGCATAGATTTGAAAGTGTTTGTTGCAGTGGGAGTACAAGGCCCCTGTGCTTCTATAGAAGCTTTGCACAGGTAACTTCCAATTATTGAAGCCAAGTGTTTCAAGAAAGAGATTGGCTGCTTATAAGAAGAGTGAGAACAGAATTGGGCAGCCATGCAAATTATTTGTTTTACAAAGGAGGATGTGATTCAAAAGTGATTAAATTCTTCACACTTTCTCTAACAGGCTGGCTTTCAACTCATTTGTGCAAGAGAGATTATCTGCAGGTAAGTGACTCTATTGTATCTGTTTTTCTCTGATTTTATAAGCTCTATTACTGACTTCAGTGACTGATGCTCAGCTAAAACTATGACCAATGTGCTAAGCCACTATATCATGCCCTATAATTCTGTCTTCCTAATTTTTTTCTGTATATCATGCTTTTAATTAGGTCAGCTGCAGTTTACACACACACAAAAGAGGCTTATAGGGTTTGACTGACAGTGCTTTGTTTAATTTTTTTGGATGAATGTCTATCTCTATCACCAGGAACAACTAATCAAATATTTTGTCAGCTTTTTAGTTAGGTTGTCAATTGGTGGTTTATAGCAGCTGCTGTGAATTAATAGTTGTTGGTGGGGGTTTTGTTTTGTTTTGTTTTAGTAGGAAATATGGTAAATGCATAAACCAAAATACAATTATAGAGAACCAACTTCCCTGTTCTGTTTTAATAATAATAACAAGATATGTTGGGTGGTGTTCTTGGTTTGAGGGAGGTTTTTTTTTTTTTTTCTAATGTATATGAGTTTAATTACAACAAAAAAAATATAAAGATTTCCTTTCTTCTCCAGAGCTGGAGACCAGACATTTTGCTTTCAAATTATAAGATGTCATTATTTTACATACATTTTTATGTTCCTCTGGCAAAGAAAACACTGTAGTTAGCACAGAAATCCTCCTCAGTGTACAGTCTCCAAATGGACTCCATCCAAAACCTCCTGAAGTCAATAGAAAAATGCTCATACTCCTCATTTGATATTGGATGAAGTCTTATTTTAGCTATGACCAAGCTTACTTTCACATTTCTGGTATGTTTCTATAGATTTGTTTGTTCATTTGTACTTACTAAGATACTTTAAATTGTGAAATAAGTAGTCATGACATGAAGTTTTCCCTAAGTGAAGTAAAAATTCTCACTGATTTTGAGAAGGTAAACACTTCATTTTTGTTTTGGTTAGTTGTGCTCAGGGTGAGATGGAGTGTATCTTTTTTATTTCAGTTTGTCCTTTTTCTCCTTATGAACTGGCAAAATGAGCTATGTTTTTATTACCATGTATGGGGAATTAAGGCACACAGTTTCCATTAAGAATGATCTGTTACCTTGAAAAAAATGTTAATGTTCTTACTTCTGCTTTTTTATTCTTCATTACGTTGTTAATAATAATGAAATTGCAAGCCTAATTGCACCCTAATGAAAACTTGTCCTTTTATCTATGATTAGGAACAGATCCATAGATTAGGTGTTAGGAAAAAAAAAATTTCCAAAGGAATGGTGAGATCTACTCTAAGAGAGCTCCAAGGAGAGAAGGTAGAAAATCTAGTTGTTTATCACACCTTTACTTTATATCCTTTTCTCTAGCGACTTAAGAGATTTAAGTTTCACATCTTGCATTTAATGAACTAACTTGGATTGTGACTTGCATTAAAATGCCAAGCAGAATATCTTCTGTTTTGTATTTGTATTTTAGTCTGTCTGTAGTGAAACCATCCAGCAAACCTTAGACTGATTTAATTGCATACTGAATCCCAGCTCTGTATGCAGAACTATATGTTCTTCAGCCATACTCACAGGACTGGCTGTCTTCTGCTCTGACTTAGTAACAAAAAAAGCTAAGAGGGCTGTCATTTATTTTGCAGCAATTTCAGATAACTGTCTCCTGTGATGATAAAGTATTGCAGGATGGAGAGATGAAACGTGTTATGTTTTTAAGAGGAAAGATGAGTATTTGCTATTAAAGGGTGCAAGGACCAGGAAATAGATGCTATTGCAAAATAAAAATTCCAGGGACTTGTAATGGTCTAGGTGAAACTGAAGGAACAGTGTTGACAGTGAGACCTTGTAATGTGTTGCACGAAGCATGCAGCTAGCTAAAACTGTTAATCTGGTATTTGTGAGGTTTTCTCCATATTATGCTGAGTTCCTGCAGACTTTTGTGAGGTTTTCTCCATATTATGCTGAGTTCCTGCAGACTTTTAAGTGATAATCCTGTTATGTACATTCAAACAGGTTCTAAATATTCCTCTATAGAAATAGCTATAGAAAAATTATGCATTTCAGTAGGGATTCCAAAATGCTGTTCACAGTGAGTGCTTCTCCTCCACTGAAAATTGATTATTCCACTCTGTATATTTTCCAAAGCCATTTAAGTGCATCAGATAGTTAGAGAAGTTTGACATGCTAAGTGATAGTCTGGCTAGAGTAGCACTTGTGTGAGGTAAGTGAATTGTTTCCAGTAAACTTGGCACATCCATATTGTTAATATCACCTATATTCAGAATGCTCAGTCAATTTATTGTATGACATTTTTCATTTAAGTGGGTTGTATGGATTAATTGTGTTCATTCTAAATATGTAATTGATTTTTTTGTTTGTTTGTTTTTGTTTGTTTGTTTATTTGTTTTCTAAATGACCTGCCATGCTATTTCTTTTTTTTTTTTGGCTTCTTCATAACTGATTTTCAGTGTATAAAACATTTACTATTTAATACCTGTTGCAAAATAAAATTATAAAAAACAATAGTGAAGATTTTTTGCAGTCTGTCCTTCCTCATCATGCTGTTTGCAGACAGTTGCGCCTTATCTCAAATACTGATTACTGCCAAACTATGTACAAAGCCAGAAATAAGCATAGCAAGTTGTTTTTTTTTTCCCATGGTAAACTCATTAATCAGCATTTTCAAAGCTCTAGTGGAACATAACTAAATCAGCTGGTGAAGTAATAAAGAAGAAATTCCTGATGACCAAGTGATTTCCTTCTCAAAGTTGCAGAAAACATAGGAAAATAACAAGGAACAGGAGTGGGACTGTATGAAATTTTAACTGTTGACCACATCAATTCTCTTATTCTCATTGTAGTTCTCTTCTTTCAAAGATATGTTAGAGACATACTGTCATTGTAGCATACAGTGGTGAGAGAAGAGTGAGTTAGGAAGCCTGAAATACTTCAGCCTATCTGTCAGTGGCCAAAGATAGCTTGACAGAATTATATTTCTACTTGGCCTGAGGAATAAGTCACAATTTCAAAACATCTCAAGAGCAGCCAGGACAAAGTATTAGGGTTTGATTTTCCTGATGTAAGACTAAAACCTCTCAAGTCAGGTGAAGGTTGCTGACTCTTTGTTTAATAGATAAGTGACAGGAGATTTGGGTTATCTTTTCAAAAGCTGAGAGAACATCTGTGAAGTATAACTATGCATTCAGTTGAACAGTTAAAAGAAACTTTGTTATGTTGGAAGTGTCTTACTGTTTTTGTTTGGTTTTGGGTTTTTTTTTTTTTGTTTGTTTTGTGTGGGTTTTTTTAGTTTTATACCAGTTTCTTAGCTTGTCTTGCCTAGTTCAGTGTAATATTTAATCAGATTTGGGGTTACATACTTACACAAGTGAGCAATCTCCTGATGACTTCCATGTAGGTTTTGTTGATGAGAGGAACCTGGTGTTTGTGGAGTACAACTCAATACTGAAGGGCTAAAATTGTTAGTGCTAAAGTCTATTGATCTAGCCAAATGAGTTGATGATACTACATAGAAACAGCCAAAACATTTATGAGCAGAGCTTTAGCATGTCCATCTGACTCATTCTGCTTTTCTGTGATATTTGAAAACAGAAAACTTCTCCAATTTTTATGGCATGTAACATTTTGTCCTGCAGCTTTAGTCCTGGACACATTTTCTTAATTTATTCTGGATAACGGGAAGTTGCCATATCTTATGACACCTTTTTTAAAAGACCAATCATACTTCTAATTGCTTAATTAATCACAGCATGAAAGGGGCACAATCTTCAAGGACAACTTGCTTTTTATCTTTTTCTTTTTTCTCTCCTGCAAAATTTGGTTGGCTGCTTTCTTTATCAAAGCTAGCTGTTTGATAACAGAAAGTATAGCTAAGATGGTTGATCAAACAGACATAAGATTATCATTGACACTCTTTAGTATAAGATGACTAACCTATAAATTCTAGCTAGACATTTCTATCTCATCAGTGTGGATGAGTGCGTGTGATCTATGCCCCAAATGTTGGAATATGCCCTTCAGTTTCAGCAAAGCATAGATTAATAGAATCCCACAAATCTAAAATATAACAGAGAGCCTAAATGCAGAGATGAGTGCCTTTCAAATGGTAGAGTGCCTAATTTGAGGACAGCCAAGGATTCATGTTCTTTGTACTGGTCAATGGACTCATTACTTCTCACCACTGAGAAACATGCTGCTTTTTTTTGTCACACAACCTGTCTCATCTCATTAGCACAATGACTTGAACATGTTGACAGCATGTAATGGTTTTCACTGCATATGCTAAGAAGTGATTTTAAACCAATTTGCTGTTTTCGTTGTAGGCAGACTGTGACTACTGATTGTTGCTAAGGTCCCGTAAAACTTATTCATTTACCACAATTCCTATAGGTAAAATATTAAACTGTGAAACAGATGATACAATACACCAGCATGCTTATTTCTTTCTCTGTATGTTAATGAGCTCCCACTCATTCCCAACTGGTAGCTTGGTACATTGCTGTGAATGCATTCAGACTGAATCAACGTTCAGTGACTCAACAGACAGCTTCTACATTGGCTCATTGTTTCCCTGAATGCAATTAAAGCATAGCTAATTCTCAGAGCTGAAAGTCTAAGGTTTTCTAAATACATCATCTGCATCTTATAAGCACATTTAAATGATAGACTTCATTCTCCCCATTAGGTACCACCTACCTTGCTTTGTCATGTTTATATTATTCTTCCCAAAGAATTAACAGGGGGAATTGAAGCTTTCAAGAAAGTTCCTACCTGTCTATTCTATTTACCATTACTAATAAGAAGCTCAGGATTTAGCAGCTTTAAATAATGAACTCTCTATTTAGTAGTGACCTGATGTTTGAATGCTAACCAACATTCAAAGAAGAAAAAAAGCAAAAACAAAACAGTTTGTCACAAGCAAATGGTTCTTCCCTTCATCAGCTTTACCTCTGAATAGTAGTTGAGACTGAGAAGTGTCCCAGCTCAAGGGGAGATACTGAGACTCAGACCACTAAGAACCCAGGGAGCTCTGATGAGCCTCACTGTAGAATCAGTATTTATAGGGTCTCAAGATTATTGACTTTGGTCGTTATGACACTAGCACTTTTCCACTGTGGCCATTAACCTTGTCAGGTGAGTGTGGCTCTTCTTTGAGGGGGCTGGGGTTATCTGTTGCCACCTTTCCAAGGTATTCAGGAGTTGTGAGTATAGTTGGAGCAGGTGAGTGCCCAGCTGTCTCAGCTCTGAGAACAGAGGGTATTAAGCATTCACAGCCTCCCACACTTCTAAACTTTAACCAGTTGGACAATGGTTCCACAAAAAGTGTGTAAAATTAAATGTTTCATGTCTCTGATTTATTTTCTCTTGAGTTCATTTTAAGAACTATGCTATGATCTGAGGTTGGCAAAACTACAAGGTTTGAAAAAGTAATGTCTGTTTACTTAAATGGCAAATTATCAGACTCTAAATGTAGAAAGCAAATATCCCATTTAGGTTTATGAATTCAGAGCTCTTCACTGGATTTGCTGGAGTCACAAGCACCTACACAGCACACAAGCAGAGGAGTGGAGTCTCCTAGCTGATTGGATTTATTGGTATGCAGCCTTCTAACATATATTTTGCCTTCTGTTTAGTGCTAGTTTGGAAGTTTACAACCTTTGGTCACAAACAGAGTTTGTCGTGTACAGTGACTCTGCCCTGTATAGCCACTGGCTGTATTTTATTTTGCTGCTTCAACGTTTTTGATTCAGCTTCCTCCTATTTTATCTAGCTCAGCTGGTAGCCTGTGGCTCTGAGCTACTGTCATTTGATTTAACCACTCACAAATCAGTTAAGTCAAAATTAATTAATGAATTTCTGTTTCCTTTCTCCTGAGCTCTCCTAAATAATTCATTTTTCATTTACTCAAGGTACTAAAAACATTTGGCTTGGCATTATTTGTCCAAGGTGACTATGAAAATGGAACTGCTCAAAAAATAGTTGGAGAGTTGTGCTCTTTGAAATGCCCATAATATTGTTTTAAAATGTCTTGGTTTGTTGTAGATGAGGGGAAAAAATGTAACTCTTACTTTCAGAAGTGATGGAAGTTGAATATTAAATAAATAAGACATAATATCTTTTTTTCCCATGTAGTAAAAGGGGTCTTGGGAAAAAAATAAATCAATAATAAAAGTTGTACTTTATTGACTCTCCTGGAACTAAAGACACTCTAGACAGGAGAAATTCATCAGAGCTGAAGTAAATCACTATCCTTTTTCTTCTGTGGCACACCATAGGTACAGAATATGCACACTGTGCCATCATATGAAGCTAGTAACTGTAGGGTCACTGTAAGTTTTATTTTACTTTTATAGAATGATTTTTTGAAGGAGAACAGAAGAAAGGCATGCAACAGCAGCAGGTGAGCCTGTAGCTGCTTTCATCTTGGGTTTTCTAAAATGAACTTGACCTTTCAACAATGCTAGGATTATTTCTGTGACATCGCAGCAGCAGAAGAAAGAGGAACTCAAGGAATATTAAAGGAACTTTCAACAGTAAGTGAATATGAGCTATGAGTAGCACTTGGTCCCTATTGATTTAATTTTCATTTAAGTAGTACCTTAATCACAGGTGGTAAGTGTGATTTTTCAAAGATAATTGATAGCTAAAGTTACTGAGAGATGAGCCAGATTTCCTAGGTAATTTGAAACCTGCAGCTTTTTTTAAGGTAGTTGTCTAATCTCAGTGAAGTGAGCATTACCAAATGCTGCTGGAGACTGCACAGGTTATGCTCTGCTTTGATCCTGGTCTCATAGTTTGCTTTTTGAGCTAGCTGGAGATATTACTGTAACATTTTATACTCATGGTGGAAAGAAGAAAATGAGTGCAAAGTATACTCAGATATTAAATAAAAGAGAATATTTTATGATGGGATTATTTCATAATGCTTGTCTTAAAGTCCCTGGGATTTTGTCTGCTGAGTTTGCTTCCCAGAGATGTGGGATGATACAAAATTTGATGATATGTGATTGAAGGAAGGACATTCTAGGCAGTTTGTGATGCAAGAGCTTAACACACAGCCACTTTTTGGGCAATATTTTCAGTTTTGTTTCCTCTGTGCCCCTCAGTAAGGGAGAGACAGTGCAATGAGATGCTGACTCATATATCCATGTGGGGAAGAAAAGCTCAGACATGTTAAGGATGTACATTAACTAAGATGCCCCAAACCTTTTCTGAATGAAGGGGAAAGATTTGCCTGTTGACAAGTGAAGCAGCATTACTTTGTTTATGCTACAGTAAAACATAAGCCACTTAAATATTTCTCTTAAGAACCATACTTTTAGTTAGTGACAGTCTCTTGCTCTTTTTACTTAGACAATTCATTCAGAGGAATAACCTTGAAATGTAGTTAAGACTGACCTCTTGAAATTCAGGATGTATCCACAACCATCATTCCAGATGTATCCTCAACATCATTCCAGATGTCTTGCCAGATATCTCATGTATTCATACTTAGAAATCCTCAAAACATTTTTGCACCTATTAGTGAGTGTTTAAGCAGTGCTACATGAAGTTTCAACCACGCAGGCATTTGCAGTGGAGGTGCAAAAACTTGCTCTAGAGGTGTTTAATGTACTCTTCCTGTAGCATAACAGGGGGGATCTGTCTTCCGCAGAAGAGCTGTCAGTTTGATAGTGATTGTAAAGAATATTTATCGCTGAGAAGTGAAGCGGTATGTAGAATACAACATCTGCAGGGAGGTATTTGACTCCATTTAATTTTATTTTATTTTGGTTTTGCATGCAAAAAAAGGTCAAGATGTTCAGAAAGAGTAGCTCCCACTGCTTCATAGATACACTGTGGCTCCTTCCCAAGAATAAGCTGATCCTGTGGTTTTTCCAAATTTGAGCCCAACCGCTGTCAATATTGTTGGCAATTTAACGGGGGCGGGGGAGGGGGGAGGAAAGCTGTTTGTGTTACACAATCCTATTTTGTGGTATTTAATATCAATAAAGAGGAGGTATATCTGGCATCTCTGCTTTCTCATACTCTACAGTCCAGCCTTTGAAAGCATAGCCTGGCACAGAGATACTGAAGAGGAGCCAGACCTCTATATAGTTTATCCCTGTGTAGCTACTCTAATATCCGTATGATTTCCCCCTGGAAAACAGAACATCTGCTCGTTTGAAAGGTTGTAACTCTACAAATTGCCCTCTAACCAAAGATGTTAAAAATGACAGTTGTTTTGTAGGAAATTTCAGAAGTAATGTATTTGTTTGTGTGCTAGAAAAAGACAATTGCAACAAAGCAGTGGAGGGCTTTTTTTTTTTTGCATGTTGTGGATGTACAAATATTGTATTTGTGTGTTCTGCAAATAGGTTTGAACAAAACTAATTTGTTGTTTTTTCCATGTAATTTTAGTTAACCTAAAACTTTTAAAAACAAAACAAAACAAAAAACCCCAACCAAACAAAAAACACTCCCAGTTTTCCACCTGAAGATTCAGAAAGAAGGAAAATTTCATCAACATTTTTAATTTCCTTTTAATACCTACTTCTCATAGGAAAAATAAAAAAAAAGAAAGAAAAAGAACCCTAGATCAGTTATCTGCACTCATTTTTCTTCCACTTACTCCTATGTGAATCAATAGTAATTTCTTCTCTATTTCTGCTGCATAGATCTAGGGTTAAAAGATGGAGAATTTGACCTCTGAAACTATTTGAAGCTGTGTTGCTTTTGTTTCACATGGTTAAAATGAACTCTGCATCCTTCTGTGTGTCCTCCATTCCCAACATGCCACATGTGCTAGGTTGCTTCATCAGCCACGCCTAGCTGAGAATGGGTGCTGAGCAGGGAGGGAGCTGATTCCTTACCTTCTTCCCCACCTGTTATAGGTCTAGTCTGCCTTAATGCAAAATGTTTTAAATTCACTTGCTAGATTTGGTGTTCAAATGAATTTTGAGTCCAAGGCCTAGGAGCAGTTTTCTGCCACCTTCCATCCATACTTTCAGGGAGATAGACCATTTCACCCCGGCTCTATAGAGGACAGCTTGGATTTGCCCCTGTCCATCCTTCTACTGTGACCCTGCAATCTACCTGACAGCATCAGTCACTCCCTTGATAGTTCATCTTTGTTCATTAACTTATTTTGTGTGCATTTGAGATATTCAGTATAATTTTAAGACTGCAGAAGTTTCTTAGTTTATACATCCCTTTCCACTGATTTACATGAAGTAACCTGCACAACTCTTTCTCCTCCATGGTCTTTGTTTTCTTTCATTCCCAGAGGAGGCTTAGAAACACCCACTGGCTTTACTAACTGAACAAGAAATTGGTATCTGTGTGGCTTTACTGAAGATTATTGATACATTGTCATGTTTTAGAGTTTCTCCATATATATACATATTTATTTTTCTTTAAAAAGGCAGTAATTGCTTGTGTTATTTATATTTTTGGAGTAAAAATAACCATAACTTTAGCTAGGAATAATTCTTAAATAAATATTCGTATTAATAATTAATTCCTTGGTGGGAACTAATTACCTGTTGCAGTGCAATGCAGCATGAGACACTGCTTTGAGTGTAATAAATAGCAGGCTGTTCCCATAAACATATGTTGAAAGCATAGGCACTGAGTAATGAAAATCATACATCATGAAGAGAACAGTATGATAGAAGTTTTGTAAAGCAACCTTAATGTATCATAGATTCTGACTTGGCAATTACA
Source organism: Indicator indicator (assembly GCF_027791375.1). Classification (NCBI taxonomy): domain Eukaryota; kingdom Metazoa; phylum Chordata; class Aves; order Piciformes; family Indicatoridae; genus Indicator; species Indicator indicator. Next base: position 7,910,936 of record NC_072026.1, on the reverse strand, counting down.
AAACACTTAGGTGCAGTGGAGCAGATTCCCAACTGGTGTAACTTGCTGTCATGCCATCAAAGCTGATAAACACCAGTTTAGCATTTGGGTGACTATGAAGTTCCCGTCACATATGTCAATGTGCTTTGAAGTGCATTCTGCAGGGGTTTCCAGATTTGGATGCTCAGCTGTTTTCAGTGCTGTTGCTTTCAGTGCTCACCTTTTGACTTTGCATTGAATTGGAATAGTTGAATTATGTTCAGCTACATCTGGGCCACAGTTTGGGATTTACTCATCATCCCCTTTCTGCCAAGAGCAATACGTCTTTGTGGGCCAAGACAACAGGATAAATCAATGTGGACTCGCAGAATGCATTAGAGGAAGATCTGAATTTCTCCATTACGATCTTTGCTTCAGAATAGACCTTTCTCTGCTTTAGTATCTGGAATTTCTTCTGTTCTACACAGAGTAAAAATTAAGCGTAAGAAGCACTGATTCCAAAAGTGTTGCATCCAGGACTGCTTCATTCAATAGAGCCTTCTTTCAGTGAACATTCATGGAGTCAGAATTGAATTTAGACAGAACACAGCCAGGGATGATGTGAAGGAAAGGATGTAACACTGAGAGGCTGTGAGAAGCCCAAAATGTTACTTGTGATTTCACAGTTTCCCTCCATTTATAATCATGGGATGCTGAGGTGAAGCATGTCTATTGAGAATTATTATGGTCAGAGCAAGGACCAAAAACTTTCCTGTGGGAGGTTCATAGCTGAGCAGCAGTTCTTAAAGCAATGTCAGTTGAAGTGCTTGCTGCTTGCATTGCACAGTTAAATGGAAATGTAACACTTCCAGATCTGATGTGTTGGAGTTAAAAGTTCACACAGGAATGAAGAACTAGTGTTCCAGTTATTCTGCTTACTGTCTCAGAGCCTTTCCATGAATGGACAGACAACCTGTAACTGATGATTTTCCAGTCTTGTGGAGTACTTACCAGTTTGGTTTTTATATCAGGGAAAGGTAAACCTGTAGCACAGCTCAGGTTTGCAAATGCATTCTTTCCTCTGAAAGAGATCAGGTGCAGAGCACAAATAAACACACACTTAAGGTTTTTTTATGTGTGAAAGGAGATAAAGCTGAGTTTTTATGTGTGAAAGGAGATAAAGCTGAGCTCAAACATTTGTAGACAGATGAGCTGAGACGGTAATGAAAATATATCCTAAATCAAGGTTAAGAAAATTGTGCTGTTACACCTCGGAGTCTGCAAACACCCCAACTCATCTGGGAGTGATAGCTCCCTGGCACTGCAGCACCACACCCAGTCAGAACTTGCCTGCCTTTCAAGCCTTCTTTAAGAGTTATCACTGCTGCTTTTTATTGCTTAGGCAAATGACAAATTGAGGCTTCTGTTTTCCTGCCAAACCCAATTTGTTTTGCTGTCTTTCACTTCTCTGACCCTGTCTATCTTGACTAGCTCCTGCTTTCAGTCTGTACTTTAGACCAGGGTGTTCTGCAGCAAAGACTATCATTTCAAGAATAGTCTGGGGATGGCATTCCCAGGTATGACCATTTTAGAAACAGAAAAAAGAAAAAAAACATTTCCCTGGTTTGCTTTGAGGTTAGAATGAGTCAGGGAAGGTTTGCATAAGGAAAAAAAAATGCAAACTAACCCAAACTTTCTATATCTAAGGCTGTGACTAAAACCAGGGAAAATTTCCATTTGCTTTGGATGACAAAGAAAATTCACACTGCATTTGCAGTTCGTGTGGTGACAGTTTTCTCATCTGTAAATGCTGCAGTACATATTATCTTACATGGGTTCCCATTGTGTTGCTCTGGAAAGGACTTTATCTTCTTCCTTCACACCCTAACGGTTAATGAAGAATGGAGAGTGGATATATGGGGTTGTAACAGACTGGTCTATGTTCTGCAGAATTTTGAAATATTACAGTTTTCCCTTGTTTCTTCTTTGAGCTCATGAAAGGCTAAAAAGTATTTTTTAAAAAAATATGCTTACTGGAGGAAAGAATCACTGATATGGGCCAGCTTGAAAAACAAACAAACAAAAGTAGGACTTTTAAAAGATCCTATAAATTAATATTAAGATTTTTTCCCTTAAAAAAGAAGAAGAGTACAGGTGTAAGGGCACAATGTGACCAAGATTTTTATTAGTGACTCTTATTTAAATCTGATGTTTGGAGCTCCAAAAGAACAAAAATATAATTTGTCAGCATTCTGTCAAGATTCAAAATGACAAGGGATATCAACCCTAATGCTTCAGGGCATGAAGTGATTTCTTGCTAGGATTATGAAGGTATTTTGCAATTTAGTGCAACTGTCTGCTCTTCCTTCCTGATCATTAGAAATTGTAAATGTGGGCTATTGCCAGAGGCAGGCTGCTAAATCTGCTTAAATAATATTATTTGTTTCTCCAGCAAGGTAGTCTCTAAACTCTTGAACGCTCACTCCTTAACAGATTATTTAAAACAAAACATTTTTTTAGATTCTTTTTGAACTTTCACTTGCAAGCATTTTGGGTTTACTCTTTAGGAGAAAAAGTTCTATCTTTTCGGAGGAAAATGGCAAACAAAACTGTTGCTCTATGTAAGTTAAATTCAGAGTGCAGTGGGCAGATATCTGTAACTCTGGCCTTTGGAAATGAGGATGTGTGGGATTGTTTCAGCTTAGACTATTTGCTTCAGGTTTCTCCTCAAAATGCTTCTGTTGGTGTGTGAATGCAATGAGGGAGTCACATTGCTTATGAAAGTCATCTAGAGAGAGTCATTAGTGAACTCCCCAAAACGTCCTGGTAGAAATTCAAGTGAGTAGTGTTCATTAGATAAATCTCTGGTGATTTGAGCCAGAGATGACTGCTGCAGGCCAGAGGCAGAGCAAAAGCTAAACGTGCAGAGAGGGACACTCCATAAGGGAATGGTTGGATTTCAGGCCTGCTGGTTGCCATAGCTCTGGTCACTGATTAAGCTAGAGGGATGGCAGTGGTGAAAAAGGGTAGCATCCTAAAGTGAAAGGAGACAGGCTGTAGCTGCTGGAAAGCTTAAGTGGAAAGTCTCAGCTATAACGAGGAGAGAGACTGCTAAAGGAGAAGAGCTGTCAAGAGAGAGTGTTGTCTTACTTGTGTGGAAAAGCTACTGCAGGAAACATTCCAGCCTATAATATACCTACATGTATCTGTGTACAGAGGTATATGCACACACACATACCTGTGTAAGCATGAATCACTCATTGGAAAGGAGATTAGTTCATAAATGGTATTTAGTTCATCATGTCCACTTCATTACATGTACACCAAATTTGTACATTTGGGTGTCTCTGAGCCCTGAGAGGAGGAGGAAGCAGTGTTAGGCTTTCTCTTCATCTTTCTTCTTTAGTGCATTTCGTCAACCTGTGCAACTCTTTTCCTGCCAGACTGGGGTAGACCTCTCTGTAATTTTTTCCAACCATGAAAACAAAGTAGTTGAGAAAAGCAGAACTGACATGTTGCCAGACCATGACTTTGATGTATAAGCAATAATGTAAAAATATTAATACTTTAACTTCGTAATAACCCTGTGTTGTAAGGCATGTGTCCCTCAATTTGCTTACAACTTAGTTTTGCTTTCTGAATGAGTTGTTCATGGTGTTGTTTTCAAGTTTATTAACATTTTCTCTTTGAGTTCTTTCTGGAAGAGCTAATGGAAAAATTTAAGCTACTACAAGGGAGGCTTTATTTTAGTTGTGAATTTATACAAGAGGATGGGGTTCATAAATGGCATTAGGAAGCAACAGTGGATTTGGTAGTTTGGCATTTAATCACTGATGACTTCTGATGTGGATTTTGTTAAGCTCATTGGAAACACAGGCTTGCTTGTGCCTCGGTGGAGGAAGAGATGCTTAATGTGAGTTCATTCTAGCAGTCTGCATATTTTAGCAAAAAATTCACTTTTAATTAGATTCCATTTTGCTCTTAAAGTTTTAAGATTCTGGTTTCCTCTCTAGACATCCTTGATAAATGTTTTTCTGTTGTAGCCATGCATAAAAGCAGATCCATTTGGACTGAAGTTCAGCAGGGGCAGAAAGCATGGGTTTCACTTGTTCCAGTTCTCGTTCTGTAAACTCATGGTTGATGGGAAATTACTTTTCTTTGTAGGAATGATATATTGTAATAATTTTGAAGTAAATAGGAATTTTAAATGGGAATGTTTTTAGTTTATTTTAGGGAAGTTTGATTCCATGTCCTTAATGGTTTTATTCCATTTAACCAGTCTTTTTTTAAAATATGTAGATTTAGATCATATGGCAGAGAAGTTATGACTCCTTCTTATTGCCCTTGTCAGTGTGAAGCATGCTCCAAAGTCTGAAACAATTTTTGGAAGAAATCTAACTGGTTTCAGAAGTTAAGAATGCTCTTGTGATGCTGGGCTTTTCCAGCATGCTGTTCTGCTTTGGTATTTTGCTTGAAGTATCTGAATCGTATTCACAGAATTGGAATGTTCCAAGTTCAAAAGGGTTACAAGCTACTTACTCAATAACTTTATTGTCAGTAGGTCAAGAGGTTAAAATCCCAAATCACAAATGAAAAATACTGTGCAGGCTTAATACTTGGGACAAACCCTTGACCTACATTCCTAAATATCTTTTCTACAGAAAAGTGGTAGAGACTTTGTTGGGAAAAAAAATGCAGTTGGAACATTAAAAAAAATGCCCTTTGTTCTTTCTGCTGAGCAATATCTTGCTAGGCTGAGCTCCAGAGTTCATCTGTGCATAATGATTTCCTATCAGAACATCTTAGTGGGGACATTGATAAGCTCCTTGCTTTTTCAGTGTTGCTAACTTTGTTCATCCTTGTTTAATCTTTTGTCTAAACCTACATTTTAAGCTTGACATTGAGCTAATAAAGACATGAATGTAAACTTGAAATGCTGCATAATAAGCTCTAGCAGAAATATGCCTGATGGGTGGTATAAGCTGACCTATTTAACTGTTCTGTCAGATAATAGATTTGAAATCAAAGAGAAATCACTCTCTAGGAGAGTATTATAAGCTCTCTCTGAGTGAAATTCTCTACAAAATTAAGGCTTTGCAGGACTATGTCCTTAATCTTCCCATAGTTCTGTATTTTCTGACTAATGCCTGAAAGACATGTATATCTCTTGATATATCTAATTTTTAACTGATCATATTATACCTGGAGAAAGAGCAGGAATAAGTAGGAATTTTTCTTTGTAGGTTGTTATTGTTTGGTTTAGTTTTGGGTTTTGTTTTGTTTTTAGCAGGGAGGCCTAAATAATAATGCTACCTTACTTTATAAATATCTGTATGTGTTTTATGACTTACAGAGAAGTAAGTCTTGGCAGAATAAATTAAAACCTGGTTAGGTTGATTTATATTATGTTCTAATGTTGCAGAAAATGAAAATCACCTCCCATTTTCAGTTGTATACCTGAATTAAGTTTTAAACAGGAGCAAAAGAAACCACATTTTCTTCCCTTCAGACAGGGTGCTCAATCCATGCAATAAAAGCACCCTTTTTATCCACATTTTCAGCTCTCTGTCAGTCATAGGATTGACATAGTGCATGCTTTGTGAAGTGAGCCACAATCTGTGTTATTGTCCTGTAACCTGTCCTAGCATAAGCTTGCTGAAGACATCTTAATCATGTCATCCTATTCAGATGTTTCCTCTAGTTCACATGTATCGTATTCAACTTCTTTCACAATTAAAAACCTATCTATATATATATCACATTTCACTGAATCCTCCACTGGTGAGAGTTCCCACAACTCCATTGAAATTAAAAGAATAAAAAGATATAAATATATGTAGGAAAAAAATCTGACAACCCATTAAAAAAAAAGAAAATACAAGAAAACTACACTGAAAAACCAAACTCCATAACCTCATTTCTTAGCTCCATGATCTTATTTCTTAGCTCCATTCAGAAAATGTACTTCATAGTGATGATAAGGATATCCTTCCATGTTCTACTCTTTGATTAAGTGCACAGCTTTTATGGGGATTATCTTTGCAATACGTGACCTAGTATTTATTAACCACAGATTTCTTTAAATTTTCACTTCAATTTTTGTCGCTAATTATTGGTTGAATTTATGAAATGCTGTTTATGGAACTGGGTAAGTTGCAAGTAATGCAAATGCTGACTGCACATGGGACTGGCAGTTTGTTCAGTGATGTTAGGAGCTCAACTAGTGGAGCTGCATCTAAGACAGAGAATAAAGGCAGTGTTTTATGGTACACAATAGCAGATGTGTAATCCATAAAGGAAATACTGTAAGCTGTGTGAATAATCATACAGTGGGAAAGAGAGAGGTTCTCTGTCACTATCTCCACATTTGGTTATGTAAATACTACACAAGTTAAACCCACTGGGCTTCCTGCCAGTACATTTACTATTTCCCTTCATGTAATCTTGTATACCTTGGTACTTTGTTAGAACTCCCACTGCTATGTGTCTCATGGATACATGCTTGTGAAGGTGAGGAATACACTACCATGAAAGATAATTATAGACAGTACTCCATTATTTAGTACTCTCAGAAGGTAAAATACAGTCCTGTAAAATGTTTTCACTCTTCATCTGCTTAGCAAAGCTGTGTGAATTTGAAACATGGAACATAAAAACGGTTGTGTATCTTTGCATTCTTTGCTGTTCTCTCTAATTTATTATTCCTGCTCAATTTGTACAAGTCACAAAATATAAACATAAGATAATTAAACTTCAAATGTATGTGATGTATAGGAGACTGAAAGGATAAAACTCCTGCTGGAGTAAAGTGTTAGGAACTCCAAAGATCTGAATGCTTGTAAAGATGCAGCCTTGACATAGAATGACAGAATTGTTAGGGTTGAAGAGACCTCAAGGATCAGCCAGTTCCAACCCCCCTGCCATGGGCAGGGACACCTCACACTAGATCAGGTTGCTCAGAGCCACATCCAGCCTGGCCTTAAAAACCTCCAGGGATGAGGCTTCCACCACCTCCCTGGGCAACCTGTTCCAGGGTCTCACCACCCTCACGGGGAAGAATTTCTTCCTAACATCCAATCTGAATCTAACAATTTCTGGTTTTTTTCCATTCCCCCTAGTCCTATCATTACCTGACATCCCAAAATGTCCCTCACCAGTTTTCTTGTAGGCCCCCTTAAGGTACTGGAAGGCCACAATAAGGTCTCCTCAGAGCCTTATCTTCTCCAGACATAGTCACATCAATAATAGATGTGGTCATTTCCTTTCTACCAATATCTGGAGACCATGACAAAACAAGAAAACTGCTGAAAATTACTTTGGGAGTGCAGAAGACAAGCTGTAGGAAACTGCCTCTACTACATTCCAGACCAAATTAAGAAGTATTATATTCCTTTAAAGAATATTGGATACGGCCTACTAGGTATAGCTCCAGCGATATTTTTTGTACTGTATTCAAAATAATGAGAGACAATATAGCATGGAGTTACATGAGGGATTGACTTGATTGCAGTAAAGGTATTTAGAAAAAATGTTTTAACTGATTTACAAGGTCTTGGATGTTCACTCAAATCTGCACCTGGTGTGCTGAAGGATTACTACTGATTTCCTTAGTGTGTAGATAAAAGCCTTGGTGATTTGTTTGTAGCTGTAAGGAATAACTGTGTGCAGACAAGCAGAACTGGCAATGCTTTAGTCACAAATTACCACTTCATACAGGTGCCAATATCAAGTCACTGTTCTTTATCTGAGAAGAAGGGTGGAGGGAAAGTCTAGGGAGCTGCTGCTGACCTTCAGCGTGAAATCATTCTTCTGTCAGCCAGTGGGAAATTGTCTAACAAGAGCTCTAAGATGTCCCTATCACATCTCACAGAAACCTTATCTAGCTGAGTTTGTATCACCCGTGGCAACAACTTAATTTTACAGTTTAATGGTATAGGATGAAATATCATTTGGAATAGACAATTTAGCTTACCACTCTCTGTCAGACCTCAGGTATAGCAGTTTCTCAACCTACATGGCTGTAATTCACATCAAATAAGTGAATACTGCAAGTGTTCTTTTCAGTATTACATAGAAAAACAAAACTGAACGTTACACTTGTGTTTCACACTGTTTTAAAACAATTTTTGATTGTGCTGTGATTTAAATAGTTGATACTAAGCTCACATTGGGAAAAAAAATATAGAGTTGTGTCAATAATAAATCCTTGATGATAGTTGGATGTAGAGAGACTTGTAAATGGGTGGCAAGTTGCATGCTATAGCCTTACGTTATGAATAGCCCAATTGTGAGTAATCCAAATTTCAAAGCACAGACTGGCCTGAGGAGGTGTGTACAAGTGATTAGAATTTCAAAGACCTCAGAATAAACACCAGCTCTTTGATGGGATAATTTATGCATGAAGTGGCAGGAAGAGCTGTCTGAGTTGTTCTTGGAAAGTTCACACGGAGCAGCGTTAAGGCCTTAAAAAATAAGTTTTGATATTTGACTGCTGGCAAGGTGAATGAAGTGTGAGACCTTATCAAATTAATGTACCAAGCAAGGCTTCTTCATGAGGAATGTACTGAAGGCTGACAGTACATTAAGATTTATGCAAAAAGAAGAGAACATGTAGTACCAAAGAAAAGAATGCATTATTAGTTCAGTAAAATTTAAGTATAATCATGTCTCTTTTAGAAAAATGTTGTGTGTAGTACTAAAACATTAGCTGTAAAAGGGAATTTCTGTTTTTCTATTTGATTGGGGAAAAGAAAAGGTTACTGTGCTCCATTCCTAAGTCTACTTTTGGGATATCTCCTGACTTTTTATTGATTTTCTGTCCATATGTAAAGTTACACTTTCAGATCTAAGGATACAAAAGGATATGTCTGAGAATTAAAAAGCACTGCCTAACCTATTTTCACCTGTTTGGTGTCTGTCTGGTCTAATCCATGTTTTTAATGGTCTTGAACATCATATTGGAAAACAAGCACTCAGAAATCAAAGTGTTGTAGAAAACGTGGAACTTCAGTGACTTTGATCCCAAATTTTTATTCAGTTTGAGACAATGTTGTGTAACCAAGAGGTGAATGAATTTTAGACAGGATTGTCTAGTGTTTTTAGAGGCTTTGAAATAAAATTTTATGTCTCATCTCCAAAGAATACCAGTGATAAAGGTTTGAGAGATGAAGGTACTGAGTGATATTCACATCTCTTTTCTTAAACTTTGGGGAATAGGTATTGTCAGAGACAATGCTAATGGTTTATTCCAATTCTGTGTCTTTTCTACTCAGTCCTTTTTGATGAGATGAAGACCTGCTGTGAGCCTTCCTGAAACACATTTACAAATACCACATTAAAAAAGATAAGATTATTATTAATATTTATTTATATATGAAGCCACATTCACACAAGTAATTTATCAAGCCCAACCAGTGATCAAAGTATAATGGACTCCATAATTTAAACTGTCCTTAGATGTATTTTTCCATTTCTAAAGGACATCTTTGCTGTGATCAGACACTACAAGTAGTATTGGAATCATTCTATCTTTGTAACTGGTAACCCTAAAAGCAGTTTGTTATCAATGCAAAGGAACTGGTGACCATCCAGCAGAGAAGCAGCATATGTAGCCCAGTAGGAAGGCATATGAAGCCATTGCCAAAGGAAGGGAATAAAACCCACAGTTGGAGTGACATTCATCTCTGTGTGAATTCATTCCCTGGGAGTTACTCAGTGTTCCATTCCTGCTTCTTAGAAGTTTCAGAACAAATGCAGTTACATCTATGTGCTTTCCCAATATGATTTTATCTACAACAGCTTTGGTTTTCTGCTACCTATTGAAATTTGTATGCAGTGTATACATAAATACAAGTAGGAGATGCAATGTGGCCAGATACAGGCCTAACATGACAAAGGTGGTTGTGGCTACAATGCTAGCATCCAGTAAGGATTCTGCAGTGTGACATTTTAGAACACCTTGACTCACTAATATACTCATCTAATGGTGATAACTTTTTGTTATTCGTGTATCAGCCTTTGCCAGAGTGCAAAAGAGAGAGCACCCATGGAAAACTTACAAGTTCAAACAATCAAAATCTTTTCAGCTATGAAGCCAGCTGCTACAGAATATTATTCAAGTCAGTAAATCAATGCTTTTTAATATATACGTTAAACCCTAAGTAACCAGAGCACAATAGAGTGTTTTTGGTTTTGTTTTTTAATTTTGTCTACTGTATTAGTGTTCATGATTCACAATCTCTGGGCAGGTCAGCCAATAATTCTGTGCTGTGATATTCTTTCTCTTTCCCTTTATGTTTGAAGAACTCAATAATAGTCAAATAACGGGACAATGGCAAAGTACTACTACTGATCTGATGCAATAAGACATCTGTGTTCCTACATTAGAAGCAGGAATTCCCCTCTCAGGAAAGACCAAACCTTTGATGCCAAATTTACCATGGTTATTAATCCACTCAGTAAAGCTGAGATGTGCTTGTTTACTTATAATAGATGATGTGACCTTTGAATTTTGTATTTAGATTCCTTTGTTTTCATGCCAGTGTGTAGGAAAATTAAATTCATAAAGCTGAAGACATCACTACACTACCTACCTACACTGTTACATAGGTATCTTGGAGTTTTTTATTAATCAATACTTAAATCTAAGCGTTATGCATAGACTTACGTCATAGGAATTCCAGGACACTCTTGTCACCACAAAGCAAGCCTTGTGTCTTTGATGGAAACGAGCCAAAGTGTTTTTGTCTTAATGAAATTCTTTTTGTCAGCTCACTAACTGATGAATAATTCAGACCTTAAAAAACACAAGTCCAATGATTTCTGTGAACTGATTCAGAAAAAAGCGAAACAACCACCCCTTCAGAGACTGAACCTGAGCAGGTGTGAGTGCAGGAGGTTGCCATTTCAAAGATAGAAACTGACATACTTTTACACAAATAGTCAGCAGGTTTTTAATCAAGGCATACTCATGTTTCATGTGGACTTTGATACATCAGTTGACTGTTTTCTATTTTTCAGACATTTTATTTCTATGTTCCCTTGCTTTGTGTTTTGTTGCAGAATGCCATTTATTAGAAGATTCTCCAGTCAGAGGACAGATGATTTTGTTTCATCAGCTTGAACTTGCACACTGTGAGTTTTGCCTTTCATAATAGCCTTTAATTCCATCTGTTCTGTTTATCCATTCCTCCACAGGCAGAATCCATCAACTCTGTAGCATAAGCATATGTGCTGTTATGCTGACCTGACACAACCTTTGCACATAGGTTTCTAAATGCCATTGGGTTTTAAGAAAAAGAGTTGAGATAGGTATATCTGCAAGAATTCCCATGGCGAAAGTGTTCAGAATGAAGCTCATAATCTACTCAGTATGAAATCTGCATATAAAATCTGTGAGTAGAAATTTTTCCTGCAAATGTTATAGAGAATTTGAGGAGAGGCTGAAAGATCGCTTCTGAAGTAGAAATATCTGCATAGAAAATTTAGAGCATGGATCTGAATGCTTGGATTAGCAGGTGGGTATCAGAAGAGAATGTTCAGCACTTCTGGGATTGGTACCTAAATTCTCAAAGGTTGATTTAAGCAAATAGATGTCTCATTAATAAACTTCCGTTGCATACATTACAATCCTGTAACCAAGTAAAAGATTCTTCAGAGCTGTCCTGCATGGCTGCCCTCTTTTTGAAGATCTGTCTAGAAATGGCAAATGACACCAAACAAATGGACAAATAAAGGCCATGTTCAATGACTGGAATCTTACAGACCACAAGTATTGTGAGGTGAAGTGGGAGGGTGAAGATAGGCAGTCCTTATTAAGTATTCTGGATAACTTGTAACACTTTCAGCAATAAGGTCTGACACTGAGCTTTGAAGTCATCTTATAAATGGAAGTGGCACAGCCTAAAATATATTTTTAATGCCATTTTTTCCCCCCAAGCTTATAAACAGATGTTAAAATGACCTTGCATGGTAGAAAAATACATGATGCCTTATAATGTTCTTGTGTATTGAGAACAGTTGGCTCCTGAACTGATGATAACATTATCTTAATAGCAAATTCTGTTTTCTGGCTTGTTACACTAAGGAATCAATGTACATGAACAATGTAGGCGAACTAGGTCTGTCTCAGATTCTGGCTGGGGTACAATTTCCTGTCAGGCTTTATTGCCATGTTCTTATTGCAGAAAATGTTCAAACTGAGTGCAATTATTTACTTCTTTTGTAAGATCAAGGTGGATCCAAACTTGTCCTACTTCTTTGCCTGTTATAAAAGCAGCAAAGTTAGGAATTCATATTTTGTCTGTCTGTAAAGTCTTTAACCACACAAGCCTAAGGGTATGCACAAATTTCCTATACCTTTTATAGTAGTGGAACCTTCTACACATGTACACACTTTGCTTTTCATAATAGCAATGTTAGATAATCATTTGCAGTCTAGTACTAGTACTGATACAGAAATCAGCCTTAACTTGAACTGGTGTTAAAGAAGTTGTTCATCATTTTACATCTCCAAAGAAAATTCTTTATTTTGGGGAGTATGGAAGGACATGAGTTACAAAATCTGAGACTGAACCTATCTGAAAGCATCTCAAAGCGTGTACAAGCACTGTTCACGCATACTTAATAAGCCATTTATCATGTTCAAGAAGAAGACAGAGAATAATAACTAATAAACTCTTTTATTTAGTTTAATAAATCCTTGGATTAATTTTCATGTTTAGAGAGATGTTTCTAACACTAGAACCAATAAATTTTCTATGAAGAAATCTTAACAGAGTTATTTGACAACATTGATTATTCTTTCACTGTTCAGACAAATATTTGTCTTGCTCTTAAGTCATTCTGCCACCACTGCAGGTCTTCATAATTTGATGAACACAGTGCATGTTCTTTTTCTTATTCTTTATGCAGAGATGTTTCCACAAAGGTTCAGGTTTAGTGGCATGAGGGAAAAGGAAGGTTAAGAGGACATAGTAGTATTTGAAAAATAAAATGCATGTTTGAGCAAGTGCTGTAGAGAAAAATATTAGTAATTCAGAATAAGGTATTTCAGGCTTTAAGAAAAATAAAGAATAACATAACAAGGAAATATTTCATCTCCTTGAGAAACCTGACAATCTAGAGGATCACCATAGAAGATCCAACATGAAAATAATTGGCCTTCCAGATTATGCTGAAGGGTCTAGCTTTGTGAAATGCCTTCACTCTCTTCTTAAAATCTGTCTGACAGACACAATTCCCATTTTCCAAGTTACAGAAAAAGCTCACCGACCCTGGAAATGATAAGAAAGCAAGATCACTTCATACAAAATGTGTTAGTTATCGACATAGGAAATATGCATTAAAAATAGCCTTAGGGTGAAGGGAAATTCTTTGAGGAAAAAAAATAGGAAGACAAGCCTAAAAAGTATCTGTTGAAGTATCTACAGTATAAAGAAATCTTTAGGTCCATGGAATTTTAGTGCTCTGACAATCCTGGTAATACCCTACCTACAATGAGAACAGATTATGAAAGTCTGAGGCTTTTTTTTTTTTTTTTTTCATTTACCAGCAGTACAACTGAACTGAAGGTTAACTAAAGAATTATTATTTAAGGCTGGATTCATTCACTTTTAAAAGTCTGTAGAAGGATTCTGTGAATATAAAACCCACAGAATCCCCCCTGGACATTCATTCTTGTCCTATTTTATTGCATTCTCCCAAGAGGAGGACTATTTGATCCCTGGTGACTCTCAAGCTCATTCAGATATTGCTGAATTTTAGGATTTTCATCAAGTTTTCATTAGATATGTGTAAATATATATCATATTGCAATATCTTTATTTAATTTCTTTTCCAAACAGTAACTTTCTTTGCTGGTCCTGTAAAATTGAGTTTTCTACCCTGAGGATGAGTATAGTATTAATTTTGCATGTATGACTAAAGAGAATCCTTGAACCATTTCTGCCCAGTTCTTTCAGTTTTGATTAGGTAGGCTTGCTAAATTTAGTTCCAAGTCAAACATGGAAATTTTCAATTGTTTGGGCTCATGATTAGACCTTTATTGAGTCTGGCTAGACAGGTGTAATACTTCTAACACAAAAAAAAAAAAAAAAATAGCAGACTAGACTTTTAAAAATATGGAACTTCCACTTTCACCCTTAAGCAAAATGATTACCAAACTGCTGAACATCCAGTAGCTCCAAATAGAAGAATGGATGATCAAAATTTAGGGACTCTTGAAGAAATCTGATTGTTTCATTCATCTGCTCAAGTGGGCATTTTTCTAAAGGCTGATTTCTGTGTGAACATGACCCAAGAAGTTTTTTAGTATGGTAAGCTCATGGGAAACCTTCACCCTTAAAAGTTTTAAGCTTGACAACTCTACTCAGTCAAAATTTACATTAACAATAATATAACTGGCACCTCAGTAAAGTTGTATTCTCACTGAAGTTAGAACATATGATTAAAACATAGGGCACAATGTTTTGCCTCTCACAGTTGTTGTGTGGCTGTGAAGGTATCAGAATAAAAGTGTGTTCATGATACACATTTTGGAGGATGAGTAACTATGGTAACTAAAAGAAGATAAAACCAGTTTATACAGGTATAATGATGTCCATGATAGGGATGCATTTGCTAAAGAATACAAAAACATTTATACTGCTAGCTGAAAAAGGGTTTTGTCTTCCAAAATCTGCCTCTGAGTTTCTCTGAGGTGGCATCTTTCTCCGGCTCCAGTGGAATGGAATTCCATTTTACCCATTTGAACGTTGTATTCATGTAATGGTGGAAGTATGTAACCCACAGATTCTTACTTTGTATCTATTTTTCAGGATAGGCAGTAAAATATCACATTGCATTAAAACAATAGTACCTATTTCTGTAACTTTGTCTCACCTCTGAGGTCATTTAATTGGTTGACTGGTGCCCTTCTAGGAAGGAAAAGCAGTAATTTCCCCTGCGTTGCAAAAGCCATGAGGTCTTTGTAGGTGGGTCTTTAATTTTTGAGTTAAGTCTATTCTGATGTTGTATAGCAGGTAGAGTTGTGAGACAATTTAGCAAAAAGCAGAAGCAGAAGTCTCATAACTGAGTGTGAAATTTTGCATGAACATAATGTCCTCATTAGCATTTGGACCATCTAGCATGCAGATGCTAATCCAGAAATATCTTTCATAGTGTTTGCCTCATTTTTTGAGTTCTAGTAAACAGTAAATGCAATGAATTAATTTTGTTTATATAGTGGAGCTTTTTAGATTCAGTATACCAAAAAAAGAATGTAGTTGGGAAAACATTCTATTAAAAAATAAAAGGCTGTTATGTTACTTTATGTCACGCCACCATCTGTAATATCACAGCATTCCATGCAAAGAAACCATTCTCAAACCACATTAGTAGCTTGGCTTATCCATGTCTGTGCTGAGAAAGCCAAGAAAGAGAAAAGCTATGTCTCTAATGAAACTGCCTTATGTCTAATTAACTGTGGGTAACAAATGCATTTCTGATATTGACAGTTCTGCACAAACCTGAGGACAATTGGCGAGAGTGTTCCTGTCACCTGAGCAGGGAAAAAACAAATATATGGAACAAGATAGTCACTTAGCAAGCCAGTAGTCAAACTAATTCTGTATTACTATGTGGGTAACAAATGCAGGATCTTTGGAAAAGATGCTCTTCAGAAATCATATGTCTACATTGCCTTTTAGCTGGGAGTCTTTAATACAATTTTTTTCTAGGGCTTGGATTTTTGGTAATAAGATGCATCAACCTGGGAGAGATTTTCAGTCACATTTAATTATGCACTTCTCCAACAGCAAAAATCCTCATCAAATCCTTATCTCAACCAAGGGGAAAAATTCTTTTTGCTGCAATTGTCACTTAAAAGAGCAACAAACTGAATGATGCTCCATGGAAGCAGACATACACACCAATTAAAGAGTGCACCCTGTGTTGTTTGTACTAGAATGTTTGTAATGCTTCTTGTTTTAAGTAAGAGTCTTACAGTTAATTTGCAGTTGTGACAGTATGAGAAATGCTATGTTCTTAATGAAGCCTTGTGTGATCTCTTTTCAGTGTGCATTTGTAGTGTACATGCGGGTCTGGGAAAAATGTAACACTAATGAAATAAAAATGTAGCTATGTTCTTAGTAAAACTCTAATAGCTGCAGCCTGGCTGTGAGGGCAGCACCATGATTTTGCAGCCGTGCTCAAATGTGTTACTATATTGAGGCCTCTGTCTAGGAGAGACAACACATTCACTCTGTTATGCTCTTTATAAGGACTGGGAAGCAGGAAAAAAAAAAAAACTGGGAATGCTAAACAGGGAGGTCCTACACCTACAGTCTGGGCAACAAGAGAAAGGGAATTCAGTATCTGTGTTTTAATTGTGTTTCTTGCAGAAACCGATCTCTGAAGGCTGATTATTTTAATCTATATATACCTATTGTGGAAAAGGAACAAACATAGGGCTGATGTGCAATCTGTTTTCATTCAGGCTTCACAGCCTAGCTTCCACTGCTCACTGAACTAGGGGCCTTTAAGGCAAGGGAAAAATCTCTCTTGTCCTTCTGAAGTTTACCATAAAATAATTGTTGATATTTTTTGCCTGCACTGTAGATCCAGGAAAAAAAATTGCTAATGCTGACAAAAGAAACATGTCACTCTTGAGAGACTATCCCATCATCTCCTGTGGGTCATGACAGATACCACCATGACAGATGTTTGCAACTAGGATGGGCCAAACAAATTAAACACAACTAGGCACCTGTCACACCCCTCTACCTTGTAGTTTCTGGAACAAACATGAATGGGCTATATCAGGCCAAAAGAAGGACAGATAATTGAGTCAGAAGTAAAAATAATCTATGGTGTAGGTTTTTCTTGGTATGCCTATTAATCATGTAATTGCTGAAAAAAACCTCAATTACTTTCTACTTTTACTGTCTAATGGGTTAAAATTTCCTTCTGCTTTGCTTGTTGTCAGCCTGATTTTTCATCTAGAATTCAACCAATTTCAAACTCTCAGTTCCTTTCTGAGCTGTTTTTGTGAAACTGGAATGCTGTATTGTTCTTTGTTCTGACAGGTCATCTTCTGAGCACTCCATTATTGTTCTCTTTCATCCTCAGTGCCATTCTCTCATGTGATCTCATGTAATGAGTAATTTAGTAGCAGAGTATGTAGAATGTTTTTCTCCTTGAAGTTAGTTGTTAAAAAGAAACCAAAATCTTTTATTTGGTTTCTCCCCCATTGATCATCTTGCAGTATATTTGCATTTTTTAGCCAACTCTATTGCACTACAAATTTTGACAGGATGCAAATATTTTCTGTTGACTTAAGTAGGTGGAAAACAAAAACATTCCCTATACATTTCATTCATATATTTATTTTCACAAAGTAATATTCTACTCCATGCATAATTCTGCACAGTCAATGAGTATGATAATAATCCACATCAGGCAGTTTATCAGATTATGGTTTATGTGTGTTGAAGATACTGTCTCAGCTCAAAATTCTCTAACAGCAGAAGTTCTGTTATACTGTTTCTGTATTACCTTATAATTTCTATGCATAAATACATTTAATTTTCTTTTCTTATAGGGACCCTGTGCTGGTTTTGACTAGGGTAGAATTAGTTTTCTTCATAGTATCTGGGATGGGCTTTTGGTTTGGATTTGTGCTGGAAGGAGCATCAGTTTAAGGACTTTTTTGTTCTTCACACCACCCCATCAGTGAGCAGGCAGGGGGTGCACAGGAACTAGGGAGGGGATGCAGCCAGGACAGTTAACCCAAACTGCCCAAAGGAATATTCTATACCACAAGAAATCACACTCAGCAATATAATCCTGGGGGAAGAAGAAGGAAAACAGGATGTTTAGAGTAATGATCTTTGACTTACCAAGTCACCCTTATGTGTCATAGAGCTCTGCTTTCCTGGGGATGGCTGAATCCATCTGCTATTAGGAAGTGCTGTATTAATTCCTAGTTTTGTTTTGCTTGTGCATTAGCTTTTGCCTTGTCTATTAAACAGTCTTTATATTCAGCCATGAGTTTTCTCACTTTCACCCTTCTGAATCTCTTCCCCATCACATGAGTGAGCAAATGGCTGAGTAGGGCTTTGTTACCATGGGATTAAATCATGACAGACTCACGTTTCCAAATACTTTGTCATTTATGGGGCAATATTTTGGATGCATTTTGTAGAGTTCTGGTATTATGAGGCATGTAGGCGCATAAATTCTGCATGGATATTTTTGTATATCGCAGTAATTAGTCAAGAAATAGTGCAGCCTCAAAGGGAGAAAGACCTTGGAACAATGCAAGGTGACCACTGCCAAGTAAAGCATTTGGGAGAAAGTAGGGAATGACAGATGGACAAGGTTGATAGCACGTGGAAAGGAACTGGAGAGGGAGGGGCAAAGAGATACTATTCCATCCCAAAGATGGTGTATCTGGGAGATCAAACTGATGGGACAGCTCTTTTATTATCAAAGCCATGCTTATAATCATTAGCAATGGAGCATGGGAAAGTGCTGGGGAAAAAACACCCATCACAGCTGAGTAGAAAAAATGTTCTACCAATTTCTGGGTGTTCCACTTTTTTCAGTATCATTATTGAACATAATGTTTCCTGAGTTACGAAAATCTTTATAATTTGCTATAAGATTTAATGCATTCGAGGAAACTCGTGAACATGAAAGATGAGAATGAGGCTCAAGAAAATCTGTTTCTGAAACTTTACTCATGAGAGTAAAACCTCCTGTCAAGGCTGGAGGAATGAACTCTCAGTCTTTCTCACACAAACTCTGATCAAGGGATTTTTTTTAAATGAAGTGGATTCTATCATAAAAACGAAGAAGAAATTGAAGAACAACAAAGCTCCAGGGAGACCTTTTAGCAGCATTCCAGTAACTGAAGGGGGCCTACAAGAAAGCTGTGAAGGGGGTGGGGATGGCTCTTTATATGATAGAATGAGAGGGGAAAGGATTGAAGCTTGAGTAGGGTAGATTTAGACTTGTTATTTAGAAAGAGATTCTTCAAAATGAGGGTGGTGAGACATTGGAACAGGTTGCCCAGGGAGGTTGTGGATGCCCCCTCTCTGCAGGTGTTTATGGCCAGGTTGGATGAGGCCGTGAGCAATCAGGTCTTGCAGAAGGTGTCCCTGCCACTGCCAGGTGGCTTAGAACTAGATGATCTTCAAGGTCCTCTTGCAGTCCAAACCTTCCTATGAATCTATGAAGATTAGAAAAGTGTTATATGACCTCTACACTACTGATGAGACAGCCCTGAAATCATCTTCTATCACATCTATCAGCATTCTCCATGATGTGATAAGTTATCAGTGTTATGACTGGAATTTTTATGCAGTCTTTGCCACAAAGTTTTGCTGGCATAGCAGATCCACAGCCATGATTCCTTTGTGTGTCTGTATTCACAGAGCAAATGGTTCCCTAAGTAAGAGCTATAACAAGAAGGGCTACAAAATCAGTTTAGGTTTAGGAAGATGGAGTTTCTGCAGTAGAGTGGAGCATTAGGGATGGTATTGCTCTCTTGCTTCTCTCTGGCAAGCTGAAGCACAGCATGGTTAACTGAGATGGAGTGGGAGACACAGCATCTGGGCCAAAGAGAAAAAGCAGGGCATTCACTTTGCTAAATAAACCATAAAGGGGCTGAAAGAAGGAGCCACACTTCAGGTGACTAATGTGGTTTTTCTCTGAACCTGACAGGATTGACTGTTCTGTCCCCTTGCTGTTTTGATCTCTTTAAAAATTAACAGCTATGAATAGAAATAGATGAAAGACTGTAGCAAGCAGTTCCCTAGTTTCAAACAGGCAGACTCCTGGGTACATTTATACTTCTCTGCAACTGAGGAAACACTACCACTTCCCATTAGACATAAATTTCTTTAAGCTGTATTTATGGACCAAAACGGTCTTTTTATTTTCATTTAGGTTCCCAGACAGTGTTTACCCTATGTATGGATATCAAAATAAATTTTGTGGAAACCAGGGCTGTGAGAATCAGCATCTGGCTTTATTGGATCATCTAATGATTGATGATCTAACAAATATGGAGTAGAGAGGTCTAGAGGAGCCTATGAAATCATAAAAATTCCGTGAAAACACAAGGTTCTGGGGATTTGTAATATCAGGATCACGCTTTTTGCCTTTTCTTCTTTACAGAAGCTAGTACAATGGCCAAGGCCTTGTAAATATTTTGGTAATCCAACAGTATTAGTGAACTAAGAGCCTTTTCAGATTAGGGGTGATGTCTCTTCACTGCTTCTCAAGAAATGCTCTAAAAGAAGGGACAGCAGCTGTGAAGCCACGCAACCTCTTAGGGATGGGAAACAAGAATGTAAAATCCCTCAAATGATCTGATGGACACAGTGCAATGCTCCTGTAGCTGGTTTTGCCAGATATTTTTTTCAGATTCGTAGTTTAAAAGACTTTAAATGGTTTATGAGGATCCTGGTGGTCTGTCATGATGTATTCTTGGATAGTAGTAATCACTAACATAGATGATAGGTTTCTACACACAGAGAATTTGTATCCTGAGAGCACTATTTTACTTCCTGTATGTCTTTTAAAGCCTTAGGGAAGAAAATTATCTTAATCTTTACTCTTTTGTACAGTATGTTTCAGGATTTCCTTTTCAAAATAGCCTGAGTTTTTAAGCCTTTGTCCCCACAGAGGACATGAATATTATTTAAAATTACATGTAATTTGATAGAATTCCTAATATATTTCTATCTCGAAGAACACAAAAGGTAGGATTCCTTTGGAGGACAAAGACAAGTGTGGCTTTTTTCTCTTTATGTTTGCATACAAAGGCTTTATTGACAGATTTGGTTTGGTTGGCTTTTCTAATTCAAATGTTTGTATTCAGCAGCTTGCTTTCTGAGTCTGTGCAACAATGCAGTGTGAATTGTAATGAAGGAATTGCAAAACTGAATAAATTTTTGGATCACATGAAAATCCACCGTGCAAGTTGCAGACTATGATTTAATATGAGTTAGAAAGTAAGTGTGCTTGAGGTTTGAGATACCATCTTATGCTTTTCAGTCAACTGAACTGGTAGAGACCCAGGTCATGATTATGGCCTTACAAAAATCTGACATAAATTCAATCTTGTGTTTCTAATTATCACAGCTATATGATCTCCCTGACTTCACTGTGCTGACACTGGCACCTGTGTGGCCACCTGGTGAGCTGCATGAGTCCCCTCAAGGAAATGGAATGGGACACTTAACTGGATGTCTGGATGGATACTCCTCTTCAGCAGCATCCTGGGCTAAAGCCAGATGAGGTGGATATGTAATCATGGCCTCATGTTCTTAGGGCCAAGGATCTGTAAGTCAATTATGAAATAAGCTATTTCACAGTCCATTTTACTGTGTTCATTTGGAGACAGAGGAAAAATCTTCAGCCAAGTGGAATTTCCTATTTTAATCAGGTTTCCATGCAGCTGTGTTGCTGAATGTGTCCCTGTAGTAAATAGGTTGAAACACCAAAACCAGCTATAGTGGCCGTGGTAAGGCTGTGAAAACAGCTAGTCACGATTTTAATGTTATTGGTTTGTAGATATTTTCAAGTCTTGCTTAACTTCATTCATTGGGTGAGGTGAAAAAAGTTTTCTGCCTGCTTATCTGTTAAACATCAGTTTCTCTGTTGTCCTGCAAAGTTATTTAAATTATTCATAGCATCATAGATTTGAAAATCAGAAGGGACCATGGTAGTCTGACCTTCTACATAACACAGTCCAGATATTCCCCCCTGTAATTCAAATCTGGACCCCATAACTAATGCAGTGTAGGAAACTATTCTGATTTAGTTCACACTTGCATTTTCAGTATATGAAGGACATGTCTAAAGTCAGACTGTGTGGGATAAATTATTTCATGCTTTGTCCTTTTGAAGTGCAGAGACTACATATTTGGAGAACTTCTTTAGTTTGGTTTTTATTTGTTCTTGTTTATTTGTCATACACTTTACGTTTCAGTGGTAAGGCCAGTGGCACATGATTTTAGGTTCCTTGTTTCCATCAGAATTGAAGATTGGTGGTTAAATTATATGTTTGTAGGTCTGACCCTTCTTATTCTGTCTCTCATAAATTTGATAAATAGGTTTCTTAGTGCTTAGCCTGGAAAAAAAAAAGGTTCATGTTCTGTCTTACCTCTGACTGAGCATAGGTTGACACTACAGTCTGATTCCAAGTCTGACTCAAAGGAAATTACAGTCTCAGCTATTGTCTCAAATGTCAATAACTTCCCTGTACTTATATTTCTTCAGTGGTTAGAAACTATATTGGGTTACAAGGGCTATACTTAAGAGGTATTGCTTTTATCTGTGATTTATATAATAAATTAATATCTTTTAGGAAAAAAAGACATTAATATTTTAATGGAACTAAAATTTTTAATTGAGGTGTTTTGACCTTTTTCATGAAAAATCATATTTTTTTCAGATAATGCTACTTGGTGTATAAGTGTTCTAGAAACAGGGCAGGAATTTCTTGGGAGAAGAGAAAACATAATTTTCATGGTTTGGATGGCTTTATAATTTGCAAGACACTTGGTGGCATTGATGCTGGCATTGAAATTCAACGTCTTATCAGAAAACCTGACTAAAACTTATTGGAGACAAAAGTTCAGAAGATAGCTCTCAACCATCAGTCAACCACCAACTGCTGAAATGGCAAACAAGCCTATCCTTAATTCTCTAAGTGCTGCCTGTCACAGGCGTATCAGTGAGACAGCTGTAAGTACTTATTAAGCTAAAAAGAAACCATGAGGACAAAGCATAGTTGCAAAGACAAAATAGATCCACAGGCCAAATATTTTAGAGAATGGTGATTAAGATAATTGAGAGGTTTACAGTGAATCTTAACTGTATTATGAACTTTGAAATGCAAGGGGAAGTCATGAAGAATATGGTTGAACTGACATTTTTCTACTAGATGTAATTTCCCTTGCAAAGATATGTAGTAATAATGTTGCTTTCCTGATTGTTGTTCAGTCTCATATTCTGTCGTCTTTTTTTTGGTTTGGTTTGGTTTGGTTTGGTTTCTCCCTCCCCTTTCTTAATATGTTAACTCTGTAATTACTGGTTTCTTAATTATCAAAAGCCTTCTTTCATTTTAAGTTCCTGAAGTTTTAGTGTGAGTCTCTTTGTTGCACAAGGAGAAACTGGATTTGACAATGCAGATTGCAAGTATTACTGCCAATAATAAATCAGGTCTTGCATAAAATAGCAAATAATTAAAATTGCAAGTACTACAAAACGTAATGTCTGTTAACCTGGGTTAGTGTCTAAGAAGGAATTTAAATATAATTTACTTGAAGTACAGCAGAATTCTTAGTGAAAATTTTGAAGAGTTTTTCATGAGGTCAAAACTTTCACTTTACAAGTGAACCTTTGAATTCCACCCCAGGTTTATCTTTCTTCACGATAAACAAAAAAAAAAAAAAAAACAAAAAAAAAAACAAAACCCAAACAAAAAAAAACCTGTTTACTTTCTTCTTCATTTACTTCAACAGAAGATTATCAGATGACAGATATGTTTGAAAATATTACCTCAGAATATGTAATTTTAACAAGCTGTCAATCTTAAGCTCCTTTTTTGTGTGTGTGTGTGTGTGTGTGTGTTAAAGTATTTTGGTATTTCGTTAGTAAATATCTAAATATTTATCTAAATATTTTTCTAACTATCATTGCTGCCTACAACTACCTGAAGGGAGGTTGTAGCCAGGTGGGGGTTGGTCTCTTCTCCCAGGCAACCAGCAACAGAACAAGGGGACATAGTCTCAAGTTGTGCCAGGAGATGTATAGGCTGGATGTTAGGAGGAAGTTCTTCACAGAGCGAGAGATTTGCCATTGGAATGTGCTGCCCAGGGAGGTGGTGGAGTCACTGTCCCTGGAGATGTTCAAGACTGGATGAGGCACTTAGTGCCACGGTCCAGTTGATTGGATAGGGCTGGGTGATGGGGTGGACTGGATGATCTTGGAGGTCTCTTCCAAGCTGGTTGATTCTATGATTCTATTTTTATTATAAATTACTTTGCAGTCACTATTTAATCTACTGATAAAAGATGCATTCTTTGTTACAAATACTCCATGTTTGCTATATAACTCATATCTCCAGTAACCTCAATCTCAGAAATTACTGAAGCTTGAAGATGATTTCATTGGTAAACCATGCCAATGTACAAGAGTCCGTGTGGTATTTGGAGTACAAGAAGCAAGACTGGGGTAAATTTGTCTTTGTAGACTGCATATGGAAGCATTTGATGTGCTGTTAAATTACATGTAACTTTTGAACCATTCAAGTGAAAATACAGTACTTTATCTCAATAAAATATAGCATGGATTTTCATTCAGCACAATATGCTGCAAATATGGACATCAATCATGTAATCATATATAATTTTTCAAACAATATTCTTTTCTGAGTCAACAGAAAGTACTGTTGATGTAAAATTAAACTCCTGTATAATTAAGTCTAATTTGCCCTTCTCATTCAGGTTTCTGTGGCTTTCTCCTTCTTACAAAGAAATAAGAAACCAAAGAAATATAGCTAGAACTAAGAGAAAAATTGCTTCTGTAAGCACTTGAAAATTTAACATTTATCAAAAAAATATTTTATATGCAAATCTGAGAAAAATCACTCTCAGAATTTTCATAAAATCCTACTAAAAAAAAGAACTAAAAAAATTGGCATGAATCAGTACTTGGTTGTAGTGGGAAAGTTTGTTCCAATAACAAGTTAAAAATTATTTTATGAATGTATATTAACTTTTTTGTTTTTTTTTTAACAGAATATTGGAAAATTATGAGAAAAAAACAATTCCAACATTTTCCCACAGTCTACATCCCAAAGTTATTTTCAAAAGAAATTTAAATCAGGGCTTTAAAGGATAGCAAGCTTTTAAAACGTGCAGTTATGAGGAAATATAGGGGAGTAGCATCAAGGATTTTGACTTCATGAGCTATAATCTGACTAATAAAGACCACTGGCAAATTTTGAAAATTAAGCTATTTTCCTGACAAGGGTTTGGTTTGGGCTGGCCACTAGATGAATGATAGGTGCTCACTATTAACCCCTCTCCCTTCCCAAAAGGAAGAGCAAGAAAGAGAGACATGGATTGGGTAACAAAAACAGCTTTAATGAAAATAGTAACAATAAACCAAAATCTATGCAAATAGATGCAAACCCGATATTGAACCCAACCCCTCTGATGGCAGTTATATCACTGCCACCACTGATGTTGTGCATAGGCACTGGGGAAGTCCCAGACTAGACTCAGCAGCAGTCAGGAACTGGATTCAGGAGATGAATTCTGGAACCAGATTAAGGAATATACATATTGTAATTGAAGGCAGAACAGAGTTCTCCTCTAATACTGACCACTGAAAAGGGAGCTTAATCCCCGTGATCCCTCAGCCTTATGCTGAATATGACATATATGGAAGAGAATACCTCGTTGGTCACTTCAAGGAGACGTGTCCTGTCCACTCCTCCCCACAGGTTTAGCCTTTTACTTTCTGTGCCCCCAACATAGCAATAAGATTTAGTAGTGACCTTGGCCTGCATACAAGTCCTTGGTACTAACTACAAACATGGAGCCTTGTCACTACTAGCAGCAGACATTGTCTACTAAAACATGCTGCTAGTTTCAGAAAGTGCAGTTACTTTCAAGAGACTGAAAAGTAAAATCGCTGAACAGAATTTGTTCTGTCCTAAATCAAACCAGGACACTTCCATAGTATAGATCATTCTTAAAGATTTCTTCAGGCATTGTCTTTACATGTATATTTCAGAGTATATTTCCTTGTTGTAGATGCAGATGTAGATATATGCTGTGACAATTCTTATTTACTTTGTTTTGAGGGGTAAAAGTAAAATTTTGCTTGTTTTGGTTTTAGTTGTAATACCAGTTAGAGTCTTGGTATCTCCTCCCATAAACTAGTTTGTGTAAAACTTTCTTGTCAAGCCTTTTGAGAAGTTTCCATCTTCTTTTACAAAGTCAGTTTTAATGATGGTAACTCCACTGGTTTTTCACACTGTAGTTGCACCACTCTATAACTTACCTGTTAGAAGCTGTTTCTGCTGCTTCCTTCATTCCTTAATGAAATTGGGATAATGACACTATGCTACATAGCTGACACAGGATTTCTAGTTATGCCTCCTGTCACCTCTGCTCTGTGTACTTCTACCACTGGGCCTGTGTCTCTCAGAGCAAAACAGAATCTGTAATTTGAAATGAATCCTTGGTTCATTTTTTGGTTAAAGTAGTAAGAGATATTTGTGTTGACAAATAATAACTTTCACCTGTAAGGCTAATGACAGGGAACATAAGGAAGTTAGTTTTCAGCAAGCTGATGAGTGAGTGTTTGCCATCATTTTAGTTCCTACTTATATCTTGCTCTCCTTGACTTTGGGCATTTTGTCTGACCTCCCTTTGCTGCAGTCTCTAATGGGTGACAAGAAAAACATACAGTGCTTCCAGACCTGACATTTCTGTCTGCCTCTTCCTGGGCATGTCTAAGCCTTCTGCCCAATTAGGTCAGAACTGGAGTCAGGAGCTGCAAAAGACATTGAATTCAGACCCATCCTGGGTTCAGCTAGGATAGAGTTATGGTTTGGGTTTGTGTATTTTTTTTATTATTATCTTTTTTTTTTTTTTGCCTTCACAAGAAGCTGAGATGGACCACAACCAAGATAGGCAGCTGAACCATCCAATGGGTATTCTATACCATACTGATGTCATGCCTGCTATATAAGGCAAGGGCTGGTCAGGTGAATGTGGTTGATTTGAGCAGGTGGTTGTGGTGAGGCAAGGCAGGATCAGGTGGACAGGTCAGGCTGAGCCATGCTGGTGAGTGCTGTGTTTTGTATCACTTTGCTGATCTATTATTTCGTTAGTATAATTGTTGATTGTTGTGTTGATTTGTGCTGCTCCTTCAAACTATCCTTATCTCAACCCACAAGGTTTTGCCTTTTTCTCCCAGTATTCCTTCCTATCCCACCATGGGGGTGAGAAGGGATGCAGGGAAAGTTGTGTGAGCAGCTGCTCAGCATGAAGCTCTGCTGCCAGCTGGGCCTGAACCAGGAAAGACATTATTCAAGTATTTATGGAAACAGATTTTTTACTATTTCTTCACAATAAGAGTATCTCCAAACAGATCGAATCCACTTGGTCTTTGTGTTTGCTACTGCCTGCATCTACACAGCAGGTTAACAGCTTCCTTGAAAGTGTTAATGATGCATTATGTGATATAAACTCATCTGTGCCTAAGTCACTTTGTGTTGTTTTTACACACACGCCTACACAACCAGCAAAAGCATACACAAGCCCTCGAGGGTACTGAGGCAAAGTGATACTAGCCATCTATCTTGCATAGTGAGAGAACTCTGCCCATAGCCTAGATTCTCTGACTAACCCTTTGCACTGGTTAGTTCCTCCAGTCCTTATACAAGGATTTCATCTCTAAGGCACCAAAGCCTGAAAATAATTCCTGCCTTTCCCTGTCTTGGTTTGTAATTCTGATGAACTTTACTAAACTGTTTAATAAATCATGTCTGGAATGTCAATGTTTTTGGAAACTGCCTATTTTGAAATTCACTCAGCAAGAAGGGACTAAATCATTTCATACTCCAGAGATCCTCAAAATAAAGTTTTGGGGCCTGGAATGTACTGAGAGTGAGCAGTGTTTGATGTCTGCTAGTCATTGTACTCCTGCTTATAT
The DNA here is from genome assembly GCF_027791375.1 of Indicator indicator. NCBI lineage: Eukaryota > Metazoa > Chordata > Aves > Piciformes > Indicatoridae > Indicator > Indicator indicator. The sequence goes on along the minus strand of NC_072026.1, from coordinate 7,883,252 downwards.
TTATGTCTGCTGTCCCACCTTGTGAATATTCAACATAATGGCAGTTTCTGTTCTCTTCCTGTTTTGTAAGCAATTTCTTTTAGATCGTTGAGCGTCTCAACATACTTAGCATTTGTAGTTTTCTCAGTTCAAGAGGATAAGTAATTTCTAAAGCACTAGTAAAATCCTTTTTATTTTTTCTTCTTTCCTTTATTTTTTTCCTTTTCATTAGTAGTTTTCCAGATGTACTGAAGCATTCAAAGCAAGGCTTGTCTCCACTTATTAAAGTCGAATTCATGGAAGCACTTCTTCTTCCTAAGAGGAAATGTACTAAACATTTTGAAGCTTGATAGCATTGATTCCAAGGATAAACTCCTAGTTTGTTGATGTAAATATTTTTTACCCAAAATTTAATCTTTTTGTATTTTAAAAATCACTGGTTTGCTCTAAGTATCATCATAATTGATATTAATAATGAGAAAGTAGTAAGTTGCCATCATGAGGTGCTTTTTAAGTAAAGGTAAAGGCAAAGTTCAAGAAAAATGTTATTTCCTGCAAAAACGATCACAACAGTTGAACAAAACTATTGCTGAATGAATTTCTCTTGATGGGTTCTTTATCTCATAGACTCAGTAGCGTGCAAGGTAAATATCTCCCTTATTTTATTGTGCTGGTTTGGGGCCAGACAGATCCTCTCTTGCCCCGAAAGGGACAAAAGAATGAGACTCACACAAACGGATTGGAGAGTGATGGAGAGTGATGGAAAGTTTAAATGGAAAAGCAATTGGTGAAGCTGCAGAGAACTACAAACTACAAAGCATAGTGACAAAGAGTATCCCAAAGCGTACAGAACCCCTCACAGAATTCCCAAAGCTTCCCAATCCTTCCCTTCTTCCCACCTGAGGGTAAACCCAAACCCCCCAGGGCTCTTTCTTCCCCCTCCCGCTGCTAGGCAAGTCTCAGGCTGGCCAGGTCTGAGACTGCCCCCCCCCTCCATTCTCCTCCTGGCATTAGGCCTAGACAGGCCTAAGAGGCCTTGAGGATACTCCCCTGGCGTTACCCGATAAGAGAAGATATCTCCCATGGGAGCAGAGAGGGAAGAAAGAGGAAGAGAATGACTCTGCAGATGGCCTTATAGGGCGCAGGATTTATGGGTAGAAATACGCCATTTCCTGTGTCCACCCCTGTGGGTGGGCACCCAGGACACCAGAGTTGTATCTCATGTAGCAGTGGCAGGGGGCACCCAGCCTAAACTGCCACATTTATAAAAGTCTGTGTTCTGCAACACAGTCCAATACTGTGTGTGGGTTTTTGGTTTGGGGTTTTTTGTGTGTTTTGTTTGTTTGGGGTTTTTTTTGGAGTTTGGTTGGTTGGTTTGGTTTTGTTCCTCAGCCTAGGGACCTTTTGAAACCCTGAATACCTTAATTATGTTTTTCTCGAGCTTTTTGACTAATGTGACAAAATTGTGGTCTTTACTAGGACCCATTTTGGTAAGAACTTTTCAAATAGCAAAGAAGGAATCTTCTTCCCTCCAAAAAATTTTCTCTCAAAGCAAGGAAAATGCAGTTAGTTTGGTTTTGGAGTTAGATGAAGGTCTCTATATTGTGCTTAAGCATCTGTAGAAATATGTCCTTTTACGTAGAACTATGTTTACATTTTTCCATATGCTGTCTTTTCTGCTTTGTGCCATTTTACAGTTGGACTCAATTATCTTAAGGGTCTTTTCCAACATAAATAATTCTATGTTTCAGTGACCTGATGACGCAGTTGGAGTTGCTGGTTGTCATTATAATAAGTGTTATGCAAATATGGCACCAAAGAGAACTATGGGTGTTTTTCCAAAGAAAAATGAGAGAGGAAATCCTGACCAGAGACTGAATTGTCCTTTTCTGTGTGCAGTTGCAAGAAGAGGAGTGTGGTTGAGGTACTTGGTTCTGCCCTATCAGATCTCCACATAAATCTCAATATCAAAAGAAATGCTGCACATGTGAACAGACTGTGAAAGTGTTGTAATTTACTAAAAATTAACACAGGTTCTTTAGTTAGTTAGCTTGGTTCCTCAAAATGGAGGTTTTTCCCTTCTTGGACTGTGTTGCTGTAATAAAATCATATGTCACCGTGGATAATACTGAGCAAGTTTCTGTGATTTAGTCCCCTTTTGTTAACATAATTACTTCCAAACGGAGATTGTCACTTAGACTTCTGAACAAGTGTAATCAGAAACACTATATAATAGCTTATTATATAGATAAAGGCCACAAAAGTGCACTTGCTGGCATTTTTGACCTGCAAATTATGGTTGTTAAAAGGGCAAGACTTTTTTCAGTGAGAGATGAAAATCAAATGCAATCTGGTCATTGAAACAGTCATTTCTCCTTGCTGGGTTAAGACAGTGGAAATTATCATAATTCTGTCTTTGTGAGGCAATTGTCCATAACTGTACCATGACAGGAAACTCACTAGACTAAGTTTAAAAGTGCAGAATCTTGTTAAAGGGTGGAGATCTTATCTTCTGTAGGTGCTTCCCATTGATGTAATATTGACTGGGTCTCTGAAATGACAGCAGAGCTACTGAAGCTTTGAACAGCATTTTCGAAACTGTAAAGTTCCAGAACATTCATTGAGAGCAGTGCCTACTCTATACCCTACTTCTGTTCAGATTTACCCTACTTCTGTTCAGATTTACCCTACTTCTGTTCAGATTTTGTGGATTGAGTGATGGAGGGCTTTGGTTCTTTTTTTTGACCTGATTACTTTCTTCATTTAGCTTCCAGGTTTCTAAGCCACTCAGGTTATGTTTCAAGGTTGCTTTTTTTGGTGAACATTAAAGTCAGATCTTGCTTAAGAAAAAAAGGAAGGTGAAAGGTGAGTCTTTTCATGGGCCCTTGGTTGCCAGTGGTGGGCCTTTATAACAGAAATAACGAGTAGCACAATGTCTGTTAAGAAGTTCTACATAGCTCAGCCTTGTATAGCACAGTTTGACTCTGTGGTAAGAATCTAACCTAATGATCAGTAAATCAGTACTTCTACCTTACACAGAAGGGTGCCTTGCAGAGAAACCAGCACCTAGAAGCAGTGTGTGCTGGCTGTGCTAATTAGCACATCACTGCTGTATTTATCCTGCAGCAAGTTTCAGGGCTTACTTGTTTGTAGCTGGCTCAGGCATCTCTGCTCCAGTCTGCGCTGCACTGTAGATGTATGAAGACAACTGCAGATCATAAATTAAAAATGGAGACAAAGCAAATATACATTCTGAGAGTGGCACATGTGCTTGCAGGCTTTGGTTGGCATTTCACTTGGTACACAGAAGGTCAGTTTGGTATAATTTTTTTGGTATAATTTTTTGGTATAATTTTCCACTCCTTCTGTGTCTATGAAGTAATTTTAATCGCTCTCTGGGTTTACCTTTTGAAAACTGGAGCTTCTGAGTTACATCACTAAGCAACACAGATTTCTTTGGTGCATTTTATTAAGGAATACTAATGATACTCCAGGATTCATGCATCTGATTTTATGGAAATGCCTGGAAAGACTAGATCTGTTACCTGGTTGCTGACTACATCTAGGCTTACTCAATTAGTTTGGAGATAAAATTATGTTAATGAGATGGGCTTGCACAGACAAAAAAGCCTGTGGGTGAAGACAAAGGCTTTTAAATAGGTTAGAGTCTTCATTTGTTCTGTTCTCTGAGAATCCTTCTTTTTCCTGTAAAATTATTTCAGTAGAAAATTGTCCATGTGTTCTGTAAAAGCATGAAAATAGTTTTGAACCTATACAAGTAATGCTGAAGTGAAAATATCTAGCTTAAAGCTGAAAAATTATACAGGGACTGAAAATCATTTATGTAAAAAACCTAATGAACTTCTGTATATTACTGTTCCATTTGTTCCCCACTTAAAAGTGCACTTTGCTTCTATATCCTGCCCCTTTCTTCTTGCTGTAAACACAGCCTTTCAGAAATATAAAAACCGTTTTTTCCCCCCCTCCAGATCTGTCAGTAAAGGGCTGAAATTTCATTTCCTGCCACAGACTCAATCTTCACATTCTCTATTATCTTTAACTCTTTCCTGTGCCTTCCACCCAATCACAGACTTTATTTATTTATTTATTTATTTGCTTGTTTATTTATTTATTCGGGGGGTAGATTTCCTCTGCTTTTCACAGCTGTGGCTGCCACAATGTTTCCTTTCATCTGTACATTTCAAGGTCATCTTCTGCTCCTTTCTGATTTCCAGTGAAAGCTTTGCAATGTGACCAAGTATTACTTGTCCATGCAAATGCAGACTCTGCCAAACAGAGGATAAACCGACACAGATTTTACGACTCAGCAATCATCTCCTTTTTGAATGTGACATTTATGTTGAGAAGGTGAATCTGTGTAAGCAGTAAAGGCAAGCTGTGAGGACCAGTACTGGGGAGAAAGAAGATATCAGTGTGGCACTTTTGCAGAAACCCATAGCTGGTGTTGGAATACTAATGGGGAAGAATAAACAGAGAGAATTTTCAGCTCAGTCCTGCCAAATTAGGCTTAATTGCCTCTTCTGGAGTGTGATTTACCCGCACCACTGCCAATATGCCATGTGTTACAGAACGAGAGAAGAGTATGTGGAGAAAAAAGTTTAGAGCTGATCAGAAAGAAGTGTTTGCATTTTGCTTAACCTCTCTGCCTTGGTCCTTCAAAAACACAGGAGAGAGAACCCACGCAAATTAAAAGCCGTTTTCTGAAAACTTCTTGAGAAGGTTAACATGTATTTCGTACAACTCTAGGCAGAACCATGTGTGATACTTAGAATTGTAGAATCATACAATCAGTCAGGGTTGGAATGGACCACAAGGGTCATCCAGTTCCTGTCCCCCTGCCATGGGCAGGGACACCTCACACTAGAGCAGGCTGGCCAGAGCCTCATCCAGCCTGGCCTTAAACACCTCCAGGGATGGGACCTCAACCACCTCCCTGGACAACCCATTCCAGGCTCTCACCACTCTCATGGTGAAGAACTTCTTCCTTACGTCCAGCCTGAATCTACCCATTTCCAGCTTTGTTCCATTCCCCCTAGTCCTATCACTACCTAATAGCCTAAAACGTGACTCCCCAGCTTTCTTGTAGGCCCCCTTCAGATATTGGAAGGCCACAAGAAGGTCACCTCGGAGCCTTCTCTTCTCCAGACTGAATAGTCAAAACTGTCCTCATAAGAGAGGTGCTCCAGCCCTCTGCTCATCCTCGTGGCCCTTCTCCGGACACGTTGGAATCTGTGTATATCCCTCTTGTAATAGGGGCTCCAGAACTGGACACAGTACTCCGGGTGAGGTCTCACCAGAGCTGAGTAGAGGGGGAGAATCACCTCCCTTGACCTGCTGGCCACACTTCTGATGCAGACCAGGATCTGGTTGGTTTTCTGGGCTGCAGGTGCACACTGACAGCTCATGTTGAGCTTCTCGTCCAGCAGCACCCCCTGCTTAAAGAAGTATAAAGTGCCATCATGGTGAAATACAGCACTCCAGGATTTTCAGGGAAGCCTAACATTGTATGAGTCTTTCCAATTCCCATTGCACCACAAGCAAGCACTGTGCAGTTATGTGCGTTTAAGAAGCAGTCAATGACACTTTTCATAGTATTCTCAAAAACTTCCAGCTAAGATGAACTTTCAGCAAAACCAGCATCAAACACAAATTTAAGATCTTTCTTTTTTCTTTATTAATATCCAATTGAGCTGGTTTCTTCCTGTGAAAGAAGCTGACTTCTTCCTCCTTTGGATCAATAATCAATAGATATTGAGCAACAACATGAATGACCTTGCTGAAATTGCCATCTTTCTCTGAGACTCTGGACGTACACAGTCCACCACTTTGACATGATTACAGATATCATCTTCCTTTTCAGCAAACATAATGTCTCTTTTGTCACCCAATGGCATCTTGGCTGGTATTAGAAATTTTGTGTCCAGCAGGAATAGGGAGGTGATTTTCTCCTTGTACTCAGCTCTGGTGAGGCCACACCTTGAGCACTGTGTTCAGTTTTGGGCACCTCAACACAAGAGAGATGTTGAGGTACTGGAGCCAGTGTAGAGGAGGCCAAGGAAGCTGGGGAAGAGCCTGGAGAATGAATCTTATGAAGATGGACTGAAGGATCTGGGGTTGTTTAGTTTGAAAAAGAGGAGGTTGAGGGGAGACCTCATTGCTCTCTACAAGTACCTGAAAGGATGTTGTAGAGAGGTTGGGGCTGGTCTCTTCTCACAGGTAGTTAGTGATAGAACAAAAGTGAATGACCTCAAGCTGTGACTGAGCAAGTTTAGGCTGGATATTAGGAAACATTTTTTCACAGTAAGAGTGGTCAGGCATTGGAATGTGCTGCCCAGGGAGGTGGTCGAGTCACCAACCCTGGATGTGTTTAAAGGTTGTTTGGATGTGGTGCCTGGGGATATGGTTTAGGGGTGAATCTTGTAGAGCAGGGTTATCAGTTGGACTCGGTGGTCCCCTGAGGGTCTTTTCCCTTGGGGGATTCTGCTTCTGTGATTCTAAGGGCTTTACTGTGGTGGAGTTGTTGTGTTATCTGGTACTCTTGCCACTCTCAATATAAAATGGAAAATTATATTGTAAAATTCCCTTTGATATGAGAGGGATATTAGTACTATTATTGAAAATAGGGTTGGGTGAAATACTTTTTTTTTTTTTTCTATATTGCCTCTTGCTTGCATTACTAATAGTTGCCAGGGAAACCAGCAGAACTGGAAATTCTTCCACTTTAAAGGCAACTATGACTATAAACAAGGTTGTTTAAAACTGCCTACAGATTATGGGAAAGCTAGTGGAAAACTGCTATGGATCCTGCTCCATGTCATGGTACCTTTCTACATGCTATACTGTGGTAAGATATAACAGTGTGAGCATATCACGTAAGATAAGAAATATTTATCCTAATCAGTATTAAATGTGGTATTTTTTTTTTTACAGTAAACAAAATGTCAAATTATTGTAGTTTACCTCAAGATGAGTTGTTGTACACCAAGTGTGAAATTTACTGCTCTGGGCTGTCACACTGCCAGGGAGGCTTCTGTTAGAACTCAGGATTGGGCAGTCTGCTGTACTTTCCCTGGGGAAGCAATACACAGTTCAATAGTTTTGTTAACCTTTTAATATGATAGCAAAAGTAAATTGCAACTCTCTTTGCACATGAGGTGCAACCATTTTCCAAGAAGTTAAGCTTGACTAATTGTTTGCCTTTCATCTACAAGAGTGCTGCTTCTTGTCTTTTACAAACTGTCCACTCCTGTCAGGCATAGCTATGAACCTTTACACATCCATCATCAGGCTTTTGGAAAAAAATGCCAAAGTTTGTACATAAATCTTTTTAAGGAACAAATGCTTGTAAACTTTCTCTCACACTGAATTTATAGGACTGACATTTATTACATTACTGATTTCAGCTAAAGCCTGCAAGGGAAATTGATTTAGGATCAAAATAGCTGCTAATAACTTGATTAGAATTGTTTTCAACATCAAAGGACCCTCATGTCCTTCTGCATTAAATAATGATCATAAAATGAAGTTGTGTATCTCTGATTTCCTTTTTGCCTTTTCTTAAGGTGATGTCCTTTGCAAGGACATTATATTGCTTTGATTAGCATTTCTGTTCCTTATTTGCTTGATTTTTTTTTTTTTTAAAGTCTCAAGCCCACATACATTCAGACTGCTAAGGAAATCAAAAGCAATAAACAATTACAAATGGTTCTTCCAGAAAGCACTTCAGATTTTACACAAATGTGTAGTCCTTAAATAACCGGTTTCTGACTGTCACCAATCACTCATATTATTACCCTTTACAACTCACTCTTGGATTTGATTTTTTACTTTTTTAGTGCTGAAAGAGGACAAATCTAAAACTTCTGAGAAGTAGCAGTGGCAAGCGTACCTGTGACTGCTCATGCTGTTCAGATATGACCAAATTGTGTGTAGATGTGGGTAGCTACCTCACTGCTAGTTCTCCCAGGTGTTGCTGCCAGCAAATCCTGGCATTTGCAATGCAGTTGTACACAGTGATCTCCATGCCCTTCAGCCTCTGGGCCAGCTTGCCTAAAAGGAACTCTGTCCAGAAAAAATGGTGATGTTGACACAGTCTAGGTACAGTGTTTGGACTTCACTGCATAGGGAGGTTTGTGAAAAGTTTTTCCTCTGCCAGACACTCTTCTCCTCTGCAGGCATCAGGCATGCATCCATGGACAAAATGGTTACATCTGAAATTTGTACATTTATTAGGACAATAAAAAAATGGATTTGGAACTGTATTTCTGTTGATCCCACTCATCAGTGTTATCTCCTGAGTGAGAAACACTGAGATACATCTTTAAAAGGCAGGTAAGTTGTTGTTATCTACTTATTACAGAATGGTAAAAAGGAGTTACAGAAGATTTTGGTGTGACCAAGATGATAGGGACAAGCTGTGGTTCTCTGAGTCCCCATTGTGAAGATTGGCATTCAACCAGCAGTGAAGCAGCAGAAACTATTTCAGAGGAGAATAGTGGCTGCTAGAGGAAAAAAAACTTTTCACAAAGAACTTAAAACAAACCATTCTGTCACATGAAGTTCAAATGCAGACTTTGTGGAACATAATACTCCTTTGTCTAGATTTTTGATACTTTAATTTTCAACTATTTAATATTTAAAGAAATGTTCACTGAAGCTTTTGCCATCATGTGTTTTGATTCTCAACTGCATGTTGCTGTGAATGAGCTACTGCAATTTTGTCTCTATTCACCTGCATTTAGTTGTGCAGGTAGATTACAGGCTAAAAGTTTCTGATTGTGATTAGGTGATATTTAAGTCTCAATATTGTTCTCATCAATCAGTTTTCTTTTCAGAATCAGATTTTCATATATGTAATCATTTTCTTTGCTATCGTTATGCATCTATTCATTGATTATAAATGCCCTAAGGGTAAGGGGTTATATTAGGGAAGCACAGTTCAGTTTAAGGACTGACATTCTTTCTTTTTTTTTTTTTTCTCTAGTTTTACTTTTTAAATGTCTCACAGTTTTGTTCTGTGGATAGTTATGGCTAGGTGAGAACTATTGCAATAGCCAAGATATAAATTCAGGTCCATTTTAATTTATTATAAAAATCTGTTTACAGGTCAAATTATAATCCTTATGTGAAAATAGTAACTATTAATATATATTAAAACCAAAAATAAAGAAAGCAACAACAACAACAAGAAAACCCCCAACGAACCAACCAACCAACCAAAAAACCCCCATTATGCTAGTTTAGGATCTCATCCTCTCAACAGAATTGTCAAAATAACAGATATTTGTCTACCAAGCATGTCTAACTGCATTATTTGGTGAAGAATCAAGACCAAAGGGTTCCCAACCAACGAACTTTTTTCCTTACTGTTTGAAAATCAAATTCTGAAGTGGACAACTTAATTGAAAAATGAAGAATATTTTCCAAATGAAAAGAAATTTTGGATTAAGAAATTGATATATTTCATTTCAACAGAATCTCAATCCACTTTGGTCATTCTAACACTGAGAGGTGGTTTATAATAAATCTTAATATATTAAAAAATTATTTACCAAAAAAAAAAAAACAAAACTGTCCATCAATTTTTGCCAAAATTACCAGAGTGTTCCATTCTGGCTATGACACAAAATTATGTTGGGAGAAGAAGCTGACTTCTTGCACAACCACTAGATCTGACAAATTCTGCCATCTGTCTTCTTGAGTAATAAATGTATTATTTGCATTTTTTCTCATTTTTGACTGGTGATGTTGTAGATCTGTGTAATTGTAATGCAAAACTCTTTGCCCAGTTGGCAAAGCTGCCTGATTTTGAAGCACTGACACACACTATTTATATCCTAGCTGAGATATGCAGTATTCTGTTGGACACTACTAAACTAAGTGAAAGAAATATAAAGCCATAAATGATAGTATTCAAAGTGGAAAATCTTCATGTGTCCCTTTAGATACAAAGCTTTGATCCCACCCTTTGTACAGTTTTACCTATATAAATTCTAGCAGTTCATCATCAAAATGGACCAGCTGTTCCTACCTGGAGGCACGGTAACTAAATTGCACATTAGACCATCTGGGAACCAATGCATGTTTTCTTCTGTCAGGAGTCAGCAATGTCCACTTTTCTCTGGAGGCCTCATTTTGCATGCCATATTGTAATGCCATATGGCACAAATACAATATGCCGTTCTAGATTGCTCAAGAACCTTCTTACCCACAAGTTGAATTTTTGTCAGGCCTGTAATTAGAAAGCATAAGAGAATAGCAGTGGTTTAAGTGTTTGAGGGATTTTAGATGCCTGTCCTATACCCATTAACTCTTCTTAGCTCCACATAGAATCAGCTGCTCAGACATATGATAATCATGATCATACATCAAAGACATTGTCATTGCCATGTTTGCCCTGACATACCCCATTGGCCACTCTCACAGCTGTTTGTTCCTTTGGTCTCACACTGCACAGCAGTTCTTATCATAACACCAAGATGACTTTAATCTCATGCATAATTCAACTTCATTTCTGATTTCAGTCTGTTGCCTGTCCTGTGACCTTTCATGACTACCATGTATGCCAGTCTTGATTCTTTTCAAGGGGTCCAGTTCCATCTCTTTTTTTTCCATGTATAGGATCCCCAGCTGGCCAAATCTTTCTGTAAAAAAAACCCTATTCAGTGTCAGGAGTCTCTGGGGAACTCACCAGGGATGTTTTATAGGGACTGTTTTGGCTGGACCTTGTTCTTTCCAATTTTTTTTTTTTTACAATAACCATGCTGAAACACTGCCACAGATTGCCCAGAGAGGTGGTAGAAGCCCAATCCCTGGAAACATTCAAGGTCAGGTTGGCTTTGAACAACCTGATCTGGTTAAAGGTATTCCTGCTCACTATAGAGGGGTTGGCTTAGATGAGCTTTAAATGTCCTTTCCAACCCAAATAGGTCTCTGCTTCCAAGAAATGTCATTAAAAAAGAAGTGTCCTTGACACAGGACTCTAAAATTACAATTTTATTGAGAAGTCTCTAAAACAAGGATTGTTTTCTTTATATTGGTTTGATTGGTTTACAATTTCTTGAGCTGGAGAGATAGTGCTGGAGAGAGACTCCTGCAGAAGAAGCCAGAATAGTAGAGGACAATGTTTCTTCTTTGATTTATATCTGGTTTACTTTCCCTGAGCTTCAGAAGAGCTCAGTATCAATCCTGTTTCATTTCTTTGATTGCTTAAGTTAGCTTTATTTCCAGAGTATCTACATAGTAGGTATAAATACACTAAGAAATTCCTATCTTGGCAATGGCTTCAGCCTCCCTTTCAAAATATTGTAATATTGAAAATAAACCAGCAGAAAACAGAAAGAATAATGAACAGTAAATGCCACACACCTCTTGTAGAGCCCAACATGATTTTCTGTTCTTCTGCATCACCATCTCAAATATCTGACAAATAAGGGGTGGAAAATAGTACTGCAGAAGCACAATTATGTATTAGAATTAAGGAGCTGCTATTCAGAACATCCTGCCAAAGACTCCCTTTCTATAAAATTCTTTGAACAATTTTTGAGATTCTGTCTTTTTCAAAGCTAGTACCAGAAAGCAGTCTGCTTATGGACTGAAGAAGAAAATAGTCTGTGCATGTGTCCAAAATGAAAGAATCACACAGTATCAGAGAAACATTTGGGTTGGAAAAGGCCCTTAGGACCACCAAGTCCAACTGATAACCCTGCTCTGCAAAGTTCACCCCTAAACCATATCCCCAAGCACCATGTCTAAACGACCTTTAAACACATCCAGGGTTGGTGACCCAACCACCTCCCTGGGCAGCACATTCCAATGCCTGACCACTCTTTCTGTGAAAAAAATTTTCTTAATGTCCAGAAAGAAATCAGGATGGACTATATTTTGCTGTAATTCTTCAGGCATTTGACAGAGCAATGCTGCTTTGTGCTCAGATCCTCTCAATCCTTTGCCTTCCTCAGCAGGTAACAGTTCTCCAGTTCTTCTGTGCTTCCAGAGAGCAAAAAGATTGATTCTGGTGAAAGCATGTGCCATGAAAAAGAGTTTAGTGCAGAGGTGTTTGAACTAGGTGAGATGCAAGCTTATAAATTCACATAAAACAACTCTGTGTGGACTTCTGTGATCAGATACAGTCTAGCCAATTAACTTGGTACCAAGCCTAAATTAAGAAGCTTTGACTTTTGCCAAAAGATTCTTATTTTTTTAAACCATGCCAGTCCTTTGTGACTAAACTCTCTCTGGATCTAAAGTCAGAGGCCTGTGGACTGCATTGTTATTCCAACTTGTACATTTCCAGTTTTGAGACTAACATGAGCGGAATGAGGTACTTCAGCATCTGTCACTATAAAAATTCCTTGTGTCGTCTTTGTGAAATTCATAGCATATGAACATGTGTTCTGCTTGCAGTCACAGACAGAGAACAGTGGTGACACAGCGTTTCCAACCTCATGATTAAAAATAACCACAAATCCCCAACCAAAACCATGGCTGTCTGCCTTTTCCCAGTACCTTTTTTATCTCCAGAAAATAGTGAGTTTGAAAAATAACAAGGTTGTGTTACAATCTCTCTCTGCCTGCCTTTTTTTGTTTAGTTGGTTTTGTTCTGGTGAGTGGTGGTGGTGTGGTTTTGTTTGTTGTTGGTGTTTTTTGGTTGATTTATTTTGTTTGTTATTATTATGTGGGGGAGGAAAAGTTAATTTGAGCTAAAGTTCTTGGATAATCACAGGAATTAGAGACACCTTTTACTGTGATATTTGACAGCAGTGAAAACTACTGAAGGTTTTTCATCCCTCTAACCACTGACCTCTGCGTTTGATAAACATACAGTTGAAAAACAGCAGTGGAATTTGTCAAACTCAGCTAGAGAGCATGAATTAGAAGAAACAACCTGTGCAATACTGCACTGAAAAATCACTTTGAAAAAATGACATCCTCCTACCAAAAAAAAGTCATCTTCTTATATGTATATATTATTTGGAGACAAAATGTTGCTTGGATTTTGTTTTACTGATTGCTTTTTTTGGATGAGAAAAAAAAGCTGATGGTTTCCTTTTGGGCTTCACTGTGTTGGACAACAGTAGTTTGTATTCCACTGAGATGCATCTGCCAAAGGTGGAGCTTTCATAGCTATCAGAGAGGATATACTCTGTAGATACGTAAATCCTATACTGAGGAAAATTCGGTGATGTTTTTGGAACTGGAGATAATAAAGGGAAAGAGAAAGGATGGCAATTGTTTGTCCTGTCACCTGAAATGTTCTGAATGGCTAGTTCAGGCCCTGGCTCTGTTGCACATACACTCTAGTGTGTTTCATGTATGTCTGAAAAATATGGCCTTTCCTGGTAATCCTTTATATCCACTGAGCTTTTGACTTTACACAGTGGAAGACAAAAATAGCTACTGCTGTATTTATAGGCACTGGTCTGTAAATATGGGTATGAATTTTTAATTTTTTTTTCCAAAATTATTTTTTATATGAATCAGAAAACAACCATTAGCTTGTAGCAGCCCATTATCGTAATGTTTATCTCATATCTATAATTTTGAATGAAATTCCTGAGATATTTCAAGGCTGTGTGGTGAAGAGTTATATTTATGGCCAAATTCTGAAAGCAAAGATAGTTCATTTTCCTGACCAGGTTTGTTAGAGACAAAAGTCAGAAATGAGAACTTTTCTGCTAAAATACAGCCATCTGGAGCTTCTGTTTAATTAAAATGCTTTTGTGAAGTGTTTGTCTGAAACTTCAGCAAAATGTATTCTTGTCTGCTATGTAACTGTCATTGAGTTCCTGTTTAAAAATGCTTGTAGCAAACAGTGGAAAAAGCACGCACACACACAAAAAAAGTGTATCGAAACTAAGCAGAGAGAGTGCATAGTGAAATGAGGTAATTTAAATTATGTGTCTGTATCATTAATTTAACTTGCAAATAACAAAACCAGTTGATTTTTAAAAAAAATCCTTTATTAAATATTCAGTAAGGGATCAAATGGAAAGGAGTATTATTTTTTATGAATAGTTCTGTACTAGTGCATCTTATTACTGGCTCCCTATACCAAATAGTCCTTTCCCTAATTGATTTTTTTAATGTGTTTTCTTCTTTTGCTAGAAATGAAAGCATCTTTGACTATCCATCATGCTTATTTTATAAATTTTAAATGGATCAAATAATTTTCATTAAGGTCTGCAATTATCTGTGGCAGAAATGTTGACTAGATATAAATAAAACCCCTTGTTTGCATGTTGCTCTTAATTAAGCACTTTTCATTTTCATGGAATGCATTCTAGACAACTTTTAAAAAATGTAATTACAGATAAATGTCTGTGGTGAAGTGTGATAATAGTTCAGTCTCTCTTACACAAGCATCTGAATTTGAATATGGTGTTCCTTTAGCTATCACATGAGCACGGGTACTAAAATTTCAAAGTGATGACAATGAATGTATGTGTAAAATTTTGGGTTCTATCTCAAGTATGTGGACACTGAAATTAATTACACACAAAGAAAGACTTAGAGTGAAATTCAATTACTGGTTTAAAGGTAGAACTTCTAGTTTGGAGAACATTTTAATTTTCATTCCAAACCTATCAAGTCTGATCAGATCTTACTGTCCTAGAATAGGTTTGGCAATGGCAAAGTCTTAGTCATAGTCTGGTTAATCTGGTCCTGTGCATTCACTTTCACAGAGAAGATTTTGGTAAAGCAAAAAATTCATGTGGGGAAGGCATGGAACAAATCCCAAAATGCATATTTACTGTTTTCTTTTTCTGGACCATAGATGTCTGTACATCATTATGGATGAAACCACAGGAGTTTATACTACTGGTGAGTTGTCTGCAGAGAGATGAAGTCAAAGAAATTCTTCACTACAACATAAGACAAGGTAGAAGAGGCAGACTCCATATTAATTCTGCTTGCTCTTTAATTTCAGAAAGTCAGTTCTGAGCCTTATGGATATGTTCAGGCAGGAGCTCTGTGTGATCTCAGAGTTGCTGAAGGGCATCAGATGCCCTATTTCTGCCACTGAGATGTGCCTCAGCAGCCAAGTAATAGATTAGAAATCTCTGAAAGCATTTTTCAGTCATGCATTCTTGCCATATCCCTAAACCAACCACAAGATTTCAAAGAGCATAAAAATCACTTGTACCAGAGGATTCTGCAGCATAGACAACTCACTGTACTGCATTTTGACACAAATGATTGGATGTAGCCACACATACACAAAAAAAAGGGGGGAAAAAAATCTTTATCGCATGCTACCACACAGGATGTGTAATATGGAGTTATAATTGTAATAATCCATCACTGTCTCTCTGTATTGAAATTGAAAACAAAAAAATATGGTATTTGGACTGAAAACAAAATAAACTGAGCACCTGTGGTACAGTTACGTTATTGGTTTATAGTGTAGTTGTTATGTCTTCAAAATTGAACTCTTTTTCTGTTCCACTTCAGATTTATTGCTGAGTAAATCAAAAGTTAGTTTGTGAAGATGAGGACCTGCCATTGTGTAACTAAAATGTTGTTTTATTCCAAACAATTTAGGTGCATATTTATCATTCCCTGCAACATTGCTTCTTACAAAACACGGGCATTTCTTCTCTCTTCTTTTGGCTCTCTTTCTACCAAATGGATAATTACATTGATGATGGCTTGTAAAAAAATTCTATTATATTTGTAAACTGGAATCTTCCCATTTGTGCAGAAGAGGCTGAATTTTGTAGGCAGCATGCATACTATGTATCAATTAAGGATATGTGTGCATTTCTCCAGTTCTGGAGCACCTCTGGCTGGACTGCAGCCAGAAGAGAACAAGGTGTGAGACACCATCTGTGACATGCTTGAAAGGTGATCCTAATTGGAAACAATTTGCTTATGGACATGGGAAACTGCAGCTTTGTAAGTATATGCTGTATTCTCTTTTAGAGTCAGTGGGTGTAAAGGATGCTTTTGCTTGTCACTGTTGCAAATGTTATTATCTAATGGAATTTCAGCTTTACCCTAAGTGATCAATCTACTGCAGTGTCAGATACATCTGTCACATCTGAGAAGACTGTTTGATAAAGAGAAGTTGGTCTAAGACAATATGAAGCAATGTATTGCCACTTTCTGTGTATTGACACCTTTTGCTTCAACTGCAAAGAAAGTTGGAAAATTTGACTGCTTTACATGCACTTTACATAGTGTCTTAAAAAAAAATACAATAATTAGAGAAATGATTGATGGCCACTAAAAGAAGTTTCCTGAGAAAATGAGGTTATCTAAAGCAGTAACCAAATAATCAGATATGCCACTGTTATAATTTTTCTCTTCATTTTGTTTGTTTAGCTTTGTACTGGTACTTAGAAAATGTGCTACAGTGTTGGTGGTTTTCTGCTATTGAAAAATTAGTGCAATTTATTTCAATAGATTACTAAATATTTTTAAATTGATTTCTGAATTTGTTTTCTATTGCTTCATCCTGTGCTTCTGGTATTTGCTAAGAGAATACCATTAGTAAAATCTATCTTCAAAATAGTGATGCATCTTCTCCTTTTTTGCTGGCTTATAAGGCAATCACATGAGGAATTTGTCCTTCTGTTGTGGCTCTTTGTTTGCTGAAGGAATTTAATTTTTGTGAAGGGAGGGGAAGTTGAGGAAACCACTTATGCTTTAGTATTTTTGAGAAGTCCTTTCAGTCTTGCAGAAACATTTCTTTTCTTCAACACTTAATATCTTGTATATAATTAGTCCATCAAGCCCCTCTTCACAGGTAGGATATGGCAATATTTCATCTACATTTGAGTACGTTTGAATTCATGCATACCTCTTTTTATAAGACCCCTTTGCCACACAGCCTAGAGTATTTCAGATACCTCTGGGCCTTGTTTTTGACTTGGCCAACAATTCAGTTATATATCAAGATTTCAGACTTCTGTGTGTTGAGGCGGGTGGGGGGGGGAGTGATCAGTTTTGTCAAGACTAGATGCTTATTTTTCTGTTTCTTGGGAAGAAAAGGTTTTGGCTTCCTGGTGCAAGGAATTATTTTTGTTTTGTTGCATTGTTGGGAGGCACCTTTTTTGCTTGCTTATTTTCTCCTACCAATATATATCTCTAAATATTTTTGCCGTGTACTGTTTTACTAGGCAACTTAGAGTGACAAGAGATATTTTTGGAGGAAGGAAATATAATCATGGCACCTGTTTCTTCTGTTCTTTATTATAATTTTACTTCCCAAATCCCAGACACAACAAAATGTAGTCCCTGCACAAAATGCTACCCTGTTTTGTCTGAAAGTAGCTACAATCTACAGTCTCTCTGGCAGATGAGCAGTACTGTGGCAGTTGTGGAAGAGCAGGCAGGAATTCTCTCCCTTTGCTGAGAACATTACAGTGTGCTGCACCTGCTCTGCTCTCAGCTCAGGCCTTCCCTGGTGCAGATGAGCCAAAACATGAACAGGTTTTTGGTTATATGAAATCCAAAACAGAAGATGAACATATCCATAGACAAACTCAAAAACTTTTAAAATAAGTGTCTCCATTTCATATAGATTTTCTTTCAAGTAAAACACTGGGAAGGAAATCTTTATGCATATTCCACTTTTACCATAAGCCTCTTGTTAAGGGTACAATCTTAAATAATTCATTCCAAAAGTCTGTTCCTTGTATGTGATGAGGGATCAAATTCCACCAAAATCTGACTTTGAATATCTAATGTTGATGGCAGGTCTGGGAAGACATTTTGTGAATTCATTAAACAACGGTTGTAAATGTTCACTGAAGTGCCTGAGTCATGCCACAGAGCAATATATCTCTTCCCAAACACTTGTAAAACTTCAGATAATGCTTTGGTAAACAGGCACATAAATGTGATTTGCTTAGTTTTTGATCTTCTGCAAGACAAACAGTGTTCCTATCAGGAAATGTCAAACGTATTTGTGCCATTAAAAAAATATTCTTTCAAGCATATAAACAAGTCTTTAAGACCTAAACCAGACAATGTTATTTTTAAATCAATTCTCTTGCAAACCTGGAATAGATGTTAGAATCACTAATCTCATTGAAAACTCTTCAAAGCTCTGCTAGCATATCACCTGTGGAAATTTTGTTTTATTTTTTTTCCAGAACCAGCATCTCAATAACACAACCAGTACCCTGTTAGGACTGAAGTATATATTTACCTGAGACTTTGCATACTAGAATAGGTAAATTCAGTTATTTGATATATAGAGTATTTTTTGACTGCAAGTTGTACCTTTGCTTATGCTTTAGTCTTCCCTGTCACAGATGAGAATACAGTGCAGAACAAGCTGATGATTTCACTTCATTGAATCATTATTGAGATGGTACTCCATAATAATGAGAAAATTTGTAGACAGAATATATTACATTATCACCTTAAAGGGTTTGGGTATTGGACAACACAACCTCAACAAGGATGTGCTTGGGTTGAACAGGATGGTAACAGCTGCAAAGCATAACAGTCTGATTTAACTGCCAGTACAAAGAACTTTGCAGCCCATCACTGAGTTTCCTGGGCTTACTTGCAGATCAGGAAGTATCTCTTTTACAGAACATGATGCTGGAATGTTGCATCTGTGCTTCATTTCTGCTGCTTTTTAATCACAACTAAAGGTTGCTTGTATAAACATGTTTTCCTTAGGGACCAAAAAGAAAAAACAATCTAATCCTGTACTAGTTGAATGAAGGCATCAGATGTGGAAGAGATCTGCCTTTACCAAGTACTGAATGTCAAACTGATAATGAAACAAAGGTGCATTAGAAATATGACAATAGGGTTCCAGGGTGTGCTGGTGGGAGAATGTAGTACAGCACTGAACCATTTGTACTTTAAGGTATTGAAAGATGCATGAAGAATTAATATCACTTAGAGGATGGACATTTGTGTAGTAGTGGCAGCTGCTGGGAAATCATGAGGATGTTTCTGTTGCTCTTCTGGATTCTAAATAAGCCACTCAAAAGAAGAATGTAGAATATATGTAGAGGTGAAGCAGCCACAGACGGAGACTGTTAGGGTAAAGGAGCTGAGTGGGCAGGTTTGAGTACCCACCGTAACAGAGAAACTGATGGAGGAATCTGGAGGTCTGTGCATAGGTGAGGAAGAGCTTGAGGCTGTCCTGAAGCAAGCTCAGTTTCTCTACTAGTTTTCAATGTTATTATTTTAATAATTTACTCTCACTTCACTATCTATTCCAGTCTCCTGTTTGGGAATTTACAGGCTGTCATTAAACAAGGTTTCTTTTCTGGCATTTAATGTAATTATCAGAGGAACGGAGTTCTGCCTTTCTGTCTTATCTTGCTCTTATGATTTATGTTTCTTACATCCATTGCACTCCTTTCAACCTGTACATGGAGAGTGTGGGAAACAATTTTATTGCTTGTGGAAAGGAGTTTTATCACTTTTTAGGAAATTCAGCTTTGAGAAGGTGATCTATTCAAATACCGGCTCCCTGTCCCTAAGAAAATGTCTTTTAATATACAACCTTGCACCAACAGTACAAAGAATAAATGTTTACTGATTAGATAGGACTCTGTTTCAAAGCCATCTTTGAAATACTAGAACTGTAAAGGTTGTTCTGCCAAACTAGTAATAGTCAACCCCATTGGGAACCCCAGAGGAGGGACATCTGGATTACTATGTTGAGCAGGGACAGAGAGGAGAAAGCATCAGTGGCCCACATCCCAGGAGGTGATTCCTAGAGATCATTTTAGTTTCCATCTTGGAATCTAGGCATAATTTTTCCAGCTGCTTTTATTAAAGAATGCTGGAACTTTTCCCCCAGGTACTCTTACAAGCCTCCATAGGTGCTGAAAGAAATGTTTCAAATTGTCGAGTACTAAATGTTCATTTTCCTATTTTCAGTAACCATGGCTCAGTTCATTCATATGTCACTTATGTTTCTTAAGAAAATAGGATGCTTTGTTAGGTGTTACAGGATCCTGGGATCAGAAATGTGCATATACAATCTCAGAGTTGCAAAATTGCTGTGAACATACTTAGAAACCTCGTGGCTAAAGGTAGTTCTGGTTTTGTTGGTTTGTTTGTTTTTTCCTCTGGAAACTTTATAGTGTATGACAGAAGGTAGATTTCTCAGAAATACCCTTGGCTAGAATATTTCATTTTAGTACAGAAGCATCTGTTATTTCTCTAAGCAGCCTAAAAGTAATTGTCAGTTTCTCTCAATTTCACAAAACTTACAGATGTATCTGTAATAAAATGACACCATAAAACAGCTGTAATAACAATTACTAATGATCATCTTTTGTTAAGTTTGAGTGTGTCCATTCTGTAATGTCATTTTTAGTGTGCATGCGTTTTCTCTGTTGTATGTATGATTGTATGTGATGTACAAGTGACACTTCAGCAGTGTGCTCACCTTGATAAATGATGATGAAAGGCTATTGACATGTTCAGCTCTAGTCATAGTGGGTTTTAGTACATCTCTTTTGAATATCAGTGAGCCTCCTCTGATCCAGGACTGTTCCAGGACGGTATGTTATGCTGTAATTGTTATACAGATATGTGGGAAAATAACTACCTGAAGAAAGTTGAAGGAAAGCTGTGCTACTTTTAGAGGCAGACATTGTAGAAAGTTTCACATAGAATCACATTCTCTTTAGTAGCACCTAGATAATACGTGTATTCTGCTGCTGCTGGGTGATAATGGTATGAGTATCTACAGAAAAGGATCTGCTGTGATTGTAACCTCGAAGTTACAGTTCAGTTCCTATGTAATAGCCAAAGTTCACACAGATGTTGCTGGTCATTCTGTAGTGCACCAAGCACTGTCATCTTTTAATAATGCAAATTTGGGGAGTCATAGAGTTTGATTATCATTTTGCAATAATATGTGATCAACAGTGATATGTTACATGATTGAGTAATTCTTCTTGATGATTCTGCAGTTGATAACTTGAGACAAAAACACAGCTTTATAACGTGTTGCAAGGCAGTCTGATTTATTTTAACCCTCCTCTATTGTAGGCTAAGACAAAACTGTAATTTCAGAGCCTTTCATTTTACAGCCACAAGTTTATGTTGCTTTTCTTTTGCTGTAGAAATCAGAAGCTAGCTGAGTTAGCTGAAACTAGTGCTAGGCTTTTTAATAGCATCACAGTTTAGGTCATCAAAAGCAACTTGTGATTGCATTATTCTCTGTTTGCCAGCAACTCAGAGGGTACACATAGATATTACTGGTGCAGTTGCTTGCTAACATTCAATCCTGTGTTTGAGCCCTTAAGTCTAAAATTAGTTGTGTAGAGCAAATTCAAAGTAAAACATGATTTTACCTTGAAGCTAATAAGCATAATAAGGAAATAAAAGTTTTCAGGGTCCATTATACAGTCTGATGAATTTGGCACATTTTGTTTTCTCTGAGGCTATAAAGTTGCAATTTGAGCTATTTAGGAATATAAGATTGCAAAAAACATCAAATTTTGTCATTGACCATCTTGGGCATCATTGAGAAGATGTTACATCCAGGAAGAGAATATTACCTCTATGACTTGTCCCTCAGTGCTTCTCACATATGTGTTTCCTTTCTAAATTGAAAAACATTTTTAAAGTACTCCTAGTGAAGAGAATCACAGAGGGTTTTGAGATGCTGCAATCAAGAAAAAATAATTTCAGCCCTCTTAAGGCTTCTTCTGTTGCTGTGTGGCACTCAGCAGTTTGAGTTTGTCAGCTTCTCAATAGAAGAAAACAATTTATATGAAAGTGAAATAAGTGGTGTTTGATCTTTTCTGGGGCAACCTGTCTAAAGTGTGTATTATATAAACCCAAGTTTTCCAAACATGGTGGTGGTGAAAAAGCTTGGCTTTTTACCTGAGGCAAATCAGTATAGTTTCTGAAGACCTTAACAGCATCTTTTATGTCGACTACCATGCAAAATAATTTTGCAAAGAAGTGATGCAAATGTTGGACTTCCTTTCAAAAATTGGGATGGGTTTTTATATTAATGATAACTAAGCAATGATTCAGTGGAATTACTTCTACAGCCTCTTGTCTGCACCTGAATTTGTAGACATCTTAAAAACTTATTATGTATCCTTGTCATCTCATACAGGAATTCCTAGAACTCACAAATTACCAGTAGCAGCCCATTGCTCTAAGATACAGCTCTCATTATGATTTGGAAGACACTGGTTGAGACCAAACTTCAGAGAGTTCTGTCCTCCCCATTAGGCACTGGGTGACTTGCACTGCCACCTGTCCATTCCCGTTGTTGCCTGAGTCTTTAAAAGTTGCCCACAGGCCTTTCTTCCCACAAGTAGCCGTCACCTCTTGTCTTTAATTCCTGTTTAGAAATTAAACTTGTGAGACATGGATTTTATCTTTCTACATATATAATACAGCCAGAAACGATTTTATGGAACAGCAATCAGGAAAAAGGCTGAGGCCTCAAGCCAAGAGGGACCTGCTGGACTATCAGGTGGTGTATCCATAATTCATACTATGAGGAAGAAGCAACAGCCCAGGCTGTGTCCCAGGAACCCTCTGTGGCTAAATTGGTTTTGTATTGGAACCATATCAGGCTTGTTCTGACTGACTTTACATTCTACTGCAGTGGTTAATGAGTGGTTACTGCAGTATAAATTGAGTGGCCAAATCAACTGCAAAGGTTGAGGCTCTTAAACTGCACCAGCTTGGTTCCTTACTGTTGTCTCTGTGTGGGCTTATACCTAGGAGACTTTTTTTGTGAATGATGGGATTAGTCAAGTGTTCACATAGGATTTTAAAATTGTTTTTCTCCCCTGCTTTTGCATTTCATTTCTTGTACACCCTTTTACATGCAAACCTGAAGTTTCTGACAGAAAATTACAGCCCCAGTCCCACAAATACTGATTTTTATATTATTCATTGATTGTCCCTGGTGGCACATTGCAGGGATGCCAGGAGAATGTGATTTCTGAATTTGGAGTTCTGCCTGCGGATGGAGGACTAAGCCTTAGCTACTGTGAATGCCAGGCAGCTCTCAGATGAAAAGGGTTCTCTAGCCTGCAGTGAATAGCAAATATGTTGTCTGTGTTAGAAACAGGCTCTTCTAGCCTGTGTACAAGGTAGATAAAATCAGATAAAACTGGGAAGAGAAGGGCATAATGCACACAAAGAAACACAATAAATAAAATACAGTGGCAGCATTACGAGTGGTTGGTTAGAGCAGTTTCTAAGGAGCTGAGAAGTGGGGGTGTGAATACTGTCAGAGGCAGTAATTGCATATCAGATATCTGCATCCTAGGTGAATGCCACTGTAAAACACAGATCCACAAATCTTTAGGTGGGTTTGGGAGAAAAAAAAAGCCACCACCACAAATACTGTTCTTCAGTCCTCTAAAAAAGGTGTCAAGTGTCAGAATCCTAACTGGGTTTTAAGCAATGAGTTTAGGTTGGACAAGTAAAACAATGTAATGTGCATAAGCATAGTCCTCTGGTATTTTATACTTTCCTATCATTAGTGTTTCTTCTCTCAAGATCATTCCCAGACCTGATTCATGTATTTTTTTTTTTAACTTATGTTGTTGGTGGCTTTACTGTTTATAAGTGGAAGATCGCTAAAATAAACTCATCAATGTCCTCGCTTCTGTTGGAATTAGGAATTTGGGCCATGTAGGTGGTAAAAACCTGTCATTCAATCTGGAAGCTGTAGGAATATATTCCACTCTCTCCATATGAATCCTCATTCTGTTTTGTGCCTGTCCAGAGTGTGGAAAATTTCCTTTAACAAGGTCTGAAGACCAGTCAGTCTCATTTACAGTCTCAAAAAGTCATAGGATTTACAACACTGCTGACTGTGGCTTACTTGGCATGCTAAAGGCCATTGCTCTCTAGGTGGTAGTTCAGTAGTCAGCTCCTATCCTTTTGCAAGGCTTTTCATATATGACTCTAAATTCCTTTGATACCCAAAGTAGAAATGTGAAGAGCCAAATAAGGCCTTTGTAAAGAGTACAGAAATGGTAGCCACATGGTAAATGTGAGGCATGTTTAGTGATAGAAAAGACGCAAAAACTACATAGTTGACAATACTCAGTTGTAGGGAAACAGACCTCATCAACTTGTTTTCCATGAGTGTTCTGATAGCTGTATTCTGTAGAAAAAGGAGTGGTTGTAATGACAAAAAATGTTGTGTTAGTTTGCCAAGAGGCAGAGTAAATGAGCAGTTTGAGAGGGAAAAAAAAAAAACCAAACCAAAACAAAAAACCACAACACGTTCTTGGAAATTTTACTCTGTAATATTCAACACCAGGGAGCAAAATTTGGGATTTGTTTGGTGTATTTGTAATATCATAGAAACGATGAGGGAAGATGCATTGGTAGAAGGAAAGTGATTAAAATGAAAGTCCTGAGAAAAAAAAAAAAACAACAAACTTTTGCATTGATCAGAAAATATCTGGAACTTAAATGAGTAATTTTTCATTTCCTCTGCAAGTTCTGCTCTAACCACTGGATCATGCACTGAAATTGCAGTGAAACAAATTGAACTTCTTATAAATATCCATGCCAAAAAATGGCAAGATGAAAGTAGATATTTCTCATTATTTGCAAAAATGTTTCTACGTAATTACTTCTGCTAGCATTTCATTGCTTTAGTGTCCCCTTGAAGGATTACCTTTCAAAGCGTGTTTTATTGCAGTCTTTAAAGATAATGCAAAGTTGTAACTCTGCTGCTTCAACTGAAAAGGAATTTAAACTGCAGGTTCCTGTTTCCCTTCTTACCTGACCAGGGTATGTATGCAGTGCCTTCGGGAGTCTTTCAGTGTTTATGTAATGTTTTCCGTAATAGTTTTCATTTCAGCAGAATGATATTCCAGAAGGTCACCAAAAGGTTGGAACATAGCAGTTCCCAAATATTGTAATGATCTTCACAGCCTCAATATGAAACTCTATTTAGAACTTCATGTGATTTTTTTTGAATACACAAGCTGTGCTTCTAAAATTTCTCTTAGTAGGTCACTTTTCACTTTCTGCCTTCTCATTGTATCCCCAGCAGTAATGGATCTCAGTTTTCCAGGATACTCTTACGTTGCACAGAGCTCTCTGGAGGGTATGCATACAGGCTAGTAAACTGCATGTTGGAATTAACAGTCCATGTAGAGTTGTTGAACCTCTGACTCTCCTTTGCATGAAATACTCAATTCTGTATCATGAGGTTTATGTGTTATTGAGTTGCCTCAGGCTAGACTGAGTAGTTAGCATAAGACTGTGCATAGGCTCTGTTAGGTTGAAACCCCCAGGTTCTCTACAACCTCTGTTTCTTGAGGACCCCAGTCTCTTAGGTGGTGTAGGAGGAACCTTTGTAAGATTTGTCATGTAGCAGAGACCACTGCTTGCTTTCATGAACAGCCAGCAGAAGTGCAGAGAGTTCTTTTACTTCCCATTCACCCACTGATTAAGGCATTCTCTGATAAGTGGAAGAGACCTGTATCTTACACACCAACAACCTAGGGTTAAAATTTCAAATTGCCTTTTAGAACACATAACTGTTGTTTAGAAGGTGCTTCTGAGTTCATTGGTTCAAGGAGTACTTGTGACTCTAGCACTTCAGTGGAGCACAAAGAAGTTTCTCTCTGCAACTCCCTGAAGGGAGGTTGGAGTGAGCAGGAGGCCAGCCTTTTCTCCATGGTGTCAAGCGACTGGACTAGAGGAAATGATTTCAAGCTGCACCAGGGGAAGTTCAGGCTGGATGCTAGGAAGTATTTCTTCACAGAGAGGTTTATCAAGCAAATGGTATGGCCAGGGCACTGGTAGAGTCATCACCCCTGAAGGCGATAAGTAGCATGTGAACCTGGTGCTTAGGGACATGGTTTAGGATTGACTCTAAACTGGGTTGAAGGTTGGACTGGATAACCTTTGAGGTCTCTTCCAACTGGATGTTTTCTGTGATTCCAGATTCTGGGGTCCTTATTCCTAGTTTGTTTTCTTTGGTGTTTTGGTTTGTGTGGTTTTTTTGTTTTGTTTTTTTTTTTTTTTGTGTGTGTGTGTGGGGGAGGGTTTTTTAATATATTGTGTTATTAATGAGCTTTTAAATAGAAACATTAAAAACCAAGCAAACAAGCAAAATCCCAAACCCATCAACTTCCCACCCCATCTCACATCAGAAAACATAATTTAAAAAGTCTTGGAGCAGCTTCCCATGTGCTCATCCTATGGAATTTTCTTCCTTCTTAATCCCATGGAAATACTCATCCCTTTTCTGCTTTACTCTTGATTCAGCTACAATTTGAGCTCTACCTTTTGCTGTCCTGAATGACCAAAGGAATGGGGTAAGAATGTAAGAATAAATAATTGCCTGTTAGTTTCAGGAAGGAAGAAGCAATGTAAGAATTACATCTTAGGAGAGGGTATCCATAGCAGAATACCTTTCCATTTGAGTGTCATCTTGTTATGGAGAGTAAGGTAAATATCATCCTATGACCTTCTGTTTGTTTTGTTTCATAGGAGATGGTTTCTGAGCTGCAAAGTTTTGATTTATATTTTCCTATTCTCATTTGAATAGATGTTAGATGTGGAGCATGGGATCACATTTTTCCAATTTTCATGCACAGTAAACTCTGAGAGAAGAAGAAAAATGGAAGGGGAAATGGAGAAAAGGGGAGGAATTCCTCTGACAATGTAGACCAGAGGAACTACACAGCTCTGTTTCAGTTTCTCTCAAAGGTAGATTTAGCTGGAGTTTTTGTTTGATCTCTGTAAGTTTCTGATTTTGTGAACATGTTCTTTCTCTGCAGAGCACTGCTTGCTGTACAGGAAATTTTAAGTTGTAATTTGTTTTCCAGCTGCTACCAATTTTTCTCAGCAGAAAAGAATACTTTGTGTCAGTTTTAACTGGTGATGGATGCAGGGACACTTTTTCTACCTGGAGAGAAAAAAAGGGCATGGTAACTCTCAGAGCTCCTGCCTATGTATATTTGCTGCAAATCTAAAACAAACAAACAAAACAAAACAAAACAACCAACCAAAGAAACTCAACCCAAAACAAGAAAACCCCAACAAAATAAAGCACTGAAGCATTTGGAAGTTGTTTTAAAAGGGGAAAAAAAATTATCCAGAAGTCACTGCTCTCCCCATTTCTAGCTTAAGTATTTGGAGACTGTGAACTTCCTGTATGCTCTTGGGAAAACGTCAATGTCTTCTATTTTGCTATGACATTTGAAAGCTCTGACAAATGAGTACATATGTGTAGCCCACTCACTAGCAGTCATTATGCCTGACCTCCCTGTTTTGCCCACTCTGTTGTATATCTGAAATTGTTTCAGTTCTCAGCTATAAGTACTGCTTATTTCAAATGTTAGTGGTTCAAGCTTTAATTCTGGTCATTGTCAATAAGGGTCAGTTGTGACAGTGACTCATGCTGCTTTCAGTTAGTGCTGAAAGTTTGGAGACAAGGTAACTGAACTTCAGGGTTGGTGAAGTACTACTTGGCACATCTTCAAATGCCATTTGTTCAGATAATTTCTCATCTGCAGAAGCACAGTGGCTTTGGATTATCCAACTGATGCACCTAAGGCTAAAGTAAGGAAGTCCTCATATTGACACTTATCTGCCAGGTAGATGGCTTTTGATGTGTTTTTCTACCTCAAACATTCTCTCATGCTTTGGGGCAAAGTTGTGTAAATAAGGTCATAACCAGATTGCCTAGAATGGTTCCAAGTAAGTCCTAGCCTTCTACAAAGGTGAATTCAGGTGAATGTAAGGCTATCTGCAATGGGAGTAGGGGCATTGACTACAGGCTCTTCTAATTATTCTGGATGTTGGAATGTAGTTGGGATGTAAACAAGGCTTTCATACTACGCTTTGGGGAAGCAAGCTCTTTATCTACTGGTAAAGATGTTTACAGACAACTGATCCACCCATTGATTATACTGGCAGCCAGTACTTCTAATTAATAGCAGCTTCGATTCGAAGATATGTGTTCCTACACTGGGGACCAAGGCAGATCATTTTCTGTTCTATCTTTCCTCTGTTTCTTTCAAAAAGTCTGCTTCTCTGTCCCTGGGTTATTTGGAGCATTATATATGGTACTGAAATATGCTATTTGTAGTATAGAAGATACTCCATATTTCTGCTCGTTTGTGCAGGGCGCTAAGCAGGCGCTAGGGTAACTCCAGGTTTAGATACAGCTGAAGCATAAAACTGTGGAATTTGTTTGCGAAGAGCTGGTTTAGCACTATAAGTAGTCTTCAGATGTGGTCCAGCCCACTACTTTAGGCTGCTTAATTTATTAACAGAAGTTATATACCTTCAAGGCAGTGTGAACAGGAATAGTTAGGTCTTAGATCAGGACATAACTAAGTCCAAATCATGCAGTCATTAGGGACTGAAGTAATTTAGTCTTGTGATATAAGTAATCATTTCTTTATAGAACAAGAAATACTTCAGTTAATGGAAGGGTCAGACTAAAGACCAACCTGTGGTCTTGAACAAACATGAATGAATTAAATCAGCATTACTCTGCAGGAGTTAGAGGGCTAACACATATATGTGGGTCTTCGTGTTCACTGAGCTACTGCAAATCCAGAACCCAGGTCCAATTTAGAATAAGAATGAGAGATATTAGTAAAAGTTGAAAGTGTCTATTGTTCCTCCTTATTTCCCTATCTTAGTATAAGCAATAGACTTTAGTAAAGTGTGGGTGCTTGGCTAAAAGTCTTTGTCTAACTTTTAATTTCCTGCTCTGTGACACATTGCTATTTGCAAAGAGGTTATGCAGAAATTGAACCACAGTAATATTAAAATCAGGGCAATGAGAATCGTGTGCTGACATTTGAAAGCCAAATTTGACCTTCTGAGTTTTGAAGAAGGTGCTAAAGAGTCTGGATCTTGCAGATCATATGTCGGAGAGGTAAAGATATGGCTGTCGGATTTTGTCTCAGAGCCTCCAGATGTGTTTTGCAGCATCTTTGCAAAGAACAACCCTAGGTAAGGTTGACGAACATGGAATAGAAAGAGATTTCAGATATCCACATAAAAATTAATCTTCAATCTTCTATTCAGGAACTATCAGCATATTGCATCCACAATGCCCCAAAGCATCCTTCTAGCCAGTTGGCTCCAAGCAAGAATAGAACTAATTTCTTAATCCTTGCTACCACCTCCTGCCAACACACTATGGAAATAGAAGATGTGTCTGCTTCAAAAAGCATTTGTCTGCTTTTCTAGACAGGCGTATGCATCAGAGATGACAGCTGGTGCAGGAAAAAAACCACTTATTTATACTTATATATAGAAATGTATCTATATATATATATATGAATATATACATGGAGATATATATATACACATATATATGCATACAGCAAATGCTTTATGAGTCCATGCTTGCATATGAAAAGGAAGAACCCAAGGAAACTTATAAGATGCCAGTTTTGCAGTTTTGTTTTTTTTCTTAGTACTTTAGAAGAGTAGAGACAATGCCTGTATCCCTAGTGAACAGCAGACTAAACCTTGTCTTGTCATGACATCTATGCTTGGCAAAGTACACTTTTATTCTTAATTTGACATCAAATAAATTCTTAAATATGCAAGCGATCAACTGTCTCAGTTCTCTTCATAAAAATATAATCCTGCACTCACCATTTACTGAGAGTGTCTCAGTATATTCTCAGCAATGGCATCTGTACTGAAGGGAAGTATCATGAGAAACCTAAGAAAGGCTGCTGAGTTTTAAGTAAAGAACTGCATCACGTTAAAGAGAAAAGTATCTCATAATCCTCCTGAAAGAAAAAGAAATCATCGTGTTGACATAATTGTAGCAGAGTTAACAGATGCTGCATGCCATAGCCTGAGATCTATGTAAATGAAAACTGGAATAAAAAGCAAGGCAAGAATATGGGGATTTTGACAGAACATTTCCTTTTTCTTGCAAAATCCTTATCGAATACAAGTTATACAACTCACTTCTCTTGGCACTAGATAGATGGCAAAAATTCTTCAGCTAAAAATTTTGTTCAGCTGTAAGAGAATAAGCACACATTGGAGCCAAATGTGGGTTTTGAATGTATTTATTCATTCCCAGTTTAGCTCTTACTCATAGCATAGAATTCAATGAATTATAAAGAAAGATACAGAAGAACACTGCCCCTCCCCCATACTTACCACCATTCTTATGTTAATTAAGTGTTTGTACAGCTGCTATAGTGGGTGCAGGAAGATTAAAATCTGCCTGCACTCTACTTAAAGAACCTAAGGAAGATCAACACATCTGGTCTAGGGGGGAAAGATGTCTGTCAAAACAATTATTTCACATCATTTGCAGCAGTTTAGAACAAGGGTGGGAAGGAGAGAAGGAAATTATTAACCATTAAGGTAGCCATATGTCTGTTATTTTATCCTACCTGCCAATTCCTCACTTTGTTTCACGATCAGTAACCTTGACGCTCACACGTCATCTTCAGTATCCTGATAAATTTTATTCTTAATTGCTGTCTTTTACTGGATTAGTTATAGCTCAGCTACTGGCAACCAAAAGTGGCTCACATCAACAACAGAGAATACTGATGTATATTTCCCAGTCCAAGTGGTAGGTGGTGATGCTACAGATACTGATGTTTCCTAGATAAGACCTTAAATGTCAAAAGGACATCTTTTAGAACAGAAGTGGTTAGGTGGGATGGACAGACAGATTTTAATGGTAATCTTGAGGAAGTATAACTTTACTATCATTGTGATTAGTGAAGCTAGTGGCTTGTTTTAATTCATAGTTCCACAGCACTTCCATGTACCAGTGATATTTCCCTTTGATTTTCAGTCAGTCAATATAAGAATTATTATGAAAAGCAGTAATACTTTGTCTGCAATTCTACTGCTTGAAGAGAGTAATGATACATGCATGAGAGACAGTGGTTGGTTGGGTATAAGAAGATATTGCAGACAGAGAAGAAAAGGTGTTTTTCAAAGCAGTTAGAACTATTTTAATCCACTTTGTTACAGTGACATTGCCTCTAATCCTTTCCTGATATATTATTGATAAGCTTTTCACAATGTACATCAGAGTGGGATTCATCAGACTTGACAGTTTATCCTCAGTACATTTGGGAAGCTCAGAACTCTTCTATTTCCCATTTTATCTTTGCATTTATTTCTCATTTTCCTGACATTGAGAGAAAAGAGAGTGTAAGGCAAATTGTTTGAACTTGAGTTTCTGCAGTTAGGCAAGAAATGCTCATCTTGTTAAAATCAGGCCAAAGACTTTAATCTCTATATATAGATTTGAAAATCTAGTGCTGGATACTTCATATGGGAGAGCTTGAACTCTGTGATTGACCAGTACTGTGCAAAGGCCCTCAGTAAATAGTAGATACAGATTTTTGTTTAATCTCCTAAAGCTTCATCACTACAAAGTTGCTTTTCCAAGGTTTTTAATACAGATTAATATTTAAGCATATCTTAAAAATGAGACACAAGTTGGCTAAAGCTGTATGAAAACTGAATTCCTTTTCAGAAGCTGAACCAAAAAGAAAAAAGAAAGAAAGAACTTTTCATCATCAATTGGAATGAAAAAGATTAGCTGTCTATTTAGGGATTTTCTTCTGGAACAAGAAACAAAACAAAAAATGAAATTCTGGTGAGATGTGATTTTTTTTTAACTCTGCAAAAAACATTTGATTTATTTTTTGTGCCTATGTCTCATTTTTAATAATACTGAATCTGCTTGTTGTCCCAGATTAATTGATTATTGATGGTCTCTTACATTAGAAAGATCAGTTAAGATGCCTGCATTTCATTTTCTGTTTGAGAGAAGCTGACAAAGATGATGCGATTAGGTATAGGGCTTTTTAAGCAACATCATCAGATCTGGGATATATAACCTTCCTAATTTTTGCCTGACTCTTGATTTGCAGTGAGTAGGATTGGATGGTGGAAAGTTTGAACATCATCAAGTTCTTGCTGTATTATCTAAAACATGCTATCTTTAGAATCAGCTTGCTGCAGAGCTATCAAATTTGGTTTTTCCTGGGGTGCTGGGAGTAGCATTAGTTTATGGTACTCAAGGGCATGTGTGTGCTGAGTTGCTGAGCTGGTTGAAGTCCTTATTAGCCAGAAGAACTTGAGGAGTGTTTGGAGACTTTGATTTTAAAATTACAATTAGGAAGTATATGAATACAGATAATAAGAATAATAATCCAGGCTAAGAGGGGTCAAATCTGCATTAGCAGTGGATCTACATTATTGCATCTAAACTTGTAGACTGTGAATGCTTAACCTATGGAAAAATATCACAATTATGTTTAGGTGAGAAATGGGCAATCCATTCTTTCTATCCAGTTATTACATAATTTCCATCCAGTATTTTCCCCAAGAAATACAGGTATGAAACAACTTGCAGAATAAACTATATTGTGGGTTTACAAAACAAATGCTTAATGACACTTCCATTGCTGAAATTTTTCTAGGGGAGAGAAAAAGCTTTGCCACTTCTGAAATACGTGCTGCATCAATATGCAACTGGCATTTCATTTACTGTCTTTCCAACACCTTGAAAAACACCTAGGAAGAAATTATAATTAAATGAAGCTTCACTAATTTTATGCCTTGGTATTTCATTTATGTTCTTTGAGAGACATACTCTACTTCAGAGTAATTTTCAATAATGATTTTTTTTTCCACTGAGTTAGCTTCTGATATTATAAAACAAAACAAATGTTCCTGATGTGTTATAGTCACTAGATTTTGTTTGATAATGTTTTTAATGAAAAAACATAGCTGTCATCTTTTCGTTTGTCATCTTAATGGATTAATTTAAGTCTTAAATACAGTGTTTAATCATGCCATAAAAAACATACAGGCATATATCACAGCTTCTGCAAGCAGTATGATAGCAAAGGTAATGAAGCATTCCCTTTGAAGCAAGTAAATGTCATAAACCTTTTCATAAATTTTCACAAGTAAAAGAGCAAAATGTGATGATCTGTTGCTCTTCTCAGAGGGTCTCCCAACTGTGTCTTTCTTGAAAAAGTTTTAGCTATTTTTGTCATTTTTCTGACACAGTGTATCACTGAA
Organism: Indicator indicator; assembly: GCF_027791375.1. Classification (NCBI taxonomy): domain Eukaryota; kingdom Metazoa; phylum Chordata; class Aves; order Piciformes; family Indicatoridae; genus Indicator; species Indicator indicator. Next base: position 7,850,258 of record NC_072026.1, on the reverse strand, counting down.
ATAGATGAAAAAGGTTTTTCAGCAGTTAGCTGCACATTTTGTCTGGCAAAATTGTAGAACTGTTATGGGGCTAAGCAACAGAATGATAGAAAATGAGTCTATTTTCTCTTACTCAAGTGAAAAACACTGTGAAAAACAAAAAAGACTACTCTGAAGACATACTCTATGGAATCTACTGAATATTAAAACTAGCAAGCAAGCAAGCAAACATCTCTACAACCCCCCAAAAAATTGCTTTAGTAATGTTTACTCAAAGACCTCCTTCTGAAAGTGCATTCACATCCCAAAAGCACTATTCAAGTCAATAGAATGATCTTCTCTTGTCAGCTTATTCTGCAAAGAATGATCCCAGATTCTGTAAAACCAGTTAGGATGTTCACAAACAGGATGTATGTAAAGCTGTTTTAGTTATTGTTTTGTTTTAATTTAATTAATTTTGAATGGTCTTTTTCATTTTATGAATTTAAATGTAAATTATATGATCAACAGATCTTCAAAGCATTTTTCCCCCCAAAAATCACATAGATACATGTATTGGTTAGCCATTGGACAGCCTGCCTGTCTCCAGAGGATAAGTAATTTGTTGCTTACTTTAACAGTGCATCTTAAATATCTGTGTCACAAACTTTAGACCATTACAGGCACTGTAATCTAGTTAAATAAGCTGATTAGTGTTTATTCAATTGGATGATTAAGAAGGTAATAGCACAGAAAGCTGAAGAGTCTTAGTAGTGGAGTCTGACATGAACAACAGATAAGAAAATCACTCGTATGGGGAATTTGGTCTCATTTAAAAATTTAATTATACAATTCTACTCAATTACCTTGAATTAATTCCTAAGTGTACAGATGCGAATTAGTGAAGCATCCTCAAGATCTATCACTGTCATACTGATTTGAATTAATTCTTTGCAACAATAAATAAGCTCTTCAAGAGCTTTGCTCTCGAGCAATTCAACACAGGTAACCAGGGAAAGACCAGGAAACAACACCCAAAGTCAAACCAGTGACTAAGGTGTGATACGTGAAACTCAGGCACTCTTGAGTCTTACTGCAGCAGAACTGAGTTCATCACAGACTGCAAAAACCTGACCAAACACAGGATAAATTAGACTTTGTTTGTTTGCTTGTTTGCAGTGCTGAGAGCCCTTAGTGTCTCAACTGGTTAGATAAAAAGAAACCTGAATTTCTATACAAAGCTATCTGAGAATTGATTTGAGTACACGGTAGACACCCTCAGAATGGCAATTTTTCCTTTTGAAAAAATGCTAGCACAAAGCACCACTTCAAATTGTATTCTTTGAGTGACCTGATGTTACTTGTCAAATTCTGATGCCTTAGAGCTACATGGCGTATTTTTCCCTGGAAAGGGCAGAAGGGTCATAGAATTTTTGGCTGCTTCTGTTCAGGGCCATTATTGCTTTTGTTCAGGATAGCATTTATCATTGCTGGCTCTGGTTAGGCAATTCATAACTCACCTTTGCTGCAGTTGGAAAAGTCTATATAATGTATTTTTCATAGAAAGCTACAAAAGGACTCTTCAAATAAATTTAAACACTGGTAGCAGTAGTAAAATGAAATTTTACATGTTTGCAGTGGCTCTATGTGACTAAATATTTATTACAACAAATAAGTTGCAGTTCTGAGGAAAAAAATTCATGGGTAGAAAAAATTCACAAAATTCACAAAAAAGAAATTAACAAGAAAATGTCACAAATTGACTTAGGCTTTGGATGATAAAAGGGTCTAAGACCACACGGTTTGCTGCTTTCCTTATTGTTACAAAATCCCATGTAGTATGCTGCACACCAAATGTGGAAGTTGTTTTTTAGTAGGACAAATTTAACTAAAGTTGTTTATAGTTCTTTGAGCTTTTAGTGGTTTTGAAGACCTAAACTGTAGTTCCTTCTATAACGATGTATGCTGACACTTCATATGTAGCCACTTGAGAAAAGCTAGAGGGTAAATAATACATTAATTTTATTGAGGTGCCAAACAGTTTTGTTTAAGGAAGAAAGAAAATATTGAGGTTTATAGAGTGTTAATTTCTTCATACTATCTAGTCAATGCCTACAGAAACTGCTTTTGGTAGATATCATTTATACAATGAACTGGAGCATTATTACTTAGTACGGAAAGAGGACATAGTGATTCCATTTTATAGTCATGGATCATTGACAAAACAAACCTTACCTGCCCCTGTTGTGAAGCCACTTTCAGGAGTCTTGTTTGATGTTAATAGTACTCATTGCAAATTGAGAGGAATGATGTAGCTAAGCAGTATTTCTGTTAAGAAAACAACTATTTTCTACAGAAGGTAATTAGTGAGATGGAAAAAGACAAATGAGGACAAAACAGGCTCTTGTTTTCACTTATGTGAGGTCAATGTAAAGAGCATGTAGGAGCTTAGGTTTTATATTTACTTGTTATGCATGGGAAGACTGTAAGTCACTTTTGGGATGCTCTCTCATTAGGCACAATGAGTTAGGCAGTGTTCTATTTGGCATCAAAATCTGGCTCCCAGCCATTGTTTTGTAGCTTTTTGAGTGAGCACAAGACAGGAGCAACTCACTCTAAACATCTGTCCAAACACACCACTAATTCCTTAAAATCTCCCTTGTTTCAAATTGTCTCAAAAAAATCACTCTTGACAAAGAAAGCTACTACTGTGCTGTGTTGTACTCTGTGGTCCTGACCTATAATGTCTTCATCTATCTTTCTGTGCTCTTAACATCTCTTCCCCAGACTTGGCTTTTTGATGTTCTGCTCCCTGTCTGCTCTGTGCCTGTCATGCTAGCAGCCTAGCTCATGACTATGCTTGCTGGGTGTCATTATGATGAAAAAATGGCTAGTGCAAAGTGTTGATATCCTCACCTGTGGTACTCCTAACGGGCACCAAAACAACAGCTAAGGATTACTGGCAGATTGATACCAAATCTCAGTATCCATTACTTAATGGTAGAGATGGAATTAAATCCAGAGAACTGAAAGTGTGGAGTTATTTTTTCTCTTTGGCTCCCTTATCTCTGGCTACCTCCTCTTTTCCCATATCAGCTACACCCAGGGAGAGAGCATAGAATGCACATTATTTTAGCATGCATCAATTAAATTCACTGCAAAATTAAGATAGTTGACATAGTAAATAGATATTATCCTGCTGAATTGGGTGAATTTAGAAGTTATATCAATTTTCCAGATGGACTGTAACTCTAAAAGTCCCTCTTAAAATTCTTAATTCACCCTCAGACCAGCTCTATAAGGGACATTCCATCATTTTGAGTTATTGCAGAACTTGTGTTTGGTGCATTCCAGCTCTCAGCTTCTTGGGCTGTATTTATGGTGGTACAAAAGAGTGCTCTTCCAGCAAAGACCACCTGGCATGTACCCTACAACAGTCTCATTCTCTGAGAGCACTGAAGTGGTTATGTGAATTGTTATATTGCACATTCACTGAAGCATTATAAAGAGATGTGATCAGATCTGCATTATGTAAATTGACTTATCACTACCATAGTCTGCTGCACACCATGTGAAAACTTGGTCCACTACCTTTTGCTTAAGTTTAAATTATTTTCTTTCAAGTTATTTCTTAGTGTTGCCTGAGGCCTTTATTTATTTATTTATTTAATTTTCACTGATGGTTAACTTCTAAGTTTACAGGCTGGAATATTTAGACCGGGATCAGAAAAAGTAACATTCCCGGTGACACCACTGATGCTTCTGAGTTAAAACGTGAATTTATTCAACATATGTACTTCTTTTACAGGGTGGGGGGAGGAAATCCATGTACTTTATTCTGGTTTTCACTATGGGAAAATTTTCTCTAAAAGATTCAAGAATGTAAAATCAGAGATCTTGTAATGGATGTTGCTTTCGAATCTTGTGTTCCTATGAGGAGTGCTATTGAATGATCCATCTTTATCAATTATTTTACCACCTACTGTCAAACACTTTTTAAGAGACATGTTTTAATTCAGATTATATTGGTATAATAGAATGGGCTGGCCAACCTGAAATTGCTTTGTCCATTTCAAGGGAGTGCACTGCACTAAGGTTTTTGGTTTGGTTTGTTTTTTTTTTGAGGGGAGGGGGGGGCTTGTTTGTTGGTATTTCTTTTTTAGGGTGAATCTCTTCATACTTAGAATATATTCACTGCTAAGAAGTTGAATCTGCAAAGTCAGTGACTGAATGTAGTAGTCAGTAGATTGAATAGCTTTTCTCCCTTAAAAAAACCCCAAAGGCATATGTCCTATACTGTAAAATATCATAAATCCAGTGCTGTCACTGTAAAACACAGAACAGCTCTAAATGTTTCCAGCCTGAAAAATCTTTTAAAATGTTAGTAAATTATCTAAATTTACAAGGTTGAACACTTATCTGAAATCGAAGGAAAGAAAAGCACCTAACATATATTTAAGCAAAGAAAAAAAATACTACTCTATTCTATGGGAAAATAATTTACTGGTATCTTTCAGAATGTACTGAAAAGGATAATGTCATATTATTAGGAAAATTTGCAATTAAGATTCAGGTAGGGTGTTAAATTGGCTTATTAAATTCAGTCTGCACTGAAGATTTGGAGAAAAACTCTGTGTCAATTAGTAATGTCCACTGTTGCTGTGACAACAGGGCTGGAGGACAGTCTGATTAAAACGGAACAACTCCCAAAAATAACTACCAAGGCCAACAAAAGAACATTCTGATGGTCCTATTAAACCCAAATAACCAGATAATAAGAATTAATGGTATTCCAACTTAAGGAAAATGAAGTGCTGAAATTGTGCCAGCTGCTGTTTTCTGGGAAAATACTGAAATCAGATGTAGACAACTGAAATTAAAGGTTATGTTGCTGAGGATTTGCTAATTTAGACACACTGTTAAGCATAACACTCAGTGTGTACTTTATTTAACTTTAGTGATGAATGTGTTTGACCTACTGTTCCATGAGGCATGGATGTCTTGCAAAACAAGCCTTAGATGTCTGTAGACATCTGTGCTTCCCAGCCATGGCTTCTGCAGAGCTCTGTTACAGACTGACCACTTCTGAAAAATCTGTTGGCTAGTTGAGTGTCTAAATGGAAATGGACATCTGTGTCTTGCCCATAGCTGCTACATGAATTAGTGTTGTTTGTGGTTTTCATACAGGCTTTTTGTCTCAGGTTTGTAGACCAGGTTATCTTGTTTACCTCTTGTTTTGGTGCAATCACCTCCCTATTTTTAGCTCTGTAAATGTAGCTGCATATTCCCAGTATACAGTAACTGTAATACCTAATACCAAGCTCACAAGCCACAGCACAGTAACAATGTCAGGCAAGCTTCACTATTTTCTTAAAATTAATTTCTCCTTAAGCCAAATTACAGTGGGAATTCACAAGTTGCGAGGCTGAGGGCAAAGTTGGACAATTATCTAATCTGAATTGAATGGATTTGCTGCTTGGAAAGTCACACTCATTGAAAGAAGAAACAAAAGGAGAGATAGAACTAAATTTTATAACTGCTACTTAAAATATGTCTGCTGAGCTGTAATTCAACTAAGCAGCAGCAAGTAACTTTAATTAATCTCTAATTAGGCCCATGAGTTTTAGCTGAGAGAGGGTTTGGTTTCTTAAAAATAATTTAAAAAATCCCTCCACCACCAAAGAGTGTTTTTCCAGGCTCTCCTAGCTTTAATTGCAGTCCCAAACACCTCAAGCAATTTTCTGGGCCAATTAAATCAGAGCAGTGGCTAGATTAATATATTACAGTGCTTTACAGTTGTTGTGCTTGCCTGCTAGAGCTAAATCGTTGGAAAATGAGGAACAGCCTGGCATCCAGATCTAGATCTTGCAGCTGGCATTGCTGTGTGATTGCTGTCACCATTTGAGATCTCTACAGGTATTATTTTATTCTACTGATGCCTAAGGAGATTTAAAGCATAAGAGAACAAAAGGAGAAATAGAGAACAAAAGGTGAAGGGAGAAAGTTGAGCCTTTCTTATTAACAGTGTTTTTATGTGTTAAGAAGACATTCCACTGAAGATGTAAGAGTTCTTCCATCTAAGCCATGTTACACTGCAGTATATTGATGGTTGATGAGAAGCTCAATATGAGCCAGCAATGTGTATTTGCAGCCCAGAAAACCAGATGTATCCTGACTGCATCAAAACAAGCATGGCCAGCAGATTGAGGGGGAGGAGATATCCCCCTCTACTCTGCTCTCCTAAAACCCCACCTGGAGTCCTGTGTCCAACACTGGAGCTCCCAACACAGGAAGGACATGGAACTGTTAGAGCAGGTCCAGAGAAGCACCACAAAGAGAATCAGAGAGCACCTCTCCTAGGAAAACATACTGAGAGAGTTGGACTTGTTGAGTCTGAAGAATGGAAGGCTCTGAGGAAACTCCATTTTTTGGAGGGGTCCTGGAGGATAGATGGAGAGGGGCTTTTTGCAAAGGCGTATAGTGAAAGGATGAGGGGTGATAGCTTCCATTTGGAAGAAACTAGATATAGATTAGACATTGAGAAGAAATTCTTCAGTGTGACAGTAGTGAGGCACTGCAACAGGCTGCCCAGAGAAGTTGTGGAGGCACCAACCCTGGAAATGTTCAAAGCCAGGTAGGATGGGGCCTTGAGGAATCTGTTCTAATAGGAAGTGACCCTGCCTGTGGCAAGGGATAGCAACTAGATGATCTCTAAGACCCTTTCCAGCCCAACCCATTCTACAGTCCTATGATATTCAGAATTGCTTGTTGCTTATATAAAGGAATAAAATCTTGCCATGACAATTTTTAATATACATCTACCCTAATGCTGCTTTGAAGGATGATTCACTGTACAGGAGCACATCTCAGTATTTTAACAGAAGACAATACTCCCCACGGTTTTGGAATTATTTATATAGCCAAAAAGACAGCAAAATTTATCTACACTTTTCCCAGTGCATCTGCAAACATTGGAGGTCTCTAGATAGTCCTGTTGTGAGACCTACATCTGATGAGTATGTGATTTACATAATATATGCATCTGTTTTCTAAAGGGTTAATTAAGAAAGGCCACTGGAATAAGCTAAACATGGTGTTTACATGAGCTACTCCATTTCATTTGTTTCATGCAGTCTTAAAAAAAGTTGCACTGCCTGCTTCTCTGTTGACCTTCAATTACTTCTTATTTGCTGCTGCATTTATATTTCATGCAACAGTAATTGAATCAGAGAGGTTTCATGCTGTAAATATAAAGGTAAAAGACACAGTAACCTCAAGCACTGATGACAGATGAGAAACCAATATCAGAAAACTTGGATGGAAATTATCTTTGCAATTGAGGTGTCTTCTACAGCAGTAGAGCAAAATGGAGGTCATAGGAATATACAAGGTGTATTTTTAAGTTCGTGAGAGAACTTGCCAACTCTAAAGTACATGTAGGTCACATAAGTACCATGATAGGCATAAACCCCTTCCTTTCCATCTGACTTGTACACACATAGAGTCTAAGCAACCATACAACCTTCTAGGCACCTACATTTCTTCTATGGGGTAATTATAAAATCTTAGATTTTGACAGATTAGAATTTGCCTTATACACATGACCTGGAGAGGATTTACAGTCTGGACATTTCCTTGCCTACTGCTTCACCAAGACACTATGACCCAGTATGTGTATGCAGAAATAACTCCAATATATAGGGGTATTAAAATTTTTCAGTTGTTCCATCTTCCTAACTTAGAAGAAAGATTTCTTCGTCAGATGTCCTGAAAATAAGTTACTGTAACACTGGACAAGGAGATATTCAGGGCTAGTGTTCTCTGAAATCATCCTGTGTTTCAGTACTGAATTTAAAATACCTTACAATTATTTGGGAAATTGGTAGTTAAACACAGTTGATGATCTGGGACTTAGTCTTTGATGGCTTCAGCACTGTAAAGTTGGCATCTCACAAACATCATCATGAGTAAGTCATACCTTGTAAAATAAGAAAGGACAAGTACATGATGAAATCACTGTTTTAAGTATTGCCCAGAAATTAATTTATCCTGACAGTGTCACTACACAGTTAGGAAGCGATAGATAAGATTATTCTTATTTATTGGGCTGGATTAGAGGCACTGATGCTTTAGGAAGTGGTTTTTCCTCAGTTTTACTCATTTGAACAATGAATTACACTCCTGTCACCCTGCTGCTGAAACTCTGTGGATTGTCTGTGGACGAGATAGACACACTGTATTTGTAGGAGCAAGTAATTGTAAGATACCTGCTTTCACAGTGGGAGCCCTCCAGAGCATCAGCTGGCACAAGCTGGGATATTAGATGCTGTATGGAACAGGAAAAGGTAGTTGAGAGTTTGACTGAGCAAGTCTTGAAAAGAACTGTGAATATTTAAGAAAGAACAGATTTTTCCTTGTAGTCCAGGGCAGCATCATGCTTACCTTTTCTTAGGACAGGCAGTAAATTTAGACTCTCCTTCCAGCAGGAGTGTCTCATGTTACACAGCAATCCTGTGGTTTGGCTTATGTGTTTGATGCATTGGGGCTCCAAATGTGGAAGGTCTTTTCCCAGTTCATAAAGTCAGTATTTGAGGATGCTGACAACCAAGATGATGAGGATTACAAACGCTATGGGTAAAAGAGTTCAGCAGTACAGGAGACACTGAAATAGAAGGGCATAAGCTGAAGGAGGCTGGGAACAAGATGACTAACCTTTTGGAGGCAGCTATGATTTCCAGGCATAATGAACTGTCTTACAGACAATGAGTCAAACCTCTAAATATCCCAGGCTTCATCCTGTGTTTAGTAATTCTTGCTTTTTATTTTTTAATTCTTACTCCTGCAGTGTTTTGCTATTTGTGTCTCCATGGAATCTCTGAGGATTTTGTCTTTTTCTTATAAATTATTGACTGTTCTAAAACTCTGACCTTTTCTTTTAAAAACACCCAATGGACTAACTGAACAAAACTACTTTTTGTCTTTTTTTGCATACTCTACTAGGAATGATCAACCAGAAAATACGAAGGCAGTCATGCTAATCTGCCAGTTATCAGTGAAAAGGCCATGTTCTGAGAGGCTGCATACTAAAACCTTCAAGGATGCTCTGGGCTGTGACGAGGCTTTCTTTGGAGTTCACAGCACATGATGTGAAGTCCAGGGAACCTGCTGTGTTACCACATCCTGCACAGATAAAATGCACAATATAATGGGGAAAAGCATAAAAGAACAAATGCCAAAGCCATTAAAAAGAAAAAAAAAAAAAAAGGAACTCTGTCTTTGCTGCTCTGTCTTGTCCACCAATTAATTAAAATGTCAAGAATGTAGAAGGTGCTGCTGCCCTTAGACTGCCTAGATGCACTGACCATCCTTTTTGTGTTTGGGATTTTTTTTTTTTTTTTTGTTATTTGGTTGGGTTTTGTTGTGTTTTTTTTCCCCCCATTTGCTGCTATATCTATGCTATACTACAGCACTCTTATAATTTTTCTTTCTTCTCATTTTGTCTTGCAAACACTACTGCTTTTTGGAGATGACTTCAAGAGTTTTTAATGCAAGCTTGATAATGTTTTAAGTAATTTTTAAGACAGGGCATTTGGTGATAATACAAAAGATACTTTAGGAATTTAAGACACTATGGTTTGGCTTGCTTGTCTCAAAGCAATGGCACTACTAAAAGAAAATGAGGTAATTTAAAAGTAGAAACAATATGACTGATGAAATTTATAAAGATATGAAACTGGCATTCCAGTGTCAGAATATTTTTAAAAATGCATGTGGAAGCATTAACTAGCAGAGATATATCTGTCTTTGTGGTATTATTCATGTAAATTCCTTTTGATCTGCAAGATTCATAAAATTTGTGTCACTATTGCGTCAAATGATAGTACAGGAGAGATGTGAAACATGGACCAAGTCAGAGTAGTGTAACCCTTTTGGATAGGCTCAGATTTTATATGGTTGATTTCTTACCTTCATTCTCATAAAGAGATCTGAATTTAAATGTCTGTTAATAAAGATTTCAGTAAATTCATGTTCTTATCCAAGTTTGTTGCAGTGAACTGTAGAAACATCAAAATGGCATTTGAAGAAAGAGAAGAGCAGACTTGCATGACTGTCCTGATAAAAGGGAGCATCAAATCCATCTGGTATTATCTCCCTTAATTTTGCTCCAGTTGTTTTCACCAACACTGAAAAGCACAGACTGGCAATAGAAGGGTCTGCAATGAGTCTTTCTGTGACTTTTCCTGGCTACTTATTTCTCCTTGAACAGGAGATGTTTGGAATGATTCATCTGTGACATGCCACAGGGCAAACAATAGTGCTGAACACGTGTGGGTGGCTTTATAATGCTGCCTTATGAAAAGCAAGATAACATATTATAGTCCATTTAGGGGGCATGGAAGGCTGACTGTAGTTCCAGTTGCATATGAGCACAGTTTTTTACAGCTTTAAAAGAAATTCATGTTTGTTTGACATTTTCTTACTTAGTATGCGAGTCTTAGATTTCTTTACATGGACTGATAGTATCTCTAGTGTAGTAGATGAGCTGTTCAGGTGTCGGACTGTGTTAGAATTCCACAATCAGTTGATTTGTTTGTGTTAAGCAATGTTTGCATTAGAGCCCATCTCAGCAAAAACTGTGCTAATCTCATAATTATTTAGAACAAACAAACAGAGTAAATACTTTCCATTTTAAAACACCGAAGGCAGTGTTCCAACTTCTTGAGAGGATGAAATCAACCAAGGCAGTACAACTAAGGGAACTCCTGTGATAACGTTTGTTAATATCCAGAAAATAAATATTCTCAGTATCAAGAGGAAAATGGAGAAAAAAAAAATCTGGACTTTACTGCCTGTTTGCAATATGTTTGCATTTTACAATAATTCTCTTTACAGACTTTTTTTTGCTTCCGTGTTTGTCTACTGTCATAATATAAGCATCAAAAAGTAAGTAGATATGTAACTGGGCAATCTGCTAAGTGGGAAACAAAAGTATCTCATGGGAGAGAGAAGCAGTAACAAAAACTGGGATTTGCAACTCCCTTGGCATTTCCCCATCAACAAAATTTGAAAATTAAAGCTTAATCGGAGTCACTGTCATAAATTCCATGTAGTAAGTGCTTCTGAGCCAGGTTTGTGTTTTCTGCAATTCCTGTATAAAATGTGCTTTACTGGAGAACATTCATTAATATTTTAAGTGGGTTAGGAGGAGAAAATTTCCATTTTCCTACTGTAAATTTATTTGTTACTTTAGTGGTTGAGGATTTTCTACACCCAACTGTTTAGGATTTTAGGTGAACATAAAGCGTAAAATGAGCTGAAACTAAGCTTTACTGGATTAAAGGGGGGAAAGAAAAAAAAAGAAAATAAAAGAAAAGAAAAGAAAAAAGAAAAGAAAGGAAAAGAAAAAAGAAAAGAAAGGAAAAGAAAAGAAAAGAAAGGAAAAGAAAAGAAAAGAAAGGAAAAGAAAAGAAAAGAAAAAGATTCTCTTTTACTGAAGTGTTCATTGGTAATTTTTTCTGATTTGATATAAATAGTAGCATAAGTATTCCTGGCCCTAGACTGACTATTGTGTGTGGAATAAAGTCTAGAGCTTGTATTGGAAGAATTTCCAATCCAGAAAAGGTTTACTGTAGCAAATCTAGAGTTAGACAGTAGTTTGACATGAGATATATAAGACAACAGAAGTTGCTAAATGACTTTGAAGAAACAAAATCAGTAAAGAAAAAAAGATTTTTGCCCAAACCTTTGGTACCATCCACACAAACCAAATTAGATTCATGGTCATGCTCTGTTCTGGCCTTGCAAAGTCCATATCAAATTCTTTAAAATATCCTTCTGTGGAAAGGCAAAGTGAGGCAATGGAAAGCAGCATGACAGTAAAGTGCACAGAACTGTGCACAGGAAATACTTGCCCAGAATCCAATCTGCTCCATGACATTGCCTCTGCAAAAGGAGTTTGCCTTTTATATACTTGCTGAATGTTAAGTGTTTAAACAATGCATCAATGCGTGAGTCAATGCAATCAGTCTACTGAAAGATGTAGCCATGACCACTCAGTTCAGAAAAAAAACTTGTTTTATTTCCAGTTAATAGGATACTGTACATTTCCAATAGAATTAGCAAATCACTTTGAAAGGTGATAAAATTTGAAAACTATGGCTTATTCACATGCTGTGTTATTAAAATCTTGAGCTTTAAATATAGGTAATTTAATTTGGGGTGATGCTCTGATTGAACAATTAGAATTTTTTTAGCAATGTTCTAACTTTTTACTGATAATTCAGTGTTTAGAGCTTGAATTTTGAAAATATCTCATTGGCCATATATATATATATATATATATGTGAAAACCTAACTCTAAAACTCTAAAAAGTGCCTTAATGTATCTGACACTTACACAGAAATGTTTCTTGTTCGCTTAGAGCTTGAGGGTTCTTCTTTTCTCAGTTCTGACCTGGGTATGTTGGGTCATGGCTTAAACCTGTCTGCTGGCATTTTGCATCCAGGCTTCTGGTTTTTGGTCATTGTCATGCCTTTCATTATGTTTTCCTGCCTCCAAGTTCCATCATAAATAATTAGTTCAGTATTTTTAAGAAGCACTTAAAGTGTAAGAGATTATTTAGTTCTTTTTCAATAGTCCTCATACCCCTAATTTTCATCTGTGTTTAGCATACTTTTTACATAATATCCTCTCCTTAAAATCTTCTCACCCATAACAACCCACTGAACACCTTGAGATTGGTGAGGTGAATGAGTCTAATCTGCGGTGACAACATGAAGAGTTCCTGATACTAAAAAATTAATAGTAGGATTTGAAAACTCTATGCAGAGGTACATAAGGTGTTACCATGTCCATTTAGATCTAAAAACCTAAAAAGTTAAAGAAGCTTGTACAATAAGATCCCGAGTGATTCATAAGGCCATTTGGCAGGTCAGATTTCAGAATTTAGCTTCTGTTTGGCTTCTGATCCACCCAATAACCTCTGCTTCCTCCCTAAATTTCATTGCAGAATTGATGGCAATGATAAGTTTGTCAAAATCTGTACTTTGGTTACTTGTTCCATCTTCATAAAACTAAAACTTAAAACATTAAGCATCTACCCTTCAAAACTGAACTGTGGCATTAGACTGGCAACAATATGCTGATACCTGGAAAAGGCTGTAGAAAATAAGTAGTAAATCTGATATGACAAGTGAAAAAGTAGCATAAATGCAATAATCTTCACTGACAAAAACATATCTTGGTTTAGACAGGGTTAAACTTCAAAGCCTGATTGTTGTTTGTGCTGTGCTAAAGTTAAAGTTCTGCAACTTTAATTCTGAGGTGAATTTAATTACGGATCAGAAATTAATGGAACATCAATATCACATAGGTCAGCTAGACAACTTAGATCATGTGCACGTTCATGATATGAGGTATAACCTCAAAAACAGTAAGGCATCTTGAAGAATAAGATAGTGATATCATAGTGCTCATGCTATGCTTTTTAGCACCTGGTTTAGAGGGTAGAAAACTTCAAAACTTATTGCTGTTTGTCCCCAGTTGGGAGTAATGCACATTTTGGGAAGAGAGTTTTACTTTACAATTTTTTTTTTTTTTTTTTTTTTACACTAGCTGGAGCTTTGGCCCAAACTCTTTGATCTGTCTTTCATGAGGTGAGTGCAGGATTTCTGTGCCTGAGCAACTGGAGGCATGCTATGTAGGTTAGAACCCTTGGGCAGAGTTACACTGAAAAAGTTCTAATGAGTGACAAGGTAAGCCCTTTAAATTGCAATGACAAAAAAAACCCCAGTGGATAATTTGAATATTACTTGCAAGAGGAAAAAAGTGAATATAGAATATCAAAAAATATAAAATAAGCAATTCCATCCAAATGGATGTCTGTTGTTTTCAGATGGGTTAATGAGCATATTTAAGGGGGTGTTTGTTTTAAAAAAGAAGCATGATGTATTTGGTTAATATCAAATATTTTATCTTATTTATTTTATCTTATTTATTTTATCTTATTTATTTTATCTTATTTATTTTATCTTATTTATTTTATCTTTAAAAGAAAGAAAAAACATATCTCACAGATCCCAGAAGATAGTTAGAGCAAGAGTTTCAAAAATCTCAGCCTAAAAAGTAACCTGGTTCTTCTCAGTGCTAAACCCTCAGTATCTCCTGTTATGGGCAGCTTGAAATGCCTGATTGCTTCAGATGCTAGAATCATACAATTTTAACATCAGACTTCCTCTCTGTGAAGGCTCATGGTTTCTTTACTCAAGATCCACATTAATTTTCTTCAGCTCAAAAAAAAAAAAAAAAAAAGAGAAATTGTAATTAACAATAATCTGGCTCCATAACATAAATTCAATGTTACAAGCAGAACCTGATAGGTTTGAAAGGGATATGAAGACTATTACTCTATCAGTGTACAGAGACTGAGAGCACTGTAGAGATAACACGTTTGATTTCTGTTAGGGAAGGGAAAAACTGACTGCTCTAACTAATGACATTCCCTGTTGGCCAGAGGTGGTGTAGAGAAAATGGCAAGTCTGGTACTGCAGTAAAAAATGCTTGATCAATAAAGCTGAACTAAAGAAGTGTGTCATGAAAATGACCCCACTCAGATAGGTTTTAACTTCTCAGACTTTGAGATATTGCAAACAAGCAAGAAAGTTCATCTGAGTGATTGATTGTTCCAAGAAGAAAGTTAAATTTATGGACAAAAGTTCCCCATATAAGTTCCTTATAATGTGTTATTTTACTTTCTGCTGAAGCAGGTCTGACCTATATAGATACAGCTAAATCAAAAGGGCCTCTTGTGCTCAACACTTCTGCACAATGATGTGGCTGACTGTGAGCTAATTTGTTCATAGAGCACCTGTTTTTTTTAAGCATTATCTTCATCTGAAGAGATTTTTTTTTTTATTTTTATTAATCAAGCCAGTAAGAACAAAGGCTTTTATTTTTAGTGCTTATGTAAGTCAAGCCTTAAAGCTGTGTAGTTTTTGACACAATAGTGAAAGAGATGTGTCTGTTCTTACAGTTGTCTGCCTGAGTTCAGCTGTTAGAATCCTTCTCATTATTTGAATTCAACAGATTTGGAGGTTCAATGAAGCTCGTTTTTCAGAATGAATCTAATAAAGGAATGTAGTAAGTGTGAAATTTCACTGCTGGCAACACAGAAGTTATGTCACAAGAAACAATTAAAATCGATGTTTGAAATAATTACTCTTTGGTTCATGAGTGCTTGTGTGGTCGTGTAGAATTTGCCCTCCACTCTGCATCAGAAATCAGTGGAGAGACTGAGCTTAGCTGAGAATCACAGAAGAAAAGACAAAATATACTCAAAACCCCTAGATAAATTGAAACTATTTTGAAATAAACTTCATGGCTGCTGCAGGTGCTGCTTGCACATATCCTGCAGAAGGAGAGACAAAGGTGGGGTTGACAGGCTGGTCCCTGAGGTAGTTTCTGCTTCTGCCTCTGCTGTTGCTGCTATAAAAAAAAAAAAAATGGTTTGCTTTCTGTCCTTCCTTTCTGTTTTCCTTACTTGCTTTTAAGTTATCTCGGAAGATATCAGTGGACAGGAAATGAAGAAGCAAATGAGGAAATCTTTTATTGTTGCTGTACAACCTGTTGCTGGATTTGGGACTAAGGGATGGAATAATTCACTTTATTCAGTAAACTCCACAGACTGACTCATTGAGGACATTTGTTTTTTATAAGTCCCTGAGTTCCTTTCTGCCTGGCCTGAGAGTCTCCACTCAGTTGTTCACATTGCTTGTGTTTTCCTCTCATTTCTCTATTTTTATTCGTACTGCTGTATATAATAAAAGACAGAGAGATTTGATCTAACTAATCTTCTTGTGCCTATGCATGTAGCAAAGCCAACACGGAATAGAGTGATTAAAGAATCTTTTTAGAGGATAATAGAGTGAAGGACGTACAACTGTTAAACCCGCACAAGTTCATGAGGAAAGAGGATGTCAGGAAAGAGGACGTCGTGTAACTGAATTGTTATTCCTTGGAAAACATCTGAAGTATTTTTAGATTACATATTCTTCTTGAGATGGAACTTTATGATTTTGTGTCCTTGATTTTTATGTTGCTGGTGTATTTGCTTTCTGTTTAGTAGCTCAGTGAGGAATATCCAAGGTTTCTATAGAAGAATTTGAAAATGCATTTACATTCAGTAGTATCTCCTAGTTTGTCATGAAACCTAGCTTTTATTTTTATTTTTCAGTGCTGGGAGGAAGAAGGACATCTTCATTTTTGCTATTTGCCAGGATAATATTTGTATTACTAGTTTGAGTGAACAGCCTGAGTATTACTTAGGTCACATACAAGACTAGAGAGGTATTGCATAGCTGCTCTCTATTAGGAATAGAGATATTCATCCTGCAACACCAAGATGGTTCAGAAGGTATTTAGGAGACACTGGTCCTGTTCCTGACTGACTGTGATGTGTTGATGTGCTGAGAAAAGTCATTGCCCTTGTCTTTGCCTTTTTTTGTCTGACTTCTTCAGGTTACAATCCAAAACACAATGTTTTGCTTCTGTAGTCCAGGTGGCACCTTTACAGCAAGTGTTATACTGAGCTGATATAGATAATGCATGTCACCAAAAGTAGCTGGTGCCAGAGCACTTGTCTTTAATTAGAAGAGATGCTGTTCATATGGACCAGAAACTACCCTGGAGGTGTTAGAACTGGATAGATGCAGTGTCCATAGATTAATGTTTTATAGGCACAAAACCAGGTCTGTAAAAAGAACTGTTTCTTGTTATATGTTGGCTTCATACCAAGTGAAAACCCTGCTCTGATTTGCAGGCCTTAGGAAAATACTTCAGTTCTGAGAAGGAGCTCAAAACAATGCAGTGAACATCAAAGTAACTAGAATCCAGCAGAAGATATTTAAAATTTAACTGTCCTATTTTTTGACAGACTTAGGAATCGAAAAGGTAAAACTTTCTTAGGAGAAAATAGTTAGAATACGTGCTCTGGGAGGCCAAGTTTTCAAGAGGCTGCTGATAATGGCTGGTGATCCAGACAGCACTGTTGTTCCCTTCTTTTGTGTATCATCAAGGTATCTCTGGGGAATATGGGACCGAGGATCAGGGGAAACAATGTGCTATTTACACAGATGTGTGTTTTTATGCATTATTCCTATGCATCTAGAGTAATTCTAGCTCCTTTTTTGTTATTTTTTTCCTTTTAGAGGTCACAGCACAGGCACTATATTAAAAGTTGTGATTTTTTTTTTCCCTGTACAGATATGTAATGAATTCTGTTAACATAATTTCTTGCACCATTAAAACCAATAGCTTTTCATTAGTGTTTCTGCTGATGTCAGCATTATATTGTCATATGATTTTATTTACTTTTTTTTTTTTTTACCACACAAATACACTCTGGGTTTCTGTGTACCATCTGCTGCAGTAGCGTGAGCTGGAGGATTGATGGTGCGAATCTGCTGCTGGTAGAGAAGGAATATTAAATTCTGCAGCCATAGACTTCCAGTGTAACACAAATGCCAGGAGTGGCAAAGAAGGTAAATCACAGGGCCATCAGAGCACCTCCTGTGTTGTTTTTTAGATACAACAATCTGAATTTCCCAATTAGACTGGTGCACATGCATTGTGCTACGTAACTCTTCTTGTTGACAAAACCAGGCTGTGTGTCCTAGCAAGCCCTGTGCAACCTGGTGTTCAGAAGCTGTGGTGGAATCAAACAAGTTATTTCCAGTTTCCACACTGGGTGGGTGGATATAAATAGAAAGAAAATGTGGTTAGGAGCACATTACTTTATAAGTGGCCCCAATGAATGTTGTACAAAAGTCAACTCTGTGAAATCTGGTTAAATCTGTAGCAATAACTGTGGGAATTTCAGTATTTCAAACACTGACCACTTTCCTCTGTCTGTCTACAGCTGTAAAGACGTGCTTCATCTAGTAATCTTACACACTATAAGGAGGCACTTCTTTGTCCTTTGGTGTCTACTGTACTTCATGAGGGAAAAACTGGGCCTCTTTTTTTCTGTCTTTAAACATAGTAAAGGATGCAAAATTTAATAAAGATGAATTATCTTTTCTCATGTGCTTGAAGTACATGAAAACCTTTCTATAGTTAAATCTTTTAAAGTCTGGTGAATATTGTAGACCATGTCATTGATGAAAATAATGAGCTCCATATTGCTATAAGAATTTTGGGGTATTAATAAACCATTTAAAGAAAACTTTTCCCTCAGGGCCTGTTAATCACTGAAATTGCCATAAGCCAAATTCTAATGACTCAAGGATATCTTTTACATTTTTCTTTAAGTATTCTTAGTATACAAGAGTTTGAAAAAAGCAGTTACAAAGTCTAGATTGATTATTACCCTCCAGAAAACAAAACCAGACAAGCAGATACACACTTGAATTTAAAATCACAATGGGTTTGGGTAGATCAAGCTTATTGGCTGCTTTTGAAGGAAGATAGTGACACTAGCATTCTTCTGTTTCTATAGTCTGATTTGAGGCAGTGATGTGCTAACAATGATTGCTAGAATATTCCGTAAATTACATAGATCCCATTACATGTGGACATTTAGCTGCATGTTCAATGCCCTTTTAGCAATGCCTTTTCTGCAGGAACAAATTCTTCTGATTTAACTTCAATAAGGAAAATTGAGATGAACCCCTAGGAAGTCACTGCCCAAAAGCCCATTGTCCCAGATAATGGTTAATTTAAAATCTTGACTTTAACTCCAGCCCTGCATCATCAGACATCAGTTAAGCTGCTGATGTGATGACACCGTTTTCTTCCATTCTGATTGATACAGTCACATCATTTCCCTAGAATATAGTTTCTTTCAAGTTATCCATTTTCTCATTTCTTCAGTGCAAGTTGTTGAAACGAGAGGCTTTGCACTGCAGTTAGCACAGTAAGTTCCTAGGTTATTGTTAGTGCTTACAGACTACATGATAAGCCAATGGAGCTGATTTCTGAAACAATATTAAGGTATTAAAGGAACTGTTGATTTCTCCTGAATGGAACATTTTGTTATACATCTAACAGGAGTTTGTGTGATTCTTACTTTGCAGGATTTTGTTTGGTGGTTTGTTTTTTGTTGTTGTTTCTTTTGGTTTAGTTTTGTTTGGTTCTGTTTGTTTTGTGTGGGGGGTTGGTTTGTTCACATTTTGGGGGTAAAACAGTGTGTTTTGGTTAATTTATTTTTATGTTGGCCATTTAGATAAGAGGTATGCAGCTGTGAATAGTTTGGGGGTAAAAGTTGCCTGTCTTATATAACCAAAGAACATTCAGCACCCACTACCTTGAGAAATACTGCAATAATATACATTAGCAGTGAAGTTCCAGCTGAGACCAGGAGTATTAGACACAGATGTTTTTGCAGTCTTTCTCATCCTTATTCGCATGACAGAAGCTAATCTTAAAGAGAAAAAAACAACTTATAGACTTCCAAGAGAATAAATAAAGTGAGAAAGAAGTTGCTACTATTTTATGGTGGTACTAAGCAGTATCAAACAGTAAGTCTCAACTGGAATGAATCTCAGTAAAAGCTGTTTTTAAAAGTGTAATAAAATCCTAATATCCTCTGAAAGTTTATTATCTAAGTAAAGACAGTACTTATGTGTAAAGTTATTCCAATCTGTCCCATCAAGATGGGGCTTTTCATGACATCAAATGTGAACTAATTCTCTTTTCATTTACCTTGTGAGTAGCTTTATTCCAATTCCACTGAAGTCAATGACAGACCTGCCATTAAATTCTTCTCAAATAATAGCACAGAACTAATGGTAGAATGGTGATTACATGGCACTTCCAGCTGGCAGCATTTCCAAAGAGATTCTGTGAGGAAGTCAGATAAATTCCAAGTGTAAAGTCTGATAGAAGGTAAATTCTCAATCATTACACTGCATTTGGAGAAACAGGAAAAAATTATTGTAACAAAAAAAAAAAAAAAAAAAAAAAAAACCCAAGCAAAAAAACCCCAAAAACCATAGGTTTATAGGTTTGTGTTAGTGCCATTGCATTTAATTGGTGGAAAGTAGTTGAATTACAGACTTATAAACTGGTAAAGAGGTTTATGGAAATCGATTAAAGCATAAACATTAAGAATGGCTGTACTGAGTGGCTGGGAACAATTGCTAGGCATTTCCTGAAATTGTGTTCTTTCACAGAGATGTTTTAATTGCTTAAGGGTAGTGCTCTGAAAAGCAAGTAGTTTATTTCATTGTTCTGTTATTCCTGTAACTACCCACTTACCACTCTAGATTTAGTTTATTTCTGCTGATTTGGTTGTTTCTGATTCTTGAATTCAAAATTATTTGGGATTATTTTATTTCTTTCTGTATACTCCTTCTATAGGAAAGGTGAACATGCACCTATCACTAGAAATCTACCTGTCCTTCTTGTGGCAAGTTTTTAAAGCAGTAGTGTCATCCACAGAAGATACTTGTATAGTAGTTCTGGACCAATCTGCTCCTAGCTGCAGTGGGGCAGTTGAATAGATGAAGAGAGGGCAAAGCTAGTGATTGGATTAGTATTTAGTAACAAGCATTTCTGTCACTGAGTGAAGTGTCACATCAAATGAGCTTGTCCTGTGGGATTTAAATAATTTTGTAACGAGACCTTTGCTGCTCCTTATACTTCAGCTCTCCACTTGTAAATTAGGAATAATAGGAATGTTCCTCTTCACAGGCATGCAACTTGATCTATGACTTTGACATCTCTATGACCCTCCTTATCACAATAAGTAGCTAGAATGGGTAAATGTCAAAATTTCTTTTCAGGCCTGGAGATCCCAAAGAAGCAACCCCTATACAGCACTCAGAAAAAGGGTGCTGATCTCCTAGATTGTAAAATAGAAAGGTGGGATAGATGCAAAATAAATATTTAACTGATACAATTCTAGAGGTCAGCAAAAGGTACAAAATTGAAGGGAGAAAAAAAAAGTCTAGGATGCAGTGTTATAAGAATGACTCAGTGACTGTGTTTCCGTCATATGAGCATAGTACAAATTGACCACAGAAGTTTGGATATTAATTTATGTTTCAAATGGGTGAAATATTTGTGTCATGCTCTGCAAATCCCAATGGTTGTGCTATTTAAGGCAAGTTCTGGTTTTATCAATAGATCAGAAAAAAGAAAGCAAGCTTGCTGCAAAATATGTTTTAGCTTGATCTGAATGAGATTTTATAGGTCAGCTATTCTCTGTTAATTCAATACCATCTGATTGCTAAAAAGGTACTTAATGAGGCTTAGAAGGGATGTCTTTTATTGTCATTTAATGCAGTTGCATTTATATGACCTTGGGGATTGGCAGTAGGCTTTTCTCTTTGTGATTCTTGGATCTCAATCTGACAAAGGCCAATAAATGATCCCATCTGCTTCCAGGTTTCCTATCTGATGCTTATAGTGTAGGCAGCATAAGGACAAGCTCTAGAGAACATATGACTACTGCAGGGAAAGAGTCACAAACTTCACTTATTTGCTAGCTTGATAAATGGAGAAAGGAAGAAATGGAATAACAAGTTGAAATTTGAATCTTGCGTTTCAAGGGAATAGGAATTTTATGGCAAATTCTATGTGAAAATTCTTCCATCTTTTCTATTTCATTGGTGTTAGAAAAAAACAGAAAAACCTGTTGTCTTTCCAAAGAAGATTTGAGAGTAGTTGCTTCTTGGTGTTCAATCTATTATCAAACTTGTAAAGATATTTTCCGTATGTCTTAGTGAGTTTATGTCCTGTATATTACACAATCGTTCCTACATATGTTGAATATAAAAGAAGACAGCTATTGAGAGGGAAAAAAAAAAGAAAAGAAAAAAAAGTAAATCTAGTAGTAATATTTAAAGTAAAATCATAGCATTTTAAATTAAATTTCAAATGTTTAAGAGAGAAGTATTTGGAAAACAAATTTTTTTTAGAGCGAAGGCGATACCATCAAATGCAAAAGCTTTCAAAAATATCTTGGTGTTGGAAAAATCCCAGCATTTTCAGTGTTTATTTTAAAAGAAAGTGTTTAAAATTTACCAAATGTTTTCTGTTGACCATCCAGATGGAACAAGTTTTGTGATCAGACTCCTAAGAGGCTGCTCTATTATTTCCTCTGAGATATACCCAAGTCTGAGTGATAACACTCTGTGGTCCTTTAAGTGAAGCATAAATGGTGTATACATATAATGAGGCACTGTGAAAGCCTCAAATTACCCGGTGCACACGTGTTTTCACTGAACTGATACTGGAAATACTAAGGACAGCCAGACTTGACTGTCAAAAAGAAAAAAATTAAAGGATGTTGACATCACAATAAATGGACTGGGTTTCAGTTACAGTGAATGTATCTTCATCAAGCTCCCAGATGTGTTTCTCTCACAGTTGAATGCCATTAAATTCTATACAATAACATCCTTGTTAAATTGAAATTAAATGCTAATTTAACACATCTAAAGGCATTATCACATTTTGTGCTGAACTGTGGTTTTTAATGACTTCAAATAACCTGTGATGTATTTATTGCAAATTTCTGCTGCGGTTGTTTTTGGCAATTTGTTTTTCTTTATTAAATTATATCCTGTTCCCTGTCAACCTTTTACAACAATCCGAGAAGTCACAACAGTCAGTGAAGCACAAACTGAAGGCATAAGCAGGGAAGTGGTTCACACAAAATACATAGAAATCTAATGACGAAATGAGGGAGAAATAAGACTGTAATGAAGAAGATGTAATTAAGGGTAACAGGAGGAATTCCAAGTTACTCTTTTAGCCATCAAAATCCTGCTATTTGAAAAGAATAGATGAGTCTTAGTGTACTCATACATTGTTTAGATGAGAAGTTGTCTGTCTTCTTTAATGAAAGTAGGATATACTTCTTTTCACCACACCATGCTGCTCAAACAGCTAACCTTTAACTAATGTGCTGCTGCCACTTCCAATTGACGTGCCTATTTAAAATGAACAATGCTAGTGACGGAATACTGAAAACAATTAAGCTGAACCTGTCAAAATTAATAGACAAGATGGCATCTTCATCTAACCCAACAAAGGCTGTTAGAATTAAATGTTTTTCATGAGTAGACTTTGTACTGGTTTTGTGTGGTTTAGAGAAGATGCACGCTTCCCATTCTTATCTTACAATAACTGTACTCAGCTGAGTGATTTGAGTAGATCCTAGGCAGGATCTGCAGGTAAGGGTTTCCTTCAGAAAACTCATATTCTTTAATTCTTTCTTTTCTCTGATGCTGATAGTAAAAGGTACTCCCAGCTAAGCTAGCCCTCAGGAAGTTGAGAGGCCTGCCTTCAGATCCAGCCAGGAGGATAAATACATGTTGCTAAGCAAGACTGACCTTTCTAGTGCTGATGGACTTCCTAGATGTACCCTCAGATTTATTCATGTGAAAAGATACTCCATAATGTAATATAGAGCATGCTGTTCCACAATCACCAGAGCTAAGCAAATTTCATTTCCTATAGACTTTTCTTCCATGTTCTTATATCCAGCTTCATGCTAAGTGCCCTTTGTGATCTGCTATATTACCATGGTACCATTTCTGTCCCTTAAATTCCTCCATACTTGAAATCTGGCTCACACTTGCTCTGTATTCTCTTATGGGCCTCCTTATCTTCTTCCATAAAACAAGATAATCTGTGCAACTTGGTAAGCAAACAAAAACTCCTGGGCAGTGCTTGCTAGCAGTGTAGTCTTTCCATTGTTTGTATCACTATTTTATTGGAGAAGATACACTACCTTTGTATTTATGGTCTTCTCTAAAATGAAAAGATTAAATCATGATGTTAATACACCCTAACGCTTGATGTGGTTTTCTTGAGTTCTTGCATAATGTTTCTGGACTTAGTCAGTAATTTACCTATACTTTGGTAAACCAGCTTAGATTTGCTATGTCTCTCTCATACCTTAAATTCAGGACAAGAGACTGGACTCAGTTATGTACATAGAGATCTTCCTATCTTCCGTGCATTCTGGCTACGTCTTTGTACTATTAGGAGTAAATCTTGGAATGTATTTCCACAGAATGATAGCACATTGCTATTATTTGTGGAACTATATTTGATACTACTGAAAGCTCTGTGCTAGCAAAAGCCTTCATTAATCACAAATATTTTGCTCTTCTAGTTATGACTCTTCCTTCCCTTGTTGCACCAACTTCCGCTTGCTTTCTTGTTTCATTAGAGTCCCAGGCCCAGAGCAGCTATAAAGTGTAGACATTTATGGGAAAAACAAAGAACAGCAAACTCCACACTGGGCAAGTAGGCAGTCATTTGTTTGTTTGCATGCTGAGAAACCTGCCAAAAGTACCAGAACTTTTCTCTGGTGTATAATGTAATAAATTAGATTTCATCACCATGTAATCACAGATACTTGAGAACGGATATAAAAATCTTTCTTCAAATATTTCTCAGTGGAGCCCACCGTGTTGTACATACCAACTCTCTTTGAAAACATATCCATTTATTAGATGGCTGTGCTTGCTTTTAAAACAAACAAAAAAAACCCAGGCAAACTAGCCTTTTTACCTCAAAAACTGCATGGAAACTCTGCTTATTACTAGCTAATAAAAATGCATAAAGGAGAGATGACTGTGAAAGTAGGACATATTTGTAAGCATCTGTTACATTTATATTTTCTAAATGTGTCCATTTGAGTAGGCAGATCCACAATTTAGCTGATGTAAAAAAAAAAAAAAAGACTTTACAAATATTCTGATTCTTCTTTTGAAAATTTTGCATTTTTGAGTAGACAAAAATGCAAATAAATTAATGAGGAAGACTGGAATTTCTCAAGAACAGGCAATGAGGCTGATACAGTTCTGGGAAAATGAAAGCTGCTTCTATTATGTTTATTGACTTGCTTTCATAGTTGACTATACAAGGTCAGGTATTCTGGGATACATCAGTCATTCCAAGGATGTCAATCAAACATTGCTGAAGAGCATGCTAAAGCCACAATAGAGACTGTGGCCTCTAGCTTATGAGCTGATTTTCTAAATTGTAGTTCTTCAAGTGCTGTTGAAACTTAGTAGTGTTTAAGAATGCTTAACAAAGGAAGGTATGTGGTGGATCTATTAGTGTCCTACCTTTTTGCATAGAAAATTTAAGGCATCCTGAATGAGAATATAATGTGATAATCTTTAATATATAGTGCTAGATATATATTGTATCTTGGTGATAACAGTGAGCTGACAGGAAGACATTAAAATGGGTAGAATCAAGAGAAGATGCCTGTAGACAGCCTGTATGAGAAAATGTTCTCCTGGACAGAGGGCTCAACTTTCTGTGACTGTTTTAGGTGTCCTTGCTCACTTCCAGGGGGCTGGCCAAGATGACCTCTGAGGGTCCATTCTAACCCAATACAATCTGTGAATCTGTATTGCACCCTTTTCTTTTGTGGCATCAGCACCCTGTTTACAGTTTAGAGATCTATGGACCCGAAAGTTTCTTTGGTAGGTTCATTTTGATATATTTCAGAAAGTCAGGGTTTTTTTTGCAGTGGATATGTGTTCATTTTTGCATAGAGATGGCATGCTAAGTCTCAGGATCCTGTTTTATTGTTTTAAATATAGCTTATTAACCTAATTTCCCCTCTGTTATAAAAACGTTTAAAAAAATTAAACAGTGACTACATTTTTTTTGTAATATTTTTTTTGCTTCTGATAGTCTCTTTTATTCTACTGTTTAAAAGCAACATCTAATTTCCCCTTCCATGAATATAGTCTGGAAAATTTTTGTTCTCTTACTCAGAGCTTTAAATAATGGTGTCTTTTAATAGTCTTACTATTATGGATAAACGTTTTCACCCTTTTAGAAGTACCTTTTTGTTTGCTCTCAGAAAGCTGCTTCTTTTTCATGTAGTCCTCTCCTTGGAACTGAAAGTTAACTGTGGTTAATGTGTGTGTGTGGGTTCCTCACACCACCAACAACACTGAAATCAATTTTGAATTGAAGAGTTGCTCTTATTTGGAAAGTGAGTCTTCAGTAATTGCAGCTTCTGCTGAGTCCAATGTGCAACTAAGAAAGTAAGGAAGAATTGATTTTGAATTTCTGGATCCTTTTTATCCATAAAATGAATTAAGACCTTTTGCTTTTCTGTTTCTTTCTTACACTGGTGATAAGATGAAAGACAGAGACAGATAAGGAAATGTGGAAACTATCATGTAAACATCATTCAAAGGGGAAAAAAAAATCCCATTTAAAATTAATAATAGGTTTGAATCTTTGTTTACTGAAAATTTTTCCTTGAGTCTTTTGTTGCAGTATAGTAAAGAATATGCTGAAAGAATCACACTTTCATGCAAGATGTACAGATCACTAATAACATTGAAAATCACTGTTTTACTAAAAATAATCCAGTAATTTTATTTTTCAATTAAGGGGTTAATATTGTATGTGATTGGAAATATCTTTGGGAACATTATCTCATATTTGCCTATTCAAGTCAATGATTTATTTTGAATAATTTTTATCGAGATGGGTGGGAGAAAAGATTTTTGTTAATTGTAATTTGCAGGAAGTTTCGATGAAGATTAAGTTCTTGTTAAGCTAGATACATTGTAAGTGATAAATACAATTGAGGATGCCCCTGCTTACTGCAGAGGGGGTTGGACTAGATGACCTTTGGAGGTCCCTTCCAACCCAGACCATTCTGTGATTCTAAATCTGCCACTCCAGTTAGTAGGAAGTTGCATCATTATGAGCTTCACATCTTTCAGTGGTTATTGAAGTTGTTATCCCAATACAATCAACTTTGATGACACTTTTTTTCCTTTTAGTAGACCTTGAGAAGAGGAAAAATAAGAAAGGAAACCCCCTTGCACTTCTTAGTATTCAGTTCAAACATTCTGTACTCTCTTTCCAAAGTCTCCAGAAGAAAAGCTGTATCCGTTTTTCAGAAACAGGGCTGTGGATTTAATATCAGTGCACAACATCTTTGGTTAGTAAAAGGGTTTTATTTTCAGTTCTTTAAAGCATGTGGGCTCTGCTGGGTGAGGGTTTTCAGTGAGAGTAATGTCTTGGCCTAAGCCCCTGAGCAGCTAAGCCACGTTGTTGCACTGCAGTCATCTTTTTTCACTCTCCCTTGTGGAGAAATAAGAACTCAGTTTAGCATGTCCTCCTTCACCAAATCACACCAGACCACTCCTACAGGAGCTTCGACCAACAATTCACACATATTTATGATGTCAGTTGTGAATATTTCAGATCACATATCCGATTATGATGTTTAAGATAATGCTGCTAAATAAAACACTATGGGGTTTTTTTTGTGGGTTTTTTGTTTGCTTGTTTGTTTGTTTTTTCTTTATTTCTTTTAAAGCATGTAGTGATTTCAAAATATCTTTGGACACATTTTACCTGTCATAAAATTTGATTAGATTGCTCCTTTTGAGAAATAGCACTTTCTGTTTAAAGTAGCACTTTCTGTTTGAAGTACTGGAAAATAGCCATAAAATTTTTCTCTAACTCTTTCTAATGACTAATGCAGTTAAAATTATCCAGTGTGCCATTCATCCTTTTAGGATGGATGTTGTGATCTGGAAAGGGAATTTTTTGGATCATAATACAACATAAATAAGAAGTAATTGTATAGTAAATAGAAGAAATTAGTGCATCCAAATAAATGAGATCTGCCTTTGTACACATGCTAAGGGAAATTATACTAAAAAAAGAAAAACCAAAAATTAAACAAAAGACATTTTTTTACCCATTCCACACATATTATTCCTTGAAGTTAGATCTGGTACTTCAAAGGCACTTCTTTTAAAATGACGTAGACACAGCTGCTTTGATTAGACAAATGATGTTGCAACAACCAAAGTTCAAAACCAATAAAGAGGTTTTTTTTTTGTTTGTTTGTTTTGTTTTTGTTTTTTTAATTACTGGTTAAGTGTGTGGCCTAATACAGGGGACAGTAAGTTAAAATAAGGACAATTTAAGTAAAGTGCCATTCAGGTCATCATTTCAGCCATTGTTTTTTTATGTTATTTTAATCATCAATTGCAATGTTTTTGGGTTTGGTTTTTGGGTTTGTTTTTTTTTTTTAAGTGAGACATTGCATCTAAGTAGAGGATCATTTAGTCTAATAGATATCTAATTGGACTAATCAGCTACTGTACTTAGCTAGAAATCTAGTGCATCTTTATTTTAAATGATTAAGGCCTCATTAAAATTCCTACTTGTGGAGAGGAAAGAGAAGATACCATTAAACTAATTTGTTACGCGAAGTGAAAAATATTCTGCTCTTTTATGTGATATCAAAGATTTGAGCACTTAAGAATACATCTTGAGAACCCTTATCCATCCAGAAGGACTTGCCTTGGGGGGTGTGCTGTGAGTGGTGAGGATGTGGTAACCACATTCCAGCCACTTCAGAGCTATGCAGTACCATGCAGAAGCCACTTTGGGCAAGTGTTCAACTTGGAAGATTAATGCTTTGTCAAGAGGTGTAAAAGAGGAGGAGAGCAGATGAACAAGATTTCTGTCGAGAACCTTGCTTATAATATCTAAGATCTGGCTCAGCAGAAATTTGCATTAGTATCTATGATAACCTAAATTTAGAAGTAAATGTACATACTGTAAGATGTGAAGCTTTGGTTGTTAAGCTTATCTGAAACTTCTATTTAGAAGTTGAATGCTCAGTAAGAAAAATGTGCACATTTCCATTTGTTAATTTTGCAAACCTCTGAAGAAGTTGAGAATTTTCTGTTGTACAGTGGGAAGTTAGTGTTTGTTCTCATAGCTCGCAACAAAGAAATCAGCTGCTCCTTTTTCAAAATCTCAGTGATGTCAAACTTCAGAAAACTGGCAGTGTAGATCAGTACAGTCACCTCAATCATCTTATGATAGAGAATTAGTTTTTTTTCTACTTAGTAGCAAAAGAATTTTCTGAATTACTTGAAACATCTCTTTTGGTTTAGTGAAACTTCTTGGGACTGGTGCATTACTTGCTTTATTTTTTCTTTATTTTATATGCATTTCTTTAGAGGAGAGAAAATTGAGCTAACAGTCTTACATATTTCTCTAGTCCTTTTCAAAGACAGATAAAACTAGAATTACATCAGAGTAGCTGCATTACATCTTTACTGAAGAGACTATTGCCAGCCTTGATGGGACAGATTAGAGACAACAGCTCTGAAACATACCATACAGATAATTAAGAGCTTATGAATGATGAATATCCTGTGTTACATACACAGCAGGGTGTCATTGCAGGACAAAAGGTTACAAAGTAAGCATTACCTTAAAAGTGAAGGATTGGTAATTTCTTTTTCAGCACCTAGGACATTTTTGAGATGTGAACCAGCAGTTCACAGCTGCTGGGACTTACTGGGAATCTTACTGCATAGTTGGCAACTGTCATGCAGTGTTTATCAGGAAGAAGTAGGGACTTAATTTCCATCAGCCTTTGGCAGTATAGGTTATAAACATCTTTTTTTGTTAAGGACCAGTACCAATTTTATCATTAAAGGAAATAATTTCTGCCTTGCAACAATGGAAAGCCAATGGCTGTAGGAGTTTCACTATGAATACTAATCCCCTCATGAGACTAGATCCCACACAACAACAAAGACAAACAAGTACCTACTGAAGTGCTTGTAAGTCAGCTGGGTGCTGTTCAAGGCCTCAGATTATTTCTATTTTCTGAGGTTTATATTTCTAAATGTTCAGGAAGCAACAACCAGGGAAACAAAAGCCTTTTTAAGTGTGGTCCTCTTGTCTCAAGGTACAGACCATGGGAAAACTGGTACCTTTCTCTTGGGAATTAAGTGGTATTTTAGCTTCTTGCAATAGTTCTGCCTTTAGTTCTTTCTGACCAAACCACACAGAACACTGAAATTGGGATTCAAACAATCTGTTAAGCCACCAAGGTCCCACACTGAATTTTCAACCGAAGCGATTATTTGCTAAAGAAAAGGAATAATTCAGTTAAAGATTGCTGTTGGGCAATGGAAAATGCATATTCTTTCCCAGTTTCTTTCATTCCCCACATAAACTGATTTTGAAAAATACAAAGATGATAGAATATGAAGTTAAAATAACGAAGTTTTTCTGTCAACTGTTTGTTAGACCCACACCTGGCTGAAGAGTAGACTTATGATCTTGTAAGTTGTGAGTTTGCAAGCTCTGGTTTTGTAATCAAAAGCTTTTAGGGAAGTGATCCAGACTTAATGAGCTAGTTAATTTGATCTAAAATTACTTAATCAAATGCCATACCTTTGAAACTTTACATGCTTTATATACATGTTTAAATGGACAGTACTTACACATAGTTTCTTGTAACTAAAGGATGGCCAGCTAATTCCTTGAAGCTTAGAAATTCCCTCAGATGGCAATTTAAATATGGGTTAAAAAAAATCATAAGGCAGAACTGAAATTACAATCTGAGACAAAACTAGGTTTCATGAAGGAAAATCTTGTCTTGCAGCCATTTTTTGATTCCTTCTCTCGTCACAAGTATCATAAATCAGCTGTGGTGGAAAGAGTTTTAATTTAGGAGTTTTCACATTCTGCCTTGATATCTGGAAACTGTGGTATAAATTTACGCTAATTCATTCTTTCTTCCTCTCTTGTATGCAGTCTGACCTCACATAAACTTCTGTAAACAGAGAAATTACTTGTGCCAGCAAACGTATTGTAATTTGAGGCTATTAAATTGGAGGTTAGAATCTGGCCATGAGTATAAATAGAATGTAATCTACTTCCCTGAGGTCTGCAGATTCAGTAACTTTTGATATTTATGAATTCAAGCCCTAGCAATGGTTTATGCTGACATGCAGCTCCTTGATGCTGCTTAAAATTGGGTAAAGGAAAATTCATGAGGAGTGTATGTCCAACTTGACTGAGTCTGGAGGTAGGATTGTGAAAATTAATCTTTTTTTCCTAATATGATTCACTCTGCCCTCTGTATACTCTGCTTTTATTTTGTGTGTATTCTAGATATTTCTCTGCATAGCTATGTGAAGAAACTGTGAAAACAAGCTTGTTAAAAAGTTTTTTTGCCTTTTGGAACCAAAAAAACCCACCACAAAAACATATCAAAACCCACAATATCCACCAAAATTCTTCTCATTATAGATTTCTACTGGGCTGTTTTGTAGGATTGACTTCTAAATGCCTTCTGTTAGACTATGGGAAAGGAAGTTGTGACTGAACCTGCATGTTTCTCTCAGCAGAAGCAACGGGGTCCAAGGATGCCTGACAAGTTAATTTTTCCTTTCAATTTTTTTTAAACTCTGTCAACTTACAGTGGTTTCCTGTAGGATATAAATAATAATAGAGGTAAACCTGTAACAAACGGGAAAACTGTGCAGCTGCAGGGTTTGGTCCTTTAGTATCTTTTGGAAGATTTACCAGCAGTTTGTTAAAAGGTGCAATTGATCTTAAGAGTGACACAATTGCTACTAGCCTAGACATGAGAAGTCAGGCTACACATGCATTTCAAACAAATATTTTCACTTTTAAGATACCTATTTGCTTTCTGATGAAAAACTAGTGATGGCCAAAGAAAAAGATACTGTTACCTATTCCTAATCTCTTAATCAATACCAAGTGTTAGGCCCTTGGGTTCTGAAGTAGCAATGTCTCTATGACTAGTCCCCATGGTAAAAAAAAATAGTTGATAATATGAAGAAAGATGATATACTGAACTGAAACAGTAGTTTCTCCAAATTTCTTTCATTTTCTAGCCCCATCAGACAGGCAGATAACATTTTATTTCAATCCTTTAGAGTGAAGAAAAGTTTTTATTTTAATTGTAAGGGAGTAGTGCTGCTTCTCTCAGTCAAGTTTGTGAATATCTGAGTCATGTTCTGCGTGACTAGGGAACAAAATCTAAAATACCTAATATCTGAAAATAGCAGCCATGCCTTAAATTAGGGTCAAAGACTGGGATGGGGATGCTTTTCTGGAAACGTGTTAATAGATAAAGCTGAATGTTAGATCTATGACTGTCACTAATACAGAGATAAAGCTACACTTTGAGTCTCTTCAGAAGTTAACTGCACAGATGAATTGGAGGCCATATCTGGGTGTGACAAACCTCTATCAAGTATCATTAGGCTTATACAACCTTTTTTTCCCCACTTCCTCCTCCCCCCCCCCCCCCAAAAAAAAAAAAAAAGTTTTCAAGTTTTTGTTCTTATTTGTTCAGCATGTGTTTGTCTTGTTTCTTCTCAGTTATCACCTTCCTTTTATATGCTGGGACACAATTGTTAATTATAAGTATTGCTCTGCTCATGCTTTGTAATGCTAGTGGAAGACTAAGTGCTTCAGAGAGACATAGAATTGGCCTACCTTGCTTCAATGTGTCATGTGAAAGGTCTGATTTGGGAAGTCAGTGTCTTGTATTCTGTGATCTTTGGAGGAGTCCAAGTATGAGACTATGGCTCATCTATAATGGAGAAACAGAGGCTTGATTTTGCAGGGTGCTCTCCAATATCCTGAACTTTTCTGGAATGGGAATTCTGTTTCCACAAATTTTATTTCCATACCTCTCTCAGTTCTGTTCCTCAGTGCACAGATACTGTGGAAAAACGTAGCAAGCCTATTCCCGAAGTCCTCCCTAGAAATGAAATGGCAAAGGCACACCGTGGTTGAATAAGAAGGGTCCCTCAGATGATATTACCAGCTGGCAAGAGACAGAAGGAAGTAACTCAGAGCAGAAAGAAGAGCAGCATGGTCTGTGCAGCTCTGTATATGGAGCTAGCCCTGTCACTCAGCATGATCTACCCTTGCTACTTAAAAAGCCCATACCCTGGGGGTGAATTGCTTTACTTAGTTCTTCCTGATAGAGCTACCACAACCCATGGGTGAGCAATGCCTCTCTACCAAAATCAAGTGCCCTGCCATTTTTCTGCATCATACCTACCAATGTGTGCAAAATAAACACAAGAAACAGACATTGTTGCATGCAGCTCAAGGAAAACAGTATACTGTTTTAATCCATTTCTGCCTTGGAGTTCAGCTCTCAGATAAGTGCAGCTTTCCATTCAGAGACAGTATTTAGTATAGCTTGAAAAGTGGGCTTGTTTATTTTTAGTGCTTTAGAAGGATCAGCTCCTAGACAATCCATTTTTCATACTAAACAAACTCATAAACTACTGGGATGTTATCTCAGTCACATTCCAAATATGCCAAATAAGAGAAGGTCACATAATATAAATTGAAGCTGTCCAAATTCATCTACTGTTTTGTTGGGTTTGGGGGTTTTTGTTTATATGCAATGGAAGGGAAAGGTCCTTTTTTTTTTTTTTTTTTTTTTTCTTGTGCTGCTTTTCCACTCCACCTGCAACCCTTAAACTACTTTCAGACTACAGTTTATTTAGTCTATAACTGGTGTTGGTGAGTAATGCCAGTTGAGTCTGAACTGGACAAGGGGAGTCAGCCTAAGCCAGTTCTTTCCAAGCAATATACTTGTAAGAAGTGAAATTCACATTGAATGTCATCATCAAAAACTCTTGGCCTTTGATGGTTTTATTTATGTTTGGAAGTATAAGGAAAACACAACAGCAGAGCTGTTAAGAGTTTTAAGGAAAATTGTCTCTCTCATGCATTGAAGAGTTTAGGAGGCATGACATCTTGTAACAGTGACCAACTGCTGCCCTTGGCTGTACTCTCTGCAGTCCCTATTTAGAAAATCTGTTCTTCAACATTCAGTTTCGTGGTGGAGTAAATCAGGTATTGGAATAAATAATTTAGTCTTGTTTGCACCCCCTCTGGTGGTTTCTTTTACTGTGAAGTTCGATACAAGTTTCCTTTTTTATTACTTTATTTTATTGTTTTAAAGGATTTCTCACCCTGTAAAATGACACTTTGATTTATGCCCCTACTTTCTGGTGACTTACATCAAAATATTTATCTTGAGGTCTTGAGACTGTCACAGAGGGAAAAGTCAAGTGTTTATTTAGAATGTGAATTGGTATATACAAAAAGCTGTAGTGTTTTTAGTGTCTGCCACAGTATTCTGCCCCCTTTTGAGTAAGTAACATCTGATACTGCTGAATATTTAATTATATACTTAACTCAGAGCCTAAGGCTTTATTATATTGCATATTAATGATGTGTGGTGAAATTCTAATATTCAAGCCTCAGTGATCTGGAAGTTTAGCCTAAAATTGATCTTTAAAGTTGCAAATGTGCCTTTTCTTTTATTCTCCGAAATATTTTGGCAAATTTGAAGTGTGAGGTCCTATATTTGTGTTAGTTCCAAATACAGCTGTCCAATACTTAGGCTTTTACAAGTTGAGAAAGTTGTGATTTCTTTTCACTTTATTGTAGTAACCTTTCACACTTTGTGATTGTCATCTGTCCTGATTTTCTCTTAACTACAGCTATAAGTGAACAGAATCCACTCCTTAAAATGTGTGCCTGAGAAAGTGTTTCTTTCTCTGTATCAGCTGTTCTCTTCCAGTTTACAACACTTCCAAAGCCATGAGGCAAGTTTAGCCCTTCTCAGGCTCACCAGGTCTGAGGATAACCCTTGCTAATACAAAACTGTACTTTAATGTAGCTCAAGAAGGTGAAGCCATGTAGCACTAGAAAATACTTGGAGTAATTTTGAACTGGTTATACTTTTTTTTTTTTTCCTCTCCCCTCTGTAATATTACACAGACTCTTTAGTCAAGTGTTTTGGGGGAAGAAATCTGGCTTTTGCTATGGCAACACAGAGGACTTAGAAAGTGATCCCTCAGTGTGGAAGAGTAATGACTCCTAAAAACAGTGTAGAAGCACTGAAAAAGAGTGAGATTCTCTCTTGTGCCAAGGTCTTTTCAGCTCAGGAATGAGGGTTCTCCCAAAGAATTGGCTGTCATTCTCTCAGCATTAAACTTCTTTAAATGTACAGTAGTTTAGAGCAACCTATACACTGATCTGATTTATGACTAACTATTGTTTGCAAGGACCCATGTATATATTGTGTGCTGTCAGAGCACACCACCACTTTGCCCAACTTTAATGCATCCCCAGTCTTGAAGTGAGGGGGAGGGATAAACAGCAGAGTATGAGCATCCCCTCATTTTATACTAGTGGTTAGCTCCAAACAGCTAGTCTTAAGATAATTAACATTTTTAGCCAGATTTAGATTTAGGGTCTTTGTACTGTTCAAATAACTTTCTATGAAGGTAGAAAATTGACCACGGACTGCTTTAAGATCTGTCTGGTTTGCTTCATTAATCCAAGGAGCTGATGAATTATGACCAAAACAACTGTTGCAAATCTGTATGGTGATGCTTAGTAACACGGTATGGTGGTCAAGACCTTTGAATTAATCTAGAAGAAAGAGGAGCTGGCCGTTAATTTCTGCAAAGTTCAAGATAATTACTTCAATGACTTTAGAAATTACTCTAAAATAACTCTCAGTGATATTTCCAGTTAATGAGAATGTATAAAAATAGGTATATATGCTAGATTTTTTTATTGCTGACATGTGCATTCCTTAATGACAAATAAAAATAAAAATAAACCCGCCCAAACCTTACCTTTTTAATGCAAAACAGAAGTACCAAGGAGTTTTTGTGTAAGGCTTAGTATCCTATGCCATCTTTTGTGAGGATCATATAGGATTTTCACCATTTGGAACCAAAAGCTTGCAAAATTGAATTGCAGGATTTCTGCATCATCCAGTCCAGTCCCTAATCTAGATGCTCAACAATACACCTTACATAACAAAATAGTCACATATGAGAGATAGTGAAAAATATTATATTGAGACAACGAGATCTATTCCATATGCTCCTCAAGTTCACAGGTTATAATTCTCCTCCTTTTGTAATTGCATATTGGATAGTATTATCTCAAAGCTTTCTCAACTGTAACAGTTTTTATTTCACGAGCCAAGTGTAGAGTGTTCAGCTAAACTCACATTTCTTGCTGATATATGTATAATGAGATGCAATTTCTGCTGCCATTCAGGACAATTCTGTGTAGCCTAACATGCCTAAGTGAAGAGTTGTTTTCAAACTAGTAATGCTGTGAGCATTCCTTATCAGGAGTATTTCCTGTTATTTAGCCTGGAAAAAAGACTGAGAGGGGAGATCTTATAATTCATTATAAATACCTAAAAGGTGAAGGTCATGAAGTTTGGGGTTGGTTCTTTTCAATTGTGCCCAGTGATTTGTACAGCAGGTACAAACTAAAATACAGGAGGTTTCACTTAAACTTAAGGAAGAACTTCTTCACTTTTGAGGGTGAAAGAACACTGGAACAGACTGCCCATAGATGTCATAGAGTCTCTTTCTCTGGAGACTTTCAAAGACCACCTGGACTCATTTATGTGCAACCTGATCTAGGTGTAACTGTGTTAGCTGGGGGGGTTGGACTAGATCTCCAGAGATCTCCCTTCCAATCCCCACAATTGTGAGTTTTTTTTTTTTTTTCCCTAAGGTCAAAGAGATGTCAACTGTCTTCCTAGAAGCTTAGGGTCTGCTGGAAGTGAAAACCATTTGTGTGTTTTGTTTCTCAAAATCTGCTAATCAGCCTCCTAGGCTGACCCATGTACATATATGATACACTGAGTTTTTGTCTTGACAGTGATATTACTCTGAAGTACATGGATAAATGTGCTTTGCCTGCAAGAAGGGTTACTCAAAAAGTTTTTGGAACTGCTAGATTTTGCTCTGCCTTTGCTCTGTGAGTGTACCCAGGTTATCTGAAGTTATTCAGGCTTACACCTACTGTTCAGAGAATTCACCTGGCTGTTAACACAACCCACAGGACAGTTATTACCTAGGCTCAAGGATTCAATCAATGGCCTTTCAGCCTCCATCCTTAGATGACTGAATGTTTTCATTCTGTGGCAGCAGTCCCCCTCTGAACAAATCTTTCTAAACACACATATGCCATGGAGAGTTTACAAATCCTTCTGTTCTCATGCAACTCAATTATATGAGATTCTGTGTTATGAGCTTTTGGTCTTCTGCAAACAATTATGTTTAATGTGCTTGAGAGGCTTAGGACTGGTCTACCACTTTTGTTCTTTGATGAGGACTGTGATTTGTTTTCTTCTTTACTGCTGTAGTTATGTTAGTACAGTCCCTTGAGTGGCTGCAATTATTTTGCCATGAATGTGCCAGGGTATTTTATTCACCTTTTAGTACAGTTAAAATCTACATGTGTATAAATTCCTTCATGCTATTATAGCTAAAATGCTGACACTGGAGGGAGTTAATATTGTTCAGAAAGTTAAAAAGACAACATTTTTATGTGCAGATAAGATTGTGCATATCAGTAAAAGTTAGGATTATAAAATTTTGTTAGAAAAGAGATACCATTTACAGAGGTTTGTGTATTGTGTATTCTTTTCCTCCATCTCTTTATCAGTTCTAAAAATTTCAGGAACACATAAAGCAGATATGCACATAACTGAAGTATTATTTGTACCTGCAGGACTTCTAGGATCATATATAAAGTGGGTTTGTACTTAGAGGACCATTGAAGCATCTCTAAGCACAAACATTGCATATAATGTAATATTATTTGTGAAGACACACTCTAAATGTATTTTTCTAGATGTCCAGACATCTAGTTCAAGTCATTCTTCATGTTGCTGATAAGCAGACAGTCTATTAAGGCTGATACATAAAATACTGTAATTGAAAATGCAACAGAATCTGAGGATTCTTACAGGCAGCAGTGTTCCTCCTTAGAGTCAGAAGAAAATTAAAGTTCAGATTTGTACATTGCTACAAGTCTGTTTATTTCTCCCCAGAAATGGATATCAATCTATTAAAACAAACAGGAAATGTGGGAATTATTCAGTGTTGTTTATTCATGTCACGTTGT
Organism: Indicator indicator; assembly: GCF_027791375.1. Classification (NCBI taxonomy): domain Eukaryota; kingdom Metazoa; phylum Chordata; class Aves; order Piciformes; family Indicatoridae; genus Indicator; species Indicator indicator. The sequence goes on along the minus strand of NC_072026.1, from coordinate 7,812,520 downwards.
TAAGCCATTAACTAGTGAGTGAGCTCTTGCCTTCCAGTTACCAGTGGTCACTGGTCACCAGTGTCCAGCAGCCTTACCTGATGTCTCCATGATTACTGTACTAACGTTGAAAAAGGTGTAATATAACAATTGGGCTAGAGGACATGCTTGTTGTGTCATATGTGCATTAAGGAAGATAGTATCTGAGAAGAGGATCAGTAATTAACGTTGTGCTTTGCAAACAATGTGAAGGATTTTGTAGACTACTGGTGTCACACAGAACTGGTGAAATCATAAGCAGGTCTCCCTGCCTTCACAAAAGGAGCCTTATCTGGCTGCAAATCTGTATTTGAATATGTTCAAACTTTGTGGTCTGATGGATGAGGAAGACAAACTTGCTGGAAATATTCATAACTATCTAAATGGTGGAGTTGTTGATTTCCCTGAAGAGCCATTGGTCACTCAAATTTGAAGGAACTTTATATGTTTGAGACCTTTCCTCTTTCTGCCATGGTATTTTTTTTTTTTTAATTACCTGTGGTTTTGGAAGTTACTCATGACAGAACAACAGACACAAAACAATACAACTACATAAACCTCATTTTATTAGAAAATCAGCCTCAGGATCTGAGTTTTTAGAAAAGATTGATAACTGATTATTTTATTATAAAACTTGTCCTTTATAGATTTTGTCAGAAAACTGCTGCTTATTTAAAAACAAACAAACAAAACCCAAACCAAACAAAAAAGCTCTCTTCTGTAGTTTTGAGAGCTAACCATTCCTCGTGGCCATGACCCAAATTATATAATCCAGGAAATAAAAAAAAAAAAATGTGGATGGCTGACTCTAAGCTCTGCTTTCCCAGACTTGGAGTTATCATATAGTGTGTGGTAACTTTATCCCAATTCTGCTGAATGTAGGCACTTGTAAAGGTTATTTTTCTGTAGTGTTCTGTGCTGGCACTGAGGTTAATGGAAGTTTGATGATGCTGGTTTCTAATGGCTGTTGAATCAGGTCTATGACTGTAACATTAAAGATTTAAGGTAGTGAAATGAAAGCTATTATTGACTTTCTCAGGTCACAAAGAAGAGCTCTTTAGGTCTTCATCCCAACTCTCAGGAGATTCTTTTTTCTTTTCACTATTGGAATTTTGTGATGCTTGCCTTTTGATATGGTGCTTTAGAAAACCATGTTTGGTATCTAAACTTAGAAACACAGTAATAAAGAAATACCTCAGTGAAGCAATCAGAAAAATATTTAGAATTAATTTGGTGGCAATTTGAGGAAGTCGGTTTCCTTGGTAAATTCTCTGAATGTCACATTCTCACTTCGAGAAAGGACCAACAGAGAAAGTGCAGACTTTTTCCCCTTCCCCCCACCCCCCAGTGGTACATAAACTCCTCACAAATGGAGAAATGAAAATTCAGTTACACTAGTTATTTTCACTAGGAAAAGGAAAAGGGAAAAAAAAAAGAAAAAAGAGGAAATAGAAAAATAGAAAATGAGCTATAGTTTGAAAAGTTCCTTATGTGATTAAAAAGGACAGTGGTATTTATATGATCTTGAAAAACTAAGCAATAATGACACATGAAAGGCTCAAATGAATGGAACAAGGGGTGATTTGCTGAAGTGTTTCATAGAAATCCCTTCTCCTAGAAGCATCACTAAATAGATTAACTTATTAGTAAGACATACATTTGCACTGAAAGAGAAGGCTTTTTATCCTTATTTCTGTCATCTTTGTGTTCTCTTCCTTTCAACATTTTTTTCTAATCAAAAGAAATTGTTTAGCAGCTTGGCTACACAGAATAAAACATCTTGTTAAACTCCAGGTCAGCTAACAAATACAAACTGTACTGGTCATCTTTAATTACATTTTAATTTTTTTTTTTTTTTAATTTCTCTTGTCATGCTCTAAGCAATCTATCCTTATAATCAAATGTTCTCACAGGGGAAAAAAGGATGAACCTTAACCACAAAACTCGAATTAAAATGCAAGAAGTGAAATGGAATGTTCATTGCTGTTTGAGATAAAGTGCTAATAAACACTCAAGTGTGAGCTTCCGAAGGAGAATTTTATTTTCAGACAGTTAGAAATTGTTTGCTGCACTGGAAGGACTGGTATAATATTGTAATTGTCATCTTTGACCTGTTTTATGTACACTGCAAGAAGTTTTTCTCTTACTCCTTTGGTAATGTAAATTTATAGCTCATGCAATACTGTCTCCTGCTTGCAAAGTTCATGATAAAACAGAGCTCCCAGAATTCCCTAGTCTTTTGCTTTGAAGACCTAAAGTTATTAAAGTTACTTATTTAACCTTTCTATTAAAGTATCTGTGGAGATACTGTGATGCTTACAGGGTTTTTTTTTTTCATTACAGCAGAGTGAAAAATGAACTGGTTTACTTCTGGTACAGAGCATGGTCACCAGGTAATCTTCCATACCTAGTCTTAGATAATATTTTTGCAATGGCTTTGAAGAGATTCCACTTAGCAGACTGTGAAAGCATGACCTTCAAAGTTATGATACATTATAATGATAGGTACAGTGCCCTGTAACCAAATATGATGCTCACACACTCTGTGTTTGGGTGTCGTTTGTAAAAACACTTTTATCTCTCATCTAGCCCTGGAAACTGTGTTAAAACCAAATCAAGCATTCATTCAAAATTGGCATTAGCTCTGGCTTGAGGGTGATTACCAAAGGCAAAACAAACAAAGAAAAACTATTCAGGAGCTGCAATATTTGGTTGAGATATTGAAGGTGCCTTACCAGTATTAGCAATTTTTTGCAGGCAGATATAATGAATTCTTCTCATATATACTGGCATAATTACAGTGATGAGGAGAATATTTTCAGGTCAGGTTCTTAATGTAGATAATTCTTTCTTAATGTTCAGGAATAATAGACCAAAAGATTAATATTCGGAGTGCTGAGAGGATTTCCATGCCTTGCAGCGTTTCACTCCAGCCAGCTATGTTGGGGATATGTTTGATATCTTTCCTCCTTTATAACTGGGACTCTGCATTCCCTACAGAAATTGAATCAACATTTTGGTTATTTTATTCATTCCTAACCATGACTCCTAAGGTCATATCAGCTGAATATCATTATTTCACCACTCTCTAGGGGTGGATGCTTACCAGAGGAGAAGAGCAGTAAGGGCAAAATGTTTCAGTTATCCCTTTCCCTGCTATATAAGTCCTACAAAGCTGCAACTATGCATCCACCCACCTGCCACACTTGCATCTGAAGCACATTGTTGACATTTGCAAATCTCTCCCATTGCAACAGAAAACACAGGTATAAAAATGGTAACTACTGAGACATTCCCAATCTTAAAACAGTTTCCTGAGCATGTAATGACTGTTATTGAACCCTAAAAAAATAGTCTTTGCTTTGCTCCTATTCACCAAAATCTCTTCCCCTTTCCCAGAAATTTCTTCCAGCAAGACAAAATCTATAGTTGTCTGAGTAGCAGCCTGTTTTAACAAACACAAAGGTTAAGAGAATTCGAGCATCTTGAAATGTGATTTAATTTGCAAGACTGTAGTCTGTGAATATTAACTACTAAATTAAATTAAATTATTCAGTGACAAATTGCACCTATATAATATCAATGGGTATTGTCATTATAATAATTCTTCCAAATAGTAGGATGCAGGCAAACACTGCATTAGTACTTTGGCTCAAGGTGTTCATTTGCAAATGAACAATTTATCATGTGAAAGAAAAGAGAAACAGCTCCCGGTGTCAGGTTGCAGCGGTGTTAACTGCTGCTCTTTGATGTGACATCCTCTAGACCTAATGCCAGTAGGAGTAATAGAGGGATAGAGAGGCCATTCCATTATTCTGCATGAATTAAACTGTTGGCTGCCACTATCCAAGTATAAAGCATCTAGTGATCCATAACTTGCATTAATGAAAAAGACTGATATGATAGGTGTTTTCTTCCAAATTTTAAAAATATATCCTCTATAAATACAATATCCTCTGTTGTCTTATTATTTTTTTTTTTTAATAATAAAAATAATTAGAGCTGGTCTGAGCCAGGGACTGCTGAAATCAATAAGAGTCATTCTTTTGTTTTCTATCGACTTTATATTAGCTTTTATAGCAACACATTACTGAATTGCCATCAGGAACATAATTTATTCTGACAACTACAGAATAAAATTAGCAATTGGAGGGTTATTGCACAGTGCAGCATAAGGGAAAGATGTGCATCCTTAGTCACATATAACTGTATACCTTATTGCCAAGACTTATGCTGATAGGATCTAGATAATATGAAAAAAGAAGTTTGTGCCTCAGCCAGAAACCTCTGCAAGGCCTTGAAGGTTTTTCTTCCCCACTGGTCATCATAAGTTTAGAAATAGTTTGTTTCAAGTGAAAATCAACAACACAATCTACCCCACTTACAAGGTGTCTTAGAAAAATACCTTCAATACTCTAACATAATATTGATGTCACATGGAGAAGGCATGCTAGATTACTTTGACCTGCCAGTTTGAGATTACAGCTGTATTGCTAAAGCTGATTTCTTTGCCTGCTCTCCAACAATCAAAGACACTTTTGTTTCTTCACCCAGAAGCCATCTGCACAGTACAATGGACTCAGGTTAGGCTTTCTTCCTCATTTATTGCTAAGTCTTTTGAGAATAATAATTATTTGGTACCATTCTAAAGAAATTTCCTTTGCCTCTCTTTTCTCCTTTGGGTAGTTTAAACACATTTAGATATGTTTCATACTCTCCCCATTCTAACCAGAACAATATGGAGGTCAGAGCAAAATTAGCTCTTCTTTTCTCAGCTTTGTCAGTCTTGCTTGTACTCAATCTGCAGCACAGTCATGTCAATGGGAAACATTTCACATCACAACAGTATGACACAAACCTGGAGCTTTTTCCTTTCTATTTCAAATGCTGAATTACTCATTTGTGAATGAGAACCCAGAGCCAAAATATGAGTCTTGTTTTTGGCTGCACTGCAGTGTTCAAAAAGCTCTTCTAGTTTCCAGCTCAATACAAAATTGGGAAAAAAAACCTTACAATATTTAGTGAAAGGTTGATAAAACCTTTCTAGTGAACAAGGACAAAGTTTACACAATTGCACACAATCACTGGAGAAATTGGAGATTACCCTAATATGGAGAAAAAGGGAACTGAAAATCAGATAGTTCAACTACACCTTTTTTAAGGTCTGGGCTTTGGTTTAGCACAAATGTGAGGCCACCTAGATCAAAATTTAACTGATGATTGCAGAATTAATTTTTTACCAGTGCACGTTGCCATTTTAACTTTACATGAAGGACTTTTCAATGTCCCAAGCTGTATGTTGTATTGCAATTACTGAATCCCTGGTGTTCAATATCACTTAATTACTTGTAATATTTAGGGCCCTGACTGATGGTATTAAATAAAACATCAAAGCACTGTAGAATATTTTAGTTAATATCAAGACATCAAAACAACATAAGAAGTTTTACCCTAAGCCCTGGAAGTTTAAGGTATAGTAGAAGCAGATTTGCTGACAGAACAGTTATGTATCAGTGTACTAATAACTATTTCTTCTGCTTTGCTTAAACAATTTATCTTTCATTGCTTAGAATTTTTTGATTAGGATTTGTATAATTCTAAAGTTACAGTCGTCTCAAGACACTCAACTCTTCTCCCACAGGAAACCAGCATTGTAAGTGTGGAAATAAAATAAATTTCCAAAGCTGCCTAGCTTCTTAAACATTGAGAGAGTTTTGTAAATGTAAACTTTGTTATATATATTAGCCCAACTACCACTGAAGCAGTGATCAGATAGCTAACATGCCTATACTTAACAATCCTACAAACATATTTTAGGCATCCTTTGTGCTACCATTCACAATCTCATCGTTCTTTTGGCTGTGCAGTTAATATTAGTACCCTCTATCCAGTATACCAGAATGGGAGCTTTTAGTGGATTTTGCCATCAAGATTACCAAAATTCTAAAGAACTAGGGTCAAGGATTTTAAAATATCAGAGAGTTTAAAATAACTGGCAACGATGATAGTTTCCTCTACAACCCTTTCCCATTTCTGTTTTGATATCAAGTAAAAATTCCTATTCTCATAAAGTCATTATGGCAGAATCCCAAATTTGTCATGTTATGACTTCTTCCTGTCAATATGACCAATAGTATGTGCAGATAAGATTAAACTACAGTAGCAAAAAGTGATTTAAGGCCAACTTCTATTCCACTACAAGCCCAAAAGATCTCACCAGACTGTATTTTACCCAACCTCAGGGTTCTGCATTATCATTATTGTTGTGATTGTGACATAAAATAGAACAACTCCCAAATATTCCTAGGTAATTAAAGAGAAACAAACAAACAAACAAACAAAACTCCACAAAATTAGAATATACTCACAAGAGTATGTTCTCTTAATCAGTGTAGTTTAGTAGTGTCCTTCTGAATCATACTATGGCTGTGATTATAGGTCAAGATAATTCCCAGCCCTATAAGAGAAATTTTTTTCCTCACTCTTCTGAGATTTATATTTCTTATTAATGAAATGTCAAAGTCATTTAAAAACCATATGAGTCAGTGAGCTCACTGCACATATGCAAATTGAGAAGCTGGTACAAAAGTTCTTTTATGTTTTTATATATTAAAAGTTTGGGGGTTTTAGATGTTAAACTGTGTAATTTATTCTGTCAACAGCATTATGAAATATTTTGGATGCCCTTGTTTCTCTTTTATTTTTTTCCTACTTTCAGTATAAATAATACATCTTGATTTTATTATAATAGGAAAAGGAATGGCTAACCTGTCATGGCTTCACCATAGAAAATTATTAGTTAAGCTGAAGAAGTTGTGTGTCAGCAAAAAATACCAAATCCTATCCCAAAGAGTAAAGAAACATTGATGACTTATATGACCCCATACTGTGTGCATATGGTCATCTGTCTTCAAGAAAGATGAACTCAGAGCAGGCTCAGATGATGCTACAATGCTTAGAGAAACAGAGCATTTGTCTTAACAGAAGATACCAGACAGGTACAGCTTGTCAAGCCTTTGAAGAAAAGGGCTGTAAGGAGAAAGGAGAAAAACTTGCAAATTGTTAATATCTGTAAAAGTAAAGGGAAGAGACACGAAGGGTGCTGCGAAATACACTGGCAAAGAGAGACCCAATGAAGCATGCATTGGGTCAAGAAAAAGTGGATATAAAATAAACATTAAAGAATTAGGGAAAAAAAAATCAAACCACCAAATTACAGGAGAAATCAGATTCTGGGATAACCTTCCAGAGAAATTTGTAGGGAAAAACACATAACCATATTCAAAATAGAGCTTGAGAAACTGAAAATGATGCTATGAAAAAGTGATTGTGATAGTGTATTTTGCAGTTTCTTTGCTTTTGCTTCAGACTAGTTAGATGTTCTCTGCAGGTTTGTATTAGATCCATTGAAAAAGCTGAGTGAGGACAAGAGCTTAAGAATTAATATTCAACATCTTACTTCTAGATTCCATAAAATGTCAGTGGGAATAGTCAGGGGCTTCAAAATGTTGTTCTTATTCCTGAATGCATAGACACGAGAATGATCCAAGAGGAGAAGATCAATCTCTGCCAAATTTTGTAGAAAGAACAAATCTTCAGGCTGTAAAATCAAAACTTACCTGCAACAATATCACTCATTCAGGGTCTAGAAAAAAAGGCTGTGTTTCCAAGCAAATTAAAAGAATGAAATAGAACAAGAAAACGGAGCCGAGCCATTATGAAAGCTAACACACCAATTTTATTGTAAAAAAGTTGGGAAAAAAAATATTCAGCATAAAAAGCATGAAAGACCTATTATGATGAAAACACTGAGCTTTAAGAGCAAATCTAAGCCAAAAATAAAATTGCCTGTTCCTTTTGGTAGTTGCCTCATGGAAATGCTGTTCTGAAATCGTTTTCCTGAGTGTAGAACACAGACTATGCTTTATTGTCAAGCTTTTGATATTATATTAATAACCCATTTCCTTCCCATTCAAATTATATGTCCTGCTGTGGATGATGCTTTCTCTGTTAATAATATTAAAATGAAAATAGCACCAACTAGTTATAAGTCAGTTATGGCTTTTGCTCGCTGTTGGAATCTTTACTTCTAACCATTGCCTATGCCTATCAAATCTATTCACAGTTTGTATGTTGCAGTGGAACTTTTTCATTTTCTTTTCTTTTTTTTTTTTCAGGCAGCATGAATTTTTTAGCAATTTTTGGTGTTTTAATATTGATAATAAAGAGGCTTATAGGAGCATGGAATAGAAAGGAGCTTCTCCAAATTAGAAACAATCTGATACACTTTATGCATAAACCAGAAGGCTCCACACAGATTGTGTGGAGCAAGGAAGTAGAGACCAGAGAAGCTGGGTATTATAAGCTGGTTTCAGCACAGTAGCACCTGTAGTTTCCTGTAGTGCTTGGATTGTTGGTACTTATATGTAAGCCAAAGTCCAAAATTGAGCAGAAGGAGTGAAGAGATTAGTTACAGTCAACAGCTTAGAGCTGGAGGTTCTTTGGCTTTTTCTCCCTGTTTTGGCTAAATTACTTCTCCGTGTAAAATAAATATCTGAAATGGGATTACATGGAAATAGCAATCTGCCTCAGCTAACAATATGGTTCGTAAGTGGAATCGTGCTAAATTTTGAATTCTCCACCTTGTTAGATAATCTAAAACAGCGTAGAGAGGAAATTTAAATCTTTCACTTAGAAAACACATGTGAATAAAGCTATTTCCTGGAAAAAAAGCATCTCTGTAAGCACAGGAAAGAAAAGCTGTTGCAATTCAATGGTGTGAATGTTCAGACACTACTGAATGCAGCTGACAGCAACTGAAATTAGTTGATTCTTGTTCGCAGAAACAATAAAGAGAAATACTAATCCCTATAGATGATGTCAAATTGGAAGCTTTGAAGACTGACACAGGGTCTTCAATGGACCCTTCTTTCTAACACTTTTGTTTGTTTCTGATGGTTTAATTAATGAAGAAAAACCTTAAGTACAAAAATGAAAAAATCATCAAGAAGGTCTTTTCCTGAAGACATACATATCAAGTCAGTGACAGAGATGGATGCATGACGATTGCAGTTGATGTCATGTTCACATGTGCAAAGGTTACAAAACTGATGGGAAAATGAAGCACCATTGACCCTTCACAGTGGTGTTTGAATATATGTTGTTTTACATGCTTAGGACACTGTAATTAGCAGATAAGATGAGTAGTTATTACTATTTCCATTAGTGTAACCACCATGGCTTTCTGCCTCATGTCAGTCCCCTCAGTATATTCAGCCAGTTTCTAACCTGACTTATGACATTTTTCCAGCACTGACATTGACTTTTCTGCTGTGCTTAAACAGCATTGCTTGTTAGTCTGTGGTTTCCTTTGCTCATCCCTGTTGACCTCAATGTTTCAGTTGATATTACTGCCTGTAGCGTTCTGGCATAGGCGATTGGAGTCAGTAATTTTTGTTTCTGTTTTCTAAAACTGACTCAGTAACACACTCCACTGACATTACATTTACATTAATGACTGCTTGTTAAAAGGGGAAAGGCAGGGAGGGGGTGTGTTGCCCTGCATTTCTTATCTGACCTAGTTCTGGAAGTCACCAGTTTTGTGTATTTGAGGCTTAGGAAAGGTCTGAGAAAGAAATTTTTGGAGGCCAAGAAAATATTCAGAGGAAGTAACACTGTTGACTTGTTCATATAATACGTTAGACATCTGTTCTTGCCCGTTTCAGGGAAAAGTTGCAAGGAAACGATGATCTATGTTCTGATAGAAAAGGCCATTTTACATATTCAATCCATGATATTTGTTAACTTTTAAGCAGATACTGCAGAGATCCATAGTTTTCATGCTTAGCAGTGTTTTTGTTTTCCATGATTCCCTTCAATTATATCTAATAAGGGGATGCAGGTTGTAATTTTTGCCATCCAGAAGGGATAGGAAGATGCCTTCTGAGTTAGCGTAAAGGGAAAGTAACTAAATAATGCAGGTATGGATTGGCTGTAAATAGACAGAAATGTGTGTTAACATATGGTGACAGTTAATGATGGTTTTCTTTTTATAAAAGACTTCTATTTGTCTGCCTGAAAGTCCTCACCACAGCAGCATTGGCAGCATTTAGTGATACCTCCTTTTTTCCTTTTTTTTTTTTTTCCATGATAGCTAGAGTTGAATGTTAACCAACTCTGTTTTCTGTGGCTTAGCAGTAAATCTCATCTTTGTTTATATATCTCATTTGTAACAGGCTTTTTTCTTTTAGTAATTTAGTGCAGTTTAGTTGAAAGATGCAAAATGGCCATGATTTGTTGGCTACCAAGCCAAAATAAATGCCCTTTTTTTCCACCTACCAATCTTCACATTTGCAATCAGCACTGTGCAGAGCTAAACAGAGGCTCTGGAATATATGTGAGGACTCAATGTTATGGGCAGAGAAGAGCTTTCTTAATGTGAAGCACACCCACGGGGGAATTCAGAAACTAGGGCAAAAATTGCTATTTCACTCACTCATTCCCTGTAATTAAAAATATTTTATAAAAAGGCAGTTGCACTTACTTTTAAAGCAGTTCTCTACCTGGGTGTTGTAGCAGGTGGGCTGAGCACTTAAAAAACCCAATGGATGTGTGGTAATGAATAGTGGCAAACAATTCAGTGCAAATAGGAAACAGAATACACTGTGAATGGTCACTGCTCTCTACAGACTGGGTTGATTCCCTTACAGGCCCTTTGTGTTTGCATTGTTCCTATCCATCACTCCGAGTTTTGCAGACTGAAGCACATCTTACACCTCAGCAAAACCAGGTATACACGAGTGGGGTACTAGCTGTCTTAGATTAGTCCTCTCTATTAAATGTTTCCTTACTGGGATAAGCATGGAAATAGAAGACCCAGTTTATTACCTCTTTAAAACATAATTTTGAACAACCTTATTATTGTTATTCTTGTTTATTTACAAGAGTCATTATGAATGTCATTAAATTCTTCCTCTGAATGGTTGAAGGGTTTTTGCAAACAAAGGTGTGGGTTTTGTTCAGAGTTATCAAAATTACCCATTGACAAGGGAACATTTCCCAATCAGGTCTAATTATAATATTTTACATGCTATTCCCTACTCTATTCCTTATGCTTCTTAATGTCTTTTTGGATTTCTAGCCATAGCTAAAGTCTTCATTAAGCTGTCTGTAATAACATTCAACTCTCTTTCCTGAACTGAATAATTAATTCCAAATCCTTTCCAGTTTCATTGATGTTTTAATACTTTGCATGTATTGATGGCAAGTCTCATTTGCTGTCATGATCCTGGTGAAGCTCATCCATCAGCACACAGTACCAAGTAAGACCACAGGGCCACTAAGTCTGGAAACATTTCACCACCTAATTAATGTTTAAACTGGTAAAACCAGTAGGAACATCTTTTTTTCCATTCCCACAAAACATAAATCAATCTTCCCTAGTGATGGCTGACCAGTGTGTCTGTACACTCTGCAGGTTTTGCTGCCTTCCTATTCATCATCTTTTGTGGAATTACTAAGTATATTAAGTAATGTTGCATCTAATGCAGAAAGTCAGGTTATTATTTTTATTCATCAGAAAGAAATTCTTAATTTCCTGTCTCTTTACATATGGAAACCAAACATAATGTTTCCATAATCTGGGAGCCACCTTATCAAAATAAGTCAAGAAAAGTCAAGGAAAATGTGTTCTAGAATTTTTTTATATAAGTTTTTAACTTGATTCTCATAAAATATGAATCAGGATCATGAGGAATTGATGATTTTTTTATTATTATTTTTTTATTACCCAGTAAGAGAATATGTTCCTCTAAAGAATAAATTTGGACTAAGGTACTACAAAGTGAAGTGAAACTCAGTACAGAACAATTCAAAAGTTTTCAAAATTGGAAAACTGTGGGTGCAGTGTCAAGGTGGAATATGCCACAAACTGTAAAAAATGTTGTGCTGAGTGTTGTTAGAGAAAGACAGAGGATTATAAGGCTAAGTGAACCACAGGATAAAGTTAGTGTAGTGTTCCTATATTCTTGCCCTTTGCCTATGCTAGGTGAAAATTAAACCATTTATACATGAGGCAGTATTTATACACAAGCTCTTTGGATGGAACTAGGGACTGGGCAATGTACATTAAAAAGTGTCTCATAGATCAGAGCAGAATGCTACAAAAATGAAAAAGAAAATGACAAATAGTAGTATTAAACTACAGAAAACTTGCTGTGTGCTGTTAAGTGAAAGACACTAATACTTTTGAAGTTTGATGTGAAAAAATATACACTGAAAGCAGTACAGGACCTGGTTAATATAACTGCACTTCACAGGCCTCACTACAGCTCCTTTTAAATGAAATGATACCATTTTTAATTTTAATAGTTTTATTCGGTATCTGCTTGAGGCTGCACTTGAATGGACACAGTCCAAATTTCCCACTGGAGTAAATTAATGTAGCTCCATAGGGATCTTAATAATTTTACCATTAATAATCTGACCCAAGCTAGTTGAACATAAAATTTCCCTTTGACCTTGTAACAGGTTTTATTATTAATTTGGTACAGAAAGTAAACACAACTGAGCAGACAGTTGACCCTACTGCATTTGTAACAGTGCTTTCCACAGGAGGATGCAGAAGCAGAAAGATCACAACCTCCATGGGTGAGGAAAGGATATTGTAAAAGACTTAGATGGGATGGAAGCAATCACTACTTAACTCTGAGGGCAAAATAATGCATTATTTTCTTATCCCTCATCTAGAGACAATGAAATACTCAGTGCTTTGCCATCCTTCTGGCAGTCTCACTAAATTCTCATTTTCTTTTCTTGGTAATCAGGAACATTTGTTTTCCTCTCCCATCTTTTTGCATAGCCCCACCCTCTTTTTTTAAATCCTAGCAACTCTGAATTCTTTACAGCTCTCATTCCATTTCCAGCTTCTTCCTATTTTCTTTGCCTTTCTTTTAGGCTTTTTACTTTCTTCTCCCCTATCTTTTCCTTCCCTCTGTCTCTGGAAAGCTCAGTGTGCAAGTTAATCTAACAGCATGCAGATAACTGATATGATCAGGATGTGTGAAATAGAAACTAAGCTCTCACTGACTTTTAGAGCCTACCAGTAGCAAATCATGCATGACCGAATTGGTTCTTGACATTTGATCTGAGTCTGCATGCTTCTTAAAATATGCTTTAAAAACAACCTGTAAGCCTGATACTCTTTTTTTTTTTTTATTCTGAAAATACGTTTATTTCACAAAATTTACTTCTCTGTAGAATACTTCTTGACATGATAAGTATCATCAAAGTCAGTTATAGGAAACTTACAGTTAGATAGTTAGATGGCTTCATTATAATCCCATATATTAATGGGAAGCTATAGTGTCCTTCTGTGTGCCTATAAAGATTCAAGCTTTGTCAGAAAAATAGTATTTTCTGTATTTTCCATATATATATATATGGAAAAAGTAGAGGAACTTTGAGTCTTAAAACAACCTGGAGGGCTCTTGGAAAGGAAGGTGTTCTGCTTACCCCAGTCATATCCCCTGGATTATTTTGTTCTCCCTCTATCTTTAGACTAAAACAATCCACCATCACTGCCATTCTGATGACTCTGAATATATCTGCCAACCTGTTGTCTGTACAGATTAATTAAATAACTGTTGCCACTTCAAGGACATAGAATAGTCCTTAGCAAATACATCATCATAATTATGTTCTTAATTAAAATAACTAGTTTCAAGTTTATACTATTGGGAAACAGAGTCAGATCAGCATAAACTAACCTCTGTAACCCCTCAGAGGACACAGGATTGCAGGTTTTACATCCATTCTTGAAACCGACACATGCAGCATCCTGCTTAGTCCTGTACTGGGCACAAGAAGTGATATTAGAGAATCTTTTTTCAGGCACAGTGACTCAGCTCTGGATTTCCAGTCTCTCTTTTGAGCACAGAGGTTCAGAGACAGCAGCCAGAATTAAAGTCCATTCAAATCAGCGTACAGGAAAGATGGGTAAGACTCACAGAGTATAGATAAGCACAAACTTTTATGTTGCTTCAAGGAGACAAGAGACTGGCATTGTTTCACTTAACTCATCACATGCAAGTAGTGCACAGAGTATGTTGAAGTTCTCTGCTGTACTAGCCACTGTTCTGTGTGAGGCACCAGGCAGGTACGTGGCACTGATGGTATGAAAGTGAGGCAGTGTGAAGAACAGGGTTTTGCTCCAGCTAACTGGGATTCTGAATTTTACATCCATTTTCCAAAGGGTCTTTCATTCCTGATTTTATCTTGAACTAAGAAGTTATTCCTGATCTTTCCTCTCTTTATGCAGAGGATGGCATTGACTGTATGTATTTCAAGCAACTGCAGGAGTTCTACTAAATTTACCCACAGTTCCAAATATACAGAGTATCATAACCATAATGCCCTCATTCTGTCATATTTGTTTGAAATGTGTGTATTTATATATTAGGTTTGCCCTGACTAGAAAAAATATTACAAACAGAATTAACTGTTTCTCAGTGTTCAGACTTCTTATTTCTATGAGTACAGTTGAAGAAAAAAAAAAAAGAATTGTGTTGAGATCAGAGATAATTATCTCAGAAGCATGTTGATATTGTTCTCCTTATCATTTTGAAACAAATTTTGTTGTGTTGACTCAGTAATACATTTTAAATCTCCTCCTTTAATGGAAATCTTGTAAGAGTAAAGGCTTTAAAAGAAGAACAAATAAATGGGAAATAACAGAATGGCAAACTTCACATATCTATTTTGCCACAGTAAAGTCAGTCAGTGCCAAAAAGGCTTTGTGTATTCCCCACAAGTACAGACACAAGATATTGAGTTGGTGCCATAACCACCAAAGGAGCAGATGCTTAACTGGCCATGGCATATAATGGGATGGTATGGTTTCCATTTCAGCAGGAAGTTATTCAAATTTCATAGTGCAGTACACTCTCTATTGAAAAAGCTTAGATAAAGATCTTGTTCAACCCCAAGCCCCTCACAGAAGAGAGAAAGAATGATTGGTCTGCTTGAAAGAGGGCAGGAAGAAAGAGGCACTGAGTGGTGTCATTCCAGCCTGTGTAATACATGCATAAAAGTCTTGTGGAAACCTCTGGGACCTATATGGCGTACAAGTGATGTGCATCCTGACATCTGATGGCAACATTTCCACTTATTATATTGTTGTTAAACTAGGCTCACAAGTACATTTTTGCTTTAGAACAGTAGGAAATGTGAGTGTATCTCCTGAAATTTTTGTGTATTTACTTAATCTGGCTCTAGGATGTAAGGATTTTCTTAAAAAGCAGGTGTAAACTCAACTGTCTTTAGGATCCTGAACTAAAGGCTGAAACCTTTCAGTAGCAGAGATGTGCTGAGCAGTAGAGGAAGGTCTGCTGCTCTAAGGTGTCATATTTAGGGCACTCAATACGATTGCTAGTTTTTGCAGGTGTGATGTGATCTCACTGTGAAAGTGTTCATAGCAAGAAGGAGAGGTAAGGCAGAGTTATTCTCAGGCTGAGGAATACAGCAATGTTGAACAGCCTTCTTCCACATGAAAAATGCAGGATCTGAAACTAGTAGCTTAGTCAGTGCACACTGCATAGTTTAAAATTCTCTTTTCAGCCACAAGCTCAGTGTCACCTTACAAATAATTTTGTTGCTGGGGGGATTTTCAATTATATGAAAGCTTCCTATAATACATCACTGCTTTTCCAATATAGTCCTTACTCCTGCTCCTACTGAATTTACATGGACTTCGGTGATACAGGATTGCTTCCAAAGGGTGCAGCTGGCTTATAGTCATAGTCTTTGATGGGAATATTTCATCCTTTCTCAGTAAGGAAACAAAAAGTAGATGATGGGTTGACATTTTCAGAAGAGCTCTCCCTACAGCCTTAATTTTCTTTTATAGTTAGCATCCTTTACTGTGGAAAATGAAGGATATCAAATGACAAAGAGCAAGAATAGCAATACTTATTCTACACTTCAGTAGCTCTTTTTACCTGGAACTCTCAGAACTCTAAACACTAGCTGATGGAATCTAACCACTTGTGACAAAAAATACATACACCCTTTTTGCAAAGAAGGGAGTGATTCTGTAATTAACATGACTCATCTCTATGACTTCTAAAGAACTGCTGTAAGTTCTCAGTTTGGAATTCTTGCTATAGAAGGAAATTGATGACATGCATTTTTGTGCATTTACCAAATTTGCATTCTACTTGTGCTTGAATCTCCCATGGGGAAATTCTTATCTTCCTTGCAGTTCTGGTTAAGCCTACAATTATGCAATTATTGCACAGATTAATTGCCCTATTTGATCAATTTTTATCTGAATATGTTCTTTCTGGGGAACAAATGTTAAGGAATAAGAAAGGTAGTTATTGCTGGTTTATTTCTTTTATAAAGGAGAGAAGTGTGGGTATATATAAGCTGGGAGACAAGGGCTCACCTAAAGCAAGAGTACACCCTGCATTATCTTTGTGTCTCCTTAGTAATAAGCAGAAGAGTAAAATATGCATCTTTTATTATTGCAGAGAGCAAGTAATAAAAGAGAATGATTATTTACTTGCTATAGAAAGTAATATCCATGGCTTTCCAAATGAAGATTAATGGTTTTGAATCGGTGAGTAAGATGTTTAAAAAGCCCAGTCAGGGAAGTCTTTGTTTTTATGCATTGTATTACACATTTTGGCAGTATGACTCACAAGAGGTGGATGGAGGCAAGCCTATTTGGGGGGGGGAGGGGGCTAGATATCTCCAGCTACTTGATCATTTATCTTTCCTTGACTTTTGCACAAAAATGACTCAAAGTCATGCAGTACAACCCGGGATTACTGCAAAGCCACCTTTTTCCTTATGTGAGCCTCTTGGGAAGGCTGCAGCAGCTACTCAGACATGAATTTCTTCTTGGGAGCTGGAATAGAAACCCCAGGGATCATAAGGATTGTGTGTCCTTCCCAAACTGAGTGTTCCTTAGTTGCTTGAGGCATTGATTATCTGGACAAATGTGATTTGTGACAAAATACCAGCAACTAAAAAAAAATAGAAGAGTTAAATCACCACATTTTATAAACTCACATTGACTTGTCTGTGTAGCAATACTTCATGCTTGTATTGCTAGAGCAAAGTGAGCATTTAGGTGTCTTCTAAAACTTCTCAGATCTTGAGAAACAAATGAGCATCATTTGCTTATAAATACTTTGTATTCCTTTTGTGATCAGCTGATCAAGAGAAAAAAACCCTATCGACTGTAACTAGGTTAGGAAGTAGATGAGGACATGTATCTTAGGTGTCTATGTGGGATTCCAACATTAGTTAAGTGTTCCTAGAAAGATGGTTTTCACAGGAGAAATCTGGGCATAGGCACAGAAGATTTGGTACAGTATTATCTGAGTCAGGTATCTTCAGGGAAGGAAGTGGATAGAGGAAATTAAAGGCACAGGGAGCCCTGAGAATTTATGGCTGTAGACATGAAGGAAGAGGTGTAGGGACTGCACGCCACTAACTGTACGCCCTTCTCATAAAAGTGATTTCATATAGGAAAACATTTTTTTCTCCTTCCCTTGATTCTTTTTTTTCTCTTGACAAGAGTTTCACTTTTCCTTTAAAGCATGGACTATTCCTTTGTTTCTACAAGAAGCTTGAATATCTGAGTGAATGCGACTTGAAAATTAAAACTGCTTTGGAGGTTTCATCTGTTCAGTAGGACTTTCAGCTCTTAATTTAACTTGCAGAGAAGACTAACTCATAAAGGCATAAATAGTGTGCAGACAATGACAATTTGCTGAGGTGGGTGAGATGAAGCAACTTGTGCTGGGGCTGATTTCTTCTATTAACTATAAAAAGAACACAGATGATTACACCAGACAAGACACCTCCTGATTAGGTACCTACTATTAAATGACATGAATCCCACATGAATGACAAAATCAAAGAGAAAAAAGAAGGCAGCATTTATTATAGAGAACTATTTGTAGAAGCAATAATGCTTACAGTTCATCTGTGAAACTACCCTTTTCCATTATCACTGAAGCCTTCCAGCGAATCTCTTGCTGCACTAGAGCATACACTGCTGCACTGTTTGGTGTTGAGATCTATGTTTCACTACATTAAAATGGTATATCAGTGCAAGAGCATCAGTGTTGATGCTCTGTGATCCACTTCACTCCAAGGGCAGAGACAGTACAGCATTCTTTCTGTCATCCATGCTATTAGAAAGCACTTTGAGCCATGGTCAGTTAACAAAAATCACAGGGCTCAGTTGTTCTTTTACTTTTTAGGTTGTCAGGGAGTCTCATCTTCAGATTCAGGGTGGTTCTGTTCATATATTTGAGACAAATGAAAATTTATCTCAAAATATAAATGTGGGGTTGTTCTTTGGCATTTCCCATATTTTCTACTTCCTCCCCCTCACTATTTAAAAGCAGTTTAATTTCTGAATATGACATTGCTTATCATAGAGGAGGCAAAACCTATTAGAATACAGTACCATGTGTTGGCCTATTAACAGAGAGGAGAGTTAAATTATTTGAAGTAGTTACCCCCAGGGTTTAGCATCTCATGGGAAAAACAGTACTTAGCAAGTAACCTGGGGTTGGCAACATGTTATCCTCCACAGGCATAATGCCTGTTCCTCCAGCAGAACTGCACCCCATGCCTCCTCCCAGTACCTTCAAATGCTGTGGCAAAGTGGGAGTCTTATTTGTTTGGCCAGCCAGGTCCTTTACAGGAAGGCAGTAACAGATTTTGCCTCTCATGTTTTGTATGTACCCTATGCATAATGTGACTGATTTCAGTGGATAAATTTGAAAGCATGCCAACTCAGCATGAGTAATGATGAAGAAAAACCCAGACCTTTGGAAACTGTAGGAAACCTTTGTCTGTGCTTTTCTAGTGGTGGTGGTATCTGTTGTGACAGACAGAGCAGCAACACATACCATTCAAGGATCATACTCTGGGTTGCCAGTTTGTGTTTAAATGGCTCCACCATTGGATTCCTTTTTGACTTGCAGCACCTAGTACTTCCTCTAATATGTTTTAATGTTT
The DNA here is from genome assembly GCF_027791375.1 of Indicator indicator. Taxonomy (NCBI): domain Eukaryota; kingdom Metazoa; phylum Chordata; class Aves; order Piciformes; family Indicatoridae; genus Indicator; species Indicator indicator. Next base: position 7,793,461 of record NC_072026.1, on the reverse strand, counting down.
CTCTTCCTTTGTACTCTTCTTGAGACATCTTAGTTAGATTTTTATCATTAGTAGTAGAGATTGATTACTCAGTGAAATTAGATTAAGAGAATGGGGGCAGGCTCCTAGCCTTCTCTCAAGGAGAAACATCTGTGCTCTTCACACTTTCCTAGTCAGCAGGAACACAAAGCACTGGATTCCGTATCTTGAGGATTTCTACCAGCCCATCTGATTTTTCACCAAATTAGTTACATTTAAGAGACTGTAGACAGCCTTGGATGGGTAGGCTTCACCCCAGTGCAAACAGTTCGTGGGAGAGCAAAAAGGCCAGGTGCCCACTGTTTTGGTTGTGCCAAAGCCTGGCTGTGGAATGTGGTATGGCATGTCCTGCTTGGAGGAGCCTGTCCCTATGTGTTAGTGAGAGTGTCTTTCCTAGGAGGGCAGTGCTCTCCTCCCTGGTGGTCTTGACCTTCTCTTCAAGGCTTTGCTTTTGTGCCTTTGTTGTAGTCCACTTTTGTCCCTTCTCGTCTGTAGAAGTAGCCTGGCCCTTACCCAGCATGACTGCTTAGGCCAGAGGCAGCAAAATTCCATTCATCAATTCAATTAATTCAAGAAATAAGCAAAATTCCACAGACCAGAGAACTAGCATTGCAATCAACACTGCAATCTGCATTGCTAACTGCAGTTACTTCAGCTAAGAGTATATGCCCTGTTACTTCCACTTTAATATTTAATCATTTGGAAGAAACTGTTATGGGTATTATTAGATTGGAATCTCATACGGTAGCAAGTGTTCTGGAAAAATGCTGGCAAGTCTTGCAAAGTTTTGTTAATTTTACTCACAGTTCTCACAGCTTCCAGGGTGGTTTTTCACAGAGCTAAACTTAGAGGATTAGCATTGCTTTCCTCGTGGTACTCTGTTTACCAAGGGAATGTTGGTCAAAGGGAGAAAAGTGGACAACTTCAGACTTTTCATGTCAGTGCTACTTATAGAACAAATATCCACTGGCGGGGTAAGAGCCTGAAGAAGAAGAAAAGAAGCTTTCTACCTATTGTGTAATAAATCAAAAGGTTCCAGAGAATGTCTTGGAGTGTTAGCAAAACTGCTTAATCTAGGATTTCAAAGAGTGATCAAAACTATTTTCAATTATTCCTGACTTGCACTTGTATTCCAGACTAAGAAGGGTCTTTTTCCCTAGTACATTGCTTTATTTAAAAGCTATAGAAAAAAGAGAAAGAAGTGAATTTCAATGATCAGAAACCCAGTGTGTGGGAAATATGACTTCAGTTCTTCGTCTGAAAACCCTGAATAAGACAAAATAATTACAAGTTATTCACTAATAAAAATCAGAGGAAGAAAAGAAACAATAACAGAACATTTTTGGAAATTGGATTGCTGTTATCTGTAGTAATACAGGAAGCTCATCTATTGTGAAAAGAGCAAGGCTGGTTCTAATGTGGCATAAATATTTGCATGACAATGAGGTTATATATTTTAGATGAGGACAATGTATTGCTCACAAAGAAAAGGAAACAGCTGTGGCTGTCCTAGGGGAAACTTGACTTTCTAAGTGTGACTTTGTGTACACCCCAAGACTCTACAGCCAGTTTTCTTTGGAAGTGCATTTACAGTTACAGTGTAGTTGCCATTGATTACAGACTCACATCCAAACTCTGAGGGTGGCAGAATGGGTATGCAAGAGCTGTTACTTAACAACATACTTAGCTTTGATCTTTCAGAATAAATAAGGAGTCCCAAATGGAGGACACAAATTTATGCCTTTCTGTCTCGCTACTTTGTATTGCTTATGGTAAGACTTAAGAATTAAAAGGGCTTTTAAAGCACTAACTGTGTAAATGCATCAACCAAAGAGTTTTATTGCACAGATTATTCATTTTCATGCCAGAATGTACTAGGCAGTGAACTTTCGAAACTCTCTTTTTTTAAGAGTCACAGCCCTCGGGGATATGGGTCAGGCAAAGGGTAAAGTCAGGACCTTGAATATTAAGAAAGCAAACTTTCCTAAAGGTAGATTTAGACTAGACATATGGGAAAAATATTTCACATTGAGAGTGGTGAAGCACAGACACAAGTTTCCCAGAGAAGTGGCAGATGCCCCATCCCTGGAAACATTCAGACTCAGTCTGGATGAGGCATAACCTGACCTAGTTGAAGATGTCCCTGCTTAGTGCAGAGGGTTTGAACTAGATGACCTTTACATTTCCCTTCCAACCCCAAATCATTCTGTGATTCTAAACGTAACTAAAATTTCCAGAAAGCAGCAAATTGTATTGGATCTAAAGCAGTGAAATCAAAGTGAACCACTTATTGCATTGCTTACAGTGCTGACCCACTCTTGGTATAGATGTTGACTGTTCAGGTTAGAAGTCCAGAAAACAAAGTGTTTGCATCCTCAATTACTAAGAAACCACTACAGGGATGTTTATGGAGCTAAACGCTATTTACATCAGTTGAGGATCCAGATAATCTTATTTAAATAATAACCTCTGTTATCCTTAGGACAGAAAAGTTAACACTTAAAATTCCTAAAATGAAAACATTAAAGGATCATTGAATGTTTACATTCTTTGATCTAGACTTTTCTCAGAACTTAAAGAGAGTAAGTCGTTTGAAAGACTATTTGAACTACTGCTTTTGATGTACTTCTGCTAGTCCAGGACAGATGGCTTACACTGCACTGCTAGAAACATTTCCTGGAATATTGTTTATCTTAGGTTCTATATAAATAGACTCTGAAGAACTTAGGGCACTTACCACATCCAGCCAAAAAAAGACAACTCCATGTCATTCACAGTCTACAAACAAGGAACAATTTCACATGTCCCCTTTTATAAATAAGCAAGGAAAGTGAGAGCATCATTCTCAGCAGACTCAAAACTTAGATGGGCACAAAATCTAAACCTAAACAACATGAAAGAATTTTAGCTGGTTGATTTAAGAGAAGGAGAATTTGTGTCTCTGTTGCATTGAATAGATGTTCTGCCATAGATTCTTGTAGTATGTAGTCCTACATTTACAAATTATTTCTCTGTTGCACAGAAGCATCCTCAGACTGCTAAGCATGACTTGTCCATGTACATTCTGGAAGACTGTCTGTTGAAAATGGTGGGGTTTCCAACACAAATAGTTGGATTTGAGAGTATGCAGCTGGGCTGTCATATGGAAAAATATGCTCACACTGCATTCACTGGGTGAAAGAATTATTACAGGAAGCATGGAGCAGAAAAAAAAGGAGAGGTTACAGAGTACAGGGCAGAGACAGAAAAGGAAAGTCAAATGGATTTCTTTTTCTCTTCAGAGTGCCAGGTTCTTATTTCAGCAGCTGTCTGCCACTCAGAGCCTCTTTTGGCTCACTTACTGGCATAAAACCTGTCTACAATAGCCCAATTGACTTCACGCAGAAGAAAAGATGAACAAAAAATAAAATGATGACAGCTATCGCTGAAAGGATTCTATAGGGCAGAAACAGACAAGGTGATGCAACTCAGCAAAAGAGGAAACATTTAGGTGGAATGCTGTGCATTTTCCAACAGTTTAAAACCAACCTGTAGCAGGATTTTTTCCCCTATCTCATTCCATGTACAAGGAGACTGCATTTTTTCCTTGTACAATGTAATTTTTGTAGTCTATTTTTAACTGTAAAAACAGATAACCAAACCAAATCTGAAATGTACACATCACTTTCTTAGATCAGAGTAACATATGGAAAGAAGCAGTAGACTATTGCTGCATTTGGATGAAGCTGTAAAGCCACAAGCAGTGGCTTTGAAAAACAATTATACTTAACATTTCTCATCAGTAAATCTCATTAGAAGAAGGTAGAAAGTATCATCCTCCTCATTTAATGATGCAGAAATTAAAGGATGGGGACACAGGTATGCCTTGTGCAAGGTCACCAGCAGAAAGCTAATTTCTCAGTTCTCAGCAAATGAGCTCTTAACTAGGCCCCATTGCCTCCCTGGCTAGAGCAAATAAATAAATAAACACAATAGTATAAAGAAAGTCCTTGGTAGTTCAATTTTAGGCATGTGCTATGAATTATCCATTAGGACTTGACAGTTAGGAATTATTCCTATGCCTTATTTGGAGAACAACGAGAAGCCATGGAGAATATAAGCCACCAGCAAACAAATTTGTGAATATTACATTATGGAAAAGAAGGCCACTTTAATAAACAAGAATTATTCACTCAGTTCTGGTAAGTAGCTTATGAGTTAGATGGGATGGTAAATATGGTCTCAGAAAGCATAAGCTAAAACCGACACCACTAATTAAAGAGTGAACTGTAGCATTAAGCATTTCCCCCACTATCATTGTCTTTTCATGTGAGCCAGGCTTATGTCTGAATTGCAGTAAATCTGGTATAACTTCAAAGCTGGGATTTCTGAACTGTTCAAGAGAATTGCCTGTCCAGGTCCCTTAGCTAACAGGAAAGCAGTCTGTGTACTATTTCTTTTAGAAGTTCCAGAAAAAAAGTAAACATTGGTGTAAGCACTTTGCTTTATGACCACTGAAGTCCTTAGCTTTCTGGCATTCTCCTTTCTTGACAGTTAAAACAATTATAATCTACCTTTACCCCCTGTCCCTCCCCCCACCCCTTTTTTTTTCCACACTATCTTGCATAAAAAGGCAAAACCCTTTACACAACAGTGTTGTCAGACTTCCTTTTGATGCACTAAAAATCCTAATAAGCCCCTCTGAGACCTTCAGAAAAAAAAAAAAAAAAACAACTAGAAAATTTGAAAGGCTTTTCCAAATCTCTAACCCCTGTTTTTTTTTTTTTTTTTCCCATTGTAAATAAGCATGTAAGCTGAATATTATAAGGTTTTCCACAGATACCTATTAGTGTGCATGTGTTTCAAGTTAGAATACATCTGAATAGAAGCAACAGCTCAGAACACAGCAGATGTGATGGGAACAGTAAAGCTTTGGTAAAGCTTTGCTCAATTGAGTGGATCACTGAATTTCTGAAACTCTTCTGAGCAGTTCAAGTCTCAGTTGTCCCTGTACTTCAGGAACTTGTCTCCTTGTAAAAGAAGAAAAAGGAGAGCCAAAGAATTAGCTGAACATATTCCATTTGCCCTGCATAACAAGAATACAGTTAGGAATAATCAGTAATTTAAATTTAGCAGAGGTATAATGAGCTTGAGATTCCAAAGAGAACCTCACTCTCCCAGGAGCAGGAGATGCAATAGCAGTTAAGATTTTGGCTGCATTTTAAGCCAGTAGGTTACATCATGGAGTACTCAAACGTTACTGAAAAGCTGATGCATAGTGACTGAAGTGTAAACTTCAGTATACTAACTCTAGATTTATGAGAGTGAGTGTTCAGTCTGGAAAACTCCCAAATGGCATTTTAAGTGATGGTAAGGGCACGTAACCATTTTGCTCTCTCTTCTGCCATGCACACTTTGGTGAGTTCAGTGACTGGTGAGATTCTTCTCACTAGTGCCAGTTCCATAGGACTCCACTGAGGCCACTCAGGTGTAAAGCCAGCAAAGATACTCTGCATGTATAACCGAATCACTCAGATTTTATTGCATCCTGAAACCTTTAAAAGGACAGATTTGCTTTATGTTTATATTATGTTGTTTGTTCTTTGGTGACTAGAAGACAATTTATGCATCATTACACTTTCATAGTGCTCTCAAAAATTTCTTTTCCTTTTAGCTGTCCAGCTAAGATAGTGGCATGTACCAAGTCAGTAACAAATCCCTGGGGAGAAGGAAAAACTTCGTAGCATGGGGGAAAAAAAAAAGTGTCGACTCCAATTCCTATGCCTCTCAGATGAGAAGCTCAGAGAACAAAAATCAAGATGTCTTAAAATAGACTGTCATATTATCAGTGATCTCAAGGGGATTTTTTCCCTGGCTTTTGTATGGAAATAGGTCTTATCTCAAGAAAAGATAGCTGCAACAAGTCTATATACATTAGCTCTGTCCTTTCCAATGCAGACAGCATTCTTAAAATGGCTTTACTGCCTCCTACTCAGAAGATAACGAGTACCTAATGCTTCTGGCACTGGGGAGCAATAAGTGCACTGGGCAAGAGAAGATGCACACAATCTTTGTTGCCAAGATGCAAACCTATGCATGTTCTGTTGACCTAAGGAATCCTGACATGATATTGCAGGCACTTCTTAATGGCACTGTAATTTCTGTTATACTGCAAATACAGCTTTCCATTCTCTCCATTTCTAAATGCTAGGGCCATCTTCCTTTTTAACATCAGCAACAATGGTTTTTGCATCCTTCCTGTTTTGTAACTAGCCACATATATTGATCTGAATGGTTCACTGAAAAGTTGTATTTTATAAAGGACCTTAGAGGTTAAAAGACAATGGTGGTAATTGCTCAAATGGTTAATTAATTTTCCTTTTTAAAAGAGAGATTAAAAAAAAAAAAATCTAGAAACACTGCAACCAGCTTTACTCTTCCAAACTTCACCTTGACTACTTTTTCATGCACAGTGCATTACCAGTGGTAATTCAGATGCAGGCACAAACAGGGTGACAATTAGGGGTGAGAAACAAATTCTGAATGCTTCAGTTACCTCAACATCCCAAAAGATAATGGAGGTGCATCTGGCCTCTAATTTCACCCCTCCAAATGTTTAACAGCACACAACAAAAGCCACTGCTGTACAAAGATAGGGCCCCTCTGTGTTTAGGATCTCAGGAGAGAAACCAGTTTTATGATGTCTTGTTTTTCAGACTTCACTCATACTCTTGAGTCTGTTTGTCTTCAGAATGACTGCATCTCCATTTGCAGTTCCAACATTTCTTTCATTCAGAATAATCTATTCATCTGTATTCGTAAACATGTCAATCTACTGGTCGCAAAAATCCAACTAACCCTTCTATAACAAAAAAACAACAAAAAACTTCTCGTTAATCCACCTCCCTCATTAGCTAGGATTAAAAACCTTAGTCAAAATCATTGGCCTTGTGCCCAGAAAAGCTATGAGATCAATAATCCAAACAGCCTTAATGATCCTCTTACAAAAGAATAACTTTTGTACTTCTCCTACAGAACATTTTGAAAAAGTGAAGGGAAAAACACAAGAAATGTCACATCATCTGCATAAGTTATCTGTTGGTTTGGAGTTGTACAGTTGGGGGAGGAACTTTGGGAAACAGGGAGTTCTTTCTTCTCTGTTAAATGACGTTTACTGTCTGCAACAACAGTAATACGAAAAATCACAAACTGTATCGGTGATTAACCGATGTTAAGAGGTGTAAGAGCCTAAGAAGTTTCATTAACATTTCCAGGATCTCATTTCACTCATGAGCAGTTTAAAATTATGGCATTTGTGTTCCTGTACAAGATCAGAATCTTTAAGACTTTTATTACAGCCTTCTAAATTATAAAACTTTGATTTTTTTATTTTACAAACTCAAGCGTTGATGTGAAGAAAAAGAAAACCAAACTAAACTCTACTGTCTAGTTCTCTATTAGCACAAGAAAGTGTTCTAAAAAGCCAGTGCTTTTGACAGAAGCAGGCTATAAACTACATGGGGAACACACTGAAAATAATCTGGCAGGGCTGACTGCAGCTATGTGGGAATTAGCTATCTAATCAGTGTTCATCATCTATCCTCTCCACAGTTACTGGAAAAAATCAAGCATATCTGTAGCCCACTTCATGCCATATATTTTTGGAGGGTATAAATTACCTTCGAATGGCCTGTCTTTTACTATTTACTCTAGAGACCCTGCACAACCAGCCTGAGTCTTAAATGTTAGCACCTAATTTTGGTGAAATTAACCCAAGCTGAAGAAAACTTGCTGAAATTATAGCAAACCGTGTTGTGATGCCAGCAGTTTCAGATAGCACTTGCATTTGTTTGCATAGCCAGGACTGGCATGTGGGAAATCCTGCATGGAAGCTGAAACACTGTTTGGTCTTATGCATCTGTCCTCTGCTCAATGAGTGGAAGAGGGAACAGCCATGCAGCCCTTCCTCCCACATGATCCTCAGGACCACTGGGATCAGCTGTCTCATTTCACATGGAGATACTCAGCAGTGTCATGGGAGGAAGTAAGGGCTGAGCTCTCAGTGGAGCAGGGACATCAGTTTGCTTCAAGGCTGAAATATATCCTCCATAGCTTGCTAGGGAAGAAAAGGAGAACCCAGAGGAACAGGATGAAGATTGGGCTAGGTTCCCTAGCTCTGACACAGTGAGAGCTAGGGACACAGACAATGGAGGTGAGGTAGGAACTGACTAAAAGACAGAAACTGAAAAGATTAAATCTGAAGGAAGAGACAGACTGCGGAAAAGACTACCAATGGGCATCTGAAGTGGCTCTGCCGCTGGCTTGAGAACCCAGATAAAAAGTACAGACCCCTTTGCAAAAAGCAGCATTTGTTGTGTGGAGAGAAAAATGGAAGGCAATTAACCTGCCATCCTCAAGGTGTGTTCTGTTGCTAGAAAAGCCACAATATTGCCCCAGGAGGTAAGTGCTTGCCTAGGAACCACTGGGCATAGGAGTGTAAGATAGGCATCTCTTTCCATTTTGCCATTTTAGTTACTTGTTGAAATCCAGTTTCTAAGATGAATTACTTAATGTTTAGACAGAAAGATCTCTTAAAATGTATTAATGCATTCAGAGTGTACTGCATCTCATTGTTACTGGAGATAACTGCATAGTTTTAACAGTGCTTCAATCTGCACTGTTACTGTTTCTGTAAAGGTCATTATGTCTGGTTTCACAAAAGAAAACGTAGGAAGAAAGAAAACTATTAGGAAAGAAACACTTTTGCTAACTTGGTTACATAATTTTCACAGTTCAACTTTACAAACTATGAAGGAATTTTTTTTCAGACTCATTGTCAAGCAGCTCTCTCCTAACAAGCAGTGGCTTCCAGAGCTGCACAGCTGAAGAAATGTAGAGACCTTCCACACAACAGCTGCCGACACACTTTCCCTGTTAAACAAATCTCTTTAAGCATAACTGAAAAAAAAACAAACTTCTCTTTCACCTAGACACACTATGAAAAGAATTGCCTAACAGATGTCAGCTGAAGGGTATAAAAACAAGCCTAAAAGATTTGCAGCATTAATGAATTTTTTAAGTTGGTACTGATGATGCAAAATAAAATTTAGTCACCAGGAAAGCTAAGGAAATGTAAAGAAACAGAAATCTCTGTAAAATGTGGCTGTGTTCCCAAAGCAAACATGATAAGACAGTCTGAGAATAAAACAGTAGAACTAAACAATTCAAAGTTACTAAAGGAATCAATTCCCTATCTCTGTTGTTTGCAAACACTGAAGAATTCAAAACATTTTTGTAGGAAAAAGTAGATTTTTTTTTTTCTGAGCAAAACCCCTGTAATTAATTCTGGTTCACTAGAGAATAATAAATAATAATATCCCAGCTGTTAGAGTGCCAGATATAACATGGTTCTTGTTTTGCAAGCAATACTAACATTGTATCTGAAAAGAGTTACTAACTTTAAAATACACTTTTCATAGGGTTTCAGTAATAAATGCTTTTAGTTACCCAGGGAAAGGAGCCATAAGACAATCACTACTGAAAGCTTTCAGATAAGTACCTCACTCCAAGATGGATGCTATTCCAGTCAAATGTTCCAAGTTCAACTAATGTGATACCATTTTGCTTGCTCCTTGAAGCGAGACCATTTTGAAGACTGATTCTTCAGTAGTTCATTGTAGCACTTCAGTTTTAAACCTGATCTAATGATGAGCCATAGATGCTATGGACTCTAAACATAAAGAATTGACATGTTAGCATATTAATGTACTCAGATGTCACATATATCACTAGAAGCCAGTTTACTGAGTGACTCAGATACCTGTCAATATAAATGCAAAGCCTCTTTAGCTCTTAAATACAAAACAACTTCCTTTTGGCAAAGTCCTGAGTAGATCATCAGTTGTAGTTATTTATAGCTCAAATGTTATTGCTGAAAATTTCTCAAAAGTTGTAGGTACTGTATTATTAACTATAGTAGAGCTCTAAATATCAGTCAGCAGAGGCCACTTCAATCTCTGCATGATAATAAAGGATTATTATGTGCAGTAACCTATTTATGAAAAGGAAACAGTGTGCTTCTTTCAGACTCCATCAATTGCTTTAATAAGGAATTGAAAAGCCTGGCCTACTTTATATGCAGATCACCATCCCAGTTGCATAAGGATTTACAATAGACAAAACAAAACTGTTTTTGTTGTAAATAAGGGCTGTTTGTTTAAATCGCACAGTAATGTTTGCATCTAAAAATTATTTAGAAGCTAATAAGGCTTAATAAAGTTTGACTGCATACTTGTTAATAAAAATGGTTTCAATATTCTCCAGGAAGGAAATGTAAATTGAAGGTGATGATGTAAAGCTTGAAGCAAAACAGGCCCAAGTTAACAGAAGACTTACTACGTTCGTTCACTGATGGCTTAAGAAAACCAATGTTGAGAATAAATTTCAGTTAACTTGCCATATTTTACAAAATTTCAGATAATGAGCTTAATAGTAGTTTTCCCCAGTATATTAGAATCATTGCAATATTACTTTTCCTTTAGAGACCGAAAACTTAATGTAGTTGAGATTACTCGAGTTAGTGTGATGCACATACCAATTTCTGCTGCCTTGACTTGGAGGGCTTCAGAGACCCAGGTTAAAATTTTACCTCTGCCATTGGTTCATTTGCCTGTATGTTAATAAATTTAATGAGGTGTGGGATGACCCCTGCTGGTGCCCCTGCTTATATAAAAAAAAAAAAAAAAAGTATCTGGCAGGAAAAGGGTATGTCCAAAAAAGTTACAAATATAAACTCTACCATAAAATGTATAAAAATACCTACTTTAATGCATAAAACATTAGGAATAATGTTCTCTTAAGTATGAAAATAGTCTTAAACCACTGAACATTACTGTGTTAGAGCTGCAACGCAGTGTATTAAGAAGGACATTAATTGTTCAATTCACTATGACATTGTGTTAAACGTCTTTTATTAATGAGCTGTTACTCCCAGCTGAGGCATTTGATAACCTCTAGTCCATTGCTAAATCCTCTCAGCTGACTTGAGTGAATCACTCCAAACAAACCTAGAGGGAAAAAAATACCCCAATAATTTACATTTGAGTCTATAATGTCCTAGAACTAGATTCATTTAAAGAAGGGCAGCTTTCCTATAAATCAAACCTTCTGATTTAATGCATCTGACATATAGATCTATTTTACATTTTTTTTTTGAATTTCAAAAATACAACACATTAAAATAGTCTCAATTTATCAAGGCTAAGAGCAACAATTAAGTAATAATGTACCTAAAGTGCAAAGGCACTTTAACACAAAAAAGTGACGCCCAGTGGCTATACTTGGTAATTGAAACAGCAGTACTGTATATTATTATTTACAAAAGAAAGTCAGAGTCCAGGAAAAAAAGATCTTTGGAGATCTTCTACATAATACATTAAGTTTCCACTTTGAAATGAAACGAAATAAAACAACAGAAAACCCAAAGACCTCCTTCCTCATTTCCTTACAAATCAAAAATAATTATGCAAGATCTATTACAGAAACATACATTTGCAGTGACAATTCCTACAGAAGGGTCAAAAGGAGAGAGATACAGAAATAATTTAAAGGGAACGTTGCAAAAGCAACATCACATCCCTGCTATGCTGTAAGGGTTCCATTTCTCTCTCGCTCCCTTTCGAATTTAAAAAGTGGAAATGTAGGGAATGCAATAGATGACATCAGCACTTAATTCTGACTTAATCAAATGTGATGCTGAGCTCATTTAAAAATTTTCCTTTGTCTCCCACCTCCCCCCCCATCACAGCTGACTGATAGCAGTTTGTTTTTCCAGAACTTCGAGGTAGTCTGGTTCTGTTTGTAGCTTTCCTTGGAGTAAAGGATGCTCGGGTTTAGACTGTTCTGCAAAATATTTCCTGGGAGTTCCATATAAAACAGTTTTATTTATCCTGTCCTGGTTTTGGCGTCTTGATTCATATGAAGGGGCAAACTGCCTTTTGGGTAAGGTGCAAAAGTTATAATGAACTAATCCTCCAGCAGGGAGTTCCTTGACCCTTTCTGCAATATTTTGATACAGAAGCTCTGGTTCTTGTGGTGAGGATTGCTTTTCCAGTAATTCAGCTGCACTGATTGTAAATGCGAGACTGGTGGGGTCTTCCTTTTTGTGGTCAAGATTGCTATAGCTAAATTCATGGAGATTCCTGTAATAGGCAACTGGATCCCCTTCTTTTTGCATGTAGATTGGGTTTTGGCACATCTGTCCAACAGGAGGAGGAATGTAATTATAAACATGTCCTTCAGTTTTATCATGGGTCTCAGCATTGTAAGACCCATACTGGAGCTGAAATGAACTTATATCTAAGTTGTTTGCGCTGCTGGGCATGCTTTGCACCCCCTTCCGGCGCTTAAGGACAAAGACAAACAGGCCTGCCCCAAAACAGACTGACAGAATAAACACAACCAGCAAGCCTAAAATTAAGACAGACAGTGGCACCTCAGTGTGTATTTCTGGGTAGGAGCTGGGTGAGACACCAAGATGGGGTCTATCTGTGTTCTGGTTCATGGAGAGGAGAGAAGAATCTGACAAGTTGGGGTTCTCTGGGCAAATGGCTTCTTTGCTTAGGAATTTCAGATGCTCTCCAGAGTGTTTGGATGGAGACTCACATATGACTTCGTTGATAACTACAGGGGGATTCGACTGCTGTTTTTTCTGGTCAGTGACTTGCTCAATCCAGTTCCTCAGCCCCAGGATGTCACATGTGCAGTCCCAAGGGTTCTCTTGGAGGTCTATCTGAATTAGAGCTGAGAGCTGGTCCAAGACTCCTCTCACAGGCAGGTGTGAGAAATGGTTGTTTCTAAGGTTGAGTCTGGTGAGGGAAGTGCCACCAAATACGTTATCAGGCAAGGATCTGAGCAAGTTGTTATTGAGAAATAACAGATGAAGATTACTCAGAGCATCAAAGGTGCGTGGCAGGATCTCCTTAATGACATTGTACTCTAGGTAGAGATACTGCAGGCTGTGCAGCCCGTTGAACATAGATGGGTACAGAATCTCAAGGTAATTGCCATTAAGATAAAGTCTACGTAAACTCGTGAGGTTTGTAAAGGCACCTTCTTGTATCACTGCAATTCTGTTATTTCCTAGATGTAATAAATCCAGAGAGCTGTACTCTATGAGATCTGTTCTATAAATGACTTGCAGATAGTTACTGGTAAGGTAAAGTTTCTTTGGACTGGTTGGCCTAGGGTAGAGATCAGAGATGTTACTTATCTTTTTCTCTTGGCAGTTCACGTTTAAGCCATTGTCTGAGTTCTGTGAAGTACAGATGCAACCAGCTGGGCATGTGATGGGCACAGGAGACTTTGTCTGGTATACCATGATAGGTCCAAATATTTGCCTGTCTTTTGACACAGCGACACGGGGTGTGGGGCGATTCCTAGTTTTGGGTGGCCGGCTAGCTTTTGGTGCTCTGGTAGGATTGATGGCAGAGTTGGCTGTGGGCGAAAGCCTCGAGATATGTGGGTCTGAGAGGACAGGGTTTTTTTCTCTCTGGTTTGAATCACTGGAGCTTCTCCTAGGGCAGAGATCTTGCCTGGTGAGCTGGGTCACATCTTTCCCGTGAAGCCTGAAGGGGGTTTCGCAGACTATTTCACCCACAAACACGGTGATGGTGTCTAGCCAGGCCTTCAGTGGCAGCAAGTCACAGGTGCAATTCCAAGGGTTTTCCTCAAGCTGGATTTCCATGATGCCTCCAATATGCTCCAGCACACCAGCAAAAGGCATCATCTTCAGCCGGTTCCCCCGCAGGTCCAGATGAGTGAGGAGCACAAAGCGGAAGACATTGCTGGGCAGGGACAGCAGGAGGTTGTCATTGAGAATCAGCACCTTAAGCTTGTTTAGCTTGCTGAAGGCCCCTGCCTCAATGGCACTGATGTAATTGTAATCAGCCTGCAGGTACTCCAGACTCTCCAAGCCCAGGAACGTGTCCTCCTTCAGGACTTCCAGCTTGTTGTTATTGAGATGAAGTCTCTTGAGTGTGCGGAGGCCACTGAAGGCTCCTGTACGGATCTCCTGCATGTCGTTGTTGCCCAAGTGGAGGGTCACCGCATTGGAGTAGTTGACAAACTCATTGGGGAACAAGCGGGTCAGTGCATTCCCGTTGAGAAACAGCTGGTATATTTTGGATGGAGGTGGCAGGAGGAGGCTGACGGTTGTAAATCCTTTGTTTTCACAATTAATGTTCAGCACGTTCTCCTTCTCCTCACAAGGGCAGCGGCTCTTGCTGCAAATGTCTTTAGCAGGTTTGCGACTCTCTGTCTGTGAGATCCCAGCCACTGTTAACAAACTGAGCAACCAAACACCCTTCAGCATCTTTATGCGCCGTCGATCCCCGCTCCGGTACCTACAGTCAAACCTTTTGAGACAGGTGAGGAGAGAAAGAAGAAATCCCCAGTGAAAACGGCTACGAGTAGAGGCTGCAAGAGGAAGGCAAAACAGGTTTCGGGAGAGGGAGGCGCGCGGCAAGGCAGCAACTTGCAAAACTATAAAATGCCCTCTCCTCCGTCCCTTTTCCTCTCGGAAATCGCCTGCGGGGCTGCTGTGGGGGAAACCCCGTCGGGGAGCCTCCGAAAGCCGGTGCCCCTAGCGCTGCTCCCTCTCCCAGCCCGACTCCTCCGCCCGCCACAGCAGCCACCCCCGTCTCGGCGGCCGCCGCCAGCGGAACGGCTCCGTCCCCTCCAGCCGCGGTTCTGTCCGGCCCGGGGCAGCCCCTCTGCCAGTTGTCTGGCTCCCGGTCACTGTCAGCATTTTAAACGGGGGGCGGAGGGAGAATAAATGATCGCAAGCCCTCTCTGTCCCCCTCCCGGCAGCATGCTGCCTCCTGCCCGCGCTCCCCGCGCTTTCCTCCGCGCTGCTCGGCTCGTACCTGCTCTCGGGGGGCCCGAGGGGGCAGCAGGGGCAGGGACCGCTGCCGAGTGCCGCCGCCGCTTGGCCCCGGGAGCCAGGCGCTCAGCGGCGAGAGGCATCGCCCGCCTCACGCCTCAGGAATAGCCCAGCTAGGCGCCGCCGTCCCGGCCGTCCCGGCCGCGGCTCGGCGGGAAGTTGGGCCGGGCGGGCGGGGGGGGCGAGAAGCGGCGGCGGCGCCGCTGCGGGAGCGCGGGCGACTGTGTGCGGGGCGCGGCTGTGCGCGGCGCTTTTGCCGCCTGCCCCGCACGAAGCCGCGCTGACGTCACGCCGGGGGCGGGGGGGGACGGGGACACTCATTTGTCCCAGCCCCCCCCCTCAGCTTCCCCCCCCCCCCCCCCCCGACACGTTCCCGCACGCCCCGCTGGAGCTCGCAGCCGGCTGCCTTCCCGGCTCGGCTGCTCATCCCTGGAGCGCGCTGATAGCACCTGCAGCCGCGCCCAGGACAGCCTGGGGACTCGGAGCCGGGAACTGAAATAAGGTAATGAACAGATTTACCTGAGTCCGGAGAATTTTTGACCCTGAGTCCGTAAACCTATGCCCTCAAAATCGAGTGCAAGGGAAGCAGCTTTTTCTGAACCAGCCAGCCGTCGAGCGCGCACGCACCGCACACCCCGCACACACCGCACACGCACAATCTGGCTCTCGGAGCAGGGGCGCCGCAAAACCCGGATCTGACACCAGCATCCACCCGCCATTCCGGCTGCAGCACCTCCCTTCCCCGGTTGCCGTGCCGAGCTCTGTCCAGACCGTTGGTGTTTTCTCCACCTTCAGGGGAGTTCAACCAAAGTGGGCAGGCAGGTAACGGCAGCCGTGTGCCTGGATCCCTACACGCTCTGGAAGACTTACCCGAGTGCTGAGCAGCTTAACACCACATCTAACGTGCCCACACTGTCTGAACCAGTTCCACTGCCAAACACCAATGTTACTGGTATAGTGTGTGGCTTCCTTGAAAAAAAGAACAAGATGTTGAATGTGGGTTATTGTGACTTCACTTAAGCACTATGGGGAGGGATGGCTGCTCTTGATCTCTCTTTGGAAAAAGGGGGAAAAAAAAAAAAAGACACTTCACAATGAAATTTTAAAGAGCTAATATGGCAGGGTTCACTATTAACAGGCCTTTAGAGGGAACTATTTATTCTTTAGAACGTGGCAGGTTGCTGCCAAAAGAGTACCAAACTTGGCAAAAGCGGTATTGTCATCTTAGGTTATTCTTTAGCCACATTTTAGGAGCCGCAGAACTGTATCATCTGTTCTTAGGAGGTGCTTGAGATCAGAAAAGGTGGCATCCTGCAACAACCAGCACAGATGCCTTTGTGATGCTGCTGGGCAGGAATAGTGCTGGAATTTGCATTCAGGATTGCAGCAGCTGCAATTTTCCTATCTGAAATTTGAAGAGGTTGTGGAAAAAGCAGGAGCATCCCACATTGGAGCATGCTTTTGGTCTGCTGCTGTGTGAATTTAAACAAGACTGTGATTCTGAAATACACTCAGAGCTGCTCCATTTTCTTCATCCAGCTGAATTCAGGAGCAAAAAGTTGCTAAAATCAAGGTTTTATAATCCTGGTATATCAGTAGCCAGATTATTATATTTCTGCTTGTTTTCTGATTTAAACATTAGAATATGATATTTGAGGAGCAAAATAGTTACAGAACTTCGCAAACCTTATCTTTCTAACACAAGTTTGGGACACGAGCCTGAAGAGAGAAGTTTAGACCCAGGTCAACTGTTATGTTTTTCTGAAGGGAGCATATTCATGCACACACCTGCCCACACTGACACACGCATGGAAGCACACACATATTCCTCTAGCCTACCTTCAGCATGTCTCACCTGAGCAGCCCTTCACAGTGTTGCCAGCAATCCCAGGGCTCCCTCCAACACACAGCAAAAGCTGAAGGCAGGAGTAAGTCCAATGTGTTTTGCTCTCATCTCACAGAGTACATTTGTTTCGCATCTGTGAGTTTCAGTACTGTGCAGCTTTCCAGTGAGCAAGAATGACGTCCCGGAATTGACTCATGGGGCAACATGCACTGTCCCGCTTGCCTGTGTTTGCTAGTACGTAGGAAATGTGTTTGTGGTAACCACTGATGCTGTCTTGGAAAGGAGAGCGTACTCATGGCATGCCTCAGCAGTAATTACCAGATTCATGTGGGATGGAAAGAACAGCATGTTAGGGGATTGCAGCAGTAATAAGACACAGAGATGATACTGATTATATTACACTGCAAATGCATGCATATAATAACTACTGTTAGAAGAGGAGAAAGAGGGATTATTTTATTAAAAAAAAAAAGCTACAGCTCTTTATTTAGATACAAAGTCATGATTTCTCAGCATGCCCAAAGTGTTTTATAATCACTTCAATTAAAAACACAAAGTATAAAAGAACAGCTTTCCCCACACACACACTTGCTTCACTGTCTTTTTATTTTTCATGTTGAACGTGGGAACATTTTCAGGCTGTGACTATCTAGGAACCTCCAGGAATGGCAGGCCAGGAGGCAGGTTGATACAGCAGCCTATGAGGGTTTGGGAAAACTCAGCGTTATGCTTGATTTGTAAGCATTGTGAAGGTTTCTTTTCCCCAAAATACTCTGCTGTGTTTCCTCATCTTACTTTTTGGAGCAAAATTATGAAGACTGAGCATAGATTCATGAATTTAGAGCTTCGTATTTCTAAGGCTTCATGGAACCATTGTGGGGTTTGGATCTTGTATAGCTCAGGCCATCAGCTAAATTTGAATTAATTCCTGCTTAAACGAGATCATACTTCTAGGAAAATGAAAAAAGCCTGAAAAAACAATAACTTATCCAGGCATATTTTAACAGTTGCCTATCATGAAAATTTGCCATAATGTTTGGCATATTGTTCCAATAGCTTTCATCTCCCATAAGTTAAAAATTGTATTTTTTTTACAACTCTGCATCTGGCTAGCTTCCGTTTGAATTTTTATCCTTGTACTATCCTTGTCTGCTGGCTTAAAAGCCCTTAATTATCACATATACCTCTTTCCCATGGGGATGCTCCCAGATTGCTGCAGAGCAAGTATGAACCAGATACTTGCCTGATACCAGCCCTAACCAGCTTCAGTCTTTGTTAGTCCTGTGCTGGTACATACACCAAAGAAGCTCTTGGCTTTTGCATGGTCCTAAAGCCACCACTTCATCTATTTGCTGGCAAGAAAACAAAAATCCAGACCACAGAATGAAGCATAAGCACATAAAATTTGGCACAGATCATTACCCTTCCTGCTTAGTGCACATCACGCTGCTGTCCGTCTGTGAGAGTAAATATCAAGGAGCAGAATAAGTCTGGAACTGCAAAGATGTTTTCTTTCTCCACATTGTGCCTGTAGACATGATAAATACTACTTACTCATCTTCACCTGTCAGTTTACCTGTTTCTTTGTATATAAATGAAGAAGAAACTAACGTATCCACCAAATCTCATGGAATAATGAAAAGAATGCAACACGAAACTAAACAAAAAGTATCTATGAAGTAGATGGAGGGCGGGATTTAAGTTTTACTGAAGATTAGAAACTATCAAGGTAGCCTGGATGCTGATGGTGGGTAAGGAGAGATTTACTCAAGTAGTACGAACAGATGCCAGTATTGATTTTTGTGACCAAAACATGATGACTGATTTGATGAAATAATGAGAAATTTTAAATTTAGGTATTTAGTGATCTTATTTGTTCTTTATCCTCTTATCCAAAACTGCATAATATGAAATGTCGCCTCTATGTCAGCTTTTAGGGTTGTAAGGTGATGATCATTACTATCCAATAAGTACTCTTCTGTTCTTGCTTTCCAAAGGTGTATTTCTCTGTATGCCCATGTGTATGTGTGTCTATTTGTATCTGGAAACATTCTTCCTCCACGAGTATGTACATTTCTGGAATCTTTCCTGTACTGTGTGGGATATTTTTGTGCCTAACTTAAAAGTAACTATTAAAGAAATAAACAGTTTCCAGATTTAGAGGAGTGCAGTATGCAAAATAATTGTTACTTGCAATCCAGGGTTTTATCTCACCCAGCAGCACTGGAGAGGGACGGGCAAGGGATGGGTTGAAGGAGGGTGAGCATGAAAGACAGAGAGGAAGGAGCTGGCAGGCTCTGCCCTTCATGGCCCTGGCATCTGTCACTGCTCACCCGTGCTGCCCAGCAACAGAAAACTGGTGCAATGCATGCCCAAGAGAGGCAGAGAGAGATGTTTGTCTCCATGGAAAGAGAGCTGGTAGATGTGCCGATCTGTGTCAGAGCCACTTCTGAGTGACAGTGGCTTCTGAGTGCGTGGCATCTACTGAGTTGATTATTGCTGGCAGTCAGTAACTATCTGCCTTTGCTATTACCTGTAGTGAATTTCATTGGATTCCAGGTGCAGGTTTTAGCTCAATTTCCCCTAACCACTTAAGCATATGGAGAGCCATGGGCTACTTCAGAATGTTTACCAGCACATCATGACTACCTACTGCACAAATACAAGCACTTAATGAACTATGACTTAAAATCAACATGCTTTGTAATTCTTACCTCAGTGGTTGCTTCCTGCAAGGACATTTTTGAGACCCATTATCTAATTGTAACACATTCTTTTGCATTAGAGAGACTTTACCATGATTTGTTTCAGTGTATCTGGGATAATCTGTTTTGCAACAGCATAATATGTTTTTACACCTGTAGTGCCAAATGCAGCAGTAAAACTTTCAGTTTCTGATGTGATGTTTTGTATCATTAATGTGGAATTCTATCTCTTTCTAAAAATAAGTTATTTTTTTGAGTTTTAACACCAGTAATATTGATTTCAGCAGGAAATGTGATGAAATGTGACAGAGAAGTTGTCTGTGAGATAGCATCACAGGTAGCCCATGCACTGGCAACACTGATGGACTCACTATAATGCAATTATGACTCCACTTTATTTTAGCTGTACCCCCTTTTTTTTTGGTTGTTTTTTAATTTCTTGCATATAAATCCAGGTCTTTCCTCTCCTTGTACACACACATCTTTTAGCATAGAAGCCAGCAAAGTACTGTAAGACAGTTGAAATTTATGGATCTGTTCATCCTGTTCAGCAAAGCAGTATGTCTGATCCAAAGCCCTTTGGTGTCAGTGGAAGGTCTTTTACTGATTTTAGTGGGTTTTGGATCAGATTTTGAAAAAATATTTAACTTAAAAGCATGCACTTAGGCCTTATTGAGTGGGTTAAATATTTTTGAAAGTGCTTTGTTTCATCATGTCCATGGGTCTTTTTCTCTGATAGAAGCAGTGAGATGAATCTTTCTGGTGATAGATATCCTGTGATGACATTGCTGAGCACCAAGAACAAAATAAATGTTTTTCTTCATCCTTAAAACATCAATGGATTTATCGTTCCTTTCATTTTGGATGGGTGAATGTCACAGTAATTGGGTGATGTCTGCAGTAGTATTTACCCTTACCCTTTATAAGTGCAATTTTTCAGATTTCCTCAGAGTCATAATCTCTGTGTTACATACTGTGAATTTTTTAAACTAGCAATGTGCTGTCATGCAAGCAAAAGTGCACACAATGTTTTTAGTAATTCAGAAAGTCTTGTTAAAATTATCAGCTGTTCTTGCATTACTGAATGGACATGCCTTAGTAATGGGGTGTATATTTGCATAATGCAGTTGAAGTATGTGGGTGATGAATGTTCACTGTTGAAAATCTGGTGGATTGGTAGGAGAGGTTTTTCCCCTTTATTTGTTAGTAGCAAAAATAATATAGTGAAATGTCTCCATATCATTATTTTTGTGGCAGTAAAGTTGAAAGAATCCAAATCCCACTGTGCTAATGACATATCTAGCAATATGTGAGGAGCAGGAGCAATGGGTGAAATTCAGTCCTGGGCAGAGGGCCAGCCCAGAGTGATTCATCATGAAAGCCCCCAATTAAGACCTCAAAACAGGGCTTAAGTGGCACTCTGGTGCCTATGCCTTGAGTTGGCTTTCTGCAATGGTGTGTGTGGGAAAGCTCCTTCGAGTGAATTACTTGTCATAAATAATGCATTCTGTTGGTTTAGCATCTTTTTCTTGATTCCTTGAATTTATTTAATTGAAATTACTCACCAAGTAATTTCTATGAATAATCATGGCCTGAGGATTATTTCTGAGCAGTTCACGGTGAGCATTTCATATTCCACAGTCAGAATGAGAGCCGTGTCATTGAGTTGTCATTTTGCAGAGGTCACATATTTCTGGGTTTGCTTCAGAAACAAATGAGATGAGTAAAAAAAAAAAAAACCCCAAAACCACAACCCCCCCCCCCAACAAACAAACAAAAAAACCCCAAACAAACAAAACCAAAAACCAACCCCCAAAAAACAACAACAGTATTTTTTTCAGACTCTCTGTGTTCCCAAAACTTTCTTGCTTTAAGATCATTTCATGAGATGTTTGTGAGCAGTACTGGAGAACAATTTGGGCAGTTGACTTTTGTGTTTTTTACCTGGTTTCTAACAGAAATGTAATTGTGCTTTAGGTATGTGCACAGTATGTAGATATGTCTGGTTTTCAGTCAAGGTCCCCTCTCTTCACACATTTTGAACTAGATTTGATGAGAACTAGATTTGATGAGAAATGGTGGATATTAGGGGTTTTAATTTCTCATTTCTTCAGTGGAAGTAAGTGACAGAGAATTGCCCCAGCCTTTGCTTTTGTTTTATTAAATGGCCTTTATTTTGACCCGCAAGGTTTTTCTATCTTATTTTCTCCCTTTCCCCCATCTGGAGGGGAGTGAGAGAGCAGCTTGGTGGGACCCTGGTGTCCTGCCAAGGTCAACCCGCCAGACTCATCCACTCTTATCTGTCAGAAAAATCCACATCAGAGTTTGGCTCAAAACTGAAAATTTGTATTTTGGCTGTTCACCCAAGTACCTATCAGAAGCAGGGAAAAGGATCTGTTCTTAAGCATCTCCTTGTTGCTTGTATGCTCCTTCAAAATCAAGTAAAGGATTGGAGTAGCCCTATAGTTGGAAAACATTTTCATGTCAGATGAGACACTCACCATTATTTGCAGGAATGTTTCAAGGTTTTGTTTCCACTCAATGTGAATACTTTGCTGATTAAAGTTATGGAGCTTTAAAGAGGCTGCAGGACTGAGATGGTTGTTTCTAGTATCAAAGGTGAAGCTAGTTTATGGCTAGTCACTCAACACAGTGCAGACCAAGAAGCCACCTTGAGCTGATAGAAAAGAAATTACACTGAAAAAGCAAGCAATTTGTCTCTGAAAAAGGAGTATAAGTCAGAATGAAAAAAAAAAAACAAACAAACAAACCCCAAACCCTTGATGTTGTTGCTTGTAGGAATAAATCGTTTCTGTTCTCTTCTTCGAAAGATAAATAAAACCAAGTCTCCAAGAATTAAGGACTTTTTTTTTTCTAGTAAATAAAAATATTCACTGTTTTCCTGTAATCTTTTCCACATCACTTGAGCCAGAAGTTTTATTGTCTCTGAGCAGTAATCATTTACCTGAAAAATATTCTACAGTATTTCTCTTTGTGGAGGAGAGTTAGTTGCAAATAAGGACTTCGAAGTGTGATGTGTAACTCAAAGTGGCATGAGAAGAATTTGATGAGACAATTAGAATTTATAAGAATGATGGTTGCATTAATACATTGGGGAGAATCACTTGGAATATAGAATTCCAGACTCCAGGGAAACCTTAAAATTTATTTGGCATCTGAAGTAGTTCTCTCAGTTGTTATTGCACAAAGCACAATACAAACATACATAAAATCCTGACCTAGACTTCAGCCTCTAACAAATCTTCCTTTGACTTTGTGAGGCCAAGATTTCAGCTGACTTCTACTCTAGGGAGTAACACACAAACATACCCAAATCTCAAGTACTTAATGAAACATTTTATGGTCCTATTTAGGTGCTCAGGTAGAAAATAGCCATACTCAGAATCTCCTCCCCTATTGACAATGATCAAATTATGATGGTTATTATAATTGCTTAATGTCTTAATTTTTCATGTCATACTTTGCCTGGGCTTGAAGTTGTTTGACAGGGCATTTTTAAATCCAGCTCTGCCTTGATAGACTTCTTCTGAAGCAAAGCAAGGATGCATCAAACATGGTTCATTAGCTGAAAAGACAGCAGGAAGGGAAGAAGTTCCAGTAGTACTTCTGCTTTACACTGTAGTCCTTGTGGTCCAGGATGCCAAATATTACTCAGTTATGTTACTTCTATCCTTAATGCCCAGGGACCACCTGAATGTGTGGAATAGTTGATAGATATGTCTCCTAACTGCCACACATGGGGCATCTTGTTTCTTTTGTGGTGTTTTTCTAGTCCATTAGATTCCATTAGATGGAATGGAACAGCTCTGGCAAGAGGCAGTGAACATTTGGCTTCATTCTAAAGTATGTGTATGAATTCCATAAAACTTGTGACATTTCTTTCCATTTCAAAGTATATAATTAATTAGTAATTGCATATCCTTTATGTGGCTTTTTTTTTTTTTTTTTTACCCTTTATCAGCCATTTTCCTGCATAAATCCTTTGCACAATAAGAGCATTTGCTGTCCACTTCATGACTGAGACACAAGTGAAGCTTGTAGGTGAAGAGGACAGCTCAGCTGGCTTTGATAATCAGCTCTGGCTTGCTTGGAATATTGAAAACTGAGGGCAGTTTTGATTAAGCTTTGGAACAGGTTGCCCAGGGAAGTGATGGAGTCACCATCTCTGAAGGTGTCAAAAAAATGTGTAGACATGGCACTTCAGGACATGGTATAATGGTTATGATGGTGATAGGTTGATGGCTGGACTCAATGATCTTAAAGGTCTTTTCCAACTGAAATGATTCTATGATTCAAAACCAGTTATCTGCACATATATTTTTGCTTTACAACCACTATCCTGCTTAGCATTTGAGCTTTCTGACTAGAAATGTTGCTGTTGTTTTTGTAGATTGAAGTGTTTGGCTTTGTTATTTGTAGCTGATTTTACCGATGCATGTGGAATTACCTGGGGATGAAATCATTCCTTTATATCTGTTTGGCTATGAACTGGTCAGTGGTCCTGATGATCTCAAATAAAAGCATTGCAGTACTGTCTTTTAGAGCTATTGTGGCTTTCTGAAGGCTTTCTTTCCTTATGACAACTGCTCGTTTACTTTTGATAATATTTTTTTACCAATATAAACATCTTTCCTTTTTACAGAACACTTCAACATCAATAGCTAACACATCTCAATTTGGAAATCACAGCTTAAGCTCTACCTGTAGCAGAATTGATCTCAAAGGCACGTGCATCTCACCTACAAATTTTACAAATGTTAAAAATGTTTTAGTAGCCATTTTTTACCTTTTTTGTCAGTAACTTTTGCAGTCAGTATTATTAATATTTTGATACTGCAGGAACATCTGATAACATGAGTCATGAACCCAGATCTCTTTTTTGTATTGTTAGCTATTGTTTTGCTTATCTCTTTCTTTCTTCTGTGGAATGAAAGTATATCTGTGAGAAAGTGGTCATATAGTTTTCACTCTATACCTTAAAAGCTTTTGTAATATGAATTTTTAGATCTAAAGTTATAACTGTGCAGGATGCTGCATGCACAGGAGAATGATAGCAGTTGCTGGGTAGTTTACAATGATGTACTTTGCTGTTTTTTTTTAAAACTGAATGTGCAGGTGAAAGATGCACCTGTCTCTCAATTAGTACAATCAGATTGACAACTTGTATGTCAGGCTTCTTGCTGGAGTCATTTAAAATAGCTGGAAATACAATGTTGCCACTCCCTCCCTCCATCCCCTGAAATGCAGCTTGTGCTGGAAATGCTGACAAGACCCTTATCTTCTGAGATGGCACCATGCACAGCTTTAAATACTGGTTATAAATGTTAATGTGTTACCTAAAAGATATTTTTTCCACATGCAGGCAGCTCAGGATAGAGCTTCAGTAATAGATTTAACAAGTTCAGGGGAAAGACACAGTATGCTTATGTGAGTATTATAATGATTGGCATTTTTGCAAACAACATATGATAAGTGGTGCAATTTTATTTTCAAAGTTTAATCAATAGAGCACTCTGATATTGCCATGTGCTCTGCAAACAGATACTTATTTGGGATGACAGCAAAACAATTTCTTTATCATAGTGTGTTTATGTGTAGGGTTTAATTGGTTTGCTTTAGTGATTGTCATAAATTTTGATATTCAAAACAATAAATAGAAGCTATGAAATAATTATGCTCCAAGGTGTCATCATGCTGCTGTTAGCTTGGATTATCTGGTTTACAAAGGGTTGAAAGGATGCAAAGTCCATTGCTGTGCAGGGTAGAGGAGCGTGGACTATATATCAGTTTGTTCCTATGTAATGTAAACCTGTGCCAGCTGTTGTATAGGAAATTGAGGTGGATTTTTGAGGGAAGAACTTTATCAATGCCTTGTGTTAGCTTTTGAGAGTGAATTTCCTCTCAAACAGGAGTCAGAAATGATCTTCACCCACAGTACAGGGTGGTCACAGCATTACACTGCAGCCCCCTCCCGTAATTGTGTTCCACATGGGTAGGCAGAAGTGGTTGAAGCTCTTTCTGTGTGCCTATGAACATCCAGCTAGCCTAAAAGGTCTGGGATGGTTTGTTCAGTGGGCCCCAGCACCAGTACTGCTGCTCTTCATGGAGGCTGAGAGGAACAGAATATCCTTCACCCTTCTCTGGGGTATTTCAAGCCAACATAGAGGACGTTGGGGAAGTGCCTGCTGTTCCAGGTAAGCTTTGTTCATGCAGAGCAGACTCTGATTTTCTGCACCTCTTTTGTTCTTGAAAACAACAGTAGCAGTTGAAAACTGAACTTTGAAAGATCATTTCATCAATATTTGAAAGCTGACCACAAAGAGCTGTGGTGCCAGCCCATCTTGTCCTCCATATTGCAGCAGCCTGCACAATTTATGCTGGCCCCACAAAACTGGTCCCGGGGAAATCTGCTCAAAACAGATGGCGTTAACATTTTATTGGAGGTCTCAGTGTAAGGACACACAGTATGAACTTGGAGATAACCTTTGGCAAGGAACTCTCTTTGTCTCTCTTTCTTTCTGATAAAAATATAGTAACTGGTAGGCATTTTG
The DNA here is from genome assembly GCF_027791375.1 of Indicator indicator. Lineage (NCBI taxonomy): Eukaryota > Metazoa > Chordata > Aves > Piciformes > Indicatoridae > Indicator > Indicator indicator. The sequence continues at coordinate 7,767,400 of NC_072026.1, read as the reverse complement.
GGAGCAAGGAAGCTGGAACGTTTCAGGTGACCTGACCTGAATTTAATGGACTGCCACTACCGCTCATGCAAAACCTCCAAAGATGTCAGTAGGAGGTCTGTGCCTGGCACCACTGCAGGGTATGACCTGGTCAACACCAGGCTGGATTCTGATCTCAGCACAGAAATTCCTCTAGAGGAATGAGCTTATAGCAGGCTGACATCAACATAAATCAGGGTTTCTGCGTGTTGTGCATACTAGATGAGTTGTTATAGGCACCCATGAAAAAAAATGGTCTTTGAAAATGTATTTAACACTTTATACTTGCAGTATTCAACAGCCAGATGCTGCAGCTTCAACTGTAGTTGTGCTTACTATCATACAAAAGATTCAAGAGGTCAAGGTCATTACCTAAAGAGAGCAAAGGGGTATATATTTTTATACAGTTTTGTTGTGATATATGTGTGTGAGCTATATATGTGTTAATATATACATTTATTTATCTACATCTGTTTGTTTAAACAACATCTTTTCCTTCTCTCTCTCCAGCCAACATCCGTTTCTGTGCTGCCTTTGTAACTACTCTGTAATGGCTGATTCTTTTGTATTCTTTGTGCTGTCTTTGCTTATGCTGAATAGCAGCTGACACTTTAATTGGGATGATTGAGCTAAGTCCATTTGCCTTTGGAGTTGGAGACTTTTCAGTGTGGGGAGAGAGTACCACAGACTGAGTCTTCTGTCTTTATCGTACATCAAAACTTCATTAAATCAGACCTGTAGCTCGTAGCAAGAGACATTCTCCATTGCATTGAAATGCATGGGAAAGGCTGGAGACTCACAGTTTTTAAGGTTAATTAGATCCTGAAAAGGAGAATTAACTGATTTTCCCTATCTTTTCCTATTTTTAAGAGCCTTTTAAAATTACCTTCATCTCTGTTGGCATATTCCCTTTATAGGAAAAATACCATGTGCCTTGGAGTTTATTAAAAACCTTTTTGATAGACAGATTCTGCTAATTTTTGTTTTAAACAAAAATTAACACAGTGCTGGTACATTATGTTAGAATTTATGCATCAGGTCTTCCCATATATTAATATGAATCATGCAGTTAATCTTTATTTATTTTTATGAGTGCTAACATTATTCACTGCTTAGGAACTAAATGAGAATTTGGTTTTCAGTCGGCTGCATTGTGTTTGGAAAATAAAGGAAGGAATAGTTTAGGTCATGACCATTGAACAATTCTTTGGTAGGGGTAGCAGTTTCAGCAACCAAGAATTTTTTGGGCTGCCATTACATCCTGCTGTGGACCATACTGTTGATTCAGAAATGTAAATTATCTTCAACTCTAATTGTAAGGTTACCTTTGGATCCATGAAAACATTCATCCCCAGAGAAGGCTCTCAAAGTGTGTCTAACACTGTCAGCAGAGCCTGTCCCATCATAGGAGACCATGCAAGGTTTGAGGCAGTAGAAAACTGTTGGCTGTAATTAATCCTATAACTTCATTTGCATATTTTCCCCAACTTATTTAATTTTTTGCTTGGCTGAAAATAGAGCTATTTTTCATGCTTACCCTCATGTCAGTATACATAACGAATGAAATGTAGGAGGGAGACATCATTCTTTTACTCAATTTTAGTTGAATTGATTATGGAGATGAGGAAAGCTGCATTCACAGCACTCCTGCCCATTCCAAGTTTCCTTGTGTCGAATTCACTTCCAGCTCATTCCCTCACATCCCTTTAAAAAGTACTGTGTATTCTCGAATAATCCAGCAATAATCCAGGCATGAGGTGGCTTCAACAAGTTCAAGAAAGGCACTGTAATTTCAGCAATCATGACTTTTCTCATTCTAATGAAGTTTCTTGCTCCAGGTTAGATAAAAGCAGTTCTCCATGGCTTTTCTGTTGTTGCTATACAGCACACTTCAGTCATGAAAGAGTAATGTTCCCATTGGACTGATTGCAGGATTTTCTTCAATCCTTTTTTTTCCTGTTTCTATGATCTCTTTCTTCTCATCTCAGTTCTAGGTTTTAGATCTGTTGTACTGAAAGTAAAATGCCTGACAAGAGCAGGAGTCAACAGAGACTGACAAGTTGCACTTCTGATCAATAATGTTACCACAAAAAAGGAGTCAGACTGGAAGAGGTACAGAGAAGGGACTGCTGTGGTAATGCAAAAGAAAAATGGAGTGAACTCCATTTTAAGAGCCCAGTTTGGAGATCCTGGGGTTGTCAGAAATAGTCAAATTCTGGGACTGGAAGACATGTGAGTGTAAAACAGTGTTGAAACTAATTGTTCTGGTTTGATGCTGAGGTGAGCTGGTATCTCCCTGGTTTAATGAGCTGCTACATGCTGCACTTTGCTTTATTTATTGCAGTAGATTGAAGATCTCTGCAGCATATGACAGCAAGGCAGTCACAGGATTGTATCTCTTTTGTAACTTGAAGCCCTGATGTGGTGATTATCAAGAAGGCAAAGGCAAGTGAGCAGAAGCTAGTGTAAAAATCCAGGTCCTTACATTTTTCCTGACATGTTCCTGACAGTGGTCTGTTTACATGTTCACCTGTAGGTTTCAGAGATAATGACCAACTTGAGATGCTGAATGAATACAGTCATACAGTCCATCAACCTTAGCCTCAGAAATTATCTTGACCAATACTAGAGCTGGGAGTTTCACTTCTCCATTCTAGCCTATGTTTTGCAAGCACAGATTTGGTGTGTTAAAGAGGCACAAAAGGCTCCTCAGAGCCTGTAAGACTTGGTCCCTTATATCATGATGTTACCAGCCTGGCTTTGGATGCTTAGAGTCAAATGTCAACTAGCTGCAAAGAGTTTGCAAACAGGGTAGTTTTGCAAAACTGTATTCTACTGCAGTGTTTCCTTCACACTTACACATTTCACACCTGATGCTGTCTAAGAGTTCTTAAACATAGCCTCATTTGACACATCCTTAGGAATCCAGGAACATCTGGAAAGTTACTGATTTCAACCAATTTACAGTGAACTCTCAAACCTTGGCATTCTTGTTTGGATAGCTATGGTAAGGTTCTGCCATGTCAAAGCAAACAGGCATCAGCTGACACAAACAGATACAAAAAGATTTACTGGAGGTACAAAGCAAGGATGTAAGGGTGTTCATAATTAACTAGTGGCTTTTAATGGAAGCTGACTCATGGATTCCACCTGTGGCCTTGAAACTGCCAACAAAACAAAGTTCACAGCTTAGCTGACATTTAATGCAGTTCTACAGCTGATACTGGGTGCAGTCCTCAGGAACCTTAACTATGGCTCAGGTACTCCTTGCTCTGAGGGGCTTGGGAAAAACACAGAATAAGATAGTTCCTCAAGCATAACTATTGAGTGAAACAGAAATTCCTTGATGCCATTTGTATCAGAACAGCCTCCAAAGAGCACAAAAAACAATCTCCTTTGAAATATATACTTGTTTTTTTGCTGAGGTTGGAAAACAAGTTGTTTGGATTCCATACAAGGGAATCTTATAATGAGTCACTTTCATACAGAAAAAGTCAAGATGCTTTATGTAATTGCTCAGTGTCAGAAGAAAGCAATTTTAACAGAGCTTAGCAAGTTATGAATCTAAATCCATCCTTTTATGACATCTCCTGAAAGTAGTATATTACTTTGCTAACAGGCAAAATGCCATCCAAGCAAGTGAGCTGTGGAAGGCAGTCTAAATACCATGGCTAGGTTCAAGTGTTTCTTGAGGTCAAAGCTCCTGGAAGGCAGAGTAACAGAGGTTCTGTGTCCTGGGCTTCTGAGGCTGCCACCTGCTAATTGGATAGACTGTCTCTGCTTTAATGCTGATCAGTTAATGTATGAGATCAAAAGTTAGCTCAGTGAAGATATATTTGCAGCATGAGAGAATTCATCTTGTAATTAAGTTGCTGAAATATAAACCAAGCAAAGCATTGATACTATGTAGGTGTGCATAAGAACATAGCAATGCAAGATCCCGAGGCACTCATTGAATATGATCAATTTGCCAAAGTTTAAAGAAAATTAAGGATTCTAATTTCTGTTTGAAGTTATAGGCTGCAAGGAGCAGAGGATGGAAGACTCCTGCAGCTAAATGGCATCCTTGCTAGATATTCCCATTATATTAAAATTCCTCCCTCATCTTTTCTAGAAATGGTCCCACACTCCTAGAACATACCACAAGACTTTCTGATTGCTGTGTGATCTTTTCAGAGATCCCAAGGGAATTAGCACATCACCATAACAGTGTGTAAAGGCTGTTCCCGTACTCTGCCTGCCATCTTCTGTGATATAGAGAACTCTGGATGTAACAAAATCAGAGAAATTCCTGAAACTGAAGTAGGAATGGGGAAACACAGAGTTGGGGATACTGCTTGTCCCCATTAGGCTTCAGTCTTGTCTTTCATCACCAGTGAAAATTTATTGTCTTGCAGCTGCGTACTACTTATCATTGTCCTAAAGGTCTCCTTCACTCAGTAAGGGAGAGAACATATGAATCGTGTAGGCTGAAATGCCTGAGTTACAGAATTTTTCCCATTTACAGTAGTCAGCAAAGTTTTTCCAATCCCCTTTCTTTTCATTTGGGCACTTTGGGATCTATGGCAGCTGGAGGCTTTTGACACAGAGTGCAGTCTAACATGGAAAGGAGGGGAAGCTTTATTTAAAGTGGGTGTATGCACACACATTTCCTATGCATACAACCTCTATTTCACTCATATGAAAGGAAACATTTTCCCAGAATTTGCAGCCAGTGCATCCTGTGTGTTGCACATTGAGGGCATCAAACTGTGATCAGCAGGATAAGGCCAGAGAAGCCAGAAGCCTACTTTCAGCTGTGGAACATCCTGGCAGGATGTAAGACAACAAAGAAACCTTTTTGAAGACTACTAAGGAGGTCTTTGCTGCAGATGTAGTGCACACCATCTTCTGAAAAACAGCAAAATGCTTATGGAGAGTATGAGAGCCACCTTTAAGGAAGATAGAGCCAAGCTAGGATCTACCAGGAGCATTTTGTAGTGTGTGGGTTTCGCTGCTTCAGCAGCAGTATTTGGTGTATCTTCAGTGCTCTGACCCTTGATGGCCTGTGGGCATGAGGTTTCTTCTATGTTTTTGCCTCATCTACTTCTCTCTGATTGGGTGGCCTGTAACAGACATTCAGTAAATGTCTCCCATCTTGGGCTGCCTCCTGATCCTCACCCATAAGCTGTCAGCTGGCTTGTCATCTGTCCCAAGGCACAGTTCCATGCACTCCATTTTCTCTCTTACATCTCCCCTCAGAGCTAGAGTACCACATTGCTGTGGTCCCAGCAAGATCACAGCCCAGCCCAGGACTTCTAATGCCTCCTGTTTGACCCTGTGTTGTGTGCCACAGTGTATAGACACTTCACTGGGCACAGTTATGAACAACTATGAACCAGTACGAAGGCAATGCGCCCTGCCCAGAGACCCCAGCAGCTGAGCAGGTGCTGCAGAGACCTACCAGCACCATAAGAGCTTTACCTGCCCAGCACTTCCCAATCCTAACAAACCACTTGACATCAAGAGGCAGTTCTCTCACCGATAGCTCAGCCACACCTGCCCCAGCCCATCAGTTACACCACGCTGCACTGGGATGGCAGTGTGAGCTGAGTTGTGTGTTGGTGTGTTTCACAGGTGTACCAAGGGCACAGAATTTAGCAAAGCCATGACCTGAGCCCTCTGCATAGCACTCATTAGCAGTGGGCTCAGCCTTCAGTGCTGTGTGGTGCATACTAAGGACTTGTTTTCATCGTTCCAGGGCATAGGGACTGCCTCTATGTGCACCGACATCCTCGGCCGTTCCTCGCCTGGCATTCAGAGCTTGTGCTGCTTTGCCTGGCATGTTGACTGCCAGCCCTCGAGGCTCTGGGGCATCCCTCATGGGACCTGCAGAGGTTTTGGGAGGTTACAAGTGATCACATTTAGCAGGGACAAAAAAGGAAACTGTCACTTGTTCTCAAAATTGTGTACAGAATTGGTGATGAGAAAGATTTTGCATTTCTTTCTTAATATGCAGACCTTTTTCATAACTTGTTTTTTGCCTTGAGCTGAGACAGGCCACCCACTACAGTGTTGCTCTAGATCTGGTAGCTTTTCTTTTTCATAATATTAAATGCAGGGCAAAAAAGAAAAATCTGAAAAGAGAAACCATTCTGTTTTCCCTTCCCCCATTTTCTGCTTGTTCTTTTCCTCAGGTCTTTTGCCCTAGTACAAATGCTGAGCATTAGCTAGCAAAACCAAGAGAGCTGTAGTGGGCTCAGTCAGTATGTATTAGTTCTAATTTCTCTTTTATCTCAATCTAGACAAGTCTTGCATGTTTTCTGCTCCATCTTTGGGTCAAGAACACACTGGTTAATAGCCAATTATTTCATACCCTAAGGAAGTTTTGGGAAAGAAGTTCCTGGGAAGAATCGATTTATTTCATAAAATGTGACTAATATTCAGCAGGTGAGATGTTTCCCTTTGCTCTCCTTTTTAGTCCTGTCCCATTCCAACACAGGGCTGAATTTAGTGCTATAATAGGTATGGTTCAGATAGAGCATAATAATTTCCCTTAAGGGTTTTTTGTGTTGGTTTGTTGTTTTTGTTTGTTGGTGGGTTTTTTTTCTTCACAAAAAAAGTGAAAGTTTAGCCAGGGTATCATGGCAAAATTCCAGTTGAGTAATTAAATTCTGCTTACTGAAATTCTCCTTTTATAATCTCTTTCAGAATACAGTCTGCTTTTCCTGTGAGCACTTTAAAAGGATTGATCCATTTTAACTTTGTAGATGCCCAGATTCTCAAGTCTATTGAAATTATCATGGACTTCCTAAACCAGAGTATGCAGTTCTACCTGAGCTATCTACAAGCACACTTTTGCATGGTCAATCATTGTTGTCTGAATTCTTGTTTAGATACAATTCACATAGACTCAACCTGTGCACCAAACAGGTCAGATTCTGCTGACAAGCAGAAGTAAATAAAATTATTTGCACATGAAAAGCAAGCTCTATTTAAAAGTATTTTTTTAGTAATGAATAGACTGTATTTGTGCATCGAGGGCTATTTTTCATGTGCAAAAATAAAATAGTGAAAACCAAAAAGGCTGAAGGCACATAAGAGGTGTGCAGACTGGAAAAGCAATCCAGAACACATGATCCGCAGTATAAATTACTACAATTTGGTTTTTTTTTTTTTATTTACTTGCACTACTTTATTATTGTTTATTCATTTGATAGATGGCATTTAATTTCAGTATAAGAGCTTCAGGATGAGATTTTGATGCTAATGGTTGGAGTTTATTCCTGGGCAGAAAGCCAGTGTGCCACAACCATGTTCCACTGATGCCCTCCAAGTGTATTTAAGTGGCCTTCTGTTGCCCTTGGGGTATATTTTACACAGGAAGCTTAAAACCTAATGCAGGCTTGCAGCTCACTCTCTGGAGCAAGGGAAAGATGGCTTTCTCTCTCTCCTGTTCTCCTCAGCAAGAAAATCAAATAATTGGATTACTGGCCCTTCAATTGTGCTCAGCACAAATGGTTCAAAAGCCTGTTGTATTAGACCTCTGAGAAGAAACCTACTTTGATAAAGAAAACAAATTTATTGGTTTAATATGTCAATAGTATGCTGTTACCTGATTAAGTGGAATGGCTGTGATTGGTCTTCTAAACAACTAAATATACATAAAACATCTCCTGCTAGAATGGCCATTAAACAAAACAAAACAAAGCAAAACAAAGCAAAACAAAACAAAACAAAACAAAACCCCACCACAGTAAAACAGAAAAAAAGATTCACCCACAGGAATGTAATAGAGGCATATTTTAATGCAGAGTTGTTTTTCTTCCTTCCTTTTATCTCTGGAAGAGAAAATCAAAACAAACAGATCAGTCCATTGCAGGCTTAAAATTAAAATTACCCAAGGATCTGTGCAGCACATGAAATATTGGGGCTGTTAGGTTAGAACCTGACTTCTTTGTTGACTTATACCTTCACATGTGTTGACTTGAATTTGAATTTATTACTCTCTGTCATTTTTTGTTACTTGCACATTTGTTTTATGTATTTATTTAGGGCTAAATTCTATTTGTTATGCTGTGTTTTAAGGCATAAAATCAGCTAAGTCTGGGAGAAGCATCCTAACACATTTGAGACTGCTTTATTGTTATCATTATTCCACATATTCCTACACACATATCACGATCCAAAATATTTTCTGATAAATCATTCCATTGTTCAAGTTAAACATGTCCACATGAAAGTGTAGCTGAGGTAAATCCCTATACTTTACACAGGGGAGAAAACTTCTTTAACAGCCAAATACTGACTTCTTACATTTTGTGTTAGACTGCTTTCTCTATACGTTTCTCATTAAAATCAGTATCTTACTCTCCTTTTGTATTTATGTGTCTACAGAACAATAAATAGCTATTGAAATGAGACTGTCACCATGACTGTGTGTGCATTTATTTCACTCCACAATTTTGATGAATACAGTCTGTGCAGGGAGCAGAGGGCTGTAACCTTAGATGATGTAAGTTGGTATCTTCAGTGTTCAAGCAACTTTTTTTTTTGCTGGCCAAATATCTGAGTAGAAATTCTAATGACCTGAGTATAGAATAGAGCCTCCAAACCCAACTAATAAAATACACATTAAATTAGAGGTTGAGATGTCTCTGTAGCTCATTGAGATGCTAGCACATACTTGTATTAATAAAATAATTAATACATAATGAATGCAACACTTACCCACCTGAACATTTTTGAGGCAAAAAAAAAAAAAAAGATTGATAGACAACACATTCCATTAGTTTTTTTTCTTTTACAACTAGTAAACTTCCAGTTCATTAAGTTATTGCATGCCATTCATTGTCTCACAAATAGAAGCCATAATTCAGTTTTTCCCAGAGCTGCACATTCTTTAAGTCTACAGACTGAATTACATTTTGTCAATAAAGCTTCTGTTTGGTGGGGGAAAGGAGGAGGCAGTTAAGTAAAGTAATATGAAATGCAAGCCATTTTTTGTGTCAGAGGTCATTCATTTGCTTCAATATTGCTTTTATTCCGTTTATACATTCACTAAATGATGATTGTTATGGGAGGCCTGTGGTTAATCACTGCATTATGTGTAAAATGTTTTGCTTTTTGTTGCAGACTCTCTCACTGGCGAATCTTTAGAGTTATCTTGAACAGTAAACTGTCCTTTCACAATGGATCCCTGACAATCTAAGAGTTCAGCTGTGGAAGATAAAGGCTTTGTTCTGTGAGCAGTGGGATAGCCACGGAAATAAACTAAAATCATCCATATTCTGGAGTCCTAGACCAAAAGACTTGTCGCCTCCTGAGCCAGAATTGTCCAGTGCAGATGCAGGCAGTCAGTTAAATCTTCTGTATTGGAAGTTCTATGGGACTAATTTGTCTCCTATACCAAGTTTCCAACACTGATCTTCTCACCAGGGCTTGAAGTAAGATTGGTGTGCTCTCTGTTGAGTATAATATATAGTATCTATTTGTAAAAAATACAACCTAGTGATAAAATGCTTGCCTAGGGAGTGGGATAGAGCAGTCTGGGCTCTTCACAGCTTGCAGTGATTTAAAACCATTTCTACTGTCCAGAAAAACAGACAGTCATGGCAGGGAAAAATGCAGTGTACCCTTTGCTCTTCCAGCCCCAGAATTTAGGTGGATGCTCAGATAAGGGTCCCAATAGATTGTAACTAACCTCCTCCCTGAGACAGCAAATGGCCTTAGAGGAGGGAGTAAGGGTGAGAGCTGGGATGGCAATCAGGGCAAAGGGGCCACCATGCAGCATGTTTAGCTCTATTTTGAGGAAAGAATTGCAGTGGCTTTCTTGTGGAGGAGTTGCTGTAACCCTAGGGACGCTCAGAGGCTGATTTCTTCCCTCATCTTACCCTCTTCTGATTAAAGCCTGCCTGTTCTTTTTTCCTTTCAGTGGAAATTAGCATCTGCAAGCAGCCATAATTTTCAGCAGAGAGAGAAGTCATTCCCTAGCTCAAACTGTCCCAGGAGAGTATATGGTTCAATTTGCTGCTGGCTTGATGGAAATTAGCATCACCTATAGAGAGGAATAAGTGCTAAATCAGTGTTAGTCTGAGTAAGAAGTGGAATGTAAAAACATCAGCACAGAACAGAAATATTGAAGCCTAGACACTACTAGGTGTGTTAACAAAATTTTGCCTGGTCTTGATCTGTCCAAAACACTATCACATTGTATCCACTAGTACTTCTTCTCATAAAATTTGTAGTTAACACATACACAGGTGATTGTTGTCAACTGAAGGAATAATGGTGTCAGTGGAAAGCAGTTTTTGAAAATGAAGAGTTGTGAGATGGTGCTAAGTCAACTATATAATGGGGTTACTGTTGATGACAATAACAGACTGTGAATTATGAATGAGAGAACAATGAAAAATACGTTGGGGATTTTTTTCTCTTCTTTTTAAGAATGGAAAATGTAATAATTGAAAGGAGAGCAAAAAAGGCTCTAACCAATCCAGTATTTTTGAGCTCTTGTTAAAAAAATAAAAGGGTCAAAAATGAAGCTACTACTTCTTGTTTCTGTTTGCTTGTTTTTTGTTGTTTTTCCCCCCTGTTGTTGGTTTTGTTTTGTTTTGGTTTTTTTTTTTTTTTTTCATTTAACAGTGAAAGTTTCAGTGAGAAAGTTTAGCTTGTCAGTGTTAAGTTTTCTACTAATTAGGTAAAAGTGGTTTTCCCTCTGCAAGCAGTTTCTCTTATCTGGCACTCCTGAACTAGCGAGCAGCATCCATGAATAGTGATATCCTGCTTTAGTCTTCTTTGTTAAAACAATCTAAGGACTTATTGACTACTATAGCATTTATATTCTGTGGACACAGTTAAAATAGACACTTAAGAACTGCACTGTTGTTTCTGCAATTCCACAGCTGAAGTAGATATGCTCAGCCTTTCTGTTATAATGTATGCAGTTTCAGTAGCAAGAAGCTTTGTGGTTGAAACCAATGCATTTGACAAGGTAAGTGAGTGGTCTAGGTCACATTTAGTAACTTAAGCATGTATTTGTGCTCATTGTTGTAAGAAACCCCAAAGCTAGTTAACAGATCAGCATTCATCCCATGGCACACCGGCTGTTTTTACATGCTGGCTGTTTTTATTTTACAAGCTTATCATGAGCTGATCTGGTAGTCACTTTCTTCCTACTGAGTGAATAAATTACAAGTCCTGGAGCAGCGCTTGGTGCACTGTTATTCTTGGCTACAAGACCTGTGAGATATGTTTAAACTGAATGATCCACTACTTGGAGAAGCAATGCTCTCTTTTATAGCCCTCTTGTTCTTGTAAACACTAAACCAGTTGCAGACTATGAAGGCTTGTCCTGAGTTTTGCATGTATTTTTATCTATGCTGTGGGACAGCTGACACCTCACACATTTAAGACCAGCTAGGTCCTATCAATAATAGTTGTATTTTTAATCCAGTCTATATTTTGAATATGAAAACATTTATAGTTTCCAGTAATGTTTGTGCCTCTCTTTAAGGCAAATATAAGTATTTCATAGTTAAACACAACTGTAAATACGTTATTAATGCCTTCAAATGTTTCTTTATCTGTGCAAAACTCTTCCTAATTATTTACTCAGTTACCTTGCAAACATAGAGCACAGCTTTTTCACCCACTCTGAGACTTTGACAATTGCACTTACCTGTGATATTTCTTCTTTCCATCTTGAAAGATATAGCAATATTATTTTATCCATTATATGACCTTCTTACTTGAAGTTCCTTTGTTTTTGTTCTAAAGATAGGCATGAAGAACTGAATATGGTTGGGATATGTGGGAAGGGAGAGGCCATTTAGATCACAAAGAAGATGTGCCTGGGAAGTTCTGGTCTGTAACACTGCAGTAAAGAAAACTACACTGCAGTAAAGGAAACTGCACTGCATGTCTGCCTAAATGCTAAAGAATAACACATGTGCATGACTTTTTCATATGTACAACTATCTTTCATTCATAAAAGCAATGTGACACATAACACTTTTTTATGCTCATGCTGAGTATTATGATTGAAAAATTCCCTCCCTCCATACCACCAACCCCCAGCCCAAACTTTACCAGGTTCCTACTAGAGTAACATGCTTTAGAATTTTGTGCAACAAACTGTTTTAATTTATTTAAGCGTAATGTCTGACTAGTACTGATTTTATTTTCTGTTTAATTTATTCTCCAGATTCTCTGGCCTTCAGTCAATGCAGTGGCTGATTAAATTATTATCACAGTAATGAGATTTGACACAATCTATGCCAGTTACCTATGTGACCTGCTAAGTAGGTTAATTGGCAACCCTGAATAATTATCAGCCATCTCATCTTCCTGACTGAGAGTTTGGCAATAAATGAAACATAAGGATGCTTAAGGAAGTCATAGTTTTTTATGTTAATTGCTGAATTGTTTCAAAGAACCATTTAACTAGTAGGTTATTAATAAAATGCAGCACTTAAAAAAAAGCAATCTTGTGCTTGTATGAAAATATAGATGTTTTCTCTTGTGCATCATCATGGTTTCCTGGTAGAAAAAGAAGTCTGTGGCATATTACATAAACAGGTCACCCTATCCTGCAAATTTCTTGAATAAGCAAATTGTTGCATCCTCAGAGCAATCTTAGAAGCAGGGAGAATTCAAGAAGTCCAAGTGATATTTGTGGTGACATTGCAGGAAACATGTTTTAGTGTTTTGCTGTGAAACCTTGATAGTTAGAATTTAACTATTGTTTGATGAAAGCTATGAATCTTCTATTCCTGTTCTACAGGAAATAGAGTTAAGAAAAATAAATGTTATGGTACCTGATGACTCTGACATGTATTGTATGTATATCTATCTGTCTATCCATCTTTTCTGCTCATTCATTTCCGAAAAGCAAAAATGATGTTGCTTCTACCCTAGAAAATAGAAGATTGGTACTTAAAGAGGAAGCAGAACGGGTTCATAAGGATGAGAAGATAGGGGGGAATATGTAAGATTTAAACTTGTGATCTTTTGACATGCTAATCTGCCCAAATTAGTGGTTCAGAACAAAGAACTTAGTGAGACTTCTCAGAATGTCATTTCTCTGCCCTGGGCAGAAATCCCACCAAAACTTGGGGTGGAAATAATAGTCAAAGAATCAATTTCTCGTTATTAAGACTTAATGACCTAATTATGAATTGTCTTCACAGAGACACTTTGGAAAGCTCTGCTTGTGCTCCCAGAGAGAGGAGGACCTTCTCTGCTTTATCTTCAGTATGCTTGTAGCAAAGCTGTTTTCCCTGAGCACAGCCACTGCTAATCAAACCACACAAATAAAAATAAAGTGCACAGTAGTTTTGGCCAAGTTAAATCTGGTTATCATGTAACATTTCTCACAAAATATTAATGAAGTTTTCCACAAATTAAAAGCTTGCAGAATCCCTATGTCACATTCCCTCTGGCTGCCATTATCATTCCTTTTCTTTCAGCTTCTGTGTGTGTAAAAATAAGTTTCCGTTTCTAAACATATGCAATAATGGAAAGCAAAGTGTGCAATTTTCTGTGTTCAGAAAAAGGATTCTTCAGGTAGATATCCAGTCCAAAACCATTTGATTTTTCAGTGAGTTGGTTTATGGGCTTTGTCTTGGGGCAAAGACAAGAGAAGGTCTTGGCTGTGATGAAGTAACTTAAACCTGAGCCTGAGCAAGTGAGTGGAGCTCAGATTCTGATAGTGACTCACATGTTAAAACATATTAAATATGCTCAAATGTTTTTCTGGAATATGGCCATATTGTACCATAGTGACCTAAATGGTTTCACTCCTCAGTCAAATTTACTCTTCCTTTTTCTCCTACCTGCACATACATTTGCAACTCAATCAATCACTTCTGCCTCTGTTTCCTGTATGTTACTTTTATTGAGAAATTTATGACTTGTTTAATCTTTTCTAAGCATGGTTTTATTTCCTCTCTTGATTTTTTTCTGTGATTCCCCAACATGGCTTTTTACCCCTATATAAAGGATTTCAGTTTTACTGTACAAATTTAGTCTAAGCAAAATTCTTAAGGCTTATTAAAGAATAGCATCATAGAATACATTGGGGTGGAAGGGACCTTTAAAGGTCATCTAGTCCAACCCCCTTGCTATAAGCAGGAACTTCCCCAACTAGATCAGGTTGCTCAGAGCCCCTATCAGCCTGACCTTGATTGTCTCCAGCTGTGCTGTCTCCTTGTGCTATTTCTTCCTGCCCCTTCCCCAGGAAAGGATGAAGAAGATGGTGAAGGCACATATCAGGTAACACTGCTGTTTACAAACAGCAAAAATAATGTCTTTCTGCTCTTTGCCTGTGATTTTTTTTTTTATTCTTTCTTTATTCTTTTTTCCAGTATGTGGTCCTGATGCCTGAAATTATAGGCATTTAGATGTCAAGTAGCAGGAGAGAAAAAACTAAGAAAGAAGAGGTATTACAGTAAAATAGCAAAGAACTTCTGTCTTGCTGATAGGTCTTTTATGCCTTAAAAATAGCACAGCATTATAAATATTTTATCATACCTGATAGAAAATTAAGGGCTACTGATATTTTGCAGCTCATTACTCATTGCTTGTTGATTACATAAGTGTTTTTGAATGAAGGAGCACTGTAAGGTCCCATCAGAAGCTAAGCTGACATGACTTGTGCCTTTCCTTTTTATTACGATAGTCAATAGCTCAGTTGTAAGAAATAGAATTGCTCTTTGTCACTGTATTAGACATTCTTTTGGGAGAGTTAGCTAAAATTTGAGAGCAGAAAAGCATTTCTGGAAAAAGAACAGCTAGGCATGCCAGGCAAATCAATAAGTGGGCAGAGCTGAATCTGAGACTTTGGGTTTGGGTTAGAACCTAAATCAGGGCTGTATTGACTCTGTAAAATCTGTGTTTTTAGAGGTTGGCTCTATGGAAATCAGTATTGCTGTTGTGCTTTATTTGAAATCTTCCTTAAACTTGTGCAAGCAATTATATTTCTACAATTGTACTTCTTTTACTGAGCTGAAGTCTTCCATTTGGTGTGTGTGACCTGTGTACTGTGCCTCTATGGAAATTAACAAAAGGTGGATTGTATGTGGAATCTGTTGCCAGTGTTCTCTACTAATGACGTTTATGAGGGAAATGAAATATTTATGCAAATTCTTCAGTGCATAAATTATGTATAACTCATATATATATAAATTCTCTATAAACTCTTCACCATTACCTCAGAAATAATTATTTTTTTTTTTATGGAAAAAGGATACAAGCATACATTGATCATCAGAATGTGAAAGCTTAAGCTGTGGGCATTAAAGGTCTAATGCTTTGCATTTGTGCAGCTTTCCATTCAGGTTCTTAGGTTCTTATTATATCCAAATGCTAGAAAAATGCATCTATCAGAGGTAACATTTACTATCTCCTAATGTCTCTGATTTTTGCTTGTGCTACCACTCTTCCCCTATCTAGCTCATAAATACTCTGTGTGTGGTATTCATGAGATAACATGCAGGTATGACGTTTAATCTCTCTGCAGAGAAAAAACAAATATAAAAAGACCAACCCACAATGCACCTCTACTCAGCAGTTCCTTCTGAATAGCACTTTGAAGATCTGAATTTCCATCCCTTTCTATGACCAAATTATTACATCAGCAAAACTGCAGTGCCAAGACACATGCAGCTGAGGTGATAATAATAGTTTGGTTTACACATATATATGCACATCTTCCAAGTTGCATTCCTAAGAACATAAAACCTACTTAATGACATGAGCATGAAAGGGATTTTTCTGTACCATCAATGTAGACATGCTGTTTGATGCTTGGTATTGATTGTGTCTGCTTCTGCAGGAGATAATATATATTAAGTATATAAAATAAGTATATTAAATACTAGTCCCTTGTTTCCAGTAAAATGTAGGTTCTGAACTGGTAGATGTATTTTCCATTTTTTTCAGTACATTTTAGTGTCTCAGAGTTTACAGCAAATTCTTCCTGAGTTATAAGAAATCAATTCACCCTATAGAAGTGGTTAAAATCAAGCTCTAAATTTGCATGCATTGTGTGAAATATGGTTCACTGCAGCATGATAAAATGTTTAACCAAAGATAGATAGAATACATGAAAGCTTAAAGGACTGGAGACTACCTCAATAATGTGTGCTTGTAATTATGGTTTAGGTAAGTTGTGAAGGTGGGGGGGGGGGGGGGGGAATGTGGTTTATAGATACATAGTCATGAAGTTAAATAAGGTCAGAAATGTAATGCACATCTTTTCCTGGTGGATTACTTTATGAACGTTTCTGAGAGCGTGTCAGAGTATCATGGAATGTTTCTGCCAGAGTACTGAAAGTGCAGAAACTCTCCACATAAACTGCATGGGTAACACCCTGCTTCCTCACAGCTTGACCTGTGAGACTAAGGAAAAGTTCAATAGGATGTCAGATTTGTTGTCTAAGTTCTACAGAGCAAGAAGCTGGGCAGAAAGGCTTCTTAGTTTCCCACAGCTTCCTCTACTCCATGCTGGGTACCTGTTATTGCCACTGTGCCATCTCTGCATTTTGTGGGGTCACTTTGATGAGGCAGATCAATAGGTTGAACTCAGTTAAGATTAACTAGTCAGGAAGATGAATTTACACACCAAAAGTAAGTCATACCATAAAATGAAATAAATCATTTTGTACCACTAAAGGAACTATCAAAATCTGATGGGCAATCTCACAGTTTGGGCTTCAAAAACAACAACAACAAAAAGACTCTAAGAGCTCTAATATTAACCAGCAATGATTTTATTAAATAACAATAAACAATTGCTGTTTCTTGTTTGCAGTTTAGGAATACTTCTGGTTCTTGGGAGTACATACTAAGCCAAATAGCTAGCAAAGCATCTTTACTCTACTTTAAATAGATATAAATGCTCTGGACTGAATAGGGCACTAATTTTGTGTAACAACTGATAAAAGTAGAAAATAGCTGTAATCTTAATAAATAAATTTTGACTGCAATTTATTTCTTCTTGTGAAATCTACATGACAGATTAAGATCAAATTACTGGTGCACTTAACAACCTGAGAAGCAAGTAGTCACATTAAAATACTTTGCCATGGTTCATAAACCAATGCTTCCCAGAACTCCATCCTTGTCAAGTAAATAACTTTTTTGTTTCCTATTAAATACAGCGAGTACAGGTTACTATGGTGATCAATGAAACACAGAATAAACTCTGATTCATCATAATTGCCACATGCAAGAGGGAAAAAAATATAGCTGAACATCATCTTGCAGTTTCAAGCAGGATCTATGAAAAAATATTTTGGAAATATATAATGATTTGATGATGTCCAAATAACAGTGGGTGAAATATCACAAAAATGAAAGTGTTGCAGCAGTGTACCCCTTCAGATGAAAGTGTTTCAGATCTCAAATATTTTAAAGTTCAGGATCACAAACCTTAGGATTTTTGGCCTTTTGTTTGGTTTAGATTAGAGGAAAAAAATGTATAGAACTGTGACAACTGCAAAGACCTCTAGGGAAATACTATGAAGCATGTTATCACATATGTTTTCTGGGTCATGGGCACTCGTCTTGGCTTGTGGTGTACAAGTGCCCAGTTGCTTTCAGTCCTATTTACTCTGTATTTTATGATCAAAGGGATAAATCTTTAACACTGTGGAGCCACCAAGCAGAGATTGTAGCCCTCGGGAGTACTGCGCTCAGCTCTGTGCAAGAAAGAGCACAGTACTCAAGGTGTGGCCTCACTAGTGCTGAGTGCTCCTGCATGTCACACTATTCCTAATGCAAGCCAGGATGCTGTTGGCCTTCTTAGCCACTTGAGCACACTGCTGGCTCATATTCAGCCTGACTGTCAATCAACACCCACAGGTCTTTCTCTGCTGAGAAGCTTTCCAGGAGTTCCTCCCTACTCCTATAGCATTGCATGAGGTTGTTGAGACCCAGCTGCAGGACCCAGCACTTGACCTTGTTCAGTCTCATACTTGGCCTTGACTCATCAATCCACCACCCTGTTCAGATCTCTCTGTATTGCCTCCATACACTCAAGCAGATCAACGCTCCCTCCTAATTTAGTATCGTTTGCAAATTTGCTGAGGGTGCACTCAATCCTCTCATCCAGACCCTTGAGAAAAATTTTAAAAAGCAATGGCCCCAGTACTTGACTGAAATGTTTTAGATTCAAGGAATGCAGCACTAGAATTAACAGAACTGAGTGGACCTAGGAAAAAGCTACTTATTGCATGGCTTGAAATTGTATGCCGTTCAGTTTTAAGTATTTCAGCTTTTTTTAGCCTCACTACTATACTAGATCTACAAAATTAAACCAGAGAGATCATCTAGTTATTTGTATACTGACCCTCAGAACTCATCTCTGCCAAGTCTGTAGCAGAATCTGTGTTTACATTCATTAAGACCTGAAGAGTAGCTTTGAGATGTGTCTCTATTTTTGTCCTAACTAAGGGTATCTCTTCCCACTACCTCTACAGACTTTTGAAGGGGATGATAACCTACTTTTTAATTGTAAGGCTGCACAGGGAACTTGGTGAAAGTGATTACAAAAAAATATTGTCCATTGTAAGATGCTTCTAACTATTTTCCACTCTGGTTTAGATCCCTACACAGTTATCTAGCTGGTCCCTTTCTATAAGTTTTACCTCTAGTCCCAAGCATGTTCTCCCCAGACTTTTGTGGTAGTGAATTTAAGTCACACAAAACTTGTGCAGTATGAAATATTCACAGTTTAAAAAGATATGCCTGGAGGTTTACAAACATATGAAGCCTTTTCCTCAAAGTGATTAAAAGTAGGAGATTCAAAGCCTAGTCAAATCCAGAGCAGGCAGAGTAAAATCTATCACTTGCTGATGTTACAGAGGATGTTTTCTTCCCATCTAAATCTTGCTTACCACTAACATACAAGTTCTCAGATGGGGTAGCTCCACTTTGATACCTGCATGAGAATTACACTCTGTGTGACATGGTGTCTTTTCTGTATACCTAAGGTGGAGAGGGATTGAGAGAGAGAGTCAGAGGTAAAAGGCTAATCTCTTTCACATTTCATGTTATTGGCAGCATTTCCTGAATTTCTTCAGGGCTTCAGGACAATGTAAGAATTCTGATTTATACCTTAGGTTGGATGCTATAATCTGGTTGTGTAATCTATGAACCTGGTAGTTCAGAAGGTAACAAGTATCCTTGTTATTCTGCACATCCATTAAGAACTAGCTCTTATTTCATAACCTTTAGCTAATTGTTGTCACTCTGGTGTGTCCTAACCCATCACTTCTCCCTACTGTGGATGCCTATTGTCTTTAAAATGCCATGTTAAATATCATCAGACTTGCAATCCTCTGGACAGGACATTTAATAGCTGTGGCAAATATATGGAGACACTAAAATGGAAGTTATTCAATGAAAAATCTATATGGATGAACAATTACTGCAATACCAACTCTCCCCTAACCCAAATGTCATTCTACATTATGGCCTGCCTGATATGACTGCATGGCAACTGAGCCATAACCCCTAGGAGCACCAGACAGTTCAACTGTGCTTTTAGTAAAAAAAAAAAAAAAAAATATTCCAATAACTCCCCAAAACTTAGTTCCCTGCTTTTAATGAAGGGTTCTGCATTTTATGTGCATGACTAATATCTGTGTATGACTAATAACTTCAGTAGCAAGAGTATAATCATTCCTGCTAACTGTAGGCTTTCAGTTGACGAAATATCTGAGTAATGGGGACCTTAAGAATTACTGAGGCTAAATCTCCTCTTGTGGCTCACAAGCATCAGCCTTTTATGGGATCAACAAGCCCCAGACGTGTGTGGATGGGAAAGCCTGCGTGATGCTCTGGCTGTGCCTCTATAAGCTCTATTCTGCATAAATATTATTTATGCTTTCCTATTTTTTTACCTGACATGAGCATGTCAAGCAAATGTATTAAGAATATGAGCATGCACACAAATGACTCTGTTTTTATCTCAGAAAGAAATCTAGTGATTTTTCTCATCTTACTCCAACGTCACCAAAAGTTCAGGCAACCAGCAACTGTTAATTGTACCGAACTGTAGGCAGAATATATACTTACCCCTGGTTTTAATTTTAAATTTAGTTCTTAGTTTGCTACTAAGTTTTGTCCTCTGTGGATCTGAACAAAAGATTTGTTCTTCCAGCTCTGCCTCTCTAAACAAATACGAGCTTTCACAGCTGTACAAGCAGCAGAGGCTGTGCACATAAATGATGGGAAGGCAATCAGGCACAATAGTAAGTCAGATGTAAGGGCATTAACACAGATCTGGATCAGTTTGACCACACTTTCTTGAGAGGCTGCTGTTATTAATTTTTGTTCTGAATTATGTTTTCCAATATAAATTAGAGGAGAATAAAATCATAAAGAATACTCATAAAGAACATTTGATGAGGCAAGTCAGTGCCCTAGTGAGGTATTTCAAAAAGAGTGATTTTTTAGCAGGCATAAGCTTCAAAGCAAGGGTTGTGCACAGTGCTTCAGATGGAGAAATTGACACTTTTTGGAAAGAACAAAAATCTACCGGCTGCAGAGACTCAAGCTGAAGGCAGGTTTTCTATGAATGGAGATAAAGGTAGAGAGACTGAAGTTTTTAAGCAGAGCTGCTCAGCCTTTGAAGTGTTCTGTGTCAAAGCATGCATTGACACAGGTCCGGGATGAAAATATTTTAACAATGACTTTTCCTGCAGGAGCTTCAGCTTAGAAGTCGCACACACCCCTAGATAGCTGTGAGGATAAAACACAGATTCTGGTGCATCAGACTGTGGGGTTTAGCTGTTTTACCTAGAACTCTGGATGTGTTCAACATCACACTTCCCTTGGGTGAGGATGAGAAGTATCTATCTCTTGCAGCCCTCTGGCTCCACAAGCAAGTAGCCTGTGAAAGCGTTTACATCTCCTGCTGCAGTCAGCCTTTCTAGCCAGCCTCCTCCCTTTTCTTAGCTCAAAGATCACAGGCTACAATTCTGTCAGTACTTCAGTGGCTCAGGAGAGCCTGTAGCACCAAACCAAAAAGAATGGTTTTAGTTTCCCTGGTCATTCAGAGTCACTTATTTGATGCACTTGGAACAGGTGTTATTCTAACAGGCAACTTTGCTGTCTCTCCGTGCACTGGTGGGACTTCAGGACTCAGTGACAGCTGTTTCACCTAGTGACTGTCCTGTTAAAAACAGGAGACAGGGAGGGCTCACTTACCAATTATGGTTGTGGGCAAGACCATAATCAATTTAAAACAACAAAACCACAAACAATTCACAAATTGAATCAAATCAGGGCAGTGATAAATACAGCCAGATCTTAAATACACCTTCCTCCCACTCCTCCCCTTTTCCCAGGGTCAGCTCCACTCCCAGTTCTCTACCTCCTCTCTGCTAGTGATGCAGAGGGACAGGGAACTGGGGTGCAAAAATTGTACCCAAATTAGTTAAATTGTTAAAATTTAATTTATTAACTAATTAACTAATAATATTTCTATTTATTTTTAAACACTAATTCACTAATTTCACCATGAGTGAAACATTCTGCAATCATGATGCTTTTTATTAAACTCCAGCAAATACCTTCTTCCTGCTTTTTAACAATTGATATTGACTCAGGAGATGGAAATAAATAAAGAGGGTTTGGAGTGATCTGTGTATATACATTTAATTAATTGGAGCTCATTTATTACTGATCTTCTAGAACACTTCTGATTGGATTCTAAGAAACATTCCAAAAACCACTCTGTTATGCTTGAAGCAGGAAATAATTAGCTTTCTGTTTGCTTCAGTTTTGACCAAAATAAAGAAAAGCCATCCTAGTAGAAAGGGAATGTGAATTTCACTTAGCAAAAACTTAAAAAAAAAAAAAAAAAAAAAAAAAAAGGCGTGTGGACTCAGAACTTGAGACCTCCTCAGGCTGGGCATGAACAGATTTTGTGGTTGATTCATAGCAACATCTTAACCAGATGGTGGAAACAGGATATCTAGAGTTGAGATGTATATGCTTTCAAGGTACTAGACAGCTCCTGTAAGGTCCTGAATAGGTGGACTCATTGATGGAGGGCAGGGATGCAGCTATTTGAACCTCATCTCCTGTCATGGCTGGCATGGTCTGAGGGACATTTTCACTTTGTCTTCCCAGATTCTTTGGCAAATAGCTCAGAAGCCATCACTGAGCAAGGACATACTTACAAAAGTGCCAGTTCTGTTGGCTTCTGCCTGGTACTAAAGGCAAGCATCAGACTGTGGTTCTCAGACTAGTTCCAGCCTTGCACTGCTTCTCTCTTAGGCAAGAGATTAGGATAATATTCAGAGGTATGTTTTTAATGAAGATTTGTCAGGAAATGATTCATCCACTATAAAATCTCTGAGTTATGTGATATCAAGGAAGGTAATCTGTATGAAGATCTCCATTTTATATTCCATTGTCAAACATCTGTCATTTATTTACCCAAGCCTACATAACAGTATAGATCTGTACAACAGTAGTGATCATCAATAAATGTCTTTAATCATAAAACTGTTTTGGTTTGAGGTTTGGTTTTGTTTTAATTGCTACTTGAGGAGAAACTTCTTTACAGTGAGGGTGACAGAGCACTGGAACAGGCTGCCCAGGGGGGTTGTGGAGTCTCCTTCTCTGGAGACTTTCAAAACCCACCTGGATGCATTCCTGTGCAGACTATCCTAGGTGATCCTGCTCTGGCAGGGGGGTTGGACCTGATGATCTCTTGAGGTCCCTTCCAACCTCTGATATACTGTGAGACTGTGATATTTCTCTTCTAGTTCCAACATGTTTTACATTTGGTATGAAAGTAAAGAAGTTCCTAAAACAAGTCCTGCACGTATTCCCTGCAAGTAACTTTTCTTTAGTGCCTGTCTTGGTTTTATTATGCATTACATCATTTCAGGATAGATGGGTTGTGGCAGAGCAATTCCACAACCCATTCTGGATCAGCCCAATGTGTGTCACACGCTTGGCTGTAGTTCATTGCTGTGACTTTCTGATGCAGCCTTGCAGGATTTAGTGCTTCAAGGACCCTGTTGGAGAAGGGATATTTATGCCCAGAGGAGAGGGAAGGTTGTAGATAAGAAGGTTTCTTGCACATGGCTTTCGCTCTCAATTCCAATCCAATTGTATTTCACCTTCCTGGGTGTAAATGTTCCAGTGGAGGCACCTTCTTTCACCTGAGGGCAAATTAATGTATTCTAGCAATGCTGGAATTATTCTGAACAGCCAGGAGGTCAGGAGAGAGGTCTTAATTTCAGAAAGGTAAATAGGATTATGCTCCTGGTTGGATGATTCCTTTCATTTCTTCACAGAATCTGTGGGAGGTCCACTGACCTTACAGAGGCCTTGATCTCAGTAATGTCACTTAGATAACAAGGCCATGTGGAAGCAACAATTGCTCCTTTGACCTGACCACTCAGTCACACATTCAGGATTTTGCAGTATTCTGCTTAGAAGAAATATGTGATGAAGGCCAGAAGGTCATTGAAGCAGACCTATCATATTTTTTCAGTGAACATAGACCTATTTCCCTGAATGCTGGAGGAATCGACCAAGAAGCAGCAGCATCTTTGCTCATAGCTTCTGCCTCTATATACTGGGCTGCCAGGCTGAAAAGTCCTCTCGCATGCTTCTCTCTGTCCAGAGACTTTTTCTCTAGTCTGCACTATGAAGAAGTAGAGATGTAGGCTTCCCATGTCTCATGGACATATAACAGTATTCTCTGCCTCAGTTACTCATGGTCTAGAGTGATTCTCATGTGGCTTTGTTTTGGGCAGAAAATGTGCTGCCAGGTTATTCTAGCACCTTTTATCACCAATGGTGATAAAAGCTCTCCAGTTGTAACTCAAAGTTGATGTAATAGTTATTATAGGAACTGTCCTGGACCACTGCTTGCAAACCTGTGGAAAATAGGTTCCCAAACTGTGGAACTGAGACTGTCCAGCCTTTATTGACCACTACATGCATGCATGCTTTTCCAGCTGGCCATTTTTCCTTCAACTAGATTTTCTTCAAAGACATTCAGTTTCTTTTGTCAGTTATTTTTATCTGTTAACATCTTAACATTTATCAGCATTTCACTATGGAAAACAACCAACCAAATGAACCAACAACAGAAAATCCATCTGGGTCATATCCCTCACAAGTCCCCTGATCTGTTTTGATTAGTAGAGTGTCAGCTAATGTATATTTTGTTTTGTTTTTAATGAAAAACTAATCAAGCTTCTGCACATTCTGATCTGATGTTGGTACATTAATAAAGGTACATGGCTACTTAAGGCTTTGCTGAGTCACCAAAATAATTTTGAATGCAAATACATTTTTATTAATATAAGAGAGTTGGTTTTTGGTTGGTTGGTTGGGGGTTTTTTTGTAGAGTGTTTTTGTGCTTTATGATGTAATTAAAAGAACATGCCTGGCTTCACAAGTTTAAGCAGCATATTTTCCATTGTTTATCTGGTGGTGTAGTCTGAATCTTGTTCCAAAGTTTGCATTTGAAGGAAACATTAGGAAGTGGTGTTTGTGGCAGGGCATGGGAAGTTTTCATAGAAACAAAGATAATTTGCACTAACAGCTTCTGAGCCCTTATGCAGAAGTCTGAATATGTTACAAAAGAAATCCTCTCGATCCTACTTTCTAACTTACCTAATTCTTTGTGCAGCTGTGGTAAAAATGGCTTGGTTTTGGTAAAAGAAAAGCAGGAGGGACATACTTATATCACTGGCACCCTCCCAACAGATTGTACCAGTCCACAGGATAGCTATTTATACATTATCCTCTGAGGAAAACACTGCAAGGAACTGTTACTTCTAGTGATAATCTCAACCTTGCTTCCCCAGACAGTGGAATCACAGTTCCAGGTCCACCTCCTCTGTAAATGAGATTTCAACAGACACCATTTGTTAAAGTATAATTCAGCACCCCCAGGCATGTTTTTAATCTGACTTTGAATGGACAAGGCAGAATCCCTGTTTGAAGGAGGAAGTGTTGGATTTTTGTTTCAAGTATTTAATTAAGAAGTATCTGATTTGGCAATAAATCTACTAACTAGTCTCTTTACTTCTTAAGCACTTTAGCTCAATTTAATCACTCTGACACCAGACTGTCCTCAGTGCTCTTTGCTTGATTGGTATATAGAAGGAATTGATTTTCCACAGGTTGGTAGTTAAAAATTTGTTTTTCTTCAAGAAATCTCAAGTTTTGCACAAGCATTCTGCTTGCCAAACTGGACGAGTGCTGGGAATACTCAAAAGGGGGCCTGGCTTTACGTTGTCCTAAGTGTTCTATGGGAATCCCCCCCATCTGATACGATTGCACAGAAACTGAACAACAGCATCAAGGGTTGGCTGTAAATAACTACAGGTTTTTTTTATACTTTGCAGAGGCAGTTGGCTGGGAATGCTGCTTTCCATTTTTTTCCTAGTTCTTACTTAATTTTCCCTGAAAATTCAGTGCAAATGTACATAACCTAGTTTATAGTGCTGAGATTGTGAAATTTGTGAGAATTCATGCATTCTGGATAAAAGAAAGTTGTACATTAAAACCTCTTACACTAAATGTTTTTAAGTCTTTTCCCATCCTTCCTCACCCTGGGGATTTCCAGGCATCCTACCATGGCTGCAGGCCTGCAGCTCTTCTTCCTCGGGCTGCCAATCAAGCAATAAAGCTTGGACAAGTCCGGTGCTCCCCTGGCAGGGCTGGTCTGTGTATTGGTCCTTCCAGCTTGAGGCAATGCTTCCTCTGTTCTGTCCTGTCTTTTTCTCTGGATGTCCAGGGAAGGAGTTAAAGTGGTGATAGCCATTTTTTCCATAGTTCATCCATGCATGGGAAATGCAGAGAAGCATATGCCAGAGTTTACATGTGATTTAGTATGTATGTGCAAAGAACTGTTTTATCTGTGTCAAGTGCTGGCAGAGTGGAAGGGTGAGATAGGATTAGTATTCTTGGCCTGAACTTGTGTGAGATGGAAAAGTTCTTCGTAAAATATAAGGGATGGAATTTAGTGGACAATTGAGGGTATATCTTAATTAATCTCTCTGCCAATTAAAATATGTAAGTTCTAATTAAGATGACCCCAAAGCAATTATTCAGACTTGTGTATTTACATTAATTAGACTACCAAAGCATTAAAAGTAAGATTATGACTTTGCAGAAGGCAGAGTCCATTTTCCATAGCAAAGTACCTCACTACCTAATTTATAATGAGGTACTTGCATCGTCTCCACCTCACAGTTTATTTTCTTTCTTGGGACATCAGCTCTAAAATAGAGAGGATAATGTTGAGTGACAGGTCACAACCTTCTCCCTGATGGTGGAGAAGATTGATGTACAGATATTTATTTGTTATCTCAGGAGACAAGTTCTTCTTTTTACTCTCACTTTAGTATTCACCAACCTAACACCTAATCAAGTGTGATATCACTGCTGCTGTTTAGAATATGCATTCGTGATTTCTTCTTTTCTGGAGCAAATCTAATCTACTCATAAAACTATTCCTTACCTTGATGATTAAACAGTGGATCTGCTCCATGATCTTCCCAGGCACAGAGATGAGGCTGCCAGGTTGGTAGTTTCCAGGGTCTTCTTTTATACCCTTTGTTATAGATGCATATAATGTTTCCCTTCTTCCAGTCTCCAGGGACTTCACCTGCATACCAAAACCTTTCAAATATTACAGGGAGTGACCTTGAAACTACCTCAGCCAATTCCTTCGCAACTCTGGGATGCATCTCACAGGTTCCCATAGATCTGTGTATGTTGAGGTTCCTCAGGTAGTCCTGAACTTGGTCTTTCTTTCCAGTGGGAGGGACTTTACCCTGCTGGTCCACACTTAGTGGTCCATCGACTCGAGAGAGGGATAGAGCAACACTGTCAGTGAAGACTGAGGCCTGAAGCAAAAACGTTTTTCATTACCTCAGCTGCCTTCTCATCTGTTGACACCAACTCTCCATTCTCGCTTCTCAGAGGTGTTACACTTTCTTTAACCTTTCTTTGTAGGTCTAGCTTTGATCTAGCACACAGCCCATAGTGATGCTGCTTCTGAGATGCTGCCTTGACTGTTCCAAAAAGAATAATCAGGACCAGGTATTTTCATTCGGTCTAAATCAGTCATTAGGGAAAAAAAATGCTGCTTTTATGTAGATGACTATTTCTAAATCATGTAATTTCTTGAAAACCTTTCAATGTCTTTGGAGTTGGTGTTTATGATTGCTAACAATGTTGTGTGATGCAGGGAGGAGAACCTAATTCTTTTAAAATGTTTTTGCCTGTCAAGTTTATAATTAACCTGCTATAATGCACTCAGGTTTTTAACAGAAAGACAGCCAAACCATCTGTAACTGAATTATTGAAGAAATGGGGGAAAAAAATTGTCGATAATAAAATTATTTTCTACAGAACCACCTGAGACAACATTATCTGACATTTAAACAATCCGAAAGGATGTATTACTTCTCTTGAAAAAGAGCAGGGTGAAAATCAGAAAGGGTTTGGAGCTCTGGTTACACCCACTGGCATTTTTGCTCTCAGGAATGTCCATCTGACCTCCAGGGAGGAGGTGGGGAAGGAATCATGTAGATATTTCTCCTCAAAAAAGTGGAATCTACCTTAGCTGCAGGCTCCACACAAATACCAATTTGCTTTTGCTTCACAGGTTCTGCTGTCTAAAACTTCCTCATCATTTCATCAGCCCATACAAAACCATGCCTACTTCCAATCTTCCAGTCGCTCTAAGAACCAGCATACATTCTCTTTGCTGTTTGTCCTATGTTGTCCTATAAAAATGGGTTTAAAAAGGGTAAAATGAGAGTAGCTGGAGACTGGATTAGCTTTTCTGATTAATCTCTGTGGGGTTCACTATGAAGTGTTCTGAAAAACAGAATCTAAATCTGTTCACATTTTAAATGTCAGAATTGGACTATGTTCAAGATATTATTAGACTGTTGGTATTATATCAAGAGCAGATCTGAAGAAGCTACTATTTTAGCTAGAGAATGCCTGAAAGGATATGGGCTGTAGTATCTTGTTTGACCCAAGCATTGGAATCATTATTTAATGTTTTTGTGGATGTGCTGGTTAAGGACACACATGGTGGGGGGGAGCAGAAGGAACTGTTGCATTTATGTTTATTTATATTTTTTTTTAAATAGTAATTCTACCTTCTTCAGCACACAGTTGTTAAGGTCAGACCCAGGTGTTGTTCAGACTGTGCAAAGATATCTGCTGCCTCTTGTATGTGAGCAGCCTGTCGTCTGCACAGCCATGTTCACACATACCCAGTTCCAAACAGTGCAGTACACATAAGAAATCCTGAAGCACAGACTACTGATATTTTTGTGATATCCTGCAGTTGCCTTTGGCTGTGTGAAGGGCCATGTATTTCCCTCAAATGAAAATTAGACCCACACCTTTTGAAAGTTTTGATCCAACTTGTAAACATAGAGTGAGCAAGCAAGTGAAGGAGGAGATTTCCTCTGCAAGCCAATAAATTATTTACCTGAACCAAAGCCAGAATTAGATTTTCTTCTAAAGAGTTTGATTGTCAAAGTTGGATACCAAATTCAGTCACTGAAGTGTGAAGGAGTTTCAGTACTGCTTTAGCCATGCATTTCAAGCCATCTTTAACTGTGGCATCACTTCTGACATCTCCATAATGTGTGAGCAAGTGTATATGTTTATATATAAACTGGATTTCTTACTAAGTCTGGACAGTGGGGAAAAAAATTCTTTGCTGGCATGAAATGCTCAGTTGTATAATGGAACATTCCACAAACAGTTGGGATTTACTCCTCAAAAAGTATCCCACAGCCTATTCCAAGCTAACTCTATCAGATAAATTTTCAGTTTTATTTTGCACTTTGCACTTTCCCTTATTGAAGTTTTGGTGGCACATTCAGCTTCCTACTTTCTTTTCCTAGTGGTGATGCTACCACTGTGAGCATCTCTGTGTAATGCCAGACAGAGAATTATCAAGGTTGTATAATTTAGGCATGAGTTATTTCGCAGTTGAATAGATCTAAGCTCTCCAGGCAAGAAAATAATAGAAATCATGGCTATGAAGTGACTGGGTTCCTCCTTGGGGGGAAAAAATACATCTTTACTCAAAGGTGAAACCAAATAGAGCAAAATACAGCACAGTATTTTCTTCTCATGAAGCCTTTGCCCCTCATCATGAAGGGAAGAGGGAGAGAGAGAGAGGAAATGTTTTTTACTGGATCATGTATTATTCAATCTGCTGTGGTAGTCTTCCAGGAAAGAAGTGAACAATCAGGTTTCAAGTAATTCACTATAGGAAAGAACATTGCCTTTAGCTCATAGCCAATTTGCTTACCAAAACTAATGCACAGCCACTCTAATTTTATAACATGGAATACCTTAGATCACATTGAAATGTAGTAAGCTTTACTTTTTTACTTTTACTTTAGTCTAGATGCAAAGACTGTCAATGGCCTTATGAGAAAAGTACATTCAAGCACTGCATTCTGTACAAAAAAAAAAAAAAAAGTATGGCTGTATAGCAAGAGTGCAAAATACATTCACCTACTTTCTATCTAGTAAATTAATTCAGTTGTGTTGTAATATATCACATGAGTCTGTCTAGGTATGGTAAAGAATTCCAAGACTGGTAACAGCCTCTGGAAAAGCTTTTACCTCTGTGTTAGCATCCAGAGACAGGATACTGAAAAGAAGTGAAAGATCAGACAGAGGGCCTGGAAAAACAGTCAGAGGCTTCAGTTTGAAAGAGGTTAGTGAACTGCTGTAGAAATTATCTTGACTAGAGTTAGTTGTGTTAAGCAGAGTTCATACTTTTTTGAACTGGAAGAATAAGGGAAGAAATTATTTGTTCAGTGGTGGCTTGTCCAAGACCCAGAACCCTGCCATGTTCTGTAGAAACGCTCTCAAGCAACTTACATTCTCAGATGAATTCTCCTATTGTGATATCTCAAGGGGTGGGGTGGGGGGGGGGGGAAGGAAATATAGGGCATTGTCCTACCCACCCTCTCATAATATCCTGAGTGTTTCCAACAAGCAAAAAAATATCCAACCTGACTTGCACATTCCACTCACAGCTAATCATCATAATGACACCTACCTTGTATTTGTAATTTTTCTTGATGTTTGCAGCACAGAAGTATCCTTCATATCTACATCTTTTTATATAGCAGCTCTCAACCAACCACTCACCACTGAGATTTTCCATTAGTGTCACGCTGGGAATGGAATATGTTTCAGGGCTTTATGACTTGACTTTGAACCAGAGCCTCCTAGCTAGTCGTTTAAGATCAGAGTTCGTTTCACAGTCAGAAGGAAAAGTGGGTGTGATGCATTTCAGCATCTCCCCTGCCTATGCAGTTAAGCAAGCTGCTGGCTGACACCCAGCTCCTTTGATCCTGAGTGTGTGGTGGAAGAGTCAATACAGTCAACCAGGGCACAAACTGTGACTCTGTCAATGTTTTGCTTTTTTTCTTTTCCCTGCTCCTTGCTTGCATAAGGAACAAGTAACTTCACACATGCTTGTTAAGTAGCTTACTCCCTGTCATGGATACAAAGGAGGAATGGTTCAACTCTTTGCTTCTTTGACCTGCCTCCTATCTGAGCCTGTGTATGTCCAGTGAGCTCAATGACAGCATGACTGAGCAGCAGCCTAAGGAAACACAATGTCTCAGTTTCTCACTTGTAAACAGTTCTTTGTTCTGCCAAATGGGTTATATAACACAACCCAAAAATGACCATTAAATGGCTGTAAAAATTACTGTTAGAATGTTTACCTGTTCTTATTTGGGAGGTGAATATGCTCTTTTCAAGTTGTGCATGAACAGGAGGGCAGGACTGATGACTGTTTCATCTCTAAACTGCACTACTTCTCTTTTAGAGCTCATCTGGCATTTTTGGAGACTTTAATGAAGTGAAGGACTACTGGCCTCTGATCAAAAGGGTAAGAGCCTAATCAGAATCTGGATTTCAGTTTTATTTCCTCATTTTTACATGTGGAAGATGTTGTATTTATTGTTCATTGCTTTGTGGTCAGTCTTGGAGGAGAATGATGACCTTCCATAGTTTGCTTAATGCTCTGGTTGTTAAATGTTTACAGATCAGCATTTATTTCCATTCCCTTTGACCACTGAGTCATAAAGCTTCTATTTTTTTGAATTTTGTACTTTTTTTTTTTTAAATTTTCATTTTCAGTAGAATCTCCTTTCAGAAGTGGGGCAATTAAACTTCAAGGTACTGATTGTGGAGAGTGATGATTGACTGTCCAGGAAGGGAAGGATGTAGGCTGTTATGGAGTCAGGGAGAATACAGGGCCATGGGGCTATAATGTGGGCAGGAAAGATGAACTGACTGCTGATAAGAGAAAGAAAGGACTAATGCTTACTAAATTACTTAGTAAATCTGTGCTGATGACCTGAGTAAGATGACTAAGAGCAAGGCCTTTATCGAATTTTTTTTTTTTTTTAACATGTACCCATTTGCTCTTATTCACACAATGGTATAATGGATCACAGTGCCAGGAATGAAAGGAAAAGCAGTACTGCTACAGGCTATCATTAGCTGCCATTGTTTCCAAAGACTGAATATTCTGGTAAGCAACAGAGCAAGCTGCCAGCCCTCAGAAATCACTTCCTGAAAAGGAGGCAATTCAGAAATCCTCAATCATATCAAATAACACTCTGCAATGAGCTTCACTGACTTCATGGGAGAGGAAGATATTACTCAATATGGTTAATGTTAGTAGAATGTTGCCCAATAATAAATCAGAAGACAGTCTACCATTAACACTGAGGAGTAAAGATACATCTGGAGTTTGTGGTCAATTTTATCTGACCCAGCAATGATAGATGTAGCAGTGAGGGTGAGTCACTTTACAATACAGAATTCCTTCCATGTTAAGGTAGAGGAGCTCCTCTTGATCACTACTGAGACTTACATCCTATGCCCTTCACTTGTCCTGAACGTGCTTACCAAAGTGGGAATACAAAGCTATGAAATCCAAAATGCAGCACTACATAAACTCTCTGCATTACTGTAAACTGTTATGCAGAATAAGAGGTTCAGTTAGGTCCAAATTAACTCAGAAAACATTGTCAAAACTTATTCTGCAGTAATGAGGACAGAGAAAGAAAAAAGGACTTTTTGTTAGCTCTCATTTATTTAATGATGATATAAACTCCAAGATAGCTATTTTGTGTGTCAGAAAGTAATGGTGCATGACCAATTTTTGCTCTTGGAAGAATTTTACCTTGTGGGTACATTCTGTTTGAGATGATTTCAAGGAATACTTTTATTACCTACAGGCCTTTCAATGGTTTGCTCACTTATTCAATAAGTGGATGGGAAAAAGGCAAGACTTCCCAAGAAAGTCAGGATTCACAACAGACATTTAAAGGCTGGGCAGGCTTTTTCAGTGGGTTTCGTGGCATTCCATGCTTATCAGTAATCTGCTGAAGATTCCCAAAGTTCTGAAAGATATTCTTGCCTCACAGACACTTCTGTTATTAGTTTTCAAATCAACTTATGCAGCCTGCTACCTTTTACATATCCCAGAGAAATGGACTGAAATGTCCTAGCCCTTGCTACAAAGACTATCAAATAGAAAAAGCATAACAAGTCCAGGCTTAAGACTGTTCTTTGAAATCATCTTCAACCCAAGGAGGCTGAGTTAAGACCAAACTACATTTAAGGTGGTTTCCAGCATTTTCTGCTGAACCTAGTGCTTTTATTTTTTATGCATCTGCTGGATATTGTATTGCTCCTCAGTTCTGCAGAGATAACCATATTTGTTTTGCACTATGCTAATTACTGAAATTCATGACACTCAGAGTATGTACAACTAAACATATGCTTAAAAGCTTTACAAAAGCTTAGATTACTTTTAATTGCACAGGCTGTTCAGGCCTGAATAGCAGAAGTGAGGCACTATTCTATTTTCAACTGCAGAGATATTTTTTTTCCACTGTAGAATTATACAATTGATGCAGTTTTAAAAGAATATTTAAGAGTCTGCTTCTTTTAATCATCAGTGCAGAAATTGACATTTATAATACTTACTTTAAACAAAGGAATTCATCGTGGTTCCCAGTAATAACCAAGATCAATGTTCATATAAATATCTTGAAAACTAGTCCAGGTTTCCCACATTGGCCAAATATGCAGGGGAACAAAGACTACAATGGTATGCATTTTCTATTTTGTGTTTGCTAGTTTCCTGTACTGTACATTGCACTCAGTAGGTAATTGGCATTTCAGAATTAATTCTGCTGTAAAGCAGGAAACAAAATAATTGTACCTACACCCAGAAACCTGTGTTTTACATGGTTAACATCTCACAAAATATAAGAAAATCTCACATTAATCTCATATATTTCCTCTTTACCTGTTCACACTGAGTTAATAAGGCAGAGTGAGAATCTGTAATACATTATCAGGAAGAAGCAAGGTCCTACATCTGGGGAGAAATAACAACAGACACCAGGACAGTTTAGGGGCTGCCCTGCTGGAAAGCAGCTCCACAGAGAAAGACCTTGGAGTGCTGGTGGACAGTAAGTTCTCCATGGAACAAAAATGTGCTCTTGTGGCCAAGAGAGCCAATGGGATCCTGGGATGTACCAAGAAAGATGTGTCCAGCAGGTTGAGGGAAGTTCTTCTACCTCTCTACTCTTCCCTGGTGAGACCACACCTGCAATACTGTGTCCAGTTTTGGGCTCCCTAGGTCAAGAGAGACAGAGACCTGCTGGAGAGAATCCAACAGAGAGGCATGAGGATGATTAGGGGACTTGAGCATCTCCCCTGTGAAGAGAGACTGAGATCCCTGGGGCTGTTTAGTCTGAAGAAGAGAAGACTGAGAGGGGATCTGATCAATGTCCATCAATACCTGAGGGGTGGGGGTCAGGAGGAGGGGGCCAGGCTCTTTTTTGGTGGTTGACAGTGATAAGACGAGGAACAATGGGTTCAAACTTGAACAGAGAAGATTTCAGCTCAACATGAGGAGAAACTTCTTTACAGTGAGGGTGATGAAGCCCTGGAACAAGCTCCCCAGGGGGGGAGACTTTCAAAACCCAACTGGATGCATTCCTGTGTGGACTACCCTAAGTGATCCTGCTCTGGCAGGGGGGTTGGACCTGATGATTTCTTGAGGTCCCTTCCAACCTCTGATATACTGTGAGACTGTGATTATTAGTGGGGCACAGAAGCCCAGGGCATTGCATTAAAAATATGTTTGTAAAATACACTTTTTTAATGCATGACTTTTTCATGTTACATTTTCATATCACACAGATAATACAATGTGCTACCTTTTGTGTTTTGCAGCACCGGGCATGTAATGCTCAGAATGTGAAAACCATGTCAGATGCTGATCAAACTTACAGAAAGATGACCCAGGACTTCAAGTAATACAGCAAGTATCTAGCAGTCTTGCATTTACTGAAGACAATTACCAGGTGAGTTTAAGGAAATACATTCAGGTCAAGATAGACAACGATAAGGTAATTTTATCTTTTCACTTCTGACACTCAAAAATACCTAAATATTTGAAATATCTCAAAACTGAAACAAAAATGTAGTATTTCAATTCTGATGTACTGAACTGATGGGAATTTTACATGCTTAGCAAAGACAACTACCACTCTATGCTATATGCTGTGACTACAGTGTGACTAACATATATGTCCAAACAGTTGGTTGAGACTCTTTTTATTTAGGCATTCTCAAAGATTGCGTGAAAGCTCAACCTCCTACTGAAACTGAAGCTTTCATTAAAACTGTTTGAAAATAAGCTTTAAATATCCTCATCACTCCTTGCTTTTCTTCCATTCCTTTTCCAGAGGTAAGTTAGACCACAAGAGTAGCAGATGTATAAAGGGAAAGCTGATAAAACTGAAAATAAATGAAAAATATAATTTTATATTTTCACCAAACCACCTGTAAACCACTTATAAAGCCTAAAAAAATGAACATTTTTTATACTAGGTTTTTTGGTGGTGTTTTTTTTTTTTGTAATTGTGAGTGGGGAGAAAAAGAATTGAGAAACAATAAAGGGCAGAGTGAATGCTATGCTGCTAGGTGTAGCACCAGTTCTTGCTCTTGCTTTTTCTTCATGAGTGCTGAGGACTCTACATGCTACCATTTATTTCTTTTAAATCAGGTGCCCTGACCACAGTTTCTATTTCAGCTCGCCTTCAGCCTCTCTCTGCCAAGGGTATGAAAATAGGAATAGAATGAATCCTGTCCATACTAAGGTAAAATTCTTTTCTTATATATGGTTTAAAAATGAAACAACAAACGTCTCAAAATCTCTGCTCTGCCAACACATTCACACATCTTGTACTGACTGACATCCCCTCTGACAAAAGTCAGCTAGTAAGAAAGGCTTTAGAAACCCTTCTGAGCAATATTCTGCACAACACTTCAGTAAGAGATGAAAACTAAACCAAACCAGAATTTAGGTGAACAGGGCACATACCTTGGTGTCATTTTTATTCATGTGGCTATAGCAATCCTGTGGAGTTGTCCACTGGGGGACAGTTCTTTCAGCAATTGGGAACATTTCCCAGGGGAAACAGAATTCTGCCTTTTTTTCTTGCTATTTTGCTATGAGACTTAAGAAATCGCTCTGAAGTATTTCCTTTTGCACAGGCAAATGGGAAGTTAATATTTCAGATGAAGATGATCACAGTCCTCTGATGCATCTTAAGGTACTTTTTACAATTTAAATGCCATTGTGTTACTGGCACAATGGGTCAGCTTGGCCTGAGGGGACTTGATGGTGACAGATGATAGGAGGGATGGGATAGGTGCAGAGCAAGGTGAGTATGTTGAACAAATGGGAACTAAAGGAGTGACTTCCCCAGAGCAAGTAAACACATCTCGAAGTCTCCTTTAATATTTTAATGTTTATGTCAGTAAGCAAATCGTTTATGAATTGTATGACACACATTTAATGTAGGGACAATGACAAGCAAAGTTTGAAGAAGCTGAGCCTCACTGACTGCACAATCAGCCCTCTTTCACATTCTCACCCATGCCTGCCAATATAGTCAGCTGCATTTCTTTTCCTTTTTATGTTTGCAGCCAGTTCAATCCAGGGGCAACAACTGAATGAGCACCAACCAGGAAATTGCACAAAGAAAGTTAAAATACTGAAGAGAAACACATATTCTTTCCTTTCTTCCAGAACCAAACTTCAGAAATCCCTGAGGCTTTCTGGAAATGAGTAGAGGTATGTAATTGGTGACAAGGAGTTTCAAGGTCAAAGTAGCCATAGAAAATAGGAGTGAACTCTTGGCTCTCTCTGTTAGAGATGGGAAAAGCTCCAATCAGTCATTTTGGGCCTCGTGGTTTCACCCAGCTGATTCTAGATTTATCCAAGAGGCTTGAAGACCAAAGACAGGTAAAATTCAGTCTAGTTGAATCTAGACATTATTCTTCTTCGGTATATAAGCCATACTGATTTGCTATCATAAAACTACTTTTGTCTTTTTTTGCTGGTACAGTAAGTTGGACTTCAAAGCTCACTCAACAGACCCAGGCATGCACATTTTCCAGGTAAGAAATGGGTAAAAGAGGCAGCTGCTATTTGTTCTGCTTGCTTATTAGAAGATAACATATGTGCCAAGGTGCTGGATTTTAAACTGCCTTCTGCTATGTGTTGTCAGTCAGCCAAGGGGAGCACAAGCAAATGTGAAATACCATTTCATTGAGCTGTAAGAGTGTAAACTGTATATTCAGTATGTGAATTTACATGAATATGCAAAGTGCTAAGCAACAGTAAATTCCCCCTGAAATCTTTTAATCTGCACAGATATAGTATTTAGAGTATATAGAAAGCAAATTAGGGCTGGGTAGAGACAGCAATTAACAATCTCCCCAAATTCTGATTTCCATTTCACTGACTCTTTCCCCTATGAGAAGATAATACCACATTTTGACTTAAAGACTGACATTTCTGTAAGGCTATGTGTTTTAAATAGGATTGATTTGATTATGATTTGATTGTCATTTAAATGATTTGATATGATTTGAGAGCCACTGCTGAAAGGAGAGGAATTGAAAGCATTCATTGCTCCTTTTTCCTCAGGAACTTAATTTTATAAACATGGAGTTGTAGAAATATGCAGTGGAGGTTCCTGCATAGGGGAATAGATGTGGTATAAACAGTTTGCTCATGAATACATCTATTCCTGTACTATTGTGTCATATTTATCCTTTTAAATGCATGCCTTCTTTGGAAACTGAAGTAAATGGTGCACCTCAGTTCCCTGAGGGGAATATTAACTCCTTAGCATTCCATCTGCATTTTGAAGTTTGGAGATAAAAAGAGCACTGTGCTAATACATTGCTGTTTTAAAAGGTTTTATAACCAGCTCTTCATTCAATCTGAGTCATAATAATGATGCATGTTATTAACTTACGTTTTCTTCACAAAATTAAGCAAAAAAAAAAAAAAAGTATTTCAATTTTATAATTGATAATTATCTGGAGCTGCAGGAGGAGGAAAACCAAAACTTCTGGGCTGGACAATGACATGTCTGAGGCACCCTGGATATTTTCAGTCAAGGGCTAATCCTGTGAATTTTGCAGGTGCTGGTGATTTCATGGCAAGAGACAGTTCTGCACCATGACCCTGTGAGTGGTACTGGTCCAGCAGTTGTATGGCAAAGGTAAGCATTCAGGTTCTCCCCCCTCAACTGCCCAAATATCAAGGATAAGACATTCTGTTTGTCTAAACCAGTTCTTCCTCCATGAAAGTGGGAATAAGGCTGCTCAGCCAGAGAGGAGCTATGAGGCTGGAGGGGTGCTCAGAGGACTGACTGTGTACTTAACTAGATGAATAGTGAGTTAGTGGGGCATGGGAAATGGCTGTCACATTTATCTTCTTCACACTAGCACCTGGGAGTCATTATGAGGATCCTAATACACCAAAGGATACTTTGAACAGAGATGATCCTCATTTATTTGTCTACACGTACTGAAAGTGTTGCACTGTGGTGTAAGTTACTGGCACAGAAGGAAGAATTTGGTCTTAAATTGTTTTAGGGACTATTTAAGTGCAAGAGAGTAAAGATGATTTGCTCATTTCCAGTATCCTCTTTCTCATTGTACTGTAGGGACACTGGTTTTGTGAGCCAATCATCATTTTTCTTAAACATATGGAGAAATTAGAAAGGATAATTATATCTCAGGGGCACCTTAATTGTCCTAATTACTTGGCCAGTTTTGACAGTAAGATCTGATGAAGAAAGGGAGGAAGGGAGATCTGTAGACATAAGATAACATTTCATGTGGTGCTTAGACAATACTCATGGCACAGCTAAAATAATCACACTATCTGCATTTAAAAGTATACTATGTGCAATGTAAAACTGGAGCAGGAAAAAAACTTCTGTGAATTTGAAGAAATCCTTTACCCAGTCAGTCTTCTGTGTGCAAGATGCAACATTAGCCCTAAATCAATTATAATTAAGCTGCATGTAACCAAAATTGGCAAATTTCATTTCCCCTACATTTCAGTGTAGCTTAGCTGCTATAATCATAAAATCATAGAATGGATTGGGTTGGAAGGGACCTCCTAAGGTGATCTAGTCCAGCTGCCCTGCAGTGAATAGAATCGAATCGAATCAAGAAGGTTGGAAGAGACCTCAAGGATCATCGAGTCCAACCTGTCACCCTACACCTCATGCCACATTCTCCACTAGATCAGCTTGCTCGGAGCCTTGTTGAACCTGATCTTGAATATCTGCAGGAATGGGGCCCCCACTACCTCCCTGGGCAACTTGTTCCAGTGTTCCATCATGCTCATGGTAAAGAACTTGTTCCTAACATCCAATATAAATCTACTCTTCTCTAATGTCAAACCACCGTCTCTACAGACCTTTGTAAACAGTCCCTCTCCAGCCTTCTTGTAGGCCTCCTTCAGATACTGCAAGATCAGTATTAGGGCTCCCTGGATCCTTCTCTTCTCCAGGCTGAACAACCCCATCTCCCTCAGCCTGTCCTTGTAAAAGAGCTTGTTCCAGCCCCCTGAGCATTTTTGTGGCCTTCCTTTGGACCTGCTCTACCAGGTCTGTGTCCTTCCTGTGTTGAGGGCTCCAGAGCTGGACACAGTACTCCAGGTGAGGTCTCAGCAGAGCAAAGTGGCAGAATCACCTCCCTTGATCTGCTGGCTACGCTTCTTTTGATGTAGCCCAGGATGCAGTTTGTCTTCTGGGATGCACTGTTGGCTCCTGTCCAGCTTCTCCTGTCCAGCTTCTCCTGTCCAGCTTCTCCTGTCCAGCTTCTCCTGTCCAGCTTCTCCTGTCCAGCTTCTCCTGTCCAGCTTCTCCTGTCCAGCTTCTCCTGTCCAGCTTCTCCTGTCCAGCTTCTCCTCCACCAGCACATCCAAATTCTTTTCTGCAGAGCTGCTCTCAATGTTGTCAACCCCCAGCCAATTCCCTCAAAACTGAGTATGTAATGGGTGGCTTTTTCTATCTGAAATGCTGTTACACCTGTAACAAGGGTTAATGTTTTGCCTAAATCAGTAAAATATTATTCTCATCATTAAACTAGCACCTGCATAAAAGTGATTGGATCAGATATAAAATTGATGCTCTTTCAGAAGCTCATACTGTGGAGTAATCAGGAGGGAGGCAATCCTAAATGAAAGCAAAACTTTAAGCAAATGTCCTGGTCCCTAGACCTCCAAATTAAAATAAATAATTAAAAAAGAACCCCACAAGGTAGATGAGCTGATAAAATATCTGTGTGTAAAAGTCACAAATTTTGAACAGCTCTGGAAAAGAAGTATTCAGTTTCTTCAGCCCAAAGTCCTCAGTAAAAAGCAACCAGAAAAATAAGCAGTTGCATTTGATAAAAACAAAGAGTAGTGTTTCTGAAATTATCAGGGACATATCTATGCCACATTGAAACATAGCAAAAAACATATTTCCATGATGAACTTTTTTTGTACTAAGCATAATCTATAGCCCCTGTTCCTAATAAAAATTTATTCAGCTCATGAAATAAATATGGTAATATAGTCAAAGGCTTGCTACTGAGCCATTCTTGCCAGTATATATGTCATCTATCACACTGAGACCCACTGGCAGCTTAGCTCTTGAAGGAAAGATTATCTTCATGCAAACCCTTGCATTACTATAAACCACTCAAGGCAAGCAGTGGGATGCCTTGCCCGAAGCTTTTCTAACCAATTTGTTTTACTGGAAAACAAGAATTATCCAGAGGAAGGAACACAGCAGTCAGGTTCAAGGTCCAGCTCACTTCTCTTTTCTGCTCTGATTCCAGAGATTAACCTCTTTATTTTCTACAGAAAGTTGAGCAGTCAGAACTGAATTGTATTTTCTTTGGATAGATCATTTACAAGTAGTTTAAGTCTTTGGCCTTGTGGCTTCTGTGTGATTGAACAAAATTTTTCTCCTATTTCAAAAGCTTTCAAGTGGAATCTATGTGTAAGCTGCTCCTATCACCTATGAATTGCAGTCCATTAGAAACTATCACAGACAAATGTAAAAAGTGTTATCAGCCAGAGAATTATTTATTGTTTATTCGTAGAGTGACATATTCTACAGTTCCTTTGAACTTAGTCTACATGGCTAC
The DNA here is from genome assembly GCF_027791375.1 of Indicator indicator. Classification (NCBI taxonomy): domain Eukaryota; kingdom Metazoa; phylum Chordata; class Aves; order Piciformes; family Indicatoridae; genus Indicator; species Indicator indicator. The sequence continues at coordinate 7,726,804 of NC_072026.1, read as the reverse complement.
TACTAGATGGGAGACTGCATCACAAAAATTACAAGGCCAAAGCACTTAAGTTAATGCAAAGATGCCAAATAATGTTGCACACCATGCTTGATATAGCTACCATACACTGGATGTATATCACATACCTGAAGGGTGAGTGAACTTGAAATTTCACAGGCAAGATCTGAGAGCCACAACTCAATTTTCGAGCCATGTACTCCAGGAGCCACAAACTTGTCATTGTTCTGCAAGCAAAAACAAAATCAGGTCTTTGTACCTACTATATTCAAACACCTTTCATAGTCTTAACCTAGTCTTAGTATGAAGGCTGTTGGTACTTAGAAGTGCAAACATTGCATTCCATAAAAAAAAATTTAAAATCACTTAGCAGCATTGATTTTTATTTTCTGTGGGTCATTAGGATTCATGTCCATCATAGTCTTGGTGGAGTGTGACGTATGAAAGGCATGACATACTTACACCAGGCATGTACTTACACCAGGACCCAAATCCATGAATTTTAATTTTTTACCAGAGATTGAAACCTTCAACATTTATGTCCTGTAGATTTCAGTCAATCATAGATCTAAAGGATGAAATAGTAATGCCCAGATACAGATTCTGCTCTCCTAGTAGCTCAGTTTGCTTCCTTCTTGGCATTTTAAAATCCCCAAGTACAATATTTTTCCAGCATAATGCAAATCATTCAGAAAAAAAAATAGGTAATAATCGCCCATGGACTCCACTACAACTGTGCAAGTAGTAGAAAGTATCTAGGCCCTTGTCATAAACATACAGCTCTTCATCTTCCTAGAGCTCATTCCATCAGTACTCTGCAGAGCTCACTCTGGTACCTAACTGGGCAATACAACTGAAAGCGCACTTGGATGATACTGATACTCACAGTCATGAATTCTTGCTGCAAAAAAAAAAAAAAAAACCACCTGAAACAAACTGTTGGAAATGGTCAGTCCATAGTAATTAGCTCTTCTCTGCTGTCCCCTCTGGGAACTCTCAGTCTGATTTAAGTGTGCTGTACATTTCAGAGAGAGACCGGACGGCACCTCAAGTGCTCAGCTACTTTTGCCCACCACTTCTCTAATTCATACTTGGCACTTAATGCCAATGACAGTAATGCTTTAAGTATTGATTTACATCAACAGTATTTAATTTCCTGTGGTACCCAGGATGTCCCAGCTAGTAAGTGGTATAATTTACTATTCTATCAAATTAATAAGTATGTTTCTGCTTTCATAGACATATATTAGAATACAATTGATCAGGTACCCTTATTACCCAATCCCAAAAGTAATTTCACAGTAATGCTTACCTTGTGTTGGCAAAATACTTAGGGAAATTTCATAGCTGTGCTGATTTTTAGTCACTATGAGCAAAATTCATTAATCTTCAGGGACGTAACAAATTTATTGGCCAGCAAGGTTACAAAAGGACTTAAAGAAGGCTGATCAATACAGCTGAATTTCACCTCAAGTTGCTGTGATTTCATAGGCATTTGTAGAAGTCAAATAAGCCCTATAAATGATATGGTTTTAGTATGCATTTCAGCATATGAATAGATTATTGCAGATCCCTGGAAGTAAAGGTAGACAATGCTGAACATAGGAAAATAAAACAAAACAACAACAACAACAAACCCCACAGAATAAAAACCCTTTAAAAATATGGCCAATTTAAGCAAAACTTAAGCTCTATGATTGTTAAACTTGCTTTTTACATCTCTAATGCTTTTATACAATTCACTTCCTGTATTAACTATATTTTAACTGTACTTAACCTTTCCTTTTTGTTTCCATTTGCCTACCCACCCATTCCCTTGGGTAGCAATAAAGATAAGTTACACATTTTACTAGAGATTACATGTGGAAGAAGTGTAATGATCATACTCTAATAGTATAGCAATCCAATCTCACAGCCTCTGCTTTTGACAGTCGCCCACTTTCCTGTTGTGTCTGTACCAGTGAGCAACAACAAATGACACACAGTGGCAAGGACTATGATTAGAAGTGGTTGGCTCTACCACGTTTTTGTCTTCAGCAGTTCATACAGGTTTTTCTAAGACAGTAAGGGTAAAGTGACCTTTCATTGCCCTGCTAGCAGGTTATGCTCACGTAGTACACAGGGAGAAGGAGAAATGTTGCCGGAAAAATGGGAGTACATAGAGGACACACCAGCAAAGAAAATAGCAAAGGAAAGCTTCTTTAAAGGCCAGGCCCTCTTCCCAGACTGGGAACTGTAGGAACAAGAGGAGTGGTTTCCTCTCTCCTGTGAATTAGAAGAATGAAGACTTGATCCAATAGCTACGGTCCTCCACAAATAACATTTTATAGCTCGTCTTAACAGGAATTTAGAAATATTTGCATAGATTTATATTTGGTAAAGCCTGCATTAAACACACAAGGCAGATTAAGACTGGGTATAAGGAAGACATTTCTTACCGCAAGGGTGGTGAAACACTGACACAGGTTGTCCAGAGAGGTGGTGGAAGCCTCATCTCTTGAAATATTAAAGGTCAGGTTGGATGGGCTCTGAGCAACCTGATCTAGTTAAAGATGTCCCTGCTCACTGCAGGGGAGTTCAATTAGTTGACCTTTAAATGTCCCTTCTAACCCACAGCATTCTATGATACACAATAAGTCTATTCCCCAAAACTCCGGTAAATAAATGCTGGTATTTTGGAAAAATTAGCTTTTAAACATCATCTTTATCACAGTTAGCACTATTAATTTTGCTCTGTGAAAGCAGGTAACTTCATGCTAGAGACTGGATAAACATATACCAATGAAAGTTTCAGAGTTTATCCTGTAAGATTAGAGAAAACAGATAAATGCAGTGCAGAAAGCTTCGTAAGGAGAGACTATAAATGGTCTGCCATAAATATTCTCAAAGGAAAATTGAGATTTCTAACAACTAATTTTTAAATTGAAGACTACATTTTTATTAGAAAACATTCTGGTTTGAAATTGGCCTAAAACAAACAGGAATCAGAAGCAGGCTTTGTTGCAAATTCAGGGATGCAGCATCTCAAAGTTAACAACACCTACCTCATTTTTGACAATCTTTTAGTAACCTTACCACAGGGATGTTCCTAAAAGAGAGAGCAGAAAAAACTTGTATGGTAGCTGTAAGGTTTTATGAGTCATTTCCCTGCTTATGAGGCAACTCATGCAAATGTAGCTTACATCATTGACCAAACAATGCTGCAAACCTAATTGATTTTAAGCAAATGAGACAGCTCAGAGAGTCACAGAACCATCTGATATGAGAAATCACACTTCGGGAGACCATCCAGTCCAAGCTCTGCTCAGAACAGGAGCAGCTAGAGCAGGCTGCCCAAGGATGTGCCCAGTTGGATTTTGAACGTCTTCAAGAATGGAAACTCCACAGCCTTTGTGGACATCCTGTTCCAGTGTGTGAGTATCCTCACAGAGAGAAAGTGTTTTCTCATATTTAACCATAATTTCCTGTATTTCAGTTTGTGCCCATTGGCTCTTGTTTTCTCACTGGGCAACGCTGAAAAGAGTCTGGCTTCATCTTTTTTTTTTTTTTGTCCTCCATGAGATTCCTACTCTCCAAGCTGAATGGTCCAACCTCCTTCAGCCTCTTCTTCTATGACAGATACTCCAAACATTTCATCATCTTAATGGCTCATTGCTACTCTGTGGCATCCACTGTTAAATTCAAAGCTAATCAATTTTCTCTATCATGTTTATTATATTTTTATTGTTAAATTATTCTCAAGGGTGAACTAAGGCTGTCCCTATCGGCACTTTCTGTCTTCATTGCCATCATCTACTGTTTTGCCTTTTTATAAACGATGCATTCCCAGTTGCACAGTTTTGATTGCATCAGGCTAGCTGCTTTCAGGGTCACCAATGAACAAGGTTGAAAACTGTTTCAGCTGCCTGAAAACATAGTGGAGGAAGGGCATTTCCCTCCCTTTACTTTGATAGCAATCAAACTTAGACTGCAGCTTTGTAATATTTTCAGATGAAATGTGACTGAGCTGCTATGTTAGAGCGATTGCTCATGGTGTATTTGATCACATCAAGATGTTTTCTTTTACTTTTTATGAGCAGACAGTCTTAGAACATGAATCCTATGGAGCATAATGGTGAAATGCACAGCCTGAAATAGACACAACCAATTAGGTTAAAATATTGAAGGAAAAGAATGCATTAATAAGTCTCTTGAGATTTAATGCCCATACAGGCCTGTAGACTAAGAATAAATACTTTGATGAGGTGGTCATGTTTGTTCTTTATTTTAATATCTTTATATTTAATCTTTTCAGGGAAATTTAATTGCTTTCTCCTGGGTTTGTGTGAGTTCTGTTACCCTGTGAATTATGTAATCCCCTGGGAATTTATACTTTTGAATATGGGTAGCTGGAGGGAAGAAGTCTTTCCCTTCTAAGTCATTACCTTAAGTTTTGAGATCTATTCATTCAGCTGGGCATACATTTTAGTCTCTCCCTCAGGGGTATTAATACTACCTAGCTGTCTTTGTCTTCTGATCTTCAGTGGAACAGGGAAGGCAACTCCAGAAATGTCTTTGCTTCCACAGATCTGGGAAGTAGACTTCTTGTGACTGGGTAGCAAGTGTCTTTGCCTTGTATCACTGCAAAACATTGTGTTGTGTGAGTATAATATCACACCAACAGTTCTAGTCACAGATTAAAAATCCACTGTGGGGAATATATTTCAGCCAGAGAACAAAATCTATTCCATAACCCTGTAGAGCTTACAATATCAGCATAAGGAAAGAGACTACAGAAGGATACAGGTGGAAAGGAGCAAAAAGTATCATCTCTGACTTGTTGTGATAAATTGCAGTTCTTAACTCAAAGACACTGCTGAAGTAATTTGCCCATCTCCTGATCTTTCAAAAGTATAATAGGCAAAGTGTCAAGACACACAGCAGAAAAATTTGGGGGATGAATATTTTTTTTTTTCGTAAAAGTAATGTTATCCTTCAGTTCCTGATTTTTGTTTCCCCTCCCAAAAAATGCTTCTGGTACGTGTTGCTTTAAGTTGCTTGATAGAAGAGCACACCTTTGCACTCTTTCATATGTAGGTGCATGTATGCACACAAAATTACACATTAGAATGAGTACTCTGATATACTCATTTTAATTCCTAATAATTATATAATCTTAGAGGAAATGAGCACAATTCACTTTGCTACAATAAGTAGGGTTAAACTACTGAAGAATTAAGAGCTAGACCTTGTGTTTTCCTTCATCTCCGTGAATCATCTGCAATTGTTTTACATCATACTATATTCAAATCTCTTTCATGAAATGCCTCTCGTGTTGAAGCAGTGGATTACCTGAAAAAGACTTAGTAACTGAAATCTGTCTCATCAGACAGAATACAGAAAGATTAAATGAAAAGAACTACAGATTTGTGATGGTTCACACTGACACAAGGTTGCAAAGCAGAAGGAAGAAAAAAGAAACAAACAGGAAAAAAAACACATATGCAAATAACCTGACACATTAGATCTTTCTATTTCCAGTCACTCTTCTGCTTTATTGCAGATTAGGAAAAACATTCTTATGTAATAAAATCAGCCATTTCCAATCAAATGTAAAGACCCATATTAAAAAAAATATGTCTTTTCTGTTTGGCTTTTTCTTGCCTCAGTGACAAATAAGAATGGCATCAGCCTTGTCACTGAAAGTCAACACAGCTTGATACAAAATGGTGATGGTAATGAAAGAACAGGTGACATTTCAGTATAACATTTCTGTGACATTTGCTACAATTTTAATTTAAAAAAGTGTCAAATAACAATGTTTCAGACTTGGCCTCATAAATAAGTTTGAGCTTATTTATACTAGATGTAACCCAGTATAACTTACCTTAGCTTCTGAAGTAAATGACCAGAACTGAGCTCCTAGACAGTGTTTATCAAATTGTGGCTTACAGCCCTTCAGTGGTCATAAATGAGTTACAAAAGTCACACTAGCTTAGTCTTGCTGGACAGAGTTCTGTCCTCCTACAACTGGCTACAGCAATTTTAATGAGGTCTTATCTGTCTGCCTTAAATGAGCAGAGTTACTGCCAGCAATAGAAGATGCAGGTGCTACAGGAGTTTTCTAAGTTGGAAACAGGGAGAGGAAAGGAGAGTTATAAGAACAGACTGAAGCCTGTAAATAGGCCATGCTCACAGCAGTTCAATACTGTGGCAAAGAAAAGAAAATGCTTTAATGTCTGCTGCATTAGTGCAAACACTAGTGTAAAGGTTCACAATTACAGTATCTGTAAGGCAAGAAAGCAGAACAATACCTGGACCTAAGAGCAGAAATGATACAGAACAATATCTTGCATAACCCTCCATGCTCTTGACCATTGCAGTTCACCAACTATCATGGAACAAACCTGCCTGACCTACACCCAGCTCTGGATAAATACTGCCCAGTGCCATGCTTTGTAAGTAGGTGAGTAAGCTAAGTAAAACGTTGACACAAGAACAGAATTGGTGTGTGGCTGCGTGCAGATAAAGAACAGATCCTGGAACTGAAACAAATCCATAGGCACTGAAGAATGACACTTTCACCTGAAAGCACAGGAGGCAGCAATTGGCTGTTAATGCTTATTTCTCACTGATCTTCAGCAGAGTTCAAGGTCTTAATCTTTGGGGGATCCATTGACATCCCAAATCTTGGATTCTTTTCAGCCCCTTGGCAGAATTGTATGGTGTATGCAACAAAGAAAGTGCAGCCACACCAAAAGAAGTTTTATGGAAGCAGAATTATATCTGAAGTGTGAAATTCTCCCTGGAACTCAGTTCCTCACAAATCTTCCCATCTTTTCCTTGAACTGCATTGACATAGCCTTCTCTAAAATAAATGCATTAGAGCAGATAATAGCTACTCAGTCACTGCTGCCCCTCCACAAAATGACAAGGAGAGTTAGTAAACAAGGTATGATAGATTTCATTAATGATAAGCATTTCAAGATGGAACTGCAATTTTATTGTAGTGATTAGGGCATAACAGCTCAGACAGAATAGAAACTATTTTCCAACAGACTCCAGAATATAACCTGTCCTGCCTGAGAACACAATATTTACTTATCTAGGTCTTTGTTGGTCCTATAAGATACACAAAATTACCTCTGCCTTCAGCTGCTAACACCTCTAGTATCAGCCCTAAAAAATTAAATTTCATATGCAATATAAATGAAGTATGAATGTTCTGCAGTTTGTTATACTACCCAAGGTATTCTATATGCTCAACCAAAGCCTTTGGAGACAAAGATCCAGCTAGAAAAACATTACCTTTATCCCAGAAAGACATACCTGCAGTTATTTAGATGTACCTAAACCACTGAAATCAGGACAGCAACTTGGGGCAGCAAAGCTTGGTATAAATCCAAATCAAAATATTTTCAGAATCAGAGCTCAGGAAAATTCTAAGGAAAACTATAAAGAGCATACATGAATAATCTTTTACAGTTAGCTATATTTTTGTTTTTCTTCCTACTCTATCTCAAAACTGACTCTCTGTAGGCTCCAGATAGCAGAAGCCTGCAGAGAAAGCAATCTTAATGCCACTCTCACCCTCTCTAATCTCCTTTTATTATTAAAGTATAAATCATACAAATTAAATTTTCACAAAAACCTCTATTGTTTTACATTTACTTCCAGTTTTATTCTGGTATTGCAGATATGTAGTTTCTTCACTCATCATCAGAGAGCTAAAATGCAGGAAGTGACATGAGGGGGGAAAGGTATGAAGGAACAAAAGACAAATCTTTTGGCTGGCTCACATTAGTGACTGTCTGCAGCATTCTTCCTGCAGCAAGCATGTGGAAGAGAAGGCACAGTTTAGAAAAGTGTTAAATATCCTGCACCATGCTCCCTACAAAATACTTGATGACAGTTATGGTTAAAACAATAATAGCCATGGAGAAGGTACCATTGGATGATTGCAGTCACTTGATAATTAGCCTAACTAGAGCATTTAGATATTTCAGAACTCTTAGGAAATGAAACTAGTTTAATAACAAATTGAGTTAAAAAAACATCTCAAACAGAAGAAATAAAAAATTATGATTTGGTTTTGGGCAATTTTTTTTTTTTTTTTGTGGGGTCACTTCAAAAGAATTGTTCCTATAATTTTTTGGATTAATTACTGAACTGAAAAGTCTGTAAAGGGCACAATGATGTTCTTTATCTACAAATACTGCTCTGTTACTTCACATTCAATTGTGTTACTCAGTCTGTCCACTTAAGGCTGTGGATGCCTCCTCCCTGGAGCTGTTTAAAGCCAAGCTGGATGAGGCCTTGAGTAGCTGTGTCTAGTTGAGAGGCATCCCTGCCCATAGCAGGGAGGCTGGAGTAGATGATTTCTAAGGTACCTTCCAACCTAAGCCATTCTGTGATCTATTCTTTGAATCTATGATTCTATTTCTCACAATTTATAAAAATAGAAGTTATTCAAGACAATGTTTTTTTCTCTTCTGTATTCTCAGAAAACTGGAGACCTGATCCTTGCCCATGCCTGGCCATGAATGTATTATAGAAATAATCTAATACGAAGAGAAGGAGTCTCACATTCCCAGCTGCTGTTCACAGCTACTGAAAAGATTCTCTGAGACACTGTGTGAAATGGTAGAAGGAAAAATTTACTGGCTAGAAGGGCCATTTTCAAAATAGAAACCACTCCCTTTTGTACCTTCTCTGTAAAAAAGGAGCAAGAATAAGCGTAGAGAGTTTGTACCCCCAAATGTTCATGTCTTCCTGACCTTAGTGAAAGAGTCCTGAAGTAGCTGATAAATAGGCACAAGCCCTGCTCACTGCACTCTGTTCATTTGAGAGCATTCCCAGTCCCTCACAGCTACAACTTAGTTCATTTTGTGGACCTTAGAAACTTTCTAACTTGCCCTCTCTCAGATAAATACAACATGCATGAAACATGATGATTTTTCCTAGAAGTGACTTTCTTGTTTGGGCATGTAGAAATGTAACACAATGGTTGCAGTTGCAAAGGATATCTGAAGGTCATCTTGCACCTGTTTCACAGCAAGTAAAAATAACTTTGTGTGTTTACAAGAAACAGATCTGAGATGCTGTGAAAGTTTATACATTGTCGGATCTTATTCAGGAGATTAAAAAAATATATTTGAAAAAAAACATCTAACCACAGAACTTGAGTCTTCTGAGACTCAATTCAAAGTTCCTAATTAGCTCTTTTACCTATATATCCACCTTCTGCATATTACCACAAAATAGAAATTGGCCATTAGGGAGAAGGCTGCTGAAAAAGAACAGAAAATTCAAGGATATATGCTGAGACATCAGCTGACAACTAGGCAAAAGGTGAAAACACATAATCTAGAAGAAGGTAGTGAAGAGCTAAGTGTGACATGGGCTAGCAGTTATGCATGAAGTGATGCAATGAAATGAAGACCCCTGGGCTAACAAAACCAAGCAGCATAATATGAAGACTGAATTTGGTGAATGAATTTAAATCCAGCTGGCGGCAGGATAGGGAGGTTCTAGCGAAGGATCTGAACTGGCTGGCTGGGCCATTCATATGAGTTTCCACAAGGCCAAAAGCCAGGTCGTGCACTTGGATTGCGATAACCTCATGCAACACTACAGGCTTGGGGAAAAGTGGCTGGAAAGCTGCCTGATGGAAAAGCATCTGGGGGGGGTGTTGGTCAGTTGCTGGTTGAATATGAGCCAGCAGTGTGCCCAGGTGGCCAAGAATGCCGGTAATATCCTGTCTTGTATCAGAAATAGCATGCCCAGCAGGACCTGGGAAGTGATTGTCCCCCCGTACTTGGCACTGGTGAGGCTGCACCTCAAATACTGTGTTCACAAGAAAGACATTGAGGTGGTGGAGCCTGTTCAAAGAAGGGCAGTGAAGCTGGGGAAGGATCTAGAGCACAAGTCTTGTGTTTGACAGCCTTTGAGTTTGATTTTAAACAAGAATTTTTGATGTCCAGTGAGACAGAGAAGGTTGTTAATAGGCTATCTGCAGTACCATGACAATCTCCTTGGAAGACAGCATGAAGGTTCAGCCAGCATAGCTTTGCTTCACAGCTAAGTCACTTTTCAAACAGCTTGTCCAGACCCAGAAGCTTTTCCAGCAGCCTGTGTGCTGCAGAAGGAGAAATAATTATTCTGCTGGAGAGCAGGAACCTGCAGAGTCAGAACTCTGTCACTTTACTAAGTAAGATTTTTTGAGGAAGTGGTGTGAATTAATCAGGGAGTCAGACAGCAACTTGACCAAATCACTGAGGAAAAGGAGTAATGAATTATTGTGTCCCCTGCTCTAGGGTAAGAGGAACACATGTGTCAAGAGCTATGCTGACTGTATAAAATGACCTGGACAAATTACTTGGGGATCTTTTGCAGAATGGTAAAAAAAAGTTCATGTATCTCTTTCTCCCCCAGAAAGCCATTGTCACAGAACAGTGCCTGGATGTTTATTTTCTCCTCAGCTGAAAATCCAAGGATAAACCAGGGTATTTCAATTGCTCCTATCCATTAGACAGGGAGCAACAGAATTAGATAAAGAGGAAAATATTCCCTTTTTAAAAATCACTACTCTGATAGAGAAATCTGATTTGCAACTATGAAAAATTCAAGCTGTTTTGTTCAACAAGTGGCAGGCTTGTGATGCCAATGGAGACTGCACAAAGCCTGCCTGGAGTCTCTGATGTGTAACTGGCCAAATAGAAAGATGAATGTACTGCAGCTTAAGCACTTAATAGTTATTAATAGAGAGTCTATGGTACAGCATGTTGATTATTAGGATATGTGCCATTTTCTTGCATTGCACATCCATAAAGGCAGATCATCAAATACCCTAACACGCAGGAAGGGTGTTAGATATTGTTAGATATTTAAAAGTGTAATATTCACAAAAGCACCCAAGGAGGCCTTATAAAAGAGACATCATCAGAAATAATTGGGAAATTTGAGTCAAAACCTTTAGAGGATTTGCCTAATTACTTTACACTTCTGTAAATACAAGAATTCTCATTTTTAGGTAACTAAATACTTGTATGGGTTTGGCTTAAGATAATTAGCACTGTACAGCCTACCCAAGAGGACAAAGTTGGGAGTGGGGAGGGATGAAATAAGGACTATCACAACATAAGCCACATTCATACCACACATTCCTTTTCACCTTTGTGTAGCAGGCCAACTGTCTTCACTTTTCACTTGGGCTGAGGCTGCATCAGGTGAGTGCTGTAAAGCATGAAATGCACTACTGGAGATACCACCACTTTATGGGGCTGAAAAAAAGAAGGGAAATCTGGGTTACCTATAGCAAAACAAGAAGGCTCACATTGCAAAATGTGGATATATACAAACTCTGATAAAAATCAGGCATATTCTGATCTACCACTTCCGAGTATTTACAAGGAAGAAACTTAAAATAAACAGTGTACAGATTGCAATCCCCCAAACATACATCTAAATCTGCATTTTCTGAGAACAAAACACTCCACAGGAAGGAAAAAAAACCTCTATTTTAAAAGATGCTCAAGAGTATTTGCCTCTTCAGTTGCTTCACAGAATCTCATATTTATCTTCAATTATCACACAACTACCAGTGGCTCTAGGGGTGAAAGATTGTCTCTATAAAACCTAAGAAACATTGAGAGTACTGCTACATTCTCTATTCATCAGATATGGGAAGCTAGAGCTACAGCTTTAACCTACAAAAACTTCAGGGAGAACTGAAGATTTATTTTTGCTTTGTTATTGATATTTCCACATAAGCAACCCTAGAAGGTAATTTTCCAGTAATCTTCCTAAGAGAATTAGAAAGTTTATGATGACTGTAATCTTTATGCTTCTTTATCAGTGATACAACTCAGTACAGAGCTTTGTTTTGTTGTTTGGTGATTGGTTTTTTTGTTTTGTTTTGTTGGTGTTGGGTTTTTTTTTTTGTTTGTTTTGATTTTTTCCCCAATCTTTGCACATCTGACATTTCTTCCTTGTTTGTCTGGTCTGCAATGTGTTCCTCACAACATATCTGACTATATCCCTGTGAAAGAGACAGTGTTAACCCTATTTGGCAAATAAGGTACTGAGAGACAGTGATGATTGCCTGTGTTTCATAGCAACTGCCCAGAATGCTTAATTTGTTGAAAGTTAAAAAAAGAGCCTGGGAGCAAGGATGGCCTGTTCTTCTTCTGCCTAAAACTCCCAAGGGGTGTATAATCAAGGACACTAGACCCAGGCAGACACCTGGGAGAACATAAAGTAATTCCAGTGACTATTTCTAAAAGCTTTCTAAAATTAGTTAGGCTAGTTTAATCTCTCTGACTCTTGATTCAAGACCCTGGTCCACAAAATGTCCAACTATCTTTCCAAGACAGTCCCTATTTCATACTGAATGGAGCATGTTAGTTCATCAAACTGAATTAGGTTCTGCTACATTCTCTGGTCCATTAGCTTCCTTTAAACCTCGTTCTGTATTAGCTAACTCATTGCAGCACACAGCTTGAGTTAAAAGACGTGGTTTGCATAAATTTATAGTGAAAATAGCCTTGTCATCTTCATTTGTGTGGGGTAGGAGTTCTGTCCCTTAGCACAAGAGAGGAAGTGCTGCTTAAGGCAGCCTTTACCACCTACTTGCCTTCTAGAGTTGCAGTAAAATTTCAAGGAAGAAACAACAATGACCCATTACCAATGCCTTTTTCCCACTAAAATGTCTTCCCTTGGAATATATCAAATGGACACCCCCCCTTAACTCTCATTAGGGGGTTAGGATGTTTAGAGGGAAATACAAACCCCTATTGCTAGGCTGAGAAAGTATTCCCCTCCTTAGTGTATAAATGTTGATAAGATAAAATAAAGGCAATGCTAGTGGCTGATTTAAACCCAAAAGCCCAGAGACATTTACATTCAGTGCATTCACCTGAGGAAGCTTCTCTACTGTAGTAGGGTAGATACAGTTTTCAGCAACAAACAACATACCTAGCATCAACTAAGTCAACTACAAAAAAAAATGATTTTACCAATTGATGAGCTTGGATATTTAATTTAGTCTTCCTTTGGATAGCTGTGGTTCCTACAACAGTTGTTACATCTTAACAACACACAGGAAGCTCTCCCCTTTGAATCAGTCTGACCTAAGTGAAAGCAAGGAAGCTCTCTGGGCTCTATAATACTGCAATAATTTTTACTATGCAATGTTTTATTTTTTTTCCACGTGGAAATCAACATACATGCATCAGGGCTGGCACTTGATCCTGACCTCAAAGAGTCCTTCAGCTACCTAGATTTAGATGTGAATCATAACCTATGTTTGCAGTCTGTACTCAGTTTAATTTATTATTACTGGTTTTCTGATTAATCCTCCATCTCCCAATGAGTAACATGCTTGCAAGGTTCAGGCAAACAAGACAGAAGGCTGCAGAGGAGTTCAGAGTTCTGTTTTTAGAAGGGGTGTGGTTAGTAGGTCAAGAGAGGTTCTCCTCTCCCTCTGCTCTGCCCTAGTGAGGCCACATCTGGAATATTGCATCCAGTTCTGGGCCCCTCAGTTCAAGAAGTACCTCAGGGAACTCATTGAGAGAGTCCACCACAGAGCTGCAAAAAATTATTAATGGAGTGGAACATCTTCCTTATGAGGAGAGACTGAGGGAGCTGGGGCTATTTAGTTTGAGGAAGAGGAGACTAAGAGGTGACCTCATTAATGTTTATAAATATGTAAAGGGTGAGTGCCAAGAGGATCTTCTTGGTGATGCCCAATGACAGGACAAGGGGCAATGGGTGGAAGTTGAGGCATAGAAAGTTCCATGGAAATAGGAGGAAAATTTTTTTTCACTGTGAGGGTGATGGAACATTGGAGCAGGCTGCCCAGGGGGGTTGTGGAGTCTCCCTCTCTGGAAGCATTCAAAACCCTCCTGGATGCATTCCAGTGTGATCTGGTACAGGTGATCCTGCTCTGGCAGGGGTGTTGGACTGGATGATCTTTCGAGGTCCCTTCCAAACCCTAACATTCTGTGATTCTGTAATTTTTGGCATACTACCTTGATAGCTGCTCTATATGCAATCTCTAAGTGAAAGTGATAAATGCCTGAAGTACCCCAAGTCAGACATAATTTGAGAAGTGAATGAACAGTTTTCCTTTGCAGGCAGTGATTGAAAAATGTCAACTTTTTGTTCCAGCTGGCATGCAAGACAGCCCATGTCAGGCTAATCTGACCATGTCAGGTTCATCTGACAACACATATGAGCTAAGTTCTTCCACATAATTTGTCTTTGCTAATTTTAACCAAGAAAAGTGTATTGACGAGGGAATTAGTTAAGAGCTTTCCTTTAACTTGTCTATGCTATTGCAATATCTTCATCAAAATATGCAGTGTAGCAAACCTACATAATATTAATTACCTTTGTTTCCATGTCTCAGAGCCAGGGATTCCCAGAGGCTCCCAAGGTTCATGCACAACCTGCAAAAAATATGCAGAATTACAAAGGAGGTCTTGCAGGAGATGTTGCATTTAATTTAGGCATTTCCTTGCAGGTGAGTTTTGTTACATAGGACTCCTAATCTGATTTCTCATGTTTAAACATCCATTGCTTGGTGATCTTAAAGGTCTTTTCCAGTTTTAGCAATTCTGTGAAATCTTTGAAGTCCCCGTTCAAGATTTTCTAAACTGTGGCTCCTTTGTTTTAAAACTATCCATGCTCATCCCTGTTAAAAGGCAACATCTTTGGGAAAATTTGAGCAAAACACCCTCACATGTCTGATTTTATGAAGGAATGCAGTGTTCATTTCAAGAAATTACTAACTCTTACTGTTTAGCAACAAGCATTATGATGACAGTGCTCTTCAGGATTACAAAGATAAAAATCCATGTCTGATAGTATTAGTGAGACAGAAAGGCTGATGGATCCTGGGGTCAGGTTTTAAAGCTAAGAAGGAATGCTTTCTGTGAATATTTATGAGAAAGAATTAGCTTGGATTGATACTGGAAAGGACCCCAGTAGTGTGCAAGCTGTGTCAATTACATCGAAGCTTTCCAAGACATTTTTGCTTGCACAAATGACTCACCTTTTAATCAAAACATAAAACATTAATAATACTGTATTGAAATACAGAAAACACAAGCAAATAGCATACCTGTTTAAATTTGTAGCTGGAGAAAGTGTTGCTAGGAATAGACAGCAACAAGAAAAGTATGCCCAAATCACAAATTGCAGTTTTTGTGTTCCATTCTAATTTTATCTGAGATGTTTAATCCTTGTATAATCCTCAGTCCAGGTGGTGAACTGCATGTTGAGAGCATAAATCTAGATGGATTATCATTTCACAGATATTTTTGGTAATTTCTTCATCTTGGAGGAAGTGGGCCCTGGCAGTGACAATAAACATTTTAACATTTTGACAGTATGGTGACAAATTTTAAAACACAAAGCCACCATGAAACCTGGGCACAAGGTGCACTTTGTCACATTTATTCCTTTCAAATTAACTTTTGGCTTGATCAAATCAGATAAGATCAAAGAGGACACTGAAAAAACAAAAATCCAGAAGCTGGTCTAACAACTCTCTATTTGCTTCCTTGTATATTAGAAAGAAGCATTTTTGCTCTTTTTTCTCTTCCTAAGGTTTCCGTCTGATATTACTAACTTCTCAGTCCTATTGCTTCATTCTCTGGTTATCATGAAGGAATTGCATCTTTGCAGCATGAAAGCAGCCAGACTTGTTCCTTCTCCCAGCACTTGTCAACAGGAGTGCTTTGACTTTGCAGGAGAGAAAATGGATTACTTAGATTCACTACTGATATCTCTCAGCATGCTGCAGCCCAGTGCAGACAGCCTGGGGAAGTCTTACAGATCCTCCACAAAGCACAGACTCAAGGGATGGAGAACAACAGATGAATTTCTGTACAAAGCTGATATCAATGATCATGCCCATGCTGTGTGGAGGACTTACATTATCCTTTTAGTTGACATAGGTACTCCAAGGTGCTCTAATACCACCTCTGAATACTGAGTCTGAATAACCTGGGTATAACCACCAGGAGCGTTTTTCTCTGAGAGATTAAATATGTAATGTTTTACAACCCAGTTTAAACAGATCCCATGTAAAATTCAGGACTGGTTTTCAATATGTAATTTACTTTTAATTTTTAAACAAGTTTCTT
The DNA here is from genome assembly GCF_027791375.1 of Indicator indicator. Lineage (NCBI taxonomy): Eukaryota > Metazoa > Chordata > Aves > Piciformes > Indicatoridae > Indicator > Indicator indicator. The sequence goes on along the minus strand of NC_072026.1, from coordinate 7,710,677 downwards.
GTGAGGATTTTAATGTTATTATTTGTATCTATGGAATGATGAACAAATTAAAACACAAAAATCTATAGAAAATTTGAGATGTAATCTTTAATCTATTCTGGTAAAATGAAATTTTAACCAATCATAAATTTAGGAGAAATCAGAACTACATCTGTCACAATATAATTAGATTGCTGAGTTGTCAAATAACAGCAATCCATTATCCTTACATAAACTCCTAGTTTCCAAGGCAATTTAGTCTCTAAGCTCTGAAGAGCTGGTGGTTAAATAAGTATGTTTTTCTTTTAAGTTTAATGTAGGGAAAAAAAATGAAAATCAAAACAAAGGACAAAAATAATTATGAGCAGTAACAAAATGAATCAAATCAAATGATGTATTTATTTTATACCAACATAAATTCTTTAAAAAAAAAAAAAAAAAAAAAGGATTGTTTGGAAGAAATTTTGATTAGGAAACTCCACTGCTCTAAGAGTGTTAATCCAATGCCTTTTATCATTAATGAATGGCCTCCATTAATGGAGTCTCCAGATACTTTATTTCACTTTTTTGCAAATCTACTTGCAGCAGGGTTTAGAAATAATGCAAAAAGAAGCTTACATGAAAAAGAAATTAAAATAATAACTCATTTGGGAGGAAGGGAAATGGACAACCCTCATTTGCTCTTACAGGAAATCTATTCCATTGATCTAACATTTAGATCCAGACAAAAAGTAAACACATATAGATTCTAGAACAGCAAATGGAGGGCTTATTTTGAGGTGCATTGATTTTCAATTTGTGGAACAGGTTGTGCTTAACAAACAAATAACCCAACCCCCCCAAATTAAGTTATGTATTACTTTGATTTTGTGACCAGTAATTAAAACCAACCAAAAAAAAAAAATCAAAACTAAATAACACCTCCTCTCCCTCTCCCCCCCAAACAAACAAACTCAAACAAACAAAACAAAGAGAAAAGTAGTGAATTTTCACAATACAAGTCAAGATTTCACTATGCCTTTTCTCATTCCTATGTAACTACCATACTTAGTGTTACTCTGTCAACTCTATTTCTCCATCCTTGGAATTTGTATTTTCTCCACGACCTTTGTTTCCATCCTCCTCTTCTGCTCTCTAACTTTTTTTCTTTATTTGAACCTGAAACTGAGATTCTTTGCATGCTATAAAATGCTATAAGAAATATGAAAACAAAGCGAGGGGGAAAGGAATGTGTTTATGTGGAAACTCAGCTGACTGTACACTGCCTCAGAAACCTTTAGCTTACTGGAGATCTTCCCTCAAAGAGTGGATATTTAACATTGCATCTTTCAAGAAAGCTTAAGAAGGCAAAGTGTGCATAGAGGAAATAAGAGATGTAGTCAGGAAAATTTGTTTCTTCAGTACCAAATCTGTGATCACAGAATCGACCAGGTTGGAAGAGACCTCTAAGATCATCAAGTCCTACTGATCACTCAACCCTATCTAATCAACCAGACCATGGCACTAAATACCTCCTTCAGTCTCTTAAACACCTCCAGGGATGCTGACCCCAGCACCTCCCTGGGCAGCCCATTCCAATGGGCAATCTCTCTTTCTGTGAGGAGTTTCTTTCTAAGATCAAGCCTAAACTTCCTCCTGCACAGCTTGAGACTGTGGCCTCTTGTTCTGTTGCTGGTTGCCTGGGAGAAGAGACCAACACCCACCGGGCTACGACCTCCCTTCAGGTAGTTGTAGACAGCGAAAAGGTCTCCTCTGAGTCTCCTCTTCTCCAGGCTAAACAACCCCAGCTCCTTCAGCCTCTCCTCCTAGGGCTTGTGCTCCAGACCCCTCAACCCAAGATGAGGCTGACTCTTACCAATGAGCTTGTTCATCAATCAGGATTATTATTATTTCCTAACAATTCTGTGTGGCAACACCTTAGGATACCATGAAAACTGTTTCCACAATAGGTGACTACTGTACAAGTATTAATCCAAAAGCTTTATAAAAGTGTAAAACACTGCTGTCTACTGGCTAATTTCCTCCAGACCAACCTGTGATCCAGAAACCTAATGACTAGAAGCTCTTAGTTTGGTTATCCAAGTCTGACTGTATATGTCATTCTGGCAAATGAATGACAACACGTATGGAAAACAAAAATTAGGCTCTTTTCCCAGATAGTCTTCATCTGGGTATTTATAAACTGTATAGATAGGGGAGGGAGAAGAATTTTCCTGTTCTGTTTAAAACATTTTCTTCCTTGTCATTGAACTAGGAAAGGTAGGCAGATGGACTGTGCTGTTACTTTTAATGGCATTCTCATATAGCTTTTTATTACCAAACCAAACCCTCCCTGTCATCTTATACTACTATTGTGAAGATTCCTCCTACTCCTCCACTAACAGTATCAATGAACTGTTTATTGCCCCTTGATAAAGCTTACTTTTTAGCTTTTACCACAGATTAAAACATGGAATCTGGTTCTGTGACTGCGTATAGTGTCTCTGTATTATTCTCCCTCATCTTCCCATGCTGTCTTTGCTTTTCTGGCTGCACATGCCTCTTAAAATGCAGCCTTTATTGCTTGCTGTTAAAGGGTTCGGTGTTTTTTGGGGTGGGGGGGGAGTAGAGGGGGAAAAGACATATTTTGGCTCAGACTGCTATGCCATTGCTGTGCCTCTTGCTTATTCTGTTCACACAACTCACAATTCAGAAAGCTGCAACTTAAAAAAAGATCCAGCATGAGAGAACTGAAGTCAGGAGGTGGCTTTGTCATGCAGACACTGATGTGAGCACTGATGTGCAAGTATCTGTGGGTCTGGCTGCAGCATATTGCCTTCTTTCCCCCAAATAAAGTAATTCACAAACAAGATTCCAGTAGGCTGTTATTTGGCATGCATTATCCTTCCCTTCTCTGTCATGTGCATTCAGACACACTAAGAATTATTCATGTGGCAAACATCTGGATTTACATAGCAGCCAGCAGAGATAATCCATTCTGGCATACAGAAGGAACATGTACAGAACAGAGCTAAGAACCCTACCTCAGAACCTTGTGAGAAGCAGGCCAATACTACTGTACTCTCCATCCAGCTGGAAAAGAGAAATTTAGGGAGAGAATTATGACAAATTACAGAAATTTCAGAGGAAGTATTGTGTGGCACATGGACACTACCTAGCACCTTTACAGAAGCTTATGTCTAAACCCAAGATAATTTGTCCTTTTGTTGCTAAGAGTGATTTACAAGGAAGGCAATAAAATGAAACCGTTCCAAATAAACTCCAAAACAAAACAACATCTGAGAGCCTTTATGGGAAAGTAAACAAGCTTACAAAAGTGCTAATGCATGCTATTAACAGCTATGTGTGGGCCTAGTAGAATGTGTCTGTCACCATCTAGAGGCAAGAACCACAAATTGTACTCAAGCCTAAGGGAAACCATAGTTAGGATTTATCTAACGCAAGCAAAGGGTATTTTAATCTAGGAATAAAAGAGATGCAAAAATTTTAATAGAAAGCCTAAGGGATCTCAGATTCTGATAAGTTTTCCTACTCAGGGAATAGACAAGAAAATAGCTTTTCCATAAAGGGTTCACTAAGGAAGTGAAATGAATCTCTTTGCAAGGAGCTGCCACTGTTGCTTTCCCAATGATATGTTCCAGGCTTAAGAGAAGATTCTTACGAATATCCTTCCAAAATACCTCACAAGTCTTGCTTCTTTTGGGTTATGAAACTGTTTTCTAGGCACTGCTTTGCTTTTGGCCTGGAGGAACCAGAGATTGCCAAAAGGGGTTGTACAAGAGGTGGAGACAGCAACAAAAACAATGCTCACACTCTGAAAGCCGAAATCATATGAAATCAAGTGAGCTAGCTGAAGGCAGATGACTACAGGGTTAGCTCCATTTGGTTTCTTAGTGAATCCAAAGTTTGTGCCTGTAAAAGGAAATCATGGTGATCACACCTCAAGTGCAAGAAGCATGTGGCTATGTGCAGTTACCACAAATCACCTCTTTTGCTCACTTCCACCCAACTCCTTTTTCGGTAGTTCCAGTATCAAAAAATTCTGCTTTTCCAAATTCTCTCTTGAGGGAAACATTTCAACTCTTGGCAAGAAGGTGATTTCTGCACGAATTCCACTGCCTAGGAAGGTATCAGGCTCTTTTTTTTTTTTTTTTTTTGACTACTGAAATAGATGTGTAGAACAGCTGGAAAACAAGGATTGCAGATATGATGAAACACATCAAACACATCTTTTCCCATACTAGATGTTGATTAGATGAAGCATGCCTGCTGAGGTTGAACAAATAACAGCCTTTTATGCCTTTTATTATCTGAAGCTGGAAAAAAAATGATAGTAAAATGTAATAACAAGTTCTAAATTATTTTCCTAGTCTCAGTAGTATCTCTGTTTGACTTAAGCTCTAAAAATATTAATACAAAATGCTGAAAGAGATAATGAGACAGTGGTACTTCAATGTTTCTCTCACTGATGTCACAAGAATGGTTTATTGATTCCATTTAATTCCTAATTGGCTCACATTATTAAATTACCAGCAATCAGGCCAGAAAAATAGTTTAAATGATCAATCAATGCAAAATAAGGTCAAGATTATTAGCGACAGATTGGATAGGCAGATAAATAGATCAATGGAAAGGAATAAATATAGATCAATGAGAAGTTTAGACTACATGGAAAAAGTAGGTTGACCTTTTTTCTCCTTTTTAATTACATGCCCACTAGCTTTTTCTGTGGGGACTCGGAATCTTGAAGTCTATTTCTACACTACATAATTATAATTCTCAGATCTGACTGATCATGTCAAGTCTTGAAGCAGAACAAATAGTGAAAACTAGGCACACTGAGATGTTGATCCATCAAATTACATTAGCAAAGTCTCAGTTTAATAGAATCCTCTCCTAATTCCACCAAGTTCAGATATGAAGAATACTTAAATACATTAAAAAAACCCTCCACATTAATTAAACAAATTTACAATAGATTAGTCTAGACTGGTGCATAACCTTACATTTGAGCTGCTAGATTAGGCTGACTATAAATTAACTGCATTTTTTTTCTAATATATCTCAATCATTAATTCTGAAAGCAGAGCACAGTTCTAATTTAACTAATATCTCCAAGTTCTCTTCTTGCCTTTGTCCTGTCACACCACTGAATGGAACATCATATAACATCTAGTAAAATTTTCACTTTGACAAAGTGTGTCTGATCTTGTCTCAGCCACTTCCAGAACATCTTATATGTTTGGCCTCATTAGCCAGGAATAGGTTGGATTCTTCTTAATGATCACTAGGGATCACTCAGATTTTTGCATAAACCAGGACAAGCTACTTGATTTTTCTGTGCCTTGGCTTTTCCACCTGAAAATGAACACGTTGATTTTTGTCCCCTTTTCTTTAAATGAGATTCTGGTGAAGAATACTGCTTAATGTTAACAAGAACAGAGCTGGCTTGTGTTGGGTTGGGGTTTTTTGTTTGTTTTTTTTTTTTTTTTCCCCTATCAAAATGTCACCTCAAGTTTGGAAGTTAAAAGCTTGTTAATCATGTTAAATCTATATGCCTGTTGTTGGTTTAAGGAAGGCTCTTTGTTGTACTGCTAACTACTCAGAATAAAATCTATGTCTTGGTGTGCGACTATATTACTTTCATGGGTCTCCCCAAAGCTCTCTTCCAAGGAATATCTGGATATAGGTCTCTGTATGTCTCCAGGTGCATCCACAGGTATAACGCAAAGCAGGGACAACTTTCTAGGTTTAAGCCTATCTCCTTCCTTACCAATTCTGCCTCCATGAGCAGCTCATTGGAAGTAGATGGGAAGCAGAAAAGTTTGTCTTCACTAGTAGTCCCCCTCTCCAGATCTGGGTGGAAAAGTAAGTCCAATCATAATGATCCAGAAGGATATTTTCTTGATATATCTACCAGGTGATTTATTCACTATACAATGACACTTTAGAAACATATGAGCCAGAAATACCTATGTTTCTATGAAAACTGACCTCTCATCCACTCTTAATTAGATGCAAAACTTTTCCACATGTACTTAGCAGTAAGATTTCTGAATATATTATTTGCTCTCTATTCAGTCGTGTTGTTTTTTTTTTAAATTACTTGAATTTTCCATTTTTCTCCTACTGTATCTCACACTCCTCAGTCTTCTTAGTCTCCTACTGCTATTCTATACACTTGCCCACAGTAGCAGTGGCAGCATTAGGGCTGATTGAAACCATTGACAACTATACTGAAAGATGAAGGCACTGAAGTCAGTCATGGAAAGTTTTTACAGCCATTTCATGCTTTCAGGAAGTTCCAAATAGTGGGGGAAAAACAAAACAAAATAAACAAAAAACCACCAAAGCAAACAACAAAAACCACCACCAACAAACAAAACCCAGAAAAAAAACCCCAAGTCTAAAAAAAAGTAAGAAGAATTTAAAATGATTCTTTGTGAGAGCTAGCAAAAGCCATTTCAAAATATTTCTGCACTACATTTTCACCTCTCATTTGCCCTCTGAGTCTCAAATGCTGACTTCTCTGATCAAAGTGGTTTCCCTTACTCCTCTTCAACTTCAGTGGCTGTTGCAGTTACTTTACTCATTCTTCCAGATTGCACACTGCTTTATCTTCCAGGTCTGCAGAGTTCTCCTACCTGCAAACAAAAAGCACTACTTATCTTCTTTTATAGCAGATAAGGGCAGCACGGGATCCTTCAGCAGTCTTTTGATGATGTACATTATTTTAGATGTCTGGTCTATGAGTCTGGATACAGCAGAACAGATGTCTTTCTTTAGACAGACTCTTCATCAGCCTTTTCAAACTCCCACTGGAAAGCCACTGTTTATTCTCTCCTCACCACCCACCCAGGCTTGCTGCGCCTCAGCAGCTGCCGTAAAATTCTCCCCTTGATGCTAATGCATAACTCACATCTGCATTAATCAGACTACATATGTAGAAGCAGTGAGGGAGGAAATACATCCTCTAGTGAATTTGTAAACTCCAAGAGCATCTAAAAATATGTGTTATCTTTTCCTTGAATGTACTATTAAAAATAAAATAAAGCATCTCAAGCACACAAGATTCAGTTCAAAATATGCAGGCATTTGAAATAAGCTGAGTTCATTTTTTCCTTGGTGGTGTTCATGTCTATCTAAAATCAAATAAACAATAAACAACTGCAAGACACTCTGGAGAATATTTCAGCCCTGCCATACTAAACTAAAATGTGAAATATTGTACACAAACCTGACATTGGAACTTTCCTCAGATTGTCTTAAATCATGCTTGTCATGTGCATTTACATTAGCCACTGAATACTAAACTGATTCCACAACAAAGTAAGGAGAAAAAAAGAAAATGATTTTCTTCAATAAATTGCAATTCCTTACTACAGGAGTTGCAAGAAAAAAATGACAAATGACAACACATCTTTTCTTAATTTTGAGACAAAGTCACCAGCAGGGGAAGACAAAACAGAACAAAATAATTTCGCACTGAAAATAAAAATATTAGGCTGAGAAAATTAAAGCAATAGAGAAAATGTCAAAGGGCAGATAAGCTCATCAGATAGTTATATTACCAGTAGCACACAGACATCCAAATATCTTTCTCACAAGTGATTTGAGATTTAACAGAAAAGAAATTCCTGATTTACCACACTGAAAGGTATCCAATGGTTTGTCCCAGGGTGCCCATGGAGTGCAAAGCCAGGTCTTCCCTGCTCTAGGCATCATTCTTGTGTTTTACCATGCTTTGCCCATGGTCACAAGAAGTAATGCAGTAGAAATGTGTGTTCACAACATCCAGTTATGTCAAGCTCTAAAGCAAAAAGAGAAAAGGGGGTGGGGGAAAGAAGAAAATTTAAACAGAAAGCTGATAAACATATTCTGGGAAGCAACTGACTGTTTTGTTTACTGAAATTTAGAAAGGACAAAAGATGAGCTTTGGAAGCAGAATAAAATTCAATTTATCACATAAAGCAAATGACCTACCCTAATAAAGTTATATCTGTCATCTTTTAGGTGGCTTCCTCATGTAAATTATAGCAGTCATGCACATGATGATCTTCATCACTATTCTGAGGACACTGATAGATTACAGAGCCAGCAAGGTCTTTCTAGGACTTAGACATATTTCTCCTCTATCTGTGAATAAATCAGAGGAAAATTTTCAGTGGAAGGCAGGTGTGCCCTTCCTGAATTCCTTTTGTGCTGCTGCCTGTGTACAGGGGATCAGTAGTCCATTTACCAGCTTGATTGAAACAACTCCATGAGGGCTGCACAAACATTAGCCATGTGGATAGATTTGCTTGTGGGAAATTATACTCTTTAAGCTACATGGAAGTAAAAGTCTTAAAGAAAAAAGTGTCTTAAAGCAGAATAACCAAAGATCACCATACTTAGCAGGCAAATTATGTTTTCAATATCACAGTATTGCAGCATATCAGAGGTTGGAAGGGACCTCAAGAGATCTTCAGGACCAAGCCCCTGCCAGAGAAGGACCACTTAGGGTAGTCTGCACAGGAATGCATCCAGGTGGGTTTTGAAAGTCTCCAGAGAAGGAGACTCCATAACCCCACCCTAGGGAGCCTGTTCCAGTGCTCTGTCACCCTCACTGTAAAGAAGTTTCTCCTCATGTTGAGGTGAAATCTCCTATGTTCAAGTTTGAACCCATTGTTCCTTGTCTTATCACTGTGAACCACTGAAAAGAGCCTGGCCCCCTCCACTTGACACCCACCCCTCAGATATTTATAGACATTGATCAGATTCCCCTTTCAGTCTTCTCTTCTCAAGACTAAATAGCCCCAGGGATCTCAGTCACTCTTCATAGGGGAGATGCTCAAGTCCCCTAATCATCCTCATGGCTCTAATACACTTTAATGTATTTAATTTGCTATACTGTTTTAACTTCTTTTCAAGCATTCCATCTAGGAATAATTTATCACTGTACAGGTTCCGCAAGTATATTAAAGTTACACCATTATGCAACCACCCTTATGACCTGCAATATTAATTGAATCAAATGACAAATAAACCAGATGAAAGCCAGGTATTCTGAGAAAGATGGGACAGTGATGCAAAGAATGGATGCAACCTGAGGAGCAGCAATGACTGTCTGGGTGGAGGGAATGGAGGAAAGAAAAAGCAAGCTAGCACTTCTGAAGATTATTAAGAGTGATCGTTTTCTATGGCAGGTGCTAATGCAATAAGTGTGACTTAGCTGGGAGTAGGAAAAATGTCCAAAAAGCAGTAAACTAGTGAATGAAATGAGTTAATGGACATGAAAAATCAACACACAAACAAGCAGGTTTTAAGTTCTTTTCTAGGCAGAGTCCTAAATACATAATAACATTTTACAGGGATGATGTTTACAAGAGTTAAGGAAAAGCTCATTTAGGCAGCAACATGAAAACAAGCTGAGACACATGGCTGTTGCTCTAAGAAACAATTTGCCTATGATCCTGCTGTGAGTCTGTGAAAAAGGCAGAATGAATAAATACGCAGGTCTGTAAATTCCTTTTTTAACTGCTTGAACCTTCCTAGTTGGGACCAAAGTGTGTAGCGACCTGAAATGTTCACAAATTCATTGACTTTTACCAGATTTAAACCAAGACCTTCTGGCAATGCACTCAGCACTTTTCAACCTCATCCTCTTAGCTGAAGAGTTTCTTAACCAGATCCTTAATTTTCAAATATTCAGAGTTTTTCATTATCTTCTGCCTTTCTTTGGTTTTCTTTGCTACCTTCAGTACCAAACATCATGACTCCTGCTAGTTCAGAAGGTCTGTGTATACAGCCCACAAGTAGGGAGAGGGTGGAGACAGCTAAGTTAAAAGCTTTCTGCCTTCTACTTTAATAAATAGATAGATAAGACAGATAAACAGGCAGATAAAAAGAAAAAAAAAAGAAAGAAAACTAAAAGGCATTTCTGTGTAAAGATATATGATTATGTAACTGAAGACAAAGATTTCAGATCTCAAATGTGAATATTTCTTTGTTAAATCAGTGTTTTTGACATAAATTCAAAGACTGATGCTGGGAATGGTTCAAAATATCTTCTAAGTACTGCAGACATGGGTTTAATCCTTGGCTTTGCAGGACATGAAAATAATATAACTGCTGTAATTTATATAACATATATAAACTTTCATCAGCCATTGAAATTTGAAATGTCAAGTAGTGTAGTATCAAAGATATTGTATCTTCTGATAAGGACACACCACCAAATGTAGTTACCTTAATTCATATGACCTTCCCTCAGCAGAAAAACACTCTATATGCAAAAATACATTTTCATAGTCACTTAGGAACCTATTAAGTCATAAGTTTAAACAAATATCTAACAGTAGGATTCCTTGCAAAACCTTTTCATAGATAAATTGGGCTAAAGATTATTAGAAACTCTTCTCTGAAATTAGACTGTGAAAATATTTTAAAAGCAGGTGGCTCTTTTTGGTTGTTTTCTAAATGAATGTCAGACTCCTTGTTCTGATAATGAAGAGGAATCCACCAGAACAAAAACAAATACACAAAAAAAAAAAACCCAGGTAACTAAAAACCTCACCAAAAAACAGGTCCCATCCTAGCCTGTCTTCTAGAATTATTTACAGAATAGACCAAAAAAAAAAAAAAAGTTAAAATGTGCAGAGGTGCTTTTTACCCAAAGGCACAGTTCATAATGGTCCTCCTGATATTTAAAAAAAAAAAAAAGCTGACTTATGTTTGTAAAAAGAAATGTCAGAACAGAAAAAGACACCTACCACTCACAGGGAACTAGGGGAAATATGAAACTCATCATCTGGTGGTGACACATGGGCTTTATAAGGAAATTAGCCTATTTATTTGCACATTGAAAAAGTCTTTTAAGTTGACAGATTGGATTCCTTTGCACTTCCAAGACCCTAAGGCTTATCTTCTCATGAGGAGCAAAAGAGGAATTAGCATCAAAGCAACTTTCTGCAATAAGTAGTAGGTTTTTTTTTTCCTTGGCAGATTTTGATTTATTACAATACTCTGTAATGCAGGGATCTTAGGTAAGACAGATTTTTCTAACTTGGGAAATTACAGCTGAACCTGATTTGCAGGCATAGTTTATTATTAGGCTTACTTTATTATACTATATGTTGTATTGATCTGGCAAGGAAAACTGAAGATTTGTGTATGGACTAAAACTACATGCATAACAATATCAATTCTATGATTATTGTAAATATCTGTAATAATAATAATAAAATCACAAAAATAAAACAAAACTTCTCTTTGAAATTATTCCCCTGAGTCTCTTAAACACAGCACCTTAAGTGACTACAAGCAATGGAGTAAGGATAATTCAGAGATATTCCAGTAGAATTTTCTTAGTTGGTAACAGTGAAAGTTGATAAGAAATATTGTAAAGAAAGAATATTTAAGAAAGGCAAAACAATCACAGAACACAGATTCTACTTTCAGAGAGAAAGCTCTACCACTACAGCTAGGAGGGCTGATCAAAAAGCAGTTGTACCAGGCAGAATGCAAAAGAAAGTGTTATTCTTAAAAAATATATATATATAATTGATTAGTCTTAGCTCTCTGTCCTAGTCAGTTGTGAAATACTATGAAATGGTCCTACAAGATTTTTAAAAATTTTATATATATAATCATAGCTTCTTTCCTGACCTATTATTTCTAATTTTATTATTTTCCATTTTTTTCAGCTGTATTAATTGGCTTTCACCAGCTTCTATTAAACTTGTGTGGTTTCCTTCCAAAATAGATATTTCAGTGTATTTCCTTGCAGTATTTCCTTTCTGCCTCATAGAAGGGATTGAAAAGGATTTCCATAGCACTTGGAAAACATCCAGGTACTATGTGACCTCTTTTTGCTGATGATCACAATAGAGAAAATGTTGGAGTACAACTGAATGGCCTGACCAAAGAAGTCCTATTTCTGACATACTCAACCAAAAGCACCCTCAGGCAAATTGCAAATTGAATCTCAAGTGCAGTGAAATAAAGCATATCTACACTTCTGTCTTTGAGCAGGAAAAACAGAGGAGGAAAACACTCATACCTTGTTCTCAAGACGTACAGAGGCCACATTGTGAATGTCCAAGCATGACAAGAAGCCAGTTGACAGCTGGTTAGTTGAAAGCTGGTACCAACAACTTTCATCTACTCAAGATTAACAGATCCAGTGGTTCAGCTAAGCTTCATTGCTGTGAAATGGTCCAACAGTACTGATGCTGGGTTTTGTTTGTTTCTTTTTTCCTTTTCTTTTTTGTGTGTGTGCTGAGGGGGCTGGGGGGAGAAGAGGGACTTTTTGTTTCTTTCTTTCTTTGTTTTGCCTTTTTTTTTTTTAATTTTACTTTTTTCCTGACCTAATTTTTTGTTGCATCTTTCACATTTTGCAGTGATGTTAACTAAGCTTGTCATCAGCTCATATTCATGACACATCTTCAGAGACAAGTCATCTAAAGTTAATTTTTAGCATTATATTAATGCCTTCATAATTCAGTATTCACACAGTTTTAAGGAAGGTATAAGCAGTAAGAGAATTAGTGATGAAATTTCAAATGTAGGTAAAAGGGGAACATGATTCTTCAGCTTTGAACAGATTCATCTGTAATTGCTTATAGAACAAGCCAGTGCTAAGATTTTCTTTGTGCTTGTGTGACTATTATGTTTAACTCTCCAATGACCACAGAAAACATACTGGCTCCAATAAGATTTAGGTGAAGTATTTAAAGCCAGACATGGCATCTTATGCACACAGATGTCAACAGCAGTTCCTCTGTGACTGAGTTTTCTGAGGCCAGTGACATCTAGTAGTAATTTTAAATGACACACTGTTAAACTGAAGGGTACTGGGAACATCAGAAAGAGTCATATTTCCAAAAGTCCCTCTGTGCAGCAGGAAAATTACAGGAGTTTACCTCGATACCATAATCCACAAATGACAGTGCAGTCAGCATGTTTACATGCATTATCCTGTCAAGGAAGATAAGAACCTCACCTGCTTAAAGCTAAATTAGATCAGGCAGGGGCCATAGTTACTAGAAAGGACTCAAAAACTTTAACTATGAAAGTATGGAGTCATTTGATAGTCGGTCTCAAGACATCATCCAGAAGCTGCACAACATTTACTCAGAAGTTCCTGTAAATAAAAGAAGAGAAGAAGCCTGAATGGATTTATTTTCTTAATTTAGTTCAGAATACTAGACTATTACTTTTGGATAAAAAAATTGGGGTACTGAGCTTTGAGGCATTTGGGCACGGGTACCCTCAGTTAAAGCAAATCACTTTAATAATAAACCATGGCAATCAGTGATGAGAGACAAATGATGAGATACAAGTGGCTTAACTTTGTTCTTTTCTAGTTTCAGAAATATGAAAAATGATCTTGGTTGGCTATAAATATAACTTTTTACCCCCACAAATAGAACTGAGTTTTTTTTATCTGCCCAATGCCATTCAAGCCCAGGAGCCCCAAAGAAATTATATGTGTATGGACTTTTACCTGTCAGCAAAAGAGATAAAACCTAAAAAAAAAAAATAAAATCCAAAAGTAAGTTTGAGATAGTATCAGATATGGAAGCAGCATTTATATTTGGAACAGATTTAATAAGAACAAAAGAAAAGTAACACCTTTAGCAGCCACATTAAAGCCCTGAGGGGTTAAGAAAATTTGAACAGAAAGAAAACAGCAGTGTTAAAGATGAACCCAAAGCTGGGAGAGAATGTCTAATTTGCAACATAATTTAAAACTTATAAAATTTTTAATACTTTGGTTGAATAAAGTGTAGTAATGATGGTACCATTTTCTTTTTTTGTCCTGGAATTGATTCTTCTCCCTCTGAACTTAGCAAGAATATAAATGAACAAAGAAACAGGGACTGTTTAACAAACAAGATCCTTCCTTGCTTGACATAGGCTAGAAAGGATAATAATCAATTCATGTTGAATATTTCTGAAAGATTTATGACACAGCAAGAACAGTGCAAAGAAGCAGGAAAGACAGAAAGAAAAGGAGAAAAGGGATGTGGTCAGAATATGTAGAAGTGAAGAACGACTTGAGTATATGCTCAACTTTGATTTTATATCTCCCATTCAAATCAAGGAAAACATGCATGAAGTAATACTACCTCATTACCAAAACATGGATTTCAAAGTTTTAGAAGACTGATTTGGGGAAGTCACAAATATAGTCTAGAAGTCATTACCGAAACATGGATTTCAAGGTTTTAGAAGACTGATTTGAGGAAGTCACAAATATAGTCTAGAAGTCTATGAGGATGTTACTCTTTTACATGCTTTGTTATCTTTTGTAATTTCCTCATAGCTTCTTGCAAAATCAAATATTTAAGAGAAACACTACCTGGAGAACTCATTGCATCCACTTGTAAGGGAGGGGGGGAGGGTTGCTCCAAAAGGCTCATTAGCTCTATTCCTTCATGAATTCAGATGATTTCATACAGAAAGTACAGATGATGTGAAATGGTAAGCAATGTAATCAAAATCTGACTACAGATGCAATACTGGGTATTAAATAAACAACTAAACAAACAAACAAATAAATAAATAAACAAAAATGTAAAAGGTGCCTTTGAATCTACAAGATCAAGGGCTGTTGTGAAGCCAAGGACAGAAGGGGTTGTGTATTGGAGTAGCATAAAGGCTAAGTTTAAGTATGCTGAACTAGACAGGTTGTTTTCAGGGACGGAATCAATGCTCCTAGATGCAAATGCAGAAATCAATATGACCTCAAAGGGTGAAATGTTGAAAACAGTCTCTTGCCAGTGGAGAGGTCATAGAACCACAGAATGGTTTTGGATGGAAGGGACCTTTAAAGATCATCTAGTCCAACCCCTCTGCCATGGGCAGAGACATCTTTCACTAAATCTGGTTGCTCACAGCCCCATTCAACCTTACCATGAACACCTCCAAATATAGGGCATCCACAACATCTCTGGGCAATCTATGCGTGTGTCTCATCACTCCCATTTTAAAAACATTGTTATGCCCAATCTAAATCTACTCTTTTACAGTTCAAAACAATTGTCCCTTCTCTTGTCACTACAGACTTTGGTAAAAGTTTGTTAAAAAGTCTCTCCTGTAGATCCAGCAGAAAGTGAATACTAAAAAGTAAATAAGGAGGCATGAAAGATGTGAAGAAGACACAGAAGAGATAAGAGGGACAAGATATGCAGGGGAAAAAAGAGGTCTGGATTTCAAGTGGATTGTTTGATAGCAATACAAGGACTCTCTAAACAAAGAACTGAAGGGGGGCATATAAACACGACCTACATACACAGACATTTATCACATTGTCAGTGGTAGGCACCCATTTGTAAACAGAAATGCATAAACTACTCTTCCACAGACAGAATTCTCATACAACACAACTCCTCCTGACAAGTGCTTATTACCTGTCCTCGTGACAGAGACAGAGACTGCTTCAGCAGTAATACAGACAGAAACATAGCCACTTGCAGATGTTTTCAAAATGCACCTGCAAAAGATTTCCATCTCTGCATAGCTTATTTAATAGGGTTGTTCCCTATGCAGCCTGAGGCCAGAAGTGAGGCAAAGCTTTCAAAGAAGAGGTAATGTGCATTCTTGGAACAAAGGATGCAGCTGCAGAAATGGGCAACTCTGGGACGCATTTTGAGAGGCACAACTCTTTCCTTAAGCAACAGAAGGTGGGTTTGAATAGCAGCTAGTTGAACAAATGAAAGTGTTGCCCATGCCTCAAACTTCACATTGCATTTTTGCTTTTTATTTTTTTTTTTTTTTTAAGAACAGAAGAAGAGGCTTCATTTTCCCCTTTTATATATTTGGTATGATTCTGTTCTAGCCCTGAATTACAGCATCCATATTTATTTTGAGTCGGTTTTTACAAGTCATGCAGAGCTGTTTATGTGCAGTGGATTCTCTTGTGTCTGCAGCACCATTCCACACCAACTGTTGTTCTATAATTCCTTTTATAACTAAATAAATTGCAAACACTAAACTGGAACCCAGGCCTGCAACTTACAGCTGGGGCTAGGCAGAAATGAGAGGTGCCACATCCAGATGCAGCACAAAACGATACGGTGCGAGTTTTCCATTTGACAAAACCACACTTCAGTCCACCTTATTTAAGCTCTGTTGTATTTTGTCCACTAGAAAACCAGAAATGTGAGAACTAGCAGCAGCACTATAAAACAAGTGAAAGAGGAATCTCCCACCACTATCTCAGATTTGGATTTTTCAAGCCCCTTAAAACAAGTAAAGTAAAATGAAATTCGAACCATAGCATTACCTCGTCTGTGGGCATAGAGTTTCAATGGAAGATGCCTGGGTACAGAGGTACCAAGTGGGGTGCAACACTGTATCAGATCATTCTTAGTGGGTGGGAGAAAAATACAGATCTGTTAAAAATGTAATATAAATCACTGAATAAATACTACTTGAAGAGATATCACCATCATTAAGATAAGTTACTGTCCTTGGCTATTCTTTTACAAATACATTTTTTTAGGGATTCTGGTGTGCAAGAAAAATGAGTTAGCAGAAGACTCATCAGCAGTAAGTACAGACAGAAGCCAACTAGGAACTGGAAATGAGACATGCCTATTACTTGGTACTCCTGGCAGAAATTATCTTCTACAACAGGTCTTGGAGAAATTGTGCTGGAAAATTCTTTAGCCACATATTTAAAATGTTCTTTCATGGTTGAATCTTTATGACAGTTTTATGTATACTTTGTTTTCATACAAAACTTCATTTCATGACAAGAAAATACTCCCTTACACCTCTCTTTTCTCCCAACATCATGGCACTAAAGATCAATTAAAATAGGTGATTCTAATCCTGCTAATTTGATTCCCTCCACGCACACTGCCATGTTTTAATTCCCATCCAGCGTTCCTGATGTGATTTGTAAAAAACTAAAATCCCAAATTCTGTCATATCTGCTAGAATCTTCTTTTGTACCTGTGTTGATTGGTGCTCAAGTCAGTGTAAGGAACAGATAATATATGTTTTGTTGTTTTGACAACTGTTCCTTTAATCAAGAGCATAGATGTGTAAGCCTATGCAGACACAGGATTTGAGCAACTAATGTTTAAAGTAAATCTCATTTTAAAAAGCTTGACTGATGTATCAGTATGCCATGTGACTGTTTTGCAAATTGTAATTTGTACCCACTAGAATAAAAAAATAAAAAAAAAATTAAAAATTGTATTTTCTTTTAGGCATACCAGATCAAGCAAAAATCTCTCCTCTTTTGATGAGATTTGCTGTAGGTGCTCTAAGTAAGACAACTCTGCATTTGAAAAACAAAAAAAACCCACAACATTTTGAATGTAATGTATCACTTGTTAAATCTAGACTGTTCTCTGCTCTCCCTTGGAGAGTAACTTCACCCAGTCTTCACACAGCTTCCCCTGAACAAACCAACAATAGTTCACACTCTCTGGGGCAGAATCTGGTGAGTTCTGGAGTATAAATACCAAACATCACCAGCTACATTCATGGGACCAACAAGTTTCTCTAGATGTGACAAGCAAGACACCTTATGGTTGCAGACCGGGGAAAAAGTTTTCTCACAATGTGGCTTTGCCACTAAACTTCTAAAATTCAACTTAGTTAGTACAGAAAATAATCCTGGAATATACTTTTTGGATTTTAGCCTCTGAAGACAAACAAAGGTCACGTACAAAGATTTACAAAGGTGTCAGGTATCCCTGATTTGAGCTTGGCCAGAAGAAACAGAAGCAGCAAAGTTTTATTCCCCTGGTAATTATAACATCCTCTTCCAGTAGAAAACTTCGGCTTTTCAGGCCCACAAAGACTAAAACCACACAGTCAGACTCTCAGTTTTAGATTCAGACAGAGCAGCTAAAGCCATGCCTGAGCAGGCTGTGGGATAACTCGCTGTCTGCGGTTCCCCTAGATGCTCATTTTGCCCTCAGTTATAGCAGGAGCAAAACTAAGGTCTATGGGAAGTTTTGCACAGTGTAGCATCTGAATCAGGCTGTGGCCTCTTGCTATTTCTGTTCATTCCCTCTCACCATTAATACTTTCCAAGCCCAGAAATTTCCCTGACATTTACAGCATTTAGTGTGTCTGTGACAGGAAATTTATCTAATATCAAGGAGAGCAATTCTGCACATTTTAGCTTGTGCACTAAGTATGGGAAAGATTTTTACACATCACAGATGTTCCCAAAACAAGATTGGAAATCAACTCAATTACTCATAAACTTGCAGTGAGTCAGTCACACAAAAACAAGGGATGTGCCTAATTAAAAGGCTTTTACATGCACTTCTTTCCCCCCCCCCCCATGTCAGACTCAATCATTAATGCCTTAATAACCAGTTATTTTCTTCCAGCTAACATTAAAGCAGTGATTGTAGTTATAGAAGAAAAAACTAAACCAACATAGAGATCTAAATTTTACCCAGAGGAACATCTCAGAAGACAGGAGAGTTATACTGTTCAACCAGATGATACTACAGAGCTTATACTCAGCAAATGCAGTGGGAATATACCACTAGAACTAAAGAAATAATCATAGAATCATAGAATCATAGAATCAAGAAGGCTGGAAGAGACCTCAAAGATCATCGAGTCCAACCTGTCACCCTAAACCTCATGACTATCTAAACCATGGCACTAAGTGCCATGTCCAATCCCCTCTTGAACATCTCCAGGGATGGTGACTCCACCACCTCCCCGGGCAGCCTTCTTGTCCCTCAAGTAGAGTCATTCACCCAATGTATGCAACACCAACACACACACAGAGCTGAGGTGTTCTGATTTTACTGCATATTTGCAAAAGTGGGCATGCAAGGTAGTGATTTGCCTAAGCAAGCACAAAATCAGACCAAATGACACCAATCTATCAGCATTCATGCATCTTGGGTTAACAAATAGTAAATATTTAAAAACTACTCGTTAATATTCTGCTCCTCTATAGGCTAGTCCAATTCTTTGGTTAAAAAGTATAGTATTAAAAGAAAAAACACAATTCATGCACAAGTGGGGGGATCTTCTTCAAGGAAGTTGGTATCCTAAGAGAGGATATATGTCAATTAGATGCTAATCACATTATAATTAACATAGTTAACACAGAGTTCATCTATAGTTAGTCTATAAACTCTAAAACTGGTTATTTTGCCAAATTTATATAGTCTGTTTAGCAAGAGAGGTATAACTCCTCTTTAGAAGCTTTTCTTATCTCCTTATTTCAAAAGGCCTGTCATCTTTTGGCTATCATTCATTCATGCCTACACTTGATAGTCTGAGTTCATATTTGAGGTTCTTCTCTTCATTTTGTACATGCAAAACCATCTCATTATTAGAAGACTTTGCTAGATTGCACAAGAAATGATCTGTCATATAAATAAATACAAAACTTCACCTGATTGTGTAGTTACATTTTCCACCTTGGAAAACTGAACTGTACTATCATGGTTTCATTTATTTCACTAGAATGTTTTCTTTGTACTGTGTGGACCTTCTAAGGAGTGTTTCTCTTATGGCACAAAATAGTACCATGAAACATTTAAAATCTCATGTGCTGTCCTTAGAATTACAGAATCAGGATGATTATTTGATGAGAGTACAAGGCTTTCTAGATTCACTAAACTCACAGGTTTCTAAGTGAGCTTGTGAAAATATTTGCATATGATTATTGCTTTGCCTAAAAAAATATATATATATATATATATATATAATTTTAAACCCTCCAATACTGAAGTATGCATTGAGATTCAAATCTATTTTTAAGTTACCTTTAATTTGATTAATGCTTACCAAAGAGGACAGATAAATAAATGTAAAATAGCATAAATTTTTTAGGATTTCAATAGAATTTTAAAGCTTAGCATTTCTAGTTTACCTTCAGACTAACCCAAGTCTACAATTTATTCAATGTATGTTTTACTGCAGAGTGCTTCAGCAAGAGAAATTGCTTGTTGCAACTCCAGTTTCCAGTCAACTGCAGACATTTTTAAAACATAGATCTTCAGTACAAGTAGGATCCTGGCAAGCTAAGTATTCATGTTTGCAGCTGTCATTGCATTCACAATCATTTCTTCAACTTCAAGCTTAGGTTGCTAAAGCCTTAGACGTGCAATCCACAACATCACAGAAAAGGCTGTGTTTAAATGCTATTTTCCTACATCTAATTTGGAGACAGCCTTAGGATTCACTGCAGATTTTTCTACAGTGGGTTTCCTACAAGCAGTTTTATGCCAACCATTGTACTACTATCATTACACTGCTATTGATTCAGGGGATCACAGTTTATGTGCCAATGCAGCAGTATAACAATAATAATCACCAAGTCTGTTGCTCCTTGTTGCTCAGTTTAATGACAGGTAAATTGTGTTTACCTATATTACCTTCCATATCACAACCAGTCAAAGAAAGTGCATTGCAGATTGCTCTTGCCTGAAAGTCTTTTAAATCAAGTCACCTGCAACTTTTGTACATCCTACAACATCAGTAAAAAAAAAAAAAAAAAAAAAAATATTAACAGTTCAGTTTAGGCAGGGAAAAAAAAGATTTCCTATTGAAATCAGAGCCTTTGTAGTTTATCCAAATCTGTATCTAGCAAAACTCTCTCCTTACCCCAAAAGTTTGAGAATGTTAAAATTATTAATGTTCTTTGGGTTATTTTGGCTGATAATCTCAGGATTGTGGGGCTGGAGGCTCACAGGTGGTCATCTGTGCCATTTTATGTACCACATATACTTGAGAATGCCTTGATTAAAATTCTACTTTAACTCCCATTTGGCAAAGGAAGCAGCAAAACAGCAAAACAGAGACCAGCACAATAGCCAAGATTTTAAGGGTATGATAAATAAGTCCAGAAATGTTCAACAGAGAAACAATGAGGCATTGGGAAGTATTTATCTATTTCTAATTAAATGAGAGCATTGCAGCCTTGAGCCTGAGTGAAGAAGCATGAAAATAAGGCGCAGTAATTGGTCTACAAATGAAAACCAGAAAAATGCGGAAATAGGAGCAAGGAGGTTTTTATATTTTTTTTAAGTGACAGGTCAATTACATTTTATGCTGCAAAACAATATTTTTTCTGTTAATGAAGAAGCAGCTCTCAAAATGTCAAGTAAATGGGGTTTAAAAGTATCAGATATGCTTTGTCTTATTTGTCAAAGGTACAAGTATTCTGCCTGGGAATCATGAGATCACAAAGTCAGAGTTTTCCACAAGCAGTTAATATACAGGCAATTTATCACTTCCTACAGGAAATTAATCATTACATTATTAGTAATTTTTCCTATGTGCATTTGACAATCATGAGTATTAAAACATTTACTTTATAATTCGTGAGATTTGGACACTAAAGAAAGTCTGAAATTGGACATTCCATTTTAAAAGCTCATAAATATACATGACTAAAAAGCCATAAATAGCAACATGCCTATCCAGCTAAGAAATGTGCTACTTTTGTGTTTTTATAATCATGTATTGAAATGAGATCTGCCAGCTACCAGTAGTCATTGGAAAATGGGATGGAGAGATATATATATATGCACACCCTTGAATATCGGAAATGATGTTAACTACAGAACTGATCTAATGCCTTTCAGAATCAGCAGAACGAGCCACACTCAAAAAAAAAAAATTCAAACTGCTTCTGCTGTGGTGTTTTGGGGGGAAAAAAAATAAAGTTAGGTTTTGGAGTATTATTTTGACATTGAATTGACATGTTCTAGAACTCACCTCCCCTACACAGGAGCATATAAACAGTCTTGAACATACTAAAGAATTATTTGTGATTTAAGATAACTCTTCTCTGCTATGTACTAAGAACAAAAATTAACAGAAGGTATAGAGATTTCCCAAGAAAACAAACCACTCTTCTTATAACTCCATCCCAAAATATTTCAGTTCTGGTGGAATTTTAATGAGGATTTTTTTTTTTTCTTTTTAGCACATAGAGTGTTATAAAATATAACTTTAAAAAAAATCATTTCACAATGAAATGGAGTCTGTTTTTTTTTTTTTCTCCTAAAATATATTCAGACTATCACATTTCAAAATCAGTATTTCCCAGGAGAAAAACATGCTGCCAGAGTATTTCTCAAAACTCAGCTAGAGCATACTCTTTAAAAAGGTCTTTGCTCTCAAGTAATGTATTTCAGTTATATCAGAAACAAAAGCAATTTGCAAATTATATGCTGAGACTCTGGGATAGGTTGCTCAGGGAGGTTGTGGATGCCTCTTCCCTGGGGGTGTTAAAGCCAGGTTGGATGAGGCCTTGAGCAGCTGAATCTAGTGAGAGGCATCCCTGCCCATGGCAGGGTGGTTGGAGTAGATGATTTCTAAGGTCCTTTCCAACCTAAGCCATTCCATGATTGTGATAATGAACTTTTCCACCTATGGTATTATTTTTAGTTTATTCATGGATTTAATCTTCAGACTAACTGAAGATGCATGTCAACAAGAAATAAAGATTTCTGTGCCCAAAGTTTCTGTTAACACAGAGAGGAAGAAATCTGTGCTACCTGCTTCCTAACAGCAACCTGAGGCACCTCACCAGAGAAACAGGTCATGCAGTGTAATTTCACCAAAACCAGATGTAGTCACAATAAATTCTTTGCATACAGATAAGTGCTTTAGATTCCATCTGGTTTTAATTTTCATTGTAAGAATGAATAGGCACTTAACATCATTGTCATTATTATTATTGCCTTTTTAAAATCAGATATGAAATTTGCTGTCAACATACACAAGTAATTTTATCACTTTTTTTCCCCCCAAGTAATGCACCTGGTCACACTTGTCATCAATACCAGAACTCACTGTGCAACAATAGTAACTTAATAACCAGTGGGGGCTCGATAGAGGAAAGAAAGGTTTGGGTTTTCTTTTTTTTTTTTTTTTTGTTTTGCAATTTTTTCTGCAAAGTGACAAGTTCAAATTCCTCTGTTTCCTGCTAGCACATATCCTTTCAGTTTTCTGTGCCTTTTACTCAGATATACTTCTCTTCAGCACAGAGCTCTGTTCATAGTACACAAAAGAATGCTTATCCAGGGCAGAAGTCACTAAGGTGACCTTATGGCATGTTATAGAAACCAAGCCAAAGAGGTATATTTGAAAAACAGGAGGCAGCAATGCAACTTAGCAAGCAGTTCCTACTCATGCTACTCTCTACTTTGATCCCTTGTGATTATTATTGCTCTTGAATTCTATCTTGATTCCTGGTTGTACTTCGGTATAGACACTTATCACCTGTAATGCCTTTGAGACAGCACACAGGAACAGTTCTTTGTAGACAAGTTTTTCCAGGAAAGGGTGAAATGTCTTCAAGGCAAATCCTTTGAATCCTTGGCTGTACTGAAATTCTTAATAAGAGTCCACTGATGTTCTCAGTAGAACTGCAATTTCAACCAGCCACCACGAGTCTCTGAAGCACTATAGACAGACAAATGCTTTTGACAGGAACATATCTCCTCCAGAATTTTCTATGGCTGCTTCATTACAGGCAGGGGTCCTGCAACACCAATATTATCTGTACACTGCTGCTTTTGGAGACCCAGTTCAAACATGCATGTAGCTGAATGAGGAACCAGGCTGAGGAAATGCACCATCTGAAAAGGGATTCAGGAGAGGATGGGAGTTCCATTTAAGGTGCCTGCTTCTGCCAATAAAGGGAAGGACCTAGTTTGGAGTGGGAAATAAGTGGCTCCACATCAGCAGGTTAAGACTGCAGTGTTGTTCCCCAACGCAGACTGTTTCTTCTACATTTTACTCTTCCACTGACTTCCAACAGAACCCTTCTCCTGAGTTTCTATCTGCAGAAATTATGATGAAGACCATGTGTACAGAAATAATCAACTTGTGAGCCTGTATTTCTCAGCAACTCACTGTTCCCTGAGTCTTTGAACCTTTTTAATCTCTTCCTGATGAGATATAATGCATGCAGAACAACAATTTCTGTGACCTCACAAAAATATTCAAGCTAAAACTAGGACCGACTAAAATTCTTAGAAAAAAAGTCCTTTGAGGCACTGAAAAGTATTCTGAGCAGTCTGACAGTATGGTCATGTACCCAGTATGCTGGAAGGCTTCAGTTTCAATCTTTCCTCTCTATTAGGCAAAGTATGAAGCTGGACCTGGCACTTCCTATGAGGCAGGTAAGTGCCATAACCCTATGCTCCCAGCTGCCTGGGGAAACCATAGGCTCTTCTGGTTTTGATTTTTGTTTTGGGTTTTTTTATTTTCTTTTTTTTTCTTTTTTTTTCCCCAGTGTTTCTCACTAGTGAACTTTTGATGAAGGTAATATAGTGTCATAAAAGTTTTCCAGTTTATATAGATGTTTGATTTCTGATGAAAAGCCACTCAAGAAAAAAAAATATAAAAAATACTAACTTGTTCTAAAAAAAACAGGAGATGCTGTTTATTACTCAAATTTGACAAAGCCTGGCTTATGTGGAGAATATAAAAAAAGCCACCAGTAGTGTTTTCCTATTTCACAGAGAGGAATTCATTCCACAAAGTAACAGCATCCTCTGCTGGAGCCAAGGGGTAAGAAACCAAAAAAAACCCCAAACAAACAAGAAAATAACCCTTCTCATTCTGGTTTTGAAACAGACAGGAAACTTGTGAAGGACAAGCCTAAAACAGAAGAGAGAATTCCACCTGCACTGCTCCACACAAATCAACTTAGTGAGTGCACAGGATAGTCTGTGTGATGGAAAGTAACAGATCCTCAAAACAGCTAGGGCTTGTGCTGGAAAAGAGAGGAAGGGAATAAAGAAGAACTGCAAAGTATTTGGGGAAGCTGCATGACACTCAGGTCTGCTGTTTACTGGTAGAGATTCTATCACAGCCATTCCACCAGGTCACAGGTAATAAGCTTGCACGGCAAGAACGGACACTGCCACATTAAGACCCTGGAGGATTTGAGTCTTGCCACAGCTGAATTATGTTGGTAGACAATTTGGCTAAAGCTTCATCTAGCAGTCTTTAAGTTCCTTGGGAAAGTCAAAAATATAACCTAAAAAATAACCATAACCCTTACCATAACCCCAACATTTACCCTAACTCTATCCTAAAACTAAACCTAACTCTAACCCTAGACCTAGCCATAATATAATCTTAAACCCTAATTCCAAACCTAACCCTGAACCTAAACCCTAACCCTTAAGCCTTAACCTTGACACTATCTCTAACACTAACCCTAAGCTTCAGCCTAACCCCAACCTTCAGCCTAACCCCTAACCATAACCTTAACCCTAACCATAAACCAAACCCTAAGGTCCTAACTCCTAACCCTAACCTTTTGACATTTGTAAAGGTTAAACTTGAAAATTTTTGTTCTTGCAACTTATTAACTGTTTAATATGCCAAATTGCCACCATTTCAAAATAAACATAGTAAAATCTTTTACAATTCAAATAGATTTAGTTAATTTCATTTAATAACAGGAATGAAGCTTTCAGTTCCCAGCAAGTTACAAGCATACTTTTACTCATAAAATAAGTTAGAAGAATTGGAACAGTAAATGATCCTGAGAATAATTAATTTATAGTTTTAACCAGGAACATTTGCAGTGATCATCTGAAGGAAAATAAGACGAACAGAATAAGAAAAAAAACACCAAACCAAAACACAAACCTCATTTTTATTCAATTCCAAATCATCAATTTCCTACAATTAAGGTTTTACATTGACATAATGGTTGTCTTCTGGCTCTTTTCTGAGTCAGTTATATTATCTGGTTTTGACAGAAATTAGATTTGACTTAGATATTGAAATTTCATCAACAGAATTGCTCAGTGAAAACAAAAAGCAACTAAGACTGTTTAGAGAACCTACGAAGTTTTGTACTGCCTTGTGTGTCTCTCTGCTTCTTTCCCTTCCTAGTACAAATACTTTAGACTTTCTAATAGGCAGCTGGAGTCATGGCCTTTTCCCTTCTCTCCTCCCCCTTTCATTTCAAACCTAAAGGAATATACTCCTTAAAAACATTTTCTGAAGTTTCATTTAACCAGGTGCCTTAGGTGAAACCTTAGGTGGTCTTAGTCCTTATTCTGCTGCAAATTAATAAAATCAGCTGTTCTTCCAAGTCTCTCTAGAAAAGCATGATACTTTTTTTTTCTGTACTTATTCCAGTGCCTTAGCAAAAGAATTCAAGAAAAAAATAGCAGCATTTTCCCCTGTTAATATTGATTTTTAAGTCACGTCATAGATGCAAAGCTGTCTAGTCATAGATGTAAAGAGAGACAATCACAAAACTGCATCCCTAGGCAAACATATGCCAATTTACAATTGAGAGAAAGGACCTTTAAGGAGAAGATCTTTTCTTCAGTACTTTCTATGTCTTTTGCAACATGCACATTCTCTAAACACCTAATATTCTAGTTTCAGACACAAGGGCAAATTTAACTCACAAACACCAGTAAAAGCACAAAACTGAAAAGATACAGAGAATCTACCTCAACAGAGGACCAGGTAGCCTTGCAGAAACCAAACAGCATTAATGCTTTGAAAAGGCCAAAGCAGATTCTCCAGGACTATGTGTTCTGAAAATGGTCTTTAGATTATCTAGCAATGATCCTATGTGATTAATAATCAAGAAACACTAGGAACACCAGGAATGGTTTATGGGAACCATTCTTTATCCAGCAGCAATTGCAATAGCTTTGATTGAAAAAAAAAATATTAGGAAAAATAACTACTTCCTAGATTTTAAGTTTTTGCTTATTCAGTAATTCAGTCTGCTTCACAGCATTCTCCAACCCTGCACTAAGTTATGAAATCCTACCCTTCAAATATCCCTTTGTTTTTCCTAAAATAAGCCTATAGACCCTGTCAGGACTTAAAACACATATCAAGTACATAGCAAAGAGGTATACCTAACCTAATAGGTTTCTACTTTCTTCTCCTCTAAAAGAGATCTCCAAGCCCAGTTTTGTAGCAGTTTTACAAACAATCATAGCATTACTTGAATACATTTGTACATTTTTATCTTCTACTTATCTTTGGTAGCATCTACATTAGTGAAACTGAAGACCAAGTTTGGCACAAAGAACTGGAAGAAATATATGAAAACAGAAGGTGGCAACAGTTGAAGAGCAGGACTAGCCACCTCTCTGCAATAGTATTTCACCACTTTCCAAGGTTTCATCAAATTCCATAATTCAAAAAAATATGATTAAGACTCATAATGAGCTTTATTTACATAAAGCATGTCAACGCTGTTAGAATGGCATTTCCTCAAGACATTGTCAATATGGATAAAAATTACAAAAACACAGAATTGTCAGGGCTGGAAGGGACCTCAAGGATCATCTCGTTCCAACCGCCCTGCCATGGGCAGGGACACCTCACACTTGATCAGATCTCTCAGAGCCCCACCCAACCTGGCCTTAATTTCCAGGGATGGGGCTTCTACCACCTCCCTGGGCAACCTGTTCCAGTGTTAGTTTTGCTCCGCTCCCCATAGTCCTATCACTACCTGACATCCTAAAAAGTCCCTCACCAGCTTTATTTTTCATCAACATAGGAAAAATAACCCCAAGCATTGTAATAATTACGTACCTTGTAGGTTTTGGAACAATAATATGCAAAAAATATTTAAAGCTAACACTTATCAGAATGCCTTTCACCAACACAGGAAGACTATCACTCAGAAAGCATACACAACACTCCAATTAGATCTAGGCACTAAAACCACTGAAATTTAGATTTCAGATTTAAAATTTAATTGAATTTGTTTCTGTAACTGCATGAAATGTATCCACACCATTTTTCATTAAAATTAACCTTTTCATGCTTAGAGTTCCTGAGTCCTCCATGAGTCCGTTCAAAACTTCTCTTGATTAGTATAAGATACCCTTATTTATTATATCATTTTGCTTATCATTCTCTCCTAACAAATTTTGCAGTGCCACTGATTTGAAAATGATTGAGGTTAACTATCTGACTGCCCCTTTTCTACTGACAACTAACCAAATTTAATTCAATCCTGGGCTGTTTCCACTCACTTTGCCTCTGACTTTATTATCCGTCTTCACCAGGCTGCTAAGGCTGTTAGACATACTTAAAAATCTAAGCTTGTCTTATCAGTTAAATATGTAAAAATAGGGATTGTAAAGTTTGCATATTATAGTTGGAAAAGTAAAAAGCTCCTTGCTAAAATTGATGCTTATTCTGTAAGAAGTAAAAAGACATTCCTAAAAATTTATTTGCTGCTGTAAATTTACACTCAGATTTAGAGAAGTCCAGACTGGACTCAGTAGCAAATGGGAACTGCATTCAGGAGCTCGATTCTGGAATTGGATTCAGGAATGCTCAGGTAGGCACTGAACACAGAACAGAAATAGTCCTACTCTGACACAAGACATTGAAGAGGAGAGCTTGACCCTTGTGATCCCTGAGCTTTACACTGAATTTGATACATATGGAATGGGCTTTCTAGTTGGTCAGTTTAGGATAATTTGTCTTATCCACTCCTCCTTACAAGTGTGCCTTCTTACTTTCTACATCCCAAACATGGTACACAGATTTAGCAGTAACCTTGGTCTGTCATGTTTTTTGACATGTAGCAGAAGGAAAATTTTAAGACTTAGAGTCCTTAGCTGTGGTGCTTACCCAGACATTGTCATCTACTCAAGCTCCAAAAAACATACTACATAAAAAGGTTTCTAGCTGACTTAACACTTGAATGTTTGTAATGGTTTGACCCTCAGGAATGACCACCACTCAAGAACAGTCCTAAAATAATGAACATACTATGGGAATGAACATTCCTCTAGGAATTGAGTATCACAAATCATATGCTGTTTATGGAAACCAGTCAAGACAACAGAATCTGATATTCATTTTCTCAGGTGCTGTAGATTAAACTTCTTGCAGATGCGTGCACCCCACTGCTTCTTCTTTCATTAACCTTCAACCTCAGAACCTGTGTTCTGCAACAGTGTTGCAGAATGCTTTCCTAAAGGCTTAGTATTTAAGAATGTTTGGATATATTTACACATTTGAAGCAAACAAGTCAGCAGTAGAGATAAAGAGGGAGACAAATACTGTTTGCACTTTGCTATCATTACCTCTGTTGCTGTTTAGTGCATAATAGGGTGTCAATTTTTATTACTTGATCTTCGAGTTGATAGAAGCATGTCCCTCACTTCATGTGCTTCAAGAGCAGAGACAGTTTTGACTGAGGAAGTTTAAGAGTTAAAAATCCAAAAGATAAATCAACCTGCAAAATGGAGATGTGCATGAAAGAGCAGAATCTGGACTGTAACAAGAATTGCATTAATTTAATCTATTGTTAGTATTTTGAACTGGAGTATTGTTCAGCTATGTAAATTCAGGGACCTATTTTCCTTGCCTAAAAATCCTGAAAATATCCACTTCAGGCTTCAATGTCTATAAATAGATTTGCTGTAATGCCAATAAGCAGTGATGAAGCTTCATCTCGAAGTCATTATGTTGAATAATATTAATGGTTATTCCTTAGACTGTACGTCATTGACCTTCACAGAGCCATTGATGGAAGTCTGCAGTCTGCATATGCAGACTGTTGTCTATATGGTTTTAAAAAGGTCTGTTTAAACTGTGTAAGCTGACATAACATTTTTAAAAGCCCAACAAATTCATAGGAATATGATATGAGAGGAAATTCCTTTGAACCAGAAATATTCTATACGGCTCACATGGACCTCAATAAAAATCAAACACATTCTAAGTAAAAGCAAGCATACAGAGTATTTACAGTTCAAAGGACGAACAATTTTATTCCATTAGAAGACAGTTTCAGCCTAGAAGTAAAAGAAGAAAGAACACAGAGCTCATCAAGACATTCCATTCATCTTCACTGGACTTTTAAATCATCAAGGCTGGAACACTGAAACAAGTTATACTCTGTCCTCTGACAATAGACTGCTGCAGATCAACCAAATCCCAAGGCCTCTTTCCATTCTTACCTAGGTATATATCATTGCATTATCAGAGCTCCAAAGAAAAGAAGCATTTATTAAATATTTAGCCACCTCTGAGCAGATACTACTACAGAGACAGACAGTTGAACTCAGGAGAGATCACGAAGCAAACCTGTGCAGGAAAAAACATCAACAGAGTTTCTAGCTGGCTAACTCTGTAACAACTGTAAAATATATTTTTTTCCTCAGTACACTATTAGCCCTTTCCAACAGCTATGGAAGTCCCTAACAAGAGCTATTGTGACCATTCATCGGGCTAAGAGAGCCAGGGGAGAAGAGGGGAAAAGCAGGGGATGGAGAGAAGAGGAGTTCTTGGAACTTCTGCTAACAGCAGTCTGATTAGTTTTCTTGGGCTTATTAATTTGTTGAGCTGCAAGATTATGAACCTTATGTGGTGTGTTTTGGTACATTATAAATAGACCTCCAGTTTATGAAAAAAAATTTTTGTTATCACTGATGTATACAACCACACATGCACATTATACCTGAAATAAAGAACACTGAAAACTCATGAGTTTAGAAAATGCCAGTTTTGACTACAAACTGATTTAATAGCTCTGGATCATACACATAAACACAACCAGTATCAAATCTTTCACTCTTGCCTAGAGTTTAAAGAATGAGAACCTATCTAGACACAAAGAATAATTCTGGAAGGCTTTTTTTTTTTTTTTTTTCATGTGTATGAATAATATATTCTAAGGAAAAAAAATTGAAGTAAATGTCATCAAAATTCATACTCCCCCCCCCCCCACTCCCCATCAACCTAAATAACTAAATCTTGACTTACTCCCCAGCTGATACTTAGTGATCCATTTTTGGCTGAAGAATTTTTTTGGGGATTTTTTTGCAGTGGTTACAAAGCCTTGAAGTCATGAAAGCATAAACCCTTGAAAAGAAGCTGAGAGGTCTGTAAGACCCTGAAGCGTATAGAAGTCAGAAGAGTAATAAGAAAAATTATCATATAGCTACTTTAAAAGTAGAAAAATAGCCAAACAGCATAAAATTGCATCAAACTCCAAACACAACAGCATTTTACTAAAAGAGAGTAAATTCATCATTCTGACAGTCAGTAATTTTATAAAACCTCCTCTTCTCATTATAACTTTTAATGTTTTAACTACAGATGAAAAATAGAAACAATTTTAGGCTATACCTGGAGGACTCAAATAGGTTTAAGAGTAGATGACCAGGTGGAAGAGGCTTACTTTCAAAACAGTGTTTTACTTTCTGTTCTCTCTGGCACTGAAAAGAAAGGAAAGCACTTCTGAAAACATCAGGCTCTGCTTGTCAAAGCAATGATGTATGCTTAGCTAAAATTATTTTAAATAGGCTACTGTTACGGCTGCATTTATTATAATAAAAACAATTGGAACGTGTTTCATGTAGCACAATAATCAGCTGTGGAGACAGAAGATGACTTCAGGTTAGTACTGGGAAAGCAGTTTGCACTTGACAAAAAAATGTGTTCTGTAGTGAAAACACAAGAGGTCATAGGTCAGGAAAGATTTGCAAGAAACATGTGAAATAGGTATTTAAAGCTGTTGTGCATATAATAGTTTTCATGAACAGGAGACTGCATAAGTAGAGTTCTAGTGCTGGCAAACAGAATTCTTGTGATGGTATATTGCTTGAAGTGTAGGATTTCAAACCTAGCTATTAACTCTCCTCCCTTTATATTCTCATCTGGGACACAACACTGAATTTTTCCTATTTGAATAGCCCTTATACAACAGCACAGACACCTAATATTTGAAGGTATTTCACATGGTTTTCTGGGTTCTCATCCTCCAAAAACTGTCAAGGGCTTTTAAGGGAAGCTGATCACTCCCTTTAAGTAATGTACTTTGTAGAGCAGTTTCTGCAATTCAGTATTATCTGACTGAAAGTGATGTTGGCATAAGCATGTGAAACTCACTTCACTGTGAGCTGAAGGTCTCATAAATGGATGGTATAATCTATTAATACAGAAATAAGAAAGAAGCAAGTGATTATTTGTTATTTCATCAAGCTTCTAGCTTATAGAAAAACAAGATGCTTTTCAGGGTTCTTCACAGAGCACAGTGAGTGCTTAAAATTGGAAAGCCCAACAAATAAAGACTAAAGTAGTTTAATACATTCCCAGAGTAATATTTCTATTAGCCGTGCAGAAACATAATTTATACCAAAACCTGTAGGATGGTCACAACCAATGTTAAAAAGAGTAACTTATTCGGTATAATTGAAGAGAATAATCTAGTTGCAAAGTGCTGTAGTGCTCCTCTCTACTTCCACCTATGATTTTGTCTGAAGAGCTCATCAATCCATATAAACAACTCAAAAATCTGCTGCTGAGCAGTGGAAAATCAAAGCATATTCAATGGAGCCAAGTATGCTTATGTGTGCTGTTTAATCCATCCTGTCTCCATGACCACATAACTTAAATAGTATTGTTTTCCAACTTTAGCTGAGTAGTCAACTTAGACACTCATACACTACCACCAGCTCTTCCTGCTACATACAGTTGATGCTAGGGCCAAGATTAAGGGGCCTCTTTAGCTGCATAGTGATTTTTTTTTCTATTATAATGATTATTTACACTACTGTAACTTGTGAAGCCAGCATACAAAACTATACCAAATTCTTTGTTAAGAAAAGTATTCTATCTCCTAAGAGAAAATAGGAAATTCTAATATTTTCAGGATATTAACTAAGAATAGGAGATAAATACTGAACAACATCCAACGTGACAATTTTAAATTTCACTAACCTGAATATCAAATAATATCCCTACCTATATATAGAAGTTAAATGAAATAATGTCATATGATAAGAAATCCACTAGAAAAATGCCTTAAGTTTGAGCTTCTAGCATTCTGAGCTGTGAAATTTCATACAGGTCTATATATGCCTATACAAGAGAGGCTAACATATATATAATGTATGTAAATATTATGCACATACATGTGTACCATTTACATTTGTATATCCTGTATATGTATATAACTAAATGAACTTCTATTGTCATGTTAAAAGCTTCAGATTAGGAGAGAAAAAAAAATAGTACCTTTGGAAAAAGCCCTCTTTGAAGGTAAGAGATTTAGTTGCACATTTTGCTAATCACACATCCCACCATGAAACTGAAACATTGAAAGAATACCCCCAAAGATGAGTTTAACTGAGTTTGAAGCATTTTAAGAAGCTGTACCAATGCTTCTGAAATACTGTCTGGATATTAATATTGCCCAGACCAGCACAGCTTTTCTTTGCAGAGCAGATGTCCTTCCTCAAATGCTTTTTATAACAGCTTTTTGAAGCTATAAGTAGAACTGTCTGGTGTATTCCTGTGGGTATGTCTGATTTCCAGGTTCTCTCTGTATAGAAAATGCAATTTCTATGTTGAAGCTCTAATACATACATTTATCTTGGATACAGAAACACCCAAGAAATCCATTTTCTACTGACTTCATAGTATTTTCCTCAGACAAGTAGTTGGATCTACTCAGAGGTGCTTGGATCAAGGCAGGTATCTTAATTTTGGTGCCTCATATTTTATGCAGGTTCTCGAAGAGCACAAACTCCTGGGCAAGGTAAGCTCCTCATCATTGATAAATACATTAAACTTTGGATCCAACAAACATCCTCAGCAAAAATACTGTCCAAAAAACTACATTTCTGCAAAATCTACTGCTTTGACAAAATGAGGTTTGTTACAAAAGTAAAGAAATCCTAGGCAGTTATACTAATTTATTTGCTGTCATAATAATTGGTTATTATAAATGAGTCCTGGAACTATGGGGCGGGGGGGGAGGGGAAGGGGGGGGAAATACATCAGCTTTGCAAATTATCACTAATAAGTTTTCCATAACAGGAGATCTTTGCTGTTGTACTAAACCCATAAAGTAAAGAGGCACCATGTAATGACTAAGTAGAAATAAATAGTCAGTAAGCAGACAGGGAACTTCCTGAGCTTTCCTGGCTGATGGCTGTCTAGGAGCCTGTTATGTGATATTCAGGACTGGACTTGTCAAATAACAATGCAGGAAATCTCTTCTTGCTTATTAGATGCTTTCTGCCACCATGGATTCTTGGTTCAGAAGGACACATCTCAGCTGCAGCTGGCTACTGGATAAAGGCAGACCAACATAGGTAATGTCATATTTTAGCACACTCCCATGGAATTAAAATTCCTTCCCATTTTTGGAATTTCTGTCATATCCTGGAATGTAGCTCAAGGCCAAAGCCATGGCACAGATCTCTGAAGGGCAGACAAATGTTCTAGTCTGCTAAGATGCCTCCTAACACCCTATGTGACCAAAAAAAGTACAGACCCATGGAAGTTTTTTGCAGGACCAGTTACCTAACTGCAGAACCACTCATGCAAATTGAAGTAGAATGAGCACTTGTATTTTGATGAACATTGTGATCACCCTGTAGAAGTACTTTTACCACATTAGCCATTTAGAAAAGCAAGTTACAATTAATCTTTCGTTGCCAAAGTTGCCTTATAGGTACAATATTTCATACCAAACAATTAATGTGAAAAATCACTGATCTGATATATGCTTATTCCAATATGAGATCATTCTCTTCTTCAGCTGTGCTATTTTCCCTTGGAAATGCAGGTTTAAAAAGTGCTTTTTTTGTTGTTGCAAACATCTGTGAGTGCCCACATTCTCATGCTTAATTTACTCTCCTATATTAATTTTTAAAAGTGCCTCACTGATAAATAAGTTTCTCTCTGCATGATATTTTTTCCCCTGTCAAGTTAGTTTTATTTATTTATTTTTAACTCTTCTTCTGTGTTAGAATAAAGCGTTGATGGATATTGGTTTGCATAGATTTCACGAGAAGTTGAAAAGATGATTTAATATTTTCTATTTGCAGTGCAGGAAGAAAGCTTTAAGAAAAATGACAGCACTCAAAACCTCTTGCCCTTGCTAGACTGAAAATCAGTAGTCTGATATATTGCCTTGCTCATTTATTTCTTGGGTTTCGATTTCTGCTTTTTGTATGACCACAGCCAAATTTAAAAATAAACAGTTAAACTAAAACCTCTTCAAACGTAGGCACCATGATTTCTCAGCCTCTTATTTTTTACTGATTTTAAAGTTAGCTTGTGTGTGATGATCTCCAGCAGCCACGTATTGCCTGCTTCTGTATTCAGTTCGTTGTCACTTTCAAGTTCCTCTGCAGGGGGCAATACGTACCAAGAAATGCCTAAGCTCTCACTTCAGATACCATCAGCAAAACTGAACAGAAAAGATTGATTTTACCAAGTCAACTAGAAGTCCAGTGTGTGAATTATAGCCCTTTATTGTGAATTTATATATATATACACACACATACATATTTTTATATATATATGTGTATATATATATAAGCTGAGACTTTATCTGCTATTAATCTAAATATTTTTCAGACTACTCCAATTTCCAGCTATGAACGTTTGCCTTCTGTACTTTCAGAGAACTGCATTATTTTCTGCATTACCTAACACAGTGATGTGCAGCATGCACACACTTGAACTCACAAAGCACAAAATAAAGGAAGGCTGTGGGCACACTAGAGGGAGCAGATAAAAAGGGAAATAAAAATTTGTCACTTCATTTCACTGTCAGAGAGTTCTACATAAAATGAGCACACTTTGTTCAAAAGAAACAGCTCCTAAGAAGCAGCAGCAGCTCATGTCTAACTGTTGGTTATACTAAATATTGTACAAAGACTGGCTCACTAGAATGTTCATCTCAGAAAAAGAAACTGTGTGAATAAGAAAAAGATGAGTCAGAGGAAATTGCATGAAATAAAATGTAAAAAAAAAGTTTGCACTTCACCTTTATTTTGTCAGGACTGGTGAAACAAAAAATAATTTGGTGAAAAGAGGTTAAATGAACCAACAGTAGCAGGCATCATGTTGAATAAGAATACAATGGAAAGAAATTCTGGAAGGGCAGAGCAGGGAAAATTTTGATCTCTCCACAGAGATTTTGTTTAAGATTCTGCTAATCAAATTGCAACATCAGAGACCTTAAGAAACTTAATAGCTGTATTCTTAATACAGGTGTTCTGAGAGATCATTGTCATCTTAATCATTAGCATATTTAGATCAGAAACAAAGAAGAAACCTCTGTGGTAATGTGCCCGAGAGAGCTCATTGCTGCTGTCTCGCTCATGAGATCTGTAAAATCTCTTTGATAAAGCTTTGATGCAGGCAGAGCTTTGCAGTGAATGTGCCTAGACCTTCTCCTGTAAGTTTAGGCAGAAGAAATCCCCAGAGGCCAAAAGGTTTTGCATTTAGAAGAAACCACCAACAGTTTATTTGTTCAAATATAAACCTGAGTAATTAACTTTTTAAACAGAAAACAGATGATTACTGGAGAAGACAGAATAGAAATAAAAAAAGTTATATGTATATATATATATAAAAAAAAAATCTTCTTCTGCCCACACATCTGTGCAATGCAGATGCTTCAGCCAACTCAGTGACTACAGCTCTGAGCTGCAGTAAACTGGTTAGTCCCTTTGACAATTTTCTACCCCCTCCTGGCCTGCTCCCTTCTCCTCCCTCCAGCCTTTGCTGAGGCACTGACTCTGCATTACCAAAGTGCCAGCATTATTTTCCTAAGCATGAATCTCTCTAAATAGTTCCTTTGCTCTTTGCAGTCCTGTCTGGTTTTCCCCTTGATCAGCAAGATGCCAGCAATCAACCTTTCTTTAATTAGCATTGAGGCATTTTGTATTGGAATAGCATTTGACACAGTTTAAAACAGACTTCCTGCCAAAAACTATGCTACTGCATTCTTAGCTTTGCTCTTCTGTATGACCCAAGCAGGAGTGAATATCCCTCAATCTTTGTCACTGCACATATCCTAGCCATTTTTCTCTTTAATGTTTATGCATGGCATGAAACATGAATTTTAGTAGGTGAAAAGAAAAGGAATTAAGATGCAAGATTTTTCTTAATTGTTTTGATTGGTACAAGTGAAAGCACAGAATTCAAATATGAAGCTAGTGTAAACAATAAAAGATAAAAGTCTGTTACTAGATTGTAGTAGTGAAAAAGCTATTAACTGCATACACAAATTGAAACATCAGAAGTGACTTCAATTCCCATTCAAGCACAATGATGTCCTCTAGCACAGAAAAAAAAAGAAGCAGTAACTAAATTTACAGACTGAAGTATTTGTGCATTGGTGTCAAGAGTATATTTAGAATGCTGTGTTCCTTAGAGGCTACTTTTTGTGTCATACAGTATAAAATTCCAGTGTGTTAGATGGGAAGCAGTATTTTTCTGAAGGGTTTCTGACCCCAGGATGCTCCTCAGCAGTTTACTAAACCAATTTGTCAGTCCCCTTTAAATTTAGTATTTACTAGCTGTTGTAGCAATGTTTCTTTGTCACCATCCACATATATGTTGACTCCATGTCCTTTATAAATCACATTCTAGTTCAAACAAGATGTGATCATTAAATTGTGACACAATGTCACTTACAGTCATGAGGAGGCACCTCTATTCAATATTCTGTATTGGTAATTCCTGGGAATAAAACAGGCATTCAGTAATTGCTTAGCTTACTTAAAAGACAGTTCTGGCATGTTGTGTGTTATTAAAAAATATGTTTTGAGTTATTAAATATGTTGGCACTCTAATAAGTTTTGGGTTACTACTCTCCAATCATCATGTGGGTGCTCTTTGAAGAATCTTATGAGTCTTTAGACAATATAGTTGTACTTTGTGACAAAGGAAACATGTAAAGCAAGACAATCTAGTACTTGAAAGATAAAAAATTGACTCTGGTAACTTTTGATTAATTTCTTGATCTGCTGCAGACCTCCTGTTTAGCTTCATTGGTCTTGCCTTTCCACTGTGTGATCAATGACCTGTACAGGTATTTCAAGCAGGTAATTCATTGGAATCTGTGTTGGGATACTTCAGCAGTAAGACCCACCAAGCATCTAGCAGGTATACACCACTAGAGCAGCAGGCTGACTGTAAAGAGAGACATCACATTTACAATAGCCTGCAAGGTAACACTGTTTAGGAAAATTGTTTTGGATCACAGGGGAGGTTTAATTGCTCTGAAGTGTAAATTGGAAATTGACAGCAATTGATTTTCAGTGCTGTCTAAACAGCAAAAGTAGAAGGAGAATGTCCTATATTTTTGATTTGTAAAGTAAAAAGTAAAGTTATAAAAGGTTTTGCTGATTGCTCAAAGATCTCACATTTTCAAGTTATAAATCTGAAGAACACATGCTTTGGAGGAATATTATTTTTAAACTAGATTTAAAAGACTGTAGATCTTAGATGAAGATGCAGGCAGAGTTTCTTGTGAAAGAAACTTGTTTAGTCTCTTGTGTGACAGCTAGTGGATCTATTTGGGTCATTCTGTCACTAATGAAATGCAATTGCCTCCAGAAAGGAGCACTGCAGTTCTTTTGCCATATCTGTAACAAAAATCAAAATAGTTTAGCATAATATCCTCACTAATACTCTGTGAAGTTTAAGTAAGAAGGGAAGAGCATGAAAATTTCGAAGACAGAATATGATTATCTAGAGCCATACAATCAGCTCTTCCTCTTTTGTAAAAGTAAACACAAATACTTTAAGTAATCCAGAATTTGGCCTAAGAGACAACACTCAAATGGATAGAATAGTCACTAGCATCCTGCTAGATTATTGATTCATTACAGATAGAGGGAATGAGTTATGTAGTGAAATCACCAAACATGCTTCCCAAGGAAGAGATCACAGCAGTTATGAAAGGCACTTATATTA
This sequence comes from Indicator indicator, assembly GCF_027791375.1. Taxonomy (NCBI): domain Eukaryota; kingdom Metazoa; phylum Chordata; class Aves; order Piciformes; family Indicatoridae; genus Indicator; species Indicator indicator. The sequence goes on along the minus strand of NC_072026.1, from coordinate 7,672,007 downwards.
GGACAGGTCAGTTCTTCCTATGAAAATTCAGGTAGATGTGACTGAAGACATCTGTAATCAACACTTCTGGGAAAAAAAAAACCCACACTATTATCTTTTTTCTTTTGCACATTCCATCTCCCAGGAATCATGGTAGTATTTCCTTCCTGCTGCAGAAGTTACAACAACAACAGAATAAACATTTATTCATGCAATTCATGAGCCTGACCTTAACAAACTGAGTTTGGTAGGACTTTGTACAGGCTTGACATAAGGGAAAGGACATATTAAATAAAATGACCTGAAGAAAGACTGAGAGCTCCACACAATCTTTAGTTTTTAAATCCAAACTTCATAAGTGATTAGATCTAGTGATCACAATTTGAAGCTTCAATGGGAAACACTAGCAGAATTCAAACTAAAATCAAATAAAATTATATTTCAGTTATGGTGAAACCCTGTGTTTTGTTCATGTCCAAAAGTAACATTTAAAATATATTTCCATGTAAAAGCATGACAAAAAACATATTCTAAGGGACAGGTGCTATTTAACTCAGGAAGTCCACTCAGCTAGGGGACATAGAGGCTAGAGACCAGAAACATGAAAGTCAACGTATGAAAAAGCCCAAACTCTCATTTTTTTTTTAAATTCAGATTTCTCTGGCTGCTTGTATTTTTATCTTTAATAGGTTTAGATTTAATAGATTTTAGATTTAATACTTCTGTATTAGGAGAGATTCTCCAGCTGCCCTTATAAAACTGCATTTGTATGAGGTGTTATTTTAGACATACAGCATTCTTAATTATTAACTATTTCCTTTCACAGATGTCTGTGCAAATTTTTCTGCTGTTGTTCCATCACCCTTCGATTAGCTTGACACAAGCTCTTGTATCATGAAACCTCTTATTTCATGCATATCTACTCCAATCTCCCATTTAGGTCCAGAGCATACCTGCTAAAGGTAGCACTATGCTACACCTGGGCACAGGCAAGTTTTCAGCCTTTGATGGAAGAGCAGAAGAGCAATGAGGTCAAGGAAAAAGACATGCTATACAATAGTCTGCCATCAGCAGTCAAAGGCCCAAGCTACACAGAATTGGCTTTTTTGCAGTTTCCCCTCTTGACCACAATTCCACGAGGTACCATGTCAGTATTTTTTCTAATAATGTTCACGTTTTATGAAATCAAAGGTTTACATTGTGTTTAGATCAACTGTGTCACCTTGCACTTCTCAGCGCAAAAGAAAACGTTGTCAGAAGCATCGAGAAATACAATCCATTTAAGCTAGAGGTGATGTGATCTTTAAAAGCCATGTGTAGCTCAACAACACCAGCTCTCCCTGAAACGTGATAGTAATAGAAAATGAAGAGTAACAAAGCATTGACAAACCTTAAAACTAGGAGTCTAAGATGAGCAATGCAACCAGGAAACATGAAAATCACTGGGATTTTCTGCAGTTGCAGTCTCTTGTGGTCACCAGCACTCTGATTCTGGTAATCCTTCATATACCCACTCCTACTACTAGCAACTCTATTACCAGAGTCAATGATTTCATCCTCAAGATACAGAATTAGATACAGATAGATACATCAAGATAAGAATTAGACCATTTCTATAAGGTCTGGATTGTGGAGAGTCATGTGTATGAAGACCACTACAAAGTGGCTTCCCTCAGCAGGTTACCTGAGCATCCAACTGTCAAAGTTAGAGGTAATTTCCAAGGTCATACTTATTTGTCCATACTTGAATTTTCCCTTTTATAGAAATGATATGATGTGCTAGTGTATGGCAGATTAATTGCCTAATGAAACCAAAGTTGCTGAAGTTCAGTGATGTGTAAAGTAATTCTTATATAAAATCTGCACCAGCAGAATAGTGGACTTCAGTGACCTGGTGGGTCATTCCTATTTCTGATGTCCAGAACTGTGTTACAGGGTCAGTAAATCAATGTAATATCCTTCTAAAAGGGAAATGTTATAGATATAAATGGCATTAATTATTTATAATAAGTCTGCAAGTTATTTGGTAGAACTTAAGACAGCACTACTGATTTCTAGACATATCTAAATGCCAGTCATTTTCATTCAGGGCAACTGGTCATCTGAATGGTGCTTCAAGTGGCTATTTGTTTAACTGGAGATGCAGAATACTGTGGCTGGAGTTGAAGGTCATAATTTCCTCACTCTTTATTATGTTGTTTGGATAATGGATCTGTAATGTGGTGCATATGTACCTGAAGTATATCATCATGTTTTAATTTCTCTAGGCCCTGGCATAGTGCATTTCTATGTACACTTCTGGTGAGTAATTTCATTTTTCCTTACTCAAAGGACCATCACAGAGTATGATGCCTTGCCCTTTGCAAAGTGAAAGGACCAGGCAGTTGCTCAAATGTCAGGGGAAAAAAGTTAAAACAAACAAACTTTGTTCTTCTGTGTATTACACAGTGCTAGTACAAGAATCCTTGACAGACATCCCCTCCCTTCCATTTGCAAGGAAACACTGAACAAGCCCTACTGTTTTCTGCTTTGAAATTTGGGAAACACAGATCAGATGATGATGGTTGTAGCTGACATTTATAGAAGAAAAATAACAACTGGATCCCATTAAAAGAGCTACTAGTAAGACACACACCAAGCTGTCACACTGTGCATTGGATATGCAAGGAAAGTTGTCTGCATATACAGCTAAAGTATGTGGCAAATGTAAGCTAATGCTCCCCTTAAAATGAAAAAGCATAAATAAATCAAGAAATCCTAATGAGTTTTTAGCCTTTTCCAAAGCACTGCAATATGATATTCTGAAGCCTTCTCGTGACAGGCCATTGCAACAAATCAAAGTGCCTCCAGGGTGCAAATGGTCACAATGAAGGCCATGTTTAAAAAATTCATTAACATAACCTAGCCAAAGGAGGAAAAATAGCCCACCTCTAAACTGAAGAGCCAAGTCATGGAAAGATGAGAATGTCACTCTGTCACAGTAATAGAGAAGCTGGGGGAACAAACAGAGCTCATAGAGGGCACTTACAGACAGAAACCCATTCTTGGATCACTCCAAGCACTAAGTTAGTCTGACGTGCAAGCAGTTAAAGCTATTAACTCTTCTATACCATTACCTATGGCATTTGCATGCCAAAAACAAAGGGACTGCAATGGTTGCCTTCAGTAAAAAGAGATTCAATTGGTCACAGGTGACACTTGTGGGAGAAATTAATCTTAACATCATGAGTCAGGACCAAAATAGCATGCACAGAGTTTGTGTGGTTTGGGAAGACAGTACACAGCATTGTATAAATTTGCAGTATGTTATCTCACTGTGCATTGATTTCCATCAATAGACAAGCTTCCAAACTCCACCCTACAACAGAAAGGGTATTTCATGATGCCTCAAATAAGCAAGCACTTCACAATGATACACCTCCACGATGTAGTATAAGCACAGGTGGGTAATTCTTCACAGCAAGACACATTTGCCAATGCATTGCTATGACAACAGAAGATTTTAGATGAACCCATTGAATTTTTACTCCTCAAAACTACACCTAACATCAAAGGCTGCAGCAATGAGTTTATAGATTGTACTCGTTCTGGAGTAGCTTGGGAGCTGATGATACACTTTGAAGGACACAGAAAGCATATCTATCAAACTCCCACTGACTACCACAACTGGCTTTCTGCTCCAAGGGAGTGGAGACAAGGAAAGGAATCTCTGTGAAATAACCTCTTAGTACTGATGATGGCTTTGTGAAATCTCTCTAGCATTCTTTGCTTAAATCTATTGGGAAAATACATATAAATACATAAGAGCATTGCTTTGCTTTTAAAAGAGGGAAAAACACAAACATGTTCAAGGCTGATTATTATTTCACCATAGTTTAGGTAATGTGAATTAAGAACTAAGTAATGAATAAATCATAACTGAAATTCAGACTCAGGGTCGCAGCCTGTTGTAAAATGTGAGCTGCACATCACCACACCTGACTTAAAAAAAAATCACAGCCTTTCACTTGAAGTCATCCATATATTCTAGTAACACCAGCTAGTTGATTTTAGACTATAATTGCCTTTTGAAGCGGTCTTATTTTCCAAAAATCAGACAGTTACTCATAACTGCAACTCATTAGCTCTTCTTACTACAAAGGAAGCATAACCACTAAGCATTTACAGCCTCAGTCTCTCAGCTACAGGACAAACCACTTATGTTACTCCACAAAGGTCTATTTTACAAAGCCCATGGTAGAAATGACAGCTTCCCACATCTACTGGCATAACTATGTCAAGAATCATCTGTTTAATTTTATACTGCAGAATGCAAAAAAGATACACTCTTTTTTTCTGTCATCCTTCACAGATTTCCCAAATTATATTTCTCTTTAGAAATCCATGGGCATCCCTGAAGTGAGAATAACTTTTCTACGATTCTCTGTTTCAGGCTGTGCTTTACACCTCATTATTCCTCCCAGTAGAGAGTGTTGTGAAGAAATATTTTTGGCCTCTTCAACAGAAACATTTGTCTCTTTGGCAGGTATTCCCAACAGTTATTTTTATCAAGCAGGGTGATATTTTTGAATTTTATCTGTACTGTATAAATAGACAGGTAGATTGACAGATGCCACACATGCAGGGTCACCTCCTCATGAAAAGCAATTAAAAACACATGCTCTGAAAGTAAAAATTCCTATTGATTATAGCAAAAATCACAGAGAATTTCATTCTGCATTATATCACCTCTTGTTTGTAAATGAGTAGTTTATTTCTCTTTAAGTCTCAGGAGACAATTTCTGTACCCTTTCACTCTGTTACCTAACATCACTACATATTTTATTTTGAGAAGTACTTTCAGCATCTTCCAATCTGTAGGTATTGTTATTACTGGAGGTACAAACCCACTTACTTTTTAATGGGTATTGCATAAATTCAGAAAATTCAAACTTAATACATTTAATTTTCACTAATCACACTTTTAATTAGCTTTATATTATTGGTCTTGTGGTCATTGCTGTTTTCCATTTTTTTCATTGCCTATCAATTCTGTCACAGTGTAGGTAATTTCATTTTCAAATCCAGTTTTCCTAATCCCATCATGCTCCATATTTTTCAACTCATCCACTGAAGACTGACTTAAAATTAAATAGGCTTATTACTCATAAGCAACTACATCAAAGTTTCTATAATTCTTTACTATCCAACTCCAGAAGAATGACATTCTGAAAGTCATTTTTACTTCTCACTGCATACTTACCTGTATTTTCTTCCAAAAATCAAGTTCTCTACCTTCTAAAATTATTTGTTCCAAGTATGTTGGTTCAGAAACAATTACTTTATTTTTTTTCCACAGTAGGTTGCTTTGTTATAATTACTATTTTAGGACAAAACACAGTACCTCTGTATAGAGGTCCCATACAGGCCCATGTAAGTGATGTTTCCCAGTTCCTAACCCTTTAAACTTCCATTTAGCCATCTTTCTATTTATTTTCATTACTGCCTCACACAGTATGCTTTTTGAAGCAGAGATGAGCTTTACGTGTGTATTCACAGCCTCTAGCATAAAGGATGCTGTTCCCAATCAGAGGCTCTAGGCACTCCTGTAAATAATAAACATTATCAGATCCTTCTATGCCTTTGACTTGCTGCCATATCCAAGCACAGACTTGCTATGAGTTGAACAAAACTGGCATCAGTTGCATTCTGGCAGTTTATAAATCTGTCAATCCTTCAAATTCCTTAGGACATAAAGATGTAGAAAAAAAAATCTACCAAATGAGCCATTTCAAACCTAACGGACACTCGATCTAAGCTGTTATAGTTTGGAGGCAATTATCACTGTCTTAGGGAAATGTCCAGGAAGGTTCCTGTGTGTAGTGCCTAGCACATAAAACTTGGTATTTCATTTTTGTATGGATTAAGAAAAGCATGGATGTATATTATGGATCACTTATATATCCATTGGATAGGCAAGTAAAGTCTTGTCTCTGCAGACCTGTAGGAATATGTTTTTTGAGGACAACTTGTGATACTTCCTTTAACTTACATCACAACATGGATTTTTCATTTGTTTTCTGAAATCTATGGTGAAATACTAAAAGGAATTTGGCCAGCTGTTACATTCTTCCTGGTTCATAACAACTGACTTCCCAATATCCTTTGTGAATGCTTAGTGTCAAAGGGGAGTAAGAAAGACACTGCCATAGTACTCATTCCATTATTCTCTTGAGAGTGGAATTAATAAACAATGGCTTTTGTGCTGTCACAAGTATTTCAGAGGAGTATCATTATGAAATGATGCCCTCAGTATTGGGAGTACAATCTACAATGGAAATACAATGCCCAGGGAACTGAAGGTAGTTCTCACACTGGTGAGAACGCTGATCACGTATCTGTGCCACACTGTGTACAGAATGTGTACCTCCAGTCTACTAAACTGTTTATAATTCAAGCAATCAATTGCAATGTTAATTAGAGTATTCCATGGAAGAGCTAGTTGTTGTTAGGTAATTTAATTTCACCTGCCAAGCTATTCTTCTGAAGGTGACAACAAGAGATAAGCAAGCTTTCTCAGAAGTAAAGATGAACCAACAATTAATAACGTGTTACTAGATATCCTTATGGCAAAGTGCCATTCCTTATCATCAATTTTCAGGATACTACCACTCAGTGAATACAGAGCCAGACTGAATCAGGAGTTCAGCTCCTCTTATACTGCAAAACTGAAACTGTGTGATCTGAGCAACAAGCCTTACAAAACTTGAAGAAACAAAAAATCTTTCAAGCCCCAGAACACATCTAAGTGCCTGCTTACTCTGCAGCATTTGCAAAGAGGAGGAAAATGAGAGAAAAAAAAAATAAAAAAAAAAAAAAATCAAACTTCATAGTGATCCCTAACAGCCATGAAAGAATACCAGAGAAGTTCTGCAAGCAGGTAAATATTTGCTGAGATAGTAGGAATGAAATGCTTCAGCAAATTAGACTAATCAAAAAGATTTTGGCAAGTTCTCACAGACACAAGGTGCTTTAAGATTTACAGTTCCAACATCATTTGGCAAACAGTCTTCTTGGGATAGCTTTTCAGAACATGCACAGCATCAAAAACAGTTCAACATGCCAAGCTGCAAATGTCAGAAAACTCTTCTAGGAGCAAAATCATACTTTTATGACATAACTCTATGATAGTAATGCTAGCAAATAGTAGAAATGATTCTTTTAAAACAGGATTAAGAGCAAAGAGAAAGATAAGTAACCCCAAGCTTAAAAACCCAAGTAAGAGTTTTAAAGTGTCCAGTTTAAAAGAGCACAGGGATGGAGACTTTTAGATAGATCCTCTGCTTGTAACTTCTAAGAATTTATGAAAGTAATTATTAGGATTTCAGCAATAACGAAATTAAATATACGTAAAGTTGCAGAAGACTTTCAGAGTCAGTAGGGCTTATTGCAATAAGTAAACACACACATTTATTACTGCCCAACAAATTTATCCTGAAAATGTTCTCTGTTGAATATATGTAAAACCATGAATGCCAGATTAAGAAGTAATTCAGTGTGAACTAGCAGCTTAGTTAAATTGACAGTCTCCTCTTGTGAGTTATCCTTTGAGGAGGCAGGGAAAAATTATAAGATGTATAAAGTGCTTGAAATGTACAAAGCACTTACAGACAGATGGAAATAAACAGCACCCAAGCATATAAATCATAACAAATCTCACTCAATAAGAATGGCTAGGATTAGTACTGTTATCATATTTTAACTAAGCAAAAAAAATAATTTCTAAAAGGGTTCAAAATATGACAAATGTATTTTTCTGAGGCCCTGATTCTGTTAATCTTTATTTGTTGCTTAAAAAGCTAAGGGTGGCGTTAGACTCAAAAGAAAAATACTAAATCTTTCAATGCTGCGAATGAGCCAGACCTAGAATGTTCATGTTCCTTTTGTTTAATGACAAATTACATCATTTAAGATGTAATGAAGAGTCAGCAACTTAAACAGATTGAATTTCTAAGGCAGACTAACCTACAATTACTTATTCTGTCCTTATTTCACCTTAACCAGATGCATGGAGGTGTGTACTATTAATAAATTTTGTCACAGCTGTAACTTTTGTTTTTTCTACATCATCAGCTAATAAACTTGGCACTATTAGCTGTCCCTGACTCCATTTTGTGTTGCAAAACATTGTAAGAGAACATTTTCTTGATGGCAGTAACTAATGTGGAACATGTTTATTCACTTCTCAGATCAGTGGACCCCCAAAACAGTCCTAGGCTGACAACAACCTTATCTTTTTAAATACCATACTTGATCATGAGCTTCAGAATGTAGAAGTATGGCTGAAACTCTGTTACTAGCTTTTTGTAATGAAGAATCCTTCTAACACTTGCTTTAAAACAACACTTGAAATCTCTGACTTGCCAAAGTAGTAATATTCTTAAAACACATTTTAAAATGCCCACAGTGAAATTGCCAAAAAGAGATAAGAGTTCTGAATACCTCTGAACACTTGTTTCTAGAAGTACCACAGGGCCTGTGCTATAAGAACACAGTCTGCATACATTAGAGTCAGTCCTGGTTGGAACTGGATGATCCTTGTGGCCTCTTCCAACCCTAACTGATTCTATGATTCTAAATGACTTCTAATTATCTACCTAAAGAAGACTGAAGAATTGTCACACAATAATTTATTAGCTTCCCAATATAATGAAACTCTCATATCTAGCAACTAACTATTACCAGACTGTAGCAAAACTTGGTATCTGTCATTACAGAATATGATTTTCCTTATTAATGCATTAATTTATCATTTCTGTTTACTGATTAGAATGGGCTGGTGGGAGGGATGTTACTAATGTCACCTTGCCAGTGTTATTTCTGCTTATTTTAATGGTGAAAATATAACAGAAGCCAGCCAAAAGGGGAAGTTAGATACAGTTTTATTTGTCCTGGTGGGCTCGATGCATTTTTTGTACTGAAACCAATATATCAGTTAGGCACTGACACAAGACTATGTCAATACTCCCTTCTACAAGGTGGACCACAGTTGTTTTAAAAGATGATCATTTTATTGTTCCATATTCTGCTATGTCTTAAAAAAAAAATAATCTAGATTAATTTGTTCACTTATTTGCAGTTAAAATCAACACAATTTTAATTTAAAGGTCCAAATTTTCCTCACTTTTTGTATTGTCTTCTGTATGCCCCAGTGAAACAAACATTGTCCATGAATTGCTGAAGAATAGGAAATGAAGGCTTTAGGATCTGTACTTCTATGAATTCATTCCATCGGGCCAGCAGACTTATTTACTCCAACTCAGCCTAATATATGACAGAACCTCTGAGTTGAGGAACCACTCTCTCTGGGAGGTGCAGCATATCCCACAATACATCTACAATTACCCTGAACCTAGATAGAGAGATTTTAATTGTCCCTGTCCAGATCTAGCCTCAGAGAAGCCTGTATTACTAACAAGTGACAAGTTCATTACAAATAAGTCTGATACAGTAAGTATGCCTCATGAATTTATAGCTTTCCAAGATACACAAAATCCAAGTCTGTTTTCTTGTTAGAATCTCAGACAACCAACTAGAAATAATGTGTCTCCACTAGAAGGTCTTCCAACAGACTGCAGAACATGCTTTTTCAAGGCAATTTTAAGTCACTTGAAAACTAGAAGTCATAGAATCATAGAATCAAGAAGGTTGGAAGAGACCTCAAGGATCATCGAGTCCAACCTGTCACCCTACACCTCATGACTATCTAAACCATGGCACCAAGTGCCACGTCCAATCCCCCCTTGAACACCTCCAGGGATGGTGACTCCACCACCTCCCTGGGCAGCACATTCCAATGGCCAACCACTCTCTCTGTGAAGAACTTCCTCCTCACCTCCAGCCTAAACCTCCCCTGGCACAGCTTGAGACTGTGTCCTCTTGTTCTGGTGCTGGTTGCCTGGGAGAAGAGACCAACCCCCTCCTGGCTACAACCTCCCTTCAGGTAGTTGTAGACAGCAATGAGGTCTCCCCTGAGCCTCCTCTTCTCCAGGCTAAACAGTCCCAGCTCCCTCAGCCTCTCCTCATAGGGCTTGTGCTCAAGGCCTCTCCCCAGCCTCGTTGCCCTTCTCTGGACATGCTCCAGCAATTCAACATCTTTCCTAAACTGAGGGGCCCAGAACTGGACACAGTACTCAAGGTGTGGCCTAACCAGTGCTGTGTACAGGGGTACAATGACCTCCCTGCTCCTGCTGGCCACACTATTCCTGATGCAGGCCAGGATGCCATTGGCTCTCTTGGCCACCTGGGCACACTGCTGGCTCATGTTCAGGCGGCTGTCAACCAGTACCCCCAGGTCCCTTTCCACCTGGCTGCTCTCCAGCCACTCTGACCCCAGCCTGTAGCTCTGCATGGGGTTGTTGTGGCCGAAGTGCAGCACCCGGCACTTGGACTTGTTGAATGCCATCATGTTGGAGTCTGCCCATCTGTCCAGCCTGTCAAGATCCCTCTGCAGAGCCCTTCTACCTTCTAACAGATCAACACCTGCTCCCAGCTTGGTGTCATCTGCAAATTTACTGATGATGGACTCAATCCCCTCATCCAGATCATCAATAAAGATATTGAACAGGATGGGGCCCAGCACTGATCCCTGGGGGACACCACTAGTGACAGGCTGCCAGCTGGATGTGGCACCATTCACCACCACTCCCTGGGCCTGACCCTCCAGCCAGTTCCTAACCCAGCGCAGAGTGCTGCTGTCCTTTATCCTCAGTGCCTCAGAAACAAATCTGATCAATTCGTGTCTTTGTTTTAAAATATTTTTTAAACAGTGCTACCTTATCCAAAGGAAAGAAGGAACATGAACATCTCTTCACACACAGCAAAAGCCACCCAGAGTGAGACCTCTGGCAGGGTAGTGCAAACTCTGACTTCAGTATAGCTCTGCTCCTAATGCTAGATGTTTCCTCATGTTTATAGTCTTTCATCTAAGCACTTACATTTCAGTTGATCATATAAAACCATATCTAGCTCGTTCAGATAGTCATAAGACAAAGTGAACTTGCTATGCAAAAATAAAGTAATGCCGTTAATATTTCATTGCTTTCAGGCAAGTAATCTTAAATCAGAATGTTTGAAAACGATTACAGTAAGTCATGGCCAGAGCTGAGCCTGCTTTATATTCAATTCATTAAACATCTTTACTAGCAGAGACAGATCATGGTTCTTCACATGAAAGACCACAGGGGAGATTGCTTTTGAATTTCATCAATCCTGGCTATAAAAATATTTCATAAAATTCTGTAGAGAACGTAAGAAAGGGAAAAACAACTTTGTTTTTCTTAATACAGTTGTAGCATGCTGCCTATTCATAGGAGTCACAGTCTTCAAAAAGCTGAGAATAAAATAGAAATAAATGCTTTGATTGAGGTGGCAGGAGAAAAACAATGGGGTTTTAGAAATAAAAAATAAGTCTGTCACCAAAATGAACTGATACTGACTGAGCTTCAGTCTGAGAAACTTATTTTCCCAAGTATCAGAAAACCAATAAAAAGGATCAATGTAACAATGATAGTAGCAATAGTAATTTAGATAAAATGTATATACTGTGAAGCTTTAGGAGTTAATATAGATGCCTCTAAATAGATTTTTTTCTCTGTTACTCTGTATGTCATGTTGTACTTAGAAGGCATTAAATAAACACAACACACTTAAGACACTGCAAGTCAACTGATAATATTCTGAAACAGAAGTCCATGGAAAAGGAGGTACTCCTTTGCCTGAATAGAACAGTAAAAATCATGTGAGTTGGCCACAATAGCAAGATTGGTTCTATTTAAAAGGTGACCTCTATTTTTGCAGGGCTTGTAGATCATGCAGATACCCAAATACTCATCCCTAGCTTTGTAGAAGCTACTGCTAGATGAGGAAGGCTACTCCTGGTGAGCTTCTCAATGTTCAGATGTCCTGAAACACTGCCAATTGCACACAGTATCCTCAGGATGTCTGGATAAACTTAACAAGCCCTGCATAGAGATGATCTGTCCAGGACACAAGATTCAGGTTTGCATCATGGCAAAAAAAACCCAAAACCAAACAAATGTTCTTTAATGAAGAATGTTACAAGTTACTCTACAAAAATTGTAGAAATCCTAACAAAAACAACTCTCAGGCAGAAACAATGGCCAGCTGGTAACTGGCAGGTATTTATATCAGAGGATTATCTAATTCTGTTCTGCGATGTTGTCACTCATTTATGTTTTCAGTTAGGAACAAAGTACAGGGTACCCCATTGCTTTGGTGTTATAATATTTGTTCTAGTAGACAGGTTTTCATTTTTTTTTTCCAGGTATGCTTCAGTGTTTGCATATTTATTCCTCTACATTATATAACCTACTATTTGCAATATATTACCAAATACCTAAGCATTCCTTACATGCACAGAACTTTCAAAAGTATATTAAAAAACAAACTGAATTTCCCCAGATGGTCATATAGCAGTAATTATGTAAAAACTGCTACTCCCAAGGTGTGCTCATTTCTGCTAATATCATCAGTACTGCTGCTGAATAGTCAAGTGGATTAACAAACAGAATAAGATTAGCTTTTGTTCTTCCAGAACAACAGGGCTAAATCTTGCTTAGGAATAAAACAATAAAGACACATGGAAGAGGAATAGAATACTACAGGTACAATTACTTGACAAAGTGAAACAATAAGATAGAATTGGCTAAGAATTTTTAAATTTCAATTCATTTTCTAGCTTTTCAGTCCCTTCTGCAGGAAAGTCATTGGTTTGACATCAAAAGATTGCATGGGTGATACTCATAAAGGTAAAAGTAGATTTAATTCTCTGGTTGCAAACTAGAATCAGAGTGGTCTGGGTTGGAAGGGACCTCCAAAGGTCATCTAGTCCAACCCCCTCTGCAGTAAGCAGGAGCATCCTCAACTAGATCAGATTGCTCAGAGCCCTGTTGAGTCTCACTAAATGTGTTTCTTGAGATGGGACAAGAATAAAAGGAACAAATGTTGTTCCATATCCAGAATGTAAGGAAGGTAATTGGAAAGTTTCAGGAAACAAAAGATGGTAGATGTTTTAAAGTAGCAGAAGGGGAAAAATGGATGACTAAGAGACATCTTGTCTACCATGGAAAAATGTATTGGTGGAATTGTATTTATTAAGTCTGTTTTTTTTCTTATTATTTTTAAAGCAACATCAGATCAAAGATTATGCTGGTATGATATGTTTTTCAGTGGTTTGATGACATTCAGGCATAATGTGTCTTTGTGGCCAAAAAGACCAATGGCATCCTGGAGTGTATTAGGAGGAGTGTATTTAGTAGGCAGAGGGAGGTTCTCCTCCCTCTCTGCTCTGCCCTGGTGGGGCGACAACTGGAGCATTGTGTCCAGTACTGGGCCCCTCAGTTCAAGAAGGATCCCAGGGAACTGCTTGAAAGAGTCTGACTCAGAGCCACAAAGACACTGAAGGGAGTGGAACATCTCCCTGATGAGAAAAGACTGAGGGAGACGTGTCTCTTTAGCTTGTAGAAGAGGAGACTGAGGGCTGACCTCATTAATGTTTAGAAATATGTGAAGGGTGAGCATCAGGAAGACAGAACCAGACTCTTCTCAGTGATGTTTAATAGATAGGACAAGTGACAAGGAGCGCAAGCTTGAGCAAGGGAGGTTCCACATAAACATAAGCAAAAAAATCATTCACTGTTTGGGAGACAGAGCACTGGAACAGGCTGCCCAGAGAGGTTGTGGAGCCTCTTTCTCTGGAAACATTCTAAACCCTCCTGGATGCATTCCTGTGTGACCTGCTCTAGGTGATCCTGCTCTAGCAGGGGGGTTGGACTGGATGATCTTTCAAGGTCCCTTCCAACTCCTAACATTATTTGTTTATTCATGCACACAGATAGGCATACCAACAGAGGGTTCATTTATAGCAGCATGGTTATGCAACAGATGCTAAATGATGCAATCTTCTAATTAACACAGGTTCCAATTCTTAAAGGAACAGGATCTGATTGAAGCTCCAGCACAGTTCCACCATAGCTTAATGCACAGTCATTTCTTCTGACACACTTTCTGAAGTTATCAAAATGCATTACTCTGTAATCAAGCTTGCTATCCTGGTACTTAATCATGCATTTGGTTTCTTTCAGCAAACATCTCTGCAGGAACATATTCAGGAAAAGACTCCAGAAAGAGTTCTAACTCCTATGTTTACATACCCAAGTTTTTTAGAAAGACCATTTTCCCCTAAACTATAGGTATCTACATATAAAACTACTACCCAGTGCATCTTGGCAAGCTTTACCATAGCTGACTTGAAATATTCTCCTGAAACATTCACCATAGAGGCCTTCTTAAGTACTGTGGCTTATAACTGAATGCATGTATCAAAATACAGCAAGTCATCCTCTGGGGAGCTTTAAACAGATTTTTGCTTATTAGGAGGTATTTGATCTGCGTTTATTAACATATATAAAATGCTAATTTGCTCCCACTACTGTTTTTCAGTCACTTCCCCTGAGGCCAGTCTGCAGCCTTTTTCCAGTCATTTCTCATTCAGTGGAAGAGTCTGACGTTGTCCTCAGGAGGAACACTTGGAGCACTGTTGCCCTAACCTGATGGGCTAAAGAGGGACCTTTTCCCACTTTTGACTGCACTGATGGCATTTTGTAGGAACAAGGACAGGGGAGAGGTGTAGTTAAGCATCTTTATAAATAGCCCTTGTACTACTACAAGTTCCATTGCAGGATTGCCAGGAAATAAGCACTTCATAAACATGTGGTTTTGTTGTTTACCCATGTTTGTTTTCAATTAAAACCAGAAACCTATAATACACATTAGAACGTTGCTCAGTTTGGTTTGGAACTAGGCAGGTAATTAATGACTAGACATTGCATCTATTTATTTAAGAGAATCTCCAGAGACTTCCATGACTGCTGATTCCAAGAAAATAAGCATGTTAGAAGGCCAGAAGAATAACAGTTTCTTCACCATTTTTTCTCCTGCCCAATTCTTCTTCTAACTGTCCTGCAATTTTGTATTTTAAAATTATCAAGAATTGACTATCCATTCAATTGTTAAGTACAACTCTTAATCATCCATTTACCACTCAGGCACTAAGTAAATAACAAACAACAAAATTTTTGCCACTAGCATTCAACACACCACACTATCTTTCAACACACAGTATGTTCCTGTATGCGCCTGAGTGTAGATAACTAAGGCAAACTTTTCACCTTCTCCAAGAGTGAACTAAACCAGGAGGTATCTGAAGCCCTTCTTTAGGAATGACTGTACAATAAACTCAGCTTTGGATATTTTTTTTTTTTCTCCTCTGTTACATCACTGCTTCATGAGAGGGAGAGTTTGGTAAAATGAAAACAAAACAAACCCCAAACAAACCAGCAGACAGACAAAACCCCCAAACCAACCAAACATATCTTCTAGTGAGAAACATGTATTCAAGGTGTTATGATACTTCTAAGCAGTGCTGCAACCTGACTCTAAAAGTATTTTATCATCCAGTGTTTTAGAATCAGGAATAAAATAAAACCTCCTGTAACTAAACCTCACTTTGGAACAGCAGTCCATTGCACCAACCCACCCAATGCCTCCTCCACTAGGAGCACAACCTAGCACCACCTGGAATAACGACAGCTGTAGCAGCAGCAAACCAAGATGAGATCCTTTAAGTAAAACAGGTGTTCTAAAGAAAAGCAAAGTAGATTTTAAGTAAAAATAGAAATTCTAGACCTATTTTCCTATATAAAACAGAAGAGGAATTTTGTCATCAACTATACAACAAAGAAGATGATTTCTCCCTATTTTGAAAAGAGAATTTACTTCCAAGTATTAAGTAAAGGGAAGCACTCTTTAGCCTGAAGAAAAACGTCATTTCTTTTAAGAAGCCATGGGTTGGCAACTACCCTGCTCCAGCAATACTTGCCTCAGTACATGGATTCCTTTCTTGTTTTTCCCCACTATAAACAAACAAATCCAAAGCAAAAAGCAACAGCTTAATTTCACTGCTTCTCAGCTTTGTAAGGCAATAATCTTATGCAAATATATAGCCAGATATGTAAAACCTAGAGTTTGGACCCTAGGAAACAGCGAGGCAAATAAAGACATTTGGGCTAGCAGGTATTTTAATTTACAAGATTACAATATAGTCTTTTGAGTAAGCAAATATATCTGCCTGAAGGTCTGGGACATGCATCTTTAATAGGATAAACTAAAATCCCCAGTACAAAATGTCCTGAAAATCTAGACATTTGCACATCCATCTGAAGTCCTTACCTCAAATCCGTGTGCTGCAGGTTTTCCACATCACCAAAATCTGTCCAGGCAACACATGTTTGCAACAAATGGAATAAGCCCACAGACCTCTAGCACATGTAACAACCACCATACTCTTCTATGGTCTTCCAGTGAGCCACAAAACCCTTTCAGAATACCAAAATAGAAGGGGGAAATTTTAACTTACATAACTATAACAAGGGAGGCACACAAAACAGGTGACCAACAGCCACTGATTTATTGTGATTAAATCTTCTATCCTTCCAACACAGTAAAATTACAGGGTTGGATGTCGATTGCACAACTAATTAAACTATTAGAAGAGATGAGCCAAAACGTGCACTCAACTCACTCATAAAAGGAAAATCCCCCACAGACATCCAGGATATATATTTGTCTATAGTCACCAAGTGGGGTGAGGTGAGGTGAGGTTCCTTAGGTTCTGTTCTAAAGGAGAGAAGTTCTGAGCTACAAAAGCTGCTTCTCTGAAGCAAGAGAGAGAGCAAAGTCCTCTGCCTAGCAAAACGCCATTTATGCAGCTGTGGGGTTGGCTGTGGCTAATTGCTCAATTAGTCAGGAGGGCCGGTTTCTCCAAGGGAAAAAAAAAAAAAAAAAGGACCTTAGACTCGGGAGCACCAGAGACAAAAAGCTGATAAAGATCAGCTCCTCACGAGCCTCACACCCACATTTTTCCTAAACCGGGGTGGGTGGTTGCAACTGCCACCATAATCTAGCAATTTTTGCAGTTCAGCTTTGTATTTGACAGGGGAGAGACTTTCTTCTCAATGTCTGAGAACAGCTATTTCAATGTGCTTTGTTTGTGAAAGAAACACAACTGCACAGGAAAACCTTTTACTGGGCAGCAGCTTAAATCTTCTCTAGCACAGATTAAACATCTCCCATACAGCTTTTGTTTCTTTCCATTCCAGGTCTGCCCAGTTCAAAATCTTTAGTAAATTGTTGACCTTCATGAGAGCATGTTTTACTCATACACAACAGCCATGCTTCCTTTTATACTTAAAATTTGTATGATTTTTTAATGCAGTTATTATATAGAAGGAAGGAAGAAGATAACTCCTCTTGCTGGTCTGCTTGCCTGGAACATGTCAACTTTTTAACTTCTTTTGCTTAGAAGAGTCACTCTTAGGCTCTGCTATCACTCTTAATCTGTGGATCATTTCAGTCTCTCTGGAATCTCTCTTCTGCCTTTCTTCTAAAAGGGAGTGAGAAGAAAAAAATGAACCCCAGTCATTTACCCAGAAATTACTCACTCTAACTGCACTTTTTAATCCCTGCCTCTTGGAAGGGGCAGGCCTATAAAACCTTTTTGGATTTACAGATAAGCAGCCTGGGAACTCTGAAAGGGTTTGTTTTGTTTTGTTTTGTTTTTTTCACTTTGGTATGAAGGAATCTGAGTACAGCTGCAAATTCAAAAGTTGAAGATCATGGACCCGATTTTAAATTTAAATGTGACAGACTGTAGGACTGCATTTGTACCAAATAACAACCAGCTGGAATGTGGCTTACAGTCGTTTCAAGAATCTGCATGTAAAACAGCATGCCTTTTCAGCCACTATTTAAATTGTCTGTCATCTTTGACACAAAGTTATACAGACACCGTCTTGAAACTATGTTCAGTGGTTTCAAATAATTTCCCCAACATTTTGAATCAACTAAATTTTCCTGATTTCCATGAATGATCTTTCCCAACCTTATTGATTCTGTGATTCTGAGACCTGCATTGAGTAACTTGCACTGTGTTACCTCATAAATAATTTTTAGATCTAATTTCAAGTCTTCCTTGGAATCACTTACTAGGTGATTTTTCTATCATTAAGAACAGACTCCATGTTTTCATTTCAGTAGAAAACTGAACTTTGAGCATTGCTTTGTTATATTATAAGCTTTGTTATACTTTGTTATAACAGAAGCCATATTATTCTTCTCAGACTGCGTGCCAAGATGTTTCCAGGTGAAGACAAGACCAGAAGACTCTTATTGTGAAAGGCAAAAGCATTTATTGCTTAAGCAACTAAGCAAAGCACTAAGCACAAGCAAAAGCAAAATCTAAGCCTAAGCAAAAGCTTACATAGTCAACTTACATACTTTTCTAATACATGCTGTCACATCCCAATTGTCTATCCTTTCACTGGCATGGGTCCAAGCAAAGCATACAATAAGTTAATACTGACAAACAAGCTTCTCAACATGTCCAGTCAACTTCTGCCTAGTCTTTCTCTTCAGTTACAAAATGTTTACATTCTTTCCAACTCAAAGTTGAAACTCAAAAGTTTTTCAAAGGTTGCTCTCTTCCTGCAGTTTATGAATTAAGTTTGGGTGCTAACTTTCTGAGCATACCTTTGTGAAGAACTCTAAAGAAACATTTACATAATGCAAAAAAAATTCCCTGTAAGCAGTCATATTTTCTCAACCATATCATGATTACTTGAATTTGTTGCACAACTTGTTATATGAATCAAATAATTAATTACTTCTAAGTGGATGTCAGTTGATATTTAGAACTTACACATTCCTCCTTGCTTTGATTGGCCAGGTAAGCAACAAGGTTGTGCCAGCTTCTTGCTGGTAGGTTATATAGAAGCACTTTGCCATACTTGAAGCTTGTAATTGAGAAATTGATTTTTCACAAACATTAATGCTGCGACAGATCTGTTGTTCAGCACTTCACATGAAATGAAAGGGATGTTATTTTCTCAGAAGAAAATAATGCATGGAAAATAATATTAGAAACACATTAGTGACCTTTATGTGGGATCAGTTTGATCTAATGAATTTATTATATACCCATACCTGAAATTTTTAGACATATCAATAAAACAAGCATAG
Organism: Indicator indicator; assembly: GCF_027791375.1. NCBI lineage: Eukaryota > Metazoa > Chordata > Aves > Piciformes > Indicatoridae > Indicator > Indicator indicator. The sequence goes on along the minus strand of NC_072026.1, from coordinate 7,652,891 downwards.
ACTTTACAATTTTGAGATTAAAAACAAACAAACAAAAAAGCAAGCAAACAAGAACAAATAAACATTTGGGGATAATATTTTTGCCAGCTCAGAAAGTGGATTAGATTCACCAAACAGACAGAAAGATCTGAAAAATTATACCCACTAGTTTTCTTATCTTTCCTTGTCCCATGATGTGCTACAAAACTTACTTTGAATGAATGGGCTTCAAAAATCTTCCATTGCTTTATGACTGCAAAATCCAGGACATATTTCTTTAAGATTTGGATAAAAATAAACAAAACACACATTCAACCTTTTGTTGTGACTGCAATTCCAGAGAGACAATTTAAATTTTTTGGTGCTCTTGGGGCTCCCATGCTCCCAGTGTATTCTCAGGGACAAGATAAACAAAAATCTTCAGTCCAGATTCAAACACTAAACTAACAATGATTCAACATCACACAATCTCTCCTCCCCAGGAAAATTAACTTCATGGCTATTACAAGAAGTCCATGAAGTCTCATGACTGCAGACTCATTATAGGCATGAAAATAAATGTTAAAAAAAAAAAAAACAAAACATTTTTTCCCTATATATCAGTAACACTTGTTCTCTCATCAATATCTGTAATGCAGCAGCAAATGTAACTGAATTTGCTGAAAGTGCATTGTTCTGTCATTTTAAAAATTTCAGATCATCATGCATACCACACAGAGAACAAATTTGATTCATGTTTTCTTTGCCAACCAGGGTTTTCAGAGAGCTTTGATACCCATTTATACAAGGACACTAAATACTGAACTGGAAATCAGTGACTTCCAAAATTGTTAATTTACAGATATCATTTAAATTTCATATTCAGATTCAGTGACTAACAACAATCTCTGCCCACTTGCCTCTTCTCAGAAAACAAAAACAAGCCCCAAAATGCAACATTACTCCACTTGTTTTCTTGTTTAGTTTGGGGATGCTTTTTTCCCCAATGGTTTAGATGAAGAGTATGGATTTCTAATTCCAAACAGGCTTCAGTGGTGTTTAGTCTGATTTTCAGATGTTTTGAACCTCACTATTTTGAGGATTAACACCATTACCTCTTTGTTTTCCTAGTTCATGTATAAGGACCATGCAGCATTTTCTTCTCTGTTGTAGGGCTGAAAGCTAATTATTACAGAGCAAGTACTTTATAAAGTGCTGAAGTGCTTGAGTAATAAGCACATTATTACATCAAAGCTATTTTCAATTTGCCTTGCAGCAGTCATTCATAGGCTTCAATTTAAGCATATTTTTCTCTTTTAAGCAGCCTTTGTCAGATCCCAAAACTAAATGAACAAAAATAAGTAAAAAGGGGTTTCCATCCTGATATTTTGCTTGTTTCTGTTAGCTTGTCCCTAACTACAGCAGTGACATGCCTCATCTTGAGAAACAATTAATGACAAGAACAGCAGAATCCAGCACCAGTGACAGTGACTTTCACCATTTTATCTTTGTGTATGCATTGTCTGGCAGGAAACACAAATGGCAGTTTTAATGGGAAGGTTGATTGATCTGGCCTAATAATTTAGCTTTCAGACTATTTAAAAACCTGCAATTCTCTTGAAAACTATTTTCTGTACCTTTTGTTCAGCAAGATCTCAGCTAAGCTTACTGAAGTAGAAATACCATTCTGTTTTCTTTTAGCACTAGCATCTTCCTGCATCATTAGGAGACAGCTTAAAAAGGCATGTTAATACTATACATTAGCTTTGTGTATTTTTTAATACATTGGCTTACAGTGTCATGAAAGAAGAATCACTCATGACTACAGCTGACTTACTGTATTGCTGAAAAAGCAAAGAACCTTTGGACTCAGCTATTTATATAAAGCTGTTTCTTTTGCCAAGTAATTTCAGGGTTGGTTGTGCTGGTCTGTATCAACCAATTTATAAGGAAGGTCCCTCTCCAGCCTCTTCAGGATTCTGCATCCTGAGCATGAGCTTTACCCTTTGTTCAAACTGATTAACATATTAAATAGCAACAAGTTACAAAAAAAGATATTTCAGCTGCTTCTACCCTTCAGATTGTTCTGTAATGCAAGAAATCCCAAGCATAGAGGTGACAATGAGAGTAATAAATGAAATTAATTATAAAATTATATTCATTCAGGGTTTAAGATTGAATGAAAAGTATCTGCTATATCTTCTACCTATTTGTAGACCATCTAAATATCGTGTGTGAATCCTAGCACAACAGAAAATGGAGGAAGAAAACACTTCACAGCAGGGATGGCAGACATCTGTCTATCTGAACTCAACTGGAATTTCCAGGTTCAGTTTATAGCTCCTCCAGAGACTTTTATGCTGGAGAGTTAGGCAGCCCTTTGAGATAGTGATGAAAGTCTGCAATGGTTGATTCGTCAAACACGAGTATCTGGAATTCAAATCCTGCTCAAAATGTAAAGAGAGACAGAGATGTGCTAGGAAAATGTATTAAGACTGTGAAGAATTCAGACATTACAGTAGCAAAGTAAAAATAGCCTCAGCTGCAGAAGGCTGCTGGCCTTCTCATTGGCCAAGTATATTTGAGTTTCCTCTTTATGCTACAATACTTCTTTAATGATACTGCAGTGGAGAAAATTACTGTGGTGAGTTGATTATACCGTATGGTGTTTTGTTTCTAAATGAAGATGTTTGGATTACCAGCTCAAAGCACTGCAGTGCTGCTTAAATTCAACAGACAGCCACAGAAGAGCATTTGGAGAAGTCTTTTCCCAGACTGAACAAATTGTTGATTATTTATACTACAACAGTGCCTTGGAGCATAACTGAGAGGTCAGAACCCTAATCAAAGAGGTGCTGCAGAAATACATCTTCCAAAATGACAGCAGTTCCATGGAGCACTTCCTAGTACTGATCCTCAAAAGAACAGAAAGCAAGACTGATCATGAATTAGATATCAAAATGTAATTATGATAGTAAAATAGAACACTGCCTTATAAATATCCTGAATTGTTTTGTATCACTCCCTCATTGGCAGATTATCTAAACACTTCTTAGTTGTGTATTAAGTAATCATAGAATCATAGGATCATCCAGTTCCAACCCCACTGCATGGGCAGGGACACCTCCCACTAGGTCAGGTTGCTCAGAACCCCATCCAGCCTGGCCTTAAAAACTTCCCGGGATGAGACTTCTACCACTGCCCACTGCCCTCTTCCACTTTCTCACCACCCTCATGGTGAAGAACTTTTTCCTAATATCCAATCTGAATCTACCCACTTCTAGTTTTTCACTTCTAGTAAATAATTAACCTCATTCATAACTGAACTATAAAAACAGTATTACATAACATTCATTTACTTTAATTTGTGGTATGAATTACATTTGAAAAACAGAAAACGACTGTACACTCAACCACAAAATATTCCCATTGCTGCACTGGGCCTCAAAAATATCTTTCAAAGTTAGAGCACTGGAATTCATACAAAAATTCTCCTGGAGGATACAAAATGTGCTAATTTTGTAGGTTTGATTTTCTGAAGCATCAAAATATCTGAATAATGAACAACTTTCTTCATTGTTACATGCAGATAACTTAGTTGCAAGACCAGTCCACTGCTTTCCAGATAATTTGTTTGTTTATAATGCAATGTTTCCCCTATGAAGAGAGACTAAGAGCCTTGGGACTATTTAGTCTGGAGAAGAGAAGACTGAGAGGGGATCTGATCAATGTCTATAAATATCTGAGGGGTGGGTGTCAAGTGGAGGGGGCCAGGCTCTTTTCAGTGGTTCACAGTGATAGGACAAGGAACAATGGGTTCAAACTTGAGCATAGAAGATTTCAGCTCAACATGAGGAGAAACTTCTTTACAGTAAGGTTGATGGAGCACTGGAACAGGCTCCCCAGGGGGATTGTGGAGTCTCCTTCTCTGGAGACTTTCAAAACCCACCTGGATGCATTCCTGTGTGGACTACCCTAAGTGATCCTGCTCTGGCAGGGGAGTTGGACCTGATGATCTCTTGAGGTCCCTTCCAACCTCTGATATACTGTGGGACTGTGATTAGCAACTACAGGGTCCTTACACAATTAGGACAGAAATCCTCCCAAAAACATAAGCTATCATTGGTCTGGGAAATGTAGCTTTGATTTATCCATCTAAATATATTAATAATTCACAGACATAAATAACTTCTCTAATTCCCAATATCATTATGTTGGCTTACTTGTGGCTCTGTTTAAAAACCAAGAAAGATACAAAAGAGAAGGCATGGCAAGTTTGCAGACAATGCAGTCATTCCACAAGATAATTGGATTTGGATGTCCATTCCCAAAACACTTTTAATATCCCCTTTGATTAGAAGTAGTTAGAAAGTACCAAGGTCACCAGAAAGAAGTCAAAGTACCCTAATGACTCTGTAGGGCCAAGCTTTTGCTCCAAAGAGAAAAATGTCACTGTTCTAAGGGAACAAATCAGACTTATCCAGGATTTTCCACGACAAGATTAAATTTATCAATTCTGGTAAATATATTTGTTTAAACTTTGCAAGTATCATATAATCATTTATGTGTTCTTGCCTACAGTTTTTAACATTTATAATACATTTCAATCTGTCAAATTTAAACATTTATATACATTTCACCAAAATAGTAATTTGAGAGGGAACTGGAATACAGCTCTTCCCATCAGTCTGTGAATATCCCAGGTATTAAACAATAAAATATTTTCTCTCTCCTTCCATTTTGCACAGGCTTGTCCATAACTCACTCTCAGAGCATGTCTACTAATTTAAACTCATTTCATAGCATAGATAGGAAAGACCTAGATTATTGATCCTGCCAAGATTAGCAAGAGACTCAGAGTTGGTCTTTAGTATGACAGGATATCCAGGATACCCAGATCCAGAAAAAGAATGCATGTGCCGTGAACTCCAGGCACTGTAGGTGGGAACTGACTAGATTTTGGTAGACTGATGTTTTCCATTTAGGTCAGGCATCCACTGTGTTACTTGAAAAGCTCATGAGATATAAAGTCAAAGGCTGAACACGATGGGATTAAAGAATTTAAGTTCATTGACTGAGTTAATAAAACTTTTCATGTCCAGAGTTCTTAAGGGAGGTGTTTATATCTAAAAGGAGGAATTTCAGCTTTGAGAGGTGCACCAATGTATGTTTAAACTGGTATAACTCAGATGTATATATTCATGTAATTATAAACACCAAGTACAGCATACAGCAGCATACCAGTAGCTGATGTGAAATCACGCTCTGCTGCTGCCACCACACTATCAGAACATCATCAGTGATTTTGAAACACTCATATAATGAATTGTAGCATAGGGTTATGAGTAATTTCAACTTTCAAAAATCTTATCACATGATTTGCTGCAAGAAGTTTGTTATTGCAACAGCCAAGTCTGTGGTTGTACATTTATAGCAAACAATCTGTTTTCATGGTAACTATTCCCAGTTCTGTCCCTTAGCTGTACAATGATCTGGAGCATCATTAGCTATGATTGCACTTTGGTGTCTTCAGACATAAAACTGAACTGGAATATTATTCCCAGTGCCCCAGAAGTATTCTCAGACATATGAAAACTTTGTAAGTATACACAAATGCATGTGTAAGAAAATAGGTACTGGCACTTTCTTTAGCATCCCTATTAGTCTTTAGTCTCCCTGGAAACCATTCTTATACACTACTACCGGTAGTAGTGGTAACAGATTGTATGAGTATGCTTTTACCTTTGAAATTAGCTGATGATCTCTAAATATAATCCACTAAAATAGGCAGAAGTAAAATATTTTTAATTTGGGTGCAGATGGGAGTGGGTGGAAAGGAAAGAACAGTTGGGATTGAAGCAATACAAAAGCATGTACATAAAAGAAACCTCTTACTAGTTGTTCACTGGATAAACACAGTATGGAAGTCTCTCTCACAGTGTGGTGCAAATATATGATGCTAGATACCGTTGCTCCTTCAGCACTTCAGATGAATTCATGTTTTTAATTTCATGGCAGGAATGAAAACTGAATGGTAGGGATCAACTCTGTGTACTGTAGCCACATTTTAATTCAACATATGTGAACTTTTGTTATTTTTAGGATTCCTATGCACCTCTAGAAAGATCTCCCTGCTACTTTAAAATGTCTTTGAATAGATGCAGAGTAATGCTAAATATATTAAATCATCCAACCAAACATTCCTTGCCATTTCTAGTAATAAATCTATAGCATTTAACACTCACTTAGTACATTTCATTAAGAGGTATCAAGGCTCATCATAACAAATGGCAAAATCATTGCTCTCAGTTTGCAATTAAGCCAATTGAGGCATTAAGCTATGACATTCACTAAGCTGCAAACAAACTCTTGAGCCCAGTTGTGTCCTCTGTCAACAAAGACCTAGTATGACTTTGAAGGTAAAATCAAGTAGCAGAATGCAGTGAGATCCACCCAAAATGACATCTGGTGGTTTACAGGGTACTAAAAATCAGATTAAGAGAACAGTGAGAAAAAACAGCACAAGGAGAAAGAAATAGGTATTTAGAGGTGAAAAAGAAAGGAGATTAAGAAGTGAATGTTAGTGATTAATCTTGTGCCAGTGATAAGGCTATGAACCATTCCACTCTCTGCACAACCTAACTGTGCTATTAATCCATGTTAATCATGATAGTACTCAAGAGCCAAGCTATATTAAACACCTTACATAGGCATTTCACCAAGTAAGAGAGTCTCTACCATGAAGATCTTATAGTTGAAACCAATGAAACAAAGACTACCCATAACATCTGGGAGAAAAGGAATAGTGTTAATATGACAAGCTCAAGCCATCTGTGTTCAAATTGCAATGTGATAACATTATAGCATACACCAAGAACACTATTCTAACAGAATTTATTCTAACAGAAGTTATACTCTCCCCCTGCAGATTTAGATTCTATTTCTTTTTTCATTATCTGATGAGGGAAAAATAGGAAAAAAGCTTTTATATTGGGGATGAAATTACTTAAACATTAACTTATTTAGCACACTGTGGGAAAGTAACATAGAAAATGTTGTTTTAAACATAATTCTGCATTAGTAAATGTATTTCATTAGGGAATAGGAAATGTTCCAGAACTGTAAGAAAAAATCTGAAATTGTCATCACACTGACACAGTTCACACTGGCCACTATATTTGTACACATTAATTGATTTCTAATTAATGACAATATGGGTGCCCCAGGAAAACAGAGTTAAAGATAGACTCTCAGGCAATTGTCATTTTCCCAGTGAATTTTAGTATTACTTAACAGGTGACTACATTATACCATTATCCTTCACTTCAAGAACTGATATTTGTAAGACTTTGTTTTCTTGACTACTCAAGCAGCCCATTTCATGGATGTTTTGCATCATGCACCTCTGTAATGCTTATTCCATCTGCTGTTATTTATTGTTGATCGGAATCTTTCATAAGTGCAAATCCCATGTCCACATTAACATTATGATTCAGCACAGCTAGCTGTACCCAAGGAAGCATGCCAAGATACATAAATCTGAAACACTTTGGAACACTTGGACAGAGAAGGAAAACTAAAAATTCCAGCTGCTCAGCAAGAATGGGTTTTGACAGCTGTCATATGTCCTTCAGAAAAGAACTTTTAGGAACTGCTGTTTTCCTGAGGCAATTTCAACACCTCAGCATAGGCGTCTTCTGAGACTTCTCAAAGATAAATGGAGCATTACCTAACATCACTATTGAGCAGGTGCTATAAATTTAGTTGTTGAAGAAGAGCTGCCAAAAAAAAAAAAAATTATGCAAAGAGGCATTGTTCTAGTGTACAGCCCAGAACTCACACCAGAAACTGTAGTTTAGAGAGGACTATAAAGGGAACAGAAAGAGTAAGAATTAATTTCTCTTGTACACATGTGCCTAAGTATCATGATCATTTTAAAGGTCAAATAGTCTTTCCATTTGTTTAGGTTGCTTTCCGGTGCCTATGCCTTCTGATGGATTCAAAGATATGATTTTGCCACATTACAAATAATATAAGTAAACAAAAAATCCAAAGAACAAAGAAAATGAGATATTAAATAACCAAATAGCAAGAGCATATATATATATATATATATGTGTGTGTGTGTGTGTGTATATATATATATATGTAAAAAATCTTTTAACCTCTCAATCTCCTTTTCATGCCTGCACGGTTCTGGTTTCTTTCTGTGCTGTCTACACTTCTGGTAAGTTTTCTGGAAAACATATTTGTAACTAGGAATAAGGTACAAGGTAGGCACTTGATTTCTGGTATTGTTTATAAAATGGCAATAATGATCAGCGTTATGAAATGCATCATGATTTTCAAAAAAATATTTTTCTGTGTAACTCAGATCAGTTTGCAAACACTGACCTGATTTGTGTCCTTGAGGAATGGCTTTCTTCCAAACCAGAACTGTATTTACTGAAATCAATCTTTCACATTCACTGGCTAGGTTCTAGTAAGAGGAAAATATATTTTCAGTAGGGAACTAATTAGCTGTAGTAACTACAAACCTTATCATGCAAGAAGTTCTCAAACACAACTCATAACATATCCCTCATGCCTCACCCCCTAAGTCTTTTCTGCTAGAAACAGTTGTGCTTAGTTTAATGTAATTTATGTAATCTTCCAAGATAATCTTGTATCCATTATTCACTTTTTTTACCCAGCAACCACTTGTGTCTTCAAATCCTAACTTAATGCATCACTCCTTGCTCTGGGATTTGACTGGCAGTGAGTAAGCTTGAAGTACAGTGAAACAAAGAAAAAAATGGAAAAGAAAGACTTTGGTGTAGTTCTGGATTCTGAAGGTAAATTTCTGGCTCTAGTAAACCCCAAACCTCATAGACTTTTAAAGTCTCTAAGACCAAACTCAAAACAAAGTCTTTCATGCAGCATGAAAGTTGCACTTTTTTTTTTTTTTTTTTTTTTTTTTTTCAGAAGGAAAGAAGAAACAGTTAGGAGTAGAGACACAGGAAGAAAGAAAGACAAGTTGTGCTATACCTGAAAACAAGAAGGTAGAAAGTAGTTGAAAGTCCATCTACAACTTAGATATAGATGTCTAATCAGTAGAACATGTGTTAGTCTGCAGGGTAGCAAACCACAGCCTAAAATCAGAATGCAGCAAAGTTCTGTGGAAGTTTTATTGACAGAGTATTATTTGGAAGAAGAGTAGGATAAGGAAGAGGAAAAGCCAGGTTTAGACCAATAACCAAGAGATTACCTGCCCTTAGGATATGAGGAGAACTCAGGAAACTAAATGACTCAGACCATCTCATGCACAAATGGAAGAGATACCAGTTGTGTTTTAGCTTCACATAGGCACATAGGGATGCCCAAAAGCCTAAGGCTGTATCTTAACTTACTTTAGCGAGGCCCAAAGGAATGTGCTGCTCTTCCTAGATGAAAGAGAATAAGACAAAGAGGACAATTGCTTTAAGTAGCAATATAGAGGTGTAGCTTTTTTAATTATATGGGAAAGAATGAGGTCCTTTGATTATTTTTTTTTTTACTGCACTACAATTGCAAGAAATCTCACAAATATTTTCTAAAAACCCATCTGAATCTAGGTTATTTTGTGCTTTTATCCTGTTAAAAGAAAATAACCTCATAGTTAGTTGGTTAGCCATTGGTTGAATTCTAGTCCTATCTTACTTATCTGGGCATATCTCATGGTTCAATTGTTTCATTGCTATAAAAACTAGGGAAGGTTTCAGAAAACAGTGATGGTAATTAACCCAAATTTTGTATGAATTTATGTACAGTAAAGTTCCACCACAATATGACAAATTCCCTTTCTCGTATCTGCTACAGCATCAGCTGCCTGTGGTACCCCTAAGTATCTCTGTCCTGATCAACACCTGCCCTGAAATCACTTCCTTTTTGAGAAAATGAATTCTGTATTATTAATTATTTCCCAAGGGTACTTTAGTAACCTATTTACTTTTAAGGTCTCTCCCTCTCTCTGGCTTGTGAAATCAACAGAGCAGCATTTCTTACTGCTGTACTAAAAATGTAAGCCCTCATCATGTGCAACTGTTCATTTTCCAGTGTGAGAGCAGTTGTTATGAATAAGGTTAACAAGGCCTCTGTTGAACTTCGCAACTGTTTTGCTAGACTAGAACAAGATCTTTTGATATTTTAATAATCCTTTCCTTGCTGCCCATATGCTTGCTAAATAGAGATAAGCTAAAGTGTTCTCCAGGTATGTTTTAGGTATATATTAAAAAATAGCTACCATACTGGACACTAGACAGTTATAGTATGCATAACAATAAAGGAATGCAAAGAAGTAGTATTTTGTCATATAAATCTTCAGGTTGACCTTGAACCCTGGTATTCAATATCAAGAGAAATGCAAAAGACTATGATCCTGAGACTACAAATTTATTCCATATAGAAGAGTTCAAATGTCTGCATAATGCTCTGTGGGCCCACCCATATATCTTTCCTTCTCTTCCCTGTTTGTATTTTTCTGTAATTTCCTTTTACTTAAACAAACAAACAAACAAACTCCCAAACCAACAAAATTCCATCATATTGCTTCCCCTTCCACTGCTTTTTCCTGTTTTAGATATGATAAAGAGAACCACAATATACCCTTTACCTCACCTTAAACTACGTTACTTCACAAACATATTTCACACACACAAAAAAATAATCTATTTTTCTTGCCTAATATTTCCAGATACCACAATTATTATTTTTACATACATATAAAACAAAAAACTTTGTACTTGCAACAAGCAAAGTTAGGTCAACTGCTGATGAAGGGATGTCAGCATTTAGCCACATAAGTTTGAAACTGAGATAGTTGTTTTTTCCAGAGCCAATGTTGCAGTAAAAAGAAGCTGATGCTTGATAATATTTGACTTTGAAAGCCACCCTCTTAACAGCATAATCAATATCAGATGGTGCTAGCAGACTACTAGCACCATGTGAAAAATATTAAAATCAATTATTTCCAGGAATGGATTTGCATAAGACAAATGAGAACTCCTTTTCCAGTATTAATTGCTAATTAATATTATATTGTAAACAGAAAGTCCATGCAAACTATAAAAAGCATCAGAGATTCTCCTTGTGCTGACCTTCTCTGTACTTGATTAGACATCTGGAACATCAGAGAAAAATCAGACATAACTGGAATATTTGTTTCTTTACAATATCTAGCCAACACTTCCATGGCTTGTCATTTCTTTAAAATTCAAGGATCATTTCATGGACAAGAGAAGTTTCTTGGAGGAGAAATCCCTCTAAAGACAAGAACCCCTCATGACTACAAAGCAACAAGATGCTGCTTGATCTTCTGTTTGCAGTGAAACATACTTGCAGGTATTTGGTACCCACCTCTGTTTCTATTCTCTGTTTAAAGGGAAAGAAAGCAATCTAAAGAGAAAAACAATGGCAGCAGCTGCCCTTGCATCCAGCCTGCTGAAGCTCCTACTAACACAATGTGGTTTCATAAAATATGCCAAGGTAATGTTGCTAACATCAATCTCTTTATCAAAACGTTTGCAATATTCATCTTCCTTGTCCTCATGGCTTCTACTGACCTTTGCAGGCAAATTGTTATATAACTCAGCAATAAAATCAAGTTGAAGAGATATGAGTTTCCAGTCTTCATAAGAATGGAAAAAAAGCTTGAAAATATGATATGAATGCAAGATGAGCACTCTGTGAATTTCTTAAATACTCAGGATTACATTGACAAATGAAGACTTCTTTTTCTTCTTCTGGATATCTCTCAGAAGATTTATTTAATTGTCTAAAAATTTTTGTTTACTACTATGCAATTAAAAAAAAATAAAAATTAATGGAGTTCACAATATTAGTGCCATTGAACAGGATGTATTTTCCTAGCAATGAATTAGGGATTGAAGACATTGAAACAGCCAACTTAAATTTCTGATTTTTTTTTTCTATGATTCCATTCAGAAGGAAATACATATCTTTGAACAATATATACTAACAAGAATGATAGTCTATGCAGACTGGAAAAGAGAATAAAACAAACAAACAACTGACTGTGGCTGAGGGAGACCAGAAGTAGGCTAGCTGCTTTGATGTAGAACTCTTTGAGTTCAGGCTTTTATAATATAAAAACAAACTTGCAGAAGGTGAAAAAGTCAAATATGCTTTCCCTCTTAGTTAATCAAATACAGATTCTGTCAATATTATATAGTCATAAAATAGTTTCTGTACACACACTCACTTTCTGAATCAGCCTAGAATTTAATAAGCCAGTGATTAGAGGCCAGACTGAGTGATCTTTCATCTCCTGCTATTAGTGCTTTTTGCATCCTTTCAACAATGTTGTTCATTATCTTCTTCCGAATATCAAGTGGGGTTTATTTTTATTTTTTTTAATTCCCTCAGATAAATTACGTGTCTCATCCACTTAGATAAATAAGAGCTAAGATTTTTCTAATGTTGATCTTTGCAAATGTCTCTTTGCCATCTGTTTTTATATTTAATTAGCTTTTTCTTTTTTTTTTCCCCATCAATCTCTCAAAGAATGAAATAAATTAATATAATAGGAACTATCAGTTTGCCCTTATTTGTTTTACTGATCTTAGCATCCCATGCTGGTGGCTGCACAGTATTTCTGCTGCGGACCATTTATTAGACATCATACTTGTTATAAGTATTAATCTTGATAAGAAAATAGAAGAAAGATTTCCCACTCTCCCCAAGTAAACTCTTATTATTTCTTCTCTTTTTCCTGTTCATACAGCTCTTCCCATGCAACTTTTGGGCAATCTTATATTTGCTAAAGCAAAACAATTTGGAAGTACTTAGAAACTGATATAAGCAACTCCAAAGCTGGTGACACATGATTTCTGACAGCTAAATATGATTTACAGTAATACAGACATAGGCTTAATATCAAAGATCAGACATGGCATTCCAGTCTTCAGAGGATGACCAGCAAAATGGAAATCTGTTCCTGGGAGCTATGTCCCACTTTGAGGCAGCTCTCTGCATAGCAGTCTAAGGCTAATATACTAATTCTAAACAGTTCTGGGACTGAAGTATATTAATCTCAATACCATTTTATGTATATCAGGTAATGGGGTTTGGACCTGTTTGTTTTATTTTTTGTTTTGGTTTAGTTTTGTAATGGTTTAAATCAAAACAAATGGGTTAACTTATCTGTTCCCCCAACACAGAAGTGAGGGAGAAAAAACACACAACAATTCCAGGTTGAGACAATAAAGAGTGAGATAAGAATAGAGTTTACTGAGCAAATCAGATAATCATAATACAAATGCACAATTACCTTAGCCTTTTGCAGAAAAAACACAGCAGCAAGCAGCAGGCAGAAGCAAGTGAGGTAAAAGCCCAAACCAGAGCTGCATCCCCATCCCTTCTCCTCCTGCTGCCATCCCCACAAAAGAGACTACACTGAGAATGCAAAACCAGCAACTAGAACAGGAAGCCTCCCATGTTACAATCTGAATTTCAAACCCCATAATACACTGCTCCAACCAGCCCTTTACATTTTTGAAACTGGTATGAGGTAGGATGATATGAATAGAAGCAGACTAAAACTCAATCTGTGACAGATTGGTTGGTTTGTTTTCTATTAAGGCAGGTTAATTTCAGGGCAAAATCATCCACACCTGGATTTCCAGGGAATCACTCAGGTATGCTTTAAGTTGGGGTGGAACAGAGTTGTCTGCCATAGCAGAAAACATTCTTCTGTAATAGGTATAAAGTGACCAGAATGGAGGAAGGACTAAAGCAGGAGCTTAGACATCTACACACATACAGCAGTAAAGGCTCACTAGCAGGGAGCTGCCATTACATACAACCCAGATCACATTTGTGCAGCTGAAGGATTGTACTTCACTTCCATATTGTCACATCTGCCTGTGAAAATTGGATCTCATTCTATTTTTTTTACAGAAATATTTGCATTAAGCCTGATGATTTGCTTATTCTTTTTCAGGAAAGGGGTGATCTTAATCTTTCTAGCATGTAGCTTTACCAAAAAAATTTATTTATTTTAAAAAGTGCCTATTTTGCTTTCTAAATTTTTCACAAGAACATGCATATGGAATTATCATTACTCTAATTAACTAGGCATATGTATTCCCACCTCCTGAAACAGGATTTCAAAACCTCATATCGAATGTTTCCAGCCTGTAAGTTGATATCCTCTGTATTTTAATTTCCAGTGGATGTCTTTGGTCTCCATGGAAACTGCTCCAAGGAGGTTTGAAATGCTACATATTATTTAATATATCTTATATTCACATAAATGTTGCCAGAAGATCTGTCACATCTGTTCAAGTGTAAAGTACCAAGGGACTTAGGGAAAGCAATACATTGAATTGAAACTCATTGTAGCCCATCACTGTTGACACCACTGGCCTTGAAAGCTTTTCAGTGAGACTCCTGAGAACAATCTTGAAAAAAAAATACCAGAAAATGCACCAATTATTATTATAATCAACAAGCTCATGATAAATCATCATATTCTATAAGCTATGCCATTGAATTTTGGTACATTTTAAAGAATTAATGCTTAATTTGTCACTCAAACTTAGAAAGTAATAACATTTACTTGGATTAATGTGGTGGTTCTTTGATATCTGCCACAAGTTATAGACTTAAAATCTATAGAGATACTTTGATGATCAAAGAAATAAAAATACATGGCAGCTGACACTTTTGCTTCCTAAATTATCATAAGGTAGATCATTTAATAACCAAAGTGCTGTTTACAAGTAGGTTTAAAGAAAAATATAGCATTATGCAACTACATTTACAATTATGCTAAACAGAATAATTGAAATGTATCAAAATAATGGCTGTAAAACTACTTCAGAAATGCTCTTCCATTATGGCACAAATTGCTGCATAAGTGTCATCTTCTTTGGCAAAAGGCAAAGCAGTTCATAGTTATCACAGATACTTGAACACATGCAGCTGAATTGTTCATGGATGGTATTGCCTTTTGAATAGCTTCCACTTTGTGTTCTTGATGGGAAGTTACCACGTACCTGCGTGCAGCAAGTACAGCGACTTGAGATCGCATCAGTGACCTCTGGCTGGTGACTGAACTACTATGTGAATTTTTCACTAAGCCTCCCTGGGCCTCTGTCAGCACTGGAGTTTAAAAATGTGCAAATAAGGGGACTATTATTGAAAAACTCATTTCTTTTCTCAGCTGAACTGTATTTGGGTCAAGCAAGTTGTCAGGGAACAAACTCACCCTGCTGTCAATGAGAGACACTCTGGAACGGGTCCTGTCAAAACCCTTATTAAAAGACTGAAGAAATACAAAATATCTTGCTGTCCCTGTTACACATGGAATGTCTGAAAATCGATCTTCTTTTCATGAAAATGAGAAATAGCAAGTAAAGAGTTTTATCTACTCATTTTTAAATATTGGCAAAAAGTTAGAAGATTGCAGTAACTTATTTCAAGATCTCCTTTGAGAGCATTTCTTCCCAAAGACCAGAGGTGATACAAATAGACTGCAACTGACATTTAAGGTGGGGGAGAGAGAAGGAAAAAGAAAAAAAGAAAAACACAAACAAAGGAGGAGTGATTTAAGGAAATGCATAATCAGGGAAATGCCTACATATCAAGTGAGCCTGTGGCAGGTACAAGCTCAGCCGAAGCTATCACAGGAAACAACAGCAGTAAAGACATGGTGCTCCTGTCTCTACGTGTTCACTAAAGAGGTCCCTCAGCAGATAAATGTGCTGCAGCTGCCTTCTCTTTCTGCTATGTGGGCCAATATTTCAGCAATAAAAAAGTGTCTGCAACCTCCAGCGAGATGAGGTCTTGCCTATTGTACCTGATTCCTTTGTAATCCTAACTCTGAAAGAGAAGTGTGTTTTTCTATCAAGATGTCTGGTGTAATGCATGTGACACTTTGGCCTGTCTTTTCTCAAAACCAGCTGCTGGAAATGTTGTGGCCCAGAGCACAAGTCTCTGGACACTGCCCTACTCTGTTTCTAATGCAAGGTAGAAGTGTATTCCTGGTGCTTGCAGGGAGAGAGGACTATGAGGCAAGAGATCATTCCTAACAGCTATTCACATGAAGTACCTCTTTGGGAAGTGAGACTCATTTCATGAAGCTCTGCTTAGAGCATGGGGATTACAAATATTTCTCATATTTGGATTTAACACTTAGGAAGCATCTCTTTCCCTTCTCTACTGACTATTACTTGTGTTACAGTGAGAATAGACCAGCTAATGTACACAGTAATTACAGCATGCAATATAACCACACCAGTATTACTCACTAAAGAGTCAATGCACCTGTGGGATTGATTCTTTTCTTTGTATTGTGCTTATAATAATAAAAAGTTCAGCACAGAGGATTTCTCTGGGATTAATGACTGACTGGGTTAACGGCCTGCAACTCAGTTGTTATTGCTTAATAATTATGTTCCTTTCTCTGAATGATCTTTAAGTAGCAGGTTTTGTTCAATGTGTTTATATTCCAAGTAGTTGTGGAAAGATGTGGGCAAGGGCAACAGCTGCTTTGTGCTTAGCAAGAGTGCAGAGGTTTGAAAATTAGGTTTGTAGCACTGGTGAGAGAGCTACTCTCTGCAGAGGAACTACTGCAGTGGATTAACAAACCCACATATTTATTTTAACAGCCTACTCCAAAGGGAGGACAAAATAAACAATAGTTGAAGCACAGCAGACTCCTGAAGATACTTTTCAGTATACCACTGATAAGTTTTCATGTGAAGTTATGATAGTTTTAAGTAAGCTATGAAAGGGGGGAGCAGATTGCTGCTACTAGATTGTTGTAATCTTCTTTGGCTGAGTGGTAGGTAGCCTCAAATTCCTAATAACAGATGTGTTCAGGACAGTGAGAAATCACCTAGTCATATCCCTGCACATCTCTCAGATAATGGTTAGACTTTCTGATCATCAAGGTTTTTTCCAACCAAGACTATTCTATGATGCTACACTTGTTTGTGGTAATAAATGCTTCATCATTACCAGCAAGGCTCAAATATTAACTGGCCCACATTTTACATCATCTGTGGAATTAGAGATATTACATCAAATATGACACATCCCAGAAGGATGTGTTAAGGTCACAGTAGAAGCTCCATGTTAGGCCTGTCTCAAGGAAGAATCCAGTCTTGCTCTCACATTCTGTGATGGTCCTACACCAACTTACCTCTTCCTGGATCTCCATCTCCAAGCAGAGGAGCTCTTCTTCCTGAGCACAGCTCCCACAGGGGTGCACATCCCTGCCATCTGACAGTGGTGTGAGAGCAGGGCACACCCAGCAGCCCGACCCCTGGGTGTCAGTGTGTTCACACCAGAGCTCCATCTGGGAAGCTGTGTCAGCCAGGGTGGGTGCAGGGTTTGGGGTAGCCATGGCTTGCTGTTGGGTGCTTACCATTGCTTGCTTGCCAGTCTGGCCAAGGTCCAGTGCCCTTTCCACAAGCCCTGCCTGCGCCAACTGCCATGAAAAATGGTGCTCCTCACCCTTTCTGCTGCACCATGTACTGTCCACCTGCCCTGTTCCCAAGTGCACCAAAAATAATAAATATTGGTAAAAGAATATTTTCTTTCAAAAGCCTCATTTTAAGGAATGTGTCTTCTCACTAGGAAGTTGCTTAAATTACAAATTAAAAAAAAAACAGAATAGGCTTTGATATTCAAAGGGCAGAAGGTAAGTTCCTTTGTTTCTTCATATTTAAAGTATTTGGTGTTTCTGTTACATTAAATGAAAGTCCTTTCATGACACACAGAAACCTTACAGTAGGTGAACAGGCAGCTTGTTTGGGACTATACAATAGAGACTATACAATGGGGACTTTGCAATTTGGGACTAGACAATACTATATAGAGCCATGAGGATGATTAGAGGACTTGAGCATCTCCCCTATGAAGAGAGACTGAGAGCCCTAGGGCTATTTAGACTTGAGAAGAGAAGATTGAGAGGGGATCTGATCAATGTCTATAAATATCTGAGGGGTTGGTGTCAAGTGGAGGGGGCCAGGCTCTTTTCAGTGCTTCAGAGTGATAAGACAAGGAGCAATGGGTTCAAACCTGAGCATAGAAGATTTCACCTCAACATGAGGAGAAACTTCTTTATAGTGAGGGTGACAGAGCCCTGGAACAGGCTGCCCAGGGGGGTTGTGGAGTCTCCTCCTCTGGAGACTTTCAAAACCCACCTGGATGCATTCCTGTGCAGACTACCCTAAGTGATCCTGCTCTGGCAGGGGAGTTGGACCTGAAGATCTCTTGAGGTCCCTTCCAACCTCTGATATACTGTGAGACTGTGATATAAGTGAACCATGAAACCACTGAGAACTTGAAATTTTCTTGGCAGATGAGAGCTTGCCATACACAGATACAACAGTAACCTAGGCTCTGTGCTGCATTAAATCCTGCAACAAGTAGATGAGCACTGGTACTCCATTCCAGTCCTAGTTCTGATTCCCTTCTCAAATTGGTCAGTACAGAGCTGGTATTCCTCCTTTTCCTAGTGTGTCACTTTTACCAACACTATGCAGATTGCAGTAATACACAAAGGCATTAAATAGCATTCTCTGAATTCCAGCAGGAGAAATTTTCTATTATTTTCAATGCTAAATGTTTCAGAAATATTTTGACAGGAAAAACCCCTTCATCTTCAAAAAAAAAACCCACTCAAACTGTCTTTAAAAGTATACTTTAAGGTAATATTAGCTCTTGAGTATATCCAGTAAGGCATCCTTTTTTATACATAGGAAGAGAACAGAGTTAAATAATAATCAATTGTAGAATCCTTCTGGCAAGGTCTGATTTCAAAATGCAATTCTCCTAGCCTAGGCTCTGTAACTCACAATATATCATCATAGATTCCATCCTTATTGACTGAGCTGGGAGGCCTGAAGGGCTGTTAAAGTCTATAAAATCTATTTAAAGAGTTTCAGCTTTGGCATTTGGTAGAAGCAACCTGACATCAGCGAACCTGAAGTACTTTATCTATGCAAATAAAAAAAATTCACTGTAATTCTCAACTTTAAGGCAGAAGCTTTACAGTTAAAAAGAAAAAAATAGTTGGCCACATGATAAAATGCAACACATTTTAAGCATCTGTTTTTCTCCTAAAAGTTTACTCCATAATGTGGTAGCTTCCGTGGCACAACTTTGTGAGCTGATAATCTTTAGTCTTGGCAAACATTTCTGCTGTCTAGCTTCCCCAAAGTTCCACACTAAGAGAAGTGGTTAGTAACAGATGCATCACTGCTTTCCTGTAATTACCAGTACTACACAAAGTAAAACCATTTTATAGTTTTGGGCCCTGATTCAACACTTCAACACACAAGAACTCTGAGGAGTGATAACTTCAACACATGCCTAGATCCTGCTGAATAAATATCCTCTATTTGAACCATGGGTATTGGGATTTGTTTTAGATTGGTTTTGAACCAAATATTGACAGACTTGGTGTAGCTTCAATGCCACAGCTTTCTTGATGCCAGAATGTATAGGGTTGTGTGAGAGGTAAATAATCCAGTGTTTGGTTTCAGACCAAAAAGACTCTTCTCCCTAAGCTGCAGAAATATGGATTTGATAGTTGGACTGTCCAGTAGATAAGGAATTGGTTGGATGATCAGATCAAATGGGTAGTGGTCAATGGCTCAATGCCCAGATGGAGACAGGTGGCAAGGCTGCAGAGGGACTATTTTCAGAGGCTTGTAAAGATAGGACAAGGGGCAGTGGCTTGAAATTAAAGAGTAGGTTGAAATTGGATGTTAGGAGCAAGTTCTTTACCCTAAGGGTGGTGGAACACTGGAAGAGGTTGCGACACCCCATCCCTGGAGATTTTCAAGGTTGGGCTCAACAAGGCTCTGAGCAACCTGATCTAGTGGAGGATGTCCCTGCTTATGGCAACAGGGTTGGACTGGATGACCTTTGGAGGTGCCTTCCAACACAAACCATTCTAGGATTCTATAAATATTAAACATATGCAGATTTCAAAGGTGTACTAAGAGTTCCTTGGTAAACAGATTTCATATTACAGAAAGTTTCTGCTTGTTGCTCAGCCTGTTATATCCAGCAGTTTCACTCACTCCAAAGGAAAGAATCAGGGTCAGAATGAAGCACTGTGGTTTGTGACTGGCTCTGACTGGATGCTGCTAAAGCTGGTCTGTCACTCCCTCTTCTCAAGTAGACAAGGGAGAGAAAATAAGAGTCTCATGGGTTGAGATAAGGACAGGGAGAGCACTCAGCAATTACCATCACAGGCAAAACAGACACAAAGTGGACAAAATTAATTTAATTTATTGCCAATCAAATCAGAGTAAGATAATGAGAAGTGATAAGAGTATTTCAATTAAATGTATAAAGAGGCATATGTAAGGAGAGGGAAGGTACTGTAAGACAGCAAGTTCATACAAAGCTATCTGGACATTTTAGCCACATTTCCTCAGAGATGCCATTTTATTGTGTAGTGTTAGTAGCAAAAAGATTACAGGGCTAAGAATTAACTGATTTGACAATGCTGTATTACTAAGAGATTCAAGAGGCTCAGAGCAATGTTGTTTTTTTCTCTCCTGTGAACCTGTGTGAAGGACAAAATCACAGTCACTTTTTGTATGGTCAATAAATCACAGTCAAATATCATATCACTCTTCCCTTGTTGGGCTGATCTTAATAAGGATGCAAGTGTTTGTTTACCTTTTACAAGGAATATGCCAAAAAGATAACATGGTTCCTAATAAAGCATTATATCACACAGACATTTATAAGCAAACATTATGCAGAAGAAGCAGTATTCACTGATGATGCTCCCAGTTATCATTTGTGGATATGGTTTCAGTTGCTGGTATATCAACTGATCTCTAACTAATCTACCATTTTGAAGTATTTGCACTGAGAGTTCTGTCACACAGTATCCGCAAACCAGACAGCAGTAGCCATCCAGAATGTGGATTTATAGTAACTAAAATTACTCAACATTTTTTCTAACGAAATTAAATTACAAATTCAAGTATCAGTCAGGATTATACTACTGCACAACTAATTCTTAACCTTTAAGGAATAGTCTTCTGAAAAATATGAACCAAAATGTGCACTAATTCACTCATTGGAAAACCTGCTGCTAGATGATACCCAGAAAGCATACACTCAAATGCAGGGTGAGAACTCACTCAAGGATACATCCAGAAAAAAAACACAAGGTGAAGGGGGAATGAGGACTCATTCAATTTGCAGAAGTATCCCTAGCATCCCAGTCTAAGGGGAGGCTCAAGACTGCAAGGCCCACTTACTCCAAGGTGAAAAACTCAAAATATTCTCTGGTGGGGCTCCATTTACACCCTAGTGGGGCATTCACTGTCGTTACTGTAATTACTTGGAGGGACAAGGCCACAGCAGCATGGTAAGGGCCTGGATGCTGATATCTTGTTAATTGCCCTGAGATCCAAGCTGATCTTTGTTAGGTATCTAGAAAGCCCTGGCTTTCATCAGGTGTCTCTCAGGTTTTGTTTTTGTCAGAGCAGTTCTATCTGCCACGACTTCGTTCTTCACACTGCTATTGGCCCCTTGTACATTTTTGGGCAAGAAGTTTCTGAACCTTTAGCTCAACGATTTTGGCATAATATTATTCACATAGGGACTAAGAAAATTCATCTTTCTTTGAAGATAGGTGCTTCCATTTAGTTGTGTCATAATGATTTTCTTTTTGATCCTAATGGCATTGTAAGTATGTGAGAAGAAAACAAACCACCAGCTTTGAGAGATCCATTAGAGAAATTTCACCTAACAATTAAATGCTAGGAACTACCCATGAACAAAGACTGACTGCCTCCCATTAAAAGATAGTTTTGGAAATGTGGTTGTGTTGTTAACTAAAAGTGTTGCTATTAAAAATGTTAATATTTCTTAACAGCAGCCAGCAATTGCTTCTGTTTATTTGCATTATTATGAGCTCAGTGTTTTGGAAATAGTTTTCACCTTTAGCTCTTTCAAAGCTACCATACTCTTCCAGAATTGCAGAAGAAAAACTAATTATGAGATGTGATCTCACATACAGAAAGAACAAAAGAGAACAAATACAGAAGAACAAAAACCCTTATTGAGCACTGAATTCTAATGACAGCATTTGTAATATGTGGATGACAGAAATATAACAACTAATAAAGACTTTCCTCTTGCTGGAAAAGGTAAATCAGTTAAATCCACTCACACAGTTCAACAACCATTCTTAAGGAAGCAAGAAATAGTTTTATAATATGGGGATAAAGAAATCCCATAACTAGATGGACATTTTCAAGTCAGATTCTTCAGGTTAACTTATTCAACCTTTAAAAAACAGGAACTATGAACAATGAAGATTTTTTTTTTCTTTAGTTTTTCTCTATTAGATCTCAATTCTTTTCATAGAACCATAGAATCATTTAGGCTGGAAAAGATATAACTTCTTATCTCCATTCCCCCTTTCGTGTGCAAGATGAAGAAAGGAGAACAATCATTTACAACCAGTAGGTAATGAAAGTGACTTGACTCCAAAGTGTATGAGGAAAAATTTTGTTGAAGCCATGAAATCCAGCAGAGCAGTACAACAACCAGCATTACCCAAAACACATGTGAGATTAGTGAGCTACCTTGGGCAACAGGGAACAGAGCCACTACAAACAGTAGCAAATTTTAGCTTCACTCACTGATCAGGGCTAGCTGAAGTAAATTGTTTTTAGGGAATAGGAATGACAAAAGAATCATAGGACTAAAAGTAATGCCTTCAAGTATCTAGGAAGCTGATTAATGCTCTTGAGTCAGCCCCCTTCACAGCACCAGAAGAAATAATGGCAAATGTAAGAATATTTTTAGGAGCAACAGAGTAAGAATATACAAAGGGGAGAAAGATGTTTACATCGAATATTTGTTTGAGTATGGATACAAATCTGAAGGCACAAACCAGCTATTGACAGCATGTTTTATTTTTCAAATTGATTTTCATAAGACACTAAAGCTTTTTTTATTTCTTCCTCTCCTTCTTCCACAAGGCAGCCTAAGTATAATCTAATTTAGCATGCAGGAGTTCTGGATTCTTGTAAATGTAATTATTTGGAGAGAAGGTGTTGAACAGTTGGGGGTTTGGAGTCTGAACAGAAACCAGGAGAGGAAATAAGAAATGCTAGAAAAAGCAGCATAGAAAATAGACAAAAATCCTATTAAATATTAAATGTGAAGAAAAAATAGGCGTAAAGAATACCCAACCAGAACAGAGAGGAAAAACAGCTTCTTGCATATACTTCTTACAACTAGAACTCTGATAGATTTAATGAGTTGTGTATCAGACTTCTAAGAACTGAAGGTATGATTGATAAATCAAATAAGGTATTGGAAAAAATATATAATAAAGAAACAAAAGCCCCTCTCATTCTAATAAATAATTGGGTGACAGAATATATTATTAAAGTAAAATAAAATAATTCAGTTTAAACTCAATATATACTGTACAATAATATTTTACAACAGAAAACATACTTAACCTTTGACTAGTCTGGGAGAAAGGATGTAACAAATTGATATTTTAGTTAAAACAAGTTTACTATAAAAATAATTGGAGTCATAACTAAATATGAATTTTTGAAACTATAAACCTATCCATACAGTCCTGGAAGGATTTCATATGTCAATAACTAAGAAAAACAAACACTGAAAACTCACCAAAGAGTAATGAAAACCTCAAACCCCAAACGCCTCCCTTCATCTAGTATTTTCCTTTCAAGTGTTTTCTGCCATGAGACTACATTACATCAATGAACCATGGATTGGTTGTTTTACCTATATACACCTCCACCCAAGACAGAGATTCCAAATAAGGGAGCAGTGTGTCTCATTTCCTTCCAAAGATCATTATGCCACTTTTGGTCTCTACAGAGAATATTCTATCTAAACATCATTTTCCCTCTTTTTGACATTTTGTCCTTTTTATCTCTTTCTTAGCTTTCCCTGATTTTATCTGTTTTGTACTCTTTGAGACTTGCAACTCCTGTCATAGAAAATAATTTTCTTTTCCTCCATTTATTCTTCAGCACAAAACATACCATCTGTCAAGGCAGTGTAAATCAGTAGCTAAATGGAAAAAAAGGCTTTTGATATTTTAGTGTGCTGGAACATTATAGGATTACTGATGATGACTGTGACAGTTGACTGATGAGGGTAAGAGATTGTTTACAAAAAGTGTCCTACTAGAAGTCGTTTGAATGCAGTTTTACTGCTGAGGAATATAAAAACATACTAACTTTTCTTTCACTGCTGGCATTAATAAAAGGAAAGAAACATAGATCCCCACTAATTTTTGTTTTGATAAACATATTTGACTTAAAAATAAGAAATTGTTAAAGAAATAGCTCCTCCATTAAAAGTATTTTTTTCGGATTAGATTATTATTTGTACTATCCCTAAAATCTTAGGAAGACAAACCTGGTGATTTGTAGAAACTGAGAAGGCAATTTCCATTCTTGTTAACAGATTTACTTATCAGTGTCATAATAGACTTGTAGAGACGTTTCACATTTTAAAATTTGCATATTAATTGCAAACTACAAGGAAAACAAAGCAAGGCACCATCACCACAACATGGGAACAATCTTTCTCTAGGAAACTGGAATTGATAAACATTCTGTGGCTTTAATCAATAACATGTCTTATTGTTTCATGACATTTGAAAAATGAATTACCATTCTGTTGCATGCAAATATTATACTTGAATTTGGCCACTCTTCATTGACTAGTTAAAAGAATCAGGAGGGTAAGCCAGACACTGACTTCTTAAATCACTGGTAGTCTGCTCACTGATGCTTGCAGACTGGTGTGGAAGCCAGAATTTGAGAGCATTGTTCCTTTTCTGTGCCTATAGCAAATGGGTTCTCTACAATAAATGGGATCTCAGTTCAGAGGTGATGGGTGGTATCATCCACCTACAAAACCAGCACCCACATCTAACTCCTCACATCCAAGCTCACCAAAAATCTGAACATTTTTAAGAATTTCAATTTATAGCACT
Source organism: Indicator indicator (assembly GCF_027791375.1). Lineage (NCBI taxonomy): Eukaryota > Metazoa > Chordata > Aves > Piciformes > Indicatoridae > Indicator > Indicator indicator. The sequence continues at coordinate 7,627,912 of NC_072026.1, read as the reverse complement.
TTACTAAAGCAAAAAAAAAAAAAAAAGCAAAATTAATTTTGCCATAGTGAGGTAATAGCTTGCCCAGCAACAGTCTCTATTCAGACTGAAGAATATTTACGTATTCTAAAATAACTGGGCAGTATTAGGATCATAGAAAACACTTCAGGAGACAAGCCTTGCATGCAACAGAAGTGCAATGCTTAACTCTGAGAAAAATACTAATTATTAATAATAAAAATAATATAGTTTATAATTACTTTTCAGCAAAAGTATTTTCTTGTTTTCAACATTATCTCTGTTCCAGGGCACTTAACTGCAAGAGCACATTGCACATGGTCATACTATCAAGACTAGCATCTGATCAGTGGAAGTTGTATCATCAGTTTCATTAAAATAATGGGGAGTATAATTTTGATGACTTGTAAAAGTGAGGATGTTTCAGGACTGCTTTTCTCAGGCAGAAATTTGGGAAGCCTCAGTGGAACTCAGAGCAGTAACTTTAACCAAAATGTACATCCTGGCTAAATGGATCACAATGCACAGCTTTTCAGGATATAGTGAAGAAACTAAGCAACCAAACAACCTGGCAACCAAAAGTTGCCTTCCTCAACATTAATTCTACTTCTCTTGTTTCTCAGAGATTCTGATAATAGTTTGGCTATAAGCTTCATGCTGATTTATTGAGATGCAGCATATGCATTTCCCTCATGTACACCACAGGCAGAGAAGCAGAGACAATTGCTTTTGATGTTGAGCCACCCATGACTCTTAAAATAGTTAACTGATTCTATCGCTGACCACTCATTTGGAGGAAAAAAAAAAAAAGAAAAAGAAAAAGATCTATACAATGTTGCTATCTGCTACATTTATACAGCATTCTTTATTTTGACAGATATGTAATCTTTTTCTCCATCCAAACGCGGCTGCTGAGGAAATTCTATTCTACCTTTCCACTTAGAGTTAACTAATCAGATTTATCACTAATTTGTTCTTTTTATTCCTTGGAGAGGAACTTGGTTTAGATTCTTGTCTTCTGACAGACAATTTTTACTCTGAGCTGCTTTCTACTAAATAAATCCCTTTTTATAAAGTTTATTTTTGAAGTTGCAGTATATCACAGACTTTAAAGCTATTTGCTTTAAATTTCAAATAGCAAATTTAATCTTTGCAAAGGTGCTGAGTTTTGTGAAACTCTGTGCCATTGTTTAAATTTTTGCTGAGGGGTAATAAAAAAAAATAGTCAGCGTTTTATTGGCTGTGCAGTGGGAGACAGCATAAGAAGATTTCTGGTTCATATGCATTAAAAGTAGTATTAGCTCCAGGTTTGCAAATCCTCTGAGCTAGTTACATTCCTATATAAGCATGTCTTTTTACTATTTAGAAATGTGGTAGTATAGAAAAAAAAAAATCACATTTCTTTGCTGCTTAAGAGCACTAAACCATTAACCATTGTTTTTAAAGGAAGGAATTCAAGCTCAAACTCCTAAAGGTAAATAAATTTCACTATTCCAAGGTACCACTCATGAACTGAATGCAATTACTATGTCTGAGCTCATTGTATTTTTGTATCTGACACTACTGTCCGCAAGCCTATTACAAGTCTGAATTAGAGAGCCTGGTTCTCTAGTTTGAGCCATAAGGACTTCTAGTACTTCTAATTTCATTAACAAATATCTAGGCAGCCAAGATAGCAGCAAATATCTACTAGAGAGTCTGGGATGGACAGACAAACTCCTGCATGGTTAACTTATTGCCAGAAACTTTTTTAAAGAAACAAGAATGAAGGCAGAAATGTTTATGCCTTTGCCCTTGATCTTCTTAGAAACAGACATCGAGGTAACATTTAACTTTATCTTTCATAAGCAGGCTGATGTCTGTTTCTGCACTTGGGAAGATATTAAGGAGCCTGTATAGGTGTAGTTTTGGTAAGCATAATTGTTGCACTGGTAATGCAAAAAGGGGCTTCAGAAGAAAGATGGAAGCAAATCTGACACAGATTACAGTTACCAAAACTGTAGCCCTAGAGACGAGTTGATTTATATTTAAAAGCTGAATATAACACAAGTAGCAAAAATCACAGAAAAACACTTGCTTCTGGAGGTATTCAGACCTAGAGGTAACATCAGATCAGCTTTATGTTCAGTTAAAATAGAACTCAGAAGGTGATCTTCACAGAAGAAATTAACATCTGAAAATATTTCTTGTAAGAATGACCTTTGCATCTAGTTGGAAGAAGCCAATCCATTTTCGTGATGCTTTCTGGTCATTCTTCTGGCTCCACACGGGAAAATGAGACTCACTGTGAAATTCTGACATTTTAAGTAGTCAAATGGACAGCAGCAAGTCCAGAGAATTTACAAATCCAATTATTTATTGAACATTTATCATGAAGCAATAGTTTTAGAGCATTGGTTCATCACAATAGAACCTTCCCCACTAGGAAATCACAAGTGATATTTTATTATAAGTTGGGGCATCTAAATACATTAATAACTGGTATGGTTTAATATGAAGAATCAATACACCATACCAATTCCTCAATACATTTTTCTCTCTCCTTACTCAAATATCTTATTCTTTATTACTATTAAGTAATATATACACTCCCAAAGCTGAATCTGTAAACTTCATTATATATGATAGATTTCCATTATATATTACCAGATTTCAGAGTTACTTCTACTGTTTTATAATGATTGTTAACATTCTGCTACTCACCATATCTATGAAAAATATAAAACAGAGTAGCATGGAAATGGAAATATTTCAGAGAAACAATTTTTGATACATGAAGATATACCTTAAAAAAAAACCCACCAGAACAAAAAATGAGGTTATAAGGGCAACTTAATTTTTCCTAGCTACTTGAAGGGCCATCCTAGTGCAGCAGCAGATAAAATATCCAACCATTTATTCTAGGGTAATTATTTTTAAAAGGCTGTTAAACATTTGAATGTGTCAGAATATTCCAACAGCAGTACTTTTGAGATGAACCTTTAAAACCATTTAGCCTTTAATCTACCATATTTGGATCAAATTAGCTTTTCTCACTTGTCCCTCACCTCCCTAAAGCTTATGATTGTCTGTCTTGAAAAACTTGACAGGGATCCACCATATTGTAATGCAGCAATTTTAATCCAGTTTCCCCTACTAATGTGGATTTGAAAATTCTATTAAAACAGTTAAGATGTAATTCAGGGAGAAAAAAAAAAAGGAGGCCTTTGGATGTGGTTATAGGCATTAAGTGAACTGAAAGATGTTAAAACCAATTTGGTAATGATAAGGTATTTCTACAATACTGATAGCAAGTAACCTTGACTTGAAAAAACATTTCTAAAGAATGTCTGAATATATTGAACTAAACATTTTTTATGCCTCAAGTTGTTTGGAATACAGCACCAAGTATACACTTGGCATTTGCTGACCCAAACAGGAGTTGTAAATCAAGAGAGGTTGAAGAATTCTGCCCTGAAGTAACAAGGCACTTTGAAGCACTACTTTTTTAACACCTCTATGGAAGAATTAGCTAGGAAAAAAAAATATATATGTAGTTATAGTTTTATAAAATCATTAGACTGAAAAGAATCTTCAAACATAGAAGATTAAAACCTGCCCAGAGGAATCAGAGGAAATATTTTTCTAAGGTTCATATGTTTAAACTGAACAGAGTATAACTGCCTGTGCAGGAAGGAACATCAATGTGATATGAGTTCAGCACCCAGGGAACCCCTTGTGTCACCTAATCTCTCATGTATAATTACATCACATTAGATTTGGCAAGCACATTAAGATCATTTGATCAGATAAAACTTCAGCTGGATCTTACACCCTGCCAGTCTGGCTGTCAGGGGTGACTATTTATTAAATCACTAGTTATTACCATTGCCTTTCATTTTTTTCCTGATGGCTTCTTGACCTGACGGAGGCCAAAAGCCTTGACATACAAGTAAAAAAAATCTCAGGTGTCCTCCAGTAATGGCTCTGGAGGCTCCATCTATCCTCACACTCTGCCTGGAGATATTTTTAACATACTGCATACATTTTCTACTTGTCCAGTGAGGAAGGAGAAATCTTTTTTGTCTTTCATGAGCATAAAACATAGCAAAATAGTAGTCTTGATTGGTGAATGGGGTAGGTGTTGGTCAAATGTCTATACTTCTTTGAATTATAATTTCCACTTGTATGGTATTCATCCTCCTCTTCTGCTTCCTCACAAAGCAATTTTTTTTTTCTGTTTGTTTTTTTTTTTTTTCCTTTGAACTAGTATGAAGTATTAACAATTCTCAGTGCAGAATAATTCAATTTTCTTTCATCAGTGGACTTAAACAGGACTAAAGGCTTGAAGTAATAACATTTGAAGTAATAACATTTTACTCTTGCATTCAGGCCCTGAAGACTTTTTAATTCTTTAATAAATCTTTCAATTTCTACATTTCCAACAATTTCTCTCAGCCAAACCATTAGGAAAATGTACTGAACTGCTCTGCAAATGTAAAAAAAAAAAAAAACAAACTTGAAAGTTTGGTGGTACATTTTAGTAATCCTAGCTAGCTATTTTTTCCCCTCTCAAGTACTAGTTGTGCACCTGATGTTGAGTGAAAAGAAGTCCTGTTTCTGATCAAATTAATTTAGAAACTGTCAACTTAAAATCCCTTGTGATATATGAGTTGTATAAAACCCTGATGCTTTCAGGTAATACTCCAGAATATGAGTTGTCATTCTAAAAATGGATAGTAGTGATGGTCTTGATAGAAACCTTGAAGGTGTGCTGCATATAGAAAGCAATGCAAGAGAGTTTACCAAGACTGCAGACAGCAATAAGCTCAGTCCAATAATAGGAACTGAATAGTTTAACTGAGGTGATACGAAAAATGTTCAAAAATTTATACAAAAGTGTTCTAGGCATGGGGTTCTAACAGCATTTAACCTTTTTTAGGTTGGTTTGAAGTAAAAGTCAACCTAATAAATCTAACCTTCAATACTCGACTCAGTTGAACAAGCAGCAGGAGTTATTTTACTGGTTTTGTCTTCTGCACTATCAAGGGAGAGGAAATTCACTTCCTTGTCTTTCCCAAACTTTGTGTAAGTGTTAAGGCACATGACAGATTGAGCAAAAACCTTGTGCAGCATAGTGTGTATACTGGGTTATATACATTCTACCTGATATTCTGTAAGAATAAATGTCATAGAGCAAAGCTATCTATGACTCCTAGCAATACTAGAATATTGCTTTAATACTGTTAGAAAAAAACAAGTATTTTCTAACCCAACATCCATTTGAAAATAAAACCAAAGGAAAGCAAACCTACACCAAACTCCTTGGATCCAGTGACGTGTTCACAGGTAAAGCCCAAGTCCTTCAGTGGCAGGTGTGCATCACAGCAAAGTTCTCTGTGGTGCATGCAATATGTGGACCAAGAAGTTGTGGTCCTTTTATACCCTTTTGGTGGAGGAAAGGTGGAGGGGGGCAAAGTCTTCCAAATCACAAAGGGAGGCATGCACCAGGCCTCTGCAGTCTGTCACATGGTGCAGTTGCAGTGGTTTTAAAGAGGGAATTCCCTCCTCCTCAGGAAGGATCTCTTTTCGTTTTTAAGCCAGCAACTCTCTTCCAGAGCTATTAAGGCCACCACACTATCTATTCAAGACAAGGTATATCACCCCTTGTTTGAGACAATAGAGTTATTAAGGGCCACATGCATTGTTTTGAGACAGTAGAGGACTGGGCTATCACACAATGTCAGTGCAAAGAATACAAATCTGTAAGTAGCTGAGCAAAGATGCAATAGTCATAAGATATGGGAAAACAATCCTCAACAGCAGGAGAGGGAAGATGAGCAGAATCAAGAGAAGCCCATAAAGGACACTGTATTGGAAGACTCCCTTCTCCCAGCAAAATTCCTCCTTTATACTGTGATGTTCATGGTGTGGACTACACCTGTGAGCTAATTCAAGTCAGATGTCCTGACTGACACAGAACTGCTAGTGGCCTGCAGCCCATCTCTAGCCTGGGATTCTGTTCCAGCAAAACCAGGACAAATTTTAGGTGACATCTGTCTTTTGATAGACTCCCAATGCATGGGACACATAGTCCAAAGAAAACTGAAATGGCACTATCAGAATAACAATATAACTGGTAGCTTTGAGAGGTAGAATAGGGGATTTTTTTTTTAATAGGCTTAATAATGAAGTATGCCCTCTAACTTTAATGCACCCAAAAACTGGCATCTGACCTGTGCTTGACTTCTAGATAATGCCAAGACTAGCAACAGAATTATTATATTTCTTTCTCATGAGGGCAAACAGTAGGAATCTTTATGAGTGCAATAAAAAATATTTTAGAAGGCTTAAAGAAAGAGTTAGTAGTGAATCCCCAGTTCAGGAGGATTCCTTGAAATTGTGAATTGAGAGATGTAATATCTCCTTTGGGAAGAAAACAGAAGTCTTTCAGAACCACCAGATATCAAGCTCTTTATCCTATGCCCATCACTCATGTCTTCCACGTCGGCAAAGAACCTGGTGCTGGCGATAGATTGGTGGTGGAGTAGCTGTTCCTTCTATAAACATACCTGTCCATAATCTCTATGAGTAGATTAATCATTCAAGGATGAAACTGGAGATTAGAAACAAGACTGAAAATCTTAGTTGCAAACAATTGTAAAAGGAAGCAATTGGCTTTAAGCCAATGACTAGTAAAACTCTTCATATCAGTATGGATAGTCATTTTTCTTCATAAAGTCCTCCATAGAGTGTTTGATTTCAGTGAATGTTTTTGTTCTTGGACTGTGTCATGATTTTTTTTTAATGGCATCATCAATGGTTTTCTGCTTTGTAGGGAAATTGGCATTTCCCTATTGTGCTAGGATTCAGGACAATTTTGCAAATATGCACAATTATTTTTTTTTTTGCTTTGTTTTGTTTTCTGGCAAGGTATGTCTATATATCCTAATCATTTTACCACCTATTTACTTATTTATTTTCACTTAAGATCTGACTCCTCTGTTTTTAAATTAGAGAAAAGAAAGACTGTATTCGGAAACACAGAATCATTTCAACATTCAAAAGTGTTTGATGTTTCTGCTAATAACTTGATATGTCTGTGCCCTTCAGTTAGCAAACGACATTGTTTTATTTATGCATGGAAGAGGAAGAAATAGAAGGTAATAAGCAGTGTGGGATTCTCAAAAGTACAGCTTTACAACTATGTCTCTTACTTCTCCCATATAATACGTTCTTAAGAAGAACTGAGATGTGCACTATTTTGCAACTGAGGGAAAAAAAATTTGCAGTAGTTAAGGATAATTTATACCCCAAAGTCAAGCAAACCACTGCATTGCAGCACTTACCCTTAAGGCTTCAGGGAAAAAAAATAAGGTTTTATTCTGTGTGACCTGAGCTTTATATCAGTGTTCCTGAAGATGCTAATAGTGTCCTATGCCATCAAAGTACTACTATGGTATTACTGAGGAATCAATGTATGATTCTCAAAAGCTTTCTACTTCTAACACAGGAAATATGAAAGATATTTCTTTAAAAGCAGATAAGTATTTTTTTAAAAATATTATTTACAGAAATATACATAGTTTTAAAATGTCAGCAGGAATAAAAAGTTAAACTAAGATGACTCCTAAAAAGACTTTGCCAGGCTGTCATATCTGCTGGACACTTTTACTCCACACAAGTACAATAAGTATGACACTGGCTTTGTGAGTTCTTCTTTCCACATACTTAATTCCCACAAACATTCTGTTTTCATTAATTTTTTAAATAGATTTAAAGTTTCATTAGACATTTAATAAAGGAACTAGTCTTTTAAACATTTTAAAAACAATATAAAATGCAAGTATGGTACTTCCTGTAGAATCATTCACTACAAATCAACGAAAAAAAAATATGTAGCAGGGAGAAAAACATGACCTTTTTTTTTCTTTTTTTTTTGTCAGAAAGAAGGACTTTTATTAAGTTTAGAATGCATCAAGGGTTATATTTTACTATGCTCATATGTTAGAAAAGGATCTAAACCAAACAAGATAAAATCTAGAAGTACATGGAGGCTCTTAAAAGGATGGAGGAAAACAGAAATCGGAATCAAAGGCACCAAGACAAATTATCAAAAGAAAGGTGTTTTGTTTTGTTTTTTTTTTCACCAGGCATCAGCACTACCAAGAAGAACTGAAGTTACAAGACCGAAAATTGAATGCAAGTCAGTCATTCAATGCTGCTGAATGCAAGGCTTACTTACTGCAAGATAAAAACGACTTAACATGCAGGAAGGAGAAAATTATTCTTCTTAGCACTGATGAAACCTTCAGTTGGAAGAAGGTCTTTGGCTTTTGCTATTACATTTGAAAATAGGGTGTATATACACTTTTACGGAGCAGAGAAATTGAGATTGTCTTAAGAAACTCAGCCAAGCAATAACAGAAGTAGAACAAGTTTGTTCTTCTGTCAGGGGTTCATATTGGAGTCTGCCAATATCCCCTATCTGTATGTAAAAACGTAGTCCATTCTTTAGCTTACATTAAGATTAATGGGGAGAAATGGCAAAGAGAATCATAGTGTGTTCTCCTATGTATCTCTCAACAATACGTGAGGATGTACCACTAGGATTATTTTGGCTGGGTTTGATTTTTTTTTTTTATGGATTTTTTTTTTTCACAGTAGCTAGTATGGGAAAGTGTTGCTGTCTTCTCCAGTGTCACAGAAGCATTTAATAAATATCTTGATCATCTTTACATCAGGCTTTTGAAACTTGGATTATCAGGAATGAAATAAACTGCTTTCCTTTTGAGATCAAGATAGCTCTGGTAACTTGAGACTCTCTCATACATGTAAATTCATAGTGTTCAATGTCATAGATGCAAAAGGCTATCTCAATTTCAAGTCTAAACCTTTTGGAATTGGTTCATATTTACTGCTATCTCATCCTACCACCTGTTAATGGTCTTCAAATCCTGTTGACAGAGTAGCTTGTTAGACTGATGAACATTCTGTGGGATTAGGCTTATTGTTTTGGTTTTTTGTTTTTTTTTTTTTTTTTTTTTTTTACAATGGGCAATATTCAGATACATCTTTTGTCCCATCCTACTCTTTCATGCATTAAAGTCCATCTGTCCATCCTCTTCATATTCCTGGTTCTTGGAGCTCTGCCTGAATGTGAGACAGGGCAACCATAGTTCTGCCTTTTAATAATAGCTCTGTACAATATAATCACTAAAGTGTTTTAAACCTTTTAGGTATTAATATTAAGTGGATTTACATTGAATAGGTCTGTCTAATGGATCAGCTTATTGTATTCACTGACAAAGTAATTCACATGAAGAAAATGCTATTAACTGTACAGCATTCTAACTCTTCTCTGAAGAACAGCTCTTCTTAGCAGTCTTTTATTCTCTTGACATTGATTATAAATCATGAGTATTCTGACCTCTGCCACACATTAGCACTAAGTACTTTCTAATAGTTAGCTCATAATTACACTTCTTCTTTGTTTCCATTTTATTGTTAGTTAAAAGTTAACATTATTTCAGGTCATCTAATTCCTCAGGTAATCTATAGAGACTTTCATGAGGGAAAATTCATTTCTGAAAAAATAAATAAGGCAAGAAAACTACATATTTCTAGTGTGTGTCTTTCTCCTAAATACTGTTTGTTAAACTCTCTTTTAATGTGTACTATCTAACTGATTTTATAATATGACATTTATCTCTAATTTTATATGACTGAAAACAAAAAGAAAAAAGAGATTACAATATCTTGATATCACCTGGCCTGTACTATCTGAATTCTAGGTGCTAGAAAGCTGCAGCTGAAATCAGGTTCATCTGCTAACAGGCTTGTCTCAAAGCCCTTAAATTCAATAAAAGCCCTTAAATTCAAAAAAAGCCCTTAATCTCAATGAAAGTTTTGTTCCTGACACTGGTAATAACAGGATTTCCACAGGCCATTTCAGGAGTTTGAGATATTCACTCAACAATGACCTGTAATTAGGTCCATATTCCACATCCTATACAGTCATGACCCTCGATTCAAGAAGGCTGGTAATTTATTTTTGCTTTCTTCTAATGCCATAGCTTTCTTGGAAGTATCAACCACTATTCCCATGCTCAGAAAGAACAATATTGATGAGTATGAAAAATATCCCAGTTTGCCTTGGGTATAGACATTATTGAAACTGAAAGAATTTGAATGAGGAGAACTAGACATGCTTCAGATGGGATAATTCAAGTATCTTTAAAAGAATACTAATCAACTCAGCAGACTTGACCTCTTTAACCAGTGAAGCTGCCAGTAAATTAATTTGCTGATAAATTACTTTGAAATTAAACCAGAACCATTGCTTACTCAGAGCTATTTTGGTGTTATGAGCTGAGCTGGTGAAAGGATCTGGGTTAAAGAGAAGAAAGGATAACTTCAGTTCAGTATGTGTTACCAGGCAGAAGAACATCATGATAGTTTCATGGATGCTACTCAAATGTAAGGGCAGAACAGGCTTTTTTCTCTCCACAGACTGCCAGGTGGAGTTGACTTAATGAACAAATAAGTTAAAGCTAGATCCTAAAAAAAAAAAAAAAAAAAAAAAAAAAAAGAAAGACATAAACATAACATAGAATTCAGAACTCTGAATGAGGGGCAAAAGTATCTCTATTAGATTTGATTCCAATTTTTAGAGATCTTACTTTTCAGCCCACTGTGAAGTTGAAAACCAAAGTTTTCGCGTTGTGATGGCTTGTACAGAAAATGACTGCATAAGACATCCAGTAATTATTTGATGTAAAATGTGGAAATCACCTGCAGAAGCATGTATTATTTAATATGTAAAGGCTCCAGTTCCACAGTTTCTCTTACCACACATCCAAAGAGATCTTGATAGCTATCTTAAAGAGTTAAACAGCTTCAATGGTGGTTAGAAGAAGTCTTTATTCCACCCCAAATCACTTCACAGCATTGTAGCCCTGGACAGAAAATTTGGAGATAGGTGTTTGAGTCTCCATAAGTAGGTATTAATTCATAAGTTGGGTGAGCTATTTCCCATATCTTGGCTAAGCATACTAAAGTAATTCATTCAAGAAAAGAAGTATCAACCCCACATTCCATTTCTTAGTGCATCTAGTCACAAAACATTCCTGACTTCCAATTCAGATCTTCTGCACAGAACAATAAAGAAATCAATAGACAGATAGACAGCCAGACTAGGGATGTGCTGCAATGAAAACAAAAGATGTAGACTTTTCTTTTATTCCCCAAAATTGTCAAGAAAATTTCTGATCTTCTAAATCTATCTCCCATGGATTTACAATGAGCCCTTCAAAAGAATGTTAAAATTCTTGTCATCTTTTCAAGACCTCTCTCTATTGTGAAGAACTCAAACCCTTAAAAAATATTTTAATGAAAACTGCAGAGAAAAAATAACACTTGATAACATAGCCCTGAAGCTGCTGCTAATTGCATGTACTCCCAGCACAGAAGAAAATTGGTAGAGATTCCACACCCAGAACAAATCAAGCAGAGATATTCAACCAAAAATCTCTCATACTCCAGTAAGTCACTTCACCTCCAGATCTCTGCAATGTGAGCAGGAAACAATCCCTATTTGCAACTAAGAAATCTTTTCCCCTTAAACTTTCATTGAACGTCAGAGATACTGCCAAAGATTTTCAGTTTTGAAAGGTCATCTTTTATTTACCTTCTGACCTTCTGTATTAATAACCCTCTATGTAAAAATCCCCTCAGCATATTCTCCATCAGCTCAGTTGACTGTAATTTCCAAGTAGCTTCACATGAACTCTTCAAGTAATGAACAGTAATTAACACATTCTCTTAAGTCATCTTGGAATTTAATGTTGAACTCAGGCAAGCAGCAAGGACCATTAACTTTTATGAGCATATAATGACAGAACAAAACCTCCAAATGTAAGTGACCTCCAAGATTTGTTTTGATTCCCATACATTAGGAAATAAATAACTAGTTTATTATATCACGCAGGGGATTTATCTGGGCAAATAAATCAGGTTATGTTAATTAAAAGTAGCATTCTAACTTCTATAAAATTGGCCTCAACTATTATCCAATTTGTTTACTATCAAACTGGTAAAAAAAAAAAAAAACAAAAAAAAAAAGACCTCCCAACAGGAAAATACCTTAAGCATGCAGAAAGTTTCCACTTCCGCTTCTTCCACAACATTTTGGTAGTTCTTTTAGACTACTAAAATCTTCTAATTTTGAAGTGCTTTACTTTTTCTAACATTAAAAAGAAATATTACCTTAGGTAAGTCAACTATTTAAATTTTTGCCTCCTTTCATTTGAAACATTAATTTTCATTTTCTCACCAAATTTTACTTTACCTGACAAGATTTATTTTTTTTTCCTTTTTTTAAACACAAAATTAAGAACTCTGGCCCCAGAAGCCATCATGTGTACACTTCACTTTACATCTGCCTCTGGTGCTGTCTTTACAAGTTTCAGCAGGCTCAATGGGGAGCAAATGTGGGGCAAGACCAACGGGTGCTTCACAGCTGCTACAAACAGCTGCAGCTCTGCCTTCCTGCCTCTGTGAGGTGTCTCCTGAAGCAGTAATAGCCTCTGAGCTTTAAAAGCTACTCCTGTGTCTCCAAGATATCTTCAGGGACCATGGTGGGTGTTGCTTGGGTTTTTGTGAGAAGGTGGAGGCTGTGCTGCTGAGGTGAGGGAGCATATGCCTGTGATGAGGAGGAAGACACTGGTAATGCCTGTTCAATGAATTTCATGTGGCTTCTTTTTGGCAGTAGATTCACTTAAATATGCAAACAAGAAAGAACTGATCTCAAGGTAGTGTTGCATAACTCACCCTTTGTTAGGTTTTGTCAATGGTGTGATTTATGGCACAATTCCCCAGTAACAAGCTCAATACTGATAATCTTGTACTTTTATATGGCTTTTTGTTGTTTTGGGTTTTGGTTTGTGTGTTTTTTTTTTTATTGTTTTGTTTTTAATTTTATTTTATTTATTTGTCAGAGTGCAAACCAGTTCATAAAACACCTGAAATGCACAGACCCTCACAGATCTTTAAGGAGCTGTCTTCTATCTACTGGAATCATTATCACCATTTTACATGGTAAGTGAAGAGTGATACTGGTCTACTGGGCAATACTCTTCCATCCCTCTGTGCAATCTGAGGATAGAGCACATGCCTTGGAGAATGGTTCAGCCTCACTGTTGCCTCAGCGGGGTATTGGTATTCAGTTCCAGCATTAACTAAGCAGAGTTCTTCTTCAGAGACATCACCTCTTTCAGGGTCTAGGGTCTCTGTAGTCATGGGGATTCACAAGAGGACTAGAGCTGTGCCACTGTACAGGACATGACTTTTGAATTTCCAGATTCTAAATATCCAGAAGCAGATGGGTACTTGACAGTGGTTCATCTTGGCAACATGGCCTTGAAGTTTTTTATGAATTCCTTCCTGCTGGAAGGTTGTTTTTACAAATTCCCTCCTGCTGGGATGTTGGTGATTCCCTTGAGCCTTCCTGCTCGGCTGTGGCACTTCACAGCCATGTGTTTTGAACGTTCAAGTTTTAGTTCCTTCCAAGGTCTTGAAAATGCTCTCTGCCTGGCAGTATGCAAGGATATGTAGACATTGATTCTGCTAAGCTGCTGTTTACCTTCAGGGATTGCAAAGGAATGGACTTTACAATCCAATTGTCTATTTCCTTTTGTCAATTTCTAATGGTGTAGATATAATAAAGAGGAGACCTGAATGTGTAATTAGGGATGCAAATTCTGAAATACGTGCAAATGAAACATTCTGATCTTGTACTTTCAAATGCTGAGATTTAATTTGTTATAGAGAAACTGGGAAAAATCACATCCTTGGAACTGCTTAGGTTTTTTGTTCAAGAGAATGATATTCCACCTCTTTACAGTGGTGTTGAAAATCCTCAAAGGAATTTGTGAGTGATCTTAGAATATTTTAGGATCTGACTCAATCCCAGGAGACAGACTACATTTTGAAAAGTGAATATGAATATACCTCAAAGTGCCTTAGCCCAGCTATTGGTATTCACAGTGTGGCTTTCAGGGGTTGGGAACAAGATGCACGAATCCCTTTGCCGTGTATATCTGGAGGGTGGTACAGTGTCAGCTCATCTGCTTGCACTTCTGTTCCTCCTTCCTTCATGTTCTGTCATCTCTGCAGATTGCACAGGAGATTACCTTCAATTAACATCCAGTCTTCCACACAGGGGGCCCCAAATGCAGCTAATCATTTTACCTGTGACTGCCACACAAGTGTTGGTTTTAAGGACAATCAGACAGGAAGCAAAATTGAATCCAAGACATTTACCGCTTTAAAAAAAAAAAAAAGAAGGAAAAAATATCTCTCCTCATATAATCTTAAACTTTGATTCTCCTCCTTTCCAAAGGAGAGCTGTAGGAAAAGGTAATAATTTATGTTTGGTACTGAAATAAGTGACATCAGGGGTGTCAGCTTGCAGGGATCACTACGAAGAATTGCCTCTTCTTTACCATTATTACAGATCATTAGATGCCAATGTTCTAGCAGTAACAATGGTTCACAAGTAAGAGACTGAGGCTGTTGGACATCCTAAACTTGTCTCATTTTCAGCCATGACCCCGATGCAGTAGTAAAATGTTAATAGTGGTAGCAATAATTGAATCTCTGCCTTATTGCACATGGACCAATTCGAAAGCTCATTATTTATTTGGTAAGTGCTTAGCATAACAAATTGAAAAGTGACACATGAGAATAAAGTAGGTAACTCAAAATGAAAGCCAAAAATCAAGATTAAAGAGGTAAGATCAAGCCTGGTAAAATATATTGATAAATGGAAGAGTTTCAGATATCTGTAAGAAAAGGCAGAAGGCCACAGCTGTAAGAAAAGAGAGAAGACCACAGGTGGAGTTAAATGCAGTTTGAGAGTTTATTCATAGGAGAAGGGTGCAATGTCCAAGGTGTCTACAGAATACTTTTTCATATGGTTATTTGTTTAGAAAAGCTACCTGGGAACTTTTCTTTAACTGGGCAGATGTGCAAGTTAGAGCACTGGAGTAACTTTTCCATGTGTTGTAACTATCTTCTCTGAAGCGTTGTAAAGGAGCCAGAACTTCATCTTTGATTCCTCACCATGAGCTCTACTGTTTTTCATAGCAGAAAGAGGAAGTGACCATAGGTGTCTTGAGATAGGTGCCTGTGAAGAGTGAAAAACAGATATGCATGTCCTTGAGGAAGGAAAGGGGGAGAAAAGGAAGCTGATATGAGTGCTTTGCTTTCACTATTAGCATGAATGAATGTGAGTACGCCTGCAGCTTGTGCTGATTGCAGCCAGTGGGTGAGGAAGCTTCTTGAAATAGGCTGCAGAGTATTTACAGCATAAGTAAACATTACTGCTTCTTGTTTTCATTGCTTATTCACTTTATTTGGGTCACCATTCAACAAAGTATTTAAGCATTTCAAACAGATTAATGCTTCTGTTGAATTAAAAGTTAAGTACGTGCTTAAAATCTTTGCTAGTTCAAGGTTTTTATCATAAGATGTCATAAATAGGACACTGTAGCCATTTTTGTGAGTCAGCAAGATTTACCTCTCTGAATCCTTTGGACATTGGGACAGCTTTCAGACAAGACCTTTGTCTTTATCACAGAATCACAGAACGGCATTGGAAAGGACCTGAGATACAGTTTGTTTCAGAGAAGTGCAAAACTATAACCTACTGCTCTGTAGGCTGTGTGGTATAGATCTATATGGAAATGAAGCAGACAAACTGCAGCTGCTCCTAAAAGTGTAAGTTATTAGAATCCATGATAATTTAGAAGAATGATGAACCTTTTAAATACTGTTTGGGGTTTTTTTTTTATTTTATAAAATTGTTCTATTTTTAGCTGAAATATCAGAGTTTGAAAAAAAAAAAAAAAAATAAGGAAACCTGTGTGACAGCCCAATCCTCTACTGTGGCAGGGTGTAATTACTTTGTCTCAGACAAGGTGTGACATGGCCTGCTCTGAATGGACAGGGGAGTGGTTTTGATGGCCTTAATATCTCTGGAGCACAGCTGCTGGCTGGGAAGACGGTTTAAGAGTGAAAAGAGATAATTTCTGTGGAGGCAGAAATTCCATCTTTAAAACCACTGCAACAGCGCCACTGAAACTCCATGCTGTACTGAATCTCAGGTAAAAGTGAATTAGTACCTTAGCAATTTAATGACTGTCCAGTTTTCGTGTGCATCAGACACATGAGTTTACCCATTTGACTGAATCCTTCTGAGGATTGTCTTTGATGGAACATAGTTAATGCATCAGCTGTTGGTCAGTGGGAAGCAGGAAGAAGCCTAGTAAACATCCTGACCCTCTTCCAGACTATGGGGCTGAACAAATGCGTATATTCTGCTAGAGGCTGTTTAGTCTGTAACTCCTTTAATTTATATCAAAGCCAGATAACAAACTACTTTAGTTGGAGAGCTGTGAATCCAGTTTTCTGGCCTTGTTATTTTTCAAGACACCAATATCCATCACCAGTTCCAATTGTAAAAAGGAAATGGATGCGTACGGTAGCTGGCATAGTTTTCTGCTGCATGCTGTGGCTTGCATTATGCAAGCTGAAAAGTTAATCATGCTTTCTGTGTGTTGTATGCAATCACTATATATCATATTATGGGCATCTTTGAAGCTACTGGAGTTGCAAGAATCTCTGCTTCATCATATTTCTATGAGTATGGTTCTCATAAGTTATATGGCTGATGCTACACTTAGTGGGGAAATTAAATACTATAAAAAAACCTTCAGTAGTACCTTAGGGTGACATTAGAGAAATTATTGTACCAGCCAGTTTTGAAATCCACAATTGTAATCATCTACACTTGTGTTTTAATGCTAGTAATATGTTAGGAATGTCAAATGCAGAACCTTTACAAAGTGCATGTGTTCTGCATATTTAGTTAATCAAGCATAACTTAAACTTTCCTTTAACATAAGAAAACATATGAAAGGTATGGATAGAAATTCCTATCAAAGGAAGCCATTATATCTTCTTTAGTATAGAGTGAGATAAAGGAATAACTTGATGGGATTTCCGTGCCCTACACTGAGATATAGTGAAATCCCAGTAATGGTGCATCAGTCTCCATGTGAACTATTTACACCCTGGTGTTTTTGATGAGATGAACCATTCCCCTGAGAATTCAGGGAGTTAATCTAAATGTGGGGAAAAAAATTCCCCAAAATAGAATTGGGAGGAAAAAATTAATATGATAAAAGGAAGAGATGCAACAAAAGGAGAATAACAGAGCTTAAGAAAAGTCAGTTTTCTCTCTTAGGGTAGCAATAATGAAACACTGAATTTCTCTCTTGATCTGTGCATTCCCTTTCCTAACATCGATGAGGATTTGCTGTGGAAAATATATCATTTTAATTGGTGTCCTATTATAAGACTGCTGCCTGTGACCTGAAGTCTGGCATTCTTACCTACACATCCTCATTGATGTAAAACTTATCTGTGTTCCAGTCAGAATTCTGCCATCACTGTAGCCCATTTGGATTCTTCCAGAGATGACAGTCCTCAAAATTTCTTGGCAGGTTGGAATTTAGCTTGATTTAATTTCACATTAATTTTAAAATACTAGTGTGCTAACTGACTATAGGAAGCATTTCCAGCAAACTGAAGGCCAGATTATAGACAAAATCTGTCTCTAAGAAACAAGTCACATAGGAATAAAAACATTTTTAAACTGCTTCAAACTCTGTGCCTTTAATGTGAGCCACTGGTTGAGATGGAACTTCCCAGCCAGTGGGTGGAAATGGTGCCTTCCTAAGTCTTGAGTGTAGATGGTCCAAGTTTAGTTTGATCTAGCAGTGACTGATAAGGCATCCTGTCTTCCCTTTTAAAAAAAAAAAAAAAAAAAAAAAAAAAAAAAAACATGGAAGTTTTCACTTATGTTGCATTTTCTTGGTTTTGATGGCTTTTCCTTATACTTGAAAGCCTAGATTGATGAAGTGTCTAGGAGTAACATGCAATAAATGGTACACAGTGTTGAGATGCATCAGACACACTGTGCAAAAAGACATACATATGTAAAATAACTGTTGATTCATAATTTCTTACACTGGGACCACAGAGGCCACTGTAAGTGTATAATCTCCCAAATCCTTAGCTAATACGGAGTGGAAGGCTACTGCTTTCATCATGCCAAAACAGTTTTTGTGCTGCTCTTCTGCAGCTGTTAACAGTTGCTCAGTGGGCTGGATAGATAGGCCACAGAAAATTTCAGCTTAATTTGAAATTCAGTTCAGTTTTGCAGTGTTTAATTTTAATGTCAAGGAGAAATTGCTGAAGTATGTGTGGTCTGTTGACAGATGCTGTAGAGAAAATAAGAATCACTTACGTCAGGGTGTAATTCATAACATTGAAACAAATTGGCTTTTCTCTTTTTTTTTTTTTTTTTTTTTTAAGACTTTGCCATATGTTTCACACATTCCAGAAAGGCTCCTTTCAGTCCCTCAGAGATGTTGCATGCAGAACGTGAGATGGCACTGGTTATCTTTCCTGTCAAGGCCCAAATACTGATTGTCATCTATTGGAAAGGGAAATATCTGGAAAATCAAGCATGCATACACTCTTTTTGCCCAGTAGGTTTTTGAGAGGAAAGTAACAAAGCATGCCATCATTACCATCTTCTAATTTACCTAGAGAATTCCTTTCATTCAAGGCTGGTAATGTGAAATATAGACATGATTGGTAGAACATATGTGTGATCTCTCTGTCAAGCTTTCCTGGAAGTGGAATTTGTTCAACTCAATGTGTTACCTAGCCAGGAAAGGCAATACTTAATCACTAGTGATTGTATTACCTGCTTTTCTTCATACATTCCTTTTCATGAAGATATAGGTTGACTTGAAACATAATGTTGTTCCTTCATATATGACATTTTCTTACATGATCTAAAAATTTGGTTTATTTCTTGGTTTTAACACAATTACTTCCTGCTGAAAGCCATGGAAGCATTTTTATATCTTTCTGGTGAATATTGTGAATTCTACTTATACTTTTATGTAATTCTGAGAACTATGCATGAAATTAAATACGATGTGGGATTCCTTACCAGTTGTCATCCTTTACTTTGGTCACTCACAAAAGTATTCTGTTATTACCAACCACTGCTGCCTCCCTGAACTTTGAACTTTTAGGAAAGACTTAGAGCAATAGTATCAAATAAGAAACTTCCTTACCTGCAGAATTGCCAACCAGTGCTCTAGTGCCTGTTAATCCAAGTGCTGTTTCAGACAATAAATTCATGACTTGTACTGGGCAGAGGTGTTGATCAGTTTAGGGTATTTATTACTTTGCATGTCAACAAAAAAGGAGAAATATCTGAGGTTCATAAAAATGTACTGTATTCCCTTTCAGTCCAAAATTAAACATAAAAAATGCATACCACATACAGCAAAACACAACCATTAACAGATGAGATGAGCTGAAATTTAATTAACAGCATTTAATGAACAGCATTTAATTATCTATACAACCCCTAAATGAATGTCAATTTCTAGCACATCATTCTGATGCCCTATCTGCTCATTATCTCTTAGACTGATAACTTGGATGCCTGGTATTTGTTAAAATAATATCTACTTGACTTTCCTCCCACCTTATTTCATGCACTGATAAAGCACAGATAAGATTGTCTTGGTTTTACTTAGGTTAGTACTCACATTTTAAACTTTAGTTTTGATTTCTTGACTATTGCTAAAGACCACTTATTCCCATGTACAAAGATAACTTTTTCATTTCCCTCACCTAGAAGCTCAAATACATTTATACTATAGTGATACCTGTATTTTCTTGTCATCATTATAGTATTTTAGCTAGCTTTTTGGGTAGCTGTTAAGATACCTCAGAAATTGGATGATTTGATATCAGATTCAAGGGAATGTGTATAACATTAGACCAGAAAGTTTGTATAGAATGGAAGAGCTTTTTATCTTGCATTGGTTCAGCTGTGTTATTTTCTTTGTGTCCTCTCTATCCTTTCCACTCTGCCTGAGGCTCACTTTCTTGATTGCTTTGGCTTATTGTGATTTTATTTTTTTTTTCATGAAGGAAAAGCATAATAGCAGAGCAGCAGGTTGATGCTTTGTCAGTCATTTACCATAAGATGCACTCAGGAGAAGGAGGAATTTCCCAACATGTGTGCTGCTAGTTTAGTACCAGAATAGTATTAGTCCAGAGCTTTCCATCAACTAATTTATAAGCAAATTACTTCATTGACTTTCTTAATAATTTGAATGAACTCAACCTCTTCACATTCTTGATGAATGAAGACACAGAACATTTAACTTCTAGCTCATATAGCAACTAGATATCAAAGCCAGAACGGCTTATAACACATTTCTTTACTAAATTATGGGAATAAATAAGCATGTGTTGAGGATGTTATTTTATTTTAAGTTGGTTACTATTTCCCTCTTTATGTCCTTGTGGCTTTTTGGCAGATGTGAATCATCAGAAGGAGTAATGAGGATGAAAGATTGATTAGTACCTTTGCAAATTTCATATGTGACAGAAGGAGCTGACATCTAGGGGTTGGGAAGGGCAAGTGTACAGGCAGTAAAACTAGTCAGAAATATAGGTAAAAGCTTAATTATGTAGGATTAGATTGACAGGGAAAACGCAGGCACAAATCAGAACAAATTCAATCTGAACACCTGTATTTTGCAGGTCTTACCCTGTTTAAATGGTATGTTCAAAGTGCACAGTTGAATGGACAGTTGCAGTGAGGTGCTCTGTGATTCTGTGAGGAGATGAAATGTCATGCCTAATGCAAGAGCTAAAAATTATTACTCATGTATTTAGTCTTATTGACTGGAATAGTCAATGCCCATGAAAATTGTTTCTATACCAAGTCTTAGTAGTCAGAAACTTCTCTCTGATATCTAAATAAATTTGGCTTTTTCTTAGTGTCAGTTTGCGCTTAGTTAACATGTGAAATTTGACTACTAATCTAATCAATTTGGTGTGATAAAAAACTTTATTCCCAGTACAGGGAGATACGTCTGAGACTGATTTTTTTTTTTTTTTTCCTAATAAATTTTTCACCCAACCACCTAAATTTCCACAAAGGTTAACTGACTTCACAGGTGCCATACATCTGTGAATCTTATCTGTCCTGGAAGCTGCCACTGGCGGTTTTCAGTGAGTTAAACAAGCCTTAAAACTAGCAGCTACAGGCAAGGCAAATGAAAACGAAGGAATGAAGACTGAAAGGTCCTTCACAAATACATGTACCAGTATTTTCACAATTAGAAGTTTCACTTTTTTTACAGATCAGTTCATCTGCCTAGAAGCAAGAAGACCTACCATACAGAACTGTGATTTCACCTGTTACTTTTGATTTCATTGCAGCTGTCCATGACAACAACCATTACAGTCAAGATTGTAAACCTTTCTATTATATCTCTTCTCTTTCACATACTCATAACTTCTATTTTGAGCTGACATTTTCCACACCTGGCCTCTGTCCTTTTAAATGTATGTTTTGAGTACAGTTCTGGTAGTCACTGAACTGTGCAGGATATATTTTTCTTTAAAATAAAATAATGGTATGCCAGTAAGTAAAGTAATTTAATCCTAGACATGATAAACTTTGTATCAAGACCAGTGGACAGGGGTCAAGGCACTGGAGCATAAAGGATTTCTGTGTTGGACTGTGGCAACTTGGCAGAAGTCCACATATGAGATGAGGAGTTGCCTGTTTTCTTTGTGAAATGTTCAGCTAAAATAAAGCCTTTCTTGTTTTTCTTTGTCTTCCTTGCTTATATTACACTGCAAAATGTGTGGAACACTCAGTTGTGTAAGTAACAGCTTGAATTTGGTTTGATTAATTGCAAAATCATTAATAATGGAGTTCTGGTGGAAGGAAGCTTAATAATAATAATAACACTAATGTCTTTACTACATTAAATCTGTAAGCAAAATGATTTTTGTTTCTCAATAGTACAGATTCAAAAGCTTGGGCTGTTTTATGAACACATTTTACTTAAGACAATGTAATTTGAAGCATCAAATGAA
The DNA here is from genome assembly GCF_027791375.1 of Indicator indicator. Classification (NCBI taxonomy): domain Eukaryota; kingdom Metazoa; phylum Chordata; class Aves; order Piciformes; family Indicatoridae; genus Indicator; species Indicator indicator. The sequence goes on along the minus strand of NC_072026.1, from coordinate 7,605,880 downwards.
GTTCATTTTTCAGATGCTTGGCATGACTACATACATTTTAAAAGAAAGAGACATCTATTTCTACAAAATAAGGCTCTGTACTACAGTCAGTATGTCTGATGTGATGGGCTAGTGCCTCTGGGGAGTTGGAGGTTATAATGTTTACTATGGAAACTTCACCTGGGAAAGGTCACCAGATTCTATCAGTTTAGCCTACACCCTGTCTTGTGCACGGTTATGCTTCTTTCTTAAAGAAAGCTACGGAGGGATGAAAGAGTTAGGCAGCATTCACCCAAAGAAGGAACAACATTCCCATGGTCTCTCACCATCTCCAGGGACAACATAGCAAGTTCCTACTGACCAAGGAAGCAAGGCAGACACAGTATAGCAGAAACAGTGGGGGGTTGTCCTGCTGCAAACTGTGCAGTCAAACACAGAGGTGGTCAATAGGAACCTCTGAACAACCTTGATTCCATCATTTGCTTCTACAGACATCCAAAGCAGAAAACAGGAAAACTGGGGACAGTAGCAAAATAAATGGTTTAGAGCCAGAAAATTTTGTCCAATAATTTAATCAGGTTATGTCTGTAATTAAAGTTTGTATAATTAAATAGCTGTACTGAGCTCATAAATATGCATTGTGAAATGAATAAATTGTTCTGGAGAAACAGTTTAGGGAAATTATTTTGTTTTTATTTTCTCTGCTGCAAGACTTTACCTGGGCCAGACAAGTCTGTATGGAGGAAAGTTTTACCAGAACCATTAAATTTCTACAAGATTTATTTCTGAAAAAAATGTGACCCTATTCCCTACCAGACAGGTAAAGAAAACACACCTTATTCCTAGGTAAAGGAATGATTTTTTTTTTTTTTTTATTGACTCACTGATTGTTTCCAGTACATGAACTGCATTTTTCCTCCTATTGTCTAGAATATGAAGTAGTATTGCAGATGTGCAGCAAATTTCCAATAGAAGAGGAAAAGGTGGATGAGAAATTGCATGTGTTTGCAGCTTTATCATTTTTTCCTTACAGATAGTCTTGACATCAATAATTATCCATCTTTTCAATTCCTTTTGATGTATTTAAATACACTTTTTGTTAACCTTTAAAAACAGGAAATGATGCTTCCTTTTATTTGTGTAAGTTACTCTAATATGTGGTCCCTGCCTTCTAGTTTTTGAGAGATTTAGGATCGTTAGGTTTGGATTTAGCTGAACATACTAGATAAAAGGATACAATGCAGTTGCATTCCTCTGGGTAAATTAATGGGAGCTGGCATACATATGCAAAGGTATAGACTGGAGGGAGGGAGGGAGTAGCAAGTTCTGGGTGGAATTAGTGGATTTATTTGAAATTATGATCCAGGATTGGTTCAGAATCTAGTTGATGAACTTCAGCCGCTGGATGCATTGACTATGATGCTGTAATTGTGTGAAGAATAGGACTACTTTTAGATGGTGTAAATTTGTTTAAATTTTATAGGTCTTTACTGTGAACCACGAAGATCTCCATTTTCAGTTCTGTTTAAGAAATCTGTAGAAGTAACTTTTCACCGGTTCATTGGGTATAGTAAATTAGGGTCCTTTAAACACTTTAGGCCAATGTTTTCTAGAAATTGCTGACTTGCAAAAGATTGCTTTCATTGGATGTGCACCTGCTCATGTATAATGGTGCTGGAAGTGCTATAGAGCTCTTCAACAAAACGTGGCCCTGTTCTCCACTGAACAAACGCATTTCCTTTCCAGGCTGTATTGGACTAGTCCTCTGTCTCCAGCTTGCTGTGAATTTGCTGCAAACCAGCTACTGTTAATCAGACTTCCTAGCCTTTACAAGGCATAGCTGAAGGAGAGAGGAAAGGCAGCTTACCCCACACAGCTGCCAGCTTTATTAAAAGGGAAATACCGTAGCAACGCTTGGTTGATGACTGTGCTGTGAATCTAATGTTCCCTTGTGTTCTCCTTCTGCTTTGTATTAGTTATTCAGACAGCCAGACTCGCCACTTCCGGAGATAAAAACTGTTGTTCCATGCATGTATATTTGGAAAATGGGCTTTTGCCTTGCAATTGTACTTTAAAATCATGCCATTTGCAGGTTGAATTTATATTCGTTTTTAAAGGTAAATCAAAAGAACCTGCAGAACCATCTGCTCACAAAAAGCAGCCAATGAAATTACAGCATTTCTCCTTTGTGTTCCATCAATCAGCTATCCAAACATGAAAGTGGATAAAGGGAAAATCTGTTTTGAGCAGGGTTTGTATCCTTATATGAGAGAAGTGTTAATATAGCACAACAGGCTCTTTGGGCTATAGTCCTAGAGGTATTTGGTATATATGGTATTTTAGGATGGTTCCCCTCTTACTCAGGACAAATGAATTGGAAAAAAACTCAAACACCACAACAAAATCAACCATAATTTTGCTTTTCTGTATCATAGAAGCAAAAAACATTTTTCTTCAATTCTTATTCAAAGAAAAAAAAAAATTACATGTAATAATTTCCAAACAATTTTAGGTGTGTAATTTCCACCATCACACCCTAAATATGTTTTTTTTCAGTAATCTGTATAAGCTAAGCTTTCACTGTGCACATACACCCCACTGCCCTATCACCCCAACTAAACATCTCATGCTGCCTGTGTGTTCTGGGAAAAGACATTCAGCTGTTTTCATTCTCTGGGTGGCAGTACAGATTCTGAACAACAGAAAGATATAGGCAGGTGAAGATGACACCCATTATGTAACTGATCTCTGGAGGTGATAGTTTTGGAGTGGTGCTGAGATCAGGTATTTTTAACCCTCAGGCACTCACAGCACTAGTTTAAGTAGAAAGCAGTGGTTCAAGGACATTGCCCCTCTGACCCTGTGAGTTTTACAGTACAGCAACAGTGTAAACAGGAATACAGTAAGACCTGTGGAAGTTGGCTCTCATCACACAGAGTCTAATCAAACTCACTATTAATCTAAGACCTTCAAGGTATGCTCAGGCTTCTTATGTGCAAGGCATACTTCATGGTAGTTGTAACTTTTTAATTTATGTTTTCTTTCTTGAATGTATCTTTTCCCAAATCTTTTTTAACCCACTTTTCTGTTTTCAGCAGCTCATAGCTGTATCCTACTGGGAGTCTCTGTATACTTGCAAAAAAAGCAGGTATAAATTCTTCCTCCCTACTCCCCTCCCCTCTGCTTTGTTTGAATAGTGACAGGTTTTGTGTAAGTTCACTCTGAACTTGTTGCATGGATGTCTTTGAAATGTAGAACACTGGCAAAGAGTGATACAGATTATGAAATGCCTAAGCATATAAAGGTTATTCAGTACTACAGCTTGGTTCCATATTCATGGACCCATTAAATGCTTCCTTGAAAGTGAACTGAGAAATTAAAGAATATGCACATTGCATGTTTGGTGTCTATTTCAGTAGCAGCTTAAATGATTGCTTCTGGAAGACTTTTTTTCTCTGTTTATACTCTTCTTCTATCTTCCCACTCTTCCCCAGTTGCAGAGGACTGAAATAATTGAAATCAGACTTTTTTTCTTTCTTTGTTTTTTATTTCCTTTTTTTTTTTTTTTTTTTTTTTAATCTCTCCTTCAGGATATCTGGACTAGCTTTTACTAGATCATCCTGTTAGATTCTGATCCAAGCAGTTTGGATTCAAACTGTACTTTAAATATAAGTTGCTGTTCTGCTGTCCTACCGTTGATGGCTGGATAATGGATGTAATGGATTATTCATTGTGTGTATGTACAAAAAAAAAAAAAAGTGGAAATGAGATAAGGGAATGGATTGATTGTAACTGATTTTTTTCCCCCTTTTATACTCATGTGCCAAAATGATGGAGTGCAAGCTGAGCACAGATTAATGTTCCACTTGCTGAGTCGATCTTTATTAGAAATATGTCCTGATCCTTCCTAGGTGACTTATCAGAAAGGATTTGCCTTAAAACCAAAAATCAAGAAGTGAAACTCAAGGGAACTGACCCTCACTTGTTGAAGTGTCTAATGCAATTATCAGATGACACAGAGAACAGATATGGCTGATGGGATAGCTGAACCACCGACAATAGTGCAATAGTGGAAAGGTTAGCATGAATTAGGAATGTGCAAGCAAGATATTTTAAAGGAAACAGAAGTATTGGTAACCTCCCATGAATATCCAGAAGGGTGAAGGAGGCATAAACATTAATGACAAGAAAAAATTACATAATGTTTTCTGAGCAAGTTCAGGTGGATGTTCACAACTACTATTTGTAGGAAGACAAGGAAGTAAGAATCTTCTTTTAACATTCCTACAAATTATATTCTTGTTTTTTTAAGTGACTATTAATTTCTAGTGATGGAGACTGTAAGCTTTTAGAAGGGACTGACAGAATAGAGAATTGCTGAAGAAGGAAAATTAAGTTTATGACTCTCAAGTGGTGTTAATTTTCTTCAGAAAAGGTTGGCAATAAAGGAAATGTCTTTAGGTTCCTTATTTCAACAAGGGCATGATAGCTCCAATGATGACATATCTGTGAAGTTACCTCTTAGCAAACAGAGTGAAAGATGGAAATTACAGGCCCTGTGATGTACACCCAAGGATAATTTAGGATCTATCAGCAATCTTGTTGAAGCCGATGACTATTTGCTGTTGACTTCAGTGAGAGTGAGATGTGGTGACCTGTGTAATTTATAGTGAGATTCTTAATGTTTCATTTCATCTCCCTCAGTGCAATTACACTGATCCAGACTTCAGACTGTGGCATGTTCTCCTTCATTAATGAGCAGCTCACCCCAGCAAAGATTTTTGGCCCTTTTGACTACAAAATACCATTTTATGCAGCTTATAATGTGTCTGCAATACCTTGTTCTCCTACAAATGCTCTGGAGGATTAGAGAAATCAGCAATAGTGACCTTTTTTGCCCTGCGGTCTTTGTCTGATTAATACTATTGAATTTGGAAAGAGACAAGATTGTTATAGATTTAGAATCTGAAACAATGCTGTGTCTCCATTTTTTCTCGATGGACTCTCATCATTATGCAAACATTAGTTATGTCAGCATAATTAATAGTTATGATAGTCTTATTCTATTTAAATGTATCTATAGATCCACACTAATAATAACACCCCAAATACATTTGACCTCATAGTAACACAGGGATATTGTATATAGTGGCTAGTTGGTAAGTAATTTTGTTTATGCTCTCATGTATGTTGTTAAAGAAGTAACTTCACACAGTTCTGCAGATTTAAGTGCTGTGTGAAAAGATTTGCTTTAGATTATTGTTCCATTTTTCATGATATCGATTTAAAGCTTTTGTTAGGTTGGCTAATGGAATCTCATGGGTATCTGCATGAGACTTTTGAGTCCTGGTCTTCTTTTAATTTCTGAAGCCTTGATCAAAAACATAAAATAGCATATCTTACTTCCACTAAATGACATCTGTGCATAAGAATGAATAAGATTCAACATCATAAAAGATAGAGGAGGTAGAACACAAGAAAAGATTGCAGAATTCTTATCTCAGTTTAAAACAAGGGTCTGGCCAGCCTCATCAAAGGCCTTAATTGCAGCACATTGATAAAATGCTCCCATTAAAATCCCTATGGCCTACAATCTTGTAGTCATTGTATATTCATGTTCTAGGGGAACAGATTATTTTTTTTCTCTTTGAGTAGTTAGTAAACATTTATGTGTTCATCTTGTGTGAAGATCCAGGAATTACCATGTATACAACTGAGTGGTTCAGTGCATACCTTTTCTAACTGATCATGGCAGAGTATTTGCAATTTTAACTAGAAAATAAATGGATTCAGAGACTGAGTTTACAAATGTGTAACATGATGCTTTTGGCCAGAAAGCAATCAAGATATCTGTGGCATGATATTCACCAAATTATAATGTAAACTCATTTTTTTCCCCACAATTTATTAATATTTAAGTTAAACATAGCAGTTGAAAATATTGGAAAATGTTATCATTTTAATAATATGGCCTAACCTTCTACACTTGTAAAGACAGCATAGCAACTCTGTTTTTAATGAATGCTATGCAGGGATGATACTTTTGAGATTAACAACTTGGATGAAATAAAAAGAGTAGCTCAGGATAGATGGAACTGTGTTTGTGTCCAAATTATTGTTGAATGATACAAGCAGAAATGGAATTCAAGTTGCAGTTAGAGGGAGTTAATTGAAATTGGTTATTTGTGTACCAGATGTCACACTAAACATTTGGAAGCTATGGTAGACATGACCCATTATGATTCACATAGTGAATGTGGTTAAAATGAGTAAGATGCATGTCTGCCAGCTGACATACTTCTTTGTAGAGGAGCTCTATGTTGTGGAATTTATGAAGTCTCATTCTGTTAATCCAGAAAAAACTGGATTTGGTGGATACATGTGGAAGATGCTCTCAGGTTAAAGGTCTTGAGTCCCTCTGTTGCTACACATCTTTTTAAAATCACTTGTGATATGTAGGAACGCGGTAGAAGGCCAGGATCATCAGCACTTGACACAAATTATAGAAATAGATGGGTTTGTGTTTGAAGTGGAATATGGCTCAACTGATACATTTCTTCCCTATCTGCACTGTAAATGCCAGAGCAGCGTCATGCCTCTGTGTGTTCTCATTCTGCGAGCTGTGAGAAACAGCAGCAATCACGTGCTGGTTCCTGCCATGTTTTAGAGGTGATGGAAGTCAGGATCCCCTCTTTGTCTTAGATGCATGACAATGGTAACTGATAGTGTCTTGCTTCCCCCCAGCCCTGCTGTATTTCTACCAGTGTAATAATTTCTAAACTGCAAAAAGGATGTGATCTGACACAGCACGCTGATTTGTTGCTGGTCCCTGTTTCAGAAGAGTGAACTATTTTCCTGAGTTTTTCTTTCTCTTTGGTTCCCAGTTTTATCACTTTTATGGTTTAACTCTATATTCCTATATTGTTATAGTAGGTTTCATTAATAAGGGTAAGTCCTTGAATCTACTGTATGCTGTCTATAATATCTCTTGGCAATCAGTTTAATTATATTCATATATAAAATGTAGTTAAACAGCTGTGGTGAAACTTGTCATTACTGCCACATATTACTGTTTCCAGGCCTCCCTCTTCATGTGGAAAAGTACCCAACTTTTGTTTGGAGTTTTTAGATTCCAAATGTTTGCTTATCATAAAACTCACTCATGTGAAGGATTGCTTGGGTGTGACAGATGGCATATTCTGCATGATGTAAAAGCAGTTTTGAGGGTAGAACTACTTTAAAGGAAAAAAAATGGAAAAAAGAAAAAAAGATCCAACCAAACAACAACACGCTATTTTCATCTATCAAGTGATGGGCAGAATATGTGAAGAAGCTGTTGTAAAGTTTCTCCTCTCCTGAAACTGGAGGCATAATATAAAACAAACACAAAACAATACAAAACAGCAGTCACAGTTCTTCAAGAAAGTTCAGTGTTAATTTTTTTCCTTTACATCTCTGATGTTAAATTGTTGGTGTCAATAGTTGAGGTCATAAAATATTAAATCTTAGTAACCATAAAACTGAATATTCACACTAAAAGGATTTTTTTTTTTTTTGATGGTGTCTTTTCTGAACTGCCTTATACCATTCTGGGACTGGTTTTCACCTCAATGGCCAAAAAATTCCATCTTTATCACTGCTGAGCACAGTTCTGCATTTATATCATAATCCTCAAATCAGTTTATGTCTATAAATTTATGTGAAGCAGGATACTGTATTTTTGAGAGAGAGTACAACACTTCTAGCCATGTTCAAGATGCTGTGCAGAACAGAGCTAATGAAGTAGATACTGTATCTGCCCTGGAGTCTGCTTCTCTAGCATTAGTTCAGAGATCACTATGTGGCATGTTATAGGGATGGTTCTGATTCAGCAGAAGCTTCAGCAGTTAAGTCCCACTTACTTTTAGTACTCAGATTAAAGCACTTGTTTCAGTGCTCAATTATTTTAAGACTGAACTGAAGAAAGTATCTTTCTGCTTCATAACCCTGATCTGAGGATCTACTCTGATTTTGAAGGTACTGTTTACAGATCACCTTGTGTAGTATATTATGTCTAGGAGTAGTGTTCTGAGCATCTAGGAAAATCCTCTGCTGGAATGTTGCTATAGTTTGCATTATCAAATAATCTCATTAGGATATAATGTATGATGTGCTTGATGTATTTTTCAATACTCTGTATTATTTAGAGTATAGTACATACACATGACTGGAGTTCATATATTCTGCTATGATATATTCATTTCTGAACAGATGTATTTGAAACATGTTCTCAGAAGACTGCATAAACAGTGAGCTGAAGAGTGGCCCTTGGGCAAAGAGATGAGATATAATACCAATGTGCTTGTGTTCAGACATTTAGCTGGTGAGTGATGAGGGTTTTCAAGGCTTTTTGTATTTCTCTAATGAAAGACTGGCAGGGCAGAGGGGAGAGGTACAGGCAAATCAAATGTACATTTACCTAATCTCTGGAGAGCAGGGAAACCTACTAGTGAAGCTCAAATAGGAAAGATTCAGATTCATTTGCTATACTGGCTGTTTTCTTGAGGTGTTAATAAAAAAGTCACTCTGCAACTCTGTGTTCCTATCCATGTTGGGAAAATAAGGATGCTGCTAATCCTGAGCCTTTGAAGACTGCTTCCTGAACAAGTGACACATCGATACATCATTCTGTAAAGAAGAGAGAACACGTCTGATAGTGCAATTTGGTGTTGCAAAAACTATCCTCAAAGTTCCTTTTCTCAGAAAATACACCAGAGAACATATCTCTGTTCTGTCTATCAATGCTGAACTACCTTTTTTTGCACCTGTTTAATATGTGCAGACTGACTTACCCTAGGCTGGCTCGCTGCTGTTTATGCAAACGTGTAGGTAAGGGTGCTTTGGAATAGAAAGCCATGTACTCCTCTGTCAGCCTTTTGCTAACAGTGCTGCAGTAAAATGAATGACTTTAGCTCCCTCTTCCAGAACAGTCACACAAGCTAATAGTTTTTCTTTACTGAGCTGATTTGATCTGCATTGTACACAATCTTCTGAGGAAGCTTTGTCAGGCTGAACAGTGTGACAGGGTAGCAAGTGCTTTTACATTAAAATCACCATCTCTCTGTTGTAATAAAAACCTCCACTTTGTCATGATGACAATGACCAGCAGCTCTGCTGGTTTTCATTGTCATTTCCAGCCTTCATTCTCTTTGTAAGTCTTGACTATAAATCATCTTCAGTGCTCATTATACACAGCACGTATCAGGACCTATAAACTGCTGTTAATTAAACTGTTTTACTCAGTCCCATTCTGCATGACAGGCCACTTTCTGTTCCCTCTGGTTTAGTAAAATATTTTCCTGTCAACAGGAAATTGTTCCTTCTTTTGTACAGAGAGAAGGTGAGATTACTCTGTGTCCTGGTTTCAGCTGGGACGGAGTTAATTTACTTTCTAGTAGCTGGTGCAGTGCTGTGTTTTGGATTCAGTGTGAGAATAATGTTGATAAACTGATGTCTTAGCTGTGGCTAAGTAGCACTTATCCTAAGTCAAGGGCTTTCAGTTTCTCATGCTTCACAAGTGAGCAAGTGTATGAGAAGGTGGGAGGGAGTATAGTCAAGACAGCTTACCAAACCTAGCCAAATAGATATTCCATATCATAGGAGGTCAAGCTCAGTGTATAAACTTTGGGGAGGTGTTTTGGGAGGGTGAAATGATTAAGGACTGGCTGGGCATCCATTCAGTGGATGGTTAGCAATGGCATTGTGCATCACTCGTCTTCCCTGGGTTTCCTCTCTTTCTTTGTAGTAAGAATAGTAATAATAATAATAATAAAAACCTTTTGCAATTGTATCCTACTCGAAGCATCATGTTTTGACCAACTGTAACACGTTAGGAAGCTGCAATAAACATTCTGTATGTCTCAAAACTTTTCTATCACTATGCTTTTCTGGTACTTATCACTTTCTAGGATGACACTAAACAGAAGATTTCTTTCCAGGATTTGGGATTTAGTCCATGAGCTTTCTCTTCAGTACTTTGCTCATCCTGTACAGCTACTCTCAAGGTAGTCTCCTCTGCCAAGCCAAATTAAAATGCAAACTTGTAAGCTGATTAAAAATCATAATTCTGTCCAACTAAAATTCTTGATAAATTCTTGCTTTTTCATATCATTCAACATCCTTGTTTTCAAAAATGAAATTCTTCTTGCATGTGTGTGACAGTGTGTCCCTGACTGTGATTTTCAGTGTATTGCCATATACTCTGCTGTTCCACAGTCTGGCTTTTTTTGTTTTACTAAGCATACAGAACTTGTCTTTACTTTCAGGTATTAGGACAACAGCTCCCTAAATCATATATAAGATGAAGAGGTCAGCTTTCACTTTCAGTCTCCCAATTATCATCATAACTTTTACTTTCTCTCATGCTGATTTTACTTGTTATGAACATCTTCTTTACACAGGCTGAAGAAGTTTAACTTGAATACAACTTCAGAGTTACATGATGTATAAAAGGGAAGTTAGACATTTTCTGCTTGGCTGTTGCTAAATGTCCTGTCTGGATAATTTGGAAGTCATGGTATCTCTACTCTTACATCTTTTCTTTCTTATACAAAGATGTCAGACTATAATAAGCATACATGCTAATTAGACAACATATTACTTTCTCGACTCATCTTATGGACAGGTTAATTGAGTAGAAAATAGATTTTTATTGGACAGAATGAAGTAGAAGTTTTCCCCATTTGTTTAAAATCTTTACTAATATTACACAGTTTGTGGTACTCATGGGAATGGAACCAGAAATACTCAGCTTCTGGTTCAGTGAGAAATTACTAACATGAAAAATTGTGACGAATAAATAATGTGACTCAAGTGGACCTGACAGATTCTGGCAATATGCATAATGCTATTTCCTAGATAATATTGGTACTTGATTCTTTTCTGCATTCTCTTCAGAACTGTATTTCTAATGTGTTGTTAAAAAAGTAGACTTTTTTTCTTTGCTTTGCAACGTCACAAATTTGAAGAGCAGGTAGTGATAGGACTGAGGGGGAATGGAATAAAGCTGGAAGTGGGGAGATTCAGGCTGGACATGAGGAAAAAGTTCTTCCCCATGAGAGTGGTGAGAGCCTGGAATGGGTTGTCCAGGGAGGTGGTTGGGGCCCCATCCCTGGAGGTGTTTAAGGCCAGGTTGGATGAGGCTCTGGCCAGCCTGATGTAGTGTGAGGTGTCCCTGCCCATGGCAGGGGGGTTGGAACTGGATGATCCTTGTGGTCCCTCTTCCAACCCTGGCTGATTCTATGATATCAACTATGACTTGTGCACAGTATATTTGTACCATTGTAATGAAACCTTGAAAGGTGGATTTGCCTAAGAATGACAAGTCCCTCCTTTGAACAAGATGTTTAATGAATGCTGTTGTAATTTTATTGAATCTTGTGTAAAAACATTGTTGTTCAGTTAGATTTAATTATAAGTAATTTAAACAGATAAAAGGCAATCTTATGTGACTAATAACTGAGCAGTCCTCAGGCTAAATTCCGCTTACCTGGTCTTTGAAGCAGAAAATTTATCCTCTCTTGGTGTATGGTTTTGGGTATTATTTTGTTGTGCATTGTTGTTTGGGGTTTGTTTGGTTTTGGTTTTGCTGTGGGTTGCTTTTTGCTTTTTTTTTTTTTTTTTTTTAATTTGGGAGGGAAGCGTATTAGTATTGCAGTGCTCAAAGACAATGACCTCACCATGATATCATGGTTAGAGTTATATATATATATACATACACACAACATAAAGGCTATGTATTATGAAAACAAGATGTTTTGCTGAGCCTCTTTACCCTTACTGGTGTTCTGACCTTGAGAATTTACCTTTGCCATTGCAAAGCCTCTGCAGTACTTTAACAGTTGCATTCACCATTGTTTACAATGAGACCCTGGTGTAAGAAAAGAATTGGAGATTGGTTGAGGTTGGAAGTCATTGCTGGTCATTGTCTCATATAAAATCCCTATGCTTGAGCAGCATCGACTAGAGCAGGTTGCTCAGGACTGTGCAGCTTGATTTTAAATATCTGAAAAGAGACTCTACAACCTCTCTAGATGTCAACTACACTCAAAGTGAAATCTAATTTTTTTTTTCCTCCTTGCATATGAATGGAACTTCCTGTATTTCAATTTGTGCCAATTGCCTCTTGTTCTATCACTGGGATGAACTTGTCTCTGTCATCTTTACTTCCCTAAATCAGATATTTACACATACAGTCAGGATTTCCTTGAGCCTTCTCTTCGGGTTTTACACTGTGGGTTGAGATAAGAAGTTAATAGAATCAATGCTAGCTCTACACTTTGAAATCCTGAAGTAGGAACTTTTATTATTGAGGCCTTTTTCTCAGTACTAATATTGTTGTGAGCGTTTGCAGTGTTTTTATTTTGCAACAAATGAAAATTAAATTTCAGTGGAGAGCTCTGAAGGTGTTAAGGGGATTATCTTTGGAGGTCTTTATATGCCCTCTTTTTGATTTATCTCATTTGCACTGTTCTGACTGAGAATAACACCGACAGAGTGAAAAAAGAATAGAGCCAGAAGATGTTAATTTACATTTTTAGCTTCTGGACAAAACACGAATGTACTCTGCCAGACAAATGTTAATAGATTTTGGTCTTTAAAAATGTAAATAATTTATTGGGTTCCACTGCATTTGCTGTGTTTCAGAAGAGTAAACATTAACAACTCTGCAATATAAAATAATTCAAAAGCAGTGAAAAATCAGTGCAGCAGTGAATAAAATAGTCATTTTGAGCATAAAAAATTAATGATAGTAAGTCTAATTATTAAACTTAAATCAAAATAGGAAAGATATTTAATTTTAGAACAACACCTTCAAATGATAGACTTCACTTACCTCTAACTTTCTGCTAAATTGTATGTTCAGTTGCCAATAATATTGAGACATAAAATGGGTGGCAGAGTTTGGCCTGCTATTATTTCTAGTGAAATGTCCTTGAACTAAGCAACTCTTCACAATTACTGTCTGAAATTATGAGTCTTTGTAGTATTTCAATGTTTTGAGTTATTGTTATAATGCTATTTATTCTCTGTGTGTAATACTTGTCTCATTTAGAAGGGTAAAAAAAAAAAATAGGAGGAAGCCAATCTCATTTGACTAATGTAAAAGTAAAATCTGTCTCTTAGCACTCTGAAATCTGACTTGTACCTGCTGTTATGTGCCAAGACGAGTGAGTGTGATGAGTGGCTCTAGGCTATCTTTTCCAACTCCCTCTAAAATGAAATCTGAGTGGACCAAATGTTAGAGCATTAAATCTTCCTCAAGTTTGGATTTTGGCTGTTGCTGCTAATATATGCAGAACACTTAGTGCATTATTTATAAGTAACTGCTCATTTCAAACATGTTATACAGAACTGACACTTTATTCGGGTGCATTCATATGCTGGTTTGTTATGAAGAGTTTAAACACCTCTTTCTAGCAACTTTTTAATGTAGTATAAATTAGGGGTTGTAGTGTGCAGTTTCTAATTTTTCATCTCTTTTCAGCAGAATTTGTTGGCCTTTTTGCTGTCCCATGCCCATCAAATGGGTTTTCTAATAGTGGTAATCTGTGATACTCATTTCATGGCATATGATTCATCAATAAGGAAACACGGGCATAAAGAGTGCCAGATTCTTAAAGGAATCCTTGAATCTGAATGCAAAAGAAACTGACTTCAGGCTCACTTATAGTCTGGATATAGGCTGTGGGTTCTGTTTTATTCCCATTTAAGTTAAAGCTCTCACATTTTATTTCTGTGCAATCAGGCCTGTAGAACTTTATATGCTGGAGACTTCTCCATTTTATTCCTTATATCTGCTAATGCTCACAAAAGAAGAGGCAGAGAGGGGAGAGTTGGCAGTGTGAGAAACATAAGTAGCTTAATTGGGTGTTGCTAAAAGTTCTGCTGTGGTTTTTTTTTTTTTTTTTTGCTTCTTCTAGAGATCCCTAACAACTGGGCTTTATTACACTTTCACAATTTTCTGCTAGGTATTTCTGAAGAAAACTCTTCTATAATAAAAAATTTCATTATGTAAAAAATGTCTTAGACATAGTTGAAGCTTTGAGATTGTAAATGCACAAGCTAGGAAAACCCTTCCATCGTAACAAAATATTCCAGCTCTTGAAAACTACAGCTTTGTTTTAATCTTCTTGCTCTTTAGCAATGTCCTCTGGCAGGATGCCTTTTTGGCAAATACCTATCTTATGAACCACCACTTGCCTGAGAAAGGCTGCTGGAACCTTAAATTATACACCCAAGACTTAATGGATTTAAATGTAACTCTGTTTTTACTTTTGAGATTGCAAAATTATTATTCTGATTTGGAAGAAAGTTTCTCCAAAAATTACTGTTTATAGTACTTAAAAACTTTAGTAGAAAACTCTTTTTTTTTTTTTTTTTTTTTTAGAAGACAGTATTTTCTGAAGGTGGTAGGTGGAATTTAGTCCCGAGGTAGTTTATGACTGCAAATTTGATCTATTGTCCCAATAAAAGATCAGTATTATGCATGTATTAGTTTAAACTAAACACCATATTTAAGATGCATTGACTCCCAGAATCTCTGTAGGCCTACCATCAGAACTTGCTGTGACAGTACTTCTGCATGCCATATATTATATGTTTGCATTGTGAATGTGTAAATTATTTTATCATTTAAATCATGAAGAAGTATGTCAGGTGCTTCTCCAGCGTCTGCTTCCCTCTTGGAGAGCAGTTTGCTACTTCTGTTACTGTTATCAGTCAATAATAACAGTGCTTTGAAAATGGGGTAAATGATGGTTTCATGTTTTGCACAGGCTCATAATAGCTACTTACATCCTCAAGTAACATTGCAGTCAGCTTGTGAATTCGTGTCATTTATATTGTCCCATCTGAAGTCAAAAGAAAGCAATACCAGAATAAAATATAAACAACATCTGATAGCTTATCTTTTTCCTCTCTATGTTTTTTTTGTTTTGTTTTTTTTTTTTTTTTATGGGTTGGTTGGTTTGTTTGTTTTTAATCTATAAGTCTTCACCATGAATTAAGGTTTTGGGGTTATATCCTTGAAAACAAGTCTTATCCACAGAACAGAAACAATATGATGTTAATGTGCAAGCCTCTCCATGGTACCTTCTCAGGATGCAATAACCCCAGGGTACCTCCAGTTTTGGTTAGCTTAGACTCAGCTGGAGCTCTGCCTTCCTGTCACTGGCTAGTCTGCCAGTTAAGCCCTGATACCATACAGCATTAAAGGGACCAGAGCATCACATTGATAGATGTAGCTCTTGTAAAAGCTCAACCTCTCTTCTCCTTGGGTTTTTTATATAGACTTTCCCAATGAGTATGTTTATAGTGCAAGCTGACACCTATGCTGCAAAATTACAAAACAATACTAAGCCATAACAGCAGGGAGTGATTTATCTAATTGATGAAATAAAGGATGACCATATGCTTCCTGCAGAGTCAGAGACAGCACTCAGCATGCAACTTTGCTTTGCAATCAATCCCACAAGAGATTTCCTAGGATTCCCTATTACAATAGAATAAATCACGTCCTTATCTTGCTCTTACTCTGAATGGTTACTGCTGCCTCATGTATCTATATAATTTGACTTCAATAACCAAAGTTTGCTTCCATCAGTCAGTGATAATGACCCCACTGGGAAGTGAATGTAATTTTTAGGAGAGACAGGCTTAATGTACAGCAAGAAGGGTGATGGTGTCAGCTTAGGCTGTTTCCATACTCCTAGCACTACTAACAGCAGACTCCCAGTTCTGTCCAACATGCTTTTAGCTCCATCCTTTTTTCCTTTCAATGGTTTTGATTGTCCTCCACAGCACATTAACTTATATCCTCAAATCACAAATTGTCTTTGATTCCTGTCCTGCTCCTCTTGCCCACAAATTATTACAGTGTGTTAAGTTATTCAGGGTGCAACAGCTACAAATCCATTCAGTTCAATTTGAGATTTATTGTTAAAATAGTAATTTATTAACTTTTGATTTTTTTTTTCTGTCATGGCTTTGATTTCAAAACAAAGTAACTTTGCAGGGTGTAAATAAAGGTGGTAAATAAAAAGTCAACTACAAATCTACAGAATTTGCAAATTTGTCTATTTTTTTCTGTAACGAAATATTCTTGATGAAGAATTTATATGATATTCCTAATGGAAAAAAAGCTGCAATAAGTAAAGAAAAAAGTTAAGCTTGTACACCAATGAAACTGAAAAGGTAAAATAAAAAAAAAAAAGGATGTTTCCTAGGTTGGAGGTAATCTTGCACCTATTAAACCCCACCACCTACATCCCCAAAAAACTTGTAGAGAAAGAGAGAGACCAGTTTCAAGCAGTTTTTCTCCAACACTACTTTAATGTGAGCACTTATTCTGGATTTAGCTTCTGACAGATCTTGTGCCCCTGTACTTTATACATGGTAAAAGGTAGAGTCAAAAATGGGCCATAGTTCTTCCCAGGTGGAAGGCAGCAAAGGAAGACTTTTCACCCTGTAAATACTACTTTGAAGAAGGTTCTTAATGTGCTAAGTGTTGATCTGAGCAAAATGAAAATTGAATTACTTTTAAATGCTTGCAGCTAAATATACATTGCCTCTGTGTCCAAGCAAACTATAGTCATTCCTATTTATGCAAGCTGTCCTTTGCTGAGGTGTAAACTGTCACATGGGTGAGTCCATGCAGTGTTGTTTTTCAGATGGAACTACCACTATTGGTATGAGGAACACACTCTTGCTTTCTAGTGCCTCTTGCCTCTTTGCTGTCTCCTTTCTCATAAGCCATTTAATGCTTTTAAAGAGTTTCTCTGTAATACTGCCAAAGGCTGTGCTTGCATGGATTGTCTGCATTATAATTGCAAGTCATAGAAAGCTAAATCTGTTTGGACTACTTTTCTCTGGCACTTTGCATTTTATTGATTTATTTATTTTTGTAACTGCTTTGTGAATAGTAATAAGAGAAATGAATTTCTAAGTTTTGACTGGTTTTGTGGTCTTTTGTGGTAGTGATGGGCTGGATTCCACTTAGTGTCTCATTGAAGAGGAACAATGTACATTTTCTGTGATAACAAGACTGAGGAATTTTATGGCTCGGGGAGCAGAACAAGCAAATCTTATGGCTTTTGGTCTCAGATCTAAAGATCTTATTTCACAAGACCATGTAAAATATGCAAGTTATGTAGGGTCTGATTTTGCCTTATCTCTGAAAATACACTAGCCAGCAGTCATGAGAACTCCATTTGTTGCTTGCATCAAATACATGAGCTCGCTGGAAATTACTTGACTTGTAATTTTGCTGTAAAGATATCTATTTCCTCATCCCCATCCCTTTAAATTAATTTGGCTGCTCCCTTCTTTTATTAAATAGCCTCTGCATATGTGGTATTTATATAGTGAATACTTACTTTAGTCTCAGAATTGAGAAGAAATTATTATGCAGCATTTTACTGGCCACGGAATTTTGTGTCTTGCACCATCCAGGATTTCTGCTGAAAGCTGAGCCTCTTTGTAAATGAAAGCTTGTACATTCAGGCACTGAAGTGGGAAATAGCTGCTAAACATATTGTTTCCTTGTTCAGGCTTTTTGTGCAGAAGCTTAATTGTTTAAATGGCAGGAGTCAACTGACTTTTTGCAGCTGCAGTGTACAGTTATTTCTCTCCTACTTGACTTACATGTTCTTCTTTTGCATTGGTAAATGTGTGTAAATATAAATTCTGTTCTGGATTTTGATTTATGTGTGGATACTTAGTGGTGATTCATACATGGTGACAGGTGCAGGTTAACTCAGGATATGTGTGGTTTAGAGAAATTGTTTGCATTCAGTAGACTCATTTAAATCTGTAGTTGGCTCTTCTGGATTTATGTTGCTATTTAGGTGAAAGTGTTGGTGGAGGATTCACATTCCTTACTGCAAATAAAGAATTCTTCTACCTTGCAAATTCCTTTTTAATACAGATCAGGTTTTACCAGCTGTTAAAAGAAGGAAGAGCAGTCTACTCCAACATGGTGGCTGTCTGTAGGACTAAGTCAATGAATTTCATGGGCCTTTCCAAGGTTAAATATGGATTTCATTTTGATATGAATTCTGTGAGTCAGTGCATCTTGTCGTGTGACAGTCACCATGAAGTACTAAACCAGGTTTGCTACATGGGTTTAGTCACTTATGGTTAGCATAATAGATCAGGTAGGCTGTATTTTAAAAGAACTAGAGCAGCTGTGCAGTGTTAACTGGATTACATTAACGACTGAGTGATTTCTGCCCCCTCAGTCTTGGCTAAAAATATTTATCTAAAATGTTCCTTCTATTGTCAATATTTAGTTGTGCAAAGCTTGATAAAAGCTGGAATGATTAAATGTAATAGATGTCTATCAAAAATAGACTTCAGGAAAAATGCATGCATCAGTAGCATTTAATTTTACCAGGAGCAGAAGATCTATTTTTCATGCAGCATATCTAAATGAAGAATTCTCTGCCATAGGAAAGAAAGCATAAACAAGTGTGTCATTCTGAACATATTCCCTTGTAACTAAATACTATGTAATTCTAAGATTAAAGCTTGGTCCCTTTTAATTCAGATTTTTTTATAATCAAATTTGAAGGAAGAAAAAAAATTCAGCACTGCAAATATAAATATATAGGACTAAAAAGGCAATGGTTGTTTCTGAAAGCTATTTTCCAATTGTGTGTTTCGAATTTACTGCAGGGAAATTAAACTGCAGAAGCTGGTTTTGAATGCAGATAGTCATAATTCCTTTGTACTGTATTTGTTGCAGTAGCTGAAGGCCCAGTTGAAATGCAGGCTAGCAGGGAGCACTTCTTTTGGTACTACAGCTTGGATAGAATCATAGAATCATAGAATGCTCTGGGTTGGAAGGGACCTCTGAAGGTCTAGTCCAAACCCCTCTGCAGTAAGCAGGGGAATCCTCAACCAGATCAGGTTGCCCAGAGCCCTGTTGAGCCTCACCTTGAACATCTCCAGGAATGGGGCCCCAACCATCTGCCTGGGCAACCTGTTCCAGTGTTCCACTACCCTCATGATAAAGAACTTGTTCCTAATATCCAAGTACATGATACGTGTGTGACCAGAGTTAACTGTTGTTTTGGAAGATTCCTCATGATGCTCTAAGAAAAACTGCATCTCCATCATACTGATGTGCTGATTGCTCTTGGGTATATCTTGTAACACATGATTACAATACCAGAGCTCTTTTCTGGAGACCACAGTAAAATAAGCAACCACAGACTACCTACCAGGCAGAAAATTAATATACGCTGGGAGCAGTGCAAAAATGAGCAATGTTTTTCTGTGTATGAAGTGTCAAGTATGGCAATCTATGTTTCATGTTTCTTGTCTGTTAAACTGTGGTGGACATACAAGCTGCTGTTTATTCACTCGAGCAAGAGGGATCTGTAACAGCACATCTGAGACTGTTACTGGCAGAGAGAAACGAGTGGCCTCCAGCTTTCAGGGAAACCAAATTACTGGGTTTGTCTTTTGTGTCTTAATTTCTTTCATTCACTCTCTAAATAGTAGAATATTTATTGGGCTATAGAGCAGCAGAGAAACACTGATTTTAGAGCTCAGTGATTAGAGCATTTACATTTGCTTGTTTGTGTCAGCTACAATTAATATTTATTCATATAGAGTCAAATTAGTCCAGTAGTCTACTGGGTAGAAAGAGACTATTCCCAAAGCAGCCAATAGCTCATGGAGTGAAACCTGCCTGGCAAATGCAAAGCTAAACAGAGGTGGGATCTGTATGTGCTTCTCCTATTCTTTAGGTGAACCCTTTGATCAATATTTTAGTGGCTATTGCAGGGCTACTCCCTCTCTAATTTTGATGACCTTCTGTAAAAATCAGAAATGTTGCTCGGTGAATTTGTTAACAAAGCTACTTTGTTTCCAAGAAGAATATCACTTGGGCAAATCAGTGGTTTTCAGTTAGCAATATTATATTAAAATAAAAATAATAAAAAAAAAAAACAAACAAAAAACCCCCCAAACCAACCAAAAAAACCAACCCCAAAGCACCAAACAAAACAAACAATTCCCACCCAAACACAATGACAAAAACAAACCCCAAACAAACAAAAAAGCCCAACCAAACACAAATAGACCAGAATTTTTACTTGAAAACCATGAACTTTTATAAGTTTTCCTGTGCAGACATCAAGCGGATGTGTGATAAATATTTGAATCAGGGAAAATTTGAGTGTTTATTGGATTTACTCAGGGAGACAGGCAACATTTTCATTGGGATGTTCTGTTAACAATGATATACTTGAGATCCAT
This sequence comes from Indicator indicator, assembly GCF_027791375.1. Taxonomy (NCBI): domain Eukaryota; kingdom Metazoa; phylum Chordata; class Aves; order Piciformes; family Indicatoridae; genus Indicator; species Indicator indicator. Next base: position 7,585,597 of record NC_072026.1, on the reverse strand, counting down.
GTCATAAACTGTGAAACTCCAACATTATTCTTGTCCTAAAGGGCCATCTGAAAAACTGCAAAGTCACAATCCAACTCTGCAAATATCCATTCTCTCAAGATAAGTTGTATGAGCATTCTCTTTCAATAAGGGAGGAGATTCTATTTAGTGTAAGTTATTATTGCACCCAAAACAATCATTAATGCTGACAATACTTTCAGTCTGATGTGTGAATCATCAGAGTATTAAACACATTTAAAACTCCACCAAGATCAAACCTACCAAGATTGCCCAGTGATGGATTTTCATTCTGTAACCATAATAAAGCTGTAAAATTACCTTTCTTTTTATTGAAGTAGCAATCACAACCCTTCTTTCTTTTAATTTGTTTTATATTTTCTGCCACAGTGTTGGAGATATTAATAAATAAAATCACAAAACTATAAAAATAATCATGTGAATGAAACATATAAATGTGCCAAGAGTTGCAATCTGACATGGCAATCATTCATTTAATATTTTTTTTTACTTCTGCAATAATGAACTTATAAATAGTCAGGTCTAGAAGTGCTAAAATATGCCAGAAAAAATGATGCTGGTGTTATCAGGTGTTTAAAGTTCTGATTGTCAGCTCCAGGGGAGAAACAGTCCTTGTCACTGAGGAAGACCAGGTGACTGGCAAATCAATACATTTTGGAAATGATCTTTGTAACTTTTAAAGGAAGTAATAAAATGTACTTACAGGGAGAATAATGAGCCTCAGATCAAGTGCCTGGCAAGAGAATTCATATGAATAGAAATATACTTTGAATACAGATTAGTTCAGTTTTTGTAGCTGAATTTTTTTGTCCACCCCTAAATTCCAGTGGATGGAGAGTATATGTGGGTGACAACTGTAATGTTCCTCAATTTGAGAAGTATATCTTGATGTTGAACACCATCAAAATGTTTCAGTTGCCCTTTACTTGAATTACATATGTAACAGTTAAACACCTTCCCCTACTCCTCCTTTCTTTCTGAGCTTAATTTTATTCTAACTACTTCCACCCCAAGGTGCAAAGTGTGAAAGGGAATGGAAAATGCAGTCAGTATATCACATCTTCTTTCTGTCAATTATTCCTCCTCAGGAAGGGGATACCTTGCACTCTTTTCCTTCTTCGGCATGGGGTCCCTCCCATGGGAGACAGTCCTTCATGAAATTCTCCAACATGAGTCCTTCCCATGGGCTGCAATTCATGCAAATGCTCCAGTGGGCATCCCTTCCACAGGGTGCTGTCCTTCAGGAATACACAGAGTCACAAGTTTTGCCAGCTAACCTGCTCCACTATGGACTCCTCTCTCCATGGGTCCGTAGGTCTTTTCAGGAGCTTTCTCCACCATGGTCTTCCTATGGGGACACATCCTCCTTTGGGCATCCACTCGCTACGGCATGTGGTCCACTGTTAACTTCAAAGAGCTGCAAGGGAAATCTGTGCTCCAGGGCCTGGAGCACCTCATCTCCCTCCCCTCTCACTGACCTCAGCATGTACATAGCTGTTTCCCTCACATTGTCACTCTCTCTGGCTGAAGTTGCATTGTTTGTTTTGATTTTGTTTTTTTCCCTCCACTCCATAAATATGTTAGCAGAGAGACACTACCGCTGTTACTGGTGAGGTCAGCTTTGGCCAGCAGCAGGTCTGTCTTTAAGCTGCCTGGCATTTACCATATCAGACATAGGGAAGCTTCTAGCAGCTTCTCACTGAGCCATGCCTGTAACCCCTCCTTCTGCCAAAAACTTGACACACAAACACAATACAGGGACTAATAAAGTAATGGAGAGGGTTACATGCCCTCACCTGTTCACCAGGTGTTGGACTTCAAAGTACAAACCTAGTAACTGCCCCAAGATTTGTGTATTATGAAAGTTCAGCTATCTATTTGCAAAACCCTTTAAATGACTGGAGTTCTAGGGGGGGGGGGGGAATATTGTTTAAGCTAGAGCATCAAAAAGTCTTTTCAGAATGTTGAAATACAATGTCAGGTCTAGTACCACCATTTTCATCTCAAGCACTGTTATTGCAAAGAGAGTAGTGTCAGCATTTCCTTTGATTAGTGTGCACATACATGCAGTATGAGATAAGTGTGCTTCCTTAGAATTAAATTCCAGGAAGAGAAAATAAAGAGAGGGAAGAGAAGATTAAACTCTTCATACTTTATCCAAGGTTGATAATTACCTTCCTGGATTAATTTTGTCTAATCAATGTAGCTATTGATTTGGCAATAATTAGTGTTGCATCACATAATTAACCATGTTATACCATCTCTTTCTTCACTTTTGAATTATATTTCCAAAGGCTTTTCGTACTAAAATATTGGGGATTGAATCTAAATCAGAATAATTAGTAGCTTTAGCAGTAGGTGGCACTATAAGGTGTTGTCTTAATTTATATGATTTTCCCTGAAGAGCTGAATTATGCCCAGCTTTCAGAATGGAAAATACATTGTTACTGCATCTTAAACATCCTTGCAGGGACACCAGATGATAGAAACGTTTTTCATAGATAGTTTAACTATTTTTTACTTGTGCTTTCAGAAAAACAGAGCTCTGTGTCTATTTAATCTGGAGGCATAGATGGTGGAATAATGGTTTCTTCTTTTTTTTCTTTTTTTTCCTTTTTTTTTTTTTTTGACTGGGAATTTACCTTTCTAATTATTTCTTCCTGTTAATTATTTCAAGCTTTTATCCACACAAGTGGAGCAACTGCATAAAGAACATAGAAATCAAATAGCTGTAATTTGTAGAATAAATTCCTCAATGACAGTATTTACAAGTTGTATTTTCTGTTTCTGCTGATTAGCAGCATAGTTGTTAACCACTGAAAACTTAATGTATTGTAATGGTTGTTCTTGCCAGTGATAGTTGTCATTATGATGGAAAAAGTTAGTGTGAAATATTTGATGTCAGTTTTTTTCTGAGCAACTTTTGAGAACTCATTTGGGTAAGAATTGGTAACTAGACTAGAGTATGAACCTGACTGCATTAGTAAGTGGTAGCTTGTGCAATTAAACTAAGAAATTGAATGAATATGAATATTGATGGGATGAAGGAATTTCCAGTCTGAAGTCTTGCAACCTAGGCAAACTCAAATGAATTTATGGAAGAAAATGGGAATAATAATTGTATATTATTATATTTGGTTTTTAAGATGTCCCAGAGGTATGTTTTGATAGCTGAATGAAAAGCCTTTACTAACCATTTTATGTTCAATAGCTATCAAAACTTGTCACCAAGGAACTATTTTATGGTTCATAATTGGGTTTTAGTCAAAATCATTACAATTTATTAAGACTCTTATCTAACTTGACAGATGATAAATAAGGCTGCTTTTGGATATTTTCTCATTAACTGATGAGAATCCTGGGTTTAGACATTACTTTTACCTGTACTTTACCATGTTTTCATGAGTTGCCTTTTGCCAAGATCATATTGTCTTTTGTGATTAGAAAATTTGAGATAAATTTCAATTTCCAACATAATCTTTTAGACAAACCCCACTTTGTTCTGCACCATGCTTTCAAAATATTACCTTAGACTTTAGCTGGAAGAAGGAGAATTTCAGGCCCTTCTGGTTTTAGCAGACATAATCTGCAATGTGATAGGTTTGGGTTTTTTGGGTTTTTTTTTTCTTTTTTTTTGTTTTTGTGGGTTTTTTTTTTTTTTTTCTTTATTTAAATGGAGACTAAAAGACACCTTAAATATTAAGTAAAGAATCAGAATTTGCAAAAGTTTGTTTTCTTGTCAGTTATGACTAATGGAAAAGATAGAGCTCCTGCAGTATTGTGAATCATAATTAACTGACATTAAAAGTCTGCTTTGATAGAGACTCTTGGGAGCATTTGTCTCCTGGAATGATTTACTGTAAATTATGCTGACATTACCTTGTCCTAATAAGATGATAAAATATTTAAATGACTGATTCAGAACATTTGTGTTTAGTCTGTTTGGATCTGTCTGTTCTTCTGCTTTCAAGTTGTGTTCCATGTCCTTTTCTTTGCACTGTGAGTTCAGTGAAACAAGAGATGCAGCTACCTATAGATATCTGACATGGAAGAGTACTAGGGTTTTAAATTTATTCTCAGAGTTGGAATGTTTATTTTCATTTGTAGGAGGATGGTGGTTTTGCACAATACCCTCTTGTGTCCTCTGTTTACCGTGGCTGCTCTATGGCCAAAGTTGTAGCACAATAGGTATTAATCATTTTACTGCTATTATTAGATGAAAGAGGTAACAATTAACACCCAGACAGTACACATTAATCAACTGTAGGCGATTCATTCACAAGTTTTATGTCTTTGCTTCCTATCAGTTTCAGAATTCAGTCAGAAAGAACCTTTCTGTTTGTTGTCCTTCATTAAACACGACCCTAGGTGTCCCCCTTTCTTCATTTCAGTAACGATGTCTGGCAGAAAATGGAAACCCAGCCTACGCTGTAGGTGACTCTTGCAGAACTTGGCCATCGGGGAGAGTCTCAGGTGTCTTAAATGCAGAATAACGAAGGACTGATTCGATACCTGTTGATTTCAGCTGAATCTGTGTTGATGCATGATTTGTTTTGATCTCATCAAGCTAAACATTTTCCCATATGAGACTGTGAATAAGGCTTGTAGGTATTTTCCTACATCTCTTCCAAAACTTTCTTTTGAAACCCTGTCAATCCTCCTTCCTCCCATTAGATTTTGTGCTGACAAGTCTGTCAATGTCCTGACATATCACTAATAAATATGGAGCTTTGCTGCCTCATGACTCATAAGCTATGATCCACATGATCAAGACTGCTATTCCATCAACTCTGTTACACAAACATTTAACTGGTTTTAGAAATGTGTTTAGCAATTTCACAGGCAATTCTTCTTTGACTATACATGGCACAGCATTGAAAGTGATACTAAAGCAGTGAAATCTTTCGAGACCTCAGCAGAAAGGGTGTAGATTTTTACATCTTATATATAAAGAAGTATATATAATATACTTTTATATATAAAGAAGTAAATAATATTCCATGAATAGAGCACCTGCATTTTAAAATAAAAAAGCAGGCCACAAAACAAACAAAAGAAACCAACCAACCAATCAAAACAAACAAAAGCCCCAAAGAAACAACAGCAAACAGCAAAACCACACACAAAATAATAAAAACAAAAATCCCCTCTAGTTGTTTTTACAAGCAAATACTTGAAAACTTGAAATTTAGCTTTATCTTGGTCCTACCTACAGTTTTCTGCCCTCCTTTAATAATTTTTCACTGAAATAAATTTGAGGCATTTTCTTTCTTTTTCTCCCAAACATTCTCTCACATTCAGACTGATAAATCTGTGAACAATCTGGCTTCTATTAGGTCATGGAATGGGTAAACCAAATGCCTGTTCTGGGAGACTGAGTGATTGACTGATAGAGTTCTTCATAAAAGATTGGCACTATTCCTGGAACTGCTCAGTGATTTAATTGTACTCATTTGCAAAATAAAGCACTATGAGATGGTATAAAACATGCTCCCTTGGAAATGAATTTGGTCTGTTGTCAGGCAAAACACCTCTGAAACCTATACCATATTTGTTTTCTATATATACAAATTGGATAACTGTTCTACAAATATCTGTTCTCTACTGGTGCCTCATATTCTCACCATTGTTCTTCTTTGTTGTTTGTCTAACATACTAATGTCTCTTCTTACACAATTATTCTAAATTAAAGTTAGAAAAAATCTACGGTATATTGTTTACTTAAGACATCAGAGTCTATATTAGTCTTCTAAGTGAAGAGAACAGAGCTTTGCACATGTCAGTTGTAAATAAAAATGTATCTCTTTTCTGCCTTGCTTCTGTTCAGAACATACAAATAATGACGAATTTTCTTTATGGAGACAAGAATGCCTCATTCAGTGTCTAATATCTACTTCCAGACATTGTGTATATGAATGTATTTGAATATATTCATGTCCATATTTGTGTTTGCTTCAGAATTCACAAAGACCAAACTTGTTTTATGGTGGTGTCATTGGCTTCTTTTTTGAATCACCAGAGCATCACTTGGCTTCCAAAAATATGCATTATTTTTAATGAAAGATTAGCTTGTACTTGAAGTCTTCCCTCTAAGGACTGTCTCATAATTGTAATTAATTGAACAATGAAATTTCAAAAGTAAATATGTATCATATATCATATGTATATCATATATCATACATCATATATCATATGTATAACAGTGGTTAACAAGCAGCTGTAACAAACAGCTAATGTAGAGTAGGAAATTACACTGAGTTTCAGTGTTTGTTCAGGTATGTGCAACAGTAAAAACGTTGAATACTGCTAGCATCACACACACAAAACAAACAAAACAAAACTCAAATCAAACCAAAAAAGCCAGGAATAAAGTTAATCTACAAGTAACTTCCAGGTGAAGCTGTTTGCCTCAGTTCTGCTTCTTGTTTTCACTAGAGAAGATTTCAGAAAGTCAGTAGGAAATAATAAGGAGATTATAGTTAAACTTCAGAGGACTCATACTGACTGTTCAGATGCTTCATCCTTTAATGACTGTATCTTCAAAGCAGCAGTGGCATCTTCATCTCTGAAGAGGCTTTATTAAGTCACTTTTTAAGCAGTGCTCACTGCTTTTTTTGATATGCTGGTCAAGCGGTGATTCTAAATGCAGTCATTTAAGATTACAAACCTCACATCAAAACCATTTTGAAAGTCTACCCATTGCCTCCAATGAGTTTTGGATTAAACCATTTAACAGGTGTTCTTCACTCACCCTGAAATCATATTCCTGATTTCTGCCTTCTGGACTCTGCCCTGTCATGGTATTACTGCTTCATCTTTTGCTTTCATGGATTTTGTCTGTTCTTCTGTCAGCATCCTGCCACTGCAGGCACTTCCAGGGACAAGTTTAAAGCAGAAGACTCATCTTGTTCATTTTCCCAGCATTCCTCTACCTTATTTCAGATAAATCTGCTAGATAGCCAACTTTCAGAGAGAGAGCTTGCCAACAAACTTTGAACATTATCTTTCAGAAATATAAGAGCTGGCAGGATGCTTATTGCTGGATATCCTTACATTGAACTTATGGCTTAAGCTCTGATCCTACACAAGGACCATATAACTGCAGAGCCTGAAATGTGTCTTTAGACTGGAACTTGAAACATCAAACTCCCTTGCCTTCACTACCTTCTGTTCTTTGTTTTCAGCAGTGAAAAAAAAAAATACCGTTTTCTTAGTGTAGAAAGTCTTACTAGAAATTAATGTCATTAAGTGATTGTTATCTTGGTTCAGTGATGCTTTTATGGCACTTTTCAAGGTACTGGATGTGCATAGTTATGAATATAGGCATTTATGTGCTCACTGTCTTACAAGTACTTGGGTGCAGAGAGACAGATAACAGTGTTCAGAGTGTGTAAAGTCTCTCTGCAAAGAGGTGAGAGCTGTACAATTATTGTTCCATAGCAGTCCAATTTTCTACTGATTTCTTGTAACTCTGAAACTAACTTGTTAAGATACTTTTTGCCTTGTCAAAAAAAAAAAAATCAATTTTTTTAAACAATTTCACACAGCCTCAGAATCACATGTCACTGCAGTACCTGCTCTTCCAGTCACATAATGATTTAAAATGTCTTACGGATTTCTTATATATATATATATTGGGTTGTGCATTGCTTTCTTTCTGCTATTGTTTTCCATAATGCACTTACAACCCAAACCCAAAGAAGGAGAATGCTTAATGTTGACTAAGTCCTAGTAATTTTCTGATTAATTGTAATTTATGAAGTGGAAAACATTTTTAAAATAAAAAAATATTTAGTCATGGAGAAAGAAGAAGAGGCACCTAAAGCTTCTGTTCACAGTTCAGTTTGTAGTACAGTAATGGCTTCTAGTGCACAGGTTGCATCTACTAGAGAAGGAGATATGAAGTTGAAAAGGGTTGGTGTGTTAATTAAACAACTTATTTTATTATTAGATCTCATTGAAAGTTAGGTATATTTTATATGTGGCTAATATGAATCTGAATCTGAGTCTGGAGATTTTGAGTCAGGTTTTTGAGCCAGGAAAGTAATCTCAAACCAAAGCATTGTGTGAGAATAAAATTATTATATAATTTATTTAAATGTTGGTCATTAATTAAAATGGAATTATTATTTGTCTTCCTTTCAAATCTCTTCTGTTTGACTTTTTTGAGGGCTTTAGGTGGTTTGAGTCTTCACTGATTGAAAAAAAAACTTAATTGTATATGTGGAAGAGGTTTATTCTTTATATTACATAGAATAATAAAAATGTGACTGTGTATGGTGATTTGTGAAATTAACAAATATGTTTAAGAATGGTGGACTCCTAAAATATTCCTCCCTAGAGCATTAGTACAGGTAAATGTTCTAAATAATTATGTTAAATTGGTTACCAAGGAGGTGTAAGGACTATCAAGTTGCTATGGAAATGTTTGGTCCCTTCTCAGAGATGCCAGAACAGCTAATGGAATCTTTTTTAGATGCATCACTTAAGATAGATAAAAAATCAAGACAAGGTGGAAATATCAGTGATTGATGTGGATACAAATCAGAATTTTTGAAAAAGGTCATGTAGAAACCATAAAATTATTATGTTTTGAGTGATGGCAAATGTCCAAACTTTACTTCCTATCCAGAATATTTCAGAGAAAGGAAGAGTTCTCTTAATCTTGACAGATAGAAAGACAAAAGTCATATTAAGCTATGCAAAGACTTTTAGTGACCAAATTGCCATGAATCAACTCACCTTATCTGTCATTAGCAAACCTCCAAGGAGAGTTTATTTCATATATGTTGTTTAGGGAATGTATAACTCTCTGTAGTGGAGTTTTTATCTCTTTAGGATTATTTTCTGAAGCATATAGTTATGTTATTGAATAGTGAACAGATACTGAATGATTATGTGTGCTGACAGCTGTATACTCTGATGTGTGCCACTATTTTCATAATGGATTTTCTATGTCATACGTTTTGAAAAGAAAGGAAATATTGATTAGAATCAACATTATGGTAGCATGGGCAATCATACCAATGAAATATTTAGCATGCAGCAGAGCTACCCATTCTTACTGCCCATTCAGTCATCCCATCTAAATGAATGGCTGAAAGTTTCCACAGATTCTGTACTTACTAACAAACTTTAGCAGATGTTGTTTGTTGAGACAGTGAGTGTTTTTCTTCCTGTATAAATAAAGTCTCTAACTCGCTGCAGGGAAGTGGGACTAGACCAACTTGAAAGGTTCCTTCCAGCATAAACCACTCTATGATTCTGTGAAATCAAGGCTTTGAAGCAGATGCTAGGTGTAGAATCAGGGACCATTATATAGTTTAGGACCATTTCATTTAAAATAATCATATCCAGCTTCAAAGCCTATGAGCATATTCTTAATTAGCTCGAAATTTGTCATTGCTGTAATTAGACATCAGACTAGTGCTAGAAAATAATTCATTCCTTTTGTACTTGGATGCTTACTATGTACAAAAAAATATAAGCTTTCTATGTTCTCCTTTTTTTGCTGATTTTGCTGTTGGTGGTGTGTTTTTTGTTTTTTTTTTTTTTTCTTCTGTTTGCTTTTTTTTCCCCCTCTTGTTTTATTAATGACAAATAGTGTATTGATAGTACTGGTGTCACTAAAGAAATATGCCATTAAACTTCTAGAAAATTTCTAATTTCTCCTAGTACCTAATCTTGAGGCTCTGGATCACAACAATGTAAATTTTAGGATTCTACAGCTGAGGGGAAAAAGATGCATGTGAATTATTATTTTAGATTCACATCTAGTATTTTCTTTGGGTTCATAGAAGACTCCAAATACACATGCAGGTTTAGCAAAGCTTGCAAACTTCATAGGAACTAGGTCTTTTTCTGGGATGTATGGTTGCAGTCCAAGTCATCTATGGGTTATTTTGAAGATTGGCCTTTATTTAAAATATGGTGGCAAAAGAAACTAAGTGCATGATGTATGGTGGCAAAAGAAACTAAGTGCATGATGTATGGCAAAAGAAACTAAGTGCAGGTTGTAGCCAGACTGTTGAGATCTACGGAACTCAAATCCAGATGTCTTAATTATCTCTGCAAACAGTGCTTCCAGAAAATACAAAGATCTTCCTGAAACTGTGGGTTTTGTTAAAAAAAAAAAAAAAATATTGCTGAACTAAATTCAACTTGGAAGAAAACATTTGGTTCCTGTTAAGGTTTCTAAAAGGAATAATACAGACAAGGAGGAAGATCTGTCAGATCTGTAGAAAGATAAGAGACAGCTGATGTGGTGACAGGACAAAGAGATTACTCTAAGAGGCAGACTGCAAAACTAAAATCTGAAAAGGACCAAGGTAATTTCCATGGCAAATATCTTGCATAACACATTCAACATGTTTTATTAACTTCTGTTTTTCTTGTCTATTATAATGCTACCTGTGGCTTTAGCAATTTAATTAAATAAATGCTCTTTGGAGGTGTTATGAGGGAATATCTTGTGGGAAAATTGAATCATTAGGACTACTTGACTGGATAATGGAATATGCTATGAGCTAAGTGAGACTGATGTATGTAACAGTGGGAGGGAAGAAATATAGGAAAAGAAACTACACTTTGCACTACCCAGCAGTACCTGGAGCTTTAATCCAACTCTATAGTGCAACTGGCTGGGACTTCCTGTATCTATAGCTGTATCTTCAAATAGATGCCAAAAAAAAGGGATCACTTAAGGTTGGATTTTTGGGAGAAATTTAAAGATTGTGACAGAAATATGCAAATCAGGAGAAAGAACATGAAACAATTTGACCCTGAAGAAGTTGTCAGTCTGTTACAGTGAAACTGGGAAACATTTGGATCTAGAGAAGATGGAAGTGGCAGTTGTGCAACTAAAAACTAAATAGAGAAGATGAGCTGTTTCAAGCACTCCTTTTACTGACTTTAGTAATACTAATGATTCCTGTTGCTGACAGCTCAGTAAAGGAAGTCGGACTAAGAAATCACAGGATGTTAGGGACCTCTGGAGATCTTCAAGTCCAACCCCCCTGACAGAGCAGGATCGTGTAATCTAATGCAGGTTGCATAGGAACACATCCAGACAGGTCTTCAAAGTCTCCAGAGAAGAAGACCCCACAATCTGTTTGGGAAGCCTGTTCCAGTGCTCTGTGACCCTTACAGTAAAGAAGTTCTTCCTCATGTTGAGGTGTAACTACCTGTGCTGCAGTTTACATCCATTGCCCCTTGTCCTACTACAGGGCACAAGTGAGCAAAGGCTGTCCCTTCCTTCTTGACACCCAGCCCTCATATATTCATATGCATTTATTAGATCCCCTCTTAGTCTTCCCCTCTCCAAACTAAACAGCCACAGGTCTCTCAGCCTTTCCTCATAGGGCGGTATTCCAGTCTCTTAATCATCCTTGTAGCCCTTCCTTGGACTCTCTCAAGTAAATCCCTGTTCCTCTTGAACTGAGGTGCCCAGAACTGGATGCAGAGTAGGGGAGGAGGAGAACATCCCTCAAACTGCCAGACACACTCCTCTTAATATACCCCAGGGTGCCACAGGGGCACATTGTTGTCCCAAAATGTATTTCTTTCTAAAACCAAAATGTATTTCTTTCTAAAACCAAAATGTATTTCTTTCTAAAACCAAAATGTATTTCTTTCTAAAACCAAAATGTATTTCTTTCTAAAACCAAAATGTATTTCTTTCTAAAACCAAAATGTATTTCTTTCTAAAACCAAAATGTATTTCTTTCTAAAACCAAAATGTATTTCTTTCTAAAACCAAAATGTATTTCTTTCTAAAACCAAAATGTATTTCTTTCTAAAACCAAAATGTATTTCTTTCTAAAACCAAAATGTATTTCTTTCTAAATAAAGCTTTTGGAAATGGAATTCTAAAACATTGTTCTAAAGGAAAACCAACTTCCTTCTCACATTCTTCCCCCACTTTGTTGATTTCTGTAGAATGGAATTTTTTTTAAAAAATAGAATCTTTGACTTTTGGTGTAAGGCCAGAGACTCTTGCATCCTTTGTGAGATAATTAACACACTCTAATATCCAGAATTAATATAATACTTTGCAAGTATGCACTTACAAGAGCAGATGGGGGTGGTTTAATGGTGGCTTATTATTCAGTCCCCTAACACCAAGTACCATCATTTGATTTCCATTTAGTAGTGTTGGAGCTGTTGTGTTCATAAGTGTTCAAATTTTAATTACAATCATTTCCCATGTCTGATATTTTCCTTCATTTTTAATATATCTGAGACAGTTCTGCAACCTCATTTTCACCATAGATACGAAGTTTAAATTCCGTAAGTGTTGCAATTTTTTTTTTTTTTGGAGAGAGGCTTTGTTCTTTTTGTTGTGTTTATTAGAGTATATTATCTTAAATTATCTTTATTAAATAGTTTTCTTTAAGATAGTAAAAGTAACACATTTTCAGAGTCTGTGTAGGGTTACACACTCCCTGCTTTAGACATGGCTTTAGAAAAATGAGTGATTTTTTTCAGTATTGATATCTTCATTTGTCTCATGAGCTAATACCTGGCTCATGTCTGATTTTTATAGGTTACTATCCTGGGTGCCACACTCTAGATGCTAAAGTTATGCTACATTACAAAGTATATAGATTAAAAACTTATCTAGGACCTTGAAATATCAAGCTGTGAGGGCACAATCTTAGAGGGGTTGTTGGGATTTTCATGTTCACAAGCTGATGTATTAAGTGTTATTAATAATTGATTAAATTTTAGTGGCATTAATATGTGGTGGCATGACCATCACAGTTTGGGAAAGATACATTGCCTGCTCTGCAGTTTTAACAAAAGTTCTACCATGTGGGCAAATAAACAACTGCCCAGAAGCTAATCTCTTGGCAATCTCCAAGTTTGACTGAATGTGTGAGTTGGAGCAATTTGACTCTTAACAAAATATTTGTCACTAGTTGGTTCAGGAAATCTTGAAGATATTGCTTCTCTAGCATTGGGATTTTTGTCATTCAAGGTGTCTTTATACTTGTATCCCAGATTCCAGAAGAGGGCAGTCCTTTCTGGCTGTGTTTAGAGCCAGGGTTCTATGGTACCCATCCAAGATATTTATCTTGGGCAGCAGACTTTGTGGTTAACTTTACAAGGAGAAGCATTTGGGCAACTTAGTTGACTCAGTAGTTGTCAGTATGCTACTTTCCCAGCACCTAGCTGTGTGGAGATTGATGGTTACTGGTCCTGTTGTTTTAAGTCTCTGAACATTCATCTGTAGTTCTTCCAAAACAGAAGCCTTGCAATATTATTCAGCCTAATCCAACCAAAATCTGTAAGTAGCAAAGAAATTTTTCAGATAATTCCTGTAAATTGATACTTATCTGATTAAACAGATTCTGGTTTAGCATCAGATGAGTGATTTTTTTTTTTTTTTTTTTTGGTTAGAAATAGAATTTAGCAAACTCATGTTGTTATTCATTTGGAAAGCTTTAACTAAAGCCCATTTTTAAATTGTTGCAGTAAGGATTATCTGAGAAATTAAAGCAGCAGCAAACTGGCAAAGTGGCCAACATTTTGTAAATGAGCTTCATTTGAGAAACATTGATTGAAATATATTTAGTCCTTGCACTTCAGAGCAACGGTAGCCAAACAGAGGCCAATCTGTTTGTATCTATGCAATTTGCATTTCATAAAATATTCAAAAACTACTGTGTTGTTATGCTACCTTCTCTGAATATTTCTTCAATGAGGTGATCAATAGTTAGATGTAATTTTCAAGTGTAAGCAAATGTGATCTCCAGGCCACTTGACAATGCATGATTTGATTTAAGTATGATCAAAGTATATTTCATTATAATCTTCTAAGGTTATAACTTTTTCTATAGAAAAGATTTAGAACAGTTTGAATAAAACTGATGAAAACTTAAAAAAAAAAAAAAAAAACCAAAAATCAAACACTTATGATGGTTCTTTATGAGTAATGCCTTTCAACTTATCCCTACTCTCCCTGCCCCTGGGTCTCATTAAATAAATGGTAGCCATCTGTTCACCAAATACTTAATGAAAGTATTGATCAGGAACAGTTTACTTCAAAAAGCTAAAAAACAATTCTCACACTTGTCCTTGTGGAAGCTCTTAGTTCTCATGAATCAGCAAGACATATCATGACCTGAAAAAAGTCCTGTAGGACTTACCTTATGAATAAAATCAAGGACAAAAAAAATGCCCTCTTTATGCAACCTTTCACTGCAGAGCATGTCAGCAGCTGGAAAAATGCCAAGTTTGTGGAGAAATCCCAAACTCAAATGAGAATTGGCAATGAAAAGCCCATGAATGCAGCCTTCATGAAGCACATGAGAATCCAGTACAGGGAGGTGGTAAGTGAATGTACAAGTTTGACAAAATTATCACATTTTCTTATTTTAATATCTCCTTCTTCATCAATTTGTATCACACAGTTCCCTATTTCCCCCTTTCCTGTCTCTTCTCCAGTTTTAACAGCTTACTGCAACAAGCCAGAAGTTTTTAGTGAGCAGTGTCCCGTTGCTGTTCATTACCTATTGTTGCTATTTTGTTTGGAATAACTTCTCCACCAAATCACATATCACAAATTAAACTGTTTGCAGTTCTGTTGGTCAGAATTTCCACTCAAGGTAAAATTCCATTAGGAATTTTAACTTTTTTTTTTTTTTTTTTTTTTTTCTGTTTATTCTGAGCTTATGGGTGGAGGGGTTCTTTCAAACCAAATCCCTTGCATTGTGTGAAAATGCTGGGAAAGTATAAAAGACCCTTTCAGCAGGCAGAAGGTCTTGGCATAACACGTATGATGTAGTAGACAGCTGTACTGGAGGGTGGAGAAAGAAAGATACCCTTCAAAGCCCAAGTGGGCTTTGGAGTGGGAAAAGTATGTTGTAAGCAAGATTATAACATAGAAACCTAAGGTAGTAACTGTAATGCAATCAGATAAGGATAAAATTAGCTTAGCATGATCCCTGTCCCATTTAGTTTCAGTATGGGATTGTTGATCCACATATAATTTCTTCAGGTTTTTTTTTTTTTTTTTCTTAAAGATGAGGTCTTTAAGACCCTAATGACTAGTGGTTTCATTATATGGCACCTGGAACTGGAATCAGAATTTCCAGTATTCTTTAGAGAGAGAAAATTAAAGGCTCGATCTTTGAAAAAAAAAAAAAGTGCTCAAGCTATCCATGTTGTCTCCCTCCTGCTCTTAAGATGCTTAATGACAAGCTGAGCTTATTTGATAATCTGCTGATTTATTTAGGTGCTAAAATAAGAGCTAAACTCCTTTGAAAATCTGGCCCTAATATGAGCACTGTGAGAGCTACTTATGTATTTAAAAAGGCTTAAAGGTCTAAGAATAGAGAGCAGCAGATTCTTTTGAAGGAAAGTAGTAGAAACCATGATATTTGCCCTGTTGAGTGGTGTGCTTAGTTATAACAGGAGGAAAATTGGCTAAGATGCTCTAGGGCTTATATAGCACCTACGCAATTTAGAGTTCCTTCTAGGACTTCCAAGAGTTTCTTCAGGTGCATGTTTAGAAATTTTCCACTTGAAAGCTCAGTTTTGTCCTACAAGGATAGATTGTATACTTGTATAAGATTGTATACTTGTATATACAAGTATAGATTATATACTTGTGCTTATTTTGGGGGCAGAAAATTTAACACTGGAAGACACAAATTATTTGCTGGTTTGCTGTGACACTATTGTTCAAACTGTTTAGTGCTGCTGAACATTTCTCATCTTATTGACTATACCTGTGCAGCCCTTAAGTATGATATAGTTTTCACTTAATGTAACAAAAAAGGAAAAGATACTACATGGAAATTTTAAATGAAATTTATTTTGAGGTGAGGTGAGATCCATATATCTTCTTTTTAAAGCACTTCATTTTGCATCTTTAAACTAACTGAATAAAGCTTGTTTCTGTTGGTTAGCTCTGTTCATTCCAGTTCTAGCTGCTACTAATTTGCATTGTTCTGAGGGGTAAAACTAGCCTAGTAATTGTTAGAGCAGCCACAGCTACACCTGCTGTGTACTGTGTACTGATGCTACCTTCTGAATCAGCATATATTTAGTATACCTCAAAATGCCTCTGGAGAAACTTGCAATTTAGTCACTATTTTATTCATATTTGCTAAAAAACATGCTGCAGTAAAGCAAAATAAGTACTGGTTCATAATCTAAGACAAATACCTAGAGGACAGCACTTCAGGTGTGAGTTTACTTTGACACCTTCTTGAACTTAAAGTACATTGAATGGGGTAGAGCATGCACTAATTTTGAAACGTTTAACCAATGCTTACTGAAGCAAAAGAAGTGGATATTAGGCAGAGTTGACTAGAGAACAGAAGTTCTGTTTTGTGAAAGACTTTCTTCCAAAATACATTTTCTTTGAGAGATCTAAGTATTTTGAAAACTTTGGGGAAAGAAAACAGTGTTCTGGTTTGCACCTTCACCTGGCAGCCTGCCTAGGAGCTGTCCGTGTCAGGAGCTCATGCTTAGCCTTCCAGGTGGTCCCAGGCTTTCAGGTGAGCTGCCAGGAACTAAACAAGGAAGCTAGCAAGAATGGGAAAAACTTTCCTATGGAAACATGGTTTAATGTGTGAATCTGGAAACATTGCTTTGGTTTTGCCAAATACTGTCATAGTTAAAATGTTTCAGTTGAAATTTAAGGCAGCAAAAGCCACAGCATAACATTGTCTTTAATTTTAATTTCATCTTGGACTGTGGAAGATCTTAGAAGTGATATAGTAGATAATGCATCAATACAGTTTAGACCTTTACAGAGTAGCTTTGATTTGTGGATTAGCTCTCCTTTGTAGAAGTGGTCCAAGGAAAGTGTTTGCTGTTTACACATTGTACTTTTACAGCATATACACAGAGGTATAGTAGCAAACCCGAATCCTCATCTGTGTTTGCACCCTAATTTTCACAATAAAACTGTGCACTTTTGATACTGTGTGCAAAATGAAGACTAAATACATGGAAGAGGACAATTGTTCTCTCCAGTAAACCATGTCCAGGATTTTGCCAACTCATTAACACAGAGAAAGCTGAAACTTGGTACTCAGTTTGTAGGAGCCTGAAGACAGATTTTTATCTCCTGCTTGACAGTTTCTTCTAGATGAATGATTAAATTCCCTCCTATCCACTGTCTAAGCACTGAGCTGATAGGATGGTGGAGAAAAAGAGATTACCAAAGATGACAGGCAAGCAGGCAAAAGGAAAACATCTATACTGGTGGTGTTGCTGGAGGTGAATGAATTTGTAGTGGAACTCAGAATCTGCTTCTTCAAAAGAGTCACTTTGATTTGAAGAAATAGTGTCAGAAAGAATAAAAAGGACTGACTCAGTGTGATAAGGTTAGATGCAAATAAGCAAGAAAGTAAATGATAAAGTTATAAAGTTTATTCCATGGCCTTGTTATTAATCACTGCATATCTGTGTATATTTTGCATTAAAATAGCTGACACACTGTGCATTTAGAAAGGTCAAAGGAATGTTAACCATTTTTGATAGGAGTGTAAAACCAGACCAGGCTCCAAGGCATTATAACCATTTGGTTTGCTGGGCAAGCATTCAAATGGTAGATCATGAAAAGACTGTGGCTAAGTATTTTTCATTAAGGTAAAACTGAAAAATAGAAGAGCAGTAGAGAGACTGAGGTTTGGGGTTGGTTTTTTTTGTTTGTTTTGTTTTCGTTTTTGTTTGTGTTTTTTTTTTTAGCATTGCATAAACAGAGTTTGAGGATTTAGAAAGCATTGATGGGGTTGAGATAATGGTGATTGCATTCAGTAAATAAAAGGAAAAAACACATCCCTCAGCTGTAATTGTGAGACTTTCTACTAACACTAGAATATATTTACACATTTTAAAAAGATTAAAATGATAAAGAGGGAGTTAATCAGTTTGCATTAATCAGTCAGGGAAAAACTTCACTGACAATTGTAAGAATGAAAATATGGATTAAAATCCATCATTGGTGTGATTTAACTTAATTTTCAGAATCAGCCTTTGATTTAATGTGTCAATTAATGAGGTAAAATAATTAGTTTTATGTTAAATAGATATTCTAAGCATATGGTAGATGTTAATCAGAAAATACATGAGTAACCATAGTATCCTGTTTCTTAGTGCAAATATGAGATATAATGTTAGCCAATTACTTTACTGGACCCCAGTGTATTGCCATTACTTAGTTCTTTCCTTTTTAAGCTTGCAGAATTTTTTTTTTTCTCATCAAGCATGTCAGGATTCTATGATGCAGTTTGGAAAAATAAAGTCTAACAACTAAGCTATAGTCAAGTGTGTAAAGGATGAAAATTTTTGTGCTGGTCTTAAAAATGTCAGTTGTTTAAATGGGAGCATCCCTTTGGAAAAAAAAAATACAAGTTGATTAGCATCACCACATGATAGAATTTTGCTGAAAGGCATCAGAACTGAGAAAACATCTATTCCCTTTAGGGAGCTTGTGTTTGAAAGCAGAAAATTAGGGAACTACATACCTTCAAGACTTAGGAAACCTTGATTTTTAAAAGGAGTATCTCTACTTCAGGTGCTGTAACTCCATGTTTTGTCAAACAGGAAAGATATGACTCCTTTTAATGCTTTCATTGTTGCCTGCCTAAGCTTCATTATATGGTCAGTTCTTTGGATCTAATCTTTCAAATATAAGTTTCTTGCTCTGCTGGTCTTAATTTACAAGACAGTTATCTTTTGGAAGGAGCAGAGTTTCTTCTCCCCAAATATTCAGCAACATTAAGGTTATCACACAATTTCTACAGCACTTCTAAAATCATTTCAGTATCAGAAACTTTCACTTCTGACTTTTACATGGATAGAACATGGAGAGCTAGTACCACCTGCAAAGGAAGCATAACTTGCAGGGGTGGCTGCTCTGCAAGGTGTCTAACCCCCATTCAGTAATCAATTTTCTTGCATGGGACATGTTTCCCTTCTTGAATCTTTTCACTCGTGGCTGAGTTTCTCATCCCCTATCTCAGTTTCCTAAGTGGAGTTTTTGTACACTTCACTGGTGGTGGTTTCCTTCAGAGATCTCATTACCATATCCAAAGAAAGGTGAATTGTGTTGGAATTAGATACTACTTCTTAATATTTTCCTTAGATTCATAACTCCGTAGTGCTGAGGAAATGTTATCTGACAAGATTGCTATGCTTGGTAAATGTGCAAAGCACTTTGTGATGTGAGTAAATGGTCACTTGGCTTATAGTACTGATTGGAATCTCTTCTTGTACAGTTATACATCTAATATAGTTCATTTTGTTAGTGTGTGTGCTGAAGGTCATGCATCTGACTAATTTGTACCTCATAACCAGTTCTAGACTTTGGGAATTTTTTTTTTTGAGTTTTTGTTTTTTTGGGGCTCTGTGGTTTTTGGTTTGGATTTTTGCACCTGCAAATAGTATTCTTTTTGTTAAGATTAACTCTCTCTGTCATTGAATTTAAAAATTCTGTAGACCACACAAGTTTTCAGTCTAGTTCTTTGCAAAGCACTTTGAGTTTCAATTTGGTAAATGCAAAGGTATAGCTCCAATTTTTAAGTACAGCAAAAAGTGTTCATTTCAACAGGGAAAATATACAGTTATAGTGGTTTATACTAATAGTATAAGACATCTAGGTGCACTGTATTGATTTAATCACCCCAGAGGTCTTGAGAATGAAGTTCCTGGGAGTATTTGGGTGTCTAATGAAATAATCTATACATTACTGAACAGATGTGTTTTGCATAGAACAGCAGCTGACTTCTTTTTACTCTACTAAGACAGGTAAATGGAAGATATATTCTAATCCAGCTAAGAGAAAAAGTACTGTTTTCTTTTCTTTTTTTTTCCCCCCTCAGGAACTTCTACCAAGTAATAAAGATATTTATTTGAATAGAGCTGGTTCGTGAAATAGCTCAATAGATTAACAAGATTTTAGTACTGGAAATAACAGGTAGTGAAGCTGGGAAAATGGTGCTTTATTTGAGACATATCATTTTAAAGAAAGGAAGAAAGCAAATCAATAACTGTCATAGTATAAAGGAGGTTGGAGAATGATATTTAAGTATATATATATATTATGTATTTATATTTAAAAAATAGAATTTTCTCCGTTGTCAGTGCCTCATAAGGCTGCCACTTGAGTTCTTTTCAAACTCTTCCTCGGTTTAAGCTAACTGATGGTACACTTAATAAAACACCTTTCAAATAAAAGCCTTTTATGATTGTGCAGTAATACTATCAGTGATAACAGCTTAAAATAAGGGTGATAACTAATCTAAAATTAAAGATAAAAATGTAGAAATTATTTTCTTAGAAAGCACTCGTTCACATTCTCAGGATTATTTTCCCTCATGATTTGATTGGTAAAGTATGATATTCTGTAATAATTATATGATTTCAAGATCTCTGGTACAGAAGTAGATCAACCAATATAAAACCTTGATTAAATTCAGAATTGAAAACAGAATTAGATCCTTACTCTATTTTCCAGCACAATCTGGATTTGCTTTTTCAAATTCTTTACCGTGAAAAATGTCAACATGGTCTGGTGAAATGTGTAGTATTCCATTACTTTATCTTCATAACTCATCACAAAATACTTGAGTGTACCTTTAACCTTAAATTACTATGCATTATAATATGATGAAATAAAAAGAATTATCACTAGATTTTTTTCTGATTTCCCCCAGCAGATAGTGTGGCTACATGCAGGTAAAATGAAATTCTTTGCTTTTCTTTTTGATGAAATGGAAACAATAAATTATATTTTGGGTCAAATCATATCATATGAAAGAATTCATTGAACCAAATCAAGAAGCACTTCATTATGGATCTCTGTGAACCTAATTAGTGCCTGCTTAATGAGGAGGCTCTGAAGTACCTCATGGGAGTTATATAGGTGTGTCATGCCCTCCTTTCCCATGCTTTTCTGGCTGGCCTACATTTCCTAAGTATACTGCAGCCTCTTCTTTGGCTAATAACAGTAGCAGATCACACATATATTGTGTGCCATGGAGAGAGCAGGTCTCAATGGAAAGAACAACTCTGCTAATTGTTGACCAGGGAATAGCAGTTTATGTTGTAAGGCAGCAGCTCTGCTCTTAGAGCAGAATTTTAAACTGTCTTTCAGACCTTAAATTCTAGTTTCTGATTCTGGAAAACTGCATGAATGCTATGATGGTGGTGTTCTGCATTTAATTAAAACAGAGACCAGTGTGATGAATTACCATATTTTCCCATGCATGGAAACTATAACACTGATCTTGTTATTTTTTTTAACGTGCTGAAAAATCAGTTTATTTTTTTCTGAATTCATAGGATCAGAAGTGGAATTTTGATATGGCCTTATCTTGAATACTATATGGAGTTCTGGGCTCCACAATTTAAGGTCTTTGAATGTGTTGAGAGGAAGGCAGCAAAGCTGGTGGAAGGGTGTCACTACCCACTATCCCAACCCAAATGTGGGCAGTGAGGGACTTGGTGCTAGGATTAAAAATTTCCCTTGGAGCAAATAAAAGCAAACTGACACCAAACAGCTGATCAGTTCAGCTTAGTGGAGCCAAAGAAAACTCTTGGTAATGGACCAGAGAAGAGGAAAGATGGGAAGAAAAAGGAGAGGAAAAATAGAGAGAAAAAAAGAGAAAGAGAGAGAGTTAAAAAGAGAAAGAGATATCACCAGCAATGATTTCATAGGAATAGTCCAAGCTCTTGGTGATGTACATCCATTCCAGCAAGGTCTTCTGTGCTAAATGCAATAAATGGACCCTGAAAGTTGTGGTAATGGTTCAAAGCTGTGTCAAGGGAAGTTCAGAATGGATATTAGAAAGCATTTCTTTACTGCAAAGATGATGAAACACTGGAACAGGCTCCCTAGACAGATGCTCAATGCCCCAAGCCTCTCAGTGTTTAAGAGCCATTTGGACAGTGTCCTTGACAATATGCTTTCATTCAGTCAGCCCTGAGCTGGTCAGGTAGTTGGACTAGATGATCCTTGTAGGTCCTTTCCAAATCAAATAGTCAAGTCCAGAAACTCAATATTTGCATCCTCATTCTGAACCATAAGACCTTGAATAAATACCCTGAGGGGGGGTTTAAAAAAAATTAAAATGTGTACTTATATAGATAGATAAATAGATTAATATATATGATTCCTTAAAGGATTTGCACTTTTAGTAATGTAATCAATTTTATTTCTTTAGAGATTTGAAAAAAATATGAAATAAATTGTTTCCCATCCTTTTCCCCCACGCCAGCTTGTGAAGGTTTGCTTTACCCCACAACATATTAATATCAGAGGTAACAACTGGAAGGCTGATAGAGTTCTAATAGACTTGAAATATGCATAAAGGAACACCTCCATCTGGAAAAGATGACCTCTTCAGCAAGATTTGACTTGCTTGTGGTCATGCTTGCTCCATCTTAGCAATATCAGTCTGCAATGTGAGCAAGAGGTAATTGTTCAACTGAAATCTACCCACAGTGGTAGCATTTATTATCATACTGGTGAGGTGTTTGGGAACAGCTTGACAAATAGCACTGTAAAGTATATTGATGTTTTGGAGCTCATGAATAGGAGAAGTTATGATTTTCAAAGTTTTTAATCTCTCTCTCTTTTTTTTTTTCTCTCTTCATTCTAATTTGTCTCAAAAAATTGGAGGAACACAATGAAGATAATGACAATACATCCTATGAGACAAAGGAGGGAAAAGAAACATGTGCCAGATGATTCAATGAGCAAGGAGAGCTAGTGGCCAGATGGGAATGTTTAAGTAATGAATGACTTGGGGGAAGCAGACATACTGTACAGATATTTTTTCAGCTGTGAATAAATTGAAGTGTTGCAGGGTGAAATTATTAATTTCAGTCATTTTATTGAGCAGCCAGAGGTGGTATCCTGAAAAAGATGATAAATATCACACATGTGGAGTTTCTCCAACCATTATGCGAGTACTGCAAAGCTGCTCAAAATTTTTACCACCCAAATCACAAAACCTGCCCAGGTGTTCTTTACCAACACAACTAACAGGGAAAAACGTGCAAATTTTGTGTTCCAGAAAGCAGAATAAACGCCCACTCTCTGGAGCAGTGAGCAAGAAGAGATACACAAAACAGAACTTCAATGTCTATTACCATGTCTTTCTGGGCACTGACTATAGTTTCTTGCTTGGGTATTGGGTGTGATGGTTTGAAATTGTCTCTTTAATTTTTCTTCTCACTGACACACTGGGAAAAGGAAGCACAGCAAATAACAATAGCCTTCATTATGAGTAAATATTACAGTTATTTTGGAAAGAAAGTCTCTGTCAAGTCTGTTTGCTTGAATTTCTAGCTTTGCCCTGACAATACTTGTATTTTAGTTCTTCAAGTTTTAGTGGAGTTGATATTCTCAGAGGTGAATCACATAGTTATTTGAATAACTGAGTTTGGCATAGAAATGCTCTCTTCCAATGAAAGATGCTGCAGTACTAATAATGGACAACTGTGAACACTGTTTATTTTGGAAACAGGTATAACTTTCAGGTTGTTTGAAGTTTAGGTGTCACACACACAAGAAATAGTAGAATTAATCTGAATATATGTAATTTTCTGGAGAATTTGCTGGTTTTAGGTGTTGGGGTTTGTGCACCACACCTGAAATTCTAAGAGAATTTCCTCTTTCAGTGTTTCACCACTCTCATAAAAAAATCTTTTCCTTATATATAGCTTGAATCTATTTTCTTTTAGTCTAAAACCATTACCCCATGTCCTGTCATTACAAGGTCGAATCAAACCCATGTCCCCATCTTTCTTATAAGTCCCCTTTAAGTACTGAAAAACTCCAGTAAGGTCTCTTTGGAGTTTTGTCCCAGTTGAACAACCTCAACTCTCAGCCAGTTCTCATAGCAGAGCTGTTCCATCCCTGTTATCACATTTGTGGCCCTCTTCTGGATTCCAGCAGGGAATCTGTGCTAGGGACGACAGAGCTGGACACAGTTCTCCAGGCGAGGTCTCACCAGAGCAGAGTAGATGAGGAGAAACATCTCCCCTGGTCTGCTGGCCATGCTTCTTTTGATACAGCCCAGACTGGTAGTGGTCCTTCCATGTATTCTCCCAGCCCCCAACTAAAAACATTTATTTACTGGGCAGGAATGCAATGAAGACTGACATGCAAATTTCTCATAGGCTTTTCTTCCGTGAGAGCATCAGCTTGATGGATCATAAAGATTAAAGTTACATCTACTTAACTTAAGTAAATTACATTTCTTAGTATTACTAAATAAAATTATATGTCTACAACTGTTACTAGCTTTAATTTGGTTCCCTAATGCAATTGGACACTTTCAACTGGATGTACTGAGCAGGCTTCTGCATGAGTAAAGAGCAGGAGTTAAAGTAATTTGTTCAAATCTATAAGAGGATATCTTAATTCCTCTGCCACCAGGGTGGATTATATTGCTGGTGGAAAGAGCATGTTAGAAACAAAGGAAACAAACTGCTCTTTCAAATGTGCTCTCTGAGCCCATCAACTCCCCAAGCCTTCTATCTTAGTTGTTTGGGTTTTTTTTTTTCATGTGTTCAAATACCATGCTTTTGCTGGTTTACATAGTTGTGTTCAAGTGCATTTTTACTAGAGTATGATTCATCATGTACCAGGTTTATCTTTTCTATCCTCCACCAAGAATCAAGTGGGAAAATCCTTTTTGAGAAGAATTCTGTAGAGTTCCTTCTCTGCTGTCTAGATGATACTTCTTAGGTGAGATAAAAAAATTACTTGGGAGAATTATATACACTGTTCAATTCAAAAATCAGGATGAAATTCCCATATTCTGTTAGTACCAGCTGCTGATACCTTCAGCCACTGCTCTGACAAAATAAGTATTCTTCCTGGTGTAGATCAAGATTCACTAATCCTAAACAGATAGAATGTAGGTGTTTTAGAGAAAATATCCATAAGCCTGATATGCTCCAAAGATTTCTAACTGGATCCTGACTCTTTTGACTGTTCAGCTTTTTCTTTCTCATGGTGGGGTATTGATGGGAATATTTCAGCACTCACAAGTCTCTTTTGTTGAACATAATCATGCTTTCTTAGAAGGGTTTTGCTGTTTTGTAATCCCTGTTTCTTTAACATCAATAGATTTCTATGAGGTTGAAATTATTTCTTGCTCCATTTCACATGTTCTCAGTCTTAAATCTTAGTAAACTGATGCAATGGTTATTCTGAAGTGAACAGACTGAGTCAGCAAAAGTACTCAACAATTGTCAGCTGCATTGCTCTCCTAGGGGATAGAAGAGCTTGCCCTTTCTTTCTAAAGGCAAAACCCACCACCACCAAAAGAATAATAAACAAACAAACAAAAACCCCAACCTCAAAACCCATCTCAACAAACCAAAAACACCCTACCAAACAAAAACCACTCAGTCACCACATTTTAGGTAATTTAGAATTGGATGTGGTTTTATAGAGCTAAAATTTAAGAGATTTGACCTCACTCAAATACTAAAGGGCCAGAACTGTCAACTACAGCTATAGGAGGACAATAGCAGATTAAAAATGCTGTGAATAATTAAAATGAACATATATGAGAATAAGATTTATTTTTTTTTCCTAAAGAAAAATGCTGAAATACTGGGGAATATTATTTAGAGTATAAAAAATAGGGGGGAAACTATGTATGGATAAGTAACATGCTTTTTGGGAAGCCTAGACATTTTTATTTTGAACAATCTGAACTGAGATTTGAAAAGATCTGAGACTGGTAAAGTTGGACCATAAAATAAATTAATTAGATTAGAGATTAAGGGGTGATCATACAAAGAGACTGAAGAGGAGCAGGGTTTATAATTAGGCCAGATACTCACAGTGGGGCATTGAGGCTGTGGACAAGTTTTGAAACTCAGAACAGATGCAAAGAGAAGGGGATAGGTATAATAGCATAGGAGCTAGTCTCTCACCTGAGACAGCTCTGACTTCAAATTTACTTGGTAAAAAAAAAAAAAAAGGAGGAAAAAAAAGTAAGAGATTGTCATGGGACACACAAAGCATTGCAGGTCTCCACTTGATGTAGACAGAGAATAACATCATTAACCATTTCAGAAGCAATTTTTGCAGTGTATTAAGTATAACAGTCTTCAAAATTTAGTTGGAAACATTTTTGATGGCAACATCTTTGATATAATTAAGGTTAATATTTTTGATAGTTTTTGAAATGGATATTTATTATTTTTGTGTGACCTTGAGAAACTAAAATATATGGGCAAACTGGAAGGGATTAAATTTTCTCTTTAAAGGTAGAAGATGCATCTAGATCAGAAAAAAAAAAAAAAAGAAGAAAAGTGTATTGTATCTCTGCCCTCACTAAAATGGTTTAAAATTTGTCTGAAGCTCTCTGATGTCAAGAATAAATTAATAGAAATAAAATTATGGGAATAATACATCTAAATGAGAAGAAACTTGATGGGAATTGAAAGAGTATGTTCTGGAGACATGCTAAAGGGCTAAGAGTGAAAATGTTTGATTAAAAGGGAAGTTTTATGACCCATCACTTTGAAGGGAAGCAATGTAGGTATTCTTATCACCAGGCTGATGTTCTGATATTGCCATGATTTTAATAATGAACTTATATCAACAATTTTCTACATCAGTATGGGCAGGATTTTACTTCTTTCCATTGATAAATAAAATACCATGGCAAAAGGAGATACATGTCCCAGTGCCTTCCAATCCAGATTTCTGTAATTATTATTATTCTCTTTTTTTAACTGGGAGTCCTTTATCATATGCAATTTGGGTCAGGGGGGAAAAAAAAAGTGGAATTAAAACAGGTGGATGGAAGAAAATGTATTGGAAAAGAATGAATAGTGAAAAGATAAATTAAAAGAAAACTATTCAGAGCTACCACAAGAATCCATGCAAAACCTACTGAGGCAGGTCACTTGAAGGAAAGTAAAATGAGACATTTACATGAAGATTAAAAGTGTCTATGAGTAAAAGAGTTTTGTACCTTGGAATTAGTGATGAAAAGAGGGCAAGGAACTCTTTTTGGTATGCAATAACAGTTCAAGCAGTCTTCTACATTAATCTTCTGTGTCAGGTAGTTTCCTTATACTGCATCCCCAGAACAATTCTCTGCAGAAAATATATACTCAGAAGGAAAACTACAACACAAAAAGGAATAGAAGAGAAGAAGGGGGAAACCTTACAAAACCAAAATCCCCAAATACCTGTGTGCTGAAATATATAAGGCAGTAAATAATGAAAGGAAAAATCAGACACCTCTTAGACTGATTTTGAAAAAATCTTTTCCCCTAATATGAGTAAAGCCTTCCTGCAAAGCCTAAAGGAAGATTAAAAAGGGAAAAAAAATGAGATCAATATTTAATTTCAGAGAAGGACGTACACAGGCATAAGAATTCTCTTAAGATAGTTTGCAAAGCAAGGGAAAAAAAAAAAAAGAACTGAAAAATATTTATACATCTTCTGTGTCCTTCAGGGGAAAAAAAGAGGAATTCTATTGTACAGTTTTCCTTCTATTCAATTAATATACTTCTTGGTGATTTTGATTAACAAAATTGAATTAAAACACAAACCATTTTGCCTGTTCCCCAAGGACAGTCTGGTATGGTTGCAGACATTTATGATAGATTTCCTCATTTATATGTGGATCAGGTTTCTTTCATAATTTTATGGCAAGATCTGGAGAGCTGTTCCTTTAGTTTCAACTAGATATTTAAAATAATTCAGTACACAATACATGGAAATGAAGTTACAATTCTGTAGAGTTCTCTATCATTACATAAGAAAAAGTGGCAAAATATTTTTAAAGTCACCTCATGTAAGAACACCACTATAAGAGTAAATATTTTTCAACTTGGGCATGATTTCCTCAGGATTCTGGGATGCAGTTTCTGGGTTCCTCAGATGAGCACAAACCTGATCTTCTTTTACAGTAGAAGGGATTTTGCTTCTGACTTTACCTACACACCTTGCTGTCTCTCCCCTTACAGGAATACTCTTAACTTGTTGTATGGAGTATGGATTGAGACAGAAAAATATCTATAAATTGGAACATTGTTGTGAAAGAATCTGTGATAAAGAGTATATTTGAACCATGATCTGAGGTGTTGCACAAGAACACTCCCTAGCTACTGACCAAATTCCCTTTTCTCTTTGTTTCATCAATAAATATTTAATAAGTACTTACTCTGCTGCAAAATAATGCAACCAGGATATAATAAAACGACAATCCGGAGGAAAAAAAGAAAATACCTTCTGAATTTCGAGATGATCCAGCTTCTTTTTGTTCAGAGGGATTCAGTTTATTATTATGCAAGTCCTAATCAAAAGGTGTACTTACTTTTAAAGCTATGAGCAAGATTGTCTTTTGTTTTCATAGTACAGACAAACTAAATGTAGTGTTCCCTGATTTAGCTCCACTGTAAGAATAAGATTCTGTTGGAGTTTTGTACTCTAGTGATTTAGCTCAAATCCAAAGAATATCTCAGAAGCTAGTGGCAGTCATAGCTTAATTGAAAAGCACTGAGCTGACATGTGGTTCTTGAGATAAGTTCAACTTTGATCATCTAAGTGATAGTGTATATATACTCATAAAACATTGCAGCTACAAAGCATTCATCTGGTAGCTTCTGTGTGATCCTTATAGGACTGGGCATCTCCTTAAACAGCAAAAATACATAAAATTGATACACTCTCTCATGCATTCCGAGGTTAAAAGAAAGCCTTTTATGCTTCTCAGCATTCTGCAGGACTTGGCCTTGAGAGCAGAATGTGGCCCCTTGGTGTCCTACTGAAATAATGTAAAGGGTGAGCCTGAAAAACATGCTGAACTGGACAGTGTATCTACTGAAGCATATTTTGAATACTCCTTACAAAAATGTCATATATAAATAGAACTGCTTTAAAATGTTGCAGGCATCTGGTTTTGTGCCAGGCAGGCATCCATTTTCAGATCTTTGTGCCTCTCTGGTTTCTTGCATGTTAAAAAGCCGACTGCTGAAAACTCTCTTTGTAATTTCTGGATCATTACCCATTTATCCTTTAGCAAAACCATGCTTGTTCGGAGATTTCTTAATGTATAATCTGGGTACTTTACATTTGTACTGCTTTCATGAAATTTGGATTATCTGTTACCATACGATTAATTATTATTATGTCATCAGTTGCTTACTGTCTACAGAAGTTGCTCCCATTTTAGCATGTGAATAGGGCTGAGTTGTTCTCTATAATAAGAGCAGCTTTGGTATCTGGTAATGATATGAAGAAGTCTGCATCAGGAATTTAGCAAAGTGGTCACTGAATCTGTATATAGAACTGACCAGTCAAGGATGTTCAGAAAATAGGGTGGTGATATCAGCTGTCGTGTCTCAGGTGATTTTGGACTTGATAGAAAAGTTTTGTGGCACAGAATGTTTTTCTCACACTGGCAAGATGTTTTTCCCTTGGTTGGTGCAAGATGATCTTTTACAGGTGAACAACCATGGCATGCTTGAAAGTATAGCTATTCTTTTGGTAAAAGGTGAAAAACTGAGGCAATTTTATAAATAATTTTCTGTATTTCAGTTGGAAAAAGCGTAATCTCCTGGACATGTTACCCTCAGTTACAGCTATTGTCAAATGAAATAAACTCACTGAGAAGGAGAGAGAGTAAACTAGAAAGGCTTCTACTGCACATTGCATTCAAACTAGTTGGCAGTGTTTGTAATTGTGGAAAACAAATAGTGATTACTGCATTTAATAAATACAATTACATAGTAAGCAACGGTGATGAATGCTTTCTGATTGCATAAATGCCAGATAATTAGAGTTAAGCTCATATCTAAATGCTTATTTCTTGTAGGGGACATTTTTCTCAGGAGTATTGATCTGAGCTAAGACTACATTTCAGCCCCCCAGAAAATTTTGTAATATATTGACATTTCAAATTGCCAGCTTCCACCTCTGCTATGTCACGTCATGGGTAGTGAGCAATGCAATAAAATTTGATATTTGTTTCCTTTTCCTTTGATTTTTCAGACACTTTTATATTACTTTTTTGCCCCAAGGCAATTAAGGGATGTGTTGCTTTTACAAATATTTAATATTTGTTCTTAGCATTTTGATTTTCAGCCTTTAAAATATTTGCATTATTGAGGTATGTACACCCTTCATATGAGGGGCCCACTGATCTGGTCTATGGTTCATTAGTGGATGTGAAGAGGAAATAGTTTTTAATTTCTGCATGCTTGTCTTAGTTTTTGTACAGCAGTTTATCTTTTGGCAAAATAGAGACAATTTTCTTGCTCATAAAGTTCTTTATGAAATACAGATGACCAGTATTAGTGAATAGAATTAATAATTGCTAACACTATTAGTGTGGATTTTGATTGTTTGGTTTGTGGGTTTTTTTTTGTTGTTTTTTTTTTTTTTTTTTGGTTTTTTTTTTTTTTTGGGGGGGGGGTTGTTTGGTTGTTTCTGGTTTTGTTTTGTTTTGTTTTGTTTTTTCTTCTGTTAGAAAAGAGAACATTTTGGTTCCATGTTTAATACTGAAGGCTAAATTATGATGTTTTCTAAGCTACACCATCAGCTCCAACATATCTAGAAGCTATGCTTCCTTTCCTAAAAAAGTTATTTGATATACAGAGTGCTTCTGCTTTTTCCATCTCTGCTCCCTGCAGCACTTTATAGTAGACATTAATTCTCAATTTTGGAGCTCCCTTCAGTCACCCACATACTTCTAAGATCTGCCCACTGCTAATGAATATGAATGAAATGAAAAGAAATCCTTCATGACTTAAAATAATTATTGTAGAGACTGATAGAAGTGGGCAGGTTTATATAAAACACTCTAAAGTATATTTTTTAAGAACCCTCCCTGTAATTCTTTGAAGAACAGATGTCAAAATGTGGTGCAGTAATTTCTCCGAGAAAGGAAATTGTATTAAATTAGAGGCATAAAAATCACACAAGAGGCAAATACTTAAATTTTTAAATTAAATTTTTTACAGTACTGGGCACATGAATAGACCTATTTGAATTATTCATTGTGCAGAACTCCTTGGCCAAATTTAAGCCTTTTTATGTTGAGACACATCATGATTTCATAGCTTTATTTTCTGAACATTTATAGCACTTCATGGAAGTCTTTGTAATGAAAAATGTGTAGTGCATCTTGCTCTAAAAACTATCTGGTCAAAATGATGTTATAGAAATTTGATGTGATTTAGAGGCCCATTTTTAA
Organism: Indicator indicator; assembly: GCF_027791375.1. Taxonomy (NCBI): domain Eukaryota; kingdom Metazoa; phylum Chordata; class Aves; order Piciformes; family Indicatoridae; genus Indicator; species Indicator indicator. The sequence goes on along the minus strand of NC_072026.1, from coordinate 7,554,377 downwards.
TTCTCTTTCATAGAAATAATAATAAAAATATAAAATTCATCCTGTGCATCATAATCAGTAATGAAAAAAAACCATGCATAATGAACAGCAGCACAGCTACATCTTCTCTTGGGTTAAAACATTTACACCCAGCTGTGTGAAGAGAACAGATTTTAGGGTAAGCTGCAATGCAGAGCAAATATGGACAGTATCCCTAAAGGGATAGCTTTCATAATGACGACATAGATGAAAAGTTCCACTAGACATCAGTGTACTTAATTACATTTCCATGTGATTGGGGTCAAGATTTTAATCATAGCTGGTTGATCTGATAGCCATGCAACTACCTCTGGTTGTTGTGGAAGAATTGCTGTTACAGCAGCTCTTCTGACTAGCCAAGGAACATGCTGATTAGAACAGGTGTTCCTAGCTCTGGATCAGATCTTGTATCTCCGAGATCCTCTAATGTAACTTGTACCTCTTTAGTGAGCATATAAAGTTGGCTATTGATGAAAATAAAGCATTCAGAGAACTCAACAAAGCATTCAGAGAACTCAAACATTGGGTTAGATTGCTTATCTGAAGTACTATTGAATTTCAGCACTTCTGTTAGGCACGAAGAAAGAACTTACTTTTTATATGGGACTGTTGAATATATATCTTGTTCCTGTTTAATCAGATCCCATGTGTTCATCCCAAGTATAAGCTAATAAGAAGTACAATTCCATGTTTGTTTGCTTGCTTGCTTTTTCCTATTGGTGTTATAGCCACTGATTTTCCTTTGAGAGACCAAATAAAACTGCTTTTGCAAAAGGGAAACTAGAAGCTGTTGTTGAAGGAGGCTTTGACTTTTTGAAGCTCTTTGAAGTGGCATGCCAGTTGTCTCTGGAGTCAATTCACTTTTTTGCAGGTATGAATAAGGGTTGCTATCTGAGGGACTTACAGCATGTAACATTAACAGGCATTTTAACTAGGTTGATTGGGGTTTTGTTTTGTTTTAATAATCAGATGCCTTTTCCAATTTCACAACCTTTTCCCTTCAACCCAGTCTCCCACAGGATTTACAGCAAGCATCTTTTCTTTACTGTTGTGCTGAGTACCTTCAGTCTGGCCCACTGCCAGGAAGCAGCTTATCATTTCTGCCTTGTCTCAATCCAGGTTTTCCTACTTTTCTATATCCGTACTGAGATGTCAGTAAACGCTCTTTCTTTCTCACTGTCTTCCTCTGTTTTTCTTTGTTCACCCTTTAGCTTTTGCTTGCCTTTTCTCTGTCCTAATGGCAAATACTTAGATCACAAAGAATTTTTGATACTATTTTTTTTTAAATTAAAATTTCCTAGAATTGGTTAGTTGCTGTGCTGCTGACTAGCCCATGATAATCATTTCATGCTTGGTGTTCATGCCACAGTTAAGCACATTCTGGAGCTGGGTCAAACTCCTTACCAGTCTATTTGGAAAGGGTTGACAATAAAATGTCATTTTTTTATTTTTTTTTCCCCCCAAAGTCCACTTGGAAATTTTGTTAATTAGCTGCTACATTATCAGTGATGTTTAATAAAGTTAAAATCAAGCTTAACAAAAGTTTTGTTAAGTTTAACAAAATGTTCTTTGCTAGCAGTTGAAAACATGTACATGGTGCATTGATACAAGGATCTATGACAATAAATAAGAGAGGGGAGAAGGGGAAGGTGCAAAGTATCACAGAATTGCCAGGGTTAGAAGGGACCCCAAGGATCATCTGGTTCCAACCCTCCTGCCTTACAAGAGGTGCAATGCATATGGCAGTAACTGAGAGCAGACATTGATGGACAATTTCTAACATATAATTTTGTTAAGCTTAGGGTAGATTTGAGGCTAAAATACACTGGCAAGCTGGGGAGTCTGGAACATTCATATTATTGTGAGATACCCACAGCCTTCAGAAACACGGTGATCATCAGATTCTGGAACACCAAGCCAGAATTGTGTAGTTTTGTAATAACAATGATAATAAGCAATCAATAAAACAAACAAACAATCCCCCCCCCCCTGCAAAAAATCAAATAAACAAAACCCAACCAATGCTTGCCAGTCTTTCATAGAATCATAGAATCAGTCAGAGTTGGAAGGGACCACAAGGATCATCTAGTTCCAACCCCCCTGCCATGGGCAGGGACACCTCACACTAGAATTCATTGTATGTCTAGACCACATCTGCTCACAAAAATGTCCTAAAAATATAACTCTTAGTAGTCATATACTCTCTGTGAGGAACTACCTTGGGGACAAACTTGGATCTTTTTATGGGCTTGAAGAATAAACAGTGTTCTAGAAGATTTATTTTGGATTAATGTGTGAAACCCCTCAAAATGAATTTTGAGATTATTTTCATTTGTAATTTGGGATAAAAGTCCAGTTACCCTAGAACATCCTAGAACTTTCAAGATGGAAATCAAAACTGTAGGACTAGACAGTGGAAATAATTAAAGAGTTTGATTCAGCAAAAGGCTGATGATGAACCAAGGTAATTTATGGTCCCTGACAGTCCCTTTGAAACCAATACACTATTTGAAGCACTTGGAAAGACTAAGTCTCAAATTATTTTCTTCTATAAGTGGTAACTTTAGCTAAAAATATTCCTAAACACAGCAAAACCACAAAACTTTCAGGAGTACCTTGTTGTTTGAGTCCTCACAGACACCATAGTGGTCCCTTTTTATTTTCTCCTATCTTTTTTTTTTTTTTTAGTGGTTCATTTTATTATAAATGCATTTAATTTTGTGATGTGTGTTCTAATCCTAATTGGTATTTAATATGGTAGTTAAAGGAAACAAGTTACTGCATATTTTATTTTATTAGCCTAGAATTACTGTACTGTTAACTTCTGAATAGTGTCCATATATAAGATGGTTACAGTGTTAATTATTTTACATTGGAGCCTGTTATTTTACATTTGCCAGTAAATGAATTTGGCTCAGTGAATACATATTACATCCAGATCCTTGTGAAATATGCTTGCTTAAAATCTTGTTTCAGTATTTCAGGGAGGACTTTGCTGGCAAGTGGAACTAGTTTATGTAACTGGATGAGCACCTCCCCAAGCAATATACACAGTTGCTCCTTTTCACCTGTTGCAAGAATTCTAGTAACAAGTAGAAAAAGCAATTGTATATTTCTCTACTAAAAAATCTACACACATTTACTCTGTGGAATGTTGCAGAATTGAGAGATGCATCTCTGAAACTGTTACTTTTCCACACTGAAGGTGGAGGCAGATACATTTGTGTGTTTGGGGGGGGGGGGGGGGTGTCACTCTCCTCCTCCTATTACATGCAAGTGATTTCACCCAGCCTTGTGCATTTTGAAGTGTTAGCCAGTTCCTCTCAGTGACCTCAGTTTCCTCAATGATTTTAGTTTCAGCATCTCGTTCCCAAGAAATCTCTTTCATGCTGTTTTTCAGTTTCTTTAGACATATTAGTGGAATTTAGCACTATTAAGTGTGTAGCTGCACATTATCTTTTAGAGTGGCAGGCTGCTGCTTGTTCTTTATTCTGGACCAAAGAATTTTTTTTTTTTACACTCCAAAAATCTTTGTATGTTACCCTTAATGGACTTCTCAGTCTTTCTACAATAGTAACAGACTTGTAGGTGATTACATACTTCTGCTAATCAAAGTGTGATAAATTATATAGTTTTGTACTCATGTTTTTTTTTTTTTTTTTTTTTTTTGGGGGGGGTAATTTTTCAAAGATTACAGACATCTTTTAAAAAACACCTAAAAAAATCTTCAAGAACAAATAAAAGATGTCAAAACATTAAAGAGGTAACCTCCTCTTTTCTAGGAGTAATCAAAGATTGCTGGACAAAAAAACTTTCACCAGATAGTACTACTGTATCAAAAACATTGTTTAATTTTTGGAGCTTTTCTTCTTTTTCTAATCAATAGGGGGGGAAAAATTGTTCTTTTTTTAATCAATTATATACAGTTTCAGTTCAACAGGCTTTGAAATACAAATATTCTTATAAGAAAAGTTCAAGATGAAAATAAAATAGTTGCATGTGAACAAAGGTGGTGTTCTTTTTACAGCTTATAAATTGAAGACTTCTGTCTTTTTCAGTTTATTAGAAAAAAATTATCTGCTATTTGGGTAGTTTGCATTTTATGTAACAGCCTCTTTCAAAAAATGTAGCACATGAAATCAGTCACTTTTCTGTACTATACTTAAGAAAGCATTTGGCATAAATTGGTTCACATGGAGAAAATATTTTAGCCAAGTCATCAGAAGTACATTTATGCTCCATATCCCTCCCAATTATTTACACTCTATCCAGGATTTTCCTTCCTTTTTTTGTCGTAATTGTGTGTCACTGAGATCTGAGGAAGTTAAAACAAGCCTTAGTAAATCACCAGTTGATTTTTCCACTCTACTGACTGCCTCTAAACAAAAACCAAAACTTCAAACAAAAAAACCCCACAACTAGTGTGAGCCCAAAACCTGTTTTTATATCTGCTAGGGAACATACTATGTAGGAGTAATAAAATCTCTCTTACTTTTTCAACTCAAAGTAGTTTTGCCCACATGCCTTCTATGGATCTTCATAGGTTTTACCTGTAAAGAAGAGCTGTTACTCTATTCAAGTCTGTATTTTAATACCCACTGCATTCTGGCATGTAGAGGACTAAGGTGGAAAATGTGAACTCAAAAGCAATTTAGGATGATGCATGAAGCCTGCCAGTCTCGCTGCATCATTTATTGTATCTGAGAGTTAGTTGAGGGGGAGGTAAACAAAGTCAGAGAAGTTGGAGGGAAAAGAGGACTTTAGAGGGCATAGAAACAAGAAATGCAAATACACAGCTGGAATGGCATATAGGAAAAGAAAACCAAGGAAGAGAAGTGTCATTTCAGTCATACACCATTTCTGACATTTGAACAGACAAAAAATCACAGCTCTGAGTGCATCTCTATTTCAGGGGCTTCTAGTTCACAATAAGGGGAATTGGTAGAAAAGGGGACAAAGGAGATTGATGTACGGGAGAGTATAATTGGTCTCTTCTACAATGTAATATTGTTAACTAAGATAATTAATATTAGGAGGGGGAGTGTTGAAGCTATCCAGATACAAAGCGAGGCAATAGATCTTCCAAATATATGCAATCACTCAGGAAAGTCTACAACTGAAGTAGAGAGAAGAGGAAAAATCATGCTTAATAAGGAATAGATTTATTAGAAATTACAGTATGTCTGTGTGGTATGAGCAGGAGTGTAAACCCTGAGAAAGCTGGGACTGGCTGTAGCTACAGAGATATATGTGGTGGAACTTGTAATGGGTTCCTTTTCATACTGCCAAAGAGGAGATTTCAAGTCACTATGGCAGTACTGCTAGCAGAGCACAGGAAATTATGCCAGATTTCACCCTTGGTCTCTGTCATGTTTGTTTGGGACTTTTTATATGTACAGTATTAAGAAAACAAAACCAAAACCCACCAAAAGCCTACCACAAGCAAACATTATTTCCCCACCTCCCATATCCAGCTGTTACAGTGGCATAAAGTTGTAGAGGACTACATGGCATTCACTCTCATTCCACTAGAATAATCCACAGATTAAATAACAGGGATTTATTTGTCTCTGATAATATTGTGTCTCAGTTGCTGCTTGTTCTTGCATCCTAGCAAGCACTCAGCCTCACATACAGCAAGCTACTGGCCTGAAAGGCAACATGTCTTGCCTGTAACTTTCACTTGAACATCCTTTGCAGCAATAAAGCCTTTAAAATAAGATAAAATTAAACCCCATACTTGGTTTATAAATACTTCAATTACCGTAGATGTGGGGCCAAGCAAAGTTCAGCTTGAAACAAATGAAGAAAAAAAAAAGAAAGATAAAATCAGCTTTAAAGAAGAGTCAGAGACTAAGCTCTTGTTTGAAAAGCTTGCACTTATCTGAAAAACAACATAGCTCATTCATTTACCAAACTGGGGAGGGAGGGGAAAGGTGATTGCTGGGAGTGGGGGAAGATGTTTTTACTATTGATGTATACAGTATGGACAGGAAGGGATTGGTACAATTGTTCCATTAAGTGCAGGTGTTTTTCTGGTTTAAGCCTCTGAAATCAATGCCATTAATCTCACAAATGAAGCAAGATTTGACTTTGAAGAAATGAATGCAACCCAAATGAGAATGGATATAGATTTAATTTTATATTATCTATCTAAAACAATTTGGTAGACTAGTCTAAAAATAATAACATTCCATCTCAAAATGGGGAAATCTGGATTAATCTTATTGGGCTGTATCTAAACTCAAAGAAATCCACAAGAGAGGCTTTGTTACACATAGGACTGTTGCATACAACAGGAATCTGTATAAAGCTCTGAGACTTTGGAGACAAAATCTTTATCTAAGGGAAAGATATTCTAAAGGGAAGCCTACTAATTTAGTACTCACCAAGCTTTTTAGTTACAGCAAAGAAGTGCTGATACAGTTTCACAAATTAGATTGCATTCTATCCACTGGCTAAACATCATCTTTTTAGGGCAAACTACTTCATTTCCCACACTGGAAGGTTTTCTCAGTTATGAAAATTATGCTTTACCCATTTGTCCTGGTTTAGCTGGAACAGATTCAAATATCAGCCACAGTCTGCAAGCCATTAGCATTTTGAAGTCAGCCTGAGAGGTTGACCGATGTTGGCTCACAAGTATCTCCCATCCCATAAATGTCACAGTCAGTATAAAAGGGGAAGTTTGCTGAGGACAGGAGTTCCTCCTGTCTGAGGGCTCCTCCTGATACTGCTCCTCCTTGTCCTTCTCCTCACCTCTGGAGGGGCTTGCTTGCCATTCTGCTCCTGAGGATTGTTTGCTTGCCGTTCTGCTCCTGAGGGTCGCTTGCTTGCCATTCTGCTCCTGAGGATTGTTTGCTTGCCATTCTGCTCCTGAGGGTCGCTTGCTTGCCGTTCTGCTCCTGAGGGTTGCTTGCTTGTCGTTCTGCTCCTGAGGGTCGCTTGCTTGCCATTCTGCTCCTGAGGGTTGCTTGCTTGCCATTCTGCTCCTGAGGGTCGCTTGCTTGCCGTTCTGCTCCTGAGGGTCGCTTGCTTGCCATTCTGCTCCTGAGGATGGCTTGCTTGCCATTCTGCTCCTGAGGATGGCTTGCTTGCCATTCTGCTCCTGAGGGTCGCTTGCTTGCCATTCTGCTCCTGAGGGTCGCTTGCTTGCCATTCTGTTCCTGAGGGTCGCTTGCTTGCCGTTCTGCTCCTGAGGATTGCTTGCTTGCCGTTCTGCTCCTGAGGATGGCTTGCTTGCCATTCTGTTCCTGAGGATGGCTTGCTTGCCATTCTGCTCCTGAGGGTCGCTTGCTTGCCATTCTGTTCCTGAGGGTCGCTTGCTTGCCATTCTGTTCCTGAGGGTCGCTTGCTTGCCGTTCTGCTCCTGAGGGTCGCTTGCTTGCCGTTCTGCTCCTGAGGATCGCTTGCTTGCCGGTCTGCTCCTGAGGGTCGCTTGCTTGCCATTCTGCTCCTGAGGATGGCTTGCTTGCCATTCTGCTCCTGAGGATTGCTTGCTTGCCATTCTGCTCATGAGGATTGCTTTCCCACTTACTGTGACCATCATATACTCATTGGGCTGAGCATAGCTTTATATACTTTACATTAGCATTGACATTAGTTTGGCTGTTTCCTTAAATCCATGTTTACTTTAGCTCATGGTTCTCTCCTTTTGGTCATCCTCCTCCTGTGCTGGGGAGGGGTCACTGAGTGATAGATCAACTGCTATAGTTTTAGTCCCTGATGAACACTGTTCTGTTTCAATATCCCTTGGGAAAGTGTAGCAATGGGTTGGAATGGATCCTGACTGAAAGAATCTGAGAAAGGAGATTGGATGCCCAGTTAATGATGACTGGAACAGCTCAGGAAAAGAAAAGTAGTGAAAGCTATTTTGAAGTAAGGTTTCAACAGTCTGCATCATCTGCACAGGCAAAGAAAAGCCTGCAAAAATCACTGTGATTGAAATGTATCCAGACTTAAATCAATAGGAAACACTGCTACCATACTCCTGGAAAAACAGGTTTTTAAACTTTTCTTTCTTTTTTTTTTTTTTTTAACAACTCCTTGGACCAGGCCAATTATTTCTTTGATGTTGTTTTTATGGGTGTGAGTTTTTGTTGGCACTACACTAAAACAGTGGTTATCAAAGGAGTTTTACAGAAAGGGTGCTCTGTGTCATTTTGCTTCTTTTGACATCCTCATCTGATGGAGGAACTTGTTACAACAGAATAGATGCTCACAGCACAAGATTTAAGCCATCTAACATTGCACCATCCTCTGGTGCAATGGAGCTGGTGAGTTCCAGCTCTGGCCTTAAAGTTTCACATTTACATTTAGAAAGCTTGCAAAATATCCTCAGATTCCATTATCCCTTGATAAGTAGAGAAATCTTAATATATATTTTTTTTCCCAATTATCTTTAGCACAGACTTAACCACAAATTTTTATAACCCAAGAAGCTGTCTGATACTTCAGAGGTTAAAATTCTAATGGTGAAGCAAGACATGCCAACTGAAGAATTTATTCCTTCTAAATTTCCCTTTCAGTTAAATTTCTCTTCTAGTCATGTAACTTCTTTTTTGCTTGGATGCTTTCAAAGTGCTATGAAAACTTGTGGTCAAACATATGGATATCTGTCAATATCAGAACATTTGGAGTTTCTTCATTCATATAGTGTAAATCTATATTTTTGCTAATACTGTTGATTTTTATACCATTGAAGAGTTTAATTCCTGTTAAGAGCTATTCAGAGGCTTTCAGAAGAGGAGTAATTGTGTTTAATTTGATGTTGAGGAAATAAAAAAGATTGAAAAAATATATTATGTGGTTATAGTTAAGGTGCAATAATGCTGGGGGGAAATTACATAGCTATCTACAAAGTAAAACACTGTGTCTCAAAGGTATTTTGACAAATAGATCTACAATTCTAAAAGGCACTTCATTGAAAGGTTCTTTGATGAGTTCCTTCACCCTTTAAGTTCCCTAGAAGTTGTTACCAATGTCTTTCATCTGCACACTTTGAATCACAATAGCAGGTTATTTCTTTGCCACTTTTAAATAAAAGACTTTATTACTTTCCCTCTGTGCTATCGAGGTGGTTAGTTACCTGAATATAGAATCCTTTCTTCACTACAGAGAACCTGACATACTCTGAGCTTTATGCTGTAAAGCTTCTTCCTATGAATGTTCCAGAGAGAAAGTACTACTTCTGAGAATGAAACAAATCTTCATGAGCTAGCCTTCAGTTATGTTCCAGTAGGATTCCTGCAACAGCTGACAACCTCAGACCAGTTCCAGGGCTCAGTCCTCTGAGCCCTGATGCTACAGGTAGGGAAAACCAATATTTTGGTATCTTATAGAAATTATCAATAGCATTTTACCTGGCTCATATGTTTCTCCCCTCCCCAGGTTCTGTTTGATAACCTTCACTTTTCCAATTTTCCTTCAATCAACTGTATTTTCCACATTTTTGAAACTGGACCACAGTTCAATTAATCAAGCTATCTTAACTGCTGTAAAAGTTTCAAACCAGCATCCTTGCTTTCTTCTATTTTTTTTCTTTCTTTGTCTCTGTTGTGTTTCTCTTGTTTGTTTGTTTTCAGATACTCCAACTTTCAGGCTTGCATCTTTGATTTGGGTACTGACACCTTTTCCTCATTTTGACTTTCCTAAACCCATCATCCTGTCTCTCTGTGTCTCACAAATGAAATTCACCAGTCAGATTGCCCTTTACAGTTCTAATTCTGTTCAGCATGTTCATCAAGGTCATCTTATCAAGCCTTTGTTTTCCTGCACAGTGTTCATGCATCTTCACATCACAAATGTCATACTTCATTGATCTCTGTCAGCACAAATATTACCAGCTTCTCTATCCTCCCCTCACTCCCATTTTCAAGCAATTTTATGAAGTGCAGAATATTTTTTTTTTTTTGCCCATCTTGGCTAATCACTTTCAATCCTTCCCAAAAGCCTGTGCCTTATACAGGAAATGAGAATTATGAGAGCAAGAAATCAAGAGGTCAGCTACTAGGATGAATCACATGGTGTAGAAGACACACACACAAAAAAAAAATAGAGACAACATTCCCAAATTATCCCCTGGACTTCACAATATTGCCTGTTTATTGTGTATCTTTTGTTCCACTGCTTGCACTCCAGAGACTTTCTATATTGTACTAGAGTGCTGGAGTGATCCAGGTGGCTAAACATAGCTGCAAAGAGCTGCTTGGTGGGATTCAGTGGGAATGTTCCCATATCTTCTACATAAATCTCAGCCAGTGCTGTGTTCTGAGCATATTATTGAACACTTGCCCAGCACACACAATTCTCTGAGAGAACATCACATCATGCTGTGAGTAGGTGTAGTAAGTGTTTATCTGCATTTGTGTGCACTTTCTGTCAGCTACAATCTGTACTTCAAATCCATCTGCTAATGAGCAGAACTTATTTGTGTTGAATTTCTATTCTTCCTGACACCAATCATTTCTTTTTTGCTGAGTGCAAAGTTGTTTTGAAACACCACCTTCAGAAGTGCACTAAATGGACCTGCTGTCATTCATTGCTATGAGGGCCTGTATGAATAAGACAGTTTTCTTCCCCACAGAAATATGTACTGATGGTGAAAACACCTGACAACACAACCCAGCTCTCATTAAAGTTAATGAGAATCAGGTCTCAGGCTTGTCTGACAACTGACAGGACATGATTTAGTAAAAAAGTTAGTTTAGTAAGCAAAAAATGTTGCTATCAGCTCTAAGATGCTTTAAATATTTTTCCCCCTTCTTTCTGTTTCCCCTATGCTTCATTTTTTCAAAACTCATTAAAAACCAAGTTTTTCATTAAAAAAAGGCCTTCTAAAGTATAACATTTGAAGAATTCCCCTTCCCAAAGCACTTTTCTTAGGTATTCTTTCTCCTTTTCCTCAGCTCCCAGGAACAAGCTTTTGTGGGCATCAGCTTTTCAGCTCTTAATTTTTTGAAATGGAAAAATAATAATTTTTTTAGCAGTTCAGTACAACATTTTGGGTGAGACATTGCCTACGATGGAAAGCTGAAAGGTTTTTGGTTATTTTACCATGATACTACTTTTCATAGCTCTGGTGCAGAAGTTATTACAATGTTGGTATTTTTCTTTCTGGTTTTTTACTCTTTTTGTTGTTGTTGTTTGTGTTTTTAATAAATGAAAAATATTTTTTAAAATCCTGCTTATTTATTGTTTCTTAGCTTGATTTTGTTCAGTTTCACCACTAAGTAGGCAATGCTATTAAATTCTAATCACTTGGTTGAACAAAAGCCTGCTTCATAAATCACTCTTTAATAGCCTGTCTAAAATTTCTTCAGGGTGTTGCAGCTGCATTGCAATATTGCCTAGCCGGTCAGACTCTAATTATAGAAATTATACATCCAGCAGTTAAACAAGTAAACAAGGCTGCTCAGATTGGTGCAGTAATCTCATGTCAGTTAGGATCTTTCATGTTGATTCTGGATTTCTGTCACTTCCTAATCATGCTGTGCCCTGAAACATCTACTATTACATATCATTCCTCTACTATTTGGACCTCACATAAAGACCTGTTTTAACTGTCATTGATAGGCTGCCTTGTTAGACTGCTTCTTTAGAAGCACACATAAGTGATTTAGAAATTAAATCCAAAACTTAACATAATAAAAATCTGTAGCAGGTGGCAGTTCCATCGAATACAGTACAGAAGAAAAGAAAAAGTATCATACTTATTTTCTGGTCCATTACTTTAGTATTCCAGTTATGTTATGTAAAAGCTAGATAATACAAGAAATACTACTAGCACTGTAATTTACCAAATGTGTAGTAGGATTTATTTTCCGACTTCTTACTCTTAGTATCAAAATTTCTTTTTTAGCAACACAAAATGTGTATTAAGACTACGTTGTGGTTTTAAGCCCAGCCACAGCTGATCATCATAAGGCTGCTCACACAATTGCCCATCCCACCTGTTCCCTCCAGTAGGATTGGGAAAGAAGTGGGAGCAAAATGCAAAACCCCAGGGGCTGAAATTAAAGAGAGTTTAATGGAACACTGAAAAAACCCCAAATGAACAGTAATAGTAAATAACAAAAATAGTGAAGAAAGTACTATATGAAAATAAGATATGTGACATCTTCACCAACCCACATGCCAAAAGTCAGTGTAATGGAATGCCCATGACCACCTGTGCCAGCCCTACCTCTTTTATAGAGGTCATGATGTTTCTGGTTTCAAATACCTCAGTGGTTGCTTCATCTGGCTATCCTGAGTGTGGCATCTCCCAAATTTTTGTGAGGAAAATTAATCCTATCCTAGACAAACACAGGACAATGACACAGGAAAGAGTTGCAGGAGGATGGAGATACTGAAGACAGTGAAGAGGCTTACCCAAGTATTTGCATTATAAAGTTAAAATAATTGATCTTATTTTTCCTTCCTTCTACCATTTTTTAACCAATTATTTATGACATTGTGTTATGACCTGAGAATTGAGACGCAGCTTAAGTTTCAATCCATCAGCTACATTACCTACAGTAAATCCAATGAAACTGATATCAGTGTTATGGGATGCAAAAGCTGTTACAACCTGTGGATAGCTGGCAGAAACACAGTTCAGTCTTACTTTTCTAGAAGCCAGTATGCTCAGAGATCACTACTATTGTCAACACATTTAATTTAATAATATGACTCATGATATGTAGTTTTGGGGCTGACAAACAGGAAAGCTGTCTGCCACATTATCTGAGACCTCAAAATGAAAATGTGAGCAGGATGCTTCTTCAGTAATTATGCTGAACAACTGAGGAGCCTTGAGTCTGCTCTTACAGACTTTTACTGAAATGTATGTTGTAAGATCAAGAACCTTCACGGGACTTTGTTGTTGTTGTTTGGTTGGTTGGTTAGTTGGGTTTTTTCAATCAGTTTTCTGTATGCATCTTTACCTCAAAGGCAGTAATCAATTTTGTCTCAAATTAACACCTTTGCCTACACAGAACTTCTGAAATTGTCATGTTTATAGCTTACCATTCTGGAACTGGATGAAATGAAAAGGAGATAGTTGTCATTTGGCAGATAAAACAATAAAATGCTTCCCAGTGAAAATCCAGTAATACCAATGAGTGTCAATTGCAGACACTGCATTGATACAAACTACTTTTCCTCACCCATGAGGTTGAAACAAAGCTTTATCATTGAAGGTTATTGTATAAAAAGACCAAAGGAGGGCCTATGTTTTTACTTACACCACCAAGTGGGAGAGAAGGCTTTCACATGAGCCTCCCCTGATCCTAGGGAGAAGTAGCAAATCCCAAAGCTCCCCAGTCACCATTGTCTCTGTGCACTGGAGGGCTCCCACTGCCAACAGACTCGACCCTATGAAGAATAAAGGGCAGACAGGGTCTGCTGCTGTAGGGATGAACTCAAACTGAATTGCTTCATTGGCTGCTTGTGATGACTTCAATCCTGGTAGAGGACGAACTACTAATAGTTGCTTCTATGGCAGCATAACCAAATGTTTGAAGGGTAATAGCTGGAACCATAATAGAAACTTGTCACAGAAGCAGTTTAAGAAAGCTAAAAGGAATACTAATGATTTTGCAAGTAATTTCACTGAATATGCTGCCATTAGAAGAATCCTGTTTAGCAGTGGTCTAATTCCCCAGACAATTGGAACTAGTCCACTTGAGGCTCATCTGAATTTGTTTACTACAAATTTCTTCAGTTCTTGGTAGTTCATTCGTTCAACACTTAGCAGAAAATGATTCAGCATTTCTTAAAATGTTTTAAAAAAAATTATGCATTGGTTAACTTCTATTAGAAGTCAGAAGAATAACTATTAGTTATTCTAGTTAGAATAACTTCTAACTTCTATGAAGCCATTTAGCAACAACAGCAGCATTCTCATAATGATTAAACAAGGATGATGACACTAGCTGTTTAATTAGCAGTGGAAGGTTTTCAAAGGAGCTCTTCTCTCTTGCAGGGAGAGGAGGCCACATTTTTGTTAGGGCTCCTAAGCACTACCAAAGCATAGGTAAAACAGATACTGAAAAACAGCAAAGTCCATGTCATTACTATGAGCTTTGAATCCATTCCTAAATGTAGATTCCTTGCAAAGAGTAGATACAATGTTTACAGAGCAGTTTAATTCAGCTCAAGTTGCATAATTCAATTCCAAATACAAAAAGAAAAAAGAAAAGAAAAAAGTAAAGAAAAAAGAAAAGAAAAAAGTGGTCACCAATTTCTCTCATTGCTTACAGGATTTTTTTTATTTTACCCCAGACTATCTGCTAGCTTGCCTGTTGTGAGGTAAGCTTAGTCATTTCTATCTGACTTCTACCACAGGCAGGCAGGGAAAGGATTCACCACCTTCCTGAACTTGTCAGATCACTCGGAAAACATAATTTAGGAAATCCTGAATGAAAGGAAGGGCTTCGGTTAAATGATTCTTGCTTTTACTTTGGCAATCTTTGCATTGGCTTGCTGATGACGTGCAAGCTTTGAATTCATAGATTGTAGTGGTGCAAATGCAAATGTCAATATTTGTATTCATTGCAAATATTTACATAAGAGGGTACCTTCTGCAGCAAAATTCTATGTGAATGGGTATTGTGACAGGTTTATAGTAAGTTACTAAGTTCATCTGGTTAGCATAGGGCACCAGAGCAACTTTAAATAATGTAACAGTAAATCAGATATTTATTCATTATAACAAACAAACAACAAAACCCAAAAACAAAGAAAAGGGAAAAGAAAAATGTTATTGTGGGTAAACTGAAACAGATACTGTGTGAAGTCTAATGTATTCTGGTCCAATGAACATTTGCTTCTCATCAAGCATTTTAGCAAACGATGTGTTACTAAATTTTAGCTGAAATATGACCTTAAGCAGAATGGGCACATTGCATAAAACCCTAGAAGTCTACCCTGGCTCTGCAATCCTTCTCCAGGCTCTAAGAATCCACTGCTGGCACTAGCCTCAGGGTGGTAGTGGTGGGATTGATTGAGGATCCCCCACTCCCAGCTACTTAATTTAAAGCCCTGCTCTAAAGGTTTCTAGAGGTTTCCTTCCTGGCCACAGTTTCACACGCGGCCAGCAGATCTGTATTCTGTGGAGCGTTCTGTAGTGTTGACACTCAGAAATGAATCGACTCAGTGTCTCTTCTGAAAGATGTAGCTTCTCAGGTCTTCTGACTGCATGCTGCTTCGTGCTCCCCTTCTCTCTTTTTTACTCCATATTCCTGAAAAGAAACTGCAAACACAATAAGGCACAGGTTGCAACCAATAACGAGCAAACCCTTGAAGAGTCTTCCATTCATTATCCATTTCAGCAGATTTTCCTGCTTGCTGACTCATTTCCTTTCAGAGGTTCTGTGCTGGTATGACTTACACCTCTTTTTATATGAAGAAATATAATTTTGCTTGCAGCTCAGTTTTGTGGGAATCTAAGAGATAATTCCTTCCACACAGTGGTAGTTGATCAGCATATTAATTAGCAAGAGCTGAGAGATTTGTAGCAGGCAGATGTAAGCAAATGACATAAAAAGCAGGTTGTCTCTCTGCTACTGCTCAACAAAGCAATTCAGTCCTGCAGAGTTGACATCCCTTCTCCCACCATGTGAACTAGAGCAATCCATCTAATGCAATTACTGTATAGATAAATAGCTACTTAAAAATGTAGTCCCTCCAGTACCAATGCACTGTTGGCCAGTTTTCTAAGATCTTCTATAGTATTTTGATTTGTCTCCTTAAGGGTTTATTTCACTATGGAGTTTTGGAATTTGATAGATGCTTGTGTATCCAAGCTCAAAGGAAATTGAGGGAGAAATAAGAGACTATTGATTCATCTAACAACAAGTCAATTATACTTAATATGTGCTCTTCCTCAGGTGAGTAGAAGAGGATAATAAACCCTAATTTAAAAGAGAGTGATCAATTCAACCTTGTTCCATGCTGTCATCTTCAGAGGGTAAAATGACTACAAAGTGATCTGATAGTAATTTACACCCACTTCTTGGGTACTCCGAATGTTGATGCTACGTTGAACAATACTAGCTATTTTAAAATATCTGATTATTTTCAATCCTTAGTGCTGTTTTTATACAGAGAAATAGAAATTAACTTAGATTTTTTGCCATTTCTTCATGGAGTTGCAACACAAACGCAAGCATTTTGCATGTACATTGAAAGTGGTGTCTCATCTTTGTGCACATGGCTGTATGCAACTACTAATTCAGAGAATAAGTGGAAGTTTAAGCTAAATTAAGAGATCAAAGACAGATTTGGAATAATGTGTGATTCATGAGAAACAGAATTAAAAGAAAGAAAACAATGAATGTTCATGCACTTACAGACGCATCTACACTAAGTGGATGCATACTGAGAATACATAAAAGCTATAAAATCATTTACACTTATTTTCTAATGTGTGATTCTGTTGGAAAACATTGATTAATGAATGTGGAAGCTAGAGACACTGTATTTTCAGTATGGTAGTCTTGTTTTGTTTTAACAAAAGCAGCTGATTCGTTCTTGCATTTGCTTTTAGGATGTGAGTTTGCATTTTTTTTGTCTCTCAGTTAAATTTTTTGCTTGCTTGAACAAAACTCTGACTTCCAAAGTAATTTTTACCAGTTTCTATGTTTAAATACTTATTAAAGTATATCAGATGCATTCTGGCACTTTGTAGACTTCCCTCATTAACATGGAGCATGTTGAGAATCAGCTTGTTTGATGGAAATTGCCAAGTTAGTTGTTATTAATACTTTTTACATGGTGTATTAGTGCCAGCTGAAGAGCCTCAGGTATATTTTCTGCCTGCCATTCTAAGAAATGGCAAAGGAGCATGGCTTTCGCTTTGGCTCCATTCCTGCTGTGCATGAAAACTTAATTCATTACATTTAATGGTAAAAAGTCTCTGAGGAACTGCTTTCAAAATGTAGAACATTATTTGTTCTTCATTTGTTGTATTGGAGAATCAACAGAGTAGGAGAAGGAAGTTAAGTAGGAAAACACACTTCCAGCATTGTGGGAAACTTGTCTTGACCTGAAAAAAAAAAAATTATGAGCTACACCTCAACAGCAATTTCCTATATTTATGAGACATTAAAATGTGTAAAAATATGCATTTATTTAGGGATTCTTCAGTGATGGTGAAAGTTATTGATTTTAATGTGTTTTTTTTTTTTTTTTCTGGGATTCTAAAAGAATTATGCTCCCACCTCAAGTAGGAGAAGTGCAGAAGGGAAAACTCACAAAAAGTGTTCCACTGTTTGTTCCTACTATCAGTTTTTCTGTCTCAAGACACTAGCTCCATTTTTGTGCCTCTTCATTCTCTGGATGCTTGCCCTCTCTTCTCATTATTGTATATTTTAATTCAATCTTATGTATCTCAGTAAGTTCTGCTGTTTGTTCTTTCATTCTCCTTCTGTATGCACTATGCTTAGCTTTCCTCCATCATCCTTTTCCTCTTGTGATATTGCATGTTTCTTTATCCCCATTTCTTTCGTTCTGTCTCTCTAGTACCTTCCTCCAATTCATCTTTCTCATTCTGTGTCATTATTTTGCTCACCCTTCTAAGTCCATTGCTTTTCTATCTCACATTGGTACTTCCAGAAGCAAAAATATTATTTTGTGTCAGAGATGTTCCCTTTTTAATTGCTCATGAAACATCCTTTGAAGTAGAAACCACACTCCAAGAAACAACTGTTTCTCTGATTAGTACACTGAACAAGCTTCCCTTGTTGTTTTGTTACATCCCAAATGGGTGGTGTTGTGGCAGGAATCATACCCTAAAATGTTTGAATCATGCAAAGAAGAAACTATTATTAATTATTTTTAAAAATACTATGTCAATAAATAGTCTTCTTACTTTCCATAAAGGAAAAAAAAGAGAGAGATTTTAAAATGTTTCTCTTCAAAATTAAATTTTGAGAGTTGACACAGCTTGCAAAAGATTTCAGTATGAGTGAGCATATGTTGCCAGATTGGAAGCTGTCACAGCAAAGGTTTTTTGGAAGATTTGGACAGTTCTGGTGGTAGTTCAACAGCCCTGGAGTCAGAGTGAACTGGTAATTAGAAATAACTTAATATGTTGTTTAACTAGAATTTAAAAAAATAACATTAATTCTATTTTATATTGTCCATGCTAAAAATTAACATAGTTAATTTGATTGGCTAACCCTAACATTTTCCTTGCAGGAAAGTTTTTTTTCTGGTTTGGGTTTGTTTTTTGTTTGGTTTTTTTTTTTTTTTTTTGGGGGGGGGAGGGGGTTAATTTTCTTCTAAAACTTCATTAACACTACCATAGGTTTTTTTTTTTTTTATTCTGTAAGGAATTAAAATCATCACCTCAACACATTTGAAGTCCTTGAATCCTTTTAACATCTATTCTGTTGTACTCAACAGCATATGCCTGTTTTACTACTGCTACAGGAACAAATAATAACAACCTGTGTTGTAAAATAGGATAGATTTTTAAGACCTCTCCTGATTTCCTCTCCTTCTGCTTTTTATTTTTCCTGAACTCTGGAGCTTGTGTGCTGTTTCTGAGGCTGCAGATGAAAGTGAAAGGATTCTGGCAGAATGTAAATCATGAGATCATTAACATTTCAGACCAATTTCTCCCCAGCAATGTGTAATCTTAGCAGTGATGATTGATGGGACTGAAGATTCTCAAGATAGATATTATGGGTCATTCCCCCATATTTCCTCATTTTCTTTCCTCTTTTGCTAATCTTAGGTTCAGGTAACATCATTCAATCAATTTCACTGCTAATCTAGAACTGTATTCTTCTAACATCAGATATTATAACAGATATATTTCTGGGTAGGTATATGTTCTACCTTACTGCATTTTATGCATGTCCCCTTTATTCTTGTTTATGTTTCATTATAACACATGGCAGAAATATTTACAGCAATATCTCATTGGTTTAGTCCTTGAAGTTATATGGTCTTTTTTTTGTCCCTGTTCCCTTGCTGCAAAATCCCTCTTTAGTAGATGCAGCATTTAAACCACAATGACTATCTGTCTGCACTATGTGAGAATTGAACAGAGGAAATGATAATCTTTTTCTTCCCCTTTGTTTTGAGGGTCTCATGTGACATGATAAATGTATTCTACTGTAAAGTGCTTTTAACAGTCATTTATGTGTTTTCATGGGGGAGAGGGAGAAGCACAGGGGAATGGGGGACATGGGACTTAGATTGTCACATATTTTTTCTGTGTCTATTGAATCTGAAAAAAAAATGAGACTATTAAGATTATTTATTTTTAATTTGAAGCATAATTTGGAAACCATATATTTGGTTACTATTGAAAAATACATAGTATGTGCTAGCAGTGGGTCTAGCAAAGTGTAGGAAAGGATTTGCTAGATACCAAAGCTGCTCACGTGTAGGATGCTCTACTCTGCTTGCTGTGGGTGCTGCCCCTTCTGCCAGACCATTGCAATGGAAGCTTCCTATGGATACATATGAGTCCTGCTGCATATGGAGAAAAGAATTTTTCAGTTATTCCATCATCTTTCCAAAGGCATCCCTGAAAATTAGGGGAGGAAACTGTAAGAGGATTGATTTATATGCATGTTAAGCATCTCTAGAGATCATAGCTATGAAGGTGCAGAATGTTTGGAGTGTATGGGCCAGATATAGGGAAATTCTAATATACCTTTGGTCCAGAGTTGACTATTGGCTAATTTAAATCTAATTTCCCTAGTTTCTCTGCATTTTATTGTAGTACTGCATGCGAATTACTTAAAAGAAATAGTTTATCTACTGGTGGATTTATACTATCACTCTAGTATTTAATAAGACTTGTTGGCTCATATTAAATGCTTTCTCAAGAATGCTTCCAAGACCAAAAGAATGCATTCACAATATTATGAGAAGAGTTTGTAGACAGGCATATCTTTTCTACAGCTTTTTGTATGCAACTATGAAACTATTGGTTTAATCTTCAGTGGGTTTGTTTGACAGCAGAAAAATTGGACATGCAGCTGTGATTGGGGTATTTATTTATTTATTTAAAGAGAAGAAAGGTGCATTGAGATGGAAGAAAATGAGATTTGGATTTAATGTTGCATGCAAAAAATGGCATGTCTCAATGAACCACCAATTCTAGGTGACTACTAGTACCTAGGGGTGCTTTGTTATTGGTACCAGCATCCTAGTTTGAAAGGATGATATCACATACATACCTTGGCTATCTTAGAAGTCCTTCTTGTTAATCAGTGGTGTAAGGAAGACCCTGATGACTACAAAGTATGTTATGCCTTCATACACAGCCATACACTTGGTCTAGATGCAATATTCTGGAAGGGAGTCTTATGCCAAATGTCCTATTGTACCCCAACCAGCATATTATACCAAGCTGATGAATATTAGGTAGATAGGGGCAGTTTTGTATGCACAGTAATGACAGATACTACTATGAAATTATGCACCAGTGTTGTTGTTGTTATCATTATAATTATTGTTATTAACATATGTATGTTTGCATTACAAATACATAGGGATCAAGTAGAAAATATGACTGTTACTCTAGTATCATTCCATTCTCATCCTCCAGTGGGTAACTCTGGCTAGATATGTAACTGGAAGGAAGCCCATTTTAATGTTTTTTTGTTGTTGTTGTGGTTTTTTGGTGGGTGTTTTTTTTTTTTGTGTGTGTGTGTGTGTGTGGTTTGGTTTTTGCTTCAACCAAAGGATTTTATTATTATCAGAATAATCTGCTGAAGGAGATCTATATTTTATGTCATACTGTAGTCAACTGCAATGTTAAGTTCATTTAAATATCAGTGCAGCAGCATATGTAGCAGAACAATATGCCATTCCAAGCAAAATCAGAATAGTGTATCTACTTAAGATTTTTCTGCTCTAAATTTTCTGATCAAGCAAAAGGATGGAGTGGGAAAATCCTCCTTTGCTGATTGCAAGTTTGTAGTTTATTTGTTAGGAAGAGTCACTTCAGAATTGCTTCAAGGAGCAGCTGGGTTTGATGGATCTCTTTCTACCACTGAGCTGCCTCCAGTCTGGAAAGCAGTTGAAGAATATCGTTTCTTGGTTATAACAAGTTGCTCCCAAGTCAACTTTATAACCAAAGACACTTTGTAATAGTTACCTGAAATTTTTACCACAGTGAAATCAATCAGCATCCCTTTCCACTCTGCAGAAATGTCATACTGTAAACTTTTGGAGATGGAGCTTGGATTCTTCCAGACTTCAGTGCACATCAGCATGTATCAGTGCCCCTCACTCAAAAGGCTTTTGTATTTATAACTACCTTGACAAAGAGGAAATGTATGCTAATGTACTTCAGCTACAAGAAAGTGTACAAAGTTAAAAGAGAAAAATTGTTTATTGTTAGAAAGTACTGCTATCGAACTAGAGTTGTGCAAATCAGTTCTCTTTCCAGTGAGAACAGACAGATTAGGCTGGAGAAATAGGATGGCCTGAAGCCAAAAGGCAGAGAGAAGGTAGGAAAGATTGATCTTAGCTTATTTATGAAAGAATTAGATTCTAGTAACTGAAAAAGTGCCTTCAACTCTTAAAGGTTTTTTAAGTATCATTCCAATATATTTTGAATTGAATTTGTTATGACATTAACCTCTTACAGTGTATAGTAGGAAAGCAGTTTGTAGACTCCTGGTTGAGAACCAGGATCTGAATTTGGTTTCCACCTTAGCCCAGGTGACAAAACCACCGTCCACAGAAGGAAGGTAAGAGTTGGATGGACTCCCCACAAAGTGAACAGTAGCTGTCAAAATCACAGGGGGCTTACCCTGATCAGCACCTTACCACAGTCACCATCTCCATGAGAGCTACGCTGCTGCAGGCTCATGACGGTTTATATTTGCTGTTAATATGGAACTGGCTTGAACAGTGACTCCTGTCCAGTGCAGAGCAGATTCACTCTTAGAGGTCAGAGAAACTGCAACTGTTGTAAAGTCTCTGGATCCAGATTTTCAGGTTATCTTTGGTGTGGTGGACTCAATTTACAAACTGGCTTTCATGTTGTTGCATATTTGAGAAATCAGCCACATTTCTAGACCTCATTTCTATCTCTAAAGTTGTGAAGATATTGCAGCAACCCATCAGGGATAAGATTTGAAAGAGGCTCCTGTAACAGGATGAATCATACCATCACTTACTGTTGTTATTAACATTATATCTACTACCATCACTTCTGAAAGAGAAATGATGAGAGTCTGGATTTGTGTACCTGGAGTTTGCTTCTCCACTTTGGATGAGCTTCTCAAGAAAAGAAGATTACAGACCTGTCAAACTTCACACAAAGATATGATCAAAAATCTTCAAAGCTCTGGCACTATATTCTCTCTTTAGCTTGTTTTAGACATGTTCATCTTTAGTAGTATTCCAATGTTTAAAGCTGACAACAATACAGCCTTATAAAAAATAAGAACAATCATGCAGAGGAATGAAGCAAATAATTTTCAGTACTGGATCATGCCTCATAGACACCATATAGTTTGGTATCACTGAAGATCTGTTTAAACAGGCTAAGATCTACCCTTTTGGAGGCACTTTCCTTTACCTGAATCTGAAATGAATATTTGATAAAGTGGTATAGTCCTTGCTCTCAATTTTCTCCTGCCAGGTTGTGCTGGAGTAGTGGTGACATTGTGTGCTGGAGTTTTCTTTCTGACTGGCTTTCTGATTTTGGTTCTGTGCATATGCAGTTTTGAATCTGATTCTTTTTAGCTAGAATGTGAGGCTGCCTATTGATACCAGGTCTCTCAGTGATCCTGCTGAGATAATGCAAGCTGGTTTTACGACTGTGGTATTAAAAGTAATAAACCAAACAATAGCAAACCCATTTTTCCAGCATTCATCTTCCTTGACTTTCAGAAAGCAGCATATGCTTGGGTAAATCTATCAGCACAATATTCCTTGTTCTTTAAGGGATGGCAGCCTGCTGTCTCACCCTCTCAGCTGGGTACCACTGTCTGTGCTGTGGTTGAGTTCACAGCACGGCTGTCACGCTGGGTTTTGCTGGCAGCCTTGCCTGGGGTGCAGAAGGAGCAGGGCAGCCTTTTTGTGCCCTGTCACATTCCCAGAAGACAGTTGGGTTTTTCTTTCATTAGCCAACTGTTCTGTGCCTTGGCTCCTTTCTCCGATCTAAAATTTTACAGATACAGCTTGGGAAAAATAAATTATTAATAAATGCAAATTAAATCCCAAGTACTGTTGTTGGGGCAGAAATAGCTCACAGAAAGCTTGCAAGCCACTGCAGGTTTTAACTAAAGAAAGTATATTACTGAAAGTCATTATCAAATATAAACATATAGGCCTGAAGATGAGCCCTTTAGTATCTAGTTTTACTTTTCCAGAGTATTTACTTATTATAGTCTGAATTATGCTGACTTTATGGACTGGCAAGTAGTTGATTACTTATTTCCTAGATGGATTTACTGCAATCTACTTTAACCATGTTTGCCTGTAATTGTGAAATTTACAGACACCTGTCCCCAGTATGTAATCAATTTCAATTCCTTCAGTCTTAGAGAACACAGTTATCCTTCCCCATTCCCCTTCCCCTTTCCCATTCCCCATTCCTCATTCTCCCTTTCCAATTCCCTCTTCCTCCTTTCTTCTTCCCCTTTTCCCCTCCCCCTTTTCCCCTCCCCCTTTTCCCCTCCCCCTTTTCCCCTCCCCTTTCCCCCTCCCCCTTTCCCTCCTCCCTTTCCCCTCCTCACTTTCCCCTCCCCCTTTTCCCCTCCCCTTTTCCCCTCCCCATTTTCCCCTCCCCTTTTCCCCTCCCCCTTTTCCCCTCCCCTTTTCCCCCCCCTTTTCTCCTCCCCTTTCTCCTCCCCTTTTCCTCCCCCTTTTCTCCTCCCCCTTTTCTCCTCCCCCTTTTCTCCTCCCCCTTTCTCCTCCCCTTTCTCTCTTCCCCTTTCTCCCTTTCCCCCTTCCCTTTTCCCCCTTCCCCTTTCCCCCTTCCACCTTTTCCTCATTCTCACTGTCATTCTCATTTTTTTCCCTTCTTTGGTTCTGCCAATTTAAACCAGCTGAGGTTATGACTCTTACAGGATTCTTTAAAAATTGTTAGTGAAACTTTTCCTTTATGTTAGCTGGAAGGACTACACCATATTTCATTTTTCAGAAAGTGATCATTATACAGCATGTGTCACCTAAAATAATTACATCACCAGTTAGGGCTTCTGGGCTGGTGCTATAGGCATATTGGGAAAAGACTTTAAAAATGGCTATGAGACTTAGGAACCCGATTTCCACTTCAAAACTGATACCAACACTGAGACATTTAACTTCAGGTGACATAATAATACAATGTTATTTTAAAAATCAACTTTGCCCTCACATTAGAACTCCATTTAAAATGAGTTTTGTGAAGCAGCTAAAGCATCATACATCCTTGGTGAACCCCAAATTTGTAGGGATATTGTGACTTACCAACTTCTAGCTCACAGGAAAATGCAACACACACATTTTTCAGAAACTTCGTCTCTATTTTGTTGGTTTTTTTTAATTTCCCCCTTTTTTCTTTTTTCCTAAAGGAAGAGTGAAGAATTTGATGGTTAATTTTTCTTCCTCTTCTGCTTTTTACAGTTCGTGCAAGCTCTGGCATTGAACCCAGACAAGAAAAGGTCATCACTGCAGGAATGAACTGCACATGGAACTGCATTTCTTTTAAACAGATGACAGCCATTTGCTGTTGTAAACAGAAAAAAAACTGTCTTCCTGCATCCATGTGCATATGTGACAATTAAGATATTCTTTTGGCATTCAAGAAAAGGAGATATAGGTTCCTTCAAGCTGAGGAGGAAAAGAGACCTTGTTCTCCTCTTCCTGACTGTGCTTCAGACAGAAACCTGTTGTGAGGAAACTAAGCAATGACATTGTTACTGCTACTATCTTTGCTTCTTAAACAAAATAAACAAAGACCATACAGCTTCAGGCAGATTCTTACTCTGAAGTGAAGTTTTTTGGAGTCAGGATTCTAAGCAGAGGGCAATACATGCATCTCCAGGTGAGGCCCTGAAGCTTTGGAAGGAGGATGTGTCTATATCTCTTGTCAGGTTGAAGGCTTCATAGTTCTCAGTGCCAGACTATGGATTTGGATTCTGCTCTAGCAGGAAGATTCCTAAAATGTGAGGTGTCAAACCACCTGGCTTCAGACACAGTGGTCATTCTTCATGTGTCTGACCTTTGCTGGGGTGAAAAAAACAAAACAAACAAAAAAAAAGCTGCAGTTTTCGGTAGTTAGCTATCAAACTAAGGTGACAACGTAGCTGGGTTACACTGCCATGCAACATAAAAGGAATGTTTTTCCAGTTGGATGAAATGACCTTTTGATTTAGGTCTAATGATAGCTGCCTGTTTCCTAAGCATGGTAAAAAATGTCATTAGCCAAGAGTTCAGTCCCTAAATGTTAACAGAGCAGGAGAGTCATTTGTATTAGACCATCAAAGAGATTATGAAGGATCATCATTATGATGGCCCCCCAGTTGTTAGAGTTTTTTCTATTTATTTCTTTTTTTCTTTGGGATTTTTGTTGGTTTTGGTTTTTTGTTTTGTTTATTTTGGGGGGGTTGGTTTGTTTGTTTTTTGTTTCTTTGGGGGTTTTGTTTGTTTGTTTTTTGTTTTTTTACTGAATAAGAATCACAAAACCATGATGCCTGCCTGACTTCTGACATGTTCCTCACTGATATAAATCACGAAGGTCTTATCATGTCTGATCTGAAAAGATTCCTAACTGCTTTATGTATAATAGGTAAAGGGATTTGTGTTATAACACAGCCCTTGTTCCTATGCTTTGTGCTGTTTTTTCTAGGACACACAGGATGCTGAAAGGTTTTGCACTTTCATTGTTTTCTGTTTGTTTGGGTTTTTTCCCTGAGATGCTTGTGCTCAGGTGGTAGAAGAAAAATGTAATCATCTGACATGATAAGTAGTAGCTAGTTTGAATCCAAAATTAAAAGTCAGTCAGAGTAAAAGGCAGTGTTATGGAGTGTTAATATCCTTCCTGTAACTGAGGTTTGAACTGAGTTTTCATTCTGAACTGTTGGTACAAACCAGCAATCTTTCAGTGTTAAACATGGCATCATGCATCTACAGAAATGTTCACTTTTTTTTTTTTTTTTTTTTTTTGGTACCATTTATTATTACCTGACTGCACATCACTGAGTTAGTTTTTTGTCTTTTAGGTAAATGCAGAACAGATCTGAAACAAACATTGTGATTGCTTGCATCTTGCCTTCCATTCATAAGTGTGTGTGACTGACCAACAGAGAAGCAGGACACATTGTGTTTTCCCAACGTGCTACCCTGTGTGATTCTGTGCCTTACCACAATTATCTACACACTAGGCATGTAATAAATCAACTATCTTCCACAGCTGATTCTCATGGTAATCAGGAAGAAATCTCCCTCCAGCATCAGTCATAATGTTTTCTATTGTAGCATTAAATTGATAAAATTTAAACTACATTGCAGTTGTCGTTGGCAAAAGGATTTCAGCTTTAATATGCAGGTAGATTGAAGTACTAATGGTATGGTATGAGCTGGAACTAATTCCAGAACAATGACTTTCTGATGAGAGTGACTCCTCAAAATATCATCTGGGAGGCATCAATCACCAAGGTGATTATGCTTATCAATACATTTTCATCAAAGCCAGTGGAAAGGTGGCCTGATGGGACAGACTGAAAGATTTGGGGTTGTTCAGTCTGGAGAAGAGAAGGCTCCCAGGAGACCTTCTTGTGGCCTTCCAGTATCTTAAGGGGGTCTATAAGAAAGTTGGAGAGGACTTTTTAGGATGTCAGGTAGCAATAGGACTAGGGGGAATGGAGCAAAACTAGAAGTGGGTAGATTCAGATTGGATGTTAGGAAGAAGTTTTACACCATGAGGGTGGTGAGACACTGGAATAGGTTGCCCAGGGAGGTGGTAGAAGCCTCATCCCTGGAAGTTTTTAAGGCCAGGCTGGATGTGGCTCTGAGCAACCTTATCTAGTGTGAGGCAACTCTGTCCATGGCAGGGGGATTGGAACTAGATGATCCTTGAGGTCCCTTCCAACCCTAACAATTCTATCATTCTATGACATGCAATAGTTTCTAGAGATAGATGTGATAGTAAAGCACTTAAATTCAGAACTACATCATTAATCCAGCTCCTTATTGTACTATGGTAAATTCACAGATACAGATACAGAAAGGTATCTCAACGTTTGTATTTAATTCAGTAGGAGTTAAGTGTTTAAATTATGTTATCTGTGAGAATCTGGACCATGCCACCCTGGGGATTTGTTCTCCTGATAAGAGAATAGGGCAACAACCATTCCTTCCCTGTTAGAGTTGGAGGAAAATAGATGTGTAAGCCATCACAAGGTACTCAAAGGTTGAAGAGATCATGAAGTATTCAAGATAAAGAAATACAATTAATCAATTGATTAATGACAAATTAATATCTTGGTTGCATTTATTCAGTATCCAAATGGATTTTTGACTTGAACCATGGGATTACTCTGGTATTTTGTGAAGCATGTGCTCACTTGGAAACTTTCCATGCCCATGTACCACCCTGAAAAAATGTTTAATAGAAAATGCAAATTTTCAGGCTAGAAGCATTCAGGAGCATTTTTAGGTTTCCAAGTGGCACACACTATGGAGCTGAACATTTCAAATGTTTTCACCCACTTAAATGAAACAACCCAAGAAAAACTGCCACATTTTGGGGGGCATCATTCACTCATTTTTCCCTACCGCCAAAACAGCACTGTTGAAAGACCTCTGCAGCCTTTTATATTTCATTTAATCAGGGATTTTTCTACTTGCTTTTGAAAATATTGTCACCCTTGGTAGTGGTGATAACGTGGGGTTTTGGTTTTTTTGGGTTTTTTTGTTTCTTTTTTCTTGAGATATGCCCTGTGACCAGGTTTGTTTGGACCCATTGTCAAGGTTTAAGGGGCTATACAACCCACTTTCCTTCTTGTTATATTCCCCTGTTAAAAATTAACCATCTGTCTTGGTAGAGGCTGCCTCCTAACAGTTTTTCACAACCATGCCAAATTTCTGTTCCCATGGAAACTGTTTTAAGAGTGCTTTGAAATTGGAGAGGTATATCATTTGTTATCTAGAATGGGTCATATTTCCATTTTCTTTTGCCTTTGTATTTTATTTATTTAGTTAGTTTGTTTTATTGTCTCTCAGTATTGGTCCTGAAAAAGAGGGGAGTTGTGAGTTCAACATTCTTCCATCTCAATTTCCACTTTTCTGTGCCATGAAGAACAACTCTTAAAGGGTTTAAAGCTCCTTTAGTGCATCATTTAAGAGCCAGTGAGGAAATGGCACATATTAATAGAAGGTAGAACAACAACAGCTTCAAAAATATATAGTTCTAAGATTTTTAAATAGAAAAACATTTAAAATGCTTTTTCCATCCATGATTAGATAGGCTTATTATATATGAAAGGGGTTGTTCTGATTGTATCTCAAAGTATGTGCAGTGTCTGATTTGTAAGCCCATTTCACACAAAGCTTTGCAAAGCTATTCAGCTTTGAAAGGTGTTACCTAGCAGTTCCATAGAAGAGATAAATCTTTGTTTTCCATTCACAGGAAACTGATCTGCTGCATTTGCTAAATATTTTCTAGAAAGAGATTAGATGTCACAGTTGCTGAGGTCTACTCAACCATCACATTAAACCGATACATTACTTAATAATCCTATTCCACATTTCACTCACACAGCCACAGGCTTGGAACCAAAGAGCAGAAAAAAAGCCCATACAAATTTCAGAGATGTCTTTCACACATGAAGAGAGCAAAGGTTTTGAACATTTCTGTGTTTGCATATTGCCATAAGATGCTATTTGTGGTATGCATAAAGATGTCATCTGTCTTCTACTTTCTTTTGACCCGTTTTCTGTGAATTATTTACATCTATGTAGGCTTCAGAGATGACTTTATGAAGAACAGGAAGGCAGAAGTATCCTGTTATGCCTGTATCTCTTTTTGGACTTAATACTGAAGGATTTAATGCATTGTATATTTCCTAACCAACATTAAAAAAAAAAAAAAATCAAATATTACTCACTACCAGAATAAAGGTTTGTTCAAGGTGCTTAATAGGCAGAATACTAATGTTCAGACCATTGCCTTACCTTAGTTTCTGCCATAAAATCTTTCTTTCAGGAAAGGACTCAGTGAGTTGCATTTGAGCCCGATTAAAAGGTGCTATGGGACTTATGTATGTGCTTAAATATTTTTCTGAACAGAGATGAAATTAGGAATCACAAGCATTTTGCTAAAGCTCCAACTCTGTAAGCAATCTGTACTTACGTATTACTTTTCCATAAGAACACAACATGGGAAATGATAGGCATATAAAGTTTGTAAAGGTCTCAGAAGCTGCTATTCTCTTTGCTTTAGCTAGCAAAAGTTAGGCAAATCAAATCAAAATACTTTTTTTTTTTTCCACCCTTAACATCTTTCAATTAGATTTGATGTTTTCTCTAAGAATCCTGGGATCCCTTTCCTTCTCTTTTGCATGGTTTCTTTTACAGTCTTCTGTGCAGTTCTGTCATACAATGGCTAAGGAACCTATTATAGACCTTGATTTATGGAGAGTTTCTGAGACCAACATCCTTGTAGTTACATTTCTCCTCAAGCCAGAATTGTTTAATTCCCTCTTCTAAATATCAGAATTTAGACATGCTTTATACTGGGCTTTTTCTTGAGAGTGTTATCACTTAAATGATCATGAAAGTGGAGATATGTTCTATTGTTTAGCACAAGATACCAATAGAAAGGCAGAAGACAGACAAGATGTAAGCTTAAAATGGAGTTTGCACACTGAAACAGTGAACACTGAAACAGTAAAACACTGAAACAGTCTCTGAACTTGAACAAAAATAAGTTGTACCAGGCTTTCTCAAACCATCAAATTGGCACATCAAACTAAAGGTCAACAACTGCTATTTAATCTCTTGTGAAGTCAGGGTCTGGTTTCAATCTGATACAATTAATTATTAACTTAAAAAAAAAATGTGTAAACAGAGAAAATGAATGTGATTCCAACAACCCTTGAGTAAAATTAAAGATTTTTATGCCTGCCACAAAATGTTAAGAATATTTAAGTCTGAGCAGAATTTAAAATCAAACCTTTTTCAACACATTTGGAAAGGAGGAGAGGGGGAAAAAAAATGATGTGAAATAGTTTATTAGACAGCTGATAGAAATCCCTTGGAAAAATCCCACTGACTTTGTGGAGCTTCATATCAGACTCTAAATATATCTAATTAACTGAATGAAACAGGAACTCTTAAATAACAGGTGCAAACAATTAAATAATCACTCAGGCTGTAGTGCAAAATAAGATACAGCCTGACTGCAGTTTTATTGAGGAAAAGAACTGGAAAGGGATAGATCCTTAGAAATGTAGGATATGACCTTTTTAACTAAGAGAGGGGAACACATACTCTTTGTTATCTCAGTGAGCAAGTGGAGAGCAAGAGAGAACTCAAGGTCTGAGGGAGCATTAGATGCACAGCTTGTACTTCTGCATCTTTTCCTACCATTTCATAGAGAAATCCTGAGCAGGTGTTATGTGGCCACACAGATTTAGGGAAAAAGAGAGTGAAAATGAGGCACAGCAAAGTTAAAAAATAATGAAAATCAAATTTCTCACTAAAAGTACAAGAAGTGTAGGAATAAAACTACATTTGATGAACCTCAGTCATGAGTATAGACTTGTTACATTGTCTGACAGGCATCACTAGACTGTATCATCTCTGAGTTCTTCATGTGGGAAGTGTCCAAGAGCAGGGTACAGCATCTAAATGAAAAAGTTAATTGATAGACTTGTTATATACCAAACCCAGCAATATGCAGCTGAAAACAATGGAAATTTTAAATTCTAAATGGGAATTATAATTTTTAGACTTCATAGAGCCTTTCCTATGGTGCAACAGTATCTACATTAAAAAAAAAAAAAAGGGAACAAAACCAAACACAAAACCAAAACAAAACCAAATATAATAACAACAGTTTATATGAAAATAGTTGAGAAATTCTTGTTAATAAATAAATGCACAGAAAGATCACCCAGGTGTGGAAAGGAAATTAAGAATAAATGCCGGGGGTAAAGGAATAATTCCAGATAAGGTTAAACTAGGGAAGATTCTTTGGAGTAGAGTGGGAGAATATATTGTACTCACTAAGACTTAGATATGTAGATTGGTGGGGGATAGAAAAAGCAAACTATAATGTATTTTTAAGTAATAAAAATATTGACAGGAAGCTTGCTTTCAGAGCTGGCTGCTGTTCTCATCAATTCCTTTCCTTATGTGCTGTTTTGATACTGTAATCAATGCTGAGCATATGGCAGTATTCCTATCATGCAGCACAAGTACCTCTCCCTGTGTGTGAAGCGTATCTATTCCTCATGATAAGGCCAGTCTTTGGGGACCACGGAGACCCTTTGTGTTCCACTAGCAGGAAAAAGAAAATGAATCATATTACAACAGCCTTAAGGTATGGTTAGGTTAGCATTATGGAAAGGATGTCCTGAGTGTGAGATGCCTTTCTGTGGTACAAGAACTGACTGACTGTGGTTCAGCTTCAGTGACAATTACTGGATTTAGAAAGCAACACAAGTCCCTGATCTGATTCAGGCTTTGCTAGTATGGAATAAAAGGAAATTTTAAGTTATAAGTACATGGGTAGTGATGCCATTTCAGGTTATGTGCAGTTTCTTCCCATATTTCAGCAAATAATCTACTTCAGCTGTATGCTCTGCTACGGAGGGAGACATAGGATACTGGGAATGAAGACCTCACCCCTACCCGTGGGCACTGCACATGCCAGCACTCTCATGGAAGTCTGCAATGGAGCAGGCATTCTATATAAACTTGTGGGATTAAGAGAAATGTTGACTGGTTTTGAGCCCTCTCCAAAGACTTTGGGTCAGTGAGGTCTAATTTACACAATATGTTTCAGCTCTCATGCAAAGGTAGCCTGCTGCTCTCAGTGTGGCTATGGTGATTGTGTCACTCTGGAGTAGAAGGCAGCTTTCATAGAGTTAGTAGAACCTGGCAGGATGCTCTATGCCAAGACAATAATAGAATAAATCATTGAAGCCAGCACTGCTGGATATGTTAGGTGTCTATCAGGGTTCACACCCAAAGCCTTGAAAACACTTGCAAGATTTAACTTTGCAGAATGCCTTATCCTGCTGTTGGCATGGGCTGGCCTTTTAAATGTGTCTAATTCTTTGAAGGATCAGGGCTTTAATTCACAACAAATTAAACTGCTGCCAGAGGAAACAACTGTGCAATATTCTGAGATTAAGATTCAAAATGTGCCATGCCAGTAGGAGAGGAAAAATAAAAGGATTCAGAGAGACTTAAAATGGCTTCTCTTTCCATTTGAAGCATGCTTCATCCTGTTTGTGTTTGGATAGATTTTACAAAAATGAAAATCTAGCCAAATAGTTGGATTCCAATTATGTGCACGATAGGAATCAGAGCTTTAACTCATTCTTGATGTATCAGTGCTGTAAATATGTCAGCATATTTACCTCCCATACATTTTTTTTTTCATTTCAGCATGTTTCATGTAGTTGTAATAATTGTAACACTTAGAGATATCTCTTAAGAAGGTTTTCTCATTTAAAGTATCATTTCCTTATAGGGATAGTCATAAGCATAATTTAGAAACAAATGCTGAAAAATGTTGCTATTCTACACAAGAAGATTGCAGATTCTGAATAGACTCTTCAGTGGACCACAGCAAAGTGCTTCCATGTGGTCCAAATATGTTTTGTTTTGGTTTTTTTTTTCTCTTTTTTTCTGGGTTTGTTGGGGGGGGAGGGGTTGTTTGTTTGTTTGTTTGTGGGGTTTTTTTGTTTGTTTGTTAATTATTTTTGTTGGTTGGTTGGTTTTTTTCTGGATTTTGTTTGTTTGCTTGCTTGCTGATGTGTCAAGTGACCCTAGTTGTCACTTCTGCCTTAGAAATGAAAGTAACTCTTCATTATCACTCTGTGTACCCCATCAGACAGATTTTTTCTCAGGAATGTGGCTGACATGAAGATGACTGTCTAGATTAGGACAAAAGGATGCTTTAGATACTGAAATGATTGGAATGAACAGCTTGATTTCCAGGCATAAACTTCATGCCTGGAAGTGCTTGAGCAGGGAGCTCTGATTGTAATGATAAGAACAGAAGAAACAACAGATTCCTGTCCAGAGGAAAATACTGAGCCCAGGTGAGGACCCAGCTGACTGAGTCTTCCTTGCCAGCTGGCCAATGCTAGCTATGGCTATTTCCCAAAAAGTGGTGCAGTCACCTGCCAAGGCTCATCCTTTGCCTTGTCTCCCAGTGGGGCCAGCCAATTTCTGCACCTGGTCACCACATGGAATTGATAGAAGCAGCTAATACTAGTCAGCTGCCCACAGATGGTTGTTATCTTCTGCATCTGGCTAAAGGTTAAACCCATAAGCCTTTCCATAGCAGTATCTAGAAACTGGGAAGCATTTGAATTACTTCCTTGTATATTGATTGTCCAAGCTGAAGTAATCACACCTATGCTTGAACCAAAAGGAAGCAAAAAATTATCCACTTCTTAAATTTATTGCAATGTTGGACAGAGGCATTCTGAGTGCAACATACCCTTGAGACTATGAAAAAAAAAAGAAAAGGCAACCTGCAAAGGAGGGAACTGTACAAAACTCTAAACCGATGCTGACTTTTCCACTGCCCCTGCCTTTAATTTCAGTACAAAGACTTTCAAGGACCCTGGGTTTGGAGGTTGCACAAACATAAAATCACAATGCAAACCCAGTTTGATTACCAAGTCTCACCTGGATTAATTTCAGAACCTAATGAAATGGCAAATTTAGCCTGTTTTTGCAGCCAGGGCTATAAAATAAGACAGCTTTATTTGTAGCTGGATATTAGGTTGAAATTCCTGTAAAATTGAAAGAGTGACAGGGAGGTGTCTTTACATGGTTTCATTTATTATTGTCCACATGGTGGACTTTCATTACTGATGTCAGAATAGTTTTTGGCATGAAATCAATAGACAGAGCATACTGGCATGGTCTAGGACTGGTGCTTTTGAAATAAACATCCTAGTTCACATGGTTTTATCTCAGACATATAGTGACACTAAAGTAAAATGTTATATACCTCTATTCTTTGATATTTTGAAGGCTAGGAGTAGGTTAGAAGTAAAAATGTGAGGTTTTAACCTCATTGTTTTCTTGCTGCTCAGCGATGTTGACTTCTCAGGTGCTGTTCAAGAGAATGTTTGTACTGTCAGGTGCAAGAGACTGTTTGCTGTGCCATGGACTTTTGCATCATTGCCACTGAAAACATCTCAGTTATACATGGAATTTTTAGAAGCCCTTAAAGGAAAAAAAAATCTCTCTCTGAAATTTAGCTGAGAGTTAGATTTCTGCACCAGATAGCAGGGAAAATATTAGCCTTTCAGTGTCTTTATTCTGCCACAAGCTGTGTTTATTTTAATTGATTGTCTCATTGTATCATTCTGTGAGTAGTTGGCAATCTCTTGTTCCTGTGCCCAGCTGAGGTAAAGAAGAATTTAAGCCTGTGTTTGTCAGACAAGCCTCCTAGTGCTCATTTGAGCCTCTTGTGTGCAACTCATATCAGCTAAGCTAATCTCTCTAACACGATGGAAATTGGTTCACCTGACAAAATCTGCTTTTGGCAAGATTATCAGAATGAACAGTCAGTGAACATGGAAGCATTAATAGAAGCTGAAAACATGTAGCTCTGAATAGTTAAAGGAATCCTTGCTGCAAAGAAGAATGAAGAGGAGGGACTGCATGAAGGGCCAGGCAGAGGAAGCCCAGCAATTTTAAATCAGCATTGTGCTGATTTTGAGGGTAGCCTCATAACAAAGCACTCAGCTGGAAACAATGCATTCCTGATTTCAAGCATTGTGTTTTCCTCCAGCACTCAGGAGTCCATATGAATTCAAAGAAATTGTATTATTCTTTGGTGCAGCACCAACAACAGAGCTGGTCAAAACCAGTGTCACTTTGAAAAACTGGCTCTAGGTGTTATTATAAAAATAGTTTGTGAAAGCTGGGTGGTTTCACAATAATAAAAGAAAATAAAAGGAGTAAAGAAAAAGAAAAAAAAAATTTCACAGAATTACACCAAATGCCAAATACATCCTTATGGCAAGAAAATTATTGTACTTGGGCAAAGTGAGACAACTTCTACTTTCTCAAGGAACTGCACAGGCCACTTCAAGCCACACTGCTGGACAGAGTAACTTTGATCATAACATGAATGTGAATGTTAATGATTATTGAATTTTCTGCTGCTGAATGACAGAAAGCCTAGGGTACGGGTAAGCCCTGCTCACATACTATCTTCCATCTCTGTCTTTTGTTTGTCCCAGAATATGCAGTATTCAAAGTGCCATCAGCAGAAGAAAAGTGCTGGGGAGATTTTTTTTTCCCTAGGGAATGGCAGGGAGAAGTTCCAAAAATCATTTAATTCTTTTTGTTCTGCAGTCATCTTGACCATCAGCAGCTTGATCTTGCACCATGTTTGACAATGGGTTTTTTTTTTTTTTTTTGTTTGTTTGTTTGTTTTAATCTAGCATGGAAATGAATCAAGTTCCATATGATGATTCATTTATTCACTGGTTGGAATGTTATGTTATTTCCAGCTACATCTGAGAAGCCAACAGATGTGATGATAGTTTGATTGTTTGATGCGTGGGGAAATGTACAGATCAATACACAGCTCTGCAAGTCAAGAAGGTTCCTGCTGAAGAAGACTGAAAACCCACTTGTTTGAACTCTTCACATGGAGTCAGTGACTATTTCATGATTTAACAACTTCCAAGTAGATATGTGAAAAGGTGTGCAAGAGAATCACAGACTGTATGCATTTTTAGAGTCTCTACATAGTATTTTTTTGGAGGTAGATGTAAAAATCCTCTGATTTCATGTTACTTCCACTAATGTGGCAGCAAGCCCAGCTCAACACACCACTCTCTCAGCAGAGCTTGGCCTCAGTGTCATGCCAAATGCGTATACAGGTTCCGGCTGATTCAAGTCACAAGCAAATTTCCATCTGTCTCCTGAATTCTGGATAGACATTCCACTATTGGTAGCATGCAGTAAGTAGCCAGCAACAGTTCTTGAGATAGCTTTGCTGGAAAGTGCCCGAATATTTGAAATCTAGATTTAGATAAAGGGATTTTTGTTCATTTGACTCTATTACTCCCCTTTTTGAGTGTGTAAGGCAGATGGAGAGTGAATTGCATCAGGTACTATGAATGTAAATGTGTGACTCCTGAGAAACCTTTTACAAGAACTTCTGTATCAGTCCATCACTGAGATCCACCTTGTCCAATACCCTATCTGCAACTGCAACCAGAGACACCAAAATCAAGAATGTTATAAATAGACTATGTACAGAGTGATTCTTCCCTCCTTCCATTTTCTGCTGATCAGTGATCCAGCGGTGGGGAGGGAAAGCTGACGATGGGTTTGGCATTTTTGATGAAGGAAATGTGTTGTTAACCTACTTCTATTTTTGGCTTGCTTGCAGTTTTGGTGCAAAAGTTCAAAGGTGAGAAGTGTATAGACAGTTAAAGGTTAGAACACTGACCTTGAATTAAGAGAAAGGAAACATGTCTTTACGGGTAGCTGATGTAATAGTGCCACACTTCTTTCTGTTGACACTGTTAAAAATAAAGCAAGCTTCTCCCAAAAGTGCAGAATGCATAATTCCCAGTATTTGTATTTATGTTCCCTGAAGTCTCCAAGTTCCCTTATTAATGATACTGAACTAAATGTATAGTAGATATTTTATAATCCTTTTATAACTAAAGGTCAGCTCTGCACTTAATTTCTTAGTCTTATTTGACAATTTTTCAGAAAGTTCAAGCACGATCACCTGTGTTACTTTCCAGGCTTCTGTACTTACTTCTGTAACACTTGCATGATTTTTCCAATAAGATTCCTTAGAACTCCCTGATTCTCTGACTGTACTTGAAAGTGACATAAATTGGTTATGTTTATGACAAATCAGAAGTGCATAGTATTTTATAGATCTAGGCCAATAACCTGGGTAATATTATCTATTAATCATTTTGCAGGAGCTCCAAAGTTCCTCTGTAGAGCAGGGCTTTTTCCTGCAGTGAAAATTTAGCTAAAACTGCACATATTTATTTTTCATACCACACAAATTGCATTGAGCAATTGCATTCTTGTGGGTATGCCATGTCTTAAACTGCAAAGGAATCAATTTGCAAGTATTTCTATTATTCACTTTTTCTACCTGACTTTTGGTAGGGTTTTCTCATTGTGTGCTTTTTATCTGATTCAGTAACTTCCTTTTGAAGATAAAATGAGTAGGACCATAAATATCTTTTTTGTTTTTCTTAAGCGATGTTATAGAGAGAGTTATCTTTGTGTACAGAGTATCTGCCTTGCCTGTTGAACTTGTCAAATACATCTGCATTCATATTTCTTCTTGGTGCACTTGTATTATTAGGAATGTGATTTGTATTTCTCTAGTTTTATGATAAAGAGGATGGTTAGCCTTTAATGTTTCTTGAGCATGCAGAGGCAACGTTATTAGAAAGATATTTTTACAAGTGTAAATGGCACACCACCTGTTCTCTGGGAGGGAATAAGTTATTTGCATGTACACAAAATGATGATGCAGCATTGAGAACAGGGGACTTGCCACCCTAGGAGGGAGCTGTAGTGCTTTGCTGAGCCTTTGCTGCCTCCCCATCTGTGGTATCCATCCTTCTCCATGTAAAGACTCTCTTTTCTTAGGTAAGGAAGGAAATTTGACTTGGCCACCTACTTGGCTGACACATTACAATTAGCCCTACTAATGAACTGCCAAACTTGATATTTAATGACCATAGCTGTTGCTCAGGCATTTCCAGCTGGCTAATTTCTAAAAGATCCTGGCTTTTGGCATGTCCCTTGGACATGAGTATGAGGAACCATCTCCTGGATAGACACTAATAATTGTCCAACTATAATGGGTCTGTCAGCAACTATTCTGCCCTTGTAAAAGCAATGCCCTCATAGGAGGGGCAGGTTAGAGTTTAAACATCACATCATTATTCTTAATGCTGTAAAGCATGGCAGCTCACAGCTGTGTTTTGTACAAGTATAGAAAGAGGAGCAATGCATGCCATTTGCCTCCAGCTGCCAACAGGGCCTAGATGTGACAGGAGCTGAGCAAATCCAAGGTGATGAATGACTCATAGACTCACTTGTTGAGATGGAAGGAGACCATGGTATATATCTTACAATTTTCTGGTAAGATATGATGACTTAATGTTGTGCTAATATGTAGAAAAGCATTATTACTCATGGCACTGTGACCTTGCACTCAGCTGCAAGAAAAAGATCCTGAAAAAAAGAAGAGCATCTCTGATTGAGTGCTGATAACAGCACATGTTAGAATTAGTCTAATTGCTGAGAAATGTTAATAGCATGTGCCAACATTTTAAAGACATAAAAATCCTTCCTTTGCAGAACATGATGAAACCAGTGGATATAAATTAATCTGAATTAATTTGGCCCACCAAATTCTGAGGGAATATGAATTCAAAAAGAATATCCCAATAACCTTAATTTTTTAAATTTCCAAATATATTTTATTTTTAACTGGAATAAATAACAATAATAATAATAAAGAAAAAAATGCATCAGATAAATTAAAACTAACATTTGGGATCAACTGAAACATTTTGTATAATTGTTCTGGGTTTGCTGGGACACAATCCCAGGTCAGCCATGAGCTGCAAGCCATTAGCAGTTGTGAGTCAACGAGGACAGCTGACATGAATCAGGTCAAAGGTGTGTCCCAGACCATGAGCATCACACTCAGTATAAAGGAGGAAGCTTGAGGAAAGAAGAGAGTTTGCTGGTGCAGTTTGCTGCTCTTTTTGTTGGGGTAAGTACAGTTTTGTATAACTTTTCCTTGATGGTGGTAGTGGTTTGGTTATTTTGTTAAATCCATTTTCATTTCATCCTGTGGGTCTTCTTTCCTTTTGCTGATTCCCTTTCTCTGCTGGGTGGGGGCCATTGGGTGGCAGAACTACTGCTGTAGTTTAGCCCAGATAGGGGCTTAAATGGAGGCAATGCTTGAAATGAAATATGCAATTGATTTTTCTTTCAATTTTCTTTCTATGAATTTTCTTTTCTTTCTTCTTTGATCTTTCTTTTCTTTCTTTCTGTTGTTGTTTAAAAAAATTTAAACTATATGTTTTTGTGTAAATGTTTTTGGGTTGTGTTTTTGGGGAATTTTTTTGTGTGGTTTTTTTTTTCTGAAAAAGTCTTTCAAAGTTTTCCTTTTTCTCATAGATACAGTGTCAAGAGGATTAGCTTTTTTTTTTTTTAAATATATATAGTTGGTTAAAATGACAACATTTGTGTTCTTTATATTTTTTTAACCTTTCTGAGATATAGCACTTGGATTTGATTAGGGAAACCAATCAGTTCTGAGGTCGATTTTGGAGCTTTTAGTTCTGTTTATAGAATCTGTCAACCTAAAATTGACCATAATTTCACATTTTTCGGAAACAGAAGAATGGTTTTAGTGTTTTTGAACTCTGACATA
The DNA here is from genome assembly GCF_027791375.1 of Indicator indicator. Classification (NCBI taxonomy): domain Eukaryota; kingdom Metazoa; phylum Chordata; class Aves; order Piciformes; family Indicatoridae; genus Indicator; species Indicator indicator. Next base: position 7,514,761 of record NC_072026.1, on the reverse strand, counting down.
GTAGGCCAGGTTTTCAGCTGATGTTATTTCACAAAAGATTAAGTCTCTGATCCAGAGCTGATTAGGGTTTGAGATCCTGGAATTTCCATTAAGTGTTAGTGAATTTTTTGATGAAGCTTCTTTTTTGCTCAAGAGTTTGTTGTCATTCTTGTGAATATACACTTTGTCAAAACAAAACACCAACCTAAATGAATGATTTGTCACAAAAGTGCTGTTGCAGTAATAAATTCACAGCCTATGTAGAGGGAGCTATGCAATCAATGTCTGCCACAGAATATGTCAGATTGTGGGGTGGGGTGAACCAGCTGGTTAAAGGGAACTGACTCCCCTGGTTTCAAAGTGACAAAAGACATTCAAACATAACTAAAATAAATTAGTTGCCTTTTTGCTTCTAAGTAATTGCTGCTGTTGTCACAGGGTTATTATGCAGTCACAAACAGTGAAGGGGGATAAATGTCCATGAGCTTGTGTGTCACCATTGCTGACTGGAGAGGTGTGAGGACTTCTGTACTGTCTGGCCACCTTTGTTTATGCTGATGAGATGTCACTTTCTGACACTGAAATCTCACCCTGAATTTTTTGTGCATTCCTATTAGCTCACTCAGCTTCTTAATAAGCTTAGTGCAGAAACAGGCTGCAAGAAGCTTCATTTATAAATGAATGTGTTTTGTTCCCTTGTGGAAGACTTTGAATCCTTGTTGTCAGCAGTTTTAAGGATGTTTATAAACACAAAAGAGATCTTTATCTAATGAGCTATCATCCTTTTTGTCCTTCATTTTATGCATTAGCTCTCTACTCTGTAAAGAGGTTTTCACTGCTGACTAAACCTAAGTCATATCATATTGATAAATCATACAAAAAAAAAAACCAAGCTGAGATATGTTAATGCCAGAAATCATGTTATCACCTTTGCTGCTACTGAGAGCACTACTGGCTTTCACTTTGCTGAGTGCTCCATGGAAAATAAAAGCTGTGGGGATGATGACAACCCCTTACATCACAATTCTCAGCATCCAGACAGGAGAAAGTTGGGTGTCTTTTGAATTTCCAATGGACCCTAAATAAAGATTGAGAACAAAGCTCCACCAATGACAGTATCTGGATAATTTTCATGCCTAGATGTGTGTATAGCAAATATTTTACATTATACATGTTTCCCCTATAGTAAAGAATTTGACATTAGCTTCTTCATTTGTATCTTCCCTGCTGTTGTTAGAAGGGTTTTGTGAGCATTGGGTGCCCTGAATCATTAGTTGACCTACTTTTTATCAGCTTTTATCTGGTGCCTTCTGGCTTCTTCAGAATATAAGCTTTTCTCTGAGTGCCTCTCTCACTCTCTCTGCTTAGTTTTCAAAGATGTTTTTCTCCAAAATATTAACAGCAACCAGAGGGACAACAACATCAAAGTTGGCATATGTTTCTTTGTTTTTTCCAGTTTGCCCTTGAGGTAGCATTTTGAAACGACTAGTTGGCAATGCTAAGGGATGTTATAAGCTAAATATCATTAGGTAAGTTATCTTGCAAATAGGAATGGTTTGACTTTAGTACTGGTTTCATGAAGACTATTGCCTGTACAGGCATAGAGCTCAGGTTAGGTACACTGTAGTCTTAAAGGTAATAACAGTTTATGTGGAAGCTGGTCTTTGTAAGTTGCTGATGCCTGAAAAAGCCTTTCCTCTGCAATAAATAATTCTATTGGTGTAGTGTGTTACTGTTGTTAGTAAAGCTCGTACATGTGGCTATCTGATGTATCTCATTGCAAGAACTTGCTAATCAGGGTTTCTTAGCTTCTTAACACTTTAGTCACTCCATCTGAAGATTGTCAGGTCTCTGCCAAAGCTATATTTTCTTTCAGTGTCAACCAGAACACCAGAATGAATTTAGTAGAAAACACGTTTTCTCCTCCATGGTCATATAGGTTAAGACAGGGTAGGACCTATGTGGTTTATAGTGGGCACTAGAAAGCTAAAATGTTGCTCTAATGGCAGAGAAGTACCTTCTCTTGTCTTAATTAGAACTATAATTAATTTTCTTAAGTTATTGATCCATGAAGGGGAGGGTGGGGGTGAGGGTGGAAGAATATCACTACATGCTAGCCTTCATGCAGACTATTCCAGCCCAGGGCGCCTGGAGTGAAGGTCATGGTTTCCCTGTATTTTGTGCTGTGTAAGAAAATTCCCTCCCAGTGGAAGAAAATACAGAGACTTGGTAAAAAGGAAGACAGTAAAATTAAGAGCTAATGAGGGAGAGATGGGAATTTTTTACTAGAAACCAGAGATTAGAGAAGGAGACAGGCATTAGCTGGACAGAGAAACTAGAATGGAAATGAGAGACAGAGAGGAACAGGGTATAAGACTAAGAATAGTGATTTAGGAGGTAGAAAGAGTTAAGGTGTGAATTATGATGTATGTAATCACAAACTTCAGGATTGTTCACCCTGAGTTATTTTGAGGCTGGATCAAGATCCTGGCACTCAGTTATGTCTTGTTACACTTCACATCCCCACTGTAGCGGCTTCCATGCTCAGCTACTTCTTGGCCATCTTTCTCTGGCAGCAGCTTCTGCCAAATGCAGTCTCTTGTGACATGGATGTTCTGACAAAGAGCTGAGCTGTGACAGTTAAATCCCTGCTGTCCCAGAAAGCTAGGCTTCCCTGATCTCCCCTGCTGCTGCCCCTCCTGTGGGGAGTAGGGAGGGCAATGGCCCTAGCAGCTGCAGCCTCTTCCCATCTGTGCTGCTCCAGCCTCAAGAGGCACCGGCAGCTGCTACTACATCCCAGCTCTGGGTGCTACAGGGCAGGAGACAAGAGGAGCCTTTTTGCCTAATTGAGCAATGATAGCTGCTGAGTAGCCTCATTTGCTCTGGAGAAAAGTCTGAGGTCATGATGGAAGACTCCAGCAGGCTGGATTCAATGTCCAAGGCCACTCTAGACTAGATCTCTCTAGACTTTTTCCGTGCCTTGCTCAAACCTTAGAGTGAATCCAGGATCCCTTATGGCCTCATGGGGTTTTCTTTGGCCCTCAGCATTATCCAGTCTGATTGCTCAAGCAAAAGAAAGTCAAAGTGGGGTTAAGCAGGATACTTCAGAGACAGCATTTCTGAACTCATGTGTGCTTGGCCTTATAACCCTAATGCTCTTGCAACACAGAACTTATTTTTTCTGTTATATGCCTGGAGCTATAGATGGTTCATATTGATAAATCTGTGTAAAACCAGGGAACTGAGTTTACAGAAGTCCTCTTGTGGCCTATTTTTATAGCATATATGCTACTTACAGGAAGACACTGTCATCTAAACAAAAAGTTGCACGAAGTATATGATCATCTTGGGTGCACGATTAATATGGCTGGAAACCTACTGCCAAGTGATGGATAGTTATATTTCCCTCAGCACAAATATTTTGCAAATGAACTTTTTGTATTTTATCCACCAGAAGGATATTATGGTAGAAGTCATCTACCTGTTTCTCAAATTGTGTTCATGAAAATGTAAATGAACCCAAGATTGGCATATCATAACCGTAATATATTGTAATTTTGTCCCCGTGGCATTGTTAGAAATCACAGGAACACACTTAGATTTGCTATTCCAAAGTTTTGTTTTATTAATTTTATTTGTTTATTTCTCTGGCTGAAGATCTTGGTGTAGTTCTGCTGAAATTTGTGCTACTCTGGAGACAAGCATGGCTCTAAGAAACCAGTCAACTATTTAGAAGCCCTCTGCAAGAGTCAGCTCAAAAAATACACCATTGCTGTGCAGACAGATTTATTATTAGTTTGAAGCTTTGAACCTTAGCTGCCCCAAACTTGGTTCCTGACCCATAAATCTGATTGTATTAGAGGAAAATTCATAAAGAACTTGGAAACTTACATGTTCCCAAGCACTTTTGTTCCTGCAAATTCAGTTATAAGATTCCTGGAAAAAAAAAAAAAAGGCAGCTATAGAAATAAAACTGGCATTGGATTTGGTCCTGAAATAACATCGGTGTAGGTAAGCACCTGCCTAGTCAGCTCACACAGTAAATGTGGCATGTGAGCACTGTTTTTGCCTTTTCTTCCTGCCAGCTAGGCATGTCCAGCTATTTGCAGCACTGCCATGCATTGCTCTCCTTCTTTGACAGTGATAAAGCAGATGCATTAGATTCCCTTTGGCCACACTCATCTGTAAGTTTGCTGTACTTCTAAATTCCATAACCCCCTCACAGGTGCTTGTGTTATATTTTAGGAAGAACATAGTGGCTGTCACTGCTATGAAAGCAAAGACAACATGTTTATAGTTCAGCTGTTGATAACAGTGTGGCTTAACAGTATCACAAAGCTAACTGATCAAAAGAAAATCCTGACAACCTTCTTGGGTATTACATAAAATACAATCCTGAACAGCCTAACTGTCTTCAGATATTTCAGTAATGGGTATTTTGCAGGAGAGGTGGTGAAATGGAAGCCTAATGTTATGTTTAGTTACATACCCCAAAGGTTCATAATAAATGTCGATTAGTTCTTCTGGAAGAATAAAAGGCATAAAATGTGCACAATGCATTCTAGATGAACATACTTTAATAAAACACTTCGATTTCAAACTAAGATGCAAAATGCTCCTCAAATAAGCAGGTGCTACAGGAAGAATTATGGAAATGGGGCAGAGAAAAGCTTTTTCTGCTGCAAAAAGGAGAAGGTGTGCATGTGTCTTACTAGTAGTGTAATTAAAAGGTTTCATTTAGTTATTATCACTTAAGGTATACTTTTCAGATATGTCTTATCACTGAATCTCAGAGCATTTTACCTTCATTAATAATGTCTCAAGACAGCCTTAAGATTTGTCACCTCTTTCAATAGAGATTACTCTTTTTGCATGATGTCACATAACCAAGCCTTAATTTTCAGGCACTACTGCAACACAAATCTTCATCAATAACATTCATAACAATCTTTGAAAAATTACTCTGAAATAAGCATTTTAATGAAACAGTTAAATATGAAAGCTTAAAATCAAGTAAGTATTCAAATGATTTCCTGAATGGTGGCCTCACTTCATTCTTTGAGGTAAAAAGGTTCGTAAACTGTGAATGTGTATTTCAGCTAATCAGGTAAAATAGGATTGATGAAAGCAACAGAGACTTTTCCCTTAATGTGTGGTTATGTGTAGTAGAATTAAGTGAATAAACTTAAAATATACTTTAAAATGTTAAATCGGGGGGTCTGACACTTTGAGTTTAGTTCTGTGGGTATTTTTTATTTTTTTTTTTAAGCTTTGTGAATAAAGATTCTTATTAGCCAAATGTTAAATAAATACCAAAGTTATTCAAGTTCTACTTCTAAATTTGCTGTTCCTAAAAAGTCAACATTTGAGACATATCAGACCTGGAGACTGTTTCTGTTCATCTGTAGATTTTTTTTTTTTTTGTATAATTTTAGAGTAGATCTCGCAGGCTGCACATAATGTAGTGACTTTGAGTTTGTGGTCTTTTCTAAAGAATTGTGATGGTAGATAGTTGGGATAAAGGTTCTGATGTTCTGCCTTGCCTTCTCTGTTCATAAGTGAAGGGAAAATTGTAACTGATAAAGGTCATGGACCTGTGAACAAAAGGCGGTAACTAGCTCTTCAGTTAAAACACTACAGGTGCCAGGGAAATTAAGCAGGTAAGCAATAAGGTCATAATTATCTTTGGGGGGGAATCACTATGAGAAGAAAAGCTATGATTTTTAGGAGGTGATAGATTAGAAGGAATGTCATGTTCTGCAAATGAACAGATTTACCCATCTCACATTTACCTCCCAATACTCCTGACATTCTTTTCCAGTGGCTGTGCATTTCCCTAGTGCTACACATGACCACATTGCATTCTTGTGGCCTTTCAAGTTAACAAACATTGAGACATCAAATAAACCCTTCTTGTTCCATATTGCACTTTGCCTGATCTTGGTGACTCCTTATAAGCCTGAATTCAATGCAAAATCTCTGTTGTTGCAAGTGCAAAACATACTTTAAGAGAGTCAGACATAATTCTTGCCCTTTTTTATTTTTGTTTTTATCATCACCTGAAATTTAACAGTTAATTGTAGGGCCAGGCAATTAAAGATTAGCTGTCTTACCAAACTTTATAGTTAGTGTGTACAGCACAGTGTGCTTGAAAGGAACAGTTGCATTCTAAAATGGTCACATTAGTAGGGTGAGTCTATTAAGCTGCCTTGAGTGGCTTATCATAACATTGAACTGTTGTGCTAAATGGTTTCATGAAATTAATATATCTATATATATATATTGTGCTGAGAGAGGATCATTGTGAAATGAAAAATATTGAAGTAGATAAGAAGAAAAACGTTGACAAATAGTAGAAATGGAAAACTACATAAATGACAAGCTCATCTGATCTCAACCAGCTAAGATGTGTGCAGAAGAGTAACAATGCCTTTCAATTTTATCACCTTTGCCAGAAATATTATAATAAGTACTTTTGTATTATTGATAATCAATATAACTTTGAGCAGTATGGCTTAGATGTTATTAGAGCACCTTTTTTTTTTTTTTTTCCATTTAGCTGTGATCTGGAAAATATGTAAGGAGGAGGAAAATGTAATTAAGCAGCCTGAGATACTTTGTTCATATGTCTGTGATAACTCAGTCCTCTATTGTCTCAAAACTATGCATGTGGAAGGACTGGGATGATGGCCTCTGATGACTCTGTCTCAACCAGGTGTGACATTACTTGGCCTGAATAGGCAAGGTGGTGGTTTTGATAGTCATTGACAGAACCCCAAACTGGAAACAGCAAATGCAAACAGGCAGCCTCTCATGTTACAATTCAACTCCATGCTGCTTTACTCCAGCCAGCACTTTCATTTTGAAGGTGGCCTGATGTCAGCATGGTGTAGAATACCCATCAGCAGATTCAGCTGATTAAACCCCTGGCAGTAAGCCAGTGCTGGACAGTCTGTACTAATGTTCTCTGGAATCCTGTGCCCAGAATTAAACATGGCTGACACAGGGATGCACACTTATATATATGCACACATATAGCTTTTCTACACCAGAAAAGCCTTCTCTGCAGTAAATGCATGCCTGCTTAATTGAATGAAAAAGCATGAAATGTGTGAAGATAAGCATAAGAAGGAAGGTGTGTCTTCACAGGGCTATCATCATAATGTGGGATCAGGTTGATGGCTGTTCTATGTTAAAATCAGAAGACAAATAGAAATAACCTGGTTTGTCATATTTGGGCACTGAAGTCCTTGTTCTTGCACACGGAATTGCAGTATTGTAACCTTGTGAGCTGTGATGAGTTGAGAATGTTTGGGAATTCTCTAGGTCAAGCCCTGGAAGAATAAGTTCAAAGTTCTAATGGTATCAAAAGTAGTGCTCAGAGCCCTGCAATTGTGCAGAGACAAGCATTGAGAATAAGCAGTGCACTTGATTATGTTAAATAGAGCTGCACTTGAGAACTGACTTCATTCCCGATGCATTTGATCTTGCCTCCAGAATCTTCAAAGACAGTTGACCTTTTTTGACTTATTGTGAGGGGGAATAACCAAGAAAGCTGATGACATTTTAAAAATTCCCCATTTGAAAACCTGAATTAGTTTTAAAAAAATATGTATCAGTATGTTGCTACTAGCAAAATAACTTTTCAAAGAACTGTGTTTCTTCTTCAGGTTTTCAGAGTGTGGTTGGACTAGTGAGGTGTGGATAGCAGGGGCATTGTTTATGAAAGGGTGACCCTTTACATCAGCATTGTAAAGTTGGTAGATTCTCAAGTTATCCAAACAGATCTGTGACCCACTTCTGAAGCCCTAATTCACTGAAACCAGCAACAGTTTCACTTTTTCAAATGTAAGAGTGAAACATACAAGCTTTCTAATGCAAAATCAAATCTTACCTGCCCCAAAATACCTATTCAGTGTTTCAAACTGGAAAAAAAAAATCCATGAGCATCTCTACTGAGATAGATTTGTTGTGTAAAGAGACAACATTCAAGGAATGGAAAAAAAACATTGTCAAATTCTGGCTGCTACTCGGTGGTACGTGTTTATCAAAGCCAACCCTATCTCATAGGAAATGTTGAGATAGTCTGTTAGTACCATTCTGCCATTAACATAAATTAGTAGCTAAAAATAATATCATTGACATTTTATTTCTTAAGGGGAAAAAAATAGAGACAGACAGTGTGTGGGTGTTTGCATGTGTGAGAGATCGATCCCTTGGATGCCTTAAGTTCATATCATTTCTATGGAAGTGTTATTTAGACCATGGATTGTGGAGCTCTGCTTGACCATAGTACAAGAGAATGTTGTCCACACAGTAATTAATCTAACTGCTGACTGCACCAGTTCACTTGTAAGTTTTAATTTCAATGATTGTACAAATGTTTTTATTATTAATGTTTTAGTTATAGTGGTTTTTTTTATATTAACAATGAAAGTGCAAAGCACAAATGACAGAAGGGATTCTTCAAGTTTAATTTATCTGTTTGGTTTTAATTAAGTGGACTTTTAGCTAAAGGTTGAAGAATTATGATCTGAGTTACTGGGCTTCAAGATTGTCTATTGATTTGAAAGAGCTCAGGTTCTCCAGAGAATAAAAGGATGAAGGAGATAGTAATTGTATAAATGACCATAGCTCTGTTGAATTTGTTACACTGGCAGCTTTTACATAGTTTAAATTTTACCTGTATACTTGAGACATACAAAGATAGTGTCATCTCTAATTTAGTTGTCTGAAATGTCAAGAGAATGAACATCATTTTCACTGTCAGTAGGGGTAGCAAAAGGGTGAAGTCAGGCGAAAAGCCAGGAGCAAATATAAAGATTTTATTTCAATTAACCCATAGTAAGAGAGTCTCTGAAGTGTACACTTGCTTGTGTTTATCCTGATATAAAAATGAAACTCCCATGAAAAGAAGTGTTTGCAGTCTGTGATACAAGAAGTCAGTGAAGAATTTGTCAGTGCAGGAAAAACATTTTTTTTCCTGGAACTGAGATCAGTATAAAGATCAAAATCTTTATCTGTTGGCCATCCTATATTTCTGCTGCTCCATTTGACATTTTGTAACCAATATCCAACAATATATTTAGGATGTGGTGCAGGTTTTTACAGTTTTAATACAGTGAAGTCTCACATCTAACGAGTTTTGTCATCTGTACTTATGCTGAAGTACTTTTCCCCTTGCAGTTCTTAATTCCTAAACTAGATATATTAAAATTAGTCTAATGTAGTTATTCTGGACTGGAGGTAGTTCATACTATATTCACCATTTCCCACTCATCATTTGTGTTGTTTCATGTCATTTCCCACTCATCAATTGTGTTGTTCTGCTCCAACAGGTTGTACCAAGTGCTGGTCAAAGTTGGGTCAAACAGCTATATTACAAGGAGCTAATAGTGCCCAAAGCATTAGATAGCTGTGCACTGTGTATGAAACACCTATTCCTAACAAACTGTAGCCTGGTTTTCATTTCCAGACAGTGAAGTTAGGTGAAAGATGTTAGGTTAAATGCTGCCAGCAATACTTCTTCCTTTTGCATGTGAGTAATTTTGTTCTCAAAGTTTGCCATGCGCAGTCTTGCGTTGCAGCTCTTTGTTTGTCTCTAAAATTAATACCAGGTAAATCTAGTCCCTTGATGGCAGATGGTTAGTTAGCATACAAGCTTTTTCATTTTAATTAATTGCTTCTCACAAAATTTATTATCTCCTAGTCTTAATCTCTTTTGTCATTTAATATGAGTACAAAAATCCTACATCATTTTCTTGCCCAGTAATGCGTTTTTCTTTTTCCCACATACCAGGATACATCCATATACAGAAAGGCAAAATACCTTTCATATTTCCTGTTGCATGTTTTATGATTCTGAATTACTTAAATATATCCTAAAATGAAGTTGTCCTCTATATATCTGTGCTATGTTAACTTTTTTTCTATGTTCAGAAAGGCTGGAATTATTTGGTGTAAGGCACCAGTGTCAAGCTATGTTGAGAGCTAGCAGCCAGTGGAGTCAAAATGTGTGTGTTGCTTCACACCAGAGCAGAAGGATTTGATGTGGTTGCACTGTAAACCATCTTTTGGGTACTGGGGTAGCCTGTGTGGTGGTTTGTTGTTTGGTTTGGTTTGGTTTTTGGTGGTGTTTTTTGTTTTTGTTTTTTTGGGGGGTTTTTTTGTTCTATTACACCTTTGGACTTTCAGGCAAGAATTTATATTGGACCTCAACTCAGTCTTCCTTTTAAACATGTTGATTTCTGGTGGAAATGTGTATGAGCATGGGCTTATGTACAAGTACCACTTTTAATCTATGCAGGACAGGGACTTTGCAATGAAACTTTGTTCCAAATTGAGTATTTCTTGTTATTCTTTGAACAGAATAAAGCTTTTCTCTTTGAAAATCTTTTTTTTTTTTTTTTTTTTTTTGCTACGGGGTCCAGCATGGCCTGGATCTAAGTAGGAAGTTGGGCAGCCAACCAGCTGCTGCTTTGGAGAATCCACTGAGACTACAGCAAAGGAGTACTTCTGATGTAATGTAAATAGATAAAGTTAATTTAAAAAAAAGTCTGATGTTTGGGTTTTAATAATTAATGGTTTAATCAGATATATGCTATGTTAATTAAATCAGATTCCACACATATTGCATCCCTTAAACAGAAATTTGACACTGATATTATTGAGAACTTGGTATGATTTCCATACAGCATTTTTTATATTCCAGAGTGCAACCTGCATGATTTTGGAAGGAAAAAAAAATCCCACTAATATAACTAATAAATTAGAGAAGTGACATCTGAATTACACAAAATACAAGCTCATAAGGTGTCTTGAGTATTGATTATTCCATGTACTCAGCTTACAAGAAGATAATCAATCTATGGGTTCTACATAGCACATTTAAAATCAGCCACTATAACTCTCTTACAATTACCTTGGCTTTTACTTATTTTACAGTTAAGATTACTGTCTAGAATACAAAGAAATTATGGCTCTTCTAAGGACAGAGCAAAGAGGATGTAAAGAAATCTGTAGGCAGGCTACTGTCTGCAAAATGATGTTGGTTTTCTCTGTAGCACTCTATAATAAGCCACCTTTCTCTCATTTTTACCTCTTTAAAAGGAAAACAAACCAAACCCCAACGAAAAACAACCCCACAGTCCTCTAATTAAACTTACATAGCAGCTGTGCTCTGCAAGTTGCTTTATGCATCCCAAAGCAGTCAATGGTCCAGTTCTGGAGAATGTAGTCATTTGTAACTCACGTTGTGGTTTTAAGTGACCTTCACGGGCTGGTAAGTGCCAATTCCAAGACATCTGAACAATCCAGTTCCTCCTTTGATTTAAGGAAATACCAAGACCCATGCTGCATGTGTTGCATTTTGTTTCCATTTTATTCTGTTTCAGGTTATTGACTGGAATATCTTTCACTTAATACTGCCAGCCACATTCAATTTTCTATTTAACTAGGAATTTTTAATATTACTGTCTGAAATTCTGTGCAAAGGAGGAAGTGAACTCTAGGTATTGATATTTCTGTTTATGCCCTGGCACTTAAATAGGGGGAAATGTGGAACTGTTAATGAAGTACCCATTTGCCAACAATAGCTCCCAGCACTGATAATGAAACGTTTTCCTTAGGGAAAGACATTTCCAGGTAGACAATTTTTATTTCTATTTTTTTAGTTTTTAATTTTTTTGTTTTTCTTTGTTTCTGAAGAGCCTCACCACATGGGAAAGATGATGATAATTGCTTTTGTATTTATAAGTGCTGTGTTGATATTTACTGAGTTTTATGAAGCACAGTTCTGTCTTTAGTCATCTATTTAATTTTCAAACTCTACATAACCAGAAATTGGAGATGTGTCTTCTTCATATCTGTAAGTGAAGAGGGAGGAAGAGAGAGGTGTGAGGCAAGAGCTGCACCTTGTGTACTACTTTATCAACTTCTATCATGATGAAAAGTTTTTATATCCAGTATGTTGCCATCCAGGAAGGAGCCCACTGTCATCACAGATGCAGTAAATCTTGAGAATCCAAACATTCCAGAATATTACTCGATTAGACTAAAAGACCCTCTGAGTATGCATTTTCCTGAGTAAAGCTGACCTCCACCAGAAAAATGGTTTCTTTTTCTCTTCAAAACACCGTATCTAAAATCAAATGTCTGGCCTTTTACTTAGACTAGGGAGGATGTGAGGGACAACTGCTTACAAAGCTAGTATGTTATGTTTTCTAGGTTTCAAGAGAATATTATGGACAACTTTTCTGGTCTCCTTTAGTATGCAAGTGCTCTAGCCCCTTGCATATGCAGCTGTAATTGACTGAGACTTCATGAGAATGAATTTTACTAGCATTCTTCATGCATTCATTTGCATTCAGTGGAATCACACCTATGAAATGAAGAATTTTTTGTTCTTCCCTTGAAATGCATCCAAAGCAGGAACTGAAGAATGTTGTCCTTGAGGGCAGCAAAGGTAAAAAATGTGTGACTTTTGAAATAAATAAGCTTATTGCTTATTCAATTTACTAGTAAATCAGGCCTCTGTATCTGTGTCACTATAATCCATTCTCCTCTTCACCTCGGAAGCTTTTAAAATGCCTTGCTCCTTTCCAGATATATCAAATACTGGCTGATCTCAGTCTTCTGCTTGATTTATGTTTAACATGTACTTTTATTCCCTTTTGGGTTGAAGTTTTTTCGTTCTTTAGCTCAAGCTTGGTTGTTTAGATATCACAGAATTCTGTTTCTTACCTACAGAGTGTGCTAGGTCTAATGGTGTTAGCTTATGAAAACCTAACTCAATCCGTACATACACAGGTGGCAAACTTTGTTGGCATTTCCCTCCTCTTTAAATGAAGGGAAAAACAAAACAAAACCAAACGCTATAAATGTAGTACCTGGGTATGGGCCAGTCACATTACAGTAGTGAGATTTTTGCATTCTGCATCGAATACAACCAATACATGAATTGGCTTGTTTTTTATTGCCAGTTAACTATATAATAATTAGCTGGAAAGTCATTTAATTATCTGTAATCTGGCTATTGAATTTTTCTCCCTCACAAGTACTCCTAAAATGCCAGCTATTCTGTCAAGCTGTTTCTTATGCTTATTGTACTTCTCAAATCCTTTCTTTCAGGTGGGAGGAAAAATACTGTCCTTATTGGTACATTTCATAGATCCTGGGGGGGGAGGGGAAAGCTTACTTTCTGGTTAGACTTAGAATTATTTTTTTATTCTTTCATCATATTTCTTCTTCTTTATTATCACTTCTAATTACTTAAATGGTTGAATAAGACAATACTCTTCTGATTAATAAAGGTGTTTCTGATCTGTTGTAGTAACTGGTTCAGTAATGTTCAGTAATGTCAGAGTAGGATTTTATGGATTGTGTGCAGAATCCCTCTGCATCTATGTCCTTTAAAAAAAAGCTAACCGACTAAAAAAACCCCAAACAAGAACAAAAAAAGCCAACTATTTTTTTTGTCCTTTCTCCACTGAAATTCCAATATTGAATTATTTACCTTGGCTAATTTGGCTTCAAAATTAACAGAGAAAAATTGACAATGTGAGCATTAAAAGCACTTATAAATCATTTATGAGCTCATCACCTGGCACTGCCAGGACAAAAAATAAGAAATATTCAGTGTAAACCCAGTTTAGTTGAATTTAACTGAAGATGCTGTCAGCTCATGTTTCTAATACACAAGATGAATGAAAATCAAATAAAGAGTTGTAATAACTTATAAATTTTTTTAAAATAGCTTTAGTGTTGCATCGCAATCTCATGAAGAGTAACAAGACCAAAAGCAGAAATCTGTCTTCTTGCAATTAATTAAACTGCTATGGTTATAATGGAGAAACTAAAGGAAGAGCTTCTTTTGCTTAGTCTGATGTGTGGGCTCTGTTTTCTGTAGGAGTAATTAAACCTAGATCATGAATTCAAAGTGCTAGTGTAAGTCCATATGTCTTCCTTCCTGCAGTGAGCAAAAATAAGGACCAGTCTTTTAAAATTTCTCCTGTTTCTCCAAGGAAAGAGGTGTGCAATAATGAAGATTTGTAACCTTCTGAGTGACATAAATTCATGTGACTAAAATGCAATTAGTAGAGCTGAATTTAGTTCTCTTCTCTTTAGTAGAAAAAAAAAAACTATTTAGCCCTTTCTGCAACGGGAGAGGCAAGCAGCTGGTATGTCAAGACCATCGCCAAAGCAGTCAGATGTATGGCATTATTATTTTTTAATGTATGGTGTCAAGAGCTTTGCTTTCCTGGAATGAAACGTTGAGTGTTTTACTCTTAAACCCAGTATGAAAAAAATAGATAGTTTTGTAGAGAAAAATCAACATTAGGATATTAACATTAAAAACAGAAAATTGCCTCCAGAAATCCCTAAGTTGAAATTGTAAACTATCTATTGGGGTGTCTCCCAAGATTTCTGACTGGTACCTCCTGCTTAGTCAATGGCAGGCTTGTTGCTGTCTCTAAGAATTGCCCTGCCTTCTCTTGCTGGCCTGGCTGTGTTTCTGTCTTGTTTGCAATCATCAGTGAAGATGTGGATCAGATGAGAATTGTATGACATTGGAGAGGGTGAAGGCATCTGAATAGAATTCCCTTACAGCACATCTAAAAATGTTTAAATTGCTTCTTTGGCAGGAGTGGAGAATTCAAGGGGGAGAAACAGGAAATGTTTGGGACCTTCAGATAGTTCATCTGCAGTAAAAATTACTTTTTTTCATAATGCACACTTATTTGTCAAAAAGCATTCACCAGATGTGAAAAATGAATTTAGTTGAAGTCCAAATTTTCCATTACAGTCAGGTTAAATGAAAACTTTCCCATCAAATAGCTACTATATTTGATTTGACTCTGTGAAACCTGCAGCTATTATTGACCACACTTTTGAAATGAGTTTTGTTTGAAGTGTTCGTTTACTACTGGCACACTCTTCCAAGAAAGACTTTCTGGGGATTTTGCCATTCTTGTCTTAGTAAAAGCAGTAATAAATAAAACAAGTAAAATGAAATAACCAAACTGGAGTCAAGAGATAGCCAAACTGAAGCTGTTGGAAGCTGTTAGCTTTTTAACAAGCCCTTTGAAGTACGCAGAAGGGAAATGCTCTCCTTCTTTTGTAGCTGATGTTGAAATCACTTTACCAAAGTTTCTACCTCAAACTTTCATGGAACAGTAGCAGTATTCCCTCAATTTTCAATGCTGCATTGAGGCTAGTTTAAACAGCAAAAAGCTCACATCTCAATACTGCATGAAAAAAAAAGGCCAGGAAGAAGTTTAAACAAACAAAATAGTAACACTCATAAATCTCTATTTTTCACTTGGTGTCAAAAAGATCTTTGCTGTCTGCAGAACTCTTCCACAAAACCCCAAATTACAAAAAAATGTTTTCAAGTCTGCTGGGAAGCAGCGAGTCATTTCCTGTTTGAAAATCACTAAAACTGGAAGCTCATTTAAAAACTTAATAGTTAATAAGAGTTATTACAAATGTTCCTAGGGAGATAGTTATTTTGCTATCCACTCACTAAAAATCAGTCAGATACATGATTGTTTATGTTTCAGTGGGGGGGGAAAAAATCTATACAGTTCCAAATCCTAGTGTTTTCTCAAATTTTAATGTTCCATTCAGCAAAGAGAGGATAATAACTGAGATGCACACTAGCTTTGAACTCTTAGGAAGTCAGTGAGACTAAAATGTGTCTGACATGCTTCTAAATTACTGTTAATTAATACACTGCTTCTTGAAAATTAAAGAGGAAAATGAGGTTATGTGACAGAGAATATTTAACTCCATCTCTTGAAGCTTTGGCGTTTGTTCATACAGGCAGAATTTTTGGTGCTTTCAGGTAAGATGAATATCTGCCCTTTAGAAACTGCACTTCATATTCTCCCCTGAAATGCATGTGGGTGATAAGTACATGTTGTTTTATGGTATTCTAAACAGTACAAGGGACTGAGAAAATATGTTTGAAAGTGATTTTTAAAAAGTCTGGAAATACCAAATATTTGAAGAAAATTAGATCCTGGCAGCTTCATAAAAGGCCTGAAGACCACACACATTTGTAGTGGTATGGTGAGGCTGTGAACTTGTGCACATGGAGAGACATCTGTAGGGCAATAGATTCTGTGAGGTGAACCAATGCATTTTTATGTCCTCAACACATTGTGGGCTTTGTAGTCACAATGTTTCTCATTTCCAAAAAAAAAAAAAAAGAAAAAGTTACAGTCTAATCTCCCAAGTATTTCCTCTTGCCTCTTCCCACTTTGAAACTCATTACTGCTTCCTCATTTGTATTTATTCATGATATCCACTTAAATGTATGTTTTAATGTAGTGCAGCTCTGGTTTCCTCAGAATTAGGTTTCTGATTCAGACATAAATTAACAGGCATCTAATTAAACATATAATTCATTGAGATTAACTTTGGGAATCAGTCTTAGTAAAAGTGGACATCCCAAAGGAAGACATCTTCCCTCTGAAGACATACATCATGAAAATCTCTACAATATATCTTCTTTTATCATAAAATCTGATAAAAGTAAAACATGGTAATTGTTGGAAAAAATTAACAGTAGAGAAATTATAGGAAAGAACATATATTAACAACTGTTTTGATTCATGACTGGCTAACATTAAACCCTAAGATTAAAAAAAAATCTAGTCATGTGCCTTTGCAGAAGAAGAAATGCATTGTATGAAACATTTAAAAGAGGAAAATGGAAGATTTGTTGAAAGGCAGGCAGGTGAGCATAAATGGAATAGAACAAACTGTCTTTTGAGATATTTTGAATGTCCTGGCCAAAGAGGACCATCATTGCTCACACTCATGCTGAATCTGACTGGTTTGACTAGCCAGCTAAAGCTGATCCATTGCCAATGGATGTGTTTGTTTCTCAATTTTACTGCTTCTGTTTTTGTCATTACTTTTGTTCCTTTTTGGTTCAAGAGTTCTTTACAAACAACAAATCTTTTTCCAGTCGGAAATCATGGAGTAACCTGAAAGGACTTTTAAAGTATTTCATCGAGTTTCTAAAATGATATTTGCAGGTTATCTGATGTTTAGACTTGCCCCAGGTCAAGTTGTTTTGGTCTTCAGAAACCACTCATAGAATTCCATAGTAGTGGGTTTTCACTGCAAGGTTTAGGGATGACTTTAATCCACACCTTGTGCACTGTTACTAAGATGATAATTCTCTAGTAATGTGCAGCAGTATTCCAGAAAAGTGACTGAGAAAATGCAATATCCACCTGAAACAGAGGTGAGACATTTTAAAACTCAGAGTGCAAGTGCTTGTGGTGGACTTCAACAGAAGGTTTAACCCTGCCTTTTTACTCTGTCTACTAACCTCAGCACTTCCCCGCTTTTTGTGCTAGTGGCTGTTAAAGGCTGGAGATCAAGCCTTTTCAAGTTGAATTTGGTCAACACTTTTCAAATGTCAGCATTTTAAAAATATTTTTCCTCTCTTCCTTCTGTACATAATAAGAAGGAAAAAATGGCAGACCTATGTATGCGAAGCTGGACCAGGGAACTTGTATTAATGATTAGATGACTTGCATTAATGATTAGACATGAGGTGTGGGGGGGTTGGTTTGTTTGTTTGTTGTGATCTTTTTGTGTGTGTTTTTTCTCTTGGTTGTCTAATAATTATCTTAGAAAAATATATATTGGGTACTGCTTAAAGAATCTACTTGGAAAATGTTGGACAGATGCTGGATCACAGATTAATACAATTCAGATACGTTTTAGTATCGTTAACAGGGTGATTAAAATCAACTTAAAAAGCTGAAATCAGTATTATAATTTTAATTTACCTTATAAAGGAGGCATTAGGTCAGTTGCTGGGCCATTGCTAAACAAAAGGATTCTGACAGATGTAGCTAGGAAAAGAAAGGTTGAGCTGAGGGAAGTCATTCTGGGAAAGAATTTCAGGAAATATTTTGCAACTAAAAACGTGGTCTGGTAAGGATTATCATGGGAAAATTAGGAATAGAAATCAGTAAATTCAAAGATTTTTTTTTTTTTAATGGCTTTTTCTCATTTAAAGCACTGAGTAGGTCCTTGGTTTCTTAAAAATCGACATCTGAATACAGTAGAAATGAATCTATTTACAGGATTGCTTTTGAACTGTACACCGTAATGAAAACTTGGTTTGGGTGGGGAAAAAGAAAAACCACAAATCTGAGAATTAAGTGAGGAATTGAACTTGAGACTTTTGCTATTTGTCTACAAGAATGAATGTTAGGTGGAGAATTGAGTCCTAGAGAAGTTCAACTGCTTGTTTAAAGTCAATTTGGCAGCTGATAGAAAACTATGGAAACTGCTGTTTTGTGTGCAACAGTGCAGGCTTGCTTCATGGATGACCTGTATCATGGTCTTTGCAGTGGTAGGCATAGGGTTTTGCTGTTTCCTGTGCAGATTTCCTTTTGTAAGGAAATATAGTCAATGAGGAGTTCATAGTGCACTTCAGTATGTATGCTGGTCGTGGAATTCATGGGCTCAGGACTGCAGGATGCAATCAATTACATCATGCTTAGATCCCTTAACCTGAAAAATAGCCTTACTCTTATATTCCTGCAGCTTTTCACAATTTCTAGGTTAAGGATATCCTTAACTGTCAAATGTAGAATTAAAATGGTGAGGTACTTTTACTAATTAATTATTCTTTACTGAAAGCAATATACAGCGCTCCTCAAACAGGGCAATAAAGCTCTACTGGGATGTTGTAATTCTCCTTTATAAGACATTTCTTGCTCATTCTGTGGAATCATTAAAAATCAGCCACCAAATCAATGAGTCTCATTAGAAATCTGTCTTTTTACTTAATGCTATTGATTTAATCTGTTTTAGAAATCCCTAGTAAGCATTAGTCAATTAAACTCATGACAGTTATATAGATTAGGTATTATCTCAGAGAACTGAGAATTAATTATCTTGTACAAGTCTTTGAAATATAATACAGATGCTTTGTGCCTTCTCAAGCTTATATGAACAAGTTTTCAACCAACTGTGATTATATATTAGCAATACGTACATTGATATAATAAAAGTTAAGTAGATGCCTGACAGCTTATAAAATCAGTTTGTAGAATTAGCATGGTGTATGATTTGCATAAAATTGAAAGGCAGTGATTTGCTGAAGAAATTTGTGACAAATGTGGTTTCTAAGTCCAGCAATCAGGTTTAAATAGCTCAACAGTGAACAAGTAGAACTGATGGAGACAATGCACCTTGGTACTCCTCTGAACCTTATAGCTTTCGTCCACAGTGTTGCTCTGGATACTGGGGTCATAACCTCTTCTCTTCACTTGTATTTCTAATTATTCAAATGCTGGATTTAGGTAGGGGTGAACTTGGGAAAATCTTGTCTCTTCCTCTTGTCTCTCCCTTCCTGACCCTTTAATCAGCAGTTAATAGGTTCCAATGTCTTCTTCCACTGCAAAAAGCAGAAATAGCAACTATGGAGTCTGTAGAGTCTAACCCATCTACTACACTGAGAGAAGAGAAACTTTCTTGTCAAAACTAGCTGTATCTCAGTATTTGGGATTTTTGTTTGTGGGTGTTGGGTTGTGTGGTTGTTTTGGTTTTGTTTTGTTTTCTTTTTCAAAAAGGAGCTCAAGTAGTACCAAACCTGAAATGCACAAAATTTTGTCTGGGATACAAGCCTGATTTTTCTAAACAAATTACCTTTTGAATACTTGGTTCTGTTCCTTAATTTTCTTATACCTCATGTTTTCATCTTTTTAAATGGTGAAAAGAAGCTCTCTTTTAAAACCCCTGTCCCGTTCTTTTAATTCATATTTGTACAGAGTGCAAAAGAGGAAGAAAAAAAGTCAGTTCTGGCATATTTGTGTTTACCACATAATTGTCCTGAATTGTTGATGGTTCTCTGTGAAATCCACCTGAATAAAATGCCCTGAAATAGTAGCATTTCCTTCAAAAAGTTTTAATTTCATATTTGTTTTTCAGTAATGAGTCAAAACTTTACTTTTAACATTTTACTTCTGTGGTAGGCTTCCTTGCTTCAAAATTATTCTTTCTTTTCTCTTTGATTTGCTTTCCAAATGAGACAGGATGTGTTTCCATTCCAGAATACAGTGTACTCAGACACACTGCTGGAAGTGAATTAACTGAAAATTTTCTAACTCATTTGTTTAGGCCCAATCTACAAAACAGACTTGGGTTCTGTAGTAGTCAGCACCTAAGATGATATTTAAATGTATTTTTAAATTGAGTCCCTAGCCAAATTACTCTAAAAAGCATTCCCTGTCTTCCCCTGTGAACTGCTCCTAATGACTCTTTTCAAGGCTTTCTTCCTTCACATCATAATTGTTTTAAATGTAATTATGCTAGTTCCAGACTGAAATTAAAAATGTTCTTTTATTGGTGTTCCATATTCTTGTCTGAAGCATTGAGTGTCTTCCACTTTTAAAAATGAGTAGGAGATATGCATTTTCAGTGAAAACTGCAGGTAGAGGGGCTTATGATTCCTGTAACTTAAATTGCTGGGAGTGGTAGTGCAATTTTTTTACCATTATCCTTCCTTCCTCATCTCTCTCAATATTTATATATGCATACATGAGCAATTCCTGCCTAACCAGTCTAGAGGATTTCTATGCTTCCATCAATGGACAAATGTGCAGTTGTGGATGTTGTCTACCTGGACTTCTGTAAGGCTTTTCACATAGTCCCCTATGATATTCTTCTCTCTAAATTGGAGAGAGATGGATTTATTGAGTGGTCACATCCAGAGGGTAATGTTCAGTGATTCAATATCCAGATGAAGATTGGTGGCAAATAGTGCCCCACAGGGGTCTACACTGGGAGCAGTGTCATTTAAAATCTTCCATAATGACATAGTGAGAGTGAGTGCATGCTCAGCAAGTCTGCAGATGACACCAAATTGAGTTGTGCAGTTGATACATCTCAGCCTAACTCTTGCCCACGCAGGGAATTTAACAGCCATGAAAAACTGGAAAGCATTATAATGCCTTTTAATTTAAGCAGTTAACTACAAAACCAGGTCTCAAAAGTAAAATCAAGACTATATGTATATTCTGCTTAGAGAGTGTGTGTGTGTGTATATATATAATATAATCTTATATATTTATAAACATAGAATTTTATATGTATACTTTTGTATATATACATACATGTGTGTATATATATATTTGCTTATTTAAGCTAAAGAATCTGAAAATTGACTCAATGTCAGTGCCTGCATGGCTAAGAATCTACTTTTGATTATAACCATAAAAGGATGTTAACCTTATATTCCTTTAGTGCTGTATAAGATGTGGAGAATATCTTCATGTTAACCAGCATATCAAAGAAAAAAAAAAATCTTATTGACAGAAAGATGACATCATCAAGAGATTTTCTTCCAAAATTCCCTCACTTAGCTGGCTACTATCCAAGCTATCTATATCCTTTCCCCATCCTAACAAGTAACTAAGATGACCTCTGGGCTTTACTGAAACCTCAGTCTCAGCCAGTGAAGCTCCTATCTGACTGAAGTGCTGCAAAATCACTAAAGGATGTTGTCATAATTTGAGTTCTGATTAACAGGAACCTCAAGAGCAGACCTGTGTTGGGGGCTTTCTACTAGTGGCAATTTGTGAGATACTTCAAGAAAACAAATGTACATACCCTCCTCCCAACCAGTGCCTATGACTTGATCTAGAAATTGGGCATTTTGAGGCACAGAACTTATTCCAGATTGTAAATTTCTTATGATTTGTCAGCTAGCATCTAGGTAATGTGCAAAAGGCAGCTTTTATTTGTCTTATTCACTAGAAAGATGAAGTACAGATTAAAGCTATATTCAATGTTTGCTCAAAGCTTTAGAGGTGAATGTCCTTTTGATTCTGAAAGTAAAATTCATGTCTAAGAAAACCACCCCATGACCTTTAGGAATCTTTTCCATTATCAAGCCTGTCAAGTTAGGCTTAGTTGATGGTAAACTTGATTATGGAGAATTTATTTTTCTTTAAGATACAAACAATAATGTGTTAACTGCTCTTAGTTAAGGCATTGCTTGCAATATGAGGGGTTGGTGTCACCGTGACACATACACAGTTATGGAAGTGCTAAGGAAGTTAGAGCACTGGACTTGTGTCTGATAGATGCTGGATCTGTGCTCTCCATTGCTGGAGAGTTACTGAGAAGCATGGAATGCACAAGAGTCTTGGACATCAGTGCTATAACAATTCCATGAAATTTTAGATATTAGTTGGGTAGAGTGGAAGGTCACAGATTGTGTGATGGAAGTGCACCTGTGCAGCATAAGCTAAAGGTCCATGATCCTAGTGCTCTCCTGGAACCCAGCCTGTCTCCCAAAGGAGACTGCACTGCTGCCGCTCCAGTCAAGATGGAGGTCCAACGAGTTCTAGATGCACACGAAGGCAAAACTTTGAGAATGTTTTAACTGGTGGGAAGGTTGAGCAGCCCCAGCTACATGTAACTTAGAAAAGTAATCCTGGCAATTACTTTTGTGGATTTTAGACACCCCATCCTTCATTTGCTATGAATGCTTCACCTTCAGGATATAGCAGTACTTGAGCCAATCTCCCCGTGATGTGGAGAGTGAAGATGTTAAAGGCTATGAGACATATAGATACTGTGAGAATAGAACCCATATAAATCCTGGCTGCTTTTTATGGCAGTGATAGAATGTGCAATTTTATGAGAGGTCTGTATTTCTAATGTTTCATTTAAGGCTATACCTCCTGTTTGCCCCCTATATATACGTAAAATTGTTGCAAGTCTTGTTCATATGTGACTGTGAAATACAGTGTGTTAACTGTTTATTTTAAAACAGTGAGTTTTATTAGAGAGAAGCGGTCTCAACTGCAAGAGACCAAGTTACTCTTTCCCCAGTTCATTTATTCACAATATCTGAAGTGCTTAGCAAGAAATGAAACAAAAATGTTGAAGTACAGCACATTCTTCGTTTTGACTTATCTATGGCTGGTGCTTGTCAAAACATTAATCTTTAATTGATGTTTCAAATAAAGAGGCTAGTGCTCATTAAACACAAGATCTGAAGAAGCAATTGTGATTAATTAGAAAAGTGTGACTTGTTTGTGGGTGCCAAGGAAACATTTGAGTGGCCTAGATGTTGAAGATGCTGATTAATTAATTGCTAACGTGAAATATCTTGTGATTTCTCACGATTCAGAAGTTAGCATTGTTGTTTTGCATTCTTAATGGGATATGGGCATCCAGTTTCTACTGATCTCAGTGGGAACTTGCCTCTAACTAATTAATTCCTAGGAATATGTTCTACTACTGAAACACATAATTAGGGACAGTGGTCAAAGTCCTAGCTCCTTCAGAGCAGCCTTCTGGTTAGGATCAATTTCTTATCGGTGACATATCAAGTTAATCCTGATTATACTTGTGAGGTGGTTCTTATATGCTTTGTTTGTCCATAATCTGATCATTTACCCAGGGAAATACCCTGGGGGAGCTGATAAGCATCAGAAGCAATATGAATCAATGATTATTTCCTTCGCCTAATCAGTTCACAACCTAGATAAACAGCCTATGGGTAAAATCCATGCTGGAACCCTCATCGAGGGAGTCTGAGCCTCACACCAGGACTACATCCTGAAAAAGTTTATTGTTATTTAAGGAACTGAGCCTTAGAATAGGACTGGTCTTTAGCCAGTAATCTCCAAATTCTATAATGTACTGATATAAACAAATATTTTGCTGGATATAGAAAGACACTTTCCCAGATGAGGTCTTAGAGTATAATTGAATGTTTAGACCCTACAATTCAATCACATTTCAGTTTGTATGTCTAAAGAATAAACATTAGGCTGAATTGTTGAATTGTTGCCTTCTTTCATTGAAGTCAGTATGACTTTTGCTGCAGAAAATGATGAAAAGGGAAGGGTATCCTGGGAGTGCTACTAGAAGGGTGAAAAAAAAATTTCTAATGTATAGTGTCAAACTGAGATTTGTTCTGTGAAATCCAAGGAAAAAAACTATCATGAGGCCAGAGAAAACAGGAAAGCCAGGGAATATGCTTACTGAAAACCACACAGTCCCTGTCATTGTGAGAGGGGAAAACTAAACAAAGCAGAGTTCCACTGTGTAAGAGGAATGCTGGTTGACACAGAAAAATATCCTCCAGTGATTAAGTCACACAGTATTTACAAAGGAATTCAGCCTTGTGGTAGTCTGGTTTAAAGTGGGGTTATAGTTAGAGGAAAAATACCTCAAGCTCAAGAACATCAGCAAAATACATTGTCAGAGTGTTTTAGTTTGTCTTTTGTCCTTGCAAAAAATGGAGATACTTGAAATTTGGGGGGGGGGGGGGGGGGTGTGAAAAAAAAAAATCTTAGCTTTACAGTACAAGCCATATTTACAATAGAAGATCTAAACAGAATGAATTTAATACCCAGTTTGCCTTAAGTATTTTACATCTTGTGAAATAACAGATTAGTGTGTAGCCATATGTAAAGATGGGAGAAAATGGGTTTCTGACACGTTTCATTTAAGATGTTGCTGCAAGTTCTGGTGAAGAAAACATTGCAAACATCTCTGCAGATCATCTTTTATAAGAGGAAAGAGAAATAATAATAATAAAAAAAAAATCTGTAGGGAACCCAGAGGATGTAAAAACAGCAAATAAAAACCAGCAAACTAAACAAAACAACCCCCAAATGAAAACCAAACCAACAAACCCCTGACATTTCCATTGTGGTGTTTAGGAAAGCAGAGAGTGTTGCAGTATTTCAAAGAACTCTCTCAGTATAGCAACAGTTTGCAGTCACTAGATGATCTGTGGCAGATTTTAGCTAATGACAAGTGTTCCTATGCATGGCTGAAGATTTATCGTTGTAACTCTCATTAGCCTGAACAAGGGGTTGTGTGGATAATTTCCCTTGTAATGTATTGAAATCTAATTCTCATGTTAACTGTCGGGATTCACGAGGCTCATTGCTGGCAGTTGTGCAGGACATGAACCCCATTAGGTTCTTTATGAACAGATTCTTGTGAGTTCCACATGTCATATACACATTTCACTCAGAAATAACCAAAATAACTTTTAATATAGGTGGTAGCTATGGCAACTGTTTTTAAATATTTAAACACTAAACACACAAATTGTTATAGTGTGTATGCTGGCTTGATACTACTGTGAGTTAGCCATGCTTTCATGAAAAATCTGATTTTCAGCATTCCTATGGAAAATGTGTGTTCAGACACCTTCCCACAGGCTTTTCTTTTTTCTGCTCTTTTTTCTGTCACCAATGGTGGGTGCTTGCTAGGAAAATTAATTGTGAAGAGGTAACCTGTATGTGATGTTTAATATAACATTTTGATTTGTAAGATGACTAGAATAGGACTGTACTGAACTCTGGGAATGCCCTGCCTGTATAGCAGGTAGCAGCTGATAAAACTAGTTGGTGTTGTTCTTAAGCTTTATATTCTGCTGTGATTTTTCAAAGTAACACTGTTAGAAAGGATTTGGGAGATGAACTTTGACCCTGCCTTTGTCTTCATGCTAGTATTGTCTGAGATGACTCAGCTGCGTGTCACAGAAGCTTGAATGCTTCCTATAGAAAGCACAGCAGAAGAAATGTCTGAGATAGATAGGAAGGATTTATTGCATGGGGCTGATGGGCAGCAGATGGGGATTCAGGGTAGCTCTCTCCATTTGGCCAGGAAGCAGTTGCAGGGAGAAGTCTTCTGCCTTTGAATAGAACAAAAAGCTGCTTTGACCAAGGATGATCAAGGGAGGATGCACATCATATGGTGTCAGAAAATTTTGTTAGGAAATTTGTTGCCTCTGGGAATGCAAGATGAAATCTCTGGATGAGGAGAAAAGAAATTGAGGCAGGAAGTTACAGGAATTACATCCAAATCTTGCTGCAGTGAAGAAAACCCTTAGTGAAAAGCCTGGGAAATTTGGATCAAAGTTCTGTGATAAGAGCTTTTAAGGTACGGATGCACAAGTTTTTGTTCTTTTCCTACTTCATAAAAATGTGTAGCAATAAAATGAAGGCATATATTTATATATGTATAAAATGCATATGCTCTTTATAGTTTGATCCTTTCCCTGCAATTTAATGTTTCATTATGGTCTTCCTTTTTTATTTACATCCTTACAAAACTACAGCTCAAGATTTAGCCTCAAGAGTCTAGCACAGTATTGTTTTAAGCTTGTCATTATCAGAGGACATGTATTATAAAAGCACTAAGTCTCTGTGAAGTCTTTGAAAACTCTAAGGAATGCAACTTGAGCCTCAAAATGCAGAGAGAATGAGTGAAACAAGGTGTCTGGACTGAGCAAATGTTGCCCTCTTGTACTGTATTGTTTTTAAGCAATTCTAGATGTCTATTCTGCAGGCTATATACAAGCTCCTTTATTACCAGACCTACATTTTCTTGGCATAACTCTTCTAGTTGCTCTTTGGGATTTAACTTCCAAAAGAATGTTGTTGCTTTGAAAGGTTTTCCTTAAATAGTGCTCAGACAGACCTGTGTGTTAATACTCCATTTTCAACAAATTGATTGAAGCTGAATGATACTCAATTCACTTAGGGAGTAAAAATGTGATCCATTTGTTTTAGTTATATTATGCTCAATGGTTGTGCACTTCAGCTGGCATCTTAATACAGCAATTCAATGGAGCTTGATGAAAGGCACTTTGTATGCTGTAAGATTGCTTTTGCATCAGAATTCATGGACATCCTAACTAGACCAGCAAGCAGGATATTTGTTCTTGAGGCTGAGTTCTTGTCTATCTGTTCCTACTAAAGGCTTCACAGTCTGTTATCATTATGTGTTCACTTATGCAATATCCCATAGGTTGTTTCTTTCTTTATTCAGAACACCTGTAGCACTTGAATTCTTGCACAAAATGATCAGCTTCCTTGATTTGCAGTGAACCCAAACAGTCCACCCATCAAATTAATGGGATGTTGTGGGGGACCATGTCAAAGGCCTTATCTAGTTACTAGTCATAAAACTTGAACAGAGAAGATTTCACCTCAACATGAGGAGAAACTTCTTCACAGTGAGGGTGACAGAGCACTGGAACAGATAACAGGTTGCCCAGGGGGGTTGTGGAGCCTCCTTCTCTGGAGACTTTCCAAACCCACCTGGATGCATTCCTGCGCAGACTACCCTAAGTGATCCTGCTCTGGCAGGGTGGTTGGACCTGATGATCTCTTGAGGTTCCTTCCAACCTCTGATATACTGTGATAATTCATTTGCCTCTTACCAATTGTATCATTTCTTTGTTTATCTTATTTGAACTGGAGGTAGAGGAGATGGAGAGATAACTGCAAAATTATTAAATGTTTGTGCAAATCATAAGCTGCTTGTCATGCTTTCCTAAGTGGACGCAACTGGAGAACAGCTATTTCAAAGAGTTACTTCTAGTAAATCAAAGTCACACTTCCAGGAATGAGATTATTCAGTTTGCATCGACAAAAATATCACTGACATGGACTCAAAAGTAATCATGGGCAATTCTTGTCCCTTGTATCCTTAATATTATTTGCATAGCAAAGTAAATTCACATCAAGTTCAATTTGTGTTGATTCTCCTAGTGTTATCCTTTCCCATATGACAGAAAATTTAGGGCAGCAAAGGAGTGTTGGAATTACTGGAGTGCATGCTTCCAATTCTCTATGCTGTCATTCAATAAGAAATAATCTTGATTTGCTCTCATTTGAAGTTCTTCTCTTGAAGATTAATTTTGAATTGGCTTAATATTTGCCAGAATAATAACTTTAAGGTAGAGACTGAAATAATTTTCTATGGAATATCATTTTATGATGGTATGGTAAGGGGAATTAGCTTGAACTACATATTGTACATGACTTGGGTCATCAAATAAACAAGGAAGGGAGGATCCCTTACTGCTTGTCTAGGTCTGAGAAGTTATGCTTTCATTATTTGACATCAAAGCTATATAATCTCTACCTCTGCTGGTTCCTGGAGACAAAAGCTATCTGCTAGAATAGGGTCCCACTGAACACACACAAGAAGGCAGTTTCACTAACTTGCAAGCCTATTTTAGAAGCTATGGTGCTCTGATTGCATTTTCTTGCAACTTTCATTGTCTACATCAAAAGGAAAGCCAACAGTTATGCTCCCCTACATAGATGTAATTTCCTCTGACCATATTCCAGCCAGTACTTCTCTAAGACAGAGGGGAAGAAAATGTTTTAGAATGAAAAGCAGAATTGCATTGCATATCTGATGAAGCTGTTGCACCAGTAACTTTATTTCTGGTGTTCTCCAGAGCATGTTAGCTTGCCTTTGCAAAAGGCTAATAACATTCAAAAGTGGATATAAATTTTACCTCTGAAGGAATAAAAGTCACACAGCATGATTATTAGTTAAAAATACAATCCTGTTTCCAGATAGGGGAAAAATTCTTATTATATCAGCATAGATTTTTGTTTTCTTGTTAATATATCACTGTATGCTGATACACACACATATTTTTGTTACCTGGCTTTTAGAAATAATAATTTTTAAAAAATTAAATTACTGTCTTCTAGAGTAGACATTGAAATCAAGTTATTTGGCAGTTGTACATTCTAGCCATCAGCTAGATAGCTGTAAATCATAGTGAACTGAGCTCTGCAGCTTTCTCAGTGAACAGGTCCATGATTTGTTGTCTAGGTTTTCATATAATTTCAGCCACCACTAACTATTCCAGTTAGAATAATGTGAAAACAAGAAGAATGCAACCCATAAAAGTGGTCAAAAACTTACTGAGGAAACCTTTCATCCAAGCATATCATTTTTCTACCTTAATGTCTGACAAATTCACTTCAACAAAGGTTGGACTAGATGATCCTTGAAGTCTCTTCCAACCTGATATTCTATGAATCTATGAAACAACAAGAAGAAGCTAAAAAAAAAAAAAAAAGCTATCGGTGTTCTGGTTCAACATTTCAAAAGAAAGTAATTTTTCTGTTTTTATTTGAAAACCAAATTGTTTTTCGTTTAGAAATATCACATTAAATATGCCAATATAAAGAAAACTCCAAATATTTTTATTTACCTGGAATTATTTTTTTTTCCTATGAAGGATTTAAACATAGGTGGTTGAAACCTTTTCTAGAAAATGCAATTAATTCCCTTCCAAAGAAATGAGTGCTTGATTCAGCACTAGGTCAAAGTATAGATATCCTTCAGAAGAATGTGGTGTGTGCAACTGCAATGTGTTTGCTGCTTGTTCAGATAGGTGTGCTGTCTCTTGGCAATTCTTCCATTTGAGGTGAGCCTCCTGTATCTCTGGCTGCTATCTCATGTGGCTTTGCTGTTCTAGCAGGAACATTTAACCCTCGTTACTCCCTGGTGGTGAGGAGTCAGGGTCAAGCTTTGCCCTTCCCAGACAGTGCAGAGCAAACCTAAGCTCCAGGGAGAGCTGATTCTATGTCCAATGTACATCATTGATGTCCTAACCTGATACCCATGTGCTGAGTTATATTAACAATGCATAGAGCTACGTGGGATCAGTGGAGTTTTGCAGCCAAAGAAACTGTAGGAAATGGCAAGAGGTCCAACCCTTCTCAGTGAAATGGTTGTAAACTTTTATCTGTGGAAGGCTAATTGTTTCATGGAAGCATTGAGGTTTGGGTCTGTAAGAGAAAACATGTAGTTTGTTCTCCTTTGAGAGCTTTGTTTTTTATATTTTTTTTTATATTTTTTTTTTAATTCCAGGAAGGGTCATAATAAAGAACCTGTGGTTCACCATCCTGTCTCTGATAGATGCTTTCAGTAGGTGCCTTGGGAAGAGTGTCAGAACAGGGCTAGCATATGTCCCCTCCTAATACTTTCTCATTTCCAGCTATATTATGTTAAAGAATTTCCTGTGCCTGGTGCAGTTTCTGCTTATTCATTATCTACTAAGCACCTACAAATAAAGGATAGCATCTGCTCTTTGTTTTGAACTTCAATATTTGATGGCTTTGCTTATTTCCCACAGCTCTGGGGGAAAGAGTGAATGATCACTCCTACTTCCCCATCTTCATGCTCATTATAGATTTGAAACTTTTGTCATATCCCCTCCAGCCAGTTCTTTGCAGCCCAAAGAGTTTTTCATTGCACAAGTGTAATTACATCAGAAAGGCTGTGGTGGATAAATACAATGCATTTCAAATCATGAAATAAAATCAAATTGCATTCATTCTCAAAAATGGCAATGTGCATTGGGGTGACAGTTACTTGTCTTTAAGAATGAAACACGCTCGTTCTAGATGTAAAAATTGTTCCATTTCAAAGATACATTGAAATTATGGACCTGGCAGCTTAATGGTACTCTTATCATTCTGCTAAGTGTGGGTATTTTTTCCAAATAGACAGTCATGTCAAGCTGTGTCAGTTGGTAAAGCTGTTGGAATTACTCATAGAATTAAAAATCAAACAAACAAACAAACCCTCCAAACAAACAAAAAAAATACAACCCCACCGCCACCCCCCTCTTTGTTTAAATTGTCACTAGGATTTTCTGTGTACTTTCTGTACTACATTGTGCAGGTAAATCACATCTACTCTGTTGCTGTTACATTGGAAGCAATTCTTTAACTCTTATGACTGTTTAGCACGTTTGATGGCTTTTTTTTCAAAGCTCTTCTCCCAGACTCCTGTTATTAGACAATCTTAATTTTCATAAAAACGTAACCCTGCAGCCTTTTTCATGGTAAAGAGAAACTGTAAGTGTGTACTATGTACTCCAAAAGGTTTAGAAATAAAAAAGACTAATGGGAAGTCCAATTAATGCAAAAATCATGATGTTGTGACTGCTGGGCTAACAGTTTTCAACAGTTAGCAATTTTTCAGAAGCCAGAAATCCTGCATAAACTCAAAATGCTGCTGTGAGCACTGACATACAAGGATCTTGCAGTTTCACAGCTGGAAATTTGAGTAGACTCTAAATGAAACCCTTTACAATTAAACAATCTTTCAAGCGTGTTTCTTCAGCTTGCTGCCATTTAGATCTTCACTGTGAAGCAAAATCCCAACTATGTCTCCTTCAAAAGAGAAATAAGGATGGAGGAGGAAGAGAGAAAAATGAAGTTTCAGTTGTAAATGGGGGGGCTCTTTCCCTTTCCTAATGTCAGTAGAAATGGTCTTTAATAA
Organism: Indicator indicator; assembly: GCF_027791375.1. Classification (NCBI taxonomy): domain Eukaryota; kingdom Metazoa; phylum Chordata; class Aves; order Piciformes; family Indicatoridae; genus Indicator; species Indicator indicator. The sequence continues at coordinate 7,483,663 of NC_072026.1, read as the reverse complement.
GATGCAAAACAACTTTCAGTTAAAATGGATTTATGCAATATGCCACAGACATTCAGATGAGGTCACACTCACTTAAGATATTAGACATGTAATTACCAGATGGGTGCTGCAAAACTAAACGGAACAATGCATTTATCTCACAAACATTCAGGAAAACAGGAAAAAAATGTTCCTATCTGCAGGATGATTGGTTTATATCAGCCTGCTTATTAAAACAATCACTTGAGATAAATGGACACATTCATATCTGTTGCTGTCTTTAATTTGCAGCACACACACTCTGTAAGTTTTGAGAAATGGTAGGTGAGTTGTAAGTAAACACTGCCCTGCTCTTCTGGGGATTTGCACTTGAACTATTTAGTTGCTTGGTGGATTTTCAGTGAGGTTGATTTATCCTGCAGCTGTAATTGAAATAGGAAATACCATCTTTGAAATTTGGGACATTTAATATGTATCTGATTTGATAAGAAAACTGGATGAGAATTCCAGGTTTAAGGAATAATGTAATTTATTGAAGTATAGAAATGGGTACTGCTCATGTGCATAATTTAGATCTGTGTACTCTGTATTGGAAATATTGATGTAACCTTACTAACTTAAATGCAGTGGCATTTACATTTTATACACAAATAAGGTGAGGAACAATCCTTGCATATCTCTTGCAGCAGTAAAAAAAAAATATTCTGACATTTTTCCATAAAACCATTTGTGATAATTCAAATTCCAGAAACATTTAAATCTTTGAGTTTTAGTGGAGACAGTGGAGACAAATTAAAGATGTTTTTAATTCATGTCCCTTATTGACTCCATAAAGAAAGTTTGCCCCAATCTCTGTGATTAATACACTGCTGTTTTGTGTCTGAGACAAATAACTTTGATATTGATCAATTTAATGCATGTTACTTCCTTTGCAATTAATCATTATGGCATTTTTTCCTGTAATTCAAAAAAAAAAAGTGATTAAAAAAACCCAGCTGATATATGTATATAGTAAACTGTTTACTAACCCAGGATGATAGGAAGGGGAGGGAAGGATTATTTTTATCATAATGCACCTGGTTGAGGAATGAGCAAGACTGAGTTTGCTGGTTTATAATCTGGCCAGTGCATACATTTGGTTTGCCTATGGCCAGGCTGATCTCCATGTTGTCAGTGGTGGCTTATTCTTACTTTCAATGCTTTCAGAAATTCAGGAGCTATTCATGCACATAAATTCTGCTGTCCAATAAGCCTATCTCCATGCCACAGGATGCAGCAATTTCTAAATGCATAGACTCCATAGTTCACAACATAGACTCTCTTTAAAGGCAAACTGTTCCAATGTGTCCCTATCAACATATGCATTATACAAGCAAATTAAATAGTGGCCTCTTTCATCTGCTGGATAATAAACCTCCCCTATTTTTCTTTCTGTTAAATTCTTGTGATTACTTGGTCATCTGCTGAATCAATTATTTATAAGGAAGGAAGCTATAATTTTATTCTCTTGGCCTAGATATCTCCAGGGTATTTGAGCTATTCACAAAAAGTCACCTTACTTCTTGAATTCCTCTTCTTGGAAATCAAAGGTCAGGAAAAAAACTGCATACTTGCTGCATCCCAAAGCAGATTCTTGTTCCTTTTTTGCATGTCTTCTAATTTTATTTAAGGTACTTTGAAGTGCAACATAAAGAAAAGATCCTAATATGCCTTGTCATGGATCATATCCACATGTGAAACTATCAGCAAACTTGCAATCAATTACATTGTAGGATGTAGGTATGTGGATATTATTCTGTCTGGGGAACTGTATTAGTTTTGAGCAGGAGCTAAAGCTCTACTCCTTGCTGTATTTTATTAACATGGAATAAAAATAACTCTCCTTAAGCAGGAGACTTATTATTGGGGAAGAATGCATAAAGAGGTCAAAAAAAATCGATGGTCAGTGTTGAAGCTTCCTCAGGTTTTTTCAGCAGAGTTCAACTTCTCAAACACAAAACCTCCCTGTAGGAATTTCCATTGGGAAAAATTCTTAACACAAGGATGAAATTCAAATGATGGGAGATTCCCCACCATGGGTGAGCTCTGTGTGTGAACAGACAGCTTGTCTCCTACCCTGACTGAAACTGGAAACGTGAAAAATCAGGGCAAGCAACACAGGTGACAGGTCTGTAACCGGCACAGGGAGCAGGCAGTGTCAGAAAGGCATTTAGGGAGGTTATAGGTCTGTCAGCGTTTTGCAGTTAAGAGGAATCTGTTATTGGGTATCAATGACAAAGTGGACTGTTAGTGCAGGGCTAGGGAAACCACATCTGCAGCAACACACTGAATGGTTGTAAGTGAAGGGACAACCACAGGAATTTTTTTTTAAAGGTCAAAGGGAAGGTCTTTGTATAGTTAATGAGGTTCTAAGTGATTACATTTGATGTGAAATGATAATAGCACATACACCATTGTGTGCTTAATGCTATGCCAGGAGAATGTGCAGGAAACTCAGAAAACTTTTGTACCCAGAAAACGGTGCTGGTACATTATTTCTGAGATTAACACAGAGACCAGGCAGAAACTGAGCGTATTCCTTTGCTCACATTTAACATACTATGATGGTTACTAGCACAGAGCTGAGTAAAGACCTCATTCTGTATAAGCTGAAGTTCTGTAACTCATGGATTGTTGAATTCAGTTGTACAGCCTAGGCTTGACTGCTAGGCAGAATAAGAGAAGGAAAGAAATATCTAAAATGGTGCTTTTCAGAAAATTTCCTCCATTTGCATGTTTTTCCCCCAAAATGGAGAAGAGAATAAGAACAAAGATTCTCTGAAAAAGAGGTAAAAATGATGATTTGTAATAGTAATTCAAGTACATTTTGGTTTTCTTTTTCTTGTTTACTTGTTGCAAGTTATTGTTACTCATTTGTTCTGAATAGAATTCTCTCTGCCCAGGCAGAAGAAATACTAGGCTAAAAATACTAGGCTAGAAAGCCCAGTAGCTGTCAGTGACATAACTGTGTGACAACGTGTGTCACTTCTCCAAAGTAATGGTTGTATGATTTGTTTGAAATTTTGTAATTTATTCTTTATAAATACCATCAATAATGTAGTTGGTATGCTGTCATCTAGCTACTGCAAGTCAGACCAACACTGTAAAGACCAAAGTACTATACTAGGTTTATATGGTGTGTGTAGCTATGTAAGTTTTCACAGTGACTTAGAACCTAGAACCTTGCATGATGTGTTGAATGGGGAGCCTTTGCACTAAACCTATTTCAGGTCATAAAAACATACCAAGATAAAAAAGGAAACACTGATTCATGTGACAGTTGTTCAACTGAAATACATGTTATACACATATGGGTACAAGTTGCTACTGGGGAGATACAGACTGGATGCCAGAAGAAAATTTTTTCACTATTTGAACTATTAAATGTTGAAATAAACTCCAGAGGGAGGTGGAGGATTCCTCTACATTAGACAGTTTCAAGGCCCAGCTTGGCCCCAGCACCATGTCATCTCACTTAAATTATATTCTTACCCTGGAAGGTTGGACCAGATGATCTTTGAGATCCCTTCCAACCTGATAGTCTATGAATCCATGAACACGGGGAATAGTGATCTTTCACATTCAATTCCTTCTGTAAGAGTGGGAGGGAAGATCAGCGATGGATGTTTTAAGCTGTTGGTGGAACTTCAGGAGCGTATGAAGTCGATATTGATGTGCAGGGGGAAGGCCACCCAAAATCAATATCATGCTAAACATAAACCTGTTCACTTCTTTTTGGTATGGAATAGTTGAAATGCGCTTTGACTTTCCTGTTAGATGTGTTTCTTAGCAACAGACTTAAAATGAACTTAAGTACAGGCTTACAGTGCACATGAAGCAGGTCTTGGCAAATAGGTTCACTGTTAAACACAAGCCTAGATGGGCATATTGCTTTTGTTCTGTAACCTAGATGTGCATATTGCTTTTATTCTGTCACCTAGATGGGCATATTGCTTTTATTCTGTCACCTAATAGATGGAAACAGAGAAGGCTTCAATCTTCTGCTACAGAGAGCTTTACGCAAAACTAAAAGTCCTGCAAGTTTCACAGGCCCATTGTATCTCAGTAAAATACAATAGAAAGGAAATTGCTTAGCAGTAGTGGGCTGATCAGGTGTGTGGTTCAAAGAACCCTCTGTTCTAATCTGAGGATAAAGGGAAGTCAGTTTTTGCTGTACCTGCATCATCTGTGTAAAATAAGTTGATGAATAAATGTCACATCTGGTAGATTTGTCAGCTGCAACTTAGAAGAGGAATCTCCTGCTCTTTACTTTAAGAACCTTTTCTTCAATGATCAGGAGTTGTCATCAGACAATTTAGGGTTCCCCACTTGAAAGGTTCTGCTAGCAAGTAATGAATGATAGCATTCAGGTTTACAAACCCATAGGCTTGGGAACAATGCCTTGTATCCTGTTTGTGCTAAGAGAACAAGAAATACCAAGTAATAAAACGGTAAAGCAACTGCTTCTTTATTGATCTTCTCTGAGTACTCTGTAGTTATCTGTACTTAAGCATGCTTATTCCAGTCTGACAAATCACAGACACCTCATTTATCTTGATTTATGTAGTAGTAGACACAGATGTCTAAGGCAGAAAGTAAAATATAAATTCATAATTATTTTAGGTCTCTAATAGTCATAAGTGTGAAGCACCCTGTCCAGCAGAACAGGTAGTATAGGAAAGAAAAATTCTCCATGTTCATTGCCCTCTTTTTACTCCTCTTCCTCCAGCTGTGATATATGTTACCCAGCTGCTATGCACACAGCTTCTTCCTTTGTCAGTGATCTGTGGCTTATGTCTACAACTCCAAAGGAAAAGGTGTGGAAAAAAGTGTCATTGTTATTCAAAGCAGGATGGTTTGGAATAAACATTGCACTTTTCATGGCACTGAGAGAAGGTTTTGTCCACAGAGCACTCAAATACCTGTTTGTAAGTAATCCAAATTTGTTCTTTTTCTGTTTGGAGTGCAAAATGGGAGATGAGGTTAATCACCTCTCAATAAAGCTTTTCCTTGGTACTTCAGTATCACCAGTTCCAAGCATAAGCAAGCAGTACTTTGTGTTTTACAGTGAAATTGGGAAAGGCAAAAATAGGTAGCTTTTATTCTCATATTTTTATTAAATAGAAACCTGAGTTATTTTCTATTGGATGTGAAGCAGTTCTTCGTTTCAGTGGATCTTTCTTGTCAAGCACTAGTGTGTGTGTGTGTATAAGTAAGTCCATCAAAGAAAAGCACTGAAGACTAAAAACATGATTTGGATGGAGAAAGAGGTAGGAACCTGTGTTGGATGGGCATATTTACAATGAGGGGCAATGGTTTTAAATTAGAGAAGGGTAGATTTAAGTTGGAAGTTAGGAGGAAGTTCTTTTCTGCAAGGGTGATGGAATACTGGAACAGGTTGCCCAGGGAGTACTTGAGGGCCCCATCCTTGGAGATGTTTAATTTCAGTCTAGACAACCTGATCTAGTGGAGGATGTCTCTACTCACTGCAGGGGTTGTTGGACCAGATGATCTTTGGAGCTCCCTTCCAATCCAAACCATTCTATGATATTGTGTCCATACCTACATATAGAAATTTATCACATATTTTTTGTCAGAGAGGATGCTAATCTTGAAACCATCTCTTAGTTTCTACTGGAAGAGGCCATACAAAACAAGAAAGGATTGTACAGGAAGCAAAGGCATGAGTCTATTGAGTGGAAGTGGCAAAGTGGCACAGGCAAAATAAACTAGCTTGGGCTGAAATTATCACATTAATAGCTGTTTTTCTAATCTTTTGAAAGCTGTCACTGCTTATGAGGCCCTACTATGCCATAAAATTAAATCTGTCTCTATCTGACTTGCCTCCTTTTGCCTAGTGTTATGCTAGAGCTTTTAGTCATTGGACAGCTTATTTCCATTTCTTATATGAAATTAAACTGGGATTTATGACCTTTTCATTTAAGCTTCGTATTTATCTCGGTGGCTTATTATGAGCTGGTAGAAAGCACTGTGATAATTTCCTAGCATCTCGATCACACCTGGGGAGCTTCTTTCATAGCAAAATAACTGCAAAACTCCCTGAGGCATGAAGAGCAATATTTTCTTCAAAACTTTTAAGATGGTTCTTAGGTGTGTACCCTTTCCTCATCTGAACAATGCTTCCTTTGGTATTTTAAAAATAATCTTCAGGGTAGTTTGCACAAAGCAGTGTTTGTAAACTCAGCAATCTGTTGTTTGTGTCTTAACTGACCAGCATTATTTTACCTGCATATTCATTGAGATATGGTCAGGGTTTGAGCACTTTCAGTTATGGAAATTTATGCTGACATTTATGTTTTCACTTGTAACTGGTTTAGTACATGTATATAAAGAGTTTTAGATGAGATCTTGAACTCAAAAACTTCAGCATATATTTGCTTTTAAATATACAAAATAATGTACAGAAGATGAAATGCTCAGGTTAAAACATGCCAGACTTCCTAAACATGTTAATTTCTTTTCTCACCTGGTTTTGTTGTTTTGGCAACATACTCCTGGTGTGATCCAATGCTGCCTCTTGTTTTTAGTTTCTAACAGAAATGTTGTAACATTTTCTGCATAAATAATTTTAGCAAAGGCGATTCACAAACCTTTTGCTTTTGCTTCTTAACTCTCAGTCTGAGAACATAAAGGTAAATTCAATTGAAATCTACTGGAAAAATAGCTCTGTAATCCTTTCACAGTTATCATGTCATCTTTCCTAGTGTGATCTTGATCATACCAATTTATAGCAAAGGCTGCAATGAAATTGCCACCCCAAGTAAGCTAAAAGTACAACATAATGTGTTGCCAAGTTCCACACATAAAAGATTTTTGGCAGGTGCCATACAGCTCAGTGTCCTGAATGGAAAATCATTAGAAGAAGGCTTGATTAGATCTCATCTTTCCCTGGAGGGATGCTACTCCACACCTTGCAGGTACTGCAGGCATCACTGAAGGAAGGTCTGCTGACCACAGGGGTACTAGCTGCATCTTCTGGCCACAACAACCCCATGCAGAGCTACAGGCTGGGGTCAGAGTGGCTGGAGAGCAGCCAGGTGGAAAGGGACCTGGGGGTACTGGTTGACAGGCGCCTGAACATGAGCCAGCAGTGTGCCCAGGTGGCCAAGAGAGCCAATGGCATCCTGGCCTGCATCAGGAATAGTGTGGCCAGCAGGGGCAGGGAGGTCATTGTACCCCTGTACACAGCACTGGTTAGGCCACACCTTGAGTCCTGTGTCCAGTTCTGGGCCCCTCAGTTTAGGAAAGATGTTGAATTGCTGGAGCATGTCCAGAGAAGGGCAACGAGGCTGGGGAGAGGCCTTGAGCACAAGCCCTATGAGGAGAGGCTGAGGGAGCTGGGACTGTTTAGCCTGGAGAAGAGGAGGCTCAGGGGAGACCTCATTGCTGTCTACAACTACCTGAAGGGAGGTTGTAGCCAGGAGGGGTTTGGTCTCTTCTCCCAGGCAACCAGCACCAGAACAAGAGGACACAGTCTCAAGCTGCGCCGGGGAAGGTTTGGGCTGGAGGTGAGGAGAAAGTTCTTCACAGAGAGAGTGGTTGGCCATTGGAATGTGCTGCCCAGGGAGGTGGTGGAGTCACCATCCCTGGAGGTGTTCAAGAGGGGATTGGACATGGCACTTGGTGCCATGGTTTAGATAGTCATGAGGTTTAGGGTGACAGGTTGGACTCTATGATCCTTGAGGTCTCTTCCAGCCTTCTTGATTCTATGATTCTGGGCATGGTGGTCACACTGCAAACAGATCAATGGCATCAGTGAGTAGAATAATTTTGTGCTATTACATCCATGAAGCCTTTTGCTAGTGTTTGTGCACCTCAGAGGAAGTGTCTAGAATCTCATGCTAATTGGAGAAGATCTAAGGAAGCTTTGTGGGAGAACTGGTCCAACAGGGGCATCATCAATGTGCCTTTGGACTGAAATAATGCTGAAAAGCTTCAAAGAGGTTATTAAGCCTGGCAGCTCTGTGTTTGAGGCAATGAGCATCTCCAGCAATAATAAAGCTGTTGACTATAAGGACTGTAGCCTGATCACTGAAAAGCAGTTGTATAATGTACCAGAATTTTTTTTTCTGTGACAATCTTTAAGTCAAGCTGACATAGTAGATCAAGGATTGCATTACTTTCAAGAAGACCATGAGCTTAGAAGTTATAACAGGCTAGATTTTCACATCTGCACAAGGAAACAAATTGCCACAGTAACCCTTTTTTTTAAAGGCTGAGATGAATTCATTTGGGGAAGAAATTAAACTAACATAGCACAATTTGCAAAGCTACGAATTGCAGCAGGCTATTTAGGGTCACCAGAAGACATTCTCCAGGAAGTCATCATAGAGGGGGGGAAAAGAGAAAATGTAAAAAGTGGAAGATGAACTAATGGTAGAGCAAACATTTTTGCCAAATGCAGAAATGCTAAAGAGAAAGGATTGTTGAAGGTAAGCTGGCCAAGGGTGTCTCTCCTTGCTGTCTTAGGAATTTTTTCCGCTTTGAAATTGGCTGTTCTGGACTGTGACAGCACACAGAGCACTGGTGAAGAGCACAGGGAATGCTGGCAAGTGCCAGTATTAGACCACATCAAGGCTGCTGATGAAAGGACACTACACAGGAGAATGGCACTTTCTATGTGTCAGTCTCATGGGCTCCTGCAGTCACATGTGGCAGGATAGGGGTACATAGTGAAAGGGTTTCAGTGCTCCTTCAGCTTGAACAATGAAGCAGAATAGAAAACAGTCTTCCCTTGTATAGATTCTGTATCTACAGTGAAGTCTGGCCTCCTGTTTGGGGGACAAGAGCAGATCCTAGAAGTCATGGAAGTATGTGGCATGCATGGGAGACCTCCTGATGCCAATGTTAGCAGAAATGCTTCCACTTCCTGTGTCCTATATTTTATTTCAATGCTGTAACTAATTTCCATCAGGCCTGGAAATACCTGTGTACCTCATGGGTAGAAATACATACAGTGGTTTCACTGATTGCCTTGGGACTACTCTTAGGAGTGAAGTTACTCATGCAATTGATTGTAAGCTTAGTTTGGGGGTCTAATTTCATGCTATAATAAATAACTACCCTGAATGAGCAGGGAGCTTCTGGAAAAACTCAAATGGAAGAAGGAAATTCACAGCACATGGAAAAAAGATCTGGCCGCTTGGGAGGAATACAGGAACACTGCCAGATTTCCTTGTAGCATCCCTATGTGCTCTAAGATCTTCTTGAAGTTAAATCTGGCAAAGAATGTAAACAAATAACAAGAAGGGCTTCAAGTACATTAGGAGGAAGAGGAACACAAAGCAAAATGTGTGCCTACTGTTAAATGAGGTGGGTGACATGGTGACAGAGAAGGTGGAGTTATTGAATACTGCCTTTGCTTCAGTCTTTACTGCTAAGGCCAGCCCCCTCTTACCCCTTTACTATAGAAGCTTACAGAACGTAGACTGTAGAATGATTTCTAAATTCAGAAAGCAAGTGAAGAAAAATCTGCCATGTTTTTCCTGTTTGATGGGACCTCCACAGGACCAGTTCTCCAAAACTCCATGGCTTCTGAATAATCCAGGTCCTCTGCCCAACAGTGGCTTTTGGTGAAGAGTTTTTGGTATGCAGATAGAGGATTCAACATTTAGAAATAGAGAGCTTTTCTCCAAATGTTTTATTTAAACATGACGGAGGTATGCAAGGGTTTTCTGAGGAAAATAGCACTAGAGAATATAATTGGTCAAGAAATGCTCTGGCTAAATATGCTTTGGAGGCATGTTAGAAATGAAATACATCTTATTTGTTTATCCTTATATTACCTTTTATTTCAAAGTCTTCTGCTTGAAGTCTGGTTTAATTCCTTTCATTTTTATAATCATACATGTTTGCCTTGCTGCATCGCTTTGATCTGGGAGGCAATTTAATTTTTTGACCTGCTGAGCCTTTTATGTTTACATAATCCTTGTTTGTTAAAAGTTTGATTTAAATGCACGTTCTAGGGAAAATATCTGAACCCCAGAGTCTTTTATGTTTAACGAGATTCCAAGCACAATAAACTGGCATATGCCTCTTGTTCGAAGTGCTCTGTGTAGCTGGTTGAGAGTATGGCCATCTGTCATTTAATACTCATTAAGTGCCAGCTGCAATTGTGGCACAGGTTCAGTAGCCTTCAGTACAGTACCTGCTGTGGACAGCTTTGCAGCCATGCTTGAGGTCAGAGCTGGGATTTGCTGTCATGAAACACAGGAGGAATGAAATACAAAATCTTTCAGAAAGGGTTTCTGCGTTTGCCTGCATCATCCTTAGAGGCACACCTGGAAGGTCCCTGTTCTGAAGGGTCAAAATCTTCATTAAAATGTCATGTTCCTGAATGTGTGAAGCTCTCTCTCATTTGTTCATACTCATGCTCAGAGTATCAGTGCTGGCTGTGAGCTGTGTAGACGTTGTTTTGCTCCTTTCTCAGACTGCAGGCACAGATCAATTGACATCACAAACTTTTACATTATCTAATAATAAAAAGAGATTGCTTCAACTTGCAAAATAGGTTGTAAAGAGTTTTATTACGCAGTGTCACAAGGCATGAAAGTCTTGTCATAAATTCCACATAATTTTCTCACTCAAAACAAATATCTGTGCATCCCAGAGAGCTTTTTCAGCTGGAGCTGGGAAGAAGAGCTGAAGGTCATAATGGAATTAGTCTCTTGAAAGCAAATTTAGAGTCCAGAGGATCTTGGTGTCAGATTAAAAAAAAAAAAGAAAAAGAAAAAAAAAATGAATTAGTGAAGCAGGTTTTAGCTCAAAAATTTCAAAACTATGCAATTTATTTTTATGACTTTTTTCATTAGTAATTTTCATGACAGCTAACAGCTATGTGGAAGTCTAGAAGTTTTGCTGGAGTGCTTGAAATTAGCTTAGTGTCTGAAGGTGTTTGAATAGTTGCATTTTAAGTCTCTGATCTGAAGTTGGATGCCAGGGACTCGGATACCTAATTGACCTAAATGGACTCAAACTCATGTACTCACATTATTTCATCCTGTGAGAATCTTGCCTTGTAACTTAATGAAGTGTTTAACTTCAGAGTTTTGTCAGCCCATAAACACATAAATGATCATAATCTGATCTGTAGCAAGCTGCTAGCTCTGATCAGCAGAATTTAATAGCAATACCTTCTTTTGGGAATAACTTTTGTAGTCTTTTTTCAGAGCTACAAATCCTACTAAGTTCTATTAACCTTAAAGAACATTTTTTTTTTTTTAATGGCCAGAATCATTTAATACTCAAAACAGTTATTTGTATCTGTATCTAGATGTGTGTCCTTACAAATTCACAAAAACCTGTTAAGTGCAGTAAGTGGAATTCAAACAAATTGCCATAGAAGTGCAGCATTCAGGTTAGATATAAATAGTCATGAAGTATTTATTATTAATAGATGTTGAATTATCTGGGGTTTAGTTTCCCAATTTGCATTTCTCTCAAATGTTGCTAAAATGCAGGTGAAGTGCCCCTTTTGAAAGAATGAGGTCTCTGCTCTGTAAAACTGGGAATTTCTGAGGATAAACGACTGAGGAATAATGCCTATTAAATTATTGGTAAGCCTATTGAAATCAGAGGTTTATATGCATTTCTGTATTGTGTTAGTTTGCCTATTTAATCCCTTTATTATTCAGGACTGTGAGGTGCAGAATGGTGAGGCAGGTAGAACTCAAATACTGCTGCACATTTCTTCCCTCTTCTTTCAGTTACTCTTGTATCTATTGATCAGGTTCAACAAAGTTTGTCATGGGCTAAAATCTTAAGCACTGTTATTTCCACAAGTCTTGATGAATGAGGAAGAAGTTGTTCACCATGAGAGTGGTGAGAGCCTGGAATGGGTTGTCCAGGGAGGTGGTTGGGGCCCCATCCCTGGAGGTGTTTAAGGCCAGGCTGGATGAGGCTCTGGCCAGCCTGATCTAGTGTGAGGTGTCCCTGCCCATGGCAGGGGGGTTGGAACTGGATGATCTTCGTGGTCCCTTCCAACCCTGACTGATTCTATGAATGTTATTTAGTGGTATGAAGAAAGAAGAGAGACCTCCATGGATAGGATGAGCTCAGCCTTTGTAGACTGTGGTGTCCAACCGGTGTGCACATGCTGGCTGGTCAGTTGGCACAATCTAGTTTGGACCAAGATCAATAGCCAAGATGGCACAGCAGTTGATGGATAGGCATAGGTTCTACAAAACAAAAGGTTTCTATTTTAGTTAACAACTTTGTTAAGCCCTGAGTAAGATGCTCTAAGCATATACCTTTTTCTTTACTGAAGGGTATAGGTCCTATCTACTTTAGATGAGGTTTTTTGGGTACCATTGTTTCCTGTGACTAAAGAAATTCCAGTATCCAGTAGTATTAGAATATTTCATGTCAAAAGTATTTCTGACTGTGATATTTATAGTGCAAACATATTTTAATATCATAATAATATGGATTAATACAATTAGTTAATTAAAATCCACTGAATCAGAACATTTGGTTAGAGGAGATAGGCTGGATGATCAGTTTTCCTGGTTTGTAAACATCATTATGCAGGTTTTGTTTTTTGTTTTTTTTTTTTTTTTTTTTTAAATAATGACAGCACTAAATGAAATGGAGCTTTTAAGAATAGAGCAGTGCAATGAAGAATGTAACTAATGTAGCACAGATAGATGTAAACACTTTGATTCAATTGTTTTTTCACCCATTATGAGTGCAACCCTCACCCTCAATAGCCTGAAATTTTCCGTAAGTGGAAACTGTCTTTCTTTTCTTGAACTGTCACAGTTTTGGCCATTCACTCCTTGCTGATGATTATTTCTGCAATTATTTGAGCAGCTTTGAACTAGGCAATTAAAAATGAAACTTCTAGGCAGATGATTTTGATGGTGCCAGGTTTTCTGAACTTGTGGTGCCAGTGGAATTGCAGCACCTATCCTTGCAGTGAAGGCTCACTCTGTGTTACCAGTTTCCAGCATCTTCATAGCTGAACAGCTATCAGGGCACTGTCATGAATTTCACATGTTTATTCTTCAATTGCCTTGTCTGTGATATATGCACAGAGGTGTTCATTGTTAGAAAAAATATTCTTTAGTGGGACTTTACTAAACGAATATTTTTTTTCTGTCATATTTGGCTAAAAATAATATTGTCAGCTTTTAGGGGGAAGAAAGACTGTACATCCTGTCATTAAAATCTCACGATGTTAAGTATTTGTTTTATATAATGAGGAATAAAATTTAAAACAGCTCAAACAGATGAGGTGTGTTTGCTTAAGTGGGGTTTCCACATTTTTCTCTGTTACATAGGTAAGAAATTGATGAGATCATAGGTATAACTCAGAAAAGTATATATTTTTGGTGCTCTCATAATAGAACTCCTGACAGTAATACTTTTTTTATGATTTCTGCCAAATTAGGTTTTAAATACTTCTATATGATAATTATGCATCAGTTCATAGCCTTTCTAATATTCTAAAGTGCCTTTTTTAAATCCTAAAGGATTTTCTCCTTTATACTTTTTCCTCTTTCTTAATTGCCTTCAATATCTTACATTTATTCTATTCTTATCCCTAAGAATTTTTCTTTCATTACTGACTGAACATTCTTAACCCACGACTATGTATATGCCTTATATATATTCTAACATGTATGGAATGAAAGAAGATTCTAGATCTCACAGTCTCTCTGTGTGTGCATCTTGCACACCTTGTGTGAACTACTGCACAGACACTGTGTTCAGCCTTCATGAAACAAATAATTTCACAGACAATAAAAAAGAAAAGGATGTAAGGAAAGAAAAAGGTATAATTTCATAAAAGGAAGAGTGTAGGTATTAAAAATTCTGGGCAGGATTTTAGTGTCTTCTATATGGTGGTGGGAAAAACCCCTGCATTTCTTGTTGAAAACAGATTGTGAATTTCATTCCATGCATACAGCCCCCAGGGTGTGAGATGCTCATACCTATAGGAGGAGAAAATAGGCATAAATCTCAGTCTGCATAGAGAACTTAGTACCTTGGAATATTTCCTAAGCTTACTTTGCCATATCTTTTCAAAGCCTGAGTCTTTTTCTTCCAAACTTGCCCTTTTTTTTTTTTTTCCTCTCTCTTTTTTTTCTCCTTATGAAAATTTCAGCCTAAAGAAAGACTGACTAAAAGAGATTAGGCTTGTGGCCACGTTGGCCAAGATCATTCAGGCTTCTGGAAACTGGCTTATGTTTCAAATTGTAGAACTGGTCTGAGTATTTTTGTATGACAAAACAGGCCAAAAAGTTGCTAAACCTTTACACTCTTTTAAAGCTGTGCACAGTAAACAGTAAAAACTCACCTGGTTATGAAAACATGTACTTTACTGAGATTTCTTCTGGAAGAAAGGAAAAAAAAGCTGGTTTGCCTTAGCTATGTTTAAATATAACTCAATGTATATTCATATGGATTCCTATAAATTATAACAATGTTTTGATCATTGGAATTCACATCCAAGTACAAGATATTTGTGAATGCTGTGTCTAGTCATAGGTGCAAGTTACTCCTTTCTATTTTTGTCACACAAAATGTTCATGAATCTCCTTAGTCACTGCTCCGCAATACCTCTTTCAGGGGGAAACTTACTTTGAAACCAGGGAAATTTTAATTACAAATAAATTTCTATACCATTCTATTTATTATAAAACGTGTTGGGTTTTTTTTTTTCAGTTTCAAATTACTGGTTTTGTTCCCATAAATTTTTATTATTTTTATTTCAAAAAGAAATTGCCTTTATTTTACAATTTCCAGTCCAATGTTTCCCACTCTGATTCATCCATATTTTCCATTTATCAGAAAGTATTTAATACTTGAAATTCTCATCCAATGGCAGTGGGTGGGAAGACAAATACTAACAATGTTAGTTCTCACATCTCTAAGCATACAGCAGTTCATATACATAAACAACATATGTGGTGTTCCATAGAACAGAGAAGTAATGGAAGAGTCCCATGGAAGTTGATTGAGAGACCTCAGAGTTACTGAGGATAAAAAAAAAATGTGCAGGAATTTTTTTTTTTCTTCCCCTCCATCCCTCACAGTTAAGCAATGCAAAATACTACAGTACTAGTGGACAGGAAGAGTCCCAAAAAGAGGACCAAGGGAAATACTCGTTGTAGAGATCTATCAAAAAGAGTGCAAGGGTCAGGAAAAAGTGGATAGATATGTCTGAGCTGCAGCAATAAAATATCCTGATTTATGATGCAGATGCCTTGACTTTCTGCCAAAACTTGGAAATGGTTTAGAGGAAAAAATTTAAAAAAAAAAAAAAAAGGAATAAGTGTTTGGGAACACTGTGCAGGATTAATTTCTCTCCCCTGCCCCTCATTACATCTTCCAAAATACAGTCAATTTTTTTTTCTGTTTTCTCTGAAAGGACAAAGGTGGGCTGGTGGTTTTCCAGGAGATGCCTGTTCTCTTGGTGTTTGACATGGGTCTTCACTGACATGTCAGTCACCACAGCACAGGTAGACTGGTGTCTTGCTTCTGCCATGGCTACTCATTGGGCTTTGTGGCATATCCAACCTTTAAATATGGAGACAAATGAGGCATTCTACCTGAGGCTGCAGTTTCCAAGTTACATGAAGAAAAGAACTTTGAATGATGCTCTATTGAATATGTAAGCAGCTATCCTATGATTAGTATTTTTAATCTGTTAAATTAGTCAGATTTTTCCTGCTGCTGCTGCACAATTACTAATTTTGCAACAGTGCCAAACCAGCATGGCTGTTCTTTGGATATAGATTTATCTTCAAAATACAGAGAGAAATCTGAGACATGCAGTGCTTTTGAAACCAAAATTCTACTGCCTGTAGTTATAGCTGAACTTTTTTAGTTGCTATGTCACTTTCACCAACCTCCTGACCTTCATAACTGCTACTTGTGTGTTTCAAAGTATGAGAGAGAAGAAACCAAGCTAACCGAAATCTGACTTTATTTTTCTCCAATATTAAAAATTTCTTAAAGCCTACATTGGAATTAAAAAAAAAAAAAAAGTTTACAGACAGACTTTACACTTAATAGTATAGCCTTTGTAAACAGTAAACAAAAATTTTTGGTCTGTTATTTGCTCACTAGAATATTTTGATTTTTGTCCAAGAAATTGCACTGATAGGTGGAGTCAAGTTGCTAGTAGATGGACAAGTATGGACAAGATAAGGCCAGAACTTTTTCCTCTGAATGACACTTAGACCCTGGTTTAGACTTCTTAGAGATGATGTATTCTATGTAAAGTAAGGAAGACATACAGATTATGGTCACCTTGATGTTGATGCAATGCAGTCTACAAGATGGATTGGATCTAAACTCAAAGGAAAGTCAAATGAAGAGGAAGAGTGCATCAAACTAGCATGTGGAAACTGTGGGTCTAGGTCCTTGTTCTAGATTATTAAATGTGAGTTCCTATACTGTGTCTCTATTTCCTTATTTGTAAATCTGAGATTTCTCTTCTGGAGTGCTTTGAGATCTAGAGAATATCCAGGGTATTTAGACTGAGGTGGCTAATTATTGCTATTAGCTTTAATTATGACAGTTCTGGGTTGTTTATCCAAAGAGTAGAAACTGAGTGTTGTTTGGCCTGTTATTTGGTATGTCTTGAAAATCTGACATCTCTACTGACTATTGCATGAATAAATTAAGATTGGGACTTAGCTGTCCCATAGTAGTTGTGATAATTTTCAACATCTGTTTCAGACTTGTAAAATTTGGTGAAAAATATATGGAAGTGTATTTGCTACAAGCTCTAATCAAAAGCTTCACTTATAGCCTGTGCTACTTTTGTCTGAGGTATATTAATTTAATAGTCTTTAAATAACATTCATGCCACATCAGTATTATTTAAACTGTTGTGTTTTCATCTGCTGTGCCTCTCTGTGAATGTTGAGTGCCACACAAGAGCTGTAATTGCAAAATCCCTTGCTCTCTTCGACTCTGATTGCCATTATAACTGGAATAATTTGCATTTTTATGAAGACACCATTCTGTCTTCAGGCATCCATGACAGTACTTGATGTTTTGAAGATCATTTGGAAAGACACACAGAAATTATTTGCTTTTAGTAGAATGGCTCTTAACTTGCAAACAAAAACAAATTATTTGGGGCCAAAGGAAATTTAAAAAAGGTTATAAGTATCTGCAGAAGGAGCTGTTAGTACAGAGTATTTCCTGAAACTGACTTCTCCTCCAATGTTTGCAAAGATACTTTACTAGAACTTTCTTTTTCAGGCACACAGAGAAAGATTCTTGCAATCTTACCAAGCAATAAAATTACTGGTAGGGTTAGAAATTTCCATAACAGCAGGTCACCTCATCTCTCTATTCTCCCTGTTGTAGAACTACCTATTATAGAATTTCATGGGTTTGTTTTTGTTTTGTTTTGGTTTGTTTTTTTACCATTTAATCTTTGGCAGCCATGAGCTTTGACTGTGGCCTCTGAATATATGTTTAGTCTCTGGCATACTGGAATCAACAAATAAGTGATACTACATTGGAACTGCCACTGTCAAGAAAACCACTTCTTAAGAGAGCAGACTGAAACTATACAGCTAAGGCTCTAGCACCTCTTTACTAAATTCACAGTGAGAAGTATTTTGTTTCATACTTAGACTGTGTTGAAATGGGAGTGATTAAATTTGGGATAAGTTTTATCATTGTCTATAACTGACTACTCAAATGTGATTCTCCATTATCCTGCAATCATACATGTGCATGCAGAGACAATGCCTGTGTAAATGAAAAATGCACACTTCTGGCTAACTTTCAGCAATGTTTAACAGCAAATGTTGTTGATAGAATATTTCAGTTTTGTAATGGAGAAAAAATACCTCTAGGAGCCTGTAAAATAGAATCATAGATCCAGGGAATCATTTCAGTTGGAAAAGACCTTTAAGGTCTTTGAGTCTAACAGTCATATAACATTAGCAAGTCTGGTGCTAAACCATGTATATACATGTGTGTATAGGTCAGGTGGCATTTATCCAGCATCTTTTCTGTCAGAAGGCAGGTGAGTTCACAGTTCTGTTTTGGTTAGAATCAGTAATGCAGTTTGTCTGTCTCACAACCATGCCTTTTCCCCACATGTTGATTTGTTTCCCATGATGCTTTATTAGACCCCCTTATGGGGAAAGCGAACCTGATGCTCTTCTCCAGGTGCATACCAAGTATAGTCCAACACAAGCATTTGAATTTAGCAGGCTGAGCTTCAATGAGAAGTCTGCTGCCTGATCAGCAGCAAGCTATAAGGCCCAGAATAGGTTGGAGTGTATTTGGTGTGCACCTGGAGAAGAGCATGCATGTTGGTTAATCATGATTTGGAATGCCTCTAAGAGTGGCAAGGAAAATGAATATTGCTGATTCACAGTTGTGCAAGCTGTTTTTGTTAGCCTGATGCAGCTAAGGCTTAAAAGCATGGGCCTGAACCTTACACATGGTCCTCTGGACAGGTTAAATTCATGTGGTAATAATTTCCAGTACAAAAAAACACAAACAAACAAACAAAAAAAAAAACCCTACTTAAATGTAGTACAAGGAAAATGCAAATGTATGGCTTTAGCAAGAGCTTTGATTTAATAGCAGGCCAGATTGCATGTTCAGATAGACAAAACCAGAACATATGAATGCTGATGTTCTGAGGTGGCAGCTTATATCTTGCTGCTGACCAGGCAACAGATTTTGCATTGAAGCCTAGCCTGCTAAATTCAAATGCTTATGTTGGAGTGTCCATTCACTTTTAAGCCTTAGCTGCATCAGGCTAAAAAAACCAGCTTGCACAACTGTGAATCAGCAATATTCATTTTCCTTGCTGCTCTCAGAGGCATTCCAAATCATGATTAACCAAAATGCATGCATAAATGTAAGGTGCAAAACACTTTCAGCCTTAAAGGCCCTACTTAGGACTAACTTCTGAATGACTATAATCAAGCCCATTGTTTCCTCCATAGCGAAGTCTTCAAGCATGCAGCAGACTAAACGACACATTATTTTTTTTTCTGCTAATTTTATTACAGCATTGTTCTTCATGCCCTGTATAATTAAAAGTCTGTCATCATTTCTATTATGAACCTCTATTTTTGCTGGTTTATAACTGTCCATAATTTACCCTGAAAGGAAGGCTGCAGTGTGGGATCTTGTCACAATCATGGGTTCTTCTTGCACTGACTAAAAATAAAAGCTAAGTTTTTCAGAAGTGATTAATCAATTATACTCTCCTGGTTTAATTTGGTAGAAGGATTATGAATCTCCAAGACTGGGCAGGAGAATCTGTCTTTTCTTGCAAAACATGGCTCATTGGGTACCCATTTCAAAATTGATGCTTGTCTAATGAACAGTGTAAATTTGTTTCTTTTCCAAAACAAAGAAGTCACCAGAAATACAATATTTGTTGTAAGATACTCACAGCAATGTTCTGATACAAAGGAAACTTCTCTTTCCAAGTATCTTGTCTTCTGGTATTTAAAAAGCAAACAAATTGACTGAAAATATATAAAAGGACAGGTGCTGCACATAGAGTTATACAGATTAAAGACTTCCTAAATGAATACTGACAGAAACTGCTAGAAATGTTATGAAGATGCAGTCTGGCTATTTTATGATTGCTTCTTGCACAACTACTGATTTTGTAATGGCATATTGTGAAGCCTTATAATAATTTGATAGAATTTCAATTGGTCCTTCTAGGCCTTTCTTTTATATTCTTCTTTGGCAATGAAAGCAGGAACTATTATGCAAAGAACACAATCTACTGTCTCTTGTGACCATGACACAGCTATAAAATGTCCATTCTTTGTAGACCATGACATTTTAAAATGCTTGTGATTTTCCTAGCTCTTTTCTGTTACTGTGCATATCCTCCCACATCTCAGTAATGCTATAAATGCTACCATTGTTTTGCATCATAGCTCCAAGCCATCCCTTTTCTTAGGGGAACTGAACTGGATCCAAGGTAAGGATATTCCTATTCTTCAGAGAAATTGACAGGGCCAGTTCAGCTTTACATCTCTTTGCAAACCCATTCAGTTGCTTTACTCTCCTTCAGCATCAAATCAATGTTCCTAAAACATCTGTGGCACAGTGCACAGCAAGTGATCACAACATTGGCCATAACTATTGTCCTTGAAGGTAACAGAGGGGGAAACAATGAGTATTGTGCTGAAAAGATGGGGAGAGAGGTGGAGCAGGATGGGGACCTGTACTATTCTCTTGCCTGCATGTGAGTGGAGGAAATTCATGTCTCTATGTGATTTCAGTGCACTGCCTAGTCCTGACCTGAACTGCTTCATATTGCTGCACAGTATGAAGTGCTGCAAGAGGGACAGATATACCAGGCAGAGAAGTACCAGTTAAGGAAATTCCATATTTAGATCAGAACTTCATGCTGTTAAATCAATAAACACTTAAGGGTGTGTCTGGGTCACCCAGTTCTGAGATATGGGCATGTATGTGTTCAACATTTGACACACATTTTCCTGAATATGTGGAACATTTTTTTTTTTTTCAAGAATCTTGAGCATATGTGGCTTAAGAACTGCTTAAATACTTTGAGCTGGTGCAGTCACAGAGAAACTGTGAATTGAAATGCTTGCCTTGTTCAGGAGTCCTTGAGTTCTCAGTTCCGTGCTGAACTGGGATGTGCACTGTTCATCATGTCTGTGCACCTGGACTTTGTAAGGGAAAGGCTCCCAGAGAGGCCACCTGAATCCAGGGATGCTTGAGAGCAGCACAACACTGTTCCATGTGCCTGGCAGAAGAGGGATGGCTGGTCGAGAGAGATGGTGTAGAACCTGCAAACAGTTTAAGGTCAGGTACATTTGGTCCCTTCAGTGACTGCTACTCCATATGGATCCTAAACATTATTGGCATTGATTTAAGTCCATAACTGTTGCAGAGAATTCTCAGGAACAGTTTTAGCAGAAACATGAAAATGCTGGCATCTTTTTTAATTTGGTGACTGCTCTATATATTTTATTGCTAATAGATGCCTCTCTTGAATTTCAGACAGTAAGGAAAATATCACAATTTCTCTTTTTCTTCTCCTTCTTCCCTTTTGATGGCTTCTGAGTGTCTTTGAATGAAGGCTTGGCTGCATAACTAGCCCTGCATTAACCACATAAGCATCTGTGTATGGAATAGCAATATTTGAAGGTCTCCTATGCACAAGAGAGGATTAAGAACAGATTAAGCCCATTGATTCCACTATTCCCCTAGTGTGCATTTCATCTAACTATTCCATTATATACTTGGAACATTTGTGATTCAAGTTTGTATTATAGATGAACGTATTACAAGCAGATAGAAAGAAAGCAACTATTAAAATAACATTGGATCGCTTCTCTTGCTTGCAAAGAAGCCCCCCACCACACCACATGATCTTTTATCATGCATTCCAGAAGCAGTCAGAAATATTTTTAAGTATCATGTCTTCCCAAACCAAGATTTCCATGGAAAAGTAGGAAAGAACCCTGTAAGAAGCTGAAAGAACATAGAACGAGAAAGCAAAATAATTCCATCTGGAACTTAAAATTTGATTTTGGTGATCAGAGGCAGGCCTTCCAATGTGTTTCTGATCTAAGTTTTTTCAGCTGATGGTTGTTGAAGGAGCTCAGTGTCTCAGTGATGTTCCAGATCGGTCAGGATTAGCCCTCTGGGTTTAGGTGACTGCTTGTATTTCCTTTTATTGACGGAGGATGATCTAGATTTATGAAATTTGAATTTTCTTCATTTTCATCCCTACATTAACTGACAATACTGACATTGCTTGCTTTCAATGCACATCACCAGCTTGAAAACATCTCCTTTGATAGCATGCTGTCCTAAATTCCACTTACAGACACAGGGCTATAACGCCTGTCCTGCAATTAGACGCTGAGGGAATTGGGGCTGTTCAGCATGGAGAAGAGAAGGCTCAAGGGAGACCTCATAGCTCCATTTCAACATCTGAAGAGGCCCTAGAGGAAGGCTGGGGAAGGACTGTTTAGAAGGACCCTAGTGATATGACAAGGGGCAATAGTTTGAAACTGGAGCAGGGTAGATTTAGGTTGGACATCAGGAGGAAATTCTTCACAATGAGAATGGTAAAATACAGGAACAGGCTGCCCAGTGACGTGGTGGAGGCCTGGTCCTTGGAAACATTCAAGATCAAATGTGGCCCTGGGCAGCCTAATCCAGTTGGAGGTGTTCCTGTTTCCAGCAAAGGTTCTTGGACATGACATTTGAGGGTTTGTTCCAACCCAGTGCAGTCTGTGAAGCTATAATTGCATTCGACTTGTAGTTGTTAACTAAAAATATAACATCACACTTGTTGTGTTCTCCATCCTTATCTTCTTCCTCTCACATCTTAAGTGTTCCCTTTATATGTTGTCTCCTTACTGTGTTCTTGTTCATATAAACAAGAACTTCAAAAATGAAGGTAACCACCTTCTAAAGGCATGGCTGTAAGCTGCCAAACAAAGGATGTTCTTTCTTCCTGAAAAACATTTGTGCAGGGTTTGAATTGACTCTTGTTTTCCTCTACCTTAGCTGATGAAATACGAACATTTGGTTAATATGACCTTTGATGTGACTATACCAAAAGAGTGGTGAGGAGGATGACTAGAAGGAAATAGCAGGAATGCATCTAAGGCTTCTAATTTTTCAGCTTTTTTCAGATTTTATTCTAAGAAAAATGCTCAATCCCTCTATTAAAATTAATATATGAACCATAGTCACTAAAATAGCTGTGATAATTTGAAGTTTGACTTGATTAAGTATGACTGTAGTTTACTTGAAAACAAAGACTATCATTGTCAGTTAAAGCTTTCATAAAGAGAAAGATCTAGAAGATATTTTGGGACATTTTTTTCTTGTTATCTTTTTAGTACTTCTAAAAGGAAACCTCTGGACAAGCCCGAATTACAGGCTTCAGAGAACAAAATTTCTTGACAGTTATTCTTTTTCCTGGGCTTTCAAACCATAATGAGGCTTTTTTTTATAAATTACTGTATTTTGTATGTATGCTAAGAGCAGATAGAGAGCACCATGTGTCCTTTCGACTCTGCAGTGCATCCTACCCAGTCATCACCGTTTGCATGCCCTTTCTTAAATAAAATCCCAACTCACTGTTCTGATTTAAATGACCAACCCTTAAAAAGCACTGAAGGAAACTTTCAAATCATGCTGATTAAACTAACAAGCCTGCTTGCTGTATTGTTTTAGCAATATTTATTTTTATTTAAACTGTACTGCAAGGCACTACCACATGGGGAGCAGGCAAGATGTTTGCTGGTTGCAGACAGAGACTCCAATGTAGCATTACAATATGCTAACAGCTGAACTACTTCTGCAGCGGTACAGCAAAAAATTGTGACTCAATCATATTTCCTTCCTTGCTGCTCTTAGCTTGAGGAGAAGTGTAAATTAGCTCTTATTGTCCTTTGAGGAGCTGATTTGCTAAGCAGTCTGTGATAGCAGTGTTTATTGTGACTATAAACAATAGTTTCTTAGCTGACAAAATGACCTACTCCACTGAAAACAAAGGGTGTGTTTAACTGAAGTGCCCATGAAACGTAATTTTTAAAAAGGTCTCTTATTTAATTTCCCCAGGCTCTATTACTAATAATACTATTTGTTTTAGCAAAAAAGAAACTTTAATTTTTTTTTCATCTAAACAGAAGAAACCTTTCTCCCAGAGCATGTATTTAATAACTGTTCTACCTTCTTAAGATGTCATTTAGTGTCATTTACAGTCTGCTGCCCAAATCCCCTGCAAATAGTAAAGCAGGGGTTAGATATTTACTTTTCACTGGTTTTAAATAAAGCCTTGTTTAATCCCTAAGTGAAAGACTTGGCCTTCTCTAGGAAAAGGAACTGTTAATAACTGTGAATGTGCAACTTCTGTATCACTGGAAAAAGGTCTTCACTACTTGCCACCTTTCCTGTTCCTCTCGCTGTAGGCGTATAAGGAATGGGGAAGTTAATTTGCTTGTCAGCCAAACTGCTATATACTTTGGCTGCTGGTAGTCTAAAACAAAAATACTGAATTTTTTTGTGTCTGGCTACTAAGCAGCTAGCAACTTCCATAAACTAGCAGCTCTTCTGTTTGGTACGTGTTTGGAGCTAAGTCTCACACCCTGGAAGGATTAGAACACATTCAGGTGGCCCAGATCTATTAAGCACATGTTTTATTTGGAAAAGGTGCCACAGTGTCTCTCCTTTCCCAGCATAACAGAACAGTTGGCAACCTTTCCAGTGATATAAAGAGATCTTTTAAAACCCATATGCCTACATAAACTCTTAACATCTTTGACTTAGAGGAATCATGTTATAAAAAAGAATAGGGTGCATACGACTTCCTGACTTTTCCCCTGTGATTCCTAGTACACCAGAACAATTCTGTCTACAAATGTTCTTTGAGAACTTACACATTTTCATGTTATTTCAAGCAGAGGGAAAGTAGCATTCATTAAAGCCAGATATAGTAAATGCTCTGGGATTTGCTTGTTGGCACTTAAACTCCTGATGAAGTGCTCATTGGAACGCCAGTCAACACATTCCACTCTTTGCAAGCCTAAAGTCATCAAACTTTAATACAGAGGCACATTTCCCAGAAACAACATTACATGAAAATACCCAATTCAAATTAAAAATAAAAGAGCTGGATTCAAAAAACCAAGTTAAAGAAACCTCAGGATGAAATGACAGTCAATAAGAAAAGTAATTCTGTGATTATGTGATTCTGTAATTTACTAAAATTAGCTAACACCCCATATCCATTTGCTTTAAGCAGCTGATTCTACAAGTGGCAAAGTGTTCACAGAAAGGCAACTTTCAGCACAATGCAAAATAAACTGTGCTCCATGGAGACTAAATAAAAGCAGAAGAATTTTTTTCTATGGATGCAAACCCATCTTTCAGGGGCAGCCCCTGCTTAGCAGTTTTCTCTCATCGGTACAAATGTGACTTTTAAACCCACATACTGTGTGGCAACACACTTTACAATTTTCCTCTAAGTATTATAATTAAGAAAGATTTAGTACTTGTTTAATCTAACATAACTCATTCAGCAAAGTGTGATGATGTAGGCACATCTGTATATCTACATGATAAAAAAGCCTAAAAATACTTGTATACATGATAAAAAAAATCTAAAAATACTTGTATAAAAGACAAAAATTGGCTTTTGAATACACAGCCCAGTCCTGGCTTCAATTGCATGTTTCAGCATAGAGCATTATGGACTTGGTTTTAGCTGCATGTGTGTGACAACCTAATTACAAAGTAAAGCTTTTAACCAAATGGCCTGGTTCTAGCACTCACAATGGAGTGAATTAGGAATACTAATGTTAAACAGAAAGGATCTGAGCTGGGGCAAAAGCTTCTTGAAATGAGAATTTTGCTTAAAATTTGTTGTCTGTTTCTCTCTATCTGAAAGGAAAATGTGTTAAAATCCAGGTTGGCAATCTCTAGTTGGCTTTTGACATTTACACTACTCATTTACTGGTTAAAATATGATTCTTGGCTGCAAGAAACAAATGCTGATACTGTGGTTAGGCCTTTCAATTTGTTACATGAACTGAGAAGATCCAAGACAATATCTAAATTATGTATGTTCCTGTATACCTAGTTTCCCTGCAGGGAAATTCATTCTAAAAAGAGAGCAAAACCAAATTTTGCATTGTAATTATTGCACTGCACTTCTCAGATGCTTGCTGGAAAGAAAATACTACATACAAATAAATACACTTGTCATCCATACATGGTTAATATAAAACAGAGGAGAAGAATTTCTAAGAGATGAATAATAGCCTCACCAGTGGGAGCTCAGAAATTGGAAGGTGCCCTGAGTGGACTAAAAATTGTTTCTCCTCTCAGCTGATGCTGGCATTTAACAGAAGTGAGAGGGAAAACTAGCTTCCACAGTACTAGTAAGCTTACTTTCCTTCAATAAGTGCACAAAATTGTCATTAGTAGAAATCAGGTACCCATGCATGAAAAGATAATTTGGTCTATACTGCACTTTCAGTCACTGTTTTAGCATACTTCAGAAGATACTCATTTTACTCTATTAATCCTTGGCTCAAAATTGATTTTTTTGTTTTTCCTCAATCTAAAACTTCTGCTTGCATTTCTGGAAAGATTTAATATGAGACAAGCTCCTTCCTCACAGAGATAATTCGCTTCTTTCTGTCAGGTTTTCACAAGCCTAAAAGACTGTTTATTGCTACACACATAATACTTGCCTTACCTAATTTTCTTTGCACCTTGATGTGGCAGAAAGGCACAGTGCTAATTGAGCAGTAAATACTTTGAGCTATTCTGGTTTCAGTCATACATAAAGTCTAACTCCATTTAGAGGAGATGGAAAATATTAGTGAGTATATTCAAATTAACTGAGGTGCTTTGGTGGCCAAGCTTCCAGTCATGAGTGTTTTTGATAAGCAAACAGTTCTCACATGGTTGTGGTACTTTCACATTGTCATACTCAAGAAAAGAGTGTAAAAGCTGCATAAAGGCATACTAGTGTTGTCACTGAACAAATGTTTACTTCAGTATAAACAGGTTTATACCAACGATTTGCACAATGAGATGTGTATAAATTATTAAGTTCATACAGTTCATGTGTTAAATGATCCCTTTGTTTAAAAGATAGAAACCAATCAAAGACATTTTGTCAATGTTGGGTAACAGATCTCTGAAATGTCAGAATTTTCTCCCACACCCTCTGATCTAAGGAATAGTTGTATCTACTCTAATGTGGTCTTGAGATTGACATATAATTGTCTAATCCAAAAGAGGATCTAAGCGTAGCTATAAATGCAAGTCATTCTTTTTTCCTGATAATCTGACAAAATAAACTCTATTAGATAGTTAAAGTTTGTTGTGATTTTTTCCCATGTGTTTTCAGTTGAATCTGTGAAGCACCTACTTTTGACTGTGGTGTATTTAAGTTCCTCTAATATTTATGAGTATCAGTGAGTTGAGAGTATCTCCCAGGAGGAGGAGAGAGATCAACAGTTTAACATTTGAAGTACATCTTTCACATTCAAGATTACAATAGCTGACCCACAGCAGGTGAACCACATGGTTAAGGTCTAGCAGCCTGGAGCATTATTTATTACCTGAGCTCTCATAAAAGCATGGGAGGTGGCTTTATACACTAGGGCCACCCACAAGGCATAATCTAGGTATTCTGAGCTTCTTGTAGAGGAAAAAATTGCAGGCTTCTGTTGTGTAATGCTCTGTGATGTCTGAGCTGAAGACCTCATCTAGCCTTTTGCCTATGAATTTTCTTTAATGAGAACTAGAAGCATGATGCTATATGTGATTCCAGGTCTGTGCTAGTTCTGCCACAAGAGCTTTATGACAGATAGTAATCTGAAAACCCTCTCAGGAACTTCTGAATGGTTTCAGTTTACCTGTCCATTGCTTCTGAACCACCACTGGTTTTATTGTTCTGATGTGTCATTCTGAATTTTGATTTATTTAATTGTGTTTCTTGGAGATTTAAAGACAAAAAGCACAGAGCTACTACAAAGCCAGCTAAAAGCAACACAAATCTTTCCATTTAGATCCATGGAGTTCAGATTAGGGCCTAGAAGTGTCATTCCTACTTAACTTGTTATCAAGGAGCCTTTTCAAGCAAAACATTTTAGTTTGTGATTCATTTTAAGAGTATTTAAACCCTGTATTTTGAAATCGTTGTGTTTGCCATTTATGAAAGTGTTGACACTTGAGATTACTGTCAGGAGAGGTAGATAAGGTAAAGCTAAAAAAAAAATGTTAAGGTTTTAAAATATAAATATCTGTAATGGTTTAATTTCAAATAAGAAATAAAGTTATAATGTATATATATTTTTTTAGAGTAGAGTTTATAGTTAATAATTGAAACACAAGATTAAGTTCTGATGTTTTGAATCAGTATTTTAGCATTTCTTTTCCTGATGATTGTGATCAATGATGTTACTTTTTAAACAATATATGCTTAATAAAAGCTTTTTGTCAAGGAAGAATTGACATTAAATAGCATTGGTGTTACAGTTGTTGATCTAAAACAAAATTTTCTGACAGAGGATAAATACCTTACAAGGTTTCAGTAGGAAGTCATGTATAGAGTTTTTCAATGTCTAGACACACATTGATGCTGAATATATAATGAAACAACAGTTGTGATTATAAGCTGTTATCTAACAGCAGTTCAACTTTATAATGGACATTTAGATTTATTTAGTTAATCCAGTCTTCTAATGGTGCATATATTAGTGAAGACAAGTAAATATGAAATTTCCACGCTGGAAGTACCATTACATTGCCGTTATCTCTAATTAAAGTAGCTGATTATTTAGCAAACAGTGAAAAAGAAGTCTATTCTTATCCTCAGTGTGGTAAATCTCAAGCTAACCTCTTCAACAGACAAGAAAAAATGATGCACAGTTGTGATGTATTCAGGGGAAGGCAGAGCTCTCAACAGCTATCAGAAATCTTTTCAGGAAAACCTATGTATTTTAAGAATAGAACAATATAATTATAATCTTCATAGTGAAGGCATGTAAACAAAATTCATAGGAGTCTTCAATTTTCCAAAAAAAATGCCTTTCACAGTAAAAAATAGGTTTTGAATTTAAATAGATGTGCTTATGTGATAACATAGGGTATGGGCATATTTTACACTGACTGCCTATGATATTGTTGAGTATTTTGAGTAACTTCTTTTCAAAGAAATCTTCTCTCACTGATATGACCTGCTACAGTTATACCTCAAGCTAATAGTACTTTTGCCTACAAATAGAATGAATGAAAAATGTATTAATGGGTATTGTAAAATCCACCTTTTAATTTAGTTTCTTTGGATGGCTCACGATAGTTTGAAGTCTTTAAATCACAAGTAGATAGCATTCGAAAGGACATTATAGCTCCACAATTACAAGCACAAAGTAAGAACTCCTGGGTGATGTTCTTTGGCCTGTGGGAGGCATGAAGTTGGAGTAGATGATGGTAATTGCTCCTTTTAGCTGCCACATCTATGAATCTAAAGTACTTTTTCTAAAATCCTGAGGGGAGTGAAGAATAGATGGTCATCAAGGAACAGTGGTTTCTGTTAATGCAGCCTTCTAGCTACTGTTTCTGATGGCAGCTCTCTATACAGAGATCACCATTCTGCTTCTTTCTATCAAGTGAGAAAGTGATTAAAAACTTCTAGCAATACCAGTGATAGTCAAGATATTGACTTTAGCTAAATGAGAGGTAGGGCAAGTTACACCCCAATATCATTCTATCTTTTCATTTTACTACTCATCCTAAAAGTCATTTTGCTAAAGGAAGCAGGCCTATTACAGCTGGTGATTTATTCAGAGGAGCTCATTCTAGTTCCCTTGTGGCTATCTTCAGGTGCTTAAGGCATATTTCCCTAACCACTTTTATTCTTGGTGAAATCTTTTTTCTCTCTGTCTTTGCCTCTCTTGTCAGGAAAGGATCAAATTCTCTCACCTTGAAACAAGCTTGTTCTACTCTTTTTATGCAATCAGGGGAGACAGATGCATCATTTAGATATTCTTACAGGTAATCAGGAAGGTAATTGCTAGATTAGCTGCCATTGCAGATTTCTCTTCAGATGCAGTCTTAATTCAAAAAAGGGTGACTCCCTGACCTCTGCGGAATTAATAATCACAAAATACACTTAGAAAAATCTTTCCATCTTCAGGTAGGGGTTTCTCAGATGTCAACCTTTCTAGCAAAACAATAATATTAAATTTTTCTTCTCACTTATTCTTCAATCTTTTGAGCTACCTGTGAAAGCTTTTTGAAGTTATTCATGACTTCTCAGCAGCCCTTAGATAAATCCAGATAATTTGAGAAATACTTTCCACTAAAAGCAAGTTCCTTGGATATTATTGTTCATTTTCAAAACAGATAAAACCTGAGCAAATTAATGAAAGTTGAAGCAAGAAATTAAATTGAATCTGTCAAAGAGATTAATTCCCAGTTGGGATGTAAACATATCCTGAAGGATGGTTAGAGAGTCCCTAGTGAAACAGTTCTTTTGGGAAACAGTGTTGGCAAATTCCAAACCCTTTTGTGGCAATAAGTCTTTGGTTTGAAATACGATTTCACAAAATTAAATCAGAATGGAACACTTAGATAACTTGGATATATCATTTGGAAGCTCAATGGAAATTTTAATTTAACTGAAACATGAATTTAGACCTTGTTCTTTGTAATCTAAATATGGATTTGAGAATTACCTTTTTTTTTATTAGCCACTTCTGTATCCCAGATGTCCTGCAAACAAACAAAAAAAATGACCTATACAGCTGTATTCTCTTTTCTGTCCTTCTTACAGTAAAATGGCAGTCTACCAAGAAGTGTGCATTTGCAAACAGAGAGGTGAACAAGTAATTCTTTAGCTGCCAGGCTGCTGATTTCTGGATGCTAAGTAAGCCTTGGGGAGATGCTGGAATGGCATGCTGTTCATGAGACAGCCTCAATTTAGAAATGGAGGCAACTAGCAGCAGGACAGAGCAAAAAGTCTCTCTGAGATTCACACCTACTTTTTAGGGGATTCTGTCTCCCATAATATTCCTTACAAGAAAGTATTAAGCTGCATTGCACAACAAGATGTAAGGGCCATGTTGGAAAGAAGAATCAGCATCTCTCCAAGAACATTTAGGTATGGGAGGGGAAGGTGCCATATACGTCTACTTCTCACCCCTTTCTGGGATTTTGGTCTTGTTATCACCCAGCTCAGAATTATTATGAACCTTTTCAGTATCACTCAAGCTGTACTCTGGGTGCTGGAGTCTGGGCAGCCAGCAGGAAGAGGCAGTACATTTGAACAGTCATGTCATTCAAATTTCTTGGTTGACACTTTGCTGATTCCTGCTTAGCTTGAATCTCCAGGCAAGAATGTGGAGATGTAGCATATCTAATCCATCCTACACAGCAAAACAACGTTCATGTATCAGTAATCAAGACATGCAGCTGGAGTTCATGGTCTGCCTTAGAGCTTGAGCTGATCAGGGTGAGAACCAAATGATTCCAGCTGCGCTTGATGCACTCATGTGGCACACCAGGATCAGTGAGCACATATGTACAGTTCCTTCTCACAATAAATATGCTGGAAAGCTTCTCTTCATAATACACTAATAGAACAAACTTATGAATGTTGCAATAAAAACCTCAGGAGCTCTTGTAAAAGCTCTACAGGGAAACAAATGCTGATTCCCCCCCTCCCCCACCCCCACCCCCCCCCTTAGGATTAATTCTCACATTTCTCATTTATTGAAAAACAATAATATTCATAGAACTGACACACACTTGCAGTAAACTGTTATTGACTTTTAGCAAATTCTTCAGCTGCATTTCAGTGTTAAAGCCATTTATTGCTTCCTATGAGTGTGTTCTGCATTGAGGAGCATTTTGTGTTGAGAATGGTGCCACTTATGTTGTGGGAGGAAATGACTCTGGGTAGCATGAAAATGTAGTCAGTTTAATCAGATAAAATGTTTTCTTTGGTGACAATTGATTCGCCCATTTCCCCACCCCTCAATATCAGCATTTACTAAGAGGCTCTTTGAACAAGGAGGAAGGTGGAGAATAGTCATGAAAATAATAGACATGCTCATAATGTAAAAAAACCCAAAACTAACACACAATCAAAAAACACACACAAAAAAACACCCAACAAAAACCCAAACCAAAACAAACAAAAAACACAACAAAACCCAAACAAAACTCACAAAAAAACCCAAAATAAAACAAACCACCCTATTCCCCCTCTTCCTCCCCCCCCAAAAAAAAAAAAAACCAAAAAACCCCCAAACCAACAAACAGACAAAAAAACCTAACTAAAGTCCAAAAACCCAAATCTTTTAGAACAGTATGGAAGAAACCGGTTCATGTATAAATCTCTAGTATGTTTGTGAACTGTCAATATATGCTAGCTCCTAGTTTATAGCCTGACCTAACGCTATTCTGTTTTTCTGTTTATTGGTGTAGGGGAAAAAAAAAAAAAGTTATGTTTCTTCTTGCATACAGCATCTGCTTGGGTTTCATTTAATACACTTAGAAGTGATTTAGTTCTAATAATCTGAGATGACAAGTACTCTATGGGTTTTCTGTTGGCATTAATAGGATTTAATCAAAAGTAAGATACATACTGACAGAAAGGCAAGAATTAAGGATCACAAAAATAACATTTGAAATGGTTCTTAAATTGATATAAAGCTTAAAAAAAAAAAAAGCTAGAGAAAAAAAATCTAAGCAGTGGGGGAGGGGAAATGAAATGTACTATTTGGCTGTAAAAGTACTGTTGTGAAAAGAAATTAAAGGCATAGTCCTAAAGCCATCACAAGTACTGAGAGTAGGAACAGATGAAATAAAAATGGCAATAAACAGTTTTATGAGATCTCTTAATACAGGAGAGAAATGCCATAATACTAGAAAGAGGCCACAGCAGTTCTAATATGTGAGAAAGAAAAGCAGCAAACACAACAGAAGTTCGAGATGCATTATTGTAACTTCAGCTTTGGGAAAAGCTTGGGAACACTTTGTAGAGATGAAGTGTGGGAGCCACTAAGGAAAGCACAGAGGAGATTCACTTCATGTTCCCTTTTATTTCTTTCTCCTCCATATTTGAGCTTTTCAGATAAACTCTCTAATAAAAAATAATAAAATTAGGCTGTTTTACAATTCCTTAGTTGCTGTTAAATCTGCACAGATTTAAGGAGAGGAATCCATCTGTTGAACTAACAAGTAGGTGACTTTTTTTGCAGTAAATAAAGAATCAATCTTTTTTCACTGAGGAAAGAAAGCTGAAGGGTGAATGGTATTGGTGCCTGCTAAATATGAGAGGACTACGTGCCATAGAGTATTCAATTTATGTAAGTTATTATCTTTGCATTTATACTCATGAACAAAAGTATGATATCCAGATGAACAAATAGTTCACAAGAGTAAATAAAGGATGAGTAATAACAACTTGTATACCTGTGCAATGGAAAAGATGAATAACTTCCTCATCTAACATGGGCCACAACAAAGTTCTTGGTAAACAAAGATTTATTCTTGTGGAAGAGTAATAGAGGGCAGATACATGAATTTCAGTAGAGAAAAAATGGGAGTATTTCACCTTAGTGGGAAAGGATTTTTTTTTTTTAATTGTGGAAGGACACTTGAGTGTCTAACATCAGAAGACAGCTTTTCAAGGAGTGGCATTTACACAAATTTAGTGTCTTTCAGAATCAGACAGTAAATGCTACTGCACCCTGTGACTAAAGGTTTTGGGACATTCAGTTTCTGTGTTTTTACTATTTCTACACCAGCAATAGAATAAATCTTACTCACTAGTACAAAAAAAGTGGGGGGAGAACAGAAGACAAGGGCTAGAAGTATGAATCAAAGTTGTGGTATTGTGTGATTTTTTTGCTGCTTTGAAGGAAACTATTATTTTAGCAAAATTGTGGAAGAAAGTGGTCTTGATGATCCATGTTTTGCATAGTTTTTACTCAGGAGAACATAATTAAGACTTCAATTTATATATGGTCAGACAAAAGTGGCTTGCTCACCATTTATACCTTTCAACAGCCTGTAATCCTTAATAGATTTCCTTTAAACTGTTGATTCATCCCACTGGAATTTATTTTTCTGCTATAGGCCTGTATTAGCTATTTCAGAAGCATAACTTCTAAAATTCAATTGAATTAATAAGTAATTGTATAGAACTCAGTTGCACAAGCTGTGCTTCTACTGTCTTCCTCCTGCTAGAGTAATACAATAGGATGTGAAAAATCTAAACTAAAACTTTATCATTCTGTACAGTTTGGGAATACTCTCACAAGAAAGACCTATCTACATTAGTGGAGAATAAAGGATCTTAAATAGCATTATTTCTTCACCCATACAGAGGACTGTAGGAAGACAGAGATGTAAAGAACATACAGATGGATGCAGATTAAATTTGGAATGTGATTAGATAATCTTTTATGCTAGAACACTTTGGTTATACTCTACCCTTTAGTTCAGAGGCAGTATCTGATGACAAACATGGTGCTAATTCCTTGGAATTAAAGGTCAACTATTTAGCTGTACTGCTTGCTGTGAACTATTTCATTCTGTTTGTTCCATCTTACCTCTGCTAGTTCAACAAATTCTTAGTAGACTTGTTAAATATTTATTTATTTATTTTTTACTTAGACTCAAAAAGCAGTCCTGGATTAGTTTGGAAGTGGTATGGTTTCATCTTTCAGTTAGTTGTCCCAGGCCTGTTCAAGCAGAAAATGAGAGCTCACTCATTTGGGCATTGATTCAGGGGTCACTGCCTGAAAATTGCCTCAGTACCTACAGTTCTCTGTTACTGCAGCCATGTCATTTTGCTGTCAGTATAGAAAGATGAAGTAGTATAAAAAAATATCAGTTTAAAAAAATGTCCTTGATGCATTCTGTGCATTTCAGTGCCATGCAAAATAACTGATAGGGAACTGCTCCCTCTCTAGTAATTGCATTTCTTCTGGATTTCATCTGGAAGTAAAGGGTCTTTTTTATACTGTGATTAAGGAAAAAGGTTTTTAGCTTTGTCACCTCTGAGCTAAATCACACAATATACTTTATTCAATTTTTCTGAGACTGAGATGGGAAAGTGGTTATTTGGTATCTCTGTATTTGTTAATTGCAATGTGAAAATCGCAACTTCCTGATCTATGTTTTCTTTAATTCTCCAGGAAAAGGCTTCATTTTCATAACTTGTAACCTCAACATTCTCATTAAGGTCTATGAAACAGAAGGCAAGGCACTCAGAGCTTGACAGCAGGCAATATTCAGACTCTGTGGCACAGAGATTAAAGCACCTACATTACTGCGTTTTGGAGCAGGGCACTTTTTCAGTACTCAGTGGAAAAAGGGAAAGGTTTCTCATGTTCCCAGAATATTTATGCATTCTTGAAAATTCTGAGAATTATTCTGCAGTTCTGGTGCTGTCCTGCTGCCTGTTCCTTGGGTTATCTGCACTCAACAGCAAACAAATAATTGTGCCTGCTCAAAGCAGTTAAAGAAGTTCATTTGATAGCTTCTTTATACACATTTGTATTCATGATGCATGGCTTCATCCAAAACTCTCTCTGGATGCAGAATGAGCAGGGTTATTTTGGTTTTGGTAATAGCAGCTGGGCTGGGCACAGGATGTCAAGAATTTCCATTACACTTCTGGCAGTAATTTGAACATGAATATATCTAGTAGTAGGCAGCATGGAAGAGCATAGAAAGCACCAAACCCCATGGACTTTCTCATAGGTATTGGTCATCATCCGGTAGTAGATTATTTAGTCCTGAAAGCAGCTTTACCTAATGCTGAAAGAAGCAACCTGTGGAGTACATGATGAAAAATACAGATATCTGACTGAATTCAATCAAAACCATTCAACTGAATGACTCCTTTCCTGTAGAGTTTAACTGTGTATCAGCTACTAAGTCAGGCAGGCCTTTGGTCTGATGCAGCACAACTATTCTTGTATGTTTAGGCAGGCAGGCTGTTGAGTGCTTAAAAGTTAGCACAGCAGCTTGCTGTCTAGAAACTGAGCTTCAGAGCCAAGGAACAGAAAACGGCATGAACCTGAAGGAGATCACAGACAGGTCTCTGTTACACATACAGAAGTGGTTCTAACTTCATAGGTATATATTTTCCATGTGGCCAAGACCCAAAGTATTCATTCAAGACAGTCATGACTTCTGAGTTTGGTTTGGGTTTGTGGTTTTGGGCTTTTTTTTCCCCCATCTCTCTCATTAACATTTCTTGTAGCATTTCTGACTAACAGTAGAATCTTGGTGTTTGTGAATGATCATAAAGTTGGTGTGGTAACATGAAATCAATGATATGAAAGGAAGCTGCTGCAAAAAGTTATTATCCATCTATTTTAGAGTCAATTGCCCATTGGCCAAACTATTAAAGTGCTTGATTCTATATTTGAGAACGAGAGAGACTTCTTGCAACTTTCACTATGACAGAATTTTAGAATAATCTTATAATGTGACTTTTCTGTTTGGATCTCTGCATAAGCAATTTGCATGTAATATACTTTTTAAGTAAAAAATGACAGCGCTCCAATTACATCCAGTGTCATTCTGTGTAGATGCTGGTCTATAGAAATGTTATTAACTTAGGTCCAAGGATTCATTTTAATGAGCTATCAAAACCCTTATCATTATTCCCTTCTTCATGACTCATTTTGGTAGGTTAACCTTTTAAATCAAGCTACTGTAATTCCAACAAAACACTTGGGCACTGAGATTCTGTTTCCATTGTTTGGTTTCCAAAATCAAGTCAGAAGGTTTATGACTAAACAAACAGGGAATAACATGTACCATATGATGTAAGATCAGTTCTTTGTTGCAGGTTGACCTGCATGACCTTGTTAAAATGAAATGTGAAGGGCTGGTTCCCAATACCACAGTTGAAAGGCAAAAGTACTTCATATTGCCATGATAATAGAATTGAAAATACTAAAGAAGGATTTTAGAGATAGGAACAAGACTTACAGCTGTAGCTGGAGAATGCTTGCTCCTGCTTTGTTAGTTGGCTGCTTAGAACTTTGTGCAGGAACCTGAGGGCTCAATACAAAACTTTTAAGGCAGGTGGGTGTAGTCTTTGGGAAATTTTTCTGCTGGAGGCTTCAGGAGATGTATGATAACATTGCTTTACACCTCCACTAGGACAGGATAAGAAGAGCTGAGTTTCAGAGGCAACAAGAGATTTTGTGTTAGCAAGAAAAGATTTCTGATTACTAGGGCTGGAATAAGAGACTAGAATCTCCACTACTGGTCTTTGTCCCCCCACACACACTTCAAATAATATCATTCACAGATCCTGCTGCCTGAGGAGCAAAGGCTTGGCTCAGAGGACATTTCAAGGACTCTTTCAGATACACTTCCATAGATGTCTCAGCAGCACTAATAGTCCTTTGCTTGCCTAATGATTGCCCCAAACATTAATCTTCATATTATGAATGCTAATTCTCTCATGAGATAAGCTGCTGAATAAGAAATTTGAACTTTGCACTGGTAATGATATGGCTTGAATATTCCCTGCCACAGGTTCTGAACTACTACTTATTGCAGCTATGTTTCAGGCAACTCATTGGCTGCTATACCTATTGTACTAACTTGCCAGGCCATAGTCACTCATGCACTGAAGTCAAAGGTGTCATCTAACTCATTGTGCAATAACAGAAGCTGACACTGCATATTTACAAGTTTTAAGTCAGTAGAGGGTGACTGTGTCTGTTTATTACTCCCATTAGATGGGTTATGACCTTTAAGCTGGAGGGTAAAAATATTTTGTGCTACTAAACTTGAAGGGGCTTAGCAGAAGTGCTAGAACCTACTAAACTGAAGATGAAAGGTGAGTATCCAAAGTCAGATGCCCAGATGAATGGCAGAGACAATCTATATGCTAAGGAATCTAAATAAAATACTTAGCACCTCAAAATACTAAGATTTCTCAGTGTGAAAATTATAGATTCCCAGCATTTTGTTTTTTAAAAAGGCCCCAGTGAAGTGCACAAAGTGTTTTTAATCACCTGACTTTAAGTATTTTAATCTAAAGTGTAATTAAAAAATCATTCTACTTTCCCACTTTCTGCAGAACAGCTCACTTTTCATAACTAGACCCTAAAATCTTAAGAACCCTTATTTTGTATATTTTTCCCATTCAGTAATGATTAAGAACACTTGTCTTTCTTTATGAGAACAGAATTTAATAAACATTTCTTTATATATAGCTCTCATTACTATATAAATGAATTCTATTGAAATTGTGTTGTGCTGTTAACACAGAACAGTTTGTCAAGCCTATCTTTATTATTTGATTATAAGGACATTTATTTGATCAGCATCAAACTAGTATTTCGTTCCTGTTAATTTTTCATTTTGTTCCATTCCATGTTTAAAAAAAAAAAAAATCACAAAACCACAGCTTGTGAATAGAAAGGTCAGAGTATAAATTTATTACTATTTAAAAGCTGTGGTATTAATTTTATTATGTGTGTGAATACAGGTAGCTCTGTGCTTTACCTGCATAACAATATGTTATTGGGCTGAGCTTGTAAGGTAACTGTGGCTAGTTAAAAGTGGAAAAAAAAAGCTTTTTTCCTGGAAAATGTCATTGTTAGCAGAGTGTTCTGCAGTGACTCAACCTAAATTGAAATGATTCATTATATCAAAATGACAGAAGACACTTTTTAAAGTGATTCAAAACAAATACATGTTGCATTTTCTTAGCTTATGCCTTATTAGGGCTGTAACTCAGGATGTCACAACTGGGATTTTAGACACGAAAGGGGGATTGTTTTAGGTGTATCATAAAGGTAAGGTCTCACCAAAAAGCCTAGTTTATAGGATGCAATGGAATGTCATGGTGCCTACCTGGAAATGGATCCAAGTCTAAAAAGAGTAATTTTTTTTCCACAGTTATTTTTTTTTTTCACAGACACCTCTAATGTCAAATTTCCTATGATTTTAGAATGAAAACACCTTTGTAATATGTAAGGAGTAGGGGAAAGTCCAGAATTTATCAAAATAACCTGTTTCCCACTTAGAAAAGTTTATGAAAATGACAGAGAACATGGACATGCACCAGGGACTGGTACAGCTTTGTGAAGCTGTTATCACTTTACTTCAGAATAGGAAACATCTCTCAGCTGCCACGTCTCTGAACTCACATTTTTGTCTCTGGTTCAGATTCTGGGCACAGTATCGATTTTTTTGAATGCCTTTACTTGTTCTCCCCCTGAGTTTATCCATACTGGGGTACACGACTTCCTGGATGGAAAATATGTGGTGATAACAGAGTAATTAAATATTTTTACAAATACCTTTGCTAAAAAATGCAGACTCTTCCTTATATCAAAGCTCTAAGAGGAATGGGGATGGTTTGGAATTGCATACCAATATTCTTCATTGCACATTATTCCCAAGTCCTTGAAACATTAAAAAAAAAAAAAAAAAAAAGTCCACAATAGTTGTATGTTCTGTTAGCAGCAGATTGCTCTTTTAACTGTAGATTGTGGCCATGGAGTAAAGCAATTATTTGTTACTGACATTCCTAAGTATAAAGAATTATACTTCCTAATTTTGAAACCCATCTGAAAGCTCAGGCATAGTGTTGCTCAGGATTGTACAAACACTGTAAAAATAAGAAAATAACATTTGGAAAAGCAAAGACTACTTAAAGACAGCCCATGAGGTCTCAGGAAAAGCAAGTAAGCTTTTGAGATGATCTGATGAGAAAATGGCCATCCAAGGCTCACATGTTGTATTCTTACATGCAGATTAAAAGCAGTGACAAGGCTCCACATCAGCTGGCATTTTTGGATTAGACCTTGAATAATAAGATTGATATGGACTGTTGCCAAAACCTCAAGCTGTATGAGGGGCAAAATAAATGGTTTAGGAGTTAAAAACATATGTTTGGCTTCCTACCCTTCAGAGAGCTGTGGGGCAGAAAGGAAAACAAAGATATTGAGTAAAATAAATGATGGTGTGATGTTTGACACCTCAGCACATGACTGGCTAGAAAGGAGCATTTGAGAGAGGTGCAACAGGGGAGAGATTGCATCCTACAAGCTAGCCTCATGCATTAAATGAGAATATCTGCTAACAGTATTTATGTACAAAACATTTTTTGTAAATATGCAAAATATGCTAGATTTTACTTCACACAATGAGGTAGATCAGCTCTTGGTAATGCTGTCTGTGACTTACAAATAAATGCAAACCTCTTTCCTCTGTATGCCAAGCATGTGACAGATCTAGGTAACATTCCATGGTGTTTCCAGTGTATCTAAGAGGAGGTACTTGGATTTTCTTGATTTCTTTTTTTTTTTTTTTTTTTTTTTTTTACTTTTGAGTTTCAGGTTCTTATAACTGTTGACAGTTTTCATGTTACTTGATGTTGAGTTGCACCTTTAGATACTTAACAGCTTTGTGCAAGTGACTGAAAACTCTTACTCTGGCCCCAACAAAAATGTGGTAGTAAGGCCAGTCCAGAGTCTCAGCCAAGTGCATTAACAATGAGACTCCAGGCAGGATGTTAAATGGGGAGGAAAGTTGTTAGTCACTGACAAAAGCATTGTTCTAGCAGCTTCATGGGGCTGATCCATCAATGCACAGTTACTTTCCAATACTTCACTTCTTCCACATAAATTACAAGCTGGGGTGCTTCAGCCTTTTCTGCGGCAGTCAGTGTAAGGTACCTGCACATGTGCAGGCCAACATTCCGCTCCAAACCAAACCCAAACTTGCTTCTTGTCAGATAGTCCCCCTGTGGCCTATCAAACATGTAAAGTAATGTTTTGCAAGTGAGGCAAAAAAGTGAAATGTCAACAAACATTTGTCGTGGAAACAGCTGCTTGGCAGTGAGGACCAGCTGTACATGTGCAGCTGCTTCTCCATCTCCATAAGCACCCTGTGCTTGTTGCTTTACTTAAGGTTGACCAGGTTCTCTGTAGGCCTGTAAGATTTAGTTGATGCTATTTAGAAAAGGAGGCTCCTTCACCCTGTAGATTTACTCAGGTTTAATCAGAACTTCTACGGCAAATAGCAGATCTGTAAAAGTTGTATCTGGTTTTCATTTTTATTTCTTCTAGAGAAGAGGCTTGAATGGAAAGTTTTCTTGTTACTGATCCTTAAAATAAACTGTGGATGACTTTTAGAGAATGATATGAGGTCTAGAATTTTTTTTGTTGTTGTTATCTTCTGCGTCCCTTTACTCTTTTATCTGATCTTGAAGGCAAAAGCATTCATGGAGGAGCTACTTAAAATGATCATGATTGTTGGAATCTACATTTGATCTTCTTTTTTAAAGTTTTTTTTTTTTAATTGGAAAATTTTCTCTTAGAAAATGCAGTTGCATAGCCATCTAAATGCATTCTAGATTATTTCCACTTTGATAACTTTTTTTTTTAATTAGGCATACATTATTTTCCTACATGCAGGAAAGGGCCTCTTTCTGAGTTGTATGTGAGCACTTAACTTCTGGAAAGCATCCATCTCAAAGTATAATTATGAGTAATGGCTAAGTACCACCAAATTCTGTTGCCAAACCATGAAGGTGTGAAAAGAGAATGTAGGTTTTTGTAGTGATATATAAGATGAAGACAATTGGCTTGCAAGCTGAAAATAGATGCATAGATGTGTAGTAAAATGTGCAGAACAGTCAAGCTAAAAAGGAATTAACTGCTGTTGACCTTCAGGCCACTACTTCTAATTGTAATAACCAATTCATAAACAGCCTTTCTTTTACTGCATTTCTTGTAGCATAGATATATCACATGCTAGCAATAAATAATTGGCTTGAAGTCAGTTATCTCTGATAAAATTCAGACAGCTGAGATGTCTAAGCATCAATTAATTTTACCATAACATACACAAAGAGAACTGAAAGTCGGGACTTACAGGACAATAGCATTAGGGCATTCAGTTCCTATGAAATTGAGTCTTGATATATTCTACTCCAGAAAAGGTAAAAAAATTAAATGTGGGAGGCTTTTTTCTGTTCCTCCCCATTTCCCCCCCACCCCCCCAAGAAAAAGGTCAATGCTTTATTGCAATGGTAAAGAACAGAGTGATCTTTTGTAAAAAGTATTATTGGCAGTGATTTCTTTCATTTGTGTCTGCCAAGTTTTATGACAGTGTACATAAAACCAACTGTAAAAATATCTTATAATTAGAGTGCTCATCGTCTTGCATTAAAAATTAGTACAGAAAAATAAATCCCTTTAGTGAACAGCACTTAACTGCAGTTGACAGTAGGCTCAATCCTACATGTTCTACTCATGGTTTTAATGCTAGTGACGACAGTGACTTTTGTACAAGACCAGCAGGGTCTGCTCTGAGTTGTGTTTGCTCAGAGGGAAGAGACATACAAGAAAAACTACTTTTAATGAAAATTATGGTATAATCCAAGACATTGCTTTTCCTGTGAAGGAACTGCATTCAAATACAGTTTTATATCTGTATGCTTTGGATATTCTGAAGTATAGTGCACTTAGCCTCCCATTCTCATTTTGTAGACCCCATAGAAGGCACTCCTGTATAAATATTTCTTCAGCATGCACACCTCCAGCAAAATGGAGTGGTCTGCCTGGCATCCTAAGCTCAGGAGGAAACCTCTGTGTTATGCTACAGTGATTTGCCACAAGAAAACATCCCTCTGATATTCTACAACTCTACTAATTGGGAACATGGTGTGCTTTTTTTTTTTTTCAAGATGGTCACTGCCAGGAAAATAAATAAATAAATAAATAAACTGCCTCATGGTCCCCTGCCTGGAAATAATCAGAGAAAGGGAGGAAAGGGAAGAAAAATACAACATTGCTTCGTTATACTGACATAACGTTGGAGCTGAAAGAGCTCTTTTGCTGGCCACAGTATATCCTTGGCAAAGACAATTTGCTTGTAGAAAACTATATATTTGCCTGAGGAATGTTAACTATTTAGATGGATATCTCAAGAGAGCTCCTGAAG
Organism: Indicator indicator; assembly: GCF_027791375.1. Lineage (NCBI taxonomy): Eukaryota > Metazoa > Chordata > Aves > Piciformes > Indicatoridae > Indicator > Indicator indicator. The sequence continues at coordinate 7,441,150 of NC_072026.1, read as the reverse complement.
TTTGTGATCTGCAGTTTTCTCTGCTCTACCATACAACTACAGCTTCCAGTAATTCCCAGCATGAGTTGTGCCTGCAGGCATCAGTCAGTGCATGGTCTGGAGGTACCTGTCAGCTGGCTGTTTGCCATCCAACCTTGTGTGGAATGCTACATAACTTAAAATCCTTTGCACATAGGAGTTAGAGCCTCTTTCCTCTTCTCTTTACTATCAGTCAACAAAAGTATCTTCCCTCAGCCTTGTATCTTCAAGCATTGAACTTTACAATATTATCTGTGTTGGGAACACACCTCCTCATTCACTTCTATTCTTGATTGTCTCTAATTTCTCCAGGCTTATGTTAAAAATACTTTGCATTCAGTAGTGAATTCTCTGTGCTATTTATTTACCATTTGTTTACCACTTCAGTAAGAGCAGAAGAAACACAGCCGTGACAATTAACGGCACGTATTGTTTCTCTAAGACAATTCTTGTAATTAGTATGTTAATTTCCCACAAATATGACCAAAGCTCTATTAGCACCCAGTATTACCATATGCTTCTGGGAAGAAAATCATTATCAAATTGTTTAAGAGTCTTCTGAGAATGAGAATAGATGTGATTTAAGACAGTGTGATGTCTGGAGAAAATTACACTCTGTCCCTGTCATATTTTTATCTACTATGGTGCTCTTTGCTGATGTGTTTCCATTTGAGGAGTGTTACAATTTACCCTGCAATGAGATCTTCTGAGTTAGGGCTAGTTAAGAACATAAGAATCTGTGACAGAAAGCTAACCACTAGCTAAAGGGGCAAGAGGAGCCTCCACTCTTTATTGGACGTGGAGGGTAACATTGTAACTAAGGATGAGGAGAAGGCTGAGATTCTAAATACCTTCTTTGCCTCCATTTTCAACAGTAAGGCAGGAGGACTTCAGGATAACTGGCCTCCTGAGCTGGTTGATGGGGTCAAGGAGCAGTGTTGTACTCCTGAAATCCATGTGGAATTAGTTCGAGACTTGTTGAGTCACTTGGATATTCACACGTCCATGGGACCTGATGGGATTCATCCTAGGGTGCTGAAAGAGCTGGCAGATGAGCTGGCCAAGCCTCTCTCCATCATTTTCCACCAGTCCTGGCTCACTGGAGAGGTCCCAGAAGACTGGAAACTGGCCAATGTGACACCCATCCACAAGAAGGGACAGACAGAAGAACCTGGGAACTACAGGCCTGTCAGCCTGACCTCAGTGCCAGGGAAAATCATGGAGTAGATTGTCTTGGGGGCAATCACTGTGCACCTGAAGGATAGCCAAGGAATCAGGGCCAGCTAACATGGATTTAGGAAGGGCAGGTCCTGCCTCACCAACCTGATCTCCTTCTATGATCAGGTGTCCCGCCTGGTGGACGTGGGAAAGGCTGTGGATGTAGTCAAGCTGGACTTCAGCAAGGCCTTTGACACTGTCCCCCACAGCAAACTCCTGGCCAAGCTGTCAGCCTGTGGCTTGGACAGCAGCACTCTGCGCTGGGTTAGGAACTGGCTGGAGGGCCGAGCCCAGAGAGTGGTGGTGAATGGTGCCACATCCAGCTGGCAGCCTGTCACTAGTGGTGTCCCCCAGGGATCAGTGTTGGGCCCCATCCTGTTCAATATCTTTATTGATGATCTGGATGAGGGGATTGAGTCCATCATCAGTAAATTTGCAGATGACACCAAGCTGGGAGCAGGTGTTGATCTGTTAGAAGGTAGAAGGGCTCTGCAGAGGGACCTTGACAGGCTGGACAGATGGGCAGAGTCCAACATGATGGCATTCAACAAATCCAAGTGCCGGGTGCTGCACTTCGGCCACAACAACCCCATGCAGAGCTACAGGCTGGGGTCAGAGTGGCTGGAGAGCAGCCAGGTAGAAAGGGACCTGGGGGTACTGGTTGACAGGCGCCTGAACATGAGCCAGCAGTGTGCCCAGGTGGCCAAGAGAGCCAATGGCATCCTGGCCTGCATCAGGAATAGTGTGGCCAGCAGGAGCAGGGAGGTCATTGTACCCCTGTACACAGCACTGGTTAGGCCACACCTTGAGTACTGTGCCCAGTTCTGGGCCCCTCAGTTTAGGAAAGATGTTGAATTGCTGGAGCATGTCCAGAGAAGGGCAACGAGGCTGGGGAGAGGCCTTGAGCACAAGCCCTATGAGGAGAGGCTGAGGGAGCTGGGACTGTTTAGCCTGGAGAAGAGAAGGCTCAGGGGAGACTTCATTGCTGTCTACAACTACCTGGAGGGAGGTTGTAGCCAGGAGGGGGTTGGTCTCTTCTCCCAGGCAACCAGCACCAGAACAAGAGGACAGAGTCTCAAGCTGCGCCAGGGGAGGTTTAGGCTGGAGGTGAGGAGAAAGTTCTTCACAGAGAGAGTGGTTGGCCATTGGAATGTGCTGCCCAGGGAGCTGGTGGAGTCACCATCCCTGGAGGTGTTCAAGAGGGGATTGGATGTGGCACTTGGTGCCATGGTTTAGATAGGCATGAGGTGTAGGGTGACAGGTTGGACTCGATGATCCTTGAGGTCTCTTCCAACCTTCTTGATTCTTGGTCTTGTCTCTAGATCTACTTGTGTGTTATTGCTAAACTTTAACATCAGTTGTGGGTTTTTTTTACCTCTTTTTGGCAAGGGAATTTGGCCAATAATTATTTGATAAGATTGTTGGGTTTTTTTTTAATCATTGCACTGTATTCTCTCCATACTTCTGCATATTGCAACCCAGCCCAAATTTGCTTGTTGTTGGTGTGTGTCCAAAGATCCAGGATCTAGCCAAAGGAAAGATCGTGAGGGCTGGCATAAACCTCCCTCTGGGCTTCTGTAGCCCAAATAACCTTCGATATCTTCAGCTGATTCAGACTCCTCTGATGATTATTTCATCTTTTCTCACCCCGGAAACACACACATTTCTGCTCTAAACTATGCAGTTAAAGGACAAGCAGTGCAGTGATGAATGCTGATGAATCCATGTGAAAGGAGTTTGGAAAATTATAGCTTAGTTTAAAAAGAGGAGGCCCTTTCTAGGCATTTTGTCCTTTTCAAGTGCAGGTATTTCTCTTCGAGTGGGGAGGAGTGAGAAAGGTTAGCCAGGTTGGTGTGTACTTGCTTTCTGTATTTCATAAGGATTCTCTACTGTTTTAATTCTTTTCAGTTCCTCTGCTTTATTAATCAGAGTAAAGAAACATTCATTACCCCCTTCTTAGAAGCATTAGCATTCTGGCTAAGGAAGCCTAGATGAGTAAATTTGACAGAATCTAAATATACAGAATAGCCTTTAGCTGCATCAGCAACTCCAACTCTGTTTCTTATAGGTATATATATTTCTTGTAGATACTAACCAAAGAAAAGGATGAAAATCTGTTCTGAAGAAATATTAATTTTTGAGGAAAAGCTCATGAAAATAGTCTGCAACCACATTCTGTTTTCTTTGTATGGCTACTCAAGTGGAAAAAGTTGTTTTTTCGTGAAACTGCACTACATAAGCTGAAAGCCTGGAGGTTGCCTCTGAGTTGGGGTGGGGAGCATTCTTTGATATGATTTGATATTTTGGAAGAAAAATTTGAAATGGGAATGAAGAAATGCACTGTAGGCTCCCAAGAGTCAAAGAATACCATGTTATTTCTTGGGAAAATATTCCTCCAATACACTAAGATAGAAAATGTTTATTCATTCAGGTCTATTTTGTGTGATGGTGCATTCTGAATCTTAATTCTCCCAAAAGTTCTGAAAAATCAAGTTGTTCTATTTTCCTAATGAAGCAGTTTGTCTTTTCATCTGAAGCCCATGGCATTCACTATTTAATATTTGAGGTATTATTACTAAAATGCTGAAAATCTAATGAACATAGTTGTCTCCCAAGCAACTGCTGTATTTTTTTAAGGAATATATTCAGTCAATTCTTTTTTTCCTGCAAATTGTATTTATCCAGCTCAGACACCCATCTTTCTAAAAATTCCAGAAGTTCGCTCAGAGAATGTAGGAAACAAGTTCAATATTATCAATATTGTTAGTAGTTTATGTCTGCATAAAAACAAAATGGAACAAAACCAACCAAACAAAAAAACCCCACAACAACAACACAACAAAAAAACTCCAATGCTGTCTTGTATTAGCATTGTCTAAATATTAGGTTTAAATATTGATATTGATGAAGCTCTGTCATGGGCCAGATCTTATTTCTGAACATTATCCTATTTATTTTTTTGTCATATTAGAGGAGGTTTTGGCACTTGTATTTTGAGCCTATGATATTTCCATGAGATTCAGGTCAATATGGATCAGCTGAGGTGACTTTGAGAAACAGGGGCTGAGAGGACTCAAATCTTACTAGCTTTATGTCATCAGGAAACTGGCCTACACAAACCTGTCTTGCACCATGGCTGTTTTACCATTTGTGGATTTAGTATTGCAAAAAAAAAAAAAAGTTTGCTGCATTATATATAAGCTTGGGCCACTGAGCAGAAGGAAGATAGGCTATTGGACGTTAATTAGTTAATTAACTGAGCTAACTCTAGAAAACATGAAAAAGTTCAAGTCCTCATTAGTAAATCTGGACCAATAAGATCAATGCTTTTCCAATTAATTTTTAGAATGTGTCACATACAACAGGAATAAAATATAAATGGAGTCAGTCTGAATCAGATATTGAAAAATATGAGTAGTCCAAAATCTGATGTAATTTATGTTTGTATGTATTCAAGCACAGTGAAGTGCTTAAAACTGTGAAAATTCTCTAGCTCCCAGAACAGATTTACAGAAATTCTCAAACATGTAATCCCAGAGAAGCAGACACTGGAAAACATAAAAAGAGCTAATTTAGGAGCCTAGTATATATTTATCATAAAACAATGACTAGGGAACAAAACAGCTAATAAAATATTTTTAAAATAATTTTACACCTTTTAAAGGAGTTGGACAAGGAAACACTCCAAAGAGACAAAAGAAAACACAGTGAGCAGCATCAAAACATAAGGCAGTCTTGTTTGCAAAAGGAAAGGGTTAATTCAGCAAATGTAATGATTTGATTAGTTTAGCATCAGTGGGTACTTCATCATGGATAATGACAATGAATGGCCTTAGGTGTCTTATATTTCTTCACATATATTCATTGCATTGACCATGCCAGCTTCTGTGAGAGCATAAAGCATTGTATGTATACAATTTAATGCTACCACATATTTTCAAATCATGTTGTCTTCAGATTAAAAGGACATTCTGTTAAAATATTGCTTTTCGAACTGTAGTGCTGGTGCTACTTTTATTTTAATTACTGAAACAGCTCCATTTCAGTTTCTCAAATAAAAGCTAATACTCTAAAACATCTGTCTTTTACTCCATATGAATACTGAAGGAAAACTTATGTTCTTTAGGACCAGAGTCCACAAAAAAACCAGCATTGTTTTCTATTAATTACAAAGATGCTATGAGATGCCATTACTAAGGCAGTGGTTGCACCATCATTTGCTTATTTTTTTATGATTTGCTGTGACAAAATGATAGCACCTTCCTTTCTGAGTTGAGCTATGATTGTGCTGAAAATACTTTGTAACATTAAAATGAAACCCAGGTTTGCTCTCTGAGAATATGCAGTGGGCGTGAACACAACAACAGCACGGTCCAAACTCACAACTTGACTGCACAACCTGTTTTTAGATATGAGCAAAGTGTGCAAAACTGATATGCTGCATTATCCTAATCAGTTTAACTTTACTGTGGAAAATTAATTTATGATAATATACCACAGAATTGTTATGCATTTGACCTTATTAAACTAGAGTAGAGGTAAATTGTATACCATTGACCTTAACCTTGGCTGGCTGTGTAGATGAAAGAAAATAATTGAACCAGTAAAAATAATAAAACGGCTGCATGCAACTCTGCAAATTGAATGGACCTTGGCTCAGTGCTGTTAGAAATGATTTATCCTGTAGAAATGGAGTTTTGTAATTAACAGTGAATGGGACAGGAGAAAAAAGTACTACTCCACTGACTGCCTTTAAGCAAGACAGAATGGATCCAATTGTATTAGCAGCTAGTTGTTATAAATATTGAAATTGGTTTTAAAGGATGGAAGATCAGAAGTGCATGGCAGAGTGGAGATGGAAATTATGGCTAGAGGCCTAGAACAAGGTGGGGTTTAATGTAAATGAGACCAGTAACTAAAGGAATCCCTAACTACTATTACAATTAAGAAAATGGACCTATTGAGATTTGCTGCCTGTATGACTGTGGCAGAAATTTGGCTCAGGCACCATGGAAACAAACCAAAAAGGACTGGAAAGATAACTTCCTTGAGGTCAATGAAAATATTACAGTCTGTACTTTGGATAAATAACATCTTTGCAATTGATGCTGCTGGATAAAGGAACAGGTCATGGGTATGTGCTTCTGGTCACTTAGGTGGATGGATATGCAGTCCTTCTTGTCCCAGAAGTGATAAACCAGGAGCTCCAAGAAAGCCTACTGCAGGAATTGGTATCTAAGTTGCATAAAAGTTCCTGAGGCCACTTGAAATTTGATTTAAAACCTACTGTTCAACAAAAAATATGTTCCATGGTTGTTGTTTTTTCCCCATCAATTGCTATTCTTTCTTCCAGAGGGATAAAGAGTCAATTTCTGCTTTGTCCTATTAATTTAATTAGTATTAGATCAATGTAATTGAGAGGAGAATTTTTCCTGTGCTGTTTAATTTAAATGAATGCTCCATCAGGCTCATTCTTTCATGTTACAGTGCATCTTCATTACAACATCATTTAACTCCCTCTGTGATTCCAGCCTTTCTATTCCTTTCCTTATGCAATGTATCACCCTGATGCCATCAGTCAGGTAGGGCATTCTACTGCTCCTTCACAGAATTAGGCTATACCCAAAAGAAAAAAAACACACACAAAAAGGAGGGGTGGAGGGCACCTTGCTGACCAGTTCACATTTTCCATATAATATTAATGATGCAGTATGAATGACAAAATTTCTTTATTAACACAAGCATGCTGAGAATGCTTTTTGTGGCAAAACAGCACCACAAAGTGTTTACTGCCCAGCTGTTAACATGAAAGGGAGCCACATTGGCAGGATAACCAATACACAGTTGGCTGCCTCTACTAGAGTGGTTTCAAGCCAAACACATAAAGTTTTAATTATAAGCAGTTTGAAATATTTATGTTCTCTGCATTTTCTTATTCTTGTACAGAAACAAGATGAAAGTTCTTTTGAAATTTGACGACATAAAGCATTTGATACCGACACCACGCAATTTTGGTGCCTTATTAATTAGTCTGAGTGAATATTTATGTTGGTGGGTTTTCTATTGTTATGTTCTCTGCTTAGTGATGCCTTAAGCCCAGAAGTCTTACTGCTTAAAAAAGACCTGAAAGTAATCATCTTCCCTGCTCCCTCTTCACCTCTATTCTTCAGTCCAAAAAGACTAGGTTAGGTCTACCATAGAAAGCAAACATTACTGCATGTGTGTTGTTTCTGGAACGAGACACTTAAGCATCCCTTTTGAGGCATATGTTTGAAGGTACATTTACCATCTAAGGCCCTTTCCTGCATTTGAACACTCATCAGTTCTTTCAAAAGCCTAGTTAATTTCACCTTTTTGTTTCATCACAGCTGGCACCATGATGCTGCGGTTACCTTTGTAAAACCTCTCTGTGGTTAGCACAGACAACTACAAAGACAGGAGAGCTGGGACTTATATCCTGTTTAGCCTTGAAGCTCTCATGTGTGCCCCAAGACTCATTGGCTAAGGGAAGTGAAAAGAGAAGATGATGTTCTAGAGCTGACTAGGAAGTGAGACGTGCATTCCACACCAAAATGTGCTTTGTAGTATTGCAGATTTTTTTTCTGTTGGTTTTATTTTCCCTTCAGCCTAACAGGAATACAAAGTAAAATAAAGAAACATTTTCTCCCCTTTTCTGCAGACATAATTACTCATTTAACTGATGTGTAGGTATGTGTGCAAGCATGTATAGATATATGCATGCATACATCTTTACATATATAACACCTTTTCTTGGTTCTTTTACTGGTTGCTGTGCTTCTTGTGAAGCTCACTCTCATAAATGCCCTGGGCTCTGAGTCTTCCTGCTGGATCAGACCTTGTCAGGAAACTAAATGGAAGAAAACCCTAGGTGCACAGATCTTGGTAAATTCAGGAGTGTTACTGAAGCTATGCACTCAGGTGCTTTCATGTATTTGAACTCTCATCTTTACACTTGGTCTGATTTTCAGAACAGATACCATCAGCTGAAAATGGTTCTTTATTTTTTTCTCTCTAGTAGCATGGTCTTACGGTGAGAGAGTGAACTAGTGCTTTCTGATGGGCACATGACTAAGTTATCTAAAATGAGAAAGGAAAAATGTGATGAGTTAGAGAGTTATGATATCTGATAACTGTTGGAAAGAAACAATTTGCTTAGACAAGGAATTAAAAACAAAACAAAACAACAACAAACAACCAAAACCCAGAAACATGGCTAGATGTGTAAACTAACAACTAACACATCTAATCCTGAACTGCAACTTCTGCAAGCTGGAGAATCTGCCACTGCACAATTAACTACATTATGTAAGTTAGCAGTCCCATTTTCGATCCTTCATTAAAGTAACATCAGAAAAGTGTCTACACTGCAAGCTGAAGGGTACTGTAGCCATATCTGAGTTTTAAATGATCTGTCTTGGATGCTGAGAGTCCTTGCAAAGATCAAGGTAAAATAATCTTCCTGATCTCTGTTTTGTCATGGCTGTGCAGCTCTCATTACCAGACTAGCTCATTAATGTTAACTTGGGTATCATCTAACTACAGTCTTTTTCATATTTCAGATATAGGCAAGATCAATTTGTTTGTTTGTTTTTTTTTTTCAGTCAGCCAAGAAAAAGCCAACACTCTGTGGGGTAGTCCAATCAAAATCTTTCCTATCTTTGCAAGCCCCATACCACCTCTCATGCACCTTTTGTCTCAAGCTCTGTGCAGTGATGACACTACCTGTACCAGGTCTCTTGAAAGCTGCTGCCTGATAAGCACAGTTTTCTTGTGGGTTTGGGTTGGGTTTTTGTTGTGCTGTTGTTTGGTTGGGGTTTTCTGGTTGTAGTTTGTTGTTTTGTTTTGATTTGTTTTTTTCCTAACTAGTATTTCAGTAGTACCATGTTGATTATAGCTCCATTTACCTTGTACTTCAGGTCTCCCATAGATTGCAGGATTTTATAAACTCATGTTCATTTTGCCTCACGGCTTGCTCTGGCTATGAGCCTGGATGTCCATGGATGTTCACTGTCATGAGTAGAACAGATTTCTTCACAACCCTCTTGATTAGTGTGGATTTGAGTATTTTAATTTGGAAAGGGAAAGAAGAACAAAGTTATGAGGTTCACTTCTGGATTGTTATGAATCCACTTGTGATAGCCCAGTCCTCTATTGTCTCAAAACAATGTGGGTGGCAGGGCAAGGCTAACTGCCCTTAGTGAATCTATTGTCTCCAACAAGATGTGACATATCTGGTCTTGAATAGACAGGGTGATGGCCTTAACACAGCTCTGGAGAAGAGCTGCTGGCTTAAAAATGAAGAGAGATCCTTCCTGTAGAGGCAGGAATTCCCTCTGAAACCACTGCAACAGGGCTATGTGACAGCCATTGCACTACAGAGACCTGGTGCATACCTCTGGTGATTTGGAAAAATCACAGCTGCCCCCCTCCCCCAGCCAAATGGGCATGAAAAGACCACAACTTCTGTGGTCCATGTGTTGCATCTATCACAGAAGATGGGATGTACATCTGCCATTGAAGGTCTTGGACTATGCCTGTGAAAATGTCACTGGATCCAAGGAGTGGTGATCTCTTTCTCTTTCACTGACTTCTTAACACTCTCTCTCTTTTTCCCTCTTTTTTTTTTTTTTCCCATTTTCCCTTTGCTCTGGTCCATTACTGAGAGTTTTCAGGGGCTCTAACAAACCCAACACAGCCATTTGGTGTTGGTTCGCTTTAATTTATTCCAAGGGAATTTTTAAATCCTAGCACAACCTCCCCCACTGCCCATGGCTGGTTGGGGACACCAGATCATGACACTGTTCAAAAGGATAAAATATTGTCTAAATAAAACCCAAATACACAGTGAGAATGAAATAAAAGGCTCAAAGAGAAGTAGTGGGGAATACCAGCAGAAATGGGTAAATACAGTTTACCATTAAAATGTTAAAAAAATATGGTTTTTATTTCCCAGAATCTTAAAATTGTTTATGTTGGGCAAGACCTTTAATATCATCAAGCCCAACCAAGTGTGTTATTTTGTATGCACACTCATACAAAACATTGCTGCAGTATCCAACCAACCACAGTGCCTCAGCTGAGGGAATCACTTCTGCTCTGTGACTTTTCTTGTAGTAAATTGGTGTAACTGTGTGGTTAATCCCATCTGTGACTATTTGCTGATTTCTTCATCTCACGAGATCTTCATCTCTTAGGCTTTTTCTGATCCATAAGGAAGGTTTTTTTCAGTATTATTTAAGTAAATATTTTTATTTTTTTGCTGCCTTCAAACATTTCTGAGTTTTTTTTTTTTTACTTTATGAAGAAAAAAAAAGGAAAAAAAGGCAGAATTGGAAGGCAGGTTGCAAATATTATCCTTTTTCTCCACCATAAAGATTTAGAGGACCAATTAGTGATATACTTTTCTGTAATAGAAAGTGTTGCTCTGTAGAATACCTTCCCAATCCACAGCTGTGAAGCCCAGTTAACTGGGAGTAGGAATTGGAGAACATTAATGAACATTTTTAAGGGCTGTAAGCAATGCTATATGTATGATGTGTCATAGGTTGAGCATCTAAAAAAAAAAAAAAAAAACCACCACCACTCCACCACCACCAAAAAAACCTGAATCCCTTGGACAAATAACCAGGATGTTTTATTGTCTGATACAGGTCTTAATGCAGCTTTCTTTTTTCTTTTTTTTTTTTTAAATTGTCTTTAAAACGAGTCCAAATCATTTTATTTACTTCCAAAATAATAATTTAGAGTCTCATGAGGTTTGATAAATTACTCTGTAGCTCACAGTCCATGCTTCATGACTTTGGTAGCAAGTTATGCTTTAGAGTTAGAGCCTTGCAGGTAGGAAGCCCAATTAGAGGGTTTCCTAAAGGGCTGGATGTGCTTCAGTGCCCCACAGTGCAAGTCTGATCATTCCTGTGGCACTAAATCCTTCAGTATGCTCTTTTGGGGTAGCAAGAATGACATAGCATGAAAATGATGCTGACCTTCTGCCTTGCAGGCAACCTCATAGACAATATACTCTCAGTAAGTGAATGGATCCTCAAGGTGAAGAAACATGTCCCTTATCAAGGCTTGATAGAAGATATTAATGTTTCCCCTCATAGATATCATCTATGAGCATAATTTTAAGCCTCTGTCTTTCTTTTAATTCAAAGTCCATTTGCTACCTGTAGCTGTTTAAGTCCCGCAGATTGCAATATTTTGTCAAACTCATGAATTTGTAATACAAAGTATGTTTGAGAATGTCTTTCATTTTGCTTCTTCATATTTCATGATGCTGGGAAAACAAGGAACCATAAAACACGGTGCATCGCTTATTCCTGTACTGTTGATGTGAAAGCAGAATGCAATGAAGGCAAAAGACATTCTAAGCAGGCTTATTGCAATGAAGTCTGAGGTTCATAACTTCTTGTAGTGCTTTTGCTGTGAAGATTCACAGAAGTTTGATTTTAAAGAAATATTTCAGTGACTAGATTTAAAAAAATTATTCTTTTTCTCTTAATTTCTGAGAGTTCTTCCTCAAACAACACCTGCTAATCTGTGTTGCTTCAATCTTGCAAGCCATCAAAAGACCCCTGCTGGTTCTCTAGTGAGATCATCACCAATAGAAATTTTCTCACGTGCTTCCATCTGTCCTGCTATATTATTGTAGCAGGGCTGTAGTTAGTGCCAGCTGAAATTTTATAAATTAATATCCATTAGGTCATAGATTGAAATTCCTAAATTATTTGATATCAAATACTTCTGGATCATAGCAGTTCTAAGTCATGGTCTGCAAAGTTGCACTTGATTTGAAATGGTTGCTGCGTGGTAACTATGTTCAAAGCATAGTTTCATCTTGAGAATACTTTTATAGCACAGAAAATGTAAGTATAGACATTGGGGAGAACACCTGGGTATGCCATATAAATATAATCTGAGATATATTCAATACAATACACTACTCCTTTCTTCATAGTCACAAAACCCTACATACAGCAAGAAGTATCTTATGCCAAAAGAAGCTGTATTGATTTCAGGAGAAGAACTGAGAGGTAAGACATTACTCACTGTAAGGAACAGCTGTGGAGCTTGGAGTCAGTGTGAGAGATTGCTCCCTTTGTAAAGCCTTTTGTCTTGGTTTCAAACTAATACCTGAATTATCTTCTTCCTTGATGTTCATTATTTAGGAAAAATGCTTCAGGAATAATTTGCACTGCTGAGCACTTGAAAGAGATTTTGTTAGACATTTTTACACACATGGGCCATTTTGGAGAGTATGTGTGCTCTTATGTTCAATACTCACTCTAGCTCTCTTTCTGGCAGTCATGAAAATTATTTACTGTACCCTTCCAGACTGTGGTTAGAAAAGAGGCAATAAAAACACACAGTGAAATCCTGACTCCATTGAAATAGAAGGAAACTCTCCTACTGACTTCAGCGAAGCCTGTGTCTCCAAAGCATGCTTTTTTTTTTTGGCTTCTGCTAGAATGAGAACTGCCTTATGTGCAGTCCTCACAGTCAAATTCCCCTCTGAGGTCCTTTTTATTACAAGTTCAGGTTCATTTAAAAAATCAGGTTTGAAAGCAAACCAAAATATGCCCCAAAGTCCTGCAGAAAAATCTTGTTCTTGTGTAACAACTTCTGAAATGCTTTCAATAACACAGCTTTCAAGTTATCAAATAGGAATTTGATACTCACTCCAAAGAGAATTCGACTTACACTGCCTTGGCAAGACTATTTTTTTGTGGCTAATCACATTTACCCTTTGTCTCAAGAGGACATCAATGAGGCTTTTGACTTTGCTGCCTAGCATGGTTAAGCTGCATTGCACTAACATATTAACAAAGCTGTCCCCAAAGAACAGCTGAAGTAGCCACGGATGCTGGTCTCAACAAAGATCAGCACAGCAGATCTGATTCCTGTGAAGCAGCAAACATAAAAACATGGTGTCCGTTTCTAGAGTTCAGTCAGGAGAAATAGAGGCATGAACCCAGCTTATAACATATATAAGGCGCTGTGGAATCATGAGCAGGCACAGTTTAAGACTGAACAGATTCAGAAAATTTGTAGTTCCGAAAGTTTGAATATTTCAATTGAAGTCGTTCCAAAACTCCACCTTGCTAGTCTTGTTTTTCAATCAATTTTCAGGTGATTTGGTGTTTGGATTATTTTTGTAATCTTGTGGGGAAAACAAATATTTTGGGGAAGTATGCTTTCTAAATATAATAATAAATAAATAATATCTAGGTGGAAAATCCCCAATCAGTTTTCCAGACATCTGACACTGCAAGCTGACTGACTGTGGATCTATATGGATATTTTCAGTTCCTGTGTTTTTGTTTGTTTGTTTTTAATTCAGTATGGTGAGTCCTTTCCTTTTCTATGAGAGTCTTCATGAAGGCTATTCTAATCAATGAGATTTCAACTAACCTTTACGTTTACATCTCACCTTGCTAAATTTAAGCCATAACTTCATTGTCTTATTGTCTCAGAGCTACATAGGAACAGCTTCAGAGACCTTGTGGTACAGGTTGCGCATTAGATCTTCTTGCCTTTACTCTGTGGTTGCCAAGTTGCTGGCAGGCAATAGTTTCAGCAAATTTCTATCTAATGGTTTGGTGTCATGTAAAGAACAAAGGAAAGTTGTAATGAATCATAAAAGGCATTTTCGTTTTCCAAGAATAAACCCGATGCAGTTATTAAATGAGACAGTTCAATGCTACCATGTCTTGGAAAGCTTCACTGAATTGTAGCTAACAGTATGTTATGCCCACAACTAAGCATGAGTAGGAATGAGATTTATGAAGCAAAAGCCATAACAAAAATTCTGAATTTTCCCAATTTAAGAAATGGATCGAGATCAACATTGGATTCTGTTTCCTAAAATAATTGTAGACCAAGTGTATTTGACAGCACCTTACCTCATACACAGAGAAGGGGGGGGGGGGGGGGGGGGGTAGGGAGGAAGAAGAAGAAGAAATAACAATAGAGCTACAAGTATTATTTGTCATGGATGGCCAAATGTGTTTCTGTCCTACCATTAAAAGTGAATACAGAGCTGTGACACAGGGATTGCATCTAATCTAAAAGCAGTCACTTAGATAGCTGCAGGCATATTGTTAAAATTTGGCCTTTTATCACATCCCCTTTCAATCTTTTTCAAGTCCAAATAAAAGGCTTATTGATTTTGCTTGCCTGTGGTAGGGAGACTCCAATAAATAATGAGAAAAAAATGTTCTCTTAAAAAAAAATAAGTAGTCAGCTAGTGCAGTGAGATGAATGCTTAAAATGTAAGACCATCACTTCTGCAAGGGAGGACTTCTGTCAGCATTACTTGGTCACTGATGTCATCAGGACCATTCAAATGAGTATAATTTTTGTTTGAATTCCAGCTTTGAGATCACCATCAAAATTATCTTCTTACCAGGTATTCAGTAGATCTTTAATTCTCCCATGGAGCTGTTGCAGAAGTAGCCATGCAAATCACAAGTTGAGTGTAGTTGCTCACATGTACAGTAATTTACAAGAACAAATAAATCAGCAATCTCTGCTCAGGTAGCTTAGGAAATGTGGTTTAAATGAGTGCAGAGTGAGGTGATTTGAGAACTGGCTGACTGACAGAGGTTGCCACCTGCCTGGACACATTCCTATGCAACCTGTTTTGGGCAAACCTGCTTTAGCAGTGGGGTTGGATGAGATGATCCCCAGAGGTCCTTTCCAAACCCCACATTCTGTGAACTTATGCTTACTAGGCTGAAAGAAAGCATGTTGGCTAGAAAAAAAGTAGTTTAAAAAAAATGAGGAATTTGAGCAATGTTCTTGGTAAGAAAGCAATACTATGTATCTGTTGACTTTCCTTTTTCATTACATCAAAAGCTGTACCTCAAGATCTCTAAGTATTTCAGCCAGCTCTAAAGAAGATTTTGACAGAAAACCTTATCAATGTTTCTTTTAACCATTACATGGTTGCAAACAGAGGGGTTCATCATTTCAGGCACAGTGGTATGAAAAAGGATTGTCTTATGGATAATGCATATACTTTTCATTTTGCCTTGAGGTATTGCATACATAAGACCAAAGTGGTTATTGAAAAGTTCCCAGATATAAATAACTTCACACCATTCTTCACTCTATCTTCAACCTCAGAATAGTTAGCTTAAGACAAAAATAATTTAATTTTTTTCTGGTTCTTCTTTCCCCTTCTTTAAAGATGAGATGAATCTCGAGTACTTAATTTCCCTAAAAATGTTTATAAAATTATAGCTATGAAATAATATTTTCTTATATGCTCAGTATGGTTTATTTGTATAGGATTATTTCCCCCTCCTCTTATGTAACTGCTTTTTCTGATTAGGGCAAACATGTTACACAGGACAGGAATGGAAACAAATTTTTATATGTGGGAAAAGTGAGTGTTTTTTTGCTCTGCCTTAAAACTAGTGACTCAGGTCCAGTTTTCTCTTAGAACTGTTACAAAGTTTATTCTGTGAGGAGTGTGCAGATAGTCATATTCAGGAAGGATGGATGAAAAGTGTTTATATTAAAGCCATTCTCTCCCAGAGACAGGATACTGGTATCAAATGGATAACATATCTTATCCTGTGTAACAATTTTTTATCTTTCTTTGCTCTGTTGCACAAAATATTGGAAAAGTAGATCACAAAATCCTTAAAGGACAGAGTCTTGCCTTTTTATTTACTCTGTAAAGTGCTGTTCACACATATGACACTAATATCAATAACATGGCTCACCAATAAATGGGCATCATAATTTTCAAATAATTCTTAAAAATCACAGCAATACAGAAAAAAAATAGGACTCTATCATTATTGCAAAGGATAAGTGAGAAAAATAAGTGCTATAGACATACTGTTTAGAATTCTGGGAGGTCATTTGACGTGATAGATCCTGGGTTTACTGTGAGAGCTACATCCCCATAGAAGCTTGTCCTGCACAAACCATTTCCCTGCTATCACAGAAGTTTGTCTTAAACCAGACTGCTTCTGTGCTCCCCATTTTGTACTCAAGCACCCATGACAGTTTACTCCTGGAACAGTACACTTGCAGCTCAGGCACTGCTTGGGTGCCCTCACCTCATCTGTGCCAACTCAAGGCTGTGGCTTTACCGTTGAGCTTGCACAAACAAAGGTGAAGCAGCAGTCACCCAGAATATTAGGGGCACTCACTGCTTTGTGACTACCACAGTGCCCAGTGTGCCTGTGCCATCACACAAGTGGGGCATGATCCACCCTTCTTTGGGAACACCTCTACCAACCACTCATGATGGGGGAATGAAAGGGAATTCAGGAATAAAAGGCAGCACCAAGAACTGTCAGTGTGCATCCACTGCCAAGAAGACATTGACCATGCAAGGTACCACTGGAACCTGGCGTGGTGATACTTTTCTCCTCTTATCTCCTTTTTCTCTTCACTATTCTGTCTGTACTATGCACTAGGTAATTGCCTCACCTGCCTTAAAAACCACTATATGATCAAAGTGATTTGCACTAACTTGTAATCAATAAATTGCCAATCATTCTAACGTCGATTCACCTTACTCACTGCTCAGGTACTCCTAAACCATCTTCCACAAATCCTTACTCTGAGGTTGGGTCATGACAGTTTACTAAGAAGAAAATAGGGTTTTTTCCATTCACAGGCATCTAGTCGGAAAATTGTGTAAAGTGTCTGAAAGAATAAGATAAAAACTTGATCTCACTCCTTCTGAAGTCTCTTGATGTATTGATTTGAATTAGATCCTGTGCATACTGCATGATAATCAGATTTGTGTTTATTCACTCCTATACTATGCAAAGCATCAGAATTTAAAACCAGGTGTGCTTAGTTTTAAGAGTATAGCCTTCTAATAAAGCAACAGCAATGCTAGAGCATTTACTGGACAGAACTTGCTCAGGAAAAGATCCATTACATTTTTATAGAAAGAAATCACAAGTCCATTCCTCTCACTTCAGGGCAGGAATTAATCATAAACTAGATAGGAAATCATTCAAAATGACATGAAGGAAAATAATTGTATGATCACTAGAGAACCTTGACAAGACTGAAAGTTACACTTGTAAAAATTCCAATAAAAATAGATCTTTTACAAAGGTCTTGTAACTATCCTTGTTGAGCTGCTTATTTTTCTGGAGATCTTTTGAAAACGCTCAAGTGATGTTTAGCAACTATGCTCATCAGAGAAGTTGTTTTTTTTTTATTGTGGGGGTTTTTTGTTTGTTTTGTTTTTAGCTTGGAAGAAGTGCTAGACAATAGAATTTTGACAGGGGCATAGGAAAGCATGGGATAATAAAAATTGGGAGATTGTTGTTTACTGACAAGATGTCTTGTCTTTACATCCTACATTATTCTTTCAGTAACTTATGTAAGAAAGATGTCTGTTTACATATACACCTCTCCACTTTTTGTAAAGCTCAGGTGCTTTCTTTGCACTATACATCTCTCATACTTTAGTGGGTAGCAGGAGATAAATGTTTTGACTGGATCTGCCAAACGTCTTTAGTGAATCGAAATATGCATATCTGAGATTTAATATGAACAGGATTGCAACTTCTGTTTGTGCTAAAAGAAAAACACCCCAAAATCCTTTTGCAGTATCAAGAGGGTAAAACTGTGTCCTTACATCTCAGCTGAAATGACACAATGTTATGGGACTTGTTCATGGCCAGTTTCAATCTTGCTGTTTGGCCTGGCACAGCCCTTTCTAGCTTATGAGACATTCATAAAAGAAAATTGAACATCTGCAGCTGAAATGAGCAGGAAAAAGAAGGAAACAGTCATCTTTGTATTCATTTATTCATATAAATATGTTTGTTCCTCTATTTGTGTACAGGTTGCCCCATATTGTCAATAGGAACTCTGTGGGAAAATATATTTGGTGTCTATAGTGCTTTTTCAGTCACAGAAATAACATGTGCATAAAAGCACTTAGGGATAGTATTCTCAGTTCTCATACTTCTTTTTTTTTTTTTTTTTCCCCAAGGAATATTTAGGGAAAAAAAGTTTGTTTACATGTCTAAATGTAATTTGCCTTCCTAATTAAGTAATTGTGGGTAAGTTTCAGAGTGGAAATACTAATGCTTGGGGTTGGGTGAGAAGGTAACACCCTCAATTTAAAAATGTGAAAGGAATTTGCATGTGGTACATAAAGCTCATATACAAATACCTGTAGTATCTACTTCATAGGTGAGTTAACAAAACAGTAGGATCCAGAGGTCTTTTTGTTTCTCACAGACTAATATGCTTGTCCTCATTTTGACCTAACACCCTAAATCAGGACTACAGAAGTCAATAGGAGTCACTAGTCAATAGCTACAATGAATTGCACTGAGGCCAATACCATCCTGCTAAATTCTATTCTAAAATTGGCACAATCAAAAGAAGAATCTGTCTCAGTATCTCTAACTGCCAGCTGTCTGCTTTTTTGTTTCTTCTCCTTTATTTGACAATGACTATGGGAGACTCCCAGGAAAAGACATCTAGTCCAGATAAGCACAAATGAAAGCTGGAAGGACAGACATCAGTCAGGCTTATAAATCTCTGTTGAGATGAATATGAAGATGATCTACCAGAGGGGAGATCCTAAGTCTCTTTTGAGGCTGAATAGACAGTATATATTAGGTAAATGCTAGAGGTGGAATTTCCGGTTATGGTTTTATGAATATACATCAATGCTTCTACTCTTCTTGGATGAGGTTATCTCTCTGAACAGCTTTTTCTTTAAATTGTAGTGATTTTAGCCTGCAAAAATAAAGAAAAAGTTATCTACAAATTAGGAACAGACAAATCTCAAGATATACAAGTCATAATCTGACAGAGTTCACAAGTAAATTGGTTCCAGAAAATAGCTTTAAAAATATTAGAGAAAATATTTTTAAAAATATAATAAATAAAATCTAATAAATAAAATAAAAGCGAAATAAAAGCCATCAACCAACCAACCAAAACCTACAAAACTGAAAACAAAACAAACCCAAACCAACCAACCAAAAACCCCCAAATTTATAATCTCTTAGGTAAAAAAAGATTGAGAAAAGTAATTCTTGGCACTTTTGGCTGATGCTATACATCTACAAAATGGATAATGAACGTGAGCAGGGAGATGCTGGGTTTATAATGGGTACAGTACAAGACTTGCAGTCAGCAAGACACTATGCCACGTTTTTCTTGTGAAGGTTTTATGGTGATACAGCTAACAGTGTGAGCAAGAGTCAGTTCTGGAATATGACTGAGGCTACACTGACTTGAGTAAAACTTAAGAAGCTGATGATCAGACCTTATCTGTCAATGAGAGGCACATAAGGATTGTCATCTTTTCATTATTCTGGACAGTTTCCCATTACTGTACATTGGGAGCATTAACAATTTTCCTTGTATACTCTCACAATACAAATTACAGTTAAGCAGGATAGATTTTCACCATGAAAAGTATTAAGAGAAAAATTGCTCTAGTTTGACAATAATTTCCACAATATAAAAAGAAGTATGTGCGAAACTTTCAGAGAATCTATTCTCTGTGTGCAATTAAATTATTTATATTGTGTATAATTAATATTTTCAGTGATTTTGGTAAAGAGGCTTAGCTTTTAATCCTTCTCTAAAGATAAGAGATCACAGGAGTGAAATGCAAATTTGAGGTCTTATTTTGTGCTCGTGCAATAATATCCAGCACTTTTCACTGTGGATGAGAATTAAAAAGAACCAAACTCCCCCAAAAAACCAACCAACCAACCAAAAAGAAAACCCACCAAAACAAAAAAACCGAAGAAGAAATCCATAAATCCCCACAGGCTGATGATTACCTTATCAATGCAAGTAAATTCCTCAGCACAATGCTGAAAGAATCAGGCACAACAGCAGTTCATCACTGTCTGAATCCATTGTGTAGCAGATCAGAAGGTTGAAATATCTTAGTTTTCAATAGGTGATTTGGATAGCTAATAGCTGTAGCAACTAAGTGCTCTAAATCCCATTATATAAGGAAAAATCTTGCCAGTTTCAGTGGCTGCAGAAACCCCAAATAATGCTGAACTGACAGTTTCATTACACTAGAGTGAGAAAGAGAGATAGACAAACAGACTCCAGAGTCTCTCATAGCCTGTGGCATCACACTCTGCATGCAAAGAAATGTCACAGCTGTGGACTGTAAAGTATATGAAGCTAGTGGCCATACACTCAGATGAGGGATAAAAAAAAGCCAGTGCCAGAGCACATCTTGAGCTGTAAGAGATGAGGTTTGACTGATTCATGCTGTATAGCACTGCAATACATGCATTTTCCTGTGGTGTACATATATGTGACTGTTGTTGAGGCTCACTTAGGTTTCTAGTGTAAATTAGTTTGTAGAAACAGGCATGCTTCCCATTAAATTAATGAAATCAGTTTTCTTACTGATCCACTTACTACATCCTTCTACTTTCTCTTATCATAATAAAGCAGTTCTTTTTCCAGGCTCTCTACAACCATATTCCTTTCAACTATGTGCCTTAAAAAGCATATTCACTGAACTATACCTCCCTGCCTAACAACTCTTATAAGGGGTCCTGCTCATCACAAATCAGGCTGGTGCTGAGAGGCTCCCTCCTGAATTCATGCTGCCTCTGCCTAGTGAAGAGGAGAGCAAGCCAAAAACCAGGCTACTGTCTTACCCTGACTGGAGGGTCTTATTGCCTCTCAGCTGCAGATTTTCATGTAGGAGTTTAAGTTATGAGACCTCTGCATCTCTGTCAAATATAGATGAGGCTGGACAATGAATGTAGAAATTCTTTGATAGGGACTGACAGATTAATGTGCAGATGGACATCATGCGTGCCATAAGCCTTACTCTCTTAGGAAATGTCCTCAGGTTTCCATTGTCTTTAAAAAAAAAGCCTCTTCCCCATGAAAAATCTGGTTCAGTCTTGAGCATGAAATAGGAAGAAAATCATAGGAAAAGTATCCATTCCATGAGGTTTCCAAAGCTGTTCTCCAAACCCAAGAAGTTCTGTGTGGATAAATCCTGGATGTTTGGATAAGCCCAGGTGATGATTTGAACTTGAGTGAATTCGAAGGTTGCCTATCTTTTAAATATTTTTTTATCTTTAATGAAGATGGAAGTTAACAACCTTTTTATACAAAATCTCCTTAGGTTTGAGTTAGTTAGTAGTTCCCTTTTTCTCTATGATCATTTTAATATGAGGAAGGCTGAGCAAGGCACAGTTGAATATATTTGGTACATACAGCTTCCCAACTACAATCCATGTTTACCCCTTAACATTAAAAAAAAAAAACCTTATTCTGTGTTAAAGTGAAAATGTTCAATATGATGAATTATGTTCTTGTAAGTTTGTGTGCAAAAAAAATCAGTCATTGCAGCCAAGTTCTGAATGGCCCTGCTGAGCTTATACCCCACAGGTCAACATATCTCTCATTTGATTTGGTTATTGCAATCCCTTCTTCCATCAATCTACAAATTAGTCACTCAGTGGCTGTATGTCACTAATTAAGACACAAGGGGATAAAGCAAGAAGTTTAATAGCTGAAGGTGATGGGAGCAACCAAGATTCTGCCACTTGATATATCATTTACTCAGTTTGTGCTAAGCTGTATATTATTAATATTTCTACTATCTGAAAGATGTATTTGCAATCCTAAATGCATCTATAAAAATAAAAAAAAATTACAAAAGTACAAACTTGAGAGCCATGATGCATGAATTAGATGCACACTGATATTCTATTACCTAAAAATAAGCTGTAGCAGAGGAGAATTTTGTTTTACAATAAGTAGGTAAAAAAAAAAAATCACTGTATTTTGCCATTCTAGAGAACATACCTCTCCAAAGAGCTTGAATGAGAAACAAAAGCAAGCAGCTGTCCACAATCTGGCAATATATGTTTGATGGGAGTTGAAACTTACTTTAATTTCATTTGAAAAGAGCTAACATCCCTTAAGTTTACTTTGAGGTTGAGACTCAAACTTAAGAATACAAAGTAAACCTAAGCACTGGACTAGAATCATAGAATGGAATCATAGAATCAGTCAGGATTGGAAGGGACCACAAGGATCATCTAGTTGTATTAATTTCAAGTCAAAACAGTTGGATTTTACTCAGTCCTTTTGCTCATGCTCATTAAATTTATTCTTCAGGATCTAGCAAATGCCATAACTTTCTCCACAGTAAATCTCAGGCATTTGCTAAGCAGACTTGCTTAATGAGTAGCTGCATTAAACTAATTTTGGAGAATGTCCCAACCATGTCGTTTTCACTCACTGCTTCTGCCCTCACAACAAAATGCATCAAGCTCCTCTGAAAAATTCTTTTGAAATTAAAGCTTTTTTTTTTTTTGATAATTCTGAAAATCAGACTGAAAGACATCATAAATCCAGCCTCATACATTCTGTTGTTGTTGGAGTACAGCATGCCCTGTTTCAAACTCACAGCAAGACATCTTGTCACAGCAAACGATGTTTTGCCTATTCACGTGTTGCGAATAACTCTGCGTCTTCCACAAGTGCACAGCTCTCCGTAGCTGTGTGTTTCTGCTGTGTTTCTATCCTCTGCAGACCAAAACTCATGACCTTGCTGATGTCCTCTCTTACCTCCCCATTTCAGGAAGACTGCCAGATTTGCAGTTCATTCCACATACAAGAAAACAAGTACCTGCTGTTCGAGATGACAGCGACTTCTGTCTGGTCCATTATCACACTGTGTCTTCCTTAGGATGCCCTAAGAATGCCAATCAATATAAGAGCCATTTTATTTCCATTGATTTAGACAACTGACTTAGGAAACAAGTCTCACTTATTTAAGAGTAGTTCTGGACAGTACAGTAACAGTAAATTTAATGTGAGTGGTTCCTCATAAACCACTCACTTTTTTTTTTTTTTTTTTTTAACAAATTCCACTCAAATCTCAATACTAAGAACTATTTTGAAAATTGAGGGCCTGCAAACCAAATATATCATGTTTAACAGGAGATTGTTAAATATAGATTTCAGGTAGTTTTGCCAATACATTGGTCTTTGAAATTGTCTTTTTTCTTTTATTTTTTTTTAATTTTCCTCACTTCTTTTCATCTAGTCATTAGCCCTACTTAATATCCAAAACACATTTAGCTGATCTGATGGCTGGAGGCCACCTTGGGCATAGGGATCACGAAATTTTAAGAGTTTTTGGCTCTTGGAGAAGCTACTTCATAGTAACTTTTGGAGGGGGGTTAGCAGAATTGACACCTTGGACTTCCAGAGGGCAGACTTGGATCTGTTGAAGAGACTGATTGACAGAATCCCCTAGGGGGTTCTCTGTACAAGAGCACATCAGGGAAATTGATGGAAAATTGACACCCCATTAGAGAACACAGCCTTTTGGCAGCATGTTCTCTCTTAAAACCTGCATCATGTGAAACCACATAATTGTGTACAAAGAACACTGATAAAATAGGAGATTTTTTGTGGCAGCTTAATATGAGTACTACTTTTAGGGCTCCTGTTAGTATATTTCTTTTTAACAGGTTGTAATGTACTAGGCTTTCAGCAAAATAAATTAAAGAGGAATTTTTATTACTTTTAGGGGATTGCTGAAGACTTTTTTTTTTTCTTATTTGAGCAATTACATATTTTAGTCAATTAAAATTATCATCAGTTTGTTACAGAACAATTCCCAACTGTGATGTCAAGCTGGGTGAACACTTGAGAATTGTATATGTGAAGTTTCCACCAAGGAGATGTTCATTAAATATATTTTCTTCCTTTTGTTTATGAGCATTGTAAGGCTTGCTTCAGCTGCACTCTATCTGAATTTAACATTGACTTCCTAGGCAGCAGGTGGAGGGACTTTTCGTGCTACAATAGATGGCTGAATTTCACAGACCATTGCTTTACAGGCTTGAGGACCACTGTGAAATTCAAACTTTCTTCATTCCTATCTTGAATTTCTGTGAAATCTTTTGCAGTTCCAAGGGGGAACATGTCCTCCCCTGCCAGCACTTTATTATTTGTGATTTTTTCAGTAAGGATGTCCTCATAATACATGATAGCACAATAAAGACCACAAATAATGGTCAACATTCCTTGAAATGTATAGCATTTCTTTCTTGATGATCTCTTTTTTATTTTTTTTCCCCTCTCTTGATATGCATCTTAAAAAAAGCTATTGCTTACTGCAGGGAAACAGCATGGTGTTCAAGTTCTATATCTCTTATCTGCACATTTATTGATGCACTTGTTTTCTGTGGAGGCCCAAGGACATTTTCTCGCTGTGTTCAGCTGACTTTCTGGTGGCTGATTACTTTGGCATTTTCCTATTCCATGTCTGGTAGGGTTTTAGTGTATGTTTTTCAAAGGATAAGTGAAGTTTCAATGAAGTTCAATGAAAAGAAACACAACTTAATGAATTGTTCAGGCTTTGGCTTTGTGGTTATCCATTAAGCATAAAGATGCAGACACTGTCTGGAATATTACAGAACAGTCAAACTAAAATGATGCAAATGACTCTGGTGATTTGTCAGCTACAGCACTGAATTATTTTTTACTTTTCCCTTTTAATTCTGCAGTAGTTCTACATTTCCTATAAGGTAACCTAAATCATAAATATAAGTCAAAAAGAAAGTATAGAAATGAGTTGGATAAATCTTTTCCCTTAAATTCTCTTCCCAAGTTAGAATGACCTGTTAGATTAAATTGTGTTGCCAACTTATCATTATTACCTATGATCTTTCTTCAGTTGAATTAAATCTGAATTTTTGCAACCAATAGTATGCTCCATAAATCCATAATCTAATGATTAACAAGTTTTTCTTGATTGTCTGATGTCTGCCTGTAATTTATTAGCAGCTTTTACAGTAATTTATCTTGCATAAACCCAAATAAATCATGCCCAGCTACAGTGGGAGTAGACCAGAAAGTTTTCACGTTTGCTCTTTGTTTTGTGTTTAGCCATTACTTTCATTTATTCTATACACCACAACAAGTATATTTTAAACATTTATTTCAGATGCAAATATCTCCATATATATAGTTCTATCAAGGTGCTGATACAGTTTTATCCCTGGGGTATAGGATCTCTGCCTCTAAACAGGGATAAACAGGGTTTCACACTTAACATTTTCTCTTTCTTGATCTGTACTTGATCCAAAGTGGTCATTAGACATTTCAAATTGCTGCTCATTTTCAGCCCTCATGTTCTGCAGTATTGTTCATTTCATCAGGGTTAAAAACCAAAATTCATTGCTTTTCTGATTTTTTTTTTTTTTAATTGAAAATAATCTACTAACTCAAGATTTTGTGGAAAGAAACAGCTCGGAAAGATGCCCTCCTAGATGTGCTATTTGTGAAGAGAGAAGGACTCATGAGGGATACAATGGTTGTGGTGGCTCTCTGGGCTGTAGTGATAATGAAATATAAGAAAAAAAGACAGCAGAGCTGCTCCCCTGGACTTTGGGAGAGCAGACTTTAAGCTATTAGTGGAGCTACTCAGCAGAGTACCCTGGAAATCTGCTTTTAAGGGCTTAGGTGTCCACAAGCACTGGTCATTCTTTAAGAGCCAGTGACCTTTTAAAAGCACAGGAGCAGGCAATTTCACTGTGTCATAAGTCAAGCAAGCAGGACAAAAGACCAACTTGGCTGAACAAGGAACTCCTCATGGAGCTCAAGAGGAAAAAGGAACTGTATGATTGCTGGAAGCAAGGTCAGGCTTTGCAGGAGTACAGAGACACGAAAGGCCAAAGTTCAAATCAAATTGAAACTGGCCAGTGTTGTTTCAAATAGCAAGAAGGGCTTTTTAAAAGTATGTTGATAGTAAAAAGAGGTCTAAAGAAAACATTGGACTGATACTTGTTGAAGATCATCATCTGACTAACAGGGACAAAGATGAAGCAGAGGAATTCAACGCATTTTTTTGCCTCCATCTTTAATAATACTGATAGATTTCAGCCTGCCCAGTCCCCTGAGTCAGAGGACCACAAGTCTGGAACAGTGACTTTTCCATTTGTGGACACTAAAATTGTAGGGGACCAGCTGTAGGGGTTGAATTTTCCCAAGTCCACGTGGCCTGCTGAGATTTGCCCTAGAGTATTGAAGGAGCTAGCAGATGCTAGGTAGGAACCCTCTCTGTCACCTGTCATAGATCTTCAGAGTCTGTAGAGGTCACTGCTGACTGGAAGCTAGCCAGAGTTGTTCCAGTCTGTAAAAAGGGCATGATGGAAAACTCAGGGAATTACATATCTGCTGACCTCAGTTCCTGGAAAAAAAAAACAACGAAGATTATCCTAAGAACTGTTGAAAGGAATTTAAAGAATAATGCAATCATCAGACACAGTCAACAGAGCTTCACAAAGGGAAAGTCTTGTTTGACTAATTTCTCTGATAAAGTCACTCACTTAGAAAGTGAAGGGGAGAGGGTGGATGTAGTTTTTCTAGATTTAGTAAGGCTTTTCATGCTATTCCTCACAGCATCCTTTTGGATAAGTTGTCCAGCTGATGAGTGGGGTCAGGGTGTGCTGGGTGAAGAACTGTCTGATGGGCAGCACTGAAATGGTTCTAGTGAATGGGGCTACATCTTGTGGATGCCTGTTCACCAGTGGTGTTGCTAAGTGTTCAATTCTGTGGCAAGTTCTGTTTGTCAAGGGTCTGGGCGCAGGATTTGAAGGCACCATGAGCAAGTTGGATGATGATACCAAACCGGGAGGTGCTGCTGATTATCTTCAGGGACACGAGGTGTTACGGAGAGGTCTAGATAGATCAGAGAATTCGGCAATGACAGGAAATCCAAATGCCAGGTTCTGCACCTGGGACAGAGTAATGCTGGGCAAAACTATAAACTAGGAGGGAGGTGGTTGGAGAGCAGCCCTCAGAGCAGCTCTCTGTTGAAAGAGATCTGTGGGTGCTGGCTCAATGTGAGTCAGCAATGTAGCAGCCTAGTGAGCAAACTGCATCCTGGAGTGCAACAGAGCATAACCAGCTAGTTAAGAGGTGATTATCCTGTTGATTTCAGCATTGGTGCAGCCTCACCTTCAGTACTGTGTGCAGTTGCAGGCCATACAATTTAAGAAGGATGTGAAGATCCTTGAATGCATCCAGAGGAAGAAAACAAGGCTGGAAGGAATGTCCTGTGAGAAGTGGCTATGGACTTTAGGCTTGTCTAGTTTGGAGAAAAAGAGGCTGAGGGATGACCTCATTGTTCTCTACAGCTTCCTGAGGAGGGCAAGTAGAGAGGGAGGTGCTGAGCTCCTCTCCCTGGTAAGCAATGATAATGGTACATTGCAATGGTTCAAAGCTGCACCAGAAGTGGTTTAGACTGGACATTAGGAAGTATTTCTTTACTGAGAGGGTGGTGAAACACAGGAACAGATTATCTAGAAAGGTGGCTTTAAACTATGCTTTAAACTTTGGTCAATCCTGAAGTAGTTGGACTAGATGATTGTTGCATGTCCTTTCCAACTGAAGTATTTACTCTCTTCTGTTTTAATGATATTTTCCATCTAGTCATAAAAAGTTTCCATATTTGAATCAAAATTTCAGGTTTTTGCTCGTTCTAAAAAGAATTTGGGTTTGTATACTTTACCTTTGCAAGGTCACTTTTTTGTTTTGTTATTACACTGTAGACTTCTTTCAAGGGTTTTCCTTAAGAACAGATTTGGAACATCCAAAAGCTGAGTCTGATTTTTGCCAAGCAGATCATTATCCCTTTCCTTTTGAAGCATGAGTGACAGAGTCAAGAGGCTGGATCAAGCATTAAAATCATATAATAGTCAACCCATCCATATTCAGACAAATCCTGTGGGTTTTCAAACACTTTTGAAGAGGATATGGAAATCATTACATTGGGAAAATGGTAGTTACTGCTGATACTTTCACTCTGGATGTATGCTTTAATAGCAATTCTGTGCAACTTTTCTGATTGTTTAGCTCCCTAAAGATAAAGGCTGTTTACATTTCTTTCCCCAGCATGTAGACAGACAAATGGTAATGTGCTTTGCTGGTTTTAATCATCGTTACTGAAGTTTCATGGATGTACACTCTGACTGAAACTACTAAACTAGAATTACATTCATGAAGGAAAATGAAATTTCCATAGAAATTAAATCCAGAGCCAGAATATATCCAAGACCAAGACATTGATAGAAAATTGTATTGAAATTTCACAATAAAAATAACTGAAAAGCATTAATATCCTAGGGTTTTTTTTTAAGTACATGAAGAGGTTGTTTCCATGAAAACACAACACGTCGTTGTGGGGTTTTCCTTTTGTTTTGTTATGTTTTGTTTTGTCAGGAATCTGCAAAGCTAGGTAACTTTAAATTCTTGCCAGAGAAATAGGATGTTATGGCTCAAAAAGAGTTGGCAGACAGGAAAAGAGTTATTTGCTCAGTGGCTGGCAATGTCTGTAGCTGCTATTTGCAAAGATTTCAGCAGCACCCTAGTGTAGGTAATCCCAACAGTGACCATCATATAAATGTGTCAAGGTAGCAATGTAAGACCTGTTCAGCCTGTCTTAGAGGGCTCTGTCAGACATCTAATAGAACTAACAGTTTCAGATTTTAATACAAGATTTAATCTGTTTAATGGCAGCTGCACCTTGGATCTACCACATGTACACACATTTGTGTGTACACCAAACAATATCAGACTGGATTTGCACTAATTTGACCACCACATTTAAGGACTGCACCTGTGCATATAGTTTTCTTCATACTTCTCTTATTCATTCCTAATTTCAGTATGGTTTGCTGCTGCCTCACAGTGCAAAATGATCATTCTGCAGTGAAGCTCCTGGATTTGATCTGTGATAGCTGTCTGCACATACCAGCATTGTCTGTTACATAATTGCTCCAATTATTGACATTTTCTTTGAAAAGAAATGTGTTTTTATTTTCAAATGTGAGCTATTTTATGGAGCTATTTTAGCATAAGCAAAATTTCTTGCTTTAGAGAAAAAAAATCAGTAAAATATGTGAACACTAGATACAGAAATTGAAAATAAGGGATCATGCAAGCATTTAAAATTAAGTCAAATTAACCCACACAGAGTGAGTCTGTATCAAAGACTGCATAAGGTAATGTCATTAATTTTCATGTTTGTAAGCAGCTCTCTAGTATTTTTCTTTTTTTTTTTTTTTTTTTTAAGGATACAGTCATTCATCTAAATACAAAGAGCCCTATCTAATGGGTTTAGTTCCCTATAAAGAGTGTTTATGCCTTTGTTAATGTGAAAAACTAAAACAGGGTCTAAGACTCTCCAGGAATGAGGTAGAATGATCTTTCAGCTCTAAAAACATAATTTGCTTTTCATCAAGGGAAGAGAGGAAATTTTCATCAGGGATTTGAAAAATGCATAATGTTTGACTTGTCTCAGAAATCCCTGCATTCTATCCATTTATATCTCTTCACACTTGCCATTATATCTTGCCAGCTCAAGATACCAGAAATTCTCCTAAGCAGACCTCACAGTTCCTCCAGGTGAACACCCCTGAATCCTGCTGCTGTGGATGGTCACCAGAGCTACTATAGAAGATAAAGTTTGACTCTATATGAAGAGCCAGGCCCTCAAGTAGTATTATAAAGAGCTCATCTAAATGTAATAAGGTCACTGCGATGGTCAAATTGCACAGGCTACAATTTTAAGACAACAATTTGAAGTCTATCTTCAAGCACCTCAGAAGTGTCATGAATCTCCTCCAGTCTGTGATGTTTTCTTTCAGGCTGAATGAAATGGAATATAAATACAACCTAGGGCTATTCTGGCTGCTATTCCAGCAGAGTTTGTAGTCAGGACTGACAGGAGCCTGGACCATCTTACCCCATGTAGTCCCTCTGAGCTTGCAACCATAATTCTTCCCAAGGCAGGATGTGGGGTGACAACGTCACACCAATGAGAAGGTTCATTCCTTAAGCAACAAACTCTTAAGTAATGCCTAGTGGACAGTCTCAGAGAGCTATGTGCTCAAGAAAGTCATGACAATTAGCAAGCTTCAAATGCCACACACTACACAACAGAAGCCAGATTTAGCAAGGCCATATACGTATCTCTCAAATCACTTCCCATTACCCTTCATGAGTCAGTATTGCCTTCAAGATAATTTAACTCACAGTCTTGTCTTCCCTGTTGATAAAAAAATAATCTCTTCCTCTGAGACACCTAATGGATGATCCCCTGAAATACATGCCTAAATAATTATCTGTCTAGGAGACTCTTTCATACGATGAGTCATCCTTCACTGTCACCGCAAAGGGCTTGTTCTAATTTTGAGACCCTCATTAGAATTAAAATATCAAACAAAGAATATGCCTCTGACAGCTCGTCCACCAGAACTGCAGCAGTAATTCTGTAAAGCAAGTGAAAAAACAAAATCAAGTATACTGAAGCCACAAATCCAAAATTTTCAGCACAGAGCAAAGTCAGAGTTCAAAGCATAGAACATTTGAGCTCAACTTCTTGGAGGAATTTTCTCTTGCTAATTGTCTGTAAGCCGAAGAAGAAAACGTGGCAAAAGCAAAGATGCAAAATTTTGTACTCCAGTGCAAACTTCAACACTTCCTTCAGGGAAGGGGCAGAATGTGATTCCTGAACATAAAATGCATTGGTTTTTCTTTTCTATTATTGTTGTGGAAGAGGAGGTATGTTTGGGATTACAGGAGCTCTTCTAGGATATTTTATTGGTTCTTATGCAGACTAGTATGGAAGAAAAAAAAAAGGTAGAAAATAATCTAAGAAGCGTGCTGAGATATTTCCAGCTTCTCGTATTCTTTCTTCTATCTGTCTTTGTATTGGATTGCTTTTAGAAGACACAAATGTAGCAGACTAAAATTAGAAATTTACAACTAGCAAAAGCAGAGCTTGATACACGATTAGACTTAAGAAGCCAAAATCGGAGTGGAGTCAGGGGAAGCAGACTACAAACTCTTGAGGGACTGGAATCTCCATAGAAGAAAACTGCTAATCCCAGTCATTAGGGAGCAATGCTTGGTTAGTAGAATTTGTCTGAACCATACATTAGAACAATTATTTGAAAGAAAATTTGGCTTCTGACTCAAAAAACAAAATTGAACTGCAAATGTATGCTTTCAGAGCACCAAACTCAGTCTGTAGATGAGAATCGCTGCTAGTAGAGTTAGATAACTCAGACCTTTTCCTCAGAACACAAGGAAGCAATGCAGAGGAAGGCTAGGGAACAACTTGCTTGTATGACAATTGTGAAAAAAGAGATACATCAGCATAGTTCTGGAAATCAGTTTATACTAAATACATGCAAACTGCATAACCTAGCTTATAATTAGGCTGCTTCTCACTTCTGACTAGTTGCAGAGAGCTTTACATGAGCACAGCTGCTTCTGCCACAGTGGTACCTATGAGAGCAGGCAAGACCTCTCTTGCCACTGTGGGGGAAGGAAACACTGGCTCTTCTTTGTCCAAGTGTCTTGGCTTTAGACTCAGTTGTAACTCAGATGACATCAGCAGCACATGGCAGTGATTTTCTCCACTTGGAAAGATGCCCTGATGGCTTCTGCTGTCAGTAGTGGAAAGATCAGGGTGTGCAGGAGAGTAGCTTTTCTTGGTGGCTCATCCAGCACCAGGTACACTGTTTAGCTTGGCTGTCCTGTTGAGCTGCTCAGCCACAGGCATGCTGACAGGGCTCTGGCCTTCCTTCCCACCCTGAAGGGCACAGGCTGTGCCATCACTGAGTCAGCATGAAGGGCTTTCCTCAAGAAACTTTACCTTAGTAGCAATTGCTGGAAGCAAATATCCCTCCTGATATATCAACACTTGTCTGTGGCACAAACACTCTGCATGTTGCATGCGAGAACTGCTCCTGTCATGCCTGGCAGTGCTGCTGTGATGCTGACCTCTGTGGAACAGCTGCTCAGGAATCACTGTGACTCGTGCCTAGGGTTTGCAATATGTTATGTTATGTTTATGGTTATGTTATGTTTGTTATGTTATGGTTATGTTATGTTCTGTGTGAAAAGTCTGTTTTATAGTGTCTATTATAGACACTACCCTAAATCCTAAGTGTAGCACCCAATACTTTGATACATATACAAACATGTATATTATATCTATTCATTATAAAGTAGCCAGTATTAGCTAACTTCTCCTTTTTCTCCTTGTTGCAAAAATTAGGTTTGCATGGTGATTATCAATTAGTCTGATGCATCAGAGAATGTGTTATTGCTTTAAAGAATACTGGAGAAATGGTTGCAAATTTGTCTTGTGTAGTATTTGGGTCAATGGATCCATGATGCCATCCAAGTCTTTGAGGCATTTTATGACATTTTCTTTCATGAGCTCCTTTTGGAGGCCTCCATAACATCTCACATTAAAAAAAAAAACCAAAAACCACCAACCTCCTAAAATGTTTTTATTGCAACCTAGACTGGAGTGACATCCAGCTATCTCTGAGTGTTACTAAACTGTGCAAGTTGCCAGTTCTGCTGAAAGGTTTGTGAGGTTTCATCAACTTCTGAGTCAGCCTGTAACACTTCTGGGTTTATATGGAAATTCTACCCAATCAAGAATGAAAGTGAATACACAGCTTTGGGCAAAATGTGGATATGCAAATGTATCTACATTGACACTGAAGGAAAACGTCAACTTTAGTCCCTTATAAGGTGAGTTTGGTACAGCTGAAACATACGGCTATAAAAAAATGTGAGGAATTACTTTTTTTCCTTGAATAAATTAAGAATTAAGATAAATATTATTTTTGTGTATTCTATGGCTGGATTCATTTCCTCCTGTTATACTTCATCTATACCTAGTCCTGTCTAGCACAGAAGTGGCAAACAGAGTGCCATCTCGTGGATAAAGACAACCTGTACTCATTAAGCATGGACAGCTTTCCTCCACTGATTGAAATGGAATCACTTAAAGTGTACAGATCTGACCCAGTATACCAAGCTGCACCCACAGGCATTTGATGGGTTTTGACACTCCTTCCTCTTTAACAGACAGCAAAAACCCTACTGGGAGTGTACCAGAGGGCAGGTAGAACCCAAGCATATATTTCTCTGGTGCATATTATTTTGAATTATGCTGGTGGCAATACGTAGTAGATACTCACTTGGTTGTTTTATTAATAGAGAACAATTTCCCATAGTGGAAAATGTACCATTTTTATCATGGCATATTAATTATAATATTTTAAATGCCAGTAAGGATCAGCCACAACTTCTATTTAGAGAGAGTCTGAATGATTAGGAACACTCCCGCAGCTTATGTTTTCATCCAATTTTGGAACAGAAACAAAAATCAGCAATGCCTGCCTATTAATAGCTGATAACAAATTTAAGACATATTCCTGTGCAATCTGTCCATAAATTACTTTTTAAAAAATAAATTAATTGCCATACCATAACATTGCATACACTCTCTCAGTAAAATCAAAAACAGACACAGGGATTCCTCTGTTCCCTCTGAATGTTTGCCATCTTTAGTAAACAGCTAAACTAGAAACTGAAATTTGATCCTCTGCTCTCATTTTGCCTGTGTTTGCAACATTATCAGGACCATACTGGTTTCATGTCAGATCACAGAATCACAAAATCATAGAATAGTTTTGGTTGGAAGTGACATTGAAAGGTCATCTAATCCAGTCCCTCCTACAAGAAGAAGGCACATCTTCAATTAGCTCATGTTTCTCAGAGCCCCATCCAAACTGATCTTGAATATCTCCAGGGATGAGGCTTCTATCATCTCTCTGGGCAACATGTGCCAGTGTTTCACCACCCTCATTGTAAAAAAAATACATCAATTCTTCCTTGTATCTAGCCTAAATTTACTCTTTTTTAGTTTAAAACCATTACCCCTAGTCCTCTTGCTACAGTGCCTAATAAAAAGTCTATCCCCCTCTTTCTTAAAAGCTTTCTTTAGGCATTGAAAGGCTGCAACAAGGTCTCACTGGAGCCTTCTCTCCTCCAGGGATGAGGTAGTCTCCCTTCTGCCTCCTTTTCTGCAGATTAAACAACTCCAGTTACCTGAGTCACTCCTGAAAAGACTCATGCTCTAGACCCCTCAACAGCTTTATTGCCCTTCTTTGGACATGGTCCAGCACCTCAGTTTCCTTCTTGTAGTGAGCAGCTCAAAACTGAACACAATATTCAAGGTGCAACCTCACCAGTGCCTGATGTCAGTTTCCCAGAGGACCCTGTTGTAACTCCTTCAAGAGCTAGAAGTTTGCTTTCCTAAAATTCAGAGATAATTCTTCACAATCTATTCATTTCTTGGCATAGAGGGCAACCCCTCTAGAAAGGCATCTATCCCTTCGGAACAGCCTGTAGATATTGATAGCTGCACTCTAGCCGTCATGTTTCACTAAGAGCAACTGGGTTGTAGCTTTCTAGCAGTGTGGTAACTTCCAGCTCCTCCTATTTCTTGTCCATTCTGCATAGATTTGTGTAGAGGAACTTCAGTGTTGGTGTAGGGCTGTTGGCTGTGTCACTTTCTTAGAGGAACACCCCCTAATTTCTTTCAAGTGTTTCTTTCTTGGTAAGACTCCAAGGATCCTGTGGTGTACCCTGCACGCTTCAGAGCAACAGGCTGAGGGCTCTCATCCCTCTAACCTTGGCACACCTTTCACACATTATCACAGCCAAGCCTGATATCCCACTTCTCTTTCAAGTCTAGTTTAAAGCTCTGCCAATGAGCCCTTCTAGCTCATGAGCCCTCTTTCCTCTTTGAGAAGGGTATGTTCCTGGTGCTGTATAAGCCATTTCATGATCAAAACCCCCTAACTTGTGGCATTGACACCAGCTGCAGAGCCATGTATTAATAGATTGGGTCTGTCTGTTTCTTCCAATGTCACTGACAACAACTGGAAGAGAGGCAAAAAATAACATGCTCCAGAATCCCTCACCAACTATCCCAAGGCTCTGAAGTCTCTTTTGATTGTCCTTGGACTATGTGTGGTGGTCTTATTGCCACTCACATGGAAGAGCTCTAGTAATAGTCCAAGTGCTGTACCAGGCTAGGAAATTTCCTAGTGATGTCCTTAACCCTGACCCCAGGGAGGCAGCAGACTTCCCTAAGAGGAGGGTCTGCCTGGCATATTAGACCCTCTCGTCCCCTTAGAAGGCAGTCACCTACAGCTACAACTTGTGTTTTCTTCCTTGTGGAGGAGGATATTACATCAGGGGTAGGCCTTTCTGACCTTGGTGACATCTCTGGTGTAGGTGACTGTCATACACATCATCTCTTGACTGGCTTTCCACATCCAGGTCCTCACACTTGTTGCACAAAGAAGCCTGGGAAGGCAAGATTGGCAAGGAGGGGGGTCGCCTGCCACCCTGAGCATCAATTTCTTCCCAAAGGTACTAACCAAAGATCATCCAAAGGTGCAAACCCAATTCAGGTCAGGTGTGCATATAGTGTTGTATGCATTTATTGGAAATTGTAGCATGTAATACAGAGCTAACGTAAACCTTGAGATTTTATTCTGTGCTCTCTGCTGACTGAGGAAAGATGCACAACACCAGATAGAGCATAAAGCTGAAGTGCCACAAGGTGCCTGAATGGTCAGGAGGAGGTTTAATCTTACACAAGTGTCCTGAACTAACTTGAACCAGTAAAGGGAACTAAACATTTTGCAAGGTGGGAACAGCACTTTGCATCCTATGGCTGCAGTGCTTCTGATCTGATAGTGGAAGCTCTGAGGCTGTGCTATCAGACCATGGCCAAGGAGCATTTAATATGCCATTTCACACACACATCCTCTGGGAACTGGCTTAAGCACCACGTTTTCCTGCCACTCCCTTCTGCCCCTTTGCATCAGTTGTGCTAACACAACTGTTTATGTACTAAGCAGACAGGGCAAGTGGGCCAGGCTAAAAATCCTGATCACTCTGTGTGTGTGTGCCTGTGTGCACATGTGTGTACATGCATGCACGCACACTCTCCAGCAGGGAGTGGGGGAGGATAAGGAAATTGTTTCTTTTGAGGTCTACTGGCCCAGCTCTGCCATCTAACTTCACTCTGAGATGCCAAACAGATGTAATGAATTAATCTGGGCTTCTCTTGGCTTAAACTGTTGTTGAGTGAGGGACAAACAGATAGGCATGTGAGAAATAAGGACACTGTAGATTAGCCCACAGAAATCCTCAGGTTCCTAATGAAAGTTTTAACAAATTCATACCACTACCAAAAAAAATGCAATGTATACAAAGCAGAGTAGCCTGACCTACTAAACTGATCCAGGTGCTTTGCTCTCAGTTTAGAAGGATGTCAAGCAAAACCTGGAAAAGTACTGTAAAGCTTTATGTTTTACACCTTTCCCATGATTTTATGCTGCAAAACATTCAGCTGATTCACTGAGGAATGAGATATTGCCCTCACCCAGAATCAGGTCAGCCAGCTCTTCTTTAGGCTATTGGCAAGAGCAGCCTTGCCAACCTGCTCACGGGGAGTGCTCTCTTTACTGGGTGGGTGGAGTGACTCCTATGTTCTCCTATTCCACAGTAAACACAAAGGCTTGGATCCAAGACAATCTACAAAAACTGGAATCCCTGTGCCAGGTCTCAAAACTCTTTCAAGGGTGAATGTCTAGCTCACAACAAGCACTGTGGTGCTGGGGACTGTTTGGTTTAACTATGTAGAACCAGCCGATTCCTACTTAAAACCTGACTTTCAGCAAAGCCTGTTTCCCCTACTGTTCCTGTACCAACTCCAAGGTGCTGTTTGGTTTGTAACTGACTTGACAGGTAGCCTTTCATCCTACTCCTCGTGCCTATTCATCTTCCAGCTCTGGAGTCCAGGCCATGCTGTCTTACTGCCACAGTTTCCAGTCCTGTCCCTGGAGTGGGCTGTTGTTTATTTGCCAGAAGGTACCTGGAAATTTAAAGTCAATTAGCTGCAGAACCATCAATCAGCAGCAGAACCATCTTGTTCTCTGTCACAGAGCCCCTATCTTGATTGAGGACACTCTGCAAGATCTGAGCAAATTTGAAGATAAGCAGGTTCTTATCAGATGGATCCACAAGAAGTTACCAAACACTGAATAATATCTAAGGGCTGTCCACTTGAAAAATAGGCTGTGAGTAATTGTGTTCATGAATGAAAAATTACAGATAGAGTAATTTGCAAATAGTCACTCTCCTCCCTTATTAATACAGGGAGTTTCTACTTCCATTTACATCATGTGTGTTGTATTATTTCAAATGATCATCAGTTTGGTTTTGCTGAGAGCCAAATTTGGGTCAACATACTCTTAAATCAAATACAGAGCTCTTCTAACTGTTCTGTGTAGCAGCTCTAGGGAGCTGTTTAGCAGATTTCTGGTTCCTCCAGACCTGTGACAAGTGATCCTGTATAAGGGACAATATTAATAGTTCCTTGGTGGGTTTCAGAAATTGAGTATAAAAAATCATAAGAAAGTTTGTGGTACCTCCTAGACATATGCTCTGTCTAGTTTTACTGATGCAGTTCTGGGGAAAGCAGTGAAGCAGACAAGATCTGACAACATTTATTCATCAAATGCATGATTTGTTAAATATTACACATAGATTGCCTGCTGAATAATTGGGAGCCAAATCTGGAACTTCCTTCAGTGTAATTCAGACTTCCTTCCGATCAGATATTAATGTCTGGACTTTCAAGTATATTAGGCCCAGTTATTATTTTAATTTCATTGCTGCTGTCTTACAAGTTCCTATCTAATTAACAATGATTGTGCTATTTGAAAAGCTCTTGATTTGTTTACCCATGGAGCAGCTTAGAAGTAATGTTAGCTGTCTTAGCAGATGAGTTATTTGTTTTGATAACTCAGGTGATGAGTACATTGAAATGCAGCTTTATCTTTTGGGGTTTACAAATAGCACAGCTTTACGTTAGCTCAGTCTCTGGTGTGCAATAATATCCTAGACTCCAATCTCAACTAAGAGATTTTGATAGTTCTAAACTTGTTCTTATATATATGTAGTTTCTCTTTTCTTCTCTTAAAAACAAACACACAAGGACCAACCAACCAACCAACCAACCAAAAAACCAACAACCCACAAACAAAACCAAAACACCAAAAAGACTTAATAATGATTTAAAGTGGAGCTAGAAGAGGGATGGGAAATGAGCTGCTGATGTTAAGGTCCTCCAACAGTTAGGAGGAGCTCAAGGCATAATAAGATACAATCCTGGGCCACAAAACTGTGTTGGTTGATTCTGCACACCAGTGGGGAGCAAACCCAGCCTTCTGGAAGCAGTGATAGAGCTTTTGTTTTCACAGATCTAAGAAAATACTTAGGCTCTTCTCCTGTGGTGTTTAAGTGTCAGGTTAAGGGATTTAGTAACAGATGCAAAACTAGAGCAGCTCTGCTTACAGCAGGAGCAAAGTGTGCTTCTCCCCATCACCTCCTACCCGCCTGGGTGCCTTGCACATGGACTACGCACCATGTACATCTCAGCTCCATACTCCAGCAATGCACATCCACTTGTCTGCTCCTTGTCAAATTCAGGTCACAGGGAGAGCCTCAGGGCCACCCAAGTGTGGTAATATGCAGATATCCACTGTGTTTTGCACACAAGTACAACAGTTTGGGGCGTTTTGCAGACTGCCATCATAGCATTTCACAGGTACAAGGCAGGCTAATTTGTTCAGTATGAAAAATTCATCATTTTAAAGAAACCATTAAGCGAACAGTAACTCACCAGAGAACTCGCTGCTTGCCCTTTCTCAAGACCTGATTTTGCTGCCATTCATTGTAGTGAAAACAATTATTTTTAAAGCATACAAAACTAATCTTTGTGTATATTAATATGGGCTTCCTCTGTGCATCCAAATAGATGTTTGGCAGCTTCACTGGGGCTCTATAATGGTCTTTGATTATCCTAGACTTAATGATAGGAAGCTGTAAGATTGTAATGAAGATGAGTATTTTGCTTAACAAATGGTCTTATCAGGTGCTAGTCTGTGTATCTGTATTTGCTGCTTCACTCTTCAGAAAAAGGGGCTGGAGAGAATACAAGGGAAGTGGCAAAATAAAATCTAAGACATGTAAGC
Organism: Indicator indicator; assembly: GCF_027791375.1. Classification (NCBI taxonomy): domain Eukaryota; kingdom Metazoa; phylum Chordata; class Aves; order Piciformes; family Indicatoridae; genus Indicator; species Indicator indicator. The sequence goes on along the minus strand of NC_072026.1, from coordinate 7,401,935 downwards.
TCAAAGTACTTCACAGATGTGGTGAACCATAACATTCTTTAAACCACAGGCTGCAGTCTCTCCCTGCGCATGTGTTTTGATGGTTCTGATTTACAAATTGTTTGGAAAAAGGGAGGATTAAATCCACTGTTACTTGTCATTTGAAACCTTCAAAGTAGTTCACAAAGAAAAGCAATGTGATTTTTCTAGTCAGACAGACTAGCATAAAGGCAGAGGTGTGCAGCATGAACTATGACTTGAATAAAGCACTTGATAGTCAGGAATTTGAGAACTGAAACCCTTGATCATATTAAACTTCCCTAACCAGTGTTTATTTATACAAATAAGGCAATTAAGGAAAGAAAACACATACCTAATTCTCATTAATTGTAATGAAATCACTCACCTGAAAGAGACTTAAGCAACTAGAAACACCTGCACATCAATACATCCCAAAGATCATTGCTTGCTTCTATTTAAAAGAATAGGCTCAAGCTCTGTCTGCTGTTTTTTTTTTTTTCCTCCTGACATGCAATGTCAGGGGGCTGAAAACAGAGAACTGTGCCAGTTTTTAATTCTTTCCAGAGAAATAAAGTTTTTAGAATGTATAAAGCTTGGAGAGAGAGGTTCCATTTGTTGTTCATACATAGTACCTCTGTCCTGCTTTGGTCTGGAGAAAGGATCTGAGAACCTCACCTTCAGTGTTTTTTTTCATCTGAACTGCCACCCCAATATAATAGTTCCAGGATAAATGGTTTGAGGTAAGTTTCCTTCTTCTCTTATACTTCATATCTGCTATTTCTACTTTAAGATTATCAGCTCTACTTAGCAGTAAATGTTGCTGAAAATTAGGTTGTTTTGTTGTTGTGTTTTTTTTAAATAACATTTATTTTAAATACACTTATTTTAATTAAAAAGTAAGTCAACAGGAAAACACAACAAAATGATTAAATGCTGGGTAGGAATTTTTCATATGACAGAGGTGTCACTTCATGAAAGAAATCCAAATCTGACAGAAGTTGACAGAACAAAGACCACAAAATTCAGTTTCAGCCTTTGAGATGCATTTGGGGAATACTGATTCTAAGCTCTGACTACAATAATAATTCTGTGTTTGTTAGGTTTAAGAATGTCCACATTCTAAGATGATTCAGAAAATCTCTAGAACTGAAATGGTATTTTGTTCTTTAGAAAATAAACATGTGAACCAAACCATAAATAGATGATGTTAAAGAGATATGGCCTCAAGGCCTGTCTTAAGCAGAATGAAGCCAGTAACTGCTCCCCAAGAACGAGAGGATGATGAGTTTGACTTTGTTTTTTAAGCTGGATTCTGAATTTCACTTTTTAATGCCCAGGCATATTTGGGTGCAGGTAGGGAAATGCTATTCAGTGCTGATAGGCAGCTTGTTAAAAAAACAGATGCTATGTTGAAACCTAAAGGACAGCTTCACTCCTACTGACTTCAGCTGCAACTGGCACCATTATATGCATGCATCCATACTGACCTGCCAGCTATACATCCATTTGAAAGGGCTAAAGAGAATGCAAATTAAGATCTTTTCAGTTTCTATTACATTTCATTGTGCACCTGTCAAAACTAACAAGCTACAACCTGAGGAAGGAAACAATATTTGAGTAGCATTTCATGGTGGTAGTTAACCAGTTTGTATACTTACAGTATGTGCTAATGCTCTTTTGCCCACGGAAGTAAAGTTTACTTTAAAATAAGTCATTATACTAAAATACTACACTAAAATAAGAAAGCAGCAGATACTTCATTGGCTTCAGCAAATGATGCATTATACCTTGAATTTTACTTCACAAATTACTTTAATGACTTCTAAAATTACTTTAATGACTTCAATGAAAACCAGAGGGTTACTCACAGGAATGCTGTCAAGGAAATATAGTTACACCTACTGCAACCCCAATGAAAGTTTTTATCAATAAACACACTAATGGCAATAATCTTGGAGCATAAAACAGCATAAGAAAAAGCCAGGAAGTCAATACAGTGTGTTTGCAGAACAAACTGAGAAGGGGAAAAATGAATTGTCTTAGGTCCCTCGCAATCTGTAAACATCAAGAAGACATCACGTTTGGGCTAATCACAGGGCAAAGCAGCCATATAAACTAAATCTATAGGTTTTCTAAAGCAAATTTAGAGGCTTTCTTGGCCTTCTAAAGCATAGAAGCCAATACAAAATAATCTTCTTTCTTTTTTGTAAAAAAAAATTACTTTCAAGTAGGGTAGACATTTTTTCCTCTCACTTTGTAGGATCTATTTTAGATGATCTATTTAAATGTTCTGCAATTATGGTACTTTTGTATATTTTCCATGCAGGGTGAATAGAAGGGGAATCCCTTGAAGTTATGGTATTTTAACCAGGCAAAGAATAATCTTCTTTTTTTTTTTTTTTCCTCTCCATACAAGGTGTCTTAAAATAGATAAGACAGGTTCATTATTGTTGTCGTCATTGTCAGCTTCTGTCAGTTCCATTAGTGGATAAAGTTCTCTATGAATATTACTCATGTACACCTAGCCAGCCTCCCAAACTCTGTACATGTTTCCTAAGACTACCTACTGCTGTGCTCTCCAGTCACTCTGGTCTGCTCTTCAGTTATTTAACATGATCCTTGTTAAAGTCCCTTTTTCATGGTATGTCACTTTTTTATTCTTCATCCTTTTGAAGTGCTTCTGACTTTGTTGATATGTGAATATCTGAACATCTTTATTGATACATGAATCACTTGTTTAGCAAAATAAATTTTTCATTATGTTGAGAGCGTGTTGGCTTCAGATTTGTCTGGCAGGTTATAACTCCACATGTTGAAGAAGCCCTGAAATGTTGTATGTCAGAAGAATATTCAACTCATAGATCTTGAGATTAAGCAGAGACAATTCATTTTTAGATCTTTGCCTATACCAAATGTGTGTACAAGCATATCCTCTTCTCAGCAGAACAGGATTCCAACAAGGCTTAGAACTCTCCTGTAGACTGAAATGTTTCCATCATTCAGGCACTGATTTTGACTTTTCACATAAATCTGCTTTTGATTCTTTCACTATTTAGTAGATATGCATAAATATTTCTTATGAAAATGACATTTCATAGACATGTGGGAAGAAAAGATATCTTTTCTTTTTAAATATTAAAAGGCCCTAGTGTGAGAAAATCTAGATCTTGTTCTATTGGAATGAAGGATCTCTTTACAAAAGTTTGAATTTATGTGACTGTGAAGCTACAAAAGACAATGTAAAACATGTAACATATGCTGCTGTGTGTTTAGTCTGGCTCATCTTCTTTCTCTCACCCTGCACCAACTTTGGTACATATTGGAGGTCTCTAAAAGCCAATTCAGTTTCCTGATTTTACACCTAACTAAGAGAAGAAAAAAGCTATTATTTTGAGGTTAGTGAGTTGGTTTAAGGAGGGTCCAGTAAGTGCCAGAGATGGTACAAGGAAAGAGTGTGACAAGATCGTAGCTTGTAACAGGGACATGATAAGGGGAAATGGGGAGGAAAGACAATTATTCCTTCTCTTTCATGAAATCACCCCATAAATATAAAAATGAGCAGAACTTGGCCCTTTTTCTTCACATATCTGTCATTATTTCTAAGCATTCATCTCAGTTTCACCTGCAGATGCTAGGTGTGTCATGTAGCTAGAACCTGGGACACAGGAGCACTGCTGTCACAAGAATTGTGTCACATTGTCAAAATTCTCTTTCCTATGATATTCTTTGTAAACTGTAGGAAATTCTACCAAAAAGAATAATAATTTTGAAACCACCTTACAACTTAACTTAAAACTTTTAAAGGTATTTCTGTTTTTTCCTTTCTTCCCTTTGATGGTTCAGCTTCTGTTCCCTGGTACATTCACCTGGTGGAGAAAGCAGCAGCACTGCCTCTGCATATTGATGTGCTTAAGTCTTTGCTAAGATGAGGAAGATTTCATTTTGCCTGCTTTTGGAACAGCTTGGATTGGATGCTCAGGCCTTAGAGTCAATTATGCAAGGCAGCCACCTGAGAGGACATTCTTCCTTTCACCTATGCAAGGCCAGAATTCTTAAAGAACGTGAGACATCCATCTCAAACAATCTCTTTCCTGATAATTTTGTGAGATATCCATCTCAAACAAAGTCTTTCTTGATCATTTTGATACGATGTCAAAATGCTTATTCTTCAAAGCAAAGATCTCTTTTTTTGGTTACTGGCTCAGAACCCTTTTCCTGAAGCCAGTTTATATCAGATTAGCATTAACATTAAACAATAGGTTAAAAAAGAGTCGCCACTCAGTTACTGAAGTAGCTGCAGTTTCTTTTCTTCCTTGAAAGGCAATATTCCTACATTCCTTTGCAATAGTCTAGAGGCAATAGGAAATATAGTGTAGGCCTGCTTTATAAAAACAATAATATAAAATTCTCAAGCTCATGAGCCTATGTAAGCCTTAATTGAAATTAATACAAAATGTAGAAGCAGAGGAAAATAGGACAGCTGCAAAAGAAACCCCAGAAGCAAAAGCAGATTAAAGCAGAGCAATGAACAAACTCACGCAATACCTTAATTTTGCTTCAGATATTTCCCCCTTGGTGTAACTTGTTCCCTAAATAAAGCAACAAGTCTGAAGGACTTGGTTTCTTCTGTAGATGCCTCTTTATTCTACCACAGCAGTCCTTCAGCTGAGGAGCAAAGGAAATGTATTGGCTGGGGAGACACTCTCCCAGTGTGCTAAGAGGCGAGAGCAGCTTGGCAAGTTGCTCAGGATTCATCCCTGTTCCACATTGTCACAGCTTGGAGCTCTTCATCAAAGAGCCAACATCAGCTTCAACTTCATCAAAACCAGAGTATTTGTTTTTCTTTCTAAAGACTGAATGACAAATATTTTATTCTATTTTATCATTTTTATTATAATCTTTATTCTTGAACTTTCTTACAAACTTTCAAACAAATAAGGTATTATGACCATTACCCATGTGAGAAGTCCCATTTAAGTTTGTGAAATTCCAGAAGGTGATAAGAAAAGGAAATGTGGAAGACTGAGAACTTAAATTATAATATTCTAAATTAACATCCTGTTAATGTCAAATGACTTCAGCCCATCCAATCCTGACAGGAAGCCTAACAGGTATGGAATTCACAGCATAAAAGATTTCCCCTGCTCCACTGTTGAAGATGCTTATTATTAGGAGCAAAGAAAGAAACAAACCTTGTAACACAACACATTTTTCCTTCTTCTTAGAGTAGCTTTTTCCTTTCCTGTCCCTTTCCTGTCCTCCATCATTTCCAACCACAGTCAAATTTCTTTAAATTTTCTCTGCAGTACATGGGAATAGTTCTTTTCCTCAGTTAATAGACGGCTCACTCATGGAGGATGAAGTGTTATTTCATGATTCAGTGTATTCAATAATGTCATGGTTTTCTAGCACAAAATCCTTATTCTAAATATATTTCTCAAGAAATCTGTTTAGTGAGCAGTTTGCACAAGAGACTTGGGTAGGACAAGAGCGATTGCTTCCAGGTTTTGCATTTAACTTTATATCATACAACCTTAGAGGAAAATATCCCAGCTAAATTCTTCATCCGCTAATTTTTCATTAGTGTCTTTGTCTTCTATTTCATACTTTTTTTTTTGTTGTCTCATGTGGGCAGGAGGACAGAGCATGCTTGGCTTTAGCCTCTGACAGTGAGCTGGAGAGCAAATAATGCCTGGGTCAATGATCACATAGGAAAAAAAAGAAGTAAAGCACTGGATATCTTGCAGTTTAGTGAAATTAAATGCCTACCCACTGTGCCCTGACAGGAAAATCTGGCAAGAGCAGAGCTATGGAGCTGGACATCCCTGCAGGCTGAGTTTATAAAGAGAATTAGACAGAAGACCTGCTAGTAGCAGCATGTTCACTTTATCAAACATTCAAGACAACAGCTCATTGCAAATGAGTATGAAAAGACAGAAAGAAAAACCCCTGCCAATCACAGCTGAAGGGATGCATGCAGTTCAGGTGATGCTTTCCTGGAGCAGGTGATGGGTTATTTGTGCCACATTGAAGAGGGCTCCTGGATAAAAGGAGTAAGTTAGGTGGAAATAATAAGAAGCCAAGCAGAGACATATATCTGACAGCATTTCTTCCACTTTATTTGGCACAGTGCTCTTTCACAGTGTTTCTGTCCTCAGTGTATTTCAGACTTGCACTGTCTCCTATCACACTCTACCTTTAAAAGGGTGCATATGCAGGGACTCACTGTAGCACATGCAGAGTTTTCAAGGATGCTCACCCTCTCCCTCTTCTGGCTGACAGACTATCAAAATACATAGAAGACAGGGACACCAGGTGGAGTTACTCCATTTTTTTCCCCCTTCAGAAGGGTATGTCCTACTGCTTGAAGCCCTATTGTTAGACAGTGCTGCACAGTCGTCATATTCTGCTTTGTTGGAAGTTGTTTTCTGGGTATGGCAGTTGTTGCTGGTCTATCTGGGAGCAGAAACACCTTGTTAAACAGAAATTGTTTAACCATGGAAACCCCAGAAACAGACACAGTCCACGCAAGCCTTTTCTTTCCTATTGAAAGAATTGTTAACCAGCTTTCCATGTGCTCAAACAAAACAGTTTCTTCTCTACTTCTCTACCGTGTGAAGTGCCACAACATGAACTTTTGCTCTATTTTAACCATTCTTCTGGAAAAGAAAGGAGTAACGTGTAGTGTTTACACAATAATAATAATAATAATAAAATAGATCCTGATTCAAAGGAATTCACATTAATTTCTGGAGACTTTTTATGTAAGTTTCTACTCCTGGCATGAACCTTTCAAACAAAACAACCCAAATACATTTGCTTCTCTCCCAGGTGTGTTTTTGGCAGCTGGGTACACAAAGCTTGTTCACAGCTGCTGTTGGCACACAAACAAGCAAAGGATGATTGCATGCTGGTCATGGGCAATTGCAAGAGGCACGAATGTGTGGGTCATAAGTACCTCTGGTTGGTTCAAACAACTGGGGACTATCCTTATTTCATTTTCAGGATGTCAACAAACTGAAGAGAGAGCAGAAAAGTGCAATTCAGTGCCTATGGAAATGCATTTAGAATCCATAGGTAGCAAATATGGTAACAAACCCATAGGTAGCATAAATATGGAATATTGGCCATTGTACGGAAGATGTTTCCTCCTCGCTGCTTATATGTACACATACAGTCTGAGTTCAGTTAATCTACCTTAAATTGTACTTGAATGCCCAGAAAGGAGTAGGATATTTAGCTCCCATTTCCCATTAGTTCATTTCTCAGAAAATTATGCTGGATGAAAAAACAAAGCAACTTAATGTGCAGAATTCCCTTCAACTTCAGCTGAAGTCCTATTTGCATGTGTACCAAACAGCTTAAGGAAAATTCTCTCCAATGTTTCACGCTGTGAGCAGTAGATTTAGCTTCTCAACTGGCCTCTGCATTTTGATGATTCTGTTACAGGAAGGTTTTTCTCCTGGCAGACTTTGAACACACATAAAGCACAGTTTTAGTCTCAAGAGGAAGATGATCAAGCATGCCTGTGTGTTTAGAAGGAAAGTGTTGTTTAGAAGCTCTCACAAAAATGTGAAAGGAAACAAAATATAAATAGGCTTCTGTAATTTCTGAGCAGATTGCATGATGAATTTCAGTAGTCAAGAGGAAAAATCACCTTTCTCTTCTAAGAACTTCTACTTAGATATGGTAATGACATTATCGATAAGTTAATTGTACCATTACTGAATGCCACCCTGTGTGTCTCTTCTTGCTTTTCCTTCAGATACTTTGCTCAAAATCAGGTTCCTAATCTATTTTCTGGTGAGCTTTTGTTTTCCTATTGCTAAACTGATGAAGGAAAAATACCTGCTCCTGTGGCAAACAACAGGGAGAGAAGGAAAAAAAAACCAAAGGAGATGAATGAGATAAGCAAGAAATTTAAGAAAAGGGTAGATATGACAAAAATGAGCATGGTGTATAGTCTGAAGTATTCTTGTAAACTTCAGGAAACCATTCTAGATAATCCAACTTGTCTTTTTTTTCTCTGCTGTCTTCCAATCACTATCTGCCATCAGGCTGCACAGAAACTGATACTTGCTAATGGTGACAGAATTTCTAGCCAGATCTCAAAGGAAGAAGTCTAACCAAGTGGTTCTAAGATGTAACCCCTCAAAGTAATTTATTCCTTAAGCATGTTGTTGGCTTGGATTACAGTCTTGTGCCTATGTTATATACTTCAAAATTATCCTCTGTTTGGTTTGTTGTCCTGACATATAAGCCTAAATCTTAGTGAGTTTGGTATGTTGTAGGTTAGGGCAAGTAGCTTAGAAACGACTTAGGATTTGGAGGAGGAGTTATTTTTTGTGGCTGTAGATTAGGAATAAATATAAAAATATGACACACTAAAATCCTAATAATTAAATTGTGTTGCATAACTAGGTTTTCCACTCATATAAGTTCTACTCATCATAACCTTGTGTCATTCCTAATAGCCACTTACAAGAGAAACATCAAGTATCATTTAGTTATAGTACAGTTTCAGTTCTCTTCAATACTTATTCATTTCATGATTAAAATATTATGTTGTTAGGCTCCTTGTTTGAATTTTGGTTTGGTCTCTAAGTAGTTGTTTGAATGATGATGGGAACAGTGATCTGTCTTTGATACTGTCTATACGCTCTTTTACCTCTTAAATAAGACAGGAATTAGTTTAACATCCAGCTTAATGTAGCTGGTTAAGCAAAACTCTCATCTTTGTCTTTACACCTGCATTTCTGCACCTGTTAAAACTGACTTATACACCAGGTATCTTCCTAAGTGAATTTTATTCTAGATCTTTGCTCAGTTTGAAAAATACAGTTTAAACTATATGCAAATCTTTCTACACTGGGCCCTACATGCATTCCCTTTTATGTGAACAGTACTTTGCTAATGGTTCAATAATTAAGAGAGTTTACATTGTAAAGACTTCAGGTTTTAATTGAGTGCATATTAATCACATATCACTTTGAATTCTGTTGTGATATGCAAATTGTTGATGTCTCAGCTGCATTTGTTTTCAGGTATCACTCTATCCGCATAATGCAAAATAACATTCTGTAATTATTTCAATTAGATGCAGCCGGCCTTTGGAGCAAGCCATTTATTTCATTTCTGTAAATGAAGAAAACAGTTGCTGTTTCCCATTCCCTGATGTTTACTGCCCAGAACTAGCACACACAACTAGTAGGTGTGCACCACATCAACAGTTTTCTAACGGAGTTGTATTAGCATTCGCAGTAAAAGACAAGCAGTTGAATTCCCCTTGCAAGATTTCATTTGATTAGCTGACTCTTCTGCCTTGGAAAGAGATGTCACCTTGTTTGGGGATATTCATTACCCTTTTAAAGTATATTATGAAAGGTAGAGTAAATGGGAGAACTTAATTAGCAGAATCTGTTTTGCAGAAGTGCATAACATTAGAGGATGGTTTTCATCAGACTGCAGCTGTTACCTAAGCAGAGGAGGAATTTCACCTACCCACAACGAACGAGATACACAAATAGCTGAGTTGTCTTAAGAGCGGACCGGGTATGTCTCCTCACAGCGATTTTGTTCCATAATTGCAATTCACATTAAATGCAGTAAACGCTACCATCCTCCCCACTCAGTTTCCACCTCTACTTTTGTTTCAGGCCGGGCGGGGCGGAGGAGGGGGAGGGAGGCGTTTTGGGGGGAAGGGGTAGATCGTCAGAAAAGATGGGGGGACAGTCCTTTCTTCCCTTTTCTTCCTCCACTCTCCTTCCCCCACTCCGCTTTTCCCCTTCGCGGTGTTAGCGGCGTGTACCACGGCGCTGTGAGAGCGAACGCGGGCGGGATGGCTCCATCCCAGCTGTGCCCGGGGCTGCACTTGTAGCTGCTGCGCGCCACCCATGGCAGCCCCGCGGCGCCCGGCGTGGCAGCGGGGCCCCGCAGCTCTCGCCGCCCTGGGGGGACGATTCCCGCCCGGCCGCACCCGCTTGAGCTCTGCTGGGGCGCAGCCCGGCGTTTCCCCGGGAAAGGTGAGAGCTGCGCGGCGCGCCTCTGGGCGTGCGAGAGCGGCGTGCGCGGTTGCGATGCGCCGGGATTGCTCCCCTGGAGCGGCGTCTCCTTCCCCTCTGAAGCAGCGCTTGGTGCGTGCGTGCATATGTGTGTGCGGGTGTGCGTGTGGCGAAGGGGAGGGGGCTCTCGCTGCGTGCAAGGGGTGGGCGAGAGCAGTGCGATGGGAGCGGGTGCCCGTGTGCAGAGGGATCCTCTCCCTGCATGTGTGCGGAGGACCGCGGTGCCGGGGCAGGGCTCAGCGAGGCGGTTGCTGCATGCGGCGGAGCCCGCTGTGGTACTGCAGCACCCGGCTTCTCTTTGCTCCGCGCTTCGGCTCTCAGCGCAGCCGAGGGTGCTCGCTCGGGTGGACGCCGGGCTGGCCCTGCTGCTCGGTGCGTGTGCGGAGCTGTCCCGCGCAGACCTTGCGGAGAGCGCGGCGGAGCGGGGCCGCGGCCACTCCGGCCGCCGAGGTAGGGAAGGTGCCGGGCTCAACGCGGAGCGCCGCCGGGAGCATCGCCGGAGGCGGCCGGCCGCCCCGCCGGGCGTGTGAGTACGGGCGAAGAGGCGGGGGGGGGAGGGGGGCATGGCGGGGCTGCGTTTACGGTGCCGTTTCCGTTTCTTTATTTCTTCTCTTGTTGTTATTGCTATAATAATTATTGATGGTATTTTAAAGGGTGGGTATGGCGGGGAGCGTGGGGGGTGCGGCGTTAGACAAGCGACAGTTGCTTCCTGCCGGGGACTACCCTTGCGCTTGCTTCTCGCCGCCAGCAGCTCGCCTCTCAGAGCCCCGGGTTAGCGCTGTCTGTTTCCTATCCTTTCCGTGGGATAAGCGGAGGTACTGGGGCTGGCAGCCCGAATAAGCTGGCGGAGGCGTAGGAGGGACGGGGCGGGGGGGTGGGGGGAGGCGGCGGGAGGGGGACAGGATCTACGCAGCGGGGCTGGGTAAAGGGGTGTGTGAATGTGCTGCGGGGTGGACTTTGCAAAGGTGCCGATGGAAGGGGGTGGGGGGGGTGTAGCATTCGGTGGTGGTTACCACCGTTGAGCCTTGTTGCAAAGGGCGAGCGGGAGGGATGCTGGGCTGTACCGTTGCGCTCTGCCCGTTCCAGGCCGGCATGTGCGTGCGGGGTGTGCTGGCCCCTGTCCCTCCTGTCTTCCCCCGCCGGGAGGCAGAGGGCGACGGGGCGCCCACGGCAGAGGGGAGCCGGCACCAGCCGAGCCGGTTGCGGCAAAAAATTGCGGTAGTGCCTGCGCTTCTGGCCGGGCACGCCGACCCGCCGCCAGTTCCGCGCAGCGCCCGCGGTGTGCCCGCTCGGCACCGGCCGGGGCCGCAGGGCTGAGGAAGAAAAGGGGACTCGAGCGTGGGATAAGCAGGGATACAGGAGGACAGGAGAGGGAGAGAGATGGAGCAGTGAGGACGCGGAGGCATCGAGCTGCCCCTGTGGGCTCGCTCGCTGCGGGCAGGGTCAGAAGCCTGCGGGATCAGCAGCAGATGCTCGGCTCCCTCTTCTCCCCCTGGTCCCTCTTGGCGGCCTCTCTGACCCCTTCAACTATCCCTTCTCTGCCGTCTTCTTTGCTTTCTCCCTGCTTTCTCTCTCCTTCTTGTCCTTCTGTCCTCCCTTCCATCTTCCCTCGTCCCTCCTTTGCCATCCCTTCCAGGTCCCCGGTGCATCCTCCCCTCCTTGCGGCTCCCTCCAGCCCGATTCTCCCCCCTGCAGCTCTCTCCTGATTTCCCCACTTCCATCCTTCCTGACCCCTTCCTGCCAATTCGATGGCTTCCCACAGCGGGAATTTAAAAGGAAAAGCTGAGAATGAGGAAGGTGGGAGAAGCAATGTGTTGATTATGTACTGATTTGGTGTTTTTTATAAAGAAAAGGAAGATAAAATCTACCTTCTAACTTAGAGGAAATGCTATGGCTCCGGTTCTGCATAAAAAAATGGCAGCTTAGATGACCTGACTAGATGTAAAGGGTTTTTGAAAGCCACCTCTGGGTCGGTGCAGCGATAAGAGCAAATTAGATGATGTTGTACAAAGGAGAAGTTCTCAGGTTTCAATAGAGTGAGGCTGGTGAATTGTGACTTTGTTTTGCCCTGCAAATCAGGGTATTGTTATTCCCGGGGATGGGGCTGGATGCCTCTGCATGCTTTTTCTGTATCTGTGTGCTTTCATTGGTCACCCAGAGCTGAGCTTGGTTTGTGGATAGTTCATTGTATTTCTGCAATCACTTTACCACCTATTTATTTAAACTAAGTAAAATAAGTGACAGAAACAACGTATGTGCATGCCTATGTATCCCTTGAGTGAATCTGGCTGTTATCATAGTGATCATCTGTATGTATTGATGCTGTAGATACATACACTGAGTATTAGCATTGCTTTTTGTGTCTGCATCTTCATCCTTTCTGTTTTGTGCTATCCCAACTCAGATGTTTGGGCATGCATAACATCAACATTCGTGTTTAATATCCCTGAAACGCACAGCAGCGTATGAGCAGTGCAGGACTGAGGAGAGTAAATATGCATAAAATTGGAATCTCCTTTGGTTATTTTACTTTGTTAGCTATGCATGTTTGGCATATACAAGAGATAGAAATATATTTGACAGACCTCAGAGTTACTTGTGTTTGACTACAGAAATTTATATTCTGTATTTGAACTCATCCTAGCTCCAGTGTATTTGTTTGGTTGTTAAAATCTTTCATGTCATTTTAAATTCAGTGCTTGTAGTAATGCTTGGCAGGTACAGTAACTCAGTGGAATACAATTTTTAACCCAAATGATGTTTTTGGAACAATGACAACTGAAAAACGTTTTCTTTTTTTCTTTCCTTCTTTCTTCTTTAGATTCTTTATCTTTGTTCAGGAGCCTAAGGTTGCTTGCTGATCACAAGAAGATGTTTCTGTGGCTCTTTCTGGTTCTGTCATCTCCAGTTTCTTCTACAACTGCAGATGCTGATATATCTGTGGAAATTTGCAATGTTTGCTCCTGTGTGTCAGTTGAAAACGTACTCTATGTCAACTGTGAGAAGGTTGCAGTCTACAGACCAAATCAGCTTAAACCACCATGGTCTAATTTTTACCACCTCAACTTTCAAAACAACCTGCTAATTATTCTATATCCAAATTCCTTCCCTAATTTTACGCATGCAGTGTCCTTGCAGCTGGGTAATAATAAGTTACAGAACATTGAGGGAGGGGCCTTTATGGGTCTTAGTGCGTTAAAGCAGTTGCACTTGAACAACAATGAATTAAAGATTCTCCGAGCTGACACTTTCCTTGGCATAGAGAACTTGGAGTATCTCCAAGCTGACTACAATTTAATCAAGTTTATTGAACGGGGAGCCTTCAATAAGCTTCACAAGCTGAAAGTCCTGATCCTTAATGACAATCTGATTTCATTCCTTCCTGATAATATTTTTCGATTTGCTTCTCTAACCCATCTGGATATACGAGGTAATCGAATACAGAAGCTTCCGTACATTGGAGTTCTGGAACACATTGGGCGAATCGTTGAATTGCAGCTGGAAGACAACCCCTGGAATTGTACATGTGATTTGTTGCCTTTGAAAGCGTGGCTGGAAAACATGCCCTATAACATCTACATTGGGGAGGCTATTTGTGAAACACCCAGTGACTTGTATGGAAGGCTTCTGAAAGAAACCAACAAGCAAGAGCTGTGCTCCATGGGGACAGGCAGTGATTTTGATGTGCGCATTCTTCCTCCCTCGCAGTTGGAGCCTGGTTATAGCACTCCAAATGGTCACACCACTCAAACATCGGTGCACAGATTAGTCACAAAGCCACCCAAGACTACAAATCCTTCGAAGATCTCCGGGATAGTAGCAGGCAAAGCACTATCTAATCGCAATCTCAGTCAAATCATATCTTACCAGACCAGGGTGCCTCCTTTAACACCTTGTCCGGTCCCCTGCGTTTGCAAAACGCATCCTTCAGACTTGGGATTAAGTGTAAATTGCCAAGAGAGAAATATAGAATCGATGGCTGAACTCGTACCAAAACCCTTGAACGCCAAGAAACTGCATGTAAATGGCAATTATATTAAGGATGTGGACACTACAGATTTCATTGAGTTTGAGGGGCTGGATTTGCTGCATTTAGGGAGCAATCGTATTTCAGTGATCAGAGGAGAAGTTTTCCACAACCTTACAAATTTACGGAGACTGTATCTCAATGGCAATCAAATAGAGCGGCTGAGCCCAGAAATGTTTGCTGGCCTCCACAACTTGCAGTATCTCTATTTGGAATACAATGTTATCAAAGAAATCCTAGCAGGCACCTTTGACTTAATGCCAAATTTGCAGTTGCTCTACCTGAACAACAATCTTCTACGAAGCTTGCCAGCATATATTTTCGCTGGTGCACCACTTGCTAGACTGAATCTGAGGAACAATCATTTCATGTATTTACCTGTAAGTGGCGTTCTTGATCAGCTAAAATCTCTTACGCAAATTGATTTGGAAGGTAATCCATGGGACTGCACTTGTGATTTAGTTGCTTTGAAACTGTGGCTTGAAAAGCTAAATGAAGGTATTGTGGTGAAAGAATTGAAATGTGAAACACCTGTACAGTTTGCTAACATTGAACTTAAGTCTCTGAAAAATGAGATCCTCTGTCCTAAACTTTTAAACAAGCCATCTGCTCTGTTCACTAGTCCTATGCCCGCTGTTACTTTTACAACACCACCGGGACCAGTTCGGAGTCCTCCTGGTGGCCCAGTTCCATTGTCCATCCTAATCTTAAGCATATTAGTTGTGCTTATTTTAACAGTGTTTGTTGCTTTTTGTCTTCTTGTCTTTGTGCTTCGGCGCAACAAAAAACCGACTGTAAAGCACGAAGGGATTGGAAATCAAGAATGCAGTTCTATGCAACTGCAGCTAAGAAAGCACGATCACAAGTCAAACAAAAAAGATGGACTAGGTGCGGAGGCCTTCATTCCTCAGACCATTGAGCAGATGAGCAAAAGTCATACCTGTGGCTTAAAAGAGTCTGAAACAGGCTTCACGTTTTCTGACCCACCAGGGCAAAAAGTCATTCTGAGAAATATTAATGACAAGGAGAAAGATTTGTTGCATGTGGATACCAGAAAAAGACTTAGCACAATCGATGAACTGGATGAGTTATTCCCTGGGAGGGATTCCAATTTATTTATTCAAAATTTTCTTGAAAGTAAAAAAGAATACAACAGCATAGGGGTCAGTGGCTTTGAAATACGTTACCCAGAGAAACTACAGGACAAAAAAACCAAGAAATCTCTAATAGGTGGTAATCATAGTAAAATTGTAGTAGAACAAAGAAAAAGTGAGTATTTTGAACTAAAAGCTAAACTTCAAGGTTCACCTGACTACCTGCAAGTCCTTGAAGAACAAACAGCTTTGAATAAAATATAGGTCATACAATCTTATTGCCTACAGAGGACATTTATTTAATGATGAAAGTGCCTTTTGTTGACTTTTAACTTCCAAATACTATATTATATTGATAGGCATAGAGGCAGGTGTATCCAAGGGTGTCTGATTAACTGTAGCTGTGTATGGTTTGTCAAGTAGAGGAGAATTTCCTTAATAGATTTTACTACATAAAGCTCATGCCCTGTGGAATCCTGTAGGGATACTGCAAACTCTATTGCCAAAGGGATGCTTTATACACGTTACACTGAATTTAACCTCAAGAGGCATATATGTTTTGTACCTTAAATGCAAAACCATCGTCTCCTTGTGATTTGTTAGAACAAACACAAGAAACCTGGTACTGGTATCTGTACCTCAGCTGGGTCCTTCATCCTGCACGTGGATTTAAGTTGGTGGAACTGGAGTAAATCCTTTGATCTGTGGTGTTGTAATGGCACTCTTTAAAGATTACCTGGAAAGTAACAAGCATGCAAAGAGAGAACATTCGGTAGTATGTGTAAATTGGTTACATTTATGGCCTGCATCTTGAAACCACTGGAATTATAATGTTAAATTGTGCAAATATTTGTTTAAAATATACCATGCATTACATACCTATGAAATAAATTTGACCACTTGAAGCATACATGGCTATACATAAAGTTTAAAAAAAGAAAAAAAAGAAAAAAAAAGAGGAAAATATTTCAACCTTACTTCTGCAGTATTTGTGGCATTTGAAGAAAATATTTGGTATTTATGCAGAATCTGTTGTAAGACTCATCTCCTATTACAACTAGAGTTCCTTCTCAGTTACATGAAACACTTGCAACCCCAACAGGTTGTCCAAAATTGTCAAAGTGCTTACTGTGTGAGCGTAGCAGAAATTATTTTTGTAATATAATTCATATTTATGAAATACTTTGTATACTAAATAGGAAAAAATATGTACTCCTTAATATGTATTTAATATGCCTGACTTGTTTTTTTCTGATCACGGTGCATTAATCATTCAGTATAAATAAAACCAGAACAATATACCAAACAGAAACTGAGGGTGTAATGTATAGAATTATCCAGAATTAAGTGATCAGATATAATAATAATAAAATTGTTCTGTACTATTCTTGTGAAATTAGCATATTATCTTATTTCAGATTTGTTACCAATGGTGCATTTTGAAATAGATTCATTAGATTTTTAGTATTGTGTCTCAGGCAATTGTTTGCCATCAGTTGTCTTGCTTTTCAGGGTTCTACAGTTTAAATAGTTTTCACTACAAGTATTTACAAGAATTCATAGTAAGGGTAATATTTTAACTGTGAATGCAGAAGTTTTCTGTTCTTACTATCTGTCTGGATGCTATCAGTCAGAAAAAAAAAATGATCAGAACAGAATATGGCAAATCATGTCTATTTAAAACCACAATGTAAAATGAATATAGTTATCTCAGTTCAGAATGTTGTGTAGCTCGTCTCTAGAGAGTGAAAACTTGCCTTTGTGAAAACTAAATCTGAATAGCTAGGGAAAAAAATGGGAAATCTCTACTGTATCTTACTGATAGATGGTACCTTGAGATGAAAATGGAAATATATTGGTAAAGGATGATACAGCAAATCTAAAGTCTATTAGCAGAAGTTCTTTGACTTGAAAAGGATTTTTTGCATTTATTTCAGTGAACCTTGGATAAGACCCTCTGTCGTCTTTGCTTTCAGAACATTTTCCCCTCCCCCTCTGCTTTTTATAATCAATATCTAAATCAATTAAGATTAGTAAACATAAATGTTTTTCATTAATTTGAAACTAGCAAATATTACAGAAAGATCCACTAATAATACTGTGGAGATGGCTGTGTCAGCTATTTCCAGTATAAACCTCTGATTTCAGGGCTTTACAACACTGCTGTGAAATTTGTATTCTGGATTCATAGCTGGGCAGTCACCTGCAGTATATTTTTAACAAAGCTTGAAAAAACAAACAAACAAACCAGCCCACTTATTTATTTAAGGGAAAGGAACACAAAGCAACATTTTTCTACTTTCAGACATTTGTTCATGCTCTTGTAATATAGAGGGTTGTTTCATTATTTTTCTCCATACCACAGAGTATATGGATGACTTCAGATAATAAAATTACAACAGAAAAACTAATGACTGAGTTTTGTTCAAAAAGCTGCTGCTATCCATGCAAAATAACTGACTTAATTCACAATGTCATAGGGATTTTCAGGACATGGATATGTACTTATGCATTTCTAGCATAAAAAGTTCTTGGTTGACCGATGATATGATACATGGCTAAGGTGTGAGCTTATTGTATGAAGTTTGTGGATAAGAAGGTGTTAAAGATGATAGACTCCACGATGGCTCCATCAGTAGGCTATGTGTAATGGGTCACTATGCCTGCTCTGCACAGTGCTGCATGGTTTTGAGGATGTGTCCGCGTTTACTTGGATTTGCCAGAGCATAAGGCTCCTGATGTATTTGGGTGCATTGTCAGAGACTGGCATGTCCCATACCCTGTTCTTAAGAGGCATGTATTGAAAATATTTTAAAAAGCAAGTAAGGTAATGCTTTTAAGTGATGCTAAACCAGATGTGCTTATTACTTGTGTTGCCCTGAGTTGAAAGAACACTGACAAATGAGCATACCTTCTTCAGCTAAAAAAAAACCTGAGGGGTTTTTTATTTGTTTTATGCTTTGTTTTGTTGGTGAGGTTTGATTTGGTGTGGTGGGGTTTTTCTTTGTTTGTTGGGTTTTTTGGTTTTTTTGGGGGGGGGCGGGGGGGTTTGGTTTTTTTTGGTGGTGAGATCTAATATCGATTGATTAAAAGAGGAAGAACTTAACCATTATGCTGTACAATTATACTGGGTCAGATTTTGCTCCTCATTGAGGTCCCAATCCAGTTAAGCATTTAATTATTCACAAACTAATAGTTAAACACCTGCATAAGAGTGGGACTTAAATGTTGTGTTTTGTTATTGACTTCTAAAAAAGCCAGCTCAGAAACATTGTATATAATACATAGAGCCAAGTGACTCTTTTGGGATTATGCAGTTGAGTGTAGGTGAACCAGCATCAGTAAAGGTTGCACAATCTGGACCCTCCTGTAGAAATCATTTCTAAGTGTTTTACACATGTGGTGCAATACATAGGCATACTAATGTGAGTGAAGAATTCAGAAGTTGGCAAAACTATATTTCTGTGAAATTGTTACTTTAAGTGGCAACCTTTTTGTCCATTTATTTCCTCCATGTTTTGGAAGAGTGTATGTGTCTGTACAGCAGTTTTAGTGTAATGTCCATTCAAATCTATAGTTGGTGTGTCTGGGAGGTGACTTCAGATGTGGCTTAACAGGTCTGTCTGTTTCTTATATTGGTTTGAGTGGCCATGCTTGTAAAATGGCTGTTAAGACCCATAGACATAAACTAAATCAGTGAAGGTGTTAACATAATCTGTTGTCTTCATTGTATTATAAAGTTCCTTATTTTTAAATAAAAATCAATAAAGTGTAATTGTTTCCTTGAAAAAGAAAAATTCTGTTCAATTTTATCAGAAAGCAACTACCATGGTGCAAGAACATAAGGCCATTAGATTATTTACATTTTGTCTTCAAAATTGACAATATAGTGTAAAATCTATAAATCTAGTTAAAAATACTTTTTACAAAAAGATTTATTTTTAATGAAAAAAAGCCATAATGAACACATAAAGTATAAAAGGTATAGCCTTGTGAGTAATGATAACAAATGTCTCAGAATCAACAAAATGCATCCAGAACTTGATGGTGGTATAATATCTATAATATCCTTTGCATGATTTGTACATTAATATTGTATGAAATGAGCACAGAGGTTATTATTTTATTTTTTTCTTTAATTTTTTTGTTGTTGTTGTTGCATCCAAAGAGTTAGGAAGGAAATATAACAAGAATGTATTTATAATCACTCTATTTTGAAATAAAGTAAAGAAAACAAAACTTGCTGGTTTTACCCTGCTTTGATCATTACTATTCTAGGTTAGTTTATAATTGAGATAATTATCCAGTCCAGTGTAAAACACAGAAACCTTTTATTTATTAATTTTATTTGCCTTCAGCAACATCGAAATATGAGAGAGCACTGACTTAAAATTTGTATGAAATATTAATAAGATTGTTTGGTACTATTGCATTTTGGAAACTAGAATTCCAAGTGCCTATAATGATCTCTTTTAGCTCATTTGTATATGTATGAAAGAGAATCTATAAAGCAGATAAATAACAACGTTTTCCAATCACCTTGACAATTGACTATGATTCATTGTGAAAGTTATTCCTGTCTTTTGCAGTCTAACAAAAGCCTTCTTCCCTGTTAAACAAAGAGTTCTTTCAAAGCCAGTGAACTTGTTTTGTGTTAGTGACACAAGTAGAATTTAGTTTTGAGTTGGATTCTGAGATCTTCAATACAGAAGTGCTTAGAGAAACAAACATGTAATGCTAGGAGCATTTGTTTTGATTGTGCACCCTTCTCATCAATCACTTCAGATAAGACAATTTTTCAGAGGAAGGAAAAGTTAGTTTATCCTTAGCAAAGAGAAAAATATAATTTCAGTTGCTTAGGTTATTTTTGTAAATGAAAGTTGAAAAGATGTCTTCAGGTAGCTTAAGTTCCAAACGGAGATTTTATAGGAAAAATGTTTTACAAAGCCTTAAAACAAAATCTTTGTTGGAGGGGAGTAGAGTAAGAGCAGAATTCCATCTTGATTAAGCACTCCCTCTTGTGCGGAATCTTATGTGGTATAAAGGTGGCAAATGAGAATCAGAATGTGATATGAGCTAGAAAATCAGGACTTGGTAGAGATTGCTAGTTGCAGTGTGACATTTAGGAGCAAACCCACAGCATTAACTGGAAAAGGCCTATGTATATTTTCCATAGACTTTCCTTCTAAAGAAAAGTTTGAGAATTAAAGCCAAGTATTCATGTTTTGAATATGATGTACATGCACTGACTTCCTGAGTGTAAAGGAACTTGGCAGTTTATGTTTTCCCATTATTTAGTCTTTATTTCTAATTGCAATTCATTCTGCTTTATGTATTCTGATTGCTGCTATGTTGAAAAATGAAAATAGCAATGTTAATGCTCAGGGATAATGTCATCTCAGAAATTTACTGGTGCAAATCCAGACTAACTCAGCAGACTGCAGTGGCATCAAATCAGCCTTATCCTAGTGAACACAAAAGCAGAAATTTACCGTATTAGGTGAGGAGCTGATCTATCTGCCATTGGAATATAAGCCATTTTTAACTTGAAATAAAATACAGTCTTGCTTTATGCTCTGTTAACTTGTGTGGTAAAGCTGTTATTAGTTTCAAATAACTATGTACAGTGAGTGCAGTCCTGTGTCTGTTTGATGTCAGTGGAACTCTACAATGATTCAAGAGTTGCTGTGGGTATCCTGTAGATGTACTATGGGTATAAAACTATTTAAATTTACTGGTTTAGTACATAAACTTTGGATATACATCACATAAACAAAAAATGCTATCTTAACAATATAATTTCTCATCTCCCTATAACAAACAAACTTACTGCAAGTATTTTTATTTTACTGTTAATTGTATTCATGTTCCTTAGTAATACTTGAGATTGTTTATTTATTGTCTGACAACAGTAGCTATTGAGCAGTCTGTTATTTTAAAAATACCAGTCATTAGTAACAGACTGATGCTGTATTATATTGATTTTTCATTCATTTGCTGGGAATTTTTGTAGTCATTTAACACTAGATGCAATTGCATAGGAAAAAAATCAAACCCTGTTGTGGGTTGTGGGGGGGGGTTTGTTTGTTTGTTTTTTAATTTATTCTTGCATGTCTGTATGTGAAGACTTAATGTACTGTATCTTAGCTCTGATGGTATACAAGTGTTGCATCATTGTTCCTTTGGTCTTTATTTAACCAGAAAACAAAAGGTCATCTGTATATGATTTAATAGTAATTTTGCATACATACAATAGCAAGTCTTCCTCGTTTTCCCTCATTGACAAGCATTTCATTTCTTCATTCAATGTAATTTCCTAGAAATGCAGGCACTATTGCCTTCAATGGCATCCTTCCACTTCATGCTTTCACTTCACCTTCACTTTGCCTAGTCCCTTACAGCTGAATGTTTGTCTAGACGTTGGTTCACAGTAGTTTCCAAAGAAGCAAAGGAGTAGGATTTGTCACTTTACAAAAAAAAAAAAAAATTCAGCTAAAAAAAGGCAAATTGTAGGAGGCTGTCCTGCATGGTTTCTGAGTCATGTCAAGTGATGTACCATCAGAAACAGAGAGGAATAGGAAATAGTTTAAAATTCTGTTAGGAAGGTTCATGCTGGGCTTTTGCAGCTGAACAGTTATGGCTTTTCGTGACTGTAAAGTGGACAGCATAAAGTGAATGTGATTCAGTTACTTGATTCCTGACTGTCAGACTGGGGGCTAAATCCTGCAGACTTCTGTACCTAGGTTTTGGTGTCACTATTCACTGAAGGGTCTTGGACAAACTATTTGTGTTAAACCAGATACAGTATATATTTATTAATAAGGCTTTTAACTGAGGTTGTGGGTACATTGAATGCTGTTTGTTATGGAGGTTAGTCCATACTTAATGTTGTGCATATTCTTTGGTAGAGTCTGTCTTCATGAGATGCTCACATCTGTGCTCACATCTGAATATTAGACATTGCACAGCAAGTACATCTCAATGAACAGAGTCACAAAGGGCAGAGTGTTTTGACAGATTTTGAGCTCTTCACTGCAAGAAACTGCAGGAAATGATGTTCCATGCAGCAGATTTCCTTGCTCCCTGGCATGATTTGATAGACCTTCTCAGCAGGGTATTCTTCTTTACACACTGCAAATAGGACTCCAGGTCACCTGTCTGGCATATGTGCAGTCTGTGTTTGCTTATACCCAAAAACAATTTGTGGAAAAGGGTGAGAGAAGAGCTTTGATTTTCTTCTGAAAAGCTAAATGGGCTGAATTTTAATTTTTCAGGATTGAAAAGGAAAAATACACGTATTTCAAAGAATGGTCATATTGTTGGGTAATATCTGTATTTAGGAAGTATTTTACTGAGAGAAAAAGCAAGCAGTTGGTCTTGTATTTTTAGCATGCAGCTTTTCAACTTGTTCCATTCTTGGGTTAGAATATGCCCTGGGAGCCAAGGGACTCACATGTGCAGCTCAGGGCACAATTTCACTGAAAAGTTACATCATGCCTTTTGTGTGGTAGAAATTAAATGCAAGGTTTTGAATGTTCCCTCTCTGTTTGCTTTAACGGAAGTTAGATCAGTTAATGTTCTTCAGGACCAGTCTTTAAGCTCCTATTGAGGTGTGTCTGTAGTCTGTTGAAATTAGTGCAGAGTAAAAATGTCATAGAAGGGGTGATGTCTTTGAATGAGCTTAACACTGCAATAATTGGGCTTCTTACAGTATCTTTCTTAAATATTGCCTTGTGGTTGCACTGTTTTATCCTCATGAAAATCTTTACTTTTGGTGTGAGTTCAATAAATTGGTAGTTTTACAAATGCAGCCAGGAGATTTTGTCTAAATGTCCAGCAAAACCCTGCTTTTTGGGAACAAACAAACAAACAGACAGACAACAACCCTCTGTTTATGGTTTTCTAAGATGTAAATAAAGAACAAGTTCATGAATAACTCATATTTAAGATTTCTTTTTGTTCAGGGAGAATTGATTTTGCCTCAATTGAGTGGCACATTCAGAAAGTATTTTGAATTGGGGTGCTGCCAACAAATAAGATCCCAATTCTGTAATCCTTTCTCAAGAATATAAGCTATGGAAGCACTAAGAGGTTTTAGCTTTTAAGTAGCTTCCCCTAGAATTTGGAGTTTCACTTTAGCTGTTGGAACAATGCCATGATTTTGGTGCAGTAGTCACAGAAACTAGCAGAAGTAATGGTCAACAAGAAAAACAGTCTGACTCATTCTCTCTGTGTAGGTTTGTCAAGTAATTTATACCACTTCAGCGTGTGACAGCAGAGATAGTGAGGATTACATATTGTAAATCCTGTTGGTAAGGATTCCCTTACATTTGCAATGTGCTTTCAAAATGAAAGCAGGATGCAAATGATGAGTATTATCAGCATACAATCCGTTTCAAAAGGGGAATACCATTGTACAGTACATACTACTCTGTTGTTCAGATAGAGAAATGTCACTGAAAGTGAATCAGATGGGTTTTCCTTTCTTGTGGACGTTTCCTCAACCATTGAGGAGACCTCTTTTCTCTGTACAGAGCAATATAGTTCTGAGCCATATGCAAGAAAAGAGATAAGGCTAAAAAACGACATGCAAATATTATTATAATAAAATCAGTCACATTTTTTGATGACTTTGGGACCTCTGGCAGTTTTCGCTCATGCTGGCAAGTCGTGGGACTGAGATGTAGAATTGAAGTTGGCTCCTATTTCCTTTCTACACACAGATATTCCTTTTGAACTTGCACATTCATCAGGTCAGTTTGCCTAGTGTCTCTCTGTGCCATAACAACATGTATTTATACATACTTATGCAGGAATTTGCCATGGGCCTCACAAACAAAATGAACTTTGCTAAACTGTCTTCTCCTATACACTTTGGAGCACATCCCTTTGGCATGGCCCAGGACATCAAGTGGTTTGGGCCAAAGAGCAAGGTTGTAGCAGGGCTTAGAAAGGTCCTTTTGGCATTGCAAGGAAACAAAGTAACAAGAGAAGAACCACAGCAGTTCTGTAATCTAGACTGCAAAACTCTTTGATTCTCTGCTGCTCCAATGTATATGAGCTAGCCCATTTTTGCAACAGGAAAAGCAACCTGGGTCCAATCTAAACTCTGAAATTTGGGAGGAGGCTGCATTACTTTGATTGACTAAAATACGTTGTCTCCCACAATACAACTACACCAGTTCCTCTGTCAGATTTATGGAGATAAATATTTTTTCCTGTCTGTAAATATTGTACAGTCAAACTTGTGTTAGGAGCTTTTAATGGTTCTGTGATGTACTACCCATAATGTGTGTTGTCATACCAGGTTGTTATCTGCATGCAGTGTTATTGTCATTGCCAGTAGATGAGTATG
Organism: Indicator indicator; assembly: GCF_027791375.1. Lineage (NCBI taxonomy): Eukaryota > Metazoa > Chordata > Aves > Piciformes > Indicatoridae > Indicator > Indicator indicator. The sequence continues at coordinate 7,377,398 of NC_072026.1, read as the reverse complement.
ACCAAATTTTACTTCACAGCTTATTGAGGTTGCTGGGCTCAGATTGTTTTGCCTGCAAATTGCATGTGCTTCAGATATAATAATTTATTTATTTTCCAAATCACACCACCTTGTTTCTCATTAACAGAGATAAGGCCTTCACTGTTTTTTCACTTCATTCTTTTGTGCAGTAGAACTACATTCATCTATTGCCAACCCATAAAGAACAATGAAAAAAAAAGCCCTCTATGGGAAAACTCCACTTTATGTAATGCACTGAAGGTGGCACTGTAGTAATAACTTCACACTGTGAATGATAAGATATGCTTGTGTCTTTTTTTATTTATTTAGCTTGGCTAACATAAAGCCAAAGGTCAGTTTAATACAGCACCACCTGACACTGCTACTGTAATTAAGACTGGAGAAGTGTTTCTGTCACTTAGACTTACCTACAAGGGATTCCAAATCCACTCTAACTGCATGCAATAGTTTGTAGTGAACCTTTGTAGAAAGTGCTTTGTGTTAAAAAAAACTCCAAGGAGGGCAACAAAGAAAATACTTTCTGTTAAGGACATCACTTCTCCATGTCTGTAATTTTACAGGCACATTAATACAACAGCAGATCTCTAAACACCTAATGGATCCCAGGGCATGACTTTATGGTATTGGTTGCATTATACAAACCATCCAAAGTTCAGTTTTCTGTAAAGTTTGGAGGCTTTTATTCATGTAAAACTGGAGCTTCAAATTAAAAAATTAAAAAAAAAAAGAAACACCTTACAAAGCCAACAAACAAACACACAGAAAGGATACCAGTGATATGTAACAGTCACAATTAGGTTAATGGTAATTTTTATTAAGAATAAATAAAAGCAAATTTGAAGTGACAGTTGCACAGGTCTGAAATGATGCATTTATCCATTTCTTAACCCACTCCTTTTAAGCCCTTCACTCATACCAGGTGGGAGTTTTGGTTTGTTCTGAAGTATGTGAGTAATTGGGCCCCTTGCAGCAATTACTTCTCACAGCTACTTCCATCATTTATACCTAACCTGATTTGACAGGGATTAAAACTGGAAACCTTACATTCTTATTAGGATTGGCCTTGCTCTTGAGAAATCAGTGAACCTTTTTCTGTCAGTTTCTACCACAGTGCTTTTTTTCAGGTGTGGAGGGAAAAAAAAATGCAGGATTTAAACCCCTGCTGATTTCTGTGAGAGACAGCAGCTGCCCCAAAGGACTTAATACTCTGTCAGCAAGCCAAATTTGAAGGGGGGTGGTGCTGACTTTCTCAAAACTCCCAGTGTGTTCTTGCATGCCAGGCTGTAGAAAGAGAATTTCTTGAGCTGTTTGAGAGGGGCAGGGCTTTTCACTCTGTCAGAAGTGATGCAAAGGCAGACAGGTATTACATGGCTTTAGAAAAGCCTCTGCAAAAGGCCCAGTGTCTCTTCCAGTTAAAGGGTCTGGCACGGTGGTCTCTGAGCCTCCGTTTCTGTGGCCTGTTGGATCCAGGCAGCATGCCTGTTCTTTCTCCCCACAGGGATTTTTTCAGAAGCAGCAGCCTCAGCATCAGCATGGTGGGCAGGGGAAAGCAGTATTTGGCTTCTCTTGGCACTGGCTCTGCTGGTCGATTAATGAGCAGCCTTAACCTCCTCAGGCTGTCTTCGCTCATGTACCTCAATGGGAAAGATGACAACCACATGAGGTGATAGGTGTTGCATGACAGGCTTGTAGTAGAGACACAAAGAAATAGACACAGAAATGCTTGTTTGGGAAGCTGGGTCTGGCTGCACTGCACATGGGCACTAGGGAGTGGAAACCAGCGTGAGGACCATCCTCGGACAGGCTCTGCAGCATCATTGTAGGTGCAGGGCGCAGGAGTTGCTGCGACTCAGTAGCAAATAGTTCTGGGGATGGGGTTTGGGCATCTTCCTCCCTTCTGCCCTCCCCTCCTAGGAGAGGTATTTCAAAAGTCCTTTCTGCACAGTTCTTCAAAGACAGAAGTGTTAAATAAGTAAATATGTTTGAGGTCTTGGTCTTGGAATAAATCCAGTACTAGCTCGTTAATTATCCCAGCAAGGTGCTGCTCTGCACACAGCACTCTGCAACCAACTTAGCCTACTTCCTCTGCCTGCTCAAAACTTCCTACAAAAGCTCTGCAGTTCCATCTGCAGAGGAAGATGTTGGTCTCATTCTGGTGTGAGTAAAACCAGGAGTTAATGATTTGTATTTATGCCACCACAAGCTGCAACTACAGTGAAGCTGAATGTGAGTGCTGGAGATGGATACAAATCAGCCAAGGAGGCTCATGATAAGCTAAGGGCATGTCTGAGAGACACTGAAGGAGGAACAGAAACGACTTGGGATTGGAGTTCTGGAGCTGAAATTTTTGCTTAGAGGCCAGGAGATTGTTTGGAAGCTTGTGAAGCACTATGCAAGCAAATTAATGAGTTAGGTGGGAACAGGCTGAGCTGCTACAAAAGCAAGTACTCTAACTTACATACTCAGGTAAACTTTTAGAGATCTCTGTGAGGCACTGACCATTAATATTTAATTTATCACTTATTAAATATTTCATTTTACATAGTTCTTTAATGGAAAGGTGATGGACTGTGTTATCTTCAAGAACCTGTATATAAAGATCTGGCAGATCTCTCCATCTTTTGAAAAATATTTATATTTATATCCAGTCTGCAGGAGGTAAAGCACATTATGAAGAGATTAGTCATGTACAGATGCATTGTCTCATTTTAGTTTAGAAAAAAGCAGGAGTAAACACCAGCAGGCAGTATTTGTATTGCAGAAGGAGACTTGTTATGAACCTGTAGTGAAGCTACCACCTGGATCTTCACCACCCCCATCATCACAAAAATGTTTGACTATTTCCTTCTACCTCACATAACCATCTGTTATGTGAGGAGTTGAGAAATTAGCATAGGACCCAATGCAAGGAAGGCATAGAAGCTGTGCAGTGTCTTTGTGCTTGTGGTCTCTGCAATCAATGGGCAGTGCAGTTAAGGAGACAAATAAGGTTTTCACTTCTGTGACTTCTCTGAACTTGTACCACTCTAATATCTATAGAGTGAAGCAGCTCAAGACATGAGGCAGTCTTGCTGAAACACTACCAAAAATTTGTGTTGTACAATCTTCCCCTTTTATTTTTTATCCTGAAACTGCTATGTGTAATCTCCATGCCACAGTTTCTCTCCTGGTTTGTGTTGACACATGGCCAACATTTTCATCCACTGTGTGCCATACCACATGGCCATCATCTTCATCCACTATGTCCCATACCACATGCACGAATCCTGACATGTCTTGAAAGTGCACTTCCTCTCAGTTCTCAAGCCTTTGACTGCAACAGATCATGAATGTCTTCCAGTAGGTTTTGCTCTTGATCCACTTAAGCATTTTCTTAAGTCCTTAATAGCAAGCTTAAGGGTAAGCATTTGTTTAAACACTTTGCTAAACTGTGTTTTGCTGAATCTCTGCCAAATGAAAACAGATTGGCTCATTTTCCTTGAGCCTTCAAGAGACCTGTAAGAGCAGCATTCTTGGTGAAAGGTGTGCTCCAAAGCAAGCAAGGGGCAGAGCTAAACAATTCTAGGCCACAAGATGGCTCTGAGTTCCTTTGGAAGCTGTAGATTTGGGGACCTTGTTTTCCATCTTTGTCCCCCCTCTTCCAGGGAAAAGCATCACCCTCTCTGCAAGGAGTGCTTAGTCATCTCTAGTGTCATCTCAAGTACCTACAAGGAATAGAACTGTCAGCAAGAAAGAGCAGTAGCTGTGTTGTATGCAATGAGCATGGCTCTTTCTGCTGTGTCATCCAGTCCCTGCTGTAGGATGTTTGAAACACAACTGTACTCCTCTTCTGATGGTATTGCTGATGAGCCAGAGGAGATGCAAACTGTTGATGGCTCCTTAATGCTATTCCTTTTTACTGAAGAACAGCCTGTATAACTTACCACGCTGTAGGATTGAAGAATTTTGGAGACGGTGTGATGGCCTTGATAGCTCTGGAGGAGAGATGCTGGCTTATCAATGAAAAGAGATCATTCCTGCTGAGGTGGGAATTCACTCTTTAAAACCATGTGTAACAGTGCCATGTGACAGACATTGCACTGCAGGGGCCTGGTACACACCTCTGTGACTTGGAGAGACCATGACCCCCACCCCCACCAAAAGGATATAAAAGGACCACAACTTCCAGGGTCCACATACTGTATCTACCACAGAAGACCCTGATGGAATGTATGTCTGCCACTGAAGGACCTGGAGAATTTCCATGAAATTGTCACTAGATCGAAGGAGTGGTGATATCTTCTCTCTTTCTCTCTTTGCCCCTCTTTTCTTCTCTTTCTCTTTTCTCTCTTTGCCCCTCTTTTCTTCTCTTTCTCTTTTCTCTCCATCTTTCTCTTCTTTTCTCTCCTTTGTCTTTCTCTTCTCTTTCTCTTTTCTCTCTTTCATTTTTTCTCTTTTGCTTTTTCTCTTTCTCTTTTGCCCTTTCTTTCATTTTCTGTACCCTTTTCTTGTTCCACTTCTGTCTCAACATCCTCTACCTCTTCCCTCAACTACTCGTCTTCCTCTTCGCCTACTGCTTTCCATTCTGCTCCCCCTTCTGTTTCCCCTTCCTCTACCACTTCCTCTTTTGCTTCCTCTCCTACTTCCTCTCTCTTTCTCTCTCTTCCTCTTTCCTCTTTCTTATTTCTTCCCCCCTAAACATTTTCCCTCTGCTCCAGTCTATTGCTGAGAGTTTTCAGTCCCTCTAACAAACCCAGCTCAACAGCTGATTGGTGTTGGTTTGCTTTGATTTACTCTAAGGGAATTCTTGAATCTTAGCACAACCTCCCCCACTCCCCAGGGTTGGCTCAGGATACCAGGTTGTGACAGTGTGTGGTTTGGTTTCTGTAACTGATGATACTCCTGCCATCCACAAGGAGTCTAGCTTGTTATACCTGTTTAGAATACTTTTAATGCCAAATGAAAAAAGTACATGGAAGAAAGGAAGGGTGGAATTTGGACTTTAAAATGTCTTTCTCATGAATTATTTATACTATTTATTCTGCAAGATCAAATGCTGGATTTTTTTGTTTGGTTGGTTGTTTTTTTGTTAAAGCATGACAGGGAATGCACAAGAGATTTCAGAGGTTGGATATGAGCCACAAATCTTTGCTAGGAAAGGAAAAACAATAGAACTGTCTCCAAACTCAAACAGAAAGTTTGCCTAAGAAATATCAAAGATCAGTGTTGTGGGACTTTAAAATGCAGACCCAAATCTATCATTTTACTTTTACAGCAAGGTGTTGTCAAGCTCTGCTCTGATCTAAGACTAAATAGCAGTTTGCAAAATGGGGTGGCAGAACACAGCTCACCTTCATTTTCAGCACACCACAGCCTGGAATGAGCCACTGCATGTGTTAGCATCTGTAAAAACACTGACTTTCATCTTCCTTTACAGCACTTCATTCTCTTTAGGTAATTATGTATGTGAATGGTGAAGTTCCTTGATTCCATACAATGAGCAGCAAAGGATGTACATGGAATGCCAGTCTCGTCCTCCTTCCTTTTTTGTAACCACTTAGAAGACAGCTGTGGACATCTTTCTAAACATTAGTGGATGCATATTGTGGAAAGAAAAGGGTGCAATGGGGGGAGAAAAATAAATCACCTTTTGTCAGTTTAGGCAATGTTGAGTTTGACTTCTCAGGAAAGCCTGATCTGAAATATCCAGCAGAAGGTGCAGAAGATGTCCAGGAAGGAGCTTGTTGCTCTGAGTTCATGCAGACATTTCAGTGGAGGGAAAGAACAGTACCTGTGTTATCTTGCACAACCAGGTGCTGGGGGCTCTGTCCTGTTTCTTTCTATGTGCTTTGCATATGTCAGTGCTAGCATTGGTCTTAACTTTCAAGCAGATCCTGCACTACTTACAGGAAATGGTGTAAGGAGACTGCCATTCTGCAGAGGGTACAACTAAGGGACAGGAACAGAGAGAGCATTTGTTTTGAGGGTATGTAGACCAAGCATTGCCAAATGAAAGTCATCAGTGCAAATATGCCTGCACCTTGCTGACATCAGTAGTAAGTCCACTTGTATTTTATGATTTGCATGATACTTAGCCTCTGGGTAGCTTTGTCACCTGGGAGCCCACCACCCCGAAGATGTTCCCAGCTATGCTTTCACTGTGAGGGTGGAGAAGGTAGGCTTGTTCCTGTCTAGCAGGGAACATAGAGACCCTCTCATAGCATCTCCTGCATCTGCTGCTGAAATTAGCAGAGCTCCATTAACCTGAGCAGCCCTAGGCTGATGTTTACCAATGAAGCTAGGCTCCACAGTGTCACTGATGTTCATGGAAGTGCAATGTGGTGGAAGAACAAGTATCATTTTTTTTCCCAGTGGATGCCATGGCAAGATGATGACAAGCTTAGAAAATGCCTTATGCTAGCTAAAGCTGGGTACTTTCCCCTTTTCTTGCTTACTCTGCATATAAACAGAGACTAACTGGGATTGTACCAGCTGCCTAACTTATTCAGATATTCAAATTTGTAATTTAATGGCATCTCCTTGTCAACTATGGTAGGCTCTGGTTTAGACCCATGGTATTTGCTGCTACAGCAACTCCCACTAGCATAGAAACTAACAAACAAGCAGGATGTAATTCAAAAGCTCTTTACATCTTTGTAACCACGGATACCTAAATGATGCACAAGACCAATGTTTACAAAGTTTAGTACATTGTTTCCAGAAATGGGAAGCACAGATTGTGAGTTCTCCCTGGGACATATGTGCAGGAGTTGAAAAGTAAAAGTAATGCTCTTCTACTTTTATAAAATAGTGTTCTGTAGGCTGTTCTACTGTCAGCTGTTGTGACTGTAGTAGACATTGATGGCTGTGGGTTTGTGGCTTTAATGGCTATGGCAGACTTTGGTTGAATTTCATATTTAATGCCAGATGGGAGGGGCAAGAAATTGCTGACATAGAAGCTTATCTTCATAAAGGCTATTGCATCAAGTAATTAATTTATTGGTAAAAAAAAAAAAGTCTGTAAGATAGGCACTAGGTGCCCCAGGTTTATCTATTGTAAGTGTAAATAGTAAACTCACGCACAAAAATACAATTTTTAAAGCAAAAATAAATATGCATAACATGCTGTTATCTTTTATTTATATTCTGTTGCATGTCTTTATGTCAATTGTATTCCAATACAATTCCCTACATAGGGCAGTTTGCTAAAGGTATATTTAGTGCTAGTTTGTTGGGATTCATTTTCTTCTCAAACTAAATGACTGGTTCTGGGACTGACAATTGCCACCTGTCTCTGTACTGCTTCAGAGTACAACATACAATTGCCTCAGTTTCTGCTTCCCAGGTTAGTGTTTTCATTTATTCACTCATTCATTCATTTTAACCACACATTTTCAAGATAAGTTGATGAAGGATGCTCAGATATAAATTGCCTCAGCAATAAGATGCACAAGCAAAAATCTCCAGACCTTTCAGTAAAATGTCACAAAAAGCAGCAGACCTTTTTATTCTTCTAATGCTTTCCTGAAGAGTCATCAGTATCATCATGACCTGTTATTTCTAGAGCTGGAAAACCATGGAATGGAAGCATGAAAGAGATAGAAATTATCTACTTGAGGAAAAAATGTTACACAAAGTACACTAAAACATTAAGAGGTTTTGCTTTGAAATAAGCTTTAAATATTATTCAAGTGTTTATTGCTAAACCACTGGGAAAAAATCTTGGGGTTTATTGCTGAAAAACAAGTCATCTGCTCCAGGTTGATGTAAATACAAAAGCCTATAGGGAAATTTTTAGGAAATTGAGGATTTTCCACATTTTCCAGAGTTTAAAATAATAATAATAAATAAATAAATCCAACAAACCCAAAACAAACAAAAAGCAGTCCTGTAAGTTTCTAGTGAGACTTCAGTATGTTATTGATGTCAAGAACTACAGATGCCAGTTTCCTCATCTAAAATCAGCAGAGGCTGGTGGATGCTCTAATGTTGAGGACTAGAGGGATGTTCTTCCATTTATGACATATGGGGGGGATGTGCTTGCATTTATGACATATTCTTGTTCATGTTCACAACTTTATATCATATGCTTTTCTCTAATTCAATATGGAAAACCATGAGCCAGCAGTCATGTAAGTCAGCTGGTTAAAGATATTTGATAAAGCTGGAACTGTAGTAGCTGGAGGCCAGTACTTGCAGTACCTGCAGGAGATGGTTCTTTCTCCTGTGCTGATCCTGGGCATGTTATTTACAATCTGCTTAATGTGCATATAAGTAGACTGTGGAATGAAGGAGGCAAAAGATGAGAGATTGTCAGACAGTTGCTCTTAAAAGCATGACATTAAAAATACCCTTGTACTTTAAACTAAAACGCCAGGAGACAAATTCCCCTTTTCCTCCAGAACCCAGCCATAGAGTTAATTCAAAACTCTTGATGGAGCAGAAAGCTTTCACTTAGCTTTTAGCAGCCTTTTAGAAAGTCCTTGTGTTTGGTTAAATTGAAACACCATATGATTAACAGCTCTCTTTGACTTGGAATACACCAGGGTCTAAGGCAATTTGAGAGCTCCCTGCCAGCTGATTGTACTGAGGAGGAGGTGAGAAGGCACATGTGCATGCATGCCTGCAGGTCAGTGCATAGAGGCGAAGCCTGTAATGTCACAAAATCTCTCTGCCATGCAAAAGTTAATAACAAGTGTAAAGATTTGTGAAGAAAACATTTTGCTTCACAGCTGTTTTTTGTTAAACTCTGCCATATCAACAGTGCAACTTTCTGTAATGGATGGTTACTGATCGCTTTAAGAGCAAAGAGAACTCTCCAAAATAAACAGAGGTATGAACTTGGTAGGGAATTTGACCATGAAGAAAAGCTAGGATTTGATTCTTGCTACTGTAACAGGCTCATTCACTGGGTAAGTGAGCAACCATCCTGCTGATGTACTTTTCCCACATCAGTTTTGTTTGTCAGCCCTGCTACTGTACTGAGGAAGTCAGCTTAGCTTCCAAATAGCATTTTTGTATTTGAGTTTTACTGATGATTTCAGCTGTATAGTTACACCCACCAACCTGAAACCTGGTGTAAAACATTATTTAGGAGCTTTATGCAGTACATAGTAGTATGGGGAATCTGCAGGGAAAATATGTTCTTGTGCAGTACTTTTAGCAGGCAAGTGATTCAAATTTAGATAAGGAACATCACTTTGAACATGCTGGGTTATTTCCTTTTTTTTTTTTTTATACTAATATTACAGCAGTACTGCCATATGCCTAATTTATGCCTTGCTACTGTGAATATTAAAATAATGATTGTCTATACAAGAATCTCTTTGCATCAATAAATATCCCTATAACTTTCAAGCCAACCTCAGCAGTATGAAAAGAAGCTTAAGCCTTACAACCCAGAAGTCAGACTAAACCACACGCAAAGACTTTCAAGTCTCAAGATTTCGTTTAAGTATTTTTAAAACATGGGGGTTTTTTTAATGCTTGAGGTTAACAAACTAGATTTGGAAAAGCCCTGGAGCCAATGCTTGTCCGTGCAACTCCTCCATTCAACTGTGTGAGGGACATTCACCCGTCCAAACGTAACTGGATTCTCCGGGAAGTGTCTGTGGTAAGTGTGAAGAAGGAAACCTGTGTGGTCAGATGGAAGAGGGGAGGGGTGGGGTGGAGATGAAATTTGGCTCAGAGCTCCCACATGGTCCCTGTTGCTGTGGAAACGATGGCCTTTGCAGTGCCTATTGCATCTCTATACGTTCAGAAGAGCCATCTCTTCTCTATGTCATTCAGAGTCGTCTAAAACGAAGCCAATCAATTAAGGGCCTGTGCTGTGAGGGGAAATCGTAGACAATAACTTAAACTCTGTGCTGAAAAAGAAGTAATGAATCACCCTTTTATGCAGTGACATATAGTTATGGCCAAATGCCATGCTGTGCATCTTAGGGAGAAAAAAAGGAAAGAATGATAAAAATAGAACTGCGCTTTTAAATTCAGTTACTTGCAGCCTTTCACATCATCCTTATGAGCAAGCCAATTAGTATAAAATACTCCCTCTCCATCCAGTAACTTGTGAATAAGCTCATATTATATGATCATTTCTTAAATGAACAAGGCTCAAGCTCTGAGCATAAGATGCTTTCACTTACAGCAAATTTCCTTCTGCTGTGCGCAGTTTGTTTGTGTGAGTGACTGTCTGATTGTTACCCAGGCAACCAATGCGGGTGTGAATGTGATTAGATATAGTTTCACAGATGTGAACAGTGTTTTCAAGCATTGTTTGGTGGTTCTATAAGAAAAAGAATTTAGTTTGCTAACTTTTAAAAGTTTGGGTTTGTTTTTTTCGTTTTTTGTTTGTTTGTTTTTTTTTTTTTTTTTGAAGGACAGGAAGGAAAATAGCCAGGATATTAAAATAATAATTTTTAGTTGGGGTTATCTCAGCTTGCTAATTGCTCTTTCTGTTTGGTAAATGGCTTCTCATTCCACATGAAGAAAAATGTGGAAGAATTCCAGTACTGACAGCAGGGAGACATGTAAAAGTACAAGAATTTTTATTGTCTCTACTGAAGCAGATTAAATTATTATCATCACTCTAGAAGATAACATCATTAAAGTGTGAGGACTCTTTGGTCATATTGCAATAATAAGAGTACCGGGAACATATTTTGATGCTTAGCTATGCACGGTCTGTCTTGTGAAGAGGCAGCATGGTATTTTCACTGATGACAACATTGTGCTCTTTGTGATTATTTCTCCAGTGGAACTTGCAGATATAAATATCTGTGGAATGTGTAGCTAGAGGACAATGGTTTGACATTCTGCATGAGCTCTCTCAGTGAGCAAAGCTCTCGTCTTTTCCTCTTACAAAAGCAGAAGAGGGAAATAAACTTTGGAGATAAAATTAAATGAAAATAGCTTCCCCTAAAACTGAGCTTTTCAGATTTGTAGTCTTGAAAAGACATAAGCCTACACAGTAATGTTCATGTAGCTCAGCTGCCAGGTATAAAATTCAAGGGAGTTGAGATTTGCTGCTCTGTTTGATACTAAGCTCTAGAATAAACAAGTTTAGTTATTTAATTGTGATCACTTGCTTGAGATTTTAATGACCTGCAGCCTGGGAGCTGGAAACAAGTCCTCCCCCACTGTGGATTAAGTAACCTTGAGAGCTTTATGCCCTCTCCTGCAAGTGTAGTTCGGAATTACTTCACGTGAGCAAATGAACTCTTCTTTTATGACCTTGTTCTGAAAATGAATGATTTGGCTGCCAGTGCACTATAATTCATAGCTGTCTGTGATTTTATAAACTGTAACCTTTTAAGAAGGCACAGCTCATGATGACGTTGTCCATCTCACTGCGGGTCAGTTACTTGCTTGCAGATTTTTTTTTAACTTTTTTTTGGCAAACTCCATCCTAATTTGCAAATACAAAAGAAAAAAAAAAGTTATCACAGAGAGATCTGTTAAGTTTTTACACATTCTATTGAAATTGGAAGCTGGGTAAATGAGAAAGAGCCTGTAGTGAGAGAAAAACAGGGAGTACTCTGTTGCTCTCAGTTGAGTTTATAGCAGCTGTATAACCAGTAACCCTTCAGGCAAATCCTTGCTTGCAGAGCTATATTGGCATGGCAGGATGGCTGGTTTGACGTAGAATGTAAGCAGAGGAAGGGCCTTGGGACAAGAGGGAGCTGCTGTCAGATAGGAGAATAATACCAGGAGGACTGGGAATGTGAAGGGCAGCCCACTGTGATAGAGCTGTGGGGAAATGGGAGTTATCAGGAAAGATGGGGTAGGGGTGGTTATAGGACAGGAATTATCTGGAAGCCAGACTTTAGCATTTCTGCTGTTCATGAGACAATTAGTTTTACCACATCATTTTAGCTACGATTTGATCCTGGTAGTCTGTAGGGCAAATGAAATAAGCTGTTACCGATCAAAACTTGATTAATGAAATGTCTCCTGCTGAGTTGAGTGACTGTTGGATTGGGATCATGGTTGGCAAAAACAAGTAATAAGGGATCAAAAAGGCAAAAGAGTAATTGAAAGTAATTAAAATACCATAACCAGAAGGTTAGATTCGTAAGGTAGCTCAACCTTCTTGATTGCTGGTCATTTAAAAGTGCAGCCAGTGAGTAAAAGACACTTAGAGATTGAGGTGAGATTTTTACTGAAAGGATTAGGAGATATGCTGAATGATATAGTTTGGTAAATTGCTGAAAATAACATAGCTACTTAGAACTATTTGTTCTAATAAAATTAGCTCTTTTTCTGAACTTCATTATTATAGATTTTGATTTTCTGCAGCTGTATTTCTTGTCATTAACTCTGACAGTGTGAGAATGAATTTTATCCTTCCATCTGATTGCCAGTAAATGTTAATCCTCTCTGATTCGTAATCAGGTGGTATTTTTTCTGCATCTAAACTACAGAGTAAGACCATTTTTAATAAGACAATTTCTAGGATTGTACACTTTTTGGATCTGCAAAAAAGTCTCTTTGTTTCATGCATAACTAGAAAATTTGCTTGCTTCAGTTTCCACATTTGTATTTTCTTGAGGAACTTTGGTTTACACAAAGACGAGACATCTTCCAGTGCAAGACTGGCCAAAATCCTGCTTACATGACTGGTAAGAAGTAGGACAGATGCTGAAACCTCTGCCTTGCTCTTCCTTAGAGAGTTAAGACTCTCAAGTTCACTTATGTTGTTGCTCTCGATTTATTTATCAGTGGGTACCAAATTGTGGCACTTTGACTATGTTTGAGCGTGTTTAAACAGAACATGTTATTTGAAATGAAGAAGGAGAAGAGGAACTGACATTGTTCAGTACAATTTCATCACCTAGTATATGAAATGGGAGTGGATTTTGCTTTCCCATTTGAATTCGAAGTGCTAACTCCTCTGCATACAAAGGTAATTATTCTGGTTTAATTATCCATGTGTACTATGAAATACACACCTTCACACACAAACCCTGAGTTGTGTAAATGGAAGAACAAAAATAGATCTGTCTTTTGTACTTTGTTTTTTAATTTTCCTCCTCCTCTAAGCTGCAGATGCAGCACCATAGCGGACTCAGCATCAGTTTTACCATTTTTGCAAAAGGACTGTGTGGATCTGTACCAAGATTCAAATCCTCAGATTGCTTTAAGTGCTTGCAAATGTCAAGCACCTATCTTAAAAGATAGTGGCCAGTGCACCTTTGAAAATAGGATTGTGTTACCTAATTATTATAGCTAATACTAATGTATGTTTTATAACAATCAGAAGGCATGTGGATATGAATTTCCTCTCAAAAGAGCAGGTCTGTGTAGTAAGCTCTTGTAGATCTGCAGTACCTGCATTCTGTCAGCTGGGCCACCCAGCATAAGAGTTCCATACCTGGGACCTGTGTGCCGTTTCTGTAGTGGAGGCATTTTAATGGTTCATCTTCAGAGACACAGCAGTGGGGATGAAGCTGTGCAAACAGCTGAAGATGCCTTCTCTCCTGGTCCCTGACTGAAGCAGAAGTGTGAGGCAGGACTGGCCCCACTGATACCAGGCTTTTGACTGACTTAACCTGCATGCTGTAAGACTCACTGCTTTGGAATTTGTGCACATGTGAAACAGGCTAATTTGTTACAGTGAAAATAAACGCAAGCTTCACAGTCCTGACATCTCCCTCACTAGACTGATAACAATGCTGTGCCACCCAGAAGAGCAGTAAAAGCACCCTCAGGGTATAGAGAGCACAATTTCTGACTCATTGGGTGAAAAAAAGAAAAAAAAGATAAAAAAGATAATTTAAACTACTCTTCCTGGAGCAGAGGAAGTCTCTGGGAGAGTCAGAATGTACAGTCATTCAGCTGCATTGTGCTTGGGGGCTTTTTGATAAAGGTAAAACTATTTCAACTACAGATGTTTGAGGTTTTAAACCTTGTATTAATGTATTTTCCTTATTTATGTATTAAACTCAGTCCTAGCAGACTACACTTTAGATTCTGTGGTAGACTGGAAATTATAAGCATTTCTAAAGGGAGAAAATGATACATTGCTTCAGGGTTGCTGATATCTGTAGTCCATGCCACTTAAGTAAGATTTTTTTTGTGTCTATCTGCTGCTTCGCTTGAAGCTCCCACATATTGCCTTCCCTGTAATGCATTGCCATTCTGATTTGATTTGGCAAAAAACCCTAACAACAAAAAGACCATAACTGAATCTGATTTGATAGTCCAGGCTGATCATTGTAATTAAAATTTACTTCTCTGCAGTGCCCACAGGAAGGAATTTTCTTATAGCTTTGAATTAAGGAAACCTAAGTACCTCAATTTGGGAGAGCAAAACTGCTTGAGTGACTTTCTTTGGTTCTAGTCCAAATCCAGATCTGTATCGTGCTTGCTAATTTCAGTTTATTCAGAATGGCAAGTATATTGATACATAAATTAAATTGCTCTGGGATTTGTATTTGTCTAACCATTTCCTTTTATAATAAATTCTCTAGATAATCACTCACAGGGGTATTAATAAGGTTTTTGCTCAGACAAGAAGTAACTCTGGGAATCAGCCATGAATATGTGTCAGAAAGCGAAATATAAAGTAATAAATTCTGTGATTTAGTTACAAGTGTATTTGATAGTATGAGAGAAACAGGATTTCACTGTTAGTTGAAAGTCAGAGGGTTCCTTTATCAGTGCTAGTGCTGTATATGGCAATATGTGAGAAATGTGGATATCTGTACACATTTCTTAAGTTGTTGTTGTCATACTCTCTTTCAGTAACCATGAATCTTGCTTAATGTGCTTAAGTTTTCCAGCTGTCATCCAGTTTTATTATAGTTATCTCAGCTGCCTGTCTTTATTCCTTTGCCTCTTCTTGTAAAGCTCTTCAAAACTTTTGAAAAAGAAGAACAAAATTCTAGAAGCAATACATCAACATAAATAGGATGGAGGGGCAAGTACTAAGTTTTACCAGGCAGGGATGATGGAAATTGGTTTCATTCACGGTATAGGTAGAAAATAGGTAAAAGGTCATTTGGTTATCATTTGGTTTGTTGTGGTCCATCTAATGATCTTTGGATGCTAAATAATTCAGCAAAATAGGGTTCCTGTGGGTAATGATTCTAGGCAGTAGAAGTTTAAGGAAAGGCAGGTTAGTGCCCTCAGGCTCAAATATGTCTCTGGTTTAGGAGTGTTTTCTCCAGATGTTGTTGTCTGTTACTGTTTGTGATTTGGGGTTTTTTCCCTTTCTTTTCTTTCTTTTTTTTTTTTTTTTCCACAGAGCACAATGCATATTTATTGCTTTACTCTTCTACCTCTTGAATAGAGAAATCAAGCAAGCTTTTATGTTATGGCTGCAGGCTACCATTTCCAAACTGCTGGTTATCACAGTGTATTGTAACCTCAAGGTACATAGAGGAGTTTCACTGGAACTTTGTTTTAAGACTTTAAATGTTCATGTTGCTGGGAAACTTCCAGTGACTCCACCTGGAAGATATAGATGTAAAAACACAGGTAATTTTTTAAATCGAGCACTACTTAAACCAGAGTAGATAAACAACAACTGAGATTAGAGTGCAATTTTGGTTCCTTATAAAGCTATGCAGTAAAGGTTTCCCAAAGAAGTTACAGTCAGGAGGGTCAGTATGTGAGAAAGGAAGGGTCCTTTTCTACATTTGCTAAGACCCTGTGATCTAGACCACAACAACAACAAAAAAACCCACCTGATCTAGTGTGAGGTGTTCCTGCCCATGGCACAGGGGTTGGAACTAGATGATCCCTGAGGTCCTTTCCAACCCTGACCATTCTATGATTCTAAAAGCCCCAGTAGAAGCAAAAATGCAATGATGATCTCAAGAATTGGAAAAGATATATGAAATCCCACAGTTGTATGAATTGCATAATGCATTCCTTATGCTATACTCCCTTAGATTACTTTTAACGAGTATTTATGATAACAACAAGCTTTCAGTAGGAAATATAGGGCCATAGAACTAGATGTGCATCTTTACAATATACAATTCCTGGTACAAAGTGTCAGCTGAACAAGAGAAGCAGAACAGGGATTCTGCACATCCATCAAATCTGATAATGGCCTTCCCTTCCTGTTCACAGAGCTGTTGATAGTAGTAATGAGCAGTATGTGTTGGTGTGGTGAGGAAACAAGATTGCATTGTGTTAAGGTTGATGCAAATATGTGATAGAGCCTACAAGAATGTGACATCTTGCTGGCTGCTGGAGTCCTAAAGAAAGGAGGAACTGAGGTCTGTATGGCAATTGAATACTTGTTTGAATTCATACTTTGGTAGTCTTGTAAATGGCAGTGGGTGTTTTATTTAAGTAGACAAGTACACTTGGAGTCAATTTCTCTAGAAGATACTTGTCAGGCCCTGAAAGATGCTTTCAAACATTGAAAGAAACACTGTTTGAAATCTTAAAAAAAAAAAAAGGTGATGTACTGTAGCAAACTTGGAATGAAGGCTTTACTTTAAAAAAGAGCACCTGGTTGAGCAGTCAAAATATGAGATACCTAACAAAAACAAAACAAAAGTGGTTTCTTCCAGGAGTTTCTCAGGGTCCTTCTTTAGTTGCCAGCTGCAACTCCCACTTAGTTCCTAGAGTTCAATTTATGACCTCTGAGAACAGAATAGGATAATAATATTTTTCACTGGTTCTTTGATAGAACTGACACTGCAATGCCAGGACACTGCAGTGCCAGTCCTCAGGTAGGCAAAGCTTCTGGTTTCCTCATGCAGTTAAAGAATGCGGTTTCCTAGAGTTTCCTAATGCTCTGGTAGCCAGAGAGCTGCTTCTCAAAGATAGGGTAAATTCCTGGATGCTTGCTTCTAACTCTTTTTTTTGTCCCTGCCTCTGTCAAGGAGGAATCTTTGCTGGCCAGTAGAGCATACCCACCTCGTGACAGAGTCTGTACTGCATTGTCCAAGGATGCAAGTGATCCTGAGGGACCTGTGTATTAAAGTAGTAGCTTAGATCAGTAACCCCTACTTTTGAAACTACTGAGCCCCAGCCTTTTTCTCTCCAGATGCATGTAGTTCAGAATGCTAGAGAAACTGTAAGATTATGGGAGGAGGAAAAAAAAAGAATTTGTGTACAGTATTCAGTTGCTTAGATGATTATCTATCTGAAGGTCTGACCATCAGCCAAGGTTTCAAATAAATCAAATACAGGGAAAGGAAAATCTGCAGTGCTCTCATGGAAGTCAGAATCTGATCCATTTTGATTTGTTTTCCATTTCACCTTCTGTCTCCAGGTTAGCTGCAGATACAGTCAGGAAGGGTGTGCTTCTGCTGTGCACCAGTTAGCCTGCTTGGGGCTGCTTGCTAAAAGATGAATTATCCCAAAGGCTGAACATCCTGAAGGAGTCACCACCTCTCTGTCACTTGTTCTGGCATTGTTAGTAAACACTTCTCACCTGTGACAGTTGCTGATAAATTTCAGACAGGATTTTCTGGTTGACTATAAACAATTTCAGTTGCTCCACTCAGAGAGGTGTTTTTTAGGATTTGGCATGTCTTGTTGCTCAGATGGCAGCATTAGTGGTATGGTGCTTTTTCTAGTGTCTTTAGTGCACTTGTCAGGAATGTTAACAAGAAGACAGTGGGTTGTTTCCTTCCCTTTCTTGCTCCTCTACCTGTGATCAAGAGTGGTCATTCTTGTGCAAAAACCTTCACATGCTGAAAGTAGATTTCAGCTGTAAAATGCACAATAACAACAACCCCAACAGGCAATCTTCCTTCCTAAGAGACTACTTTAAAATATCCACTGTATTCTGTGCAATTTTGTTTCTTTTATCTCTAAAATCAGTTTCTGTAGTAAACTGATTTATGCTGACCTTCACGTGGGGTGCTTAAGGCAGGTACCACCAACAACTCTGTGTAGTTCCTGAACCTCCTTCATTCCATTCAGTCCCATTCTGTGCACTGCCTGAGTTCTTTCTCAGTCCCAGTGATAGCAGCAGTACTAGATGCAAGTTTAAAGTTGGGTCTGAGCTTCAGCACCTTGTTAAACTGAGCTCCAAATTACCATAATGGCAAGAACAGAGTATGAGAACTAAATTATATGTTTGTACAAACTAATGAAAAATATGCTGGGTGCCAAAGTTCTCCCATCCTATTTGCTCTCAAAAGACATGCAAATGCACAGTGGTGTTCATTTTAGAAAGGATTACTGCCATTTGTGGATGTACTAATGCAATGCACTAATTTTCATCGTGGTTAAAACCCCAGGAAGTTGAGAAGGCAATATGAATGACTATGTGTAAAAAGGGTTTGGTTTTTTTTGCTGAAGACAGGGGTTTAAAATGCAAGATACATATTAATGAATACCGTGCCCATGAAAGGTGCTAAATTAAACTTCCCTAGAAGGAGAATCTTTAATTTATTCACTAATGTAGCAAGACTGTTACATTAACAGCAGCATGGGTATTGCTGTGTCGGGAGCACTCTGTGGCTTTATTCTTGATGCAGAAGTGCATATTGCTGGGCTTACCTGGCAGATGATGGCAAAACTCCTACAGAAACAGAAACTCTGCAAGCACTGACTCTCTTAGAGGGAGCACTACATCATGTAATGTCAAGGTAAAGCACATAATCATTGTTCCAGCAGCAGGGTGAGATAACACCAAGCCTGGCTTCTCTTACAGTCAATCACAGCACAGCAAGGAGAAACTGCTACAGCCAAGTTGTCCCTACCTGGCATAAGTGAATACAAATGCTAAAACCTGGCTGTTTCTACAGTTGTAGACTCCAGGCATAATGGTCCCTTCCTTTGATTCATCTAGGCTAGCTCAAGGCATACACTATGCTGTAAAACTTATGTAGTCCCCACCATCTTTTGCCATTTTGCTTTGTATATGAAAGAGAAAGCAAACATAAGGGTCAAAATCCTAAGCACTCCTGTTCCATTTCTGAATGCTAAGACGACTTACAGAGTAAAAAAACAAACAAAAAACCCCCCACAAACAAACAAAAAACCCAAAGGGGGGTGATTAATTTAATCAGTTTCTACCAATTTATCCTTAAGGACAGCTCTCCAGACAGTGATATCCAGGGTCCTGTACAGCACAGCAGTGATGCCATCTCATCGTCTAGGTGTTTTTTTTTTTTTTTTTGACCCTGCCCTTCCTGCAAAGTTCCCATGGCATGTTGGTCATTCTTGCCATGAAATTAGGAACATAGTTCTTTAGAAATCCAAAGCTGCCAGATAAGATGATATCATCAGGACATTCTGCCAGCTGGAGTGCCTCCTGTATTTGGCAATCCAGCACCTGCTGGCAAAACACATTGCTTGGCAGGAGGAACACTGCTCACCCTGTATTCTGCACAAATGGAATGTATTTCATATTCATCATAAAGTCTGAGATTTTTTTTTTCCATACTTCTATCACTGCTCCCTGATATCAACCATCCACCTTCAAGAGATACCTTTCCATTTCCTGAAGAATTAATCATGATCTAATGAGGAACTCTGTGTCACCATCACTGTCTGAAATCATAGAATGGCTTAGGCTGGGAGTGACCAAAGAGATCATCTACTCCAACCTCTTCACATGGGCAGGGACACCTCGCAACTAGACTCAGCTGCTCAAGGCCTCATCCAACCTTGACTTGAACATCCCAAGGAGGAGGTATCCACAACCTGCCTGGGCAACCTATTCCAGGGTCTCACCACCCTTGTACTGCAGAATTTCTTCCTAAAACCCAGTCTAAAACTACTCTTCCTCAGTTTAAAACCATTCCCCCTTGCCCTATTGCTAGACACCCTGACGAAAAGTCCCTCTCCAGCCTTCCTGAAGGATCCTGTCAGTTATTGGAAGGCAGCTCTAAGGTCCCCCAGGAGTCTTTGCTAGGCTGAACAACCCCAGCTCCCTCAGCCAATCCTCACAGTCCAGTCCTTGGGTCATCTTTGTGGCTGCCTATTTTAAATCATCTGGCTGAGATTATACAATAATTTGAAAGTTATGACCCTGCCAAATGAAAGAATAGAGAAATGCTGTTGACAAAATCCTCTCTACTTTGCAAATGAGGTGATGTTTATAATCATGCTTATGGAAATGCCCTTGCCATTTGATATGTTCCCCTTTCTCAGTGGAAATTTCGTAAGCATAGCATAGAACAACCTGCCCTAGTATTTCGTACTCAAGCTCTGACATTTGTAAACCTTCTTGAATACTGTATTTTCTACAGACCTTGACTTACTAACCTTTCTTACAGCTCCAGTCTGCAGTCTGTTTTCTGCAGATCCTTGATGATAATGGGCTCATTCTGGTTCTGAGCACTTCCTGACTGCTTTGAAATCTCACTCAACTAGCACATACAACAAAAGTAGCTTCTGTGGTTTGTCAATAACGTTGCCCTTTCCCCCACACTCTAAATCTCTTGGTGACAGCATATCTCCCACTGTCCATTGTTCTTTATATCTTTCTACTTGCTGTATTCAGAAGCTTGTTTACATGGGTGTTAGACATTGGAATAATCTACCAAGGGGAGCAGTAGGATCCCCTACACTGGAGAGTTCTAAGGCTCTGGTTGACAGGATGCTGGGCCATGTCATTTCAACTGTACTGCTACCTAGAAAGGGTGGACCAGGTGATTCTTTGGGTCCTTTCCAATCTGGCATTCTGTGAGAGGCTAGTCCTTCCTCTTTGTTTCATGTTTAGATCATACCTTTCCAGCTCTCCAGGCCACATTCCGTCTGAAATACTCCAGTTGTTTTTTTATTTTCAATGGGAAAACTTTTGGTCCTAAGTTGATAATGTTATTGCCATTGCTGTAAGAATTATTATTCCATTCCAGTAGGAATGGATCCACTGTGAGAATTTGAATAGAAAGGAGAAGAATTTGAGAGGTATCTCTGACTTGTACTTGGCTTAAAGAAACAAATTTCTGCTGATGACATCACTTGTTATACTGGGTGCTAGTGTAAAAACATGTTTATATGATGATTCTTTAGTTTTGTTTAAATCAATATACTTGATGTTTGCAAGAAGGAAGATAGAAACTGTCCATTTAGAGAGTTTATTGTAAGGCTTAAGAGATCAGCTTCGTCACAGTCTGCTTTTAATTTTTATGGTCTCTCCAATTAGCATAAACAGAAAATATGTAATCAAGCAAACAGAAAAGATCTCCTCAGAACAGAAACCCCAAATAGAAAATGTAGAAATGGAAGTGGAGTCTTATGCACATCTAAAGTATTTGTTATTTCATAGAATCAGAATTATTTTGGATGGAAAAGATGTCTAAGATCATTGAATCCAACCATTGACCTAACACCACCATGACCACTAAACCATTTATAAAAGGAAACAAAAAATGCTTTATTTTGAAATTACTATAGCTTTCCAAAACACTGCTAAAAATTTGTCTTTTCTGTTCCAAAGCTGAAGTGAAGCAATGGGCTTGTATATTCAGTAGGGCTGAGATGGTAGTGTGATACCTCTGAAGTTTGCAGCACATTAAGAAACAGTACTGGCATGCTGCATGCATGAAGAGGTTTTTGCATATAATGTAGACTGTTATTAAGCTATGCATTTAAGCAGAAAACAGACTGGGTTGAACAAAAGCAGAAAGAGGAAACTGCATGTACTAAAAAAAAAAAAAGGATGCATTTGGTTATTGCATTGGCAGGAACAGTTTAAGCATGATTGTCAAAAAACAAAGGAAACATAACTTTTCATTCAGTGTACAGTGCCCTTGACTAGCACAGAGCTCACTGAATTCAAACCAAACAAGGGTAAGATTCTCAAAATCTTTTTCTGGGCACTACAAACTGCATTCTCATTCATTTCAGAAGAAATTGGGTGTTGCTTTCCTTCAGTTTAAATGGTAGTTGTGGAAAACTCAGTGTGAATTCTCATTACTTGCTGTGTTAGGAAATGTTATCAATTACAAGATTTGAATTCACTGTAGAATATATTTCTAAATATACTTTTACCTTGGCTTGAATCTGCCTATGAAATTACTCCAGCATTGTTTGTCTGCAAATAAATCTTCACATTTTTTTTTTCCCCCTCCTTTGTAGCAGTAAACAGAATGTGGCAATACTTAGTTCAGAATAGGTAATTAGGAAGCTTGCTAATGATGCTTAACATATTTAGGTGTGCTGACACTTCCAAGAGATTTCTCCCAAGGGTAATACTATGCAATGTCTTGTCTCTGTTCTTTTTGGGATCAGTTAGAGAGGTGCAGCAGACCCATGGTACTACATGGTGCATTTGTCAGCCACAGTATGCCTAGGGATGCAACTTGCTTGCATTATCAGGATGCAATGTGAGAAGCTACGACAGAGTTCTGCATGTGCCACAACTGTAGTTACATTTTTCATGTCTTTCTGGAAGAATCTGAACCTGTTATTGGCACCTTATGTCCAGAATATCAATTCTTGAAGATATGAAGTTAATATTCAGGAGCTGTAGAATGCCATAAACTCCCCACTAGTGAAGGAAGTCCAATGATAATTCATCTGGCCTATTGCATTAAATGCTTCCAAGGTAGGTGAAGAAATGTACATGACAAATTGTTCTCTGTAATTAGTTGTAGAATTGTGTTCACTCAATTTCTAGATCTGAGAATGAAATCTCAACAGCAGCCCTGGTCCAAAGCCAGTGAGAGCCTTTCCATCTACTTCAGTATGTTGTGCGGTAGGTCGGAGTATTGTTCAAGGGTTTGTGTTTGCTTACTTCTTAAATTCTGCTCAAGTGTACTAGGTAAATTTCAGGGTAATGTAAGATACTACATCACCTGCTGGTTAAGAAGCCCAGCAGCTTTAATGGAGTTAAATAGGTTTGCATCAGTTTTTTGTTTTCATCTAAATTGCAAGGAAGAGAACATCTAAATAAAACTTCAGACCAAGCAAGTTGCATAGTGTACATCTTGAAATGCTGTCACAAGTGCTGATCCCTAAGTGTATTGTATATTCTACAAAAGGAAGGATTGTTCACCTTCATTATTCATGACTGAGTGATTTATGGATTTTAGATTGTGTTTCACTTTTGATTTTTTTCCATGTTTGCTGTTTTCCCCCTGATCTCAATTTAAGAATCTCTTTAATATTGATTTGGATATGACAAGCAATGCAAATTTTTAATGTTCTGCATCATGTGGCATACTTCAGTTATTGGGATTTACTGTCATGAATAATTTATAGCTTTAATTTGTCATTGATTGTTTTCACCTTTTAAAAATGCAGGGAGTTCTAATTTTTTCTGGATCGACAAGCATGGGTAGATGTCTTCTGTTCAACTGCATCTAGTGCAAGAAAAACTCTTAGCTGAAACTTTCCCAGATCATATCAGAATATGGCATAGCACTGGTCCTTGACTACATTTTAAAGGGAACATTTTAGATTTTATAGTCATCCATGCCATGATGTGTCTGTTGATATTATAAACACAACCCACTATTCCATGAGCAGCAATTTAACACTGAGGTCATAAACTCCTCTCCTAGCATCTGAGTATTTACAGATCGTGGGCTACATGTAGACTAATTATTTGGGAGTACAAAGCATTAAAACTAAATATCTAGTACCCTAGCAAGCCCTAGAGGCCTAGAGAGAATGAACTTCTAATAGATGTGGAAAGGCAGAGCTCAAGTGTTTTAAACATGGCTGCTTCAGAGGTTTGGTGGAACCACGATGACGTGATGGTGGAAGTAAGAGGTGCAAGGCTGCGTAGTCTAAGAGAATCTGTTCTTTAGAGAACACAGGGACACAAAGGTGAGACTGCCAAGCTTTAAGAACTAGCAAAGTCAAGAAAAACTGTCCTGAACTGACAAGAAGTCAGAAAAAGACATAGCCTGCCTATTCACGTTGGAATAACAATCGTGATCCCTCCTAGTTATGCTCTGAATCAATGACACCACTGAAAAAAGGTTTCTAAGCGTAGGAAAGGAAGTCTTGCAGCAGGATGTTTAATATTTTGCACTCTATCAGCAGATTTTCTGATTATAATTATTTTTAGATGGTATGGCTTGTTAATAGGAAGTTGTTTCAAAATAGGGATGACATCCAGTACTTAGATAAAAGGAAGCATGGGGTTCAAAATTTTGAAGAATTCGTTACTTGCATTTCGACTTGTCTTCAACTGAATAAAAAACCAAACCAAACCAACAAAAATATCCAAGCAAGGTCACAGCAAGCATGCTTTCCAGATGTCAGCTGGGGAAAAAAAATTGATTCAGTATTTCTAGGGAATAAAACCTTAATAACAATTGATACTTACTTAACACCTATGATCTATCAGAACTCATTAAATGCTCTTTCAAATACTACTTGTTCAACTTTCATAATACATCATGCAATACAGTCATTGCCTGTTTTTATGGAGCAGTAAACTGCAGTGCAGCAGATGGAATTTCCAAGAGTGCCTACTATTGCCCTGTCCTCACACTGATGTCGATGAGAGCTTTCACACTGATATTTATGGGTAAGAATCACGATAACACTAACTCACTGACCTTAGCAGCAGGAGAGAGAAATCAATGATGATGGCCTTTGAAAAAGCTTTTCCTAAGTGACTTTAGATGACTTGGCATAGAGAGACGTTAGCAGAAACTGGCAGGTCACTTGGATCACCTCTTCCAACCACTGCACCAAACTGCCTTTGTAGGAAAGTTTTATGATGCTTCGTTCCCCTGCTGAGAGCTGAATGTGTGCAGTGCTTACGAGAAGTCTGTGAATGCAATCTCTGTTTTCTTCTTTACAGAGCAGGACAAGAGAAAGGGTGAAGGTGTAAATTTTGTGTCCCACATTAATGAATTACTTTTGGAACTCCATATGGCTAGGAGGACATTTTCCCAGTGCTGCCACATATGGAACAAAAAATATCAAAAGTACATTTGGGATCACAGAATCCAAGTTAAGTATTACAACTCATTATGTGGTCACAAGCCGTTAGTTTAGGCTTCAATTTGGCAAGAAAGCAGCAGTTCAGGATTCGTATGCATGTGGGAAAGAATGTACTCAGAATATTCTGAACATTAAGCAGAAAAAAAAGTGTGTCATAACAATTGGCTTTTTCCATTTTAACACCCTATTGCTTATGATGAAGGCTCATTAGCTTCTGTCAAATATTTCATCATTTAATCCTCAGCCTTATTTGAGAATGACTACGTTATATTTGTTTTCTGGCTCTGAGGATTTTTAATATTTGTTAGTCTTGATTTCACATTTATTTAATGCTAATCTATTTCACCAATTCATAGTGCTTCAACTGTACATTTATTCATTTGTTATTCTTCTACAATACTAAATCCTTCACATGAAGTCGGAAATTGTGCAAAATTGTTATTTTCTTCTCAGTGGCAATTATTCTAAGTCATTGCTCAAAACTAGTTTCATGTTACATATGGAAATCCACAGAAAGATGTGGTGTGAACAATTAATGACTTCCTACCCAAGCACAGTCCGTTTTTGCTCTCTGTTCCAACAGCCTGTTAAAATAATTCTATTGGCAGCTAGCAGAAATTCTGAGTGCTCATTAAAAGAAAATGATAAATATTTTTTTCCTCAGACAGTGTTTGGTGATGAGTGTCTGGGAAATGCCAATGCCAAGACTTCACTGTAGCTGGGTACTACCTGCTCAGATAAGTGGGAAACATTTGTCTTAGTTTGACTTTTGGTTTGTATTGGAAAAACTCTGATAATGATCATCAGATGGTATATAATTTTTCTGCTTTTAGCAAAGGTTAAAATGTCCATCTCTTGCCCTTAGTAAATGAAACACAGGTAGTCAGTCAAGATGTGTAATGTTTCTTTGTGTGAATCTGTGCTGTACAGTTTACACTTTGATCATTTTAAAACAGAGCGTCATATGTTGCAATCCTGGTGAACGTTCTCCTTGAGGAGTCCTGGGTCTCCAAAACCTCAAGCAGCTGCTCTGTTTGGATCCTGGCAGATTGAAGCCCTGTTGCTGTGAGTAGGCTGGCAGATCCCAAACAGCTTTCTGTGACAGTTGAGAAATGCTGATTCATATTTTTAATACATATGTATCAGAATAGCTTTCATTAGACCTTTGAAACTGCATGGAACTATGCACCATTGTGGCTCTAAGTAGGAAGGGTGTTAGGCATAGAGACTTGTCTTTGTACCACTCACCAAACTGTAGTCCTAAGGGTGAGGCTTAATCTTCCTTTGTCTAGTTGCCTAACTTTGAAATGGTGCTGCTGGTACATCTCAGCCTGAGACAGATGTATAAAATCAGTGAGCAGAATGCACTCTTGAGATGCTAGACTGTCTGTCAACTTTTAAGAGAGTCCAGGTGATTAACTGCAAGATATTTAATTCTGGATGGCTAATGTTAGGTGAGCTACACCCTGTACAAATTACATACAAACTCTGGTTACTAACATGGCTGATGAGGACTAGTTTAAATTCTGTTTACTTGTCAGAAACCAATGAATGAAAATTGTTTTGACTGCATTGTTTAATTCTAATGCATGTGTGAATTAGGTTGTACAAGCACAGGGGCCTTCTGCATGATTTGTTATAATGGTGGTACTACTGGTAACATTTGGAAGAAAGAAAGCAATTGGCAAAGAATGTGAAGAAGTACAGGCAAATAAACTAGAACAATTAATATCATTGGAAAAAAAAACAGAGCCAAATTTGACTCAAGAACTGCACTTGCAAACATATATTAATAGGATTCCTCAGTGGATGTAGCAGAACATAATTTAATCTGGAGTGCACTTGAGAAATTAGAAATGCCTCTCTTTTGTTGCTTTTAGACATGAAAGAGGTCTGGGTAAGTGTTGGGTTTTAATGTAAATTAACAAAATTAGTATGTCTGCAATTTGTCTACAAATAGTCTTCATCTCTTTAATTTCATTCAGTACTGGCACCCTCCATCTCATCCACTTTGAGATGCTCCAAGGAGAAAAGAATTGTCAGGCACAAGAATTATTTAGATTTCATTTTAAAATACAATCTTGATTTCTTAGACTGTCTTGTAATCAGGCTAACCATCTTGAAGAGTAAATACAGAATTAATCAAGCTTGTGCTCTCATGTTCACAACATTTCAGGAACTCTTAGCACACACTGCAAAGAGGTTAGACCCATAACGTTATAAAACTATGTTAAAATGACCTATGCCATGGTTTATGGAGAAAGGTTGGGTAAGTGAGCAGGGTACATAAACATTCATTTTGCCAAGTACTTCTCTAAGAGCAGCTAATTAGAACCACTTCTGTTCAAAGATAGAAGAAGTTACACAGGAAAAGGCATAAAAATAGATGGAACTTCTCCAGTTTGAAAATATTCAGATTGTCTTTGATGTAATTTTGCCTCTACTGCCTCAAAACAATGCATGTGGCAGGACTGGGCTCATACTCCCTTTAATGACTCTATTGCCTCAAACAAGGTGTGACATTATGTGGTCTATATAGGCAGAGTAGTAGTTTTAATGACCTTTAAGAGCTCACAGGGAGAGCTGCTGGCCTGGCATATATTTTCAACAAGGAAAAGAGATAATTTCTGGGAAAGTGGGAGGTGAGAATTCCCTCACAGAGGGAAAATCACTATGGCAGCACCATGGAAAGACCAATGGCAGGCATTGCCCTACAGGGGCTGTCCAAGCACTTTCTGTTATTACCTCAGTCTCATATTATTTGGGTTTGATTTTTGACTCAGTTCCTGGTGTTAGGAGAGCAGAATGGAGTGCAACAGAAGGATGTATGAGGGATGGGAACAGAGAAGGTTAATGCCATTTTCTTCTGGAATATGTAGATGTTTGCAGTTCTCAAAGGGGTCTCTGACAGCTATTGTTGCACAGTTAAAGTGCTTCACAATCAATGGGAGGTGTCAACCCGTGGTCTACATTCTCCCAGCAGTTATCTTTGGTACCAAAAAACGGTGTCCTGAATCCCACTGCTTCCCTACCTGCCTTCCCCTCACCTCTCTACTGGGTTTATAGTATTAAAAAAGAAAAACAAACAAAAAACCGCAAACAAAGCACAATGATTTAGTAATGTGGGTTTTGGTTTTTCGGTGTTTGATTTGGAGGGGAGGGAGGTGTTGGTTGTGGATTTTGTTTGGTTGGTTTTGGGTGGTTTTTTGTTTGTTGGTTTGTTTTGTTTTGTTTTATTTTTGTCTTTATCCATTCCCCACTGTGGAAATACTGAGGAGCTTTGTATGGAAGATGAGTACTGAGGCAGTGCTTCTGGAAAAGTACATAATGCTGAGAATGTAGAAAAGTTTTCACATTTTCAATCTAAGCAGAATTTTTTTTACCCATTTAACTCATGTTCCCTGCATACTCTGTAATCTAAGTGCATAACTACTATTCTGGATTTTATCTTAAAATAATAGATAATTAGAGTAACTAATGGGATCAAATGGCTAAGTAGAGAGGAAAAGGGAATTGCTTTGAATGGCCAAGTCAATTACAATGACCCAGGTTGTAAACAGAAATATGTATTTTTATTAATACACCTTCAGTGTTCTTTATTCTTAAAGATGAAATGAGACACTGTAATTAGAAAGAAGGTAACTGCAAAATGTAGGGATATACTGGGCTTTACATCACTTCATGGCTGTTTGAGGTTACTTTGTTGTGGCTTTTAAAGCAATTTCACAAAATCAAGTGTTAGTTGCTATGAGACTGTTTGGCACAAAAACCCATAGGGACCTTGAGGTTAAGTAAAAAGTGGGGGAAGCTGCAAATGTTTCTATTTATAGTAGTATCATTATGACCTTGACAGCATTTTCATGAGATAGATTAAAATTTTGCCACTAAAATTCCCTCTACAGGCTGAGATTTATCACAACAGGGCTTCAGTACTTTAATAGCTCCTGAAAAGATGAAATTAAACTCTGCTGCTGGAAGAGGTTTTACTGTTTAGATCAAAGCTGGCTGAAATTCAGTTTTGTTTCATGGGAATTTGGTATTTGGAACAAGTTTTTACTTCAGTATGGAGATGAAAGCTGAGTTTTCTAAATTTTCCATGGAAGCAAACAATTTTTAAAAAATGTTGTTTTTTTATATTAATATTTTTTTTTGAGAGAAGCAGTATAGAATTTGATTAGACCTTTCTAAAATGGAAATGCATCAATACTACATGAGTACTGGTTTTCTAGAGCTTCCAGGCTGTCAGAACCTATGAGGAGAGGCTGAGGGAGCTGGGACTGTTTAGCCTGGAGAAGAGAAGGCTCAGGGGAGACCTCATTGCTGTCTACAACTACGTGAAGGGAGGTTGTAGCCAGGAGGGGTTTGGTCTCTTCTCCCAGGCAACCAGCACCAGAACAAGAGGACACAGTCTCAAGCTGCGCCAGGGGAGGTTTAGGCTGGAGGTGAGGAGAAAGTTCTTCCCAGAGAGTGGTTGGCCATTGGAATGTGCTGCCCAGGGAGGTGGTGGAGTCACCATCCCTGGAGGTGTTCAAGAGGGGATTGGACGTGGCACTTGGTGCCATGGTTTAGATAGTCATAAGGTTTAGGGTGACAGGTTAGACTCAATGATCTTTGAGGTCTCTTCCAACCTTCTTGATTCTTGAACAACCAAAGATATTCCCATGAGTTAGGAATAGTCAACTGAGGTGTGGAAGACTCAGTTATAGCCAGTGCCAGGTTTGCCAGAGCTTTCAAGAAACATTGTTTTATGAGGAGGAGCCTGGACATTCTGAGTCCCTTGACCCTTCATCTGAGCATCCCCTCCCAGTACCATTCAATGCATCCTACAGAACAAAGAAATAATCTTCTGATTTTGCAAATGGGGACAAATGGAGAGAGATGACATTGCCAAGATGTAAGCTCATCTTTCTATAACTTAACCTTATAAAGTCAGAAACTGAGGGCAACCTGGAAGCAAAGCCAAAGTAGGTGAGAAGAAATACATTGGATGGGCATGTAATTTGGACTGGAGGTTGATACATCCATCCAGTCAGGAGTCACAGTAATGTTTTTTTCTTGTCAGATCAGGAAACTCGGTCAGCGTTGTGTCTTCTAATAGAAATTCAGGAAAGTAGTCCTGACTGGGTGAGCACATCAAGGCAGGAGTTATTTTCAGCAGTCTTCTCCTTACACATTTCCCAAACTGTTCAACTCTCTATACCAAAATAAATATTTGGTCATAGGGCTTTGCACCTTTGTTGCACCTTTGGGAGTCTTGTGCCTGGAGCCCCAGAGTGAGATGATGACTGGCAAGTCTGAACATCAATATTTTAAGTTTTAGCTACTCTTAGGTCCTCTGTGAGTTAAAGACCATGTATTTAAAGACTGAAAAAGAAATCTATAGTTGAGTCATCAGCTCTCTTAAAAACCTCTTGGGCTGTCAGTGTTGAAGAGTCACTGTTTACAGTCAAAAGGCATCATCTCTATTAGTTTTCTATGGTTTAGAACATGAAACTGCAACAATTATTTGCAAAACTCTGTAATGAAATAGCAAAGGAATTACATACAATATAAGTAAGTGTATAATATATGTATTATATTTATATACAAATAATAAATACATTATATTTTATCTGCATATATAAATTGCTGTGGTAACAAAAATACATAGTTGAGATCTGTAAAATGTAAAGGTTTGGTTTAGTGTGAGAGAATTTTTTCTAACATTAGCTCTGCAAACAATTTATACTCTATTCAAGATCGATAATGTGGAATACACACTGGTTTCTCTATTTCTCTAGCAGGACCCCAAAGGAGCTGTTAAAATGTAGGCAATGAACAAGCATTAAGTATAAGTCACAAATCTTGACTAAATCCTGATATGACTATTGATAGACTATTAAACTCAAAATGAATCTCCTGTTCCATTGTGTGTTAGGAGCGGTTTGAAAAGGCATACACTTTGATTTTACAAAACCAGAACAGAAATAGAAAGGAATGAAATTACTGTACAGCATCATAAAAACATTTAAGTAATCATGAAAATGTTAAAAACTTCTACCTTGTTTCAAATCCTTATGGCTGTTGTTAAAGAATTTATGCTGCCTTATGTGATCACAGCAGTGATTGCCAACTTAGGAATGACTGTACCTAAAATAAACAACAGTGTTTTACTGCAAGCCATGGAAGAAATTGAATTAGAACTCACAAAAAAAAAAAAAAAGGAAAGCAGGGGGAAGAGTGAGACATAAAGTCATGGCCTGTGATTTTGCACCATATCACGTTAAAACTTCAATTTTGACATGGTTTCCAACTGAGCATCCTACACAACATCAGCTGTCGTCTTTTATTTTTTAAGTCCCCTGAGCAAGGTTTGGCATCAGACTCATTAAATAGCATCACTTTTTCTTTCTCCAGATGTAGCATTTTCAGTGACAGAAAATTAGGCTGAATTTCAGAATGAGGGAAAGATCCCCAAAGATGTGAGTTTTGAGTCTTTTTGAATCAAACAGCAACAAACAGCACTGAGAAAACACTTTGAAAATTATGAGCTTTGAGTTAGTGTATGCCCAAAGGTTTGAATTGCAGCTGTTCCAGAGGTCACCATATACTTTCAACCTGTTCTCAGTTGCCTTTTCTAATAAAAATGTAAGGGATTCTTTCTCTGCACTAAAAAGCTAGAGAAAAAAATGCAGTAGCTTGTAAAAAATCTTACTCTGGAAGGCTTAAGAGATCTCTTTAGTAAAGCATTAGGTTTTGAAAGATAAGGCTATGCTGCTTCCACAAGGTTTTCTGCAGCTCCCACATTGAATGTAGTCTTGTTTCAGGTTTAAGAAAAACAAAAAACCTCTTGACAGTGATGTCTCCAGCTTTCAGCAGGACTCCTTCATGTTTTTTGCAGGATGGCAAGTTAAGCATCTCTGGCCCTGACTGGGTGAAGACACTCAGGAGGTATTTGGGATATGCTGGGGCTCAGCAGACTGTATAATATCACTCCAATATCCAGCTGGTGTCACACAGTGCAAGCAGGGCTTTTCTTCACTCTTACAGCTGACAATGGCTTGGATATTTACATTATTTCTTTGAGACATAAATGCAGTTGCAATAGAAAAGTTCCTTCTCTGGTCTGACAAATCCCACAGCATGACAGTTCTTGACAGGTTAAGTGGGGTGAGGTGGGAAAAGTTGAACAAACAGTTCTGGAGATGGTACTAGTGACAGAGAGGTAGCATCTGGGTTTGTTGTGGGTTTTTCTGGAGTTTTTTGTTTGGTTGGTTTGTTGTTTGTTTTTTTTTTATGCTATGATAGAAAACCTTTCTTATCAAATTAATATAAAAATCATTATTAGCTATATTAATGATTAATTAGCTATATTAATGATGAGGTCATATATGTTATTTTATAGCTGTATTGATGAAGCTTTATAATCTGATGAACTGTGATCAGGAGGCATTCTGTGAAGGGAGCTTTTGCAAGAGCAATAGATCAATAAATTAATAAATCCATAAATTTTAGCCTGGGAGTTACATAATGGAGAGAAAAAAAAATTACATTACCAACTGCTTTCCTTTGTTGTAGGGCCTGAATAAGTATGCATAAAATCAAGCATGAGGATGATGAGGATCAGCACTGTACCATCCTTGTTTATTCCACGTTTTGATCTGCTGGGTCTGGATGATGAGAGCTGTGAGGAGGCCCAGTGATTCATTCTGTAGGTGGCTGCCTGTCATGGGTGGGTGAAGTGCTTTCTATATATAGCTTGTGCATGGATTCATAGCACACTTGAGGCTGGCCTGGAATGAAAGGTGTTCTCAGAAAGCTCTGGGCAAATCATTATTTTATTATTGCAGCAAGGTGCTAGCAGATGACAATTTCGATAATTGGTTCAACGTTCATATTGCAAATGCCAACAGATTTGACTCAGCTGCTTATAGGTATGTAGCAGATAAACTAAATTCTATGAAAATGATTTATTTCAGGTGACATTTTTGGGAGATGGGAGAAAGTAAGCCAGTGATGGTGGCCCAAATGACTTCTCTCTTATACTGTGAGCCAGACAAGTGGTGGCAGTTTCATTTTGTGGCTGTGGCATGAACAAGAAGTTCAGCACTGCAGTGTAATGACTCAGTGCTAAATGTTCTCTCCTAGGATGATGAAATCTCCGTTTCTGGCCTCTGTTACAGGTACTGCACAACTCATCAGTCCTAAATCCAAACAGGAACAAGGATTCTCTCATACCTGACTTGGGCTATCTGGGTCTTGGAGTTGAATCTAATGCCCATTAGGAGCAGCGAGTGCCTGTACAATGAAGATGATGTCCCTTCAAAGCAATGTAAAGGCAGTAGAGTGGCTTACCTAGATAACAAGGAAATGATGCTACTCTTCTCTGGTATGAGAAGTTAATCAGGGTCTCAGGAAGTTATTGCTTGCAGGAGTCCACAGCTGGAACGTCCTTCTGGAAGCAGTGGCCTTGACTTCTTTCTAAAATGAGGCACAAACTTCATGGAAGGAGGACAATTCTCTTATGTGGTAACCTTAATTTTAGATCATTATCCAAAACCGTGCAATGTGAGTTCAGTTTCTTTGTCTGTTTGAACATACTCAACCTTCCTCAACCTTTAGTTTTGAAATCCCTCAATACCAAAGCAAATCAGGTCATTAACTTCTGTTAACCCTCATCTAACCTCACACATGACAAAAGCTATGTACTGAAATAATGAAATTTTGGCTTTCCTTAGTGAATTGTAATTTCAGGAATGGTCCTGTGCAGTCAAAGCAGTTTTTCCCAAGATGATCTACAATTTTCATGTTGGGAAAACTACTGAGAAGCAGCACTATGAACATTAGAAGTATATTTATTAGGTCCAAAGCCAAGAAACTTATCCCTGAAGGTCTGTTTATTTACTTTCTCCATCACTGCCTCTCTCTTTCCATGGTACGAATAATATTATCAATGCTTTATTTGTTGTGTTGGAGGTTTTGGGTTTGTTTTTCTAAACATCTAGAGAGAAATGGAGATACTAAATTCTTATAGCAGTAGCTAAGGCAAGCACAGTTAAGCAGTTTACTTTCTAGGGATTGCTCACTGAGTTCTTCAAGAAGTTCCTATGAAACTGATGCAGTTGAAGGCCACACTATTGATTCTTAGCTGACAGCAAACAGATGGCCTGTCAGCAGCATTGTTCATACTTTTAGTAGGGCACATCATTAATGAAGCCAAATAGAAGCTTACATTTTCAGCTTCCTGGTATTAAAAAAGTAGTGTAGTATATGGTAAAAGTAGTTTATTAGATCCCATGTGTCATTCAAGGAAACCAGTTATGCTGAAACTGTGACATGGGGGGAGGAAAAAAAAAAAATCAGCCTTCTCCAGCAACGTATGTTAATGGTGCTCTGCATTCTTTCTGACACATTTCATTTTTCCACTGGTGGATAAGCGCTAAAACACTGCTTTGCATCTCCAGTAGTAGTGGTGTATCTTTGTATTTCCTGACATATGCCAATGTTAGGTGTCGAGGGTGACAGAAAAACCTGGGACAGCTAGAAATGTCAATCAGCAGGTCTTCTTAGCATTGTGTTATGTTGTGGTGGGCTTTGGTGGGGTTTCTTTTGGTGGTGGTGGTTTTTTTGTTAGTTTGTGGGGTTTGTTCGTTTGTGGTTTTTTTTTTTGTTTGTTTGTTTGTTTTGAATTTTTTTATTATTTTTTGCTACATCTAGAAAAGCCTGTCTGTTGGGGAACAAGCTAAAACTCTAGTGAGCTGGTGGAGTGTTGCATGTAAAAACCTCAGATTTTAAACCAGCTGGCTACAATTTCACGTGCTTTCAATTCCAGATGAACCAATAACAGTTAAAGGATGAAATTCCACTCACTTCACTCTCACAAATAGTCCCACTGAAACTAAGACAGTTGTGTAATATGTGGCCTCTTGTTTATTGTTTCCTAGAACTAAATTTCCCCAGGGCAGTGACTTGTGTGATCAAGTTCACCAATGCAAAAAGGTTCCTTCCTTCACAATCATTGAGCACTTCCCTATGTGGCAAAACAATAATAAGATAGTCCAAAATCCTGAACAATGACAGATTTTAGAATTAAAAATATAGATGAATTGATGCAATGCTTACTCTTCACAGAGTTTTGTTCTTAGGATATATTTTTCTTTGTAATAAATGCACTTTGAAAATAAATGTCTTTGTTTCCCAGTAGTCATCCTTCTCAGTTTAATAATTGCTTGATAGTTTTTGTGTTGTTTTTTTTTTTTCCAGTAGAATGTTAGAAGAGTTTCTTGTAGGCTGTCACCTTTGATTAGTAAAGTCCCCTATAGGGGAGATGGTGATGTCTGAAGGCTAAAGTGGTTGCACTCAAGGCTTTTATTTGTGAAGTTGTATTTTTCCAATAAATGTTTGTCATTTAAGAAAACTCAAAGTGTATGGAAAAGTATCATTCCTAGAGTGTGTTATTGTACTTAATTTTTTTTTCATGTTCAGCATTTGCTATTCTTCTATTCTTTCTCTCTCAATTACTACTGATGTTGAGGATGCCTGTCAGCTGATAGCTTTTTATAAGCTGCTCTGCAAGCTGAACACAAATAACATGACAGCTTGCAGGCTACTTGTTGTCATGGTATTCTTACTTTGCTCTGGGCAATGCCATATAAAGAATATTACATCTCGACTCCTATTTGCATCAACCAAATATTATAACATTAACACAATAATATCAGAATGGCAGGATGTTTATGACATTACCAGCACCAAGAAAACAGAATGAAATTATGTTCTGTTTCCTCCTACTCATCTTCACCCACTCCCAGGCTCTGTACTACTGCGGTGACAGAGCTGTTGATTTCTGTGAAGGTAAGTTGATTTCAGGTTCTAAGTTCAATTATGAAATTTAATTTAAAAGGTCTTTCTGATTGCATTTGCAGGCATTCATTAAATGAGATGTAACACAGGGATTGTCACCCTGCATGCTACTCTTTGAACCAGCTTCCAAGAATTTGCTCTGAGGATGTCTCAATTTTCGAAGTTCTGTGTAGCATCCATGGTTGAAAAAGCTCCAAGAAATTACATCACTGGCTAAGAGCAGGTGAAAAAATAATTTCTATAAGAACATTACCAAAATTATGGATTCCAGAGATTTCCTGCAGCAGGAAATACTTCTCCATGCAAGTAGTCTTCCTGTGGTTTTTAGGACTGACTTTGGCTTATTTTATCTTTGGAAACGATCTAGGTTAAAGAGTGAAAGGCTTTTGTAAGAAACAAGATGTATTTTAAAGAAAAACTCATTGAAGAAATTGAATTGTAAACTTACGTATAACTACTCTAGCCACAGGTCTCACCATATAGATGCCTCCAAATTTCTAATAGATCATTTTGAATAAAACACTTCAGTGCTGTCATGCTGGTAGTTGGATGCCTGCAGTGTCTGCGTGGACATCTCTAATATGTTCCCATATGACCTTTCTGTAACTTTGGAAACCAGCTCTTGTTACTAACTGCAAAACAGTGCCATCTGTAGCTTGCTTGCTTTGTAGTATGGATGGGAACATGAAGAATAGCAGGCAGAGCCTTGCTGAAAGCTTTGAAGTTAGGCAATACCTGCCTCAGTACAGCAGGTTTCATCTCAAAAACTAGAAAAATGCAACACAGACTACCTATGTGAAGGACCTTCAGATGTGGTCTGGACACTTTGAGTGGCTGGTCCAGTGGTCACTCGAAAACAACGGTAAGAAGGTTGTTTTCTCTTGATGAGATATTTCTATCTCCTACACCACCTACTGCCTCTTTCCTCCTTTTGTTCCACTATTAGCATCCATTTATGACACTGCTAACGCAGCAGAACAACGTCTTGATGCTCCTTCCTGTATTTCCTGCTGTGCTTGAGGGAAAGACTTCGTAAATTTCTGTACAACTGATGCCTTGCTTTCCTTCAAAACTTCTTTAAGAAACAAGGTTGAACATGATGTGTACACAAACTTAATGATGAGTGTACTGGATGTTAACTTACGTATTAGCCATTGCACACAAACAACACCCAATACTAGTTACTACTAATACATTTCATGTTTTTTCCTACAGGTTAACTTTCTAGACAAGTCCTAAATGCCAGGAAACTGAAGACAGAGAAAAATATCCCTTGGTTGTCTGTCTTTATCTAGGTTAGACTACTTCAGCCTTTCCATTTCCTAGCAGCCAGCCTTCAAGCTAAAGAAAGGCACCCTTCTCCCACTGTAGTGTAAAATAAAGAGAGAGGGTTGCCTTTCCTGCATTGACAAAGATTAAGGACAGAAAAGACCACTAGATCCTCCAATCTAATGTGAACAGTATCTATCTATCTATCTATCTATCTATCTATCTATCTATCTATCTATCTATCTATCTATCTATATATGTGGGTTTTAAATCTGATGAAAAATTACCAATATTTTGATGAAAAGAAGTGTTTAACTAAAGAAAAACCAAACAACAAGTTATATTTTATTGGACTTTTATTTCCTTTCAGGGAAAACACAGAAGTAAATACTTGATAGCAGTTTCAAGTCTGAAAAGTCTTTCAAAACAGGAATTTAGGTTAAAGAGGGAGATTAAAAGGGAAGGGGTTTGGGTTGGCAGGAAGAAAAGGAAAATGTATGTGTGTATATATATATATATATATATAAACCTGTTAAACCAGTAAACAAACCAAAATACTACTCAAGACCCCAAATCTCAGCTAGTGTAGAAATTTCCTGTGGAAAAAAAAAAAAAAACCTGCTTGTGATTTTAAAATACTTTTCAGTTGGGAAAACCTGAACTGAACAGCATAATGAGATCAAGAGAAGACATGGTGATGCTGAGAACCAGTGAAGAACTGGTGCAGATATGCTTCAGAAATGCATTCTGCAGAAAGGTGAGGACAGTTCTTCTTACAGATAAGATTAGCATGATTGCCTTAGGAAACTGAGCTTACTAGATGTCACAGCTACATGGCTGCATTTCCATAGAAGAAAAGAAACTAGAAGTATCTGCATGTGAATTATCCTAGGTTCCCCATGTCTATCATAGGAAAAAAAGAATATTTTCATTTTTCAAGTCAGATTTGGTGATGGGCAGCAAGTGGCTACAAGTGAGACTTTAACATTGAGACAGAATGGAGATAAACAACCAACCAGCTTTACAGTTGGCTTTGTGTAAAAGCAAAGGTATTGTTTCTTCCTGGGATTTGAGGTGATATTTTGTCTTTCACTACTCACCTTGAAGTATTCACTGAAAAATAACCCAACTCCTTAAATAAGGCATTTTTTTTTCTTTCTTGTATTCTTCATGTTTTTCCTATGGTTTACAGCTCAACAGGGCACAATAAATTCATCTGGGTCTAGTTATTTTTTTCACATGCTTTCTCACTTTTCCTAGACAGCCTCTCTACCTGCTTGTAGGAAAAAAGAAAGGATTTAACTATGCAATTCTCTTAGATTAAGTTGCCTTAAAATAATTCTATTCTCCAAAATACAGTGATAACTTAGCACTATGTACTATGAAGATGAAAAGCAAGTTTTTCTTCCAAAAATCCATCTCTTTGAAACATAAAAGAAAGTGGAAATTAATAAATAATGTATGTACAACTTGCTTAAGGCCAACTAATGAACAGATCAATAGATAGGCATATTCTGTAGTCTCATAGTATATTCAAAAATGAAAGGCCAGCAGGCAAATTAGACCAAGTTTTATGATTTCCTTCATTTGCATTCGTATTGCATCTTGTTTTTCTCCTAAGAATTGTCACATGTTTTGCCTTCTCCTTCTTTCCCCCACATATCTTCACAGTAAGCAGTAATGCACACACGACCTCGTTCTGCTAGTGTGAAGAGAACCCAAAACCTCTTTAATCAAGTCTTAGGTGAGGTGTCTCTGCATATTGTCCCCTGTATCACGCTCTGCTATGAAAAGAGGATGCTTCTCTTCACTGCTTTGCACAAGAAAAACAGCAGCTGAAAGTAATTTGATCATCTCATAGTCTGCTGCAAAATACTTGGCACACAACTACTTACAAGGAAGCTGAGCAGCATTTTCGAATACACATTTTCAGCTGAAACTATGTGCTCTTTGGACTTGACCTGCAGATATGCTTTTGTATCTAAATCATGTTTT
Organism: Indicator indicator; assembly: GCF_027791375.1. Lineage (NCBI taxonomy): Eukaryota > Metazoa > Chordata > Aves > Piciformes > Indicatoridae > Indicator > Indicator indicator. The sequence goes on along the minus strand of NC_072026.1, from coordinate 7,338,461 downwards.
CAAAAAGGAGGTTTTTTTGCAAAAAAAATTTGTGCCAGGCCTATATCAAGATTTATTTTTTTTTTTAATCTCTAAATACCGGTGTGATACTTCTGTCAACTTCGGAATTAACGATAACTGGAAAATAAATCCAACTTTCACAGTTTTATAGAATGGTTTAGGTTAGAAGGGACCTTAAAGATCACCTAGTTCCAACCCCCCTCTGAAGGACAGGGACACCTTTCAGGAGATTGGGTCTCTCAAGGTTTTATCCAGCCTGACCTAGAACACCTCCAGGGAGGGGGCATTCGTGACCTCCTTGGGCAACCTGTTTCAGTGTCTCACCACCATTCCTAATATCCAGTCTAAATCTACCCTTCTCAAGCTTAAAGCCATTCCCTCTTGCCCTTGTGAAATGTCTCTTCTCAGCTTCAGGTACTGGAAGGGTGCTATAAGGTCTCCCTGGAGCATTCTCTTATCCAGGCTGAACAGCCCCAACTCTTGCAGCCTGTCCCCATAGAGGAGGTACTCCAGCCCTCTGATTTTCATTCTTAACCTTCAGGGCACGCTTGAGTTCTGCTGCTGTCACCATCCATGAATTCATGTGGACACCAGTTTTCTGTACAGGGATTCTTTTTCCACATAAAATACTCTTAAGTCTAGAAATGCACCTTAAGAACTAAAATGCATGAGCCATCTTTTTAATGAGTAGTGGTTGGAAAGGCAAGAGAATAAAATTCTATTCAATCCAGTATGTTTTGGCATTTTTAAATATTGTATAATGTAATGCCAAATGCCTTTTTTTTTTCCTTTTTATATTGAATTAGGACATCTATAGTGTTCTAACTCTACAGTCAACAAAAAAGATAAATAGTTAGATTACTGCAGATAAAGAAAATAACTTTATTTTTAGAGAGCCCCCTAAGGACATGTTATTGTGGGTTAACCTTGGTAGGCAGCTAAACCATACACAGCTGCTCACTCACTCCCGCACAGTGGGATAGGGAATTGAATCAGAAATGCAAAAGTGAGAAAACTTGTGGGTTGAAATTAAGACAGTTTAATAGGTAAAGCAAAAGCTGCATGTGCAAGCAAGGGAAAATAAGGAGCTGATTCACTACTTCCTATCAGCAGGCAGGTGTTCAGGCAGCAGCAGGAAAGCAGGGCTCTATCACACATTACTTGGCAAAACAAACATAACTCCAAACATTCCCCTTCTCTCCTTCTTCCCTCAGGTTCATATGCCCTACATGACATCATATGGTATGGAATGTCCCCTTGGAAACTGGGGGTCACCTCTTCCACTCATATGGAACACTGCCCAACTCATTGTGCACTCCCAGCCTGCTAGCAGGTGGAGTGGTGTGAGGAGCAAAAAAGGCATTGTACAAGCACAGCACAGCAACAACTAAAACAAGACTATGTTATCAAGGCTAGTTTAGTCACAACTGTGAAACACAGCACTAGACAAGCTACTATGAAGAAAGTGAACTCTGTGCCAGTCAAAAGCAGTACATCTGATGAGAAAGTTTGTTGAGGTTACATAAATTCTTTCAACAAAATCCTTCACTTAAAACTAAAGTCTATCGCCTTACCTTGGGAACATCTTGTTGGCAGAAGCCCCTTTCTGAGAAGACATACTTGCAGTTTGTTCATTTAGCAAAGATTTATAAAATACTTTAGTACTTAGGGCCGTGGTATCTGTGAGTTTTGAACGTTTCAGCTGGACAGCACTAAGTAAGACTGAGTATTGTATTAAGTGCTGTGTCAAGTAATCTGTCAGGAAGAGGAAAGGGGAAAGAGCATTAAAGAAAACAAGTAATGCATGAAGTCCTTTTGAATAGCCTGCTCTAGTGGTAGAGCAAGGGTGATATGATGCTCTCATGTCACTTCCTCAAGCCTCTTGTGATGCTGCAGCAGGACAGGTGACCTTAAACTGACCTGAAAACATTGATTTCCTGCATCTTTAACCCAGAGGGCAGGAATCACCAGGATGACAGAAAACTACAAGAAATTAAGGACTTGGTCTGAACTGTAAAGGATGAGTCGAGCTGCGTAACACAAGACTGATTTGGCTGTGTTTGAAATTACATCTTTAAGTAGTGCCCATTATTACAGAAGCAGCAAGGGTCCTCTGCTGAAACACAACATTGGGATGGTTGTATTTCACACCTTCTGAATCTAAAACATTTCCATTTATCACAACAAGGAAAAGTCTGAAAAACAAAACTAGGTGAGAACCCCCAAAGCAATACATCACTTAATAAGTTCCTGTTCATCTCAACATATGAAACAGCAAGCATCAGTTGGGCCTCATTACCATACTGGCAACATCCTTTGAACTCCATAGTTCTAAAGATCAATGAGTAGAAGCTTACCTTATAAACAAAGTTAGTTATTTTGACTGGGAAGATTTTTTTTCACCTGTCTTCAGAATTTCCAGAATCTTGCAGCTCTTGCCATTCAAGATCGGATGTTCTAACAGTCAGGAGGAACTTGTGCAATTCAGATTTATTGTGCAAGCACAGGTAATATTTCAGAATACATGTAGTAGGTCCTAGGTTTCTAAGACAGAAGGGCTAAGAACAGACACCAGGACATTCTCATTTTTTACTGCTGGATAAAGAGAAGTTTTGGACCCTTAAATTAGTAGCCTGGTAGCCTTCCTCTAGTGTGGCAGGCAGAGCTGATGGAAGGCAGTATGTGACAGTCAGATAATAATGCAGGTGCAAATAACTCTAATAATATGTTCTCTTTATTTGAGGTGATTTCAATTTTGCTAGATTCAAGTCCCAGATATCAGATTCCTCTGTGCTTTCATTAAACACATTAAAGAAATCATCTGTTTGTGAAAATATGAATCATTTAATATGATGGAGTCATTAAACTTTTACTAAAAAGCTGCCTATACCAAACCAACTCACATTTCATTTAGTTCTTTGAAGCATTTCATCTCTTCTAAAGCCTTCCAATCTTAGTCTTATTTAACTGTTGATGATGATTGATCTTTTATACTTTACACAAAGCTCATTCTTGAGATTTCTCAAACGATCACCAGGGCTACCTCGCTTTAGATCTTCACATATTTTCTAATTTTCTTTTTTGTTCCCTTAAGAACCAAATAGGCCTCCAAATGACACTTTCTTATGATCATCTCAAACTAGGCCCATCAATTTAATTCTTGCATAAGTTGGTTCATTTCCCATTCTGCTGTTTCAAAAATGCATCATCCTATTCACTTAATCAAATTTCCCCTGTATTTGTTTCCCTTATCTCTTCTTGAAATTAAATTCCATTGAATCGTTAGCCTCTTCCCTAACAGCCTTGCAAATTCACAATGCATTACACTACTGACTAATACATACTTGAGCAAATATGAACAGAGGTGTTCTTTGATATATTCATGTTATTGATTGCTTCCACCTAATTCAGTAATATTTGAACACAAACCCCTGTAAACGCCATCTAAAAGAATCCTTCCTTTTCCCTATTTCATTTTCTTATGACTTACACAGCTCAGTACACAGAGGTGGGTTCATACACTGAATTAGGCTGATAGTGATCAGCAAAAGTCTATCAACTTTTATGAAGCAAAACATCAAGTTTCTCATTTATGATCCAGCTGTCAACATGAATTCAGCCTGGATGAGTCTCTGAATGCTCAAGGCACATTTAGTGTCAAAAATCTAAGGTAAGTATGCAAAGAAAACATTTTCACAAGAATGCAAATATAAAAATATTCTGACATTCATTCTGGGTTTTGAGAGTTTATGACAAAAATCATCAACCCAGAGATTAAGGATTAAGCAGCTCAGAGCTGCTATGGAATAAACAGTAGCATTTTGCACAGTGCTGTCCTCAGCAAAAAGTGAGCAGAGTGCTGACATCAAGGAACAGAAAATCTGACCCTTTTGCTCTAACTTTGTCTGGTATATACATAAGCTATAGGCTGTCTAGTTTATGGATGTGTTTGTACCTTCCCATAATTAACAGTGTCACATACTGCTCACCTTCCAAGAGTTATACAGGCACTGGGTTGCACTCCTACCATGCTGCAGAGTTCAGAAAGGTGTAGTGTCAACATGGCCTCTTAAATCATCTGCCTCTCTAATCTATTTTTTCACTTGAAATCATCAGTATTTTGATCTACAGACTCACAGCTGGGTTTTGTTTGCTATTCAAATAGATTCAGTTACACATGATTCAAAATCTAATTATATTGGTCTGCAAATGGCATAAAACGAGGTAGTTTGTCTGGAATTGTAAAGTGAATCTATTAAAACCTTTTTCTGACACCCAAACAGAAATTTCCCTAAGAGGATTTCTTGGGTTTATGTTGCTTTGCTTCCACATTTAATGCTGTTTCACAACAAATGGCTGATACAGCTTCAGTAGAACTCAGTACTGAACATTTGGGAGGAAATGATTAAATGGCTGCTTTCAGTTTGAATAAAACTTTATGTGGAAACATTACTGGTGCACAACTTTCCAGAAACATATTCATAAATATTTTCACTCTTCATTGATATTCTGATGGTCTAGATTACTTAGAAGGATGTCTATGTCGTGATTTGCATAACTACCATAAGAATATCAGTGGTCTTTCAATGCTTTGGTACAAAGACTAATAAAATACTAGGGAAAAAAAATCAATGTGTATTATCTTTCCATATATATAGGGGGCAAATATGAGAAATTTGATTTGGCTAGAAAAATTCAGAACTCTCAAAAAAAAATTAAAATGTTTAACAAACTGAAAATAAAATTATTTTGGGGCAATGCTTTGGTCAGCATGAAAAGAATTGTTTAAAATTCCATGCCCACACATACAAAAAAAAAAAAAAAACCAAAAAAAACACCTCTGAATTTTAAACTGAATTTTAGTGACATTTATGTACATTGTTTATTAAACAAAGAAATCTTTCCAATTATCCAAGAAATCCTGTAGAGTTACATCTGTGCTTATGACTGCAGCATCAAGATGTAAAAAAGAGAATGCAAAAGAATTACAAATGCATTTTAAAATTATTGAGAAGACATAATATTGTCTGACTAGTAGGTGTAAGTAGGCAGTGGAACTGGATTAGTTAAACCACAGCAGAATTCACTCTCAAATGTTTCATGTGCCTTTCTAATATTAACAGATCTGAGAAACTAAATCACTCATGTTCAGGACCAGCTATTTCTTCACTCAGTGTTGACTCTGATGAACTTATGAGGTCTGCTCCACATTCATTAGGAATAGTGATTTTTAAGGTCTAGTCAGCTCAAAATGGTTCCTTCTTCTTGTCTGCAAAGTGGCATGAGACTTCTCAGGACATGCCAGTTCTCAGAACACTGAACACTGCTACTCCACAAATAATTAAAAGAGGTAAAAGTGAAATGGATGAATCATTGCAAAAGCAAACTGGATCCTATGAAGAACTTGTTCAAGTTTGCCATTAACAGAACTCTGCCATCCTAAATCCATCCTGTACTGCAGCCATCTGATTCATTATTGATGATTTAGATGACAGAATAGAAAGCACTTCTAATTTGAAGATGCTAACAAGCTGGGAGGGATGACAAGCACTTGAGAGGCCAGGGATGAAATTTGAAGTGATGTGGTGAAATCAGCAAAATAATAAGCAATTCAATGGCATTAAATACAAAGTGACACACAGCTACGAGACAGACTGAATAATAGAAACAGTTCTACAGAAGATGATCTGAGAATTAATGGTCCAAAAATGGAACACACATCCACAGGGCCATAATGCACTGAGAGGTATGAGCAAGATATCTGAAGTCTCTATAACATTGATGTGGTTTAGCTGGAGTACTGCACGAGTACTGGGCACAACATTATAAGTGGAGCAATTGAAGAAAGCCCAGAGAAGACAAAAAAAAACCCACAGAGACTTTTCCAACACAATCTGTGAAGAATGGTGGAAAGTACTGGCTTGCTTTAGTTGAGAGAAGACCAAGGAGAGAAACGAGTATGGACTTCAGATGACAGCTGATGTCAGCAAAAGGTTGGCAAAGAGAGGAAAGCACTAATGTATCCTTGTGGAAAATAAGTAATGGATTGCAGCTGCCACAAAGGCAATTTAACCTACACATTAAGAACGTGCTGATTGGCAAGAGAGTTAAGTGCTAAAACACAACTGTCGAGAGCAGCCAGAGATCCTACATCACTGGACTATTTTAAAAGCAGGGTAGACAAATGGCTGTCAAACTTTATTTAGAGAAAGCTGATTCTGTCTGGGATTAGTAAAGGAAATCAGTGACCTGCTGAGGTTACATCATTCCTGGTTTTGTGGTTCTGTGTCTTTCTTCAGACTTTTCTAACAACTCTGAAACACAGACTACTTATTATACGTTGCATGTATTGAGCTGATCTCTGAGCTAAATTACAGTTGATTTTAACACTCCCTGATAGAACATTATCACCAGACACCACTGAGTCAATAATAAAGGTAAATCCATGAATATAATGTCTGGCTTTTAATCAGAGATAGGGAAAAGCTTTGGTCAAGAGACAGTTACCTTTATTTTTGTTTAAGAAATGCACACAGGGTCTATGTTGACTGTTGAAATTTAGTTCAGTAGCTGGATATATAACAGATTTGTGGTCCTCTTTTGCCTTTCACTGCATTTAAAAGACTGCTAAAAATAATGAGTTTGCCTCATAAAAGTTAGGTGTTAAAATAATAAGCTAGAGGCCATAAAACCAAATGTCCCTTGGAGATTTTATCCATCTGGACTAGACAGAATATATAGCTACTGCAGTTATTTTGTAAACAATGTTAACAACATTATTCTAAAGTTTTCACATTAAATCTTAAAAAGCATAACACATATCTGTTCAGTTCCAAAGATGCCCAGACTTCAGATTTACATCTAAAACTCACAGATGGGCAGACACTGAAAAGGACCAAACTAAATCAGTGACTCAGGGAAATATTTAAGCAACAGTTAAATCCCTCTTGATTCAGCAAAACATTAACATGTGCTTAACTTTAATAACATGTTTAAAACAAAAGCTCTTTAGCCCCCATGGGCTTTCATATATGCTTAGTAAGACATTGGTTTAAGTTCTTATCACAGAGAAGAAAAAAGCTCCTAAAAGAGACCAACCTGTACATACCCTCAAATGTAGGATTACTTGGGAGCTAGAATGCAAAGCTAGATACAAGTGTCAGAGTCAGGCTTTGCCATGAAGTACTGTTACCCATTAACAGCTGCAAAGTGCTGGCTTTTACTCTCAAGCACAGTCCTTGCCAAATTTGAATGGAAACACATTATGTGACTTTTCAAGGAAAGAAAGCCTGACTGATTCTATCAATGTGAAAATAACAATTTTAGATTATTGGATCCTTTATCCATTGCTCAGCACATAATATTTGCAGTTTACTTTGAAATTACTTTGTCCTGTTTTGGTATGGCTGATCTAGTTCCTCGAGCCTTAGTCCAAAGTGGTATTTAACAGGCATCATATAACATTTACAGGAGAAAATTGAAAATCTGTAGAGAATCTGTGAGTGATGTCTCTTTCTCAATGAATGAGAAGTGTTTGGAATCAGCTGCTATTATGGATAAAGAATAAATAAGTTCATTATGAAGAAAGAGTTATCACTTCATGACTGTTTAATTAAACAGCTTGGTACTCTGCAATAGTTAGCAGAGATCTAGTTGAGGATGCCTCTGCTTACTGCAGAAGGGGGTTGGACTAGGTGACCTTTGGAGGTCCCTTGCAACCCAGACCATTCTATGATTCTATGATCTGTAATGACAAGTGTGTTCCCAAAGCAAGGGAGGCTTCCAGGTTAGATAGGAAGCATGTGAAATATCTCCAGAGCTGCTGGGAAGCATATCAGTGCCTCCAGTATTTGCCCACTACTACATATGCTTGTCTGGAAGTAGGGTTAAGGCTCAGAGCTAAAACAGGAACACTGGTAGCAAATGATATCTAATTAAAACCTTAAAAATCTTTATCTTTTATTCCTTTTGCTTTAGGCAGGACATGCTGACTTTAATGCTTTTGTTTAAAATTTTTTTAACATTTTCTTTCCCCTGGCCACTATGAAGAGAGCAATGATTGTGTTTGGAGCGATTGTTGAAATTCTGAATCAGAAACAAGCATGTGCTTGAATACTCCACTGACTGAGGGTCTGTTGGCACAGGACTAGTGTCAAGGGGCACCTGTCTTTTAAAATAAAATTGGTATGCATGCCATAGGCAGTTAGTGATGTCAATGTAATCTAATGTCCCTCTGCTTCAGTGACAACTAATGAAGAAGTGTAAGAGGAAGCAATTTTTAACATACTTCAATGTATGAAGGAGCAACAAATATTGCTAAAACCTGTATGTGTTTTTTCATGCTTGCCTATATAAAGTTTTAATGTAATGGTGTCTCAGACTTCTAGAATCATAGAACTAACAAGGCTGGAAAAGACCTCAGAGATCATCAAGTCCAACCTATCACCAGCACCTCAGGATTAAATAAACCATGGCTTCAAGTGCCACGTCCAATCCTTTTTTGAACACCTCCAGGGACAGTGACTCCACCACCTCCCTAGGCAGCACATTCCAAGGGCCAATTACTCTTTCTGTGAAGAACTTTCTCCTCGCCTCGAGCCTAAACTTCCCCTGGTGCAGCTTGAGTCTGTGTCCTCTTGTTCTGGTGCTGGTTACCTGGGAGAAGAGATCAACCCCCTCCTGGCTACAACCTCCCTTCAGGTAGTTGTAGAGAGCAATGAGGTCTGCCCTGAGCCTCCTCTTCTCCAGGCTAAACACCCCCAGCTCCCTCAGCCTCTCCTCAGAGGGCTGTGCTCCAGACCTCTCACCAGCCTCAGTGCCCTTCTCTGGACATGTTCAAGTATCTCAATATCCTTCTTAAACTGAGGACCCCAGAACTGGACACAGTTTAATCTGTCATTGAAGGAGGCTACAAATAGGCTGAAGGCAAGCACCTGAATTTAAAATAAAACATAATCCTCTCTTTAGTCAGCTGAATTATAACTGAATTTAAATTTGATTACATTTTCATAGGCCTTTTTCTGGATCTGATTAGGATCAGAAATAACAAAATATCTGAGCAAAACATAACTGAAGATGTCTAAAAGCAAAGGGAAGAGGTGAATCTCTTGTTCCTCAGCATCCTGCCTCACAGTGCAGATTAAAAATCCACAGTTAGGTGCAGGAGATTCAGATAAATATGATTGTCTGACTTTAGTGATTAGTACTTTAAACAATAGAGTCTCAATCAAGTGATTAATCTGAGAATACAGCACATTGTATTTTCAAGGATTTTGAAACTATTTGCTGCTGATTCTATTTGCTGCAAACTCTATCACTATTCTGTTTATGAATAATTCATAAACTGTTCCTAAATTCCTCAAATGCATTTGCTATCAATAAAAGTTTGCCAGATAGTCTGGGTATATAATTTGCCTTCTATTCTTTTCTTTTTGACCACTTCCTATAGGACTAGTCATTTTTCATGATTTCTGACATGTCTGATCAGCTAAATCATACAGAGTTATGCCTTCACCTTGAGAGTGTGACTAAGGCTTGGGGGGAAAAAAAAAAGAAAAAAAAAAAAAGAGGTAAAAGAAATACATGAAATTTGCAAATGAGAAAAAGCCTCTAAGATCATAGAATCTGTCACCCTGAAATAAACTATCTCACACACAGTCCAATATCTAGCATCTGGCAGTTGTCAGTAAGGGATCCTTCAAAAGAAGGCAGAAGAAATGTCTAACAGCAGAGGGAAAATAATCAGACAGCTCACATAGTTCTTTGCCTGAACCCTGCCACTTAAAGATAGGTTAACCTCTTCAGGTACAAGTCAGAGAACCATAGAGTCATTTCAGTTGGAAAAGACATTTAAGGTCATCATGTCCAACCATTGTTCTAACAACCAATTCTGGTGCTAAACCATGTCCCTTAGTGCCAAGGGACATGGTCAAAGCACAGGCTCAAAATGCTTTCTAATGCTGGCATCATTATTAATTCCATCTGTGGATATTCCCAATACTTTTATACAAGTCAATTTGTTTTCAATGTGATTTTTTTGTTTGTTTGTTTGTTCCAAAATAGCAAATGACAAATACAGCCTTTTTGGCACAAATACTTAGCCAACTAGCCATTTTCAAAACTTTTTATATATATATATATATTCAGCAACATAGAAAGGCTGTCAAGATTGCTACATGTGTGTCTGAAAGTAACAATGGCTCTGGGATAATAGAAGAATCCTTCAGAAAGTGAGGAGGCATTTTATCTCTTTTAGTTTAAAGGAAACACAAAAACGCCTCACATTTTTTTCCCTCTTTAAGGAAACACAAAATTGTCTTACCTTTCTTATGCGCAGGTTTATAAAAGTTCATAGAGGTTGTAGTGGATTGTTTCTAGAAGAATTAACACACAGACACAAGTGTTTATGTGTTGCTTATCCTTCAGCAACCTTGTGGAAACGGTGAAGCAGTCTTGGGCTCAGATTCCAAATAATCTGAGTAAAGGTATTTCCATGATGTTGTACTGTGATTCTTATTCCCTCCTAATGTTAGCCATGCAAACATAGAATCATAGAATCAGTCAGGGTTGGAAGGGACCACAAGGATCATCCAGTTCCAACCCCCCTGCCATGGGCAGGGACACCTCACACTGGATCAGGCTGGCCAGAGCCTCATCCAGCCTGGTCTTAAACACCTCCAGAAATGGGGGCATTTAGTCATTTAGTCAAAAAAATCCTTTAGGCTACAGCTTGGGATCTGTCTTAAATACCCTAGACAATCTACTTGCTTAGGCAATCTTTTCCTGTGCTCATGAGCCAGAATCTGTGAATTAAGTACCCTCAGCTTCCTTTGCAGACAACACGAGTTAAGAGCACTCAACTCTACCCAGGAGCAGCTCAGCCCCTCTAGACTAAGCTTTAAGAACCAGAATTATCTTTTAATAATAATCTGGCAACATCTTATTGAAAAGTGGAAATTCGGAGAGATGGGGGTTTCTATATTTCCATTAGCATCACTGAGCAAAGGTTTAGAAAAGTCAGCATTAAGTTCTTTTGAAATTTCCTTCTCAGGAAGCTTGGTTCTGAGCAACACCACTCCATCTTATCAGTAGGTTTTACAATAAGACCCTTATTAGATTGCAATTGATTCACAGCAATCTATTCATTTTTAGTCAAATTAAAACAACCTTTATTGTAGTGCCACAGTTCATGCTGATACAATTAATGTGGTGTGAACATTTCTGTTATGAAAATCCTTTCTCCCCTGCCTTGGTTTATAGCTCGAGCATAGAGAGAGCACATGGCACTGAAATTTGTAATAAAAGGTCTCAGCCCAGGCCACAATGTTATCCTCTGAAATAAGTAGTAGTAGAAAAAATAATTTGACTGTTTTGCCCATGCAGGAATATAATGAGGTGAGAGAAGCTGGAAACTCACCAATGGCACTGACCATTTGGCCCATCAGTTTAACATTCATTAAATGCAGATGATTGAGGGCAAGAAGGAAACGACTGAGAGGAGATCTTATTAATATTTATAATTATCTGAGGAGTGGGTGTCAAGAAGAAGGGGCCAGTCTCTTTTCAATGGTGTCCCATGACAGGACTAGGGGCAGTGAATACAAACTGGAACGCAGGAAATTTGACCTCGATATGAGGAAAAACTTCTTTTACTGTAAGGGTGATGTAGCACTCGATCAGACTGTCCAGAGAGGCTGTGGAGTCTCCTTTAGAGACTTTCAAAACCCATCTGGAGGCATTCCTGTGTGGCTTGCCTTAGCTGATCCTGCTTTGGCAGGGGGGTTGGACTCAATGATCTCTGGAGGCCCCTTCCAATCCCTGAAATTCTATGATTCTTTGATGGGAACTCAAACATCCCTTGGTCCAACCTCTCTGGCCTGCTTTTGTCAGGTTGGACCAGATGATCCTTGAGGTCCCTTCAAATCTGGTATTCCATGATTTTGTGATTCCAAGTAATAAATGTGAGGACCAGGAAAATCTGTCTTGATTGTACCTGACCTGAAGACATGACCTCAGATAGTTCCCATTCCTTCAATGTATCCCTAATTCCAAGGAATGAGCACAGAAAACTGTCACAGGGAAATGCAGGAACTGCTACTGATGTTTCTCACACTGTGCTCTCACAGCACAGCCAGGAACAATCTGCCCCAGAGGGAGCAGCAATGCATAACCAAGAAAAGAAGCTGAGTATGATCTAAAGTTAGGTTAACACAAATAAGCTGGGAAAGAGTTATGAAACTGCAGGTGTCCAGATAAAGGATAGACTAAAGAATATCTTTCATTCTGTGCATCTGGTATTTATGCTGGATTCATGCTTTGGAGTATATTTTTAACTTGATGTTAATGGAATTTGCACAAATCTCAGTGCTTTGCAGAGAGAATGCACTCCTATATCTTTTTTGTGGGCTTAGTGAGGCATGCAGTATGCTACACACTATTGATTTACAAATGCAAGAGATATAGTGAGACCAACATCTAGGTTAAAGTAGCCATTTCTCCATTTGCCCCCTAGTGTTAAAGCAAACTGCCGGTCCTTCCTTGAGAGTTGTACTTGTGGTTCCTTGAGCACTGAAAGTCATCGTAAGTCAATGTTGCTGCTGAAAGCTCTCCATATCCCAACAAAACCATCCTTTCACTTCAGCTAGAAGAAATGTTCATGTGGCTGCTCAAGCAACTGATCCAACTCAAAATAAATAAACCTCAGTTCCTAGACTCAGGGGTAATGGGGGAGGGAGGTTTGCATTACTACATGGATGGCACTTGTGTAAACAAAGGTAGGAGCTGGAATGAATCAATGGGGATAGGATTTTCACCTCTGGCAGCACTGAAGCACTTGGCTAATTTAAAATGCACTCCCATGTTAAAGACAGTTTCCAAAACCTGCTTGCTGTGCAGCTTCAACTTACCTTTTGCCAAGGGAACACAGCAGTGAAAATAAGACAAAGGCACTCTGGACTCCAGCAGCCACCTTCACTTGTATCTTGTATGATGCAGCTACTAGTTGCAACCACTCTTTGCCCTGTGGAAATGACACAAGAAAGCCTGATTTGCTTTACAATGCTTTTGAATGGAAAGCAGATAACAATGTAAGAAACAGAAGAAAATGCAAAATTCAACTTGCTTTATACTAAGGACTTTTGTTTCAACACATACACTTCTCTACATCCCTAAATACCAGTTTTTACCTCTATTCCACCCATGATTTATCTTAGATAGAAGAGTTTGAGGGACAAAGAAGATTAAAAACAAACTCAGGTCAGCTTCTTCAGAATTCAACATCAGGCTGTATGTGTTGGACTGGCAATACTGAGGGGTCACTGAAGAAGCCAGAAGAGACTCTTAACTAGAGCTGCCACCATAAACCAGGTGTGAGGACTTCATGCCCCAAGGTATAACCTTCCTGGGAGCTTTTCTGTACAGATCTTTGCTGCTCTAAGTCTATTCAAACTGATTGATTTTATTGAATACTAAAAGACTTGCTTTTCTTCAGGAAATCATCCTCTGAAATACCAGAAGTGTCAAAATTCCTGATAGAACTGTAATGGGGGGGGAATATTTATTTGAGGGAAATGGAAATAATTTTCTAACACAAAATGGTACTAACATTGTGTTAAGATACCAAGATAGTGTTAGGAATCTCCTGGCCTTCATTTTTACTGAACAATCAGTTCCTGAGAACAAAAGCCACGAGTGCCCTTTAAACAGGGCAAACTAATTTAAGCATTAAACAGCAATTTGAGTAGCAAACTTCAATGGTATGGGTTGTATAAAAAGGAACCATAATTGCAGGAATAGTGTCCATGATCAAAGGGAAAGCAGGCAACATGGTGTATTCCTCAGTCAAAAAATTTTTACAATTTTTTCTTTTTAAAATTCCCAGTGGATTTATCTTTCCTGGTTGAACTGCATTTTCAAAGCTTCCAGACATTACCTATGCCTAAGTTCTCTGTAGGACTTAGCATACACACACTTGGAGACAATATAGGACCCAATCCAGAAACAATTGATGATGATGGAAAGCTTACTGTCCATTCTAATGGGAGCTGGATTGTTCTCTTGCCATTTGTGTGTCAGATTTATTGACATTTATTCCACCCTGTATCCTGATTATTAAAAAAAAAAAAAAAATGGAAATCATTGTAGTCAAGTACAAATTATGGTTCTTTTGTATCATTTTTGGATCAGTTCCACATTTCTTGCAATATAACACCTAGCATGCAGAGTACCCAGACAGGAGCTCCACTGAGATGTAATGAATTAAATTATGGCAAATCTTTCCATAACAACTTCAACCATGTAGATTTATAGAAATGCACTAAACTATAAATGCTGTTCAGTCTTGAAAGGTAAAACAAAGCAACATGAAGAGCCTTCAGTGTTGAATTTATGACTATCCTGTATTTATTTTTTCAGTCATAACATCTCAGCCAAGCTGATGTTATGGGTTTTTCCATCACCTTATTCCTCTTCAGTGTGGAACAATTATCAGTAAAGAGAATCCTTTCTTCAACTTCTATAGAGATTTAGGTAGCTGCCAGAGAAAGAACACTAGTCTGTTTCCATTATTAAGATAAAATATAGTCAAATTGTTTTTTCCAGTACCCACCTCATTCAGTTGAGACAGCTTTTATTCAGTGTTTTATGGACATAATCCTGATTGCTGTCAGTAACTTGAACATTCCCCTTGTGTTTGTAGGACCTGTAGGAATTATCCATAAAAACTGACAGTTAACAGAAGATTTCCAATTACTTGTAGAAATTAGTACTGTGTGTGCAGGGTGGACTTTTGGGAGCAACCCATTTTGTCTGATCTTTGTGTAACCTTGTATGTGAGGATTCTAGAGGACTAGATGTATCCAAGGGCAGGCTTTCACTCATCACTCTCCTCCCATCATTAAGATTCAGATGCAGGCACATATTAGGAGATAAATGACTGATGAGAACACATGTTGCCATATGCTAAATGAGAATATAGTTGTCCCTAATTCCAGCACCAGTTTTACACTCTGACACCAGCATTGCCATTCTGCTACATGGCAGCAGATGTTCAGAGCCTTAGAGGTTGGCTTCCCAGTGAGGGAGAGAGCAATGACATAGAAGCTGACTAAATTCTTAACTGTCACTTAATAAATTTACACATACAGAGAGATTCTGAATTTAGTTGTAGAGCATGCAGGGCAAATGCAGCTCCAAAAGAGACTGAAAATGCCTCTTGACACCTGCATTAATAGTGTTGTATTATTTTTCCTTCAGAAAAGTATAAAACCACCAGCTATACATAATTTATTTATGTTTTGTTTAAAGAATAGTAATGAAATATGAAGTTTGATCTAAATAAAAAGTATCTTGGAATGATACCCACTCCAGTCAATTTCTCAAGTGCAATTTTAAAATATTTTGTGTAAAACCAGTATGCTGACTCCATATATAGATTTTATCAAAGATTTTCTTAGCAATTTTTCTTAATCCAGAGGTTGCTTTGGTTTTGTGTTGTTTTTTTTTTTTTTTCCTGAAAGCCATAACAGTATTTTGTGATTACCATTTTACTCAAAGATAAAACAAACATAAAAATATTGAAATTCCTCCTGAGACAGAAATTTCATATAGCTAATATCCACACACTTCCTATTTGTATAAACAAGGCATTCATCTTCTTCCTCTTATTTTCTTCTGGTAAACAGTTTTAAAAAAAAAAGCTTATGCATCCCAAGTATAACACCAAAAGCATGAAAGCAAAACTGACCTAGAAAAACATTCAACAAATATTTAACAAATAATATATAAAAGTGAAAGTCTTCTGAGCTGAAGATATAAAGCAAGTAGGACCTGGAGTCCAGGAGCAGGTGTGCACCGGCTGTTTATGCATTTTAATTTACTTTGAAGGCTAAAAGAAATGACAGAATAATTCACTTCTCTTGTGCAACTTATGTGCTCAGTATTTCACCCACTCAGGGAGGCACAGCGAGTGGAGCATTATTCACTGCCATAGCAGTGCAGCACTGGGCTGTGACACAATGGGAAGGAATCCCCACAAGGGGAGGCCTCTGAGACATTCTTTTTCAAAACTCTAGCTGGTAAAAGGGAGAAACAAACACAGCATTTCACAATGAATTACTTTGCTAACGTTTCTGAAAGTAATGAAAAGTTTCTGCCAGCCTGTAGACCATCCCAAAGCCAACACAGAGAGGAAAGATCTTTCTTCTAGACTCTGCTGACATACCTAACTTAGAAGCCACAGCACAGTTCAGTTGCAAAAGGCTTTAGCAACCTTCCCTTTAGAGAGATACTTCTGCCTCTTTATTAGCTGTTGCTGTTATTAATAATTTCTCAGACTAAGAACTGGATTGTGGCAATTTTATGTGACTTGTATACGAATCCTCTGCAGTTATACACCAATGGCATTCTTCATACTAGTCTGGTGGCTCCCTTAGTGCTTAGATATTGTGCTTTCATAAAAATACTAAAGCAGAGACCTAAGCTCCTGTTGCTTTACCCACAGCAGGAATTTTACCATAAGAGCTCAGGCTATATTGGGAATACCAGAGCAAGGTCTGTAATATCCTTTTCTGAGATGGCAATCTCTGTGCAACAGAAAATGAAATCTGTTCTATTAATTATACTCTTCTGCAGCTCTGCATCTTGCAGGCCTGTATCCTCAAAGGTGTTTCATTCTCTCTCCAGCTGAGAAAAGTTCAATATTTGGTGTCCAGCTTCCTACTGATAAAAGATCTTCCAGTCATTGCAAAGAGACTTTCTGTGAATAACGGTTATCACAAACTTTATGTTGTTGCTACTGACTGTTACACTGACTCTTCAGTTCTGTGATGGTTCTCTTACCACTCCACACATCTTCATAATGCACTCACTCAAATGATGCTCTGCAAAAATGCAGATGGCATTACACATCCCAGAGCTAAGGGCTTCATTCTGCCTATAGATGTCAGGGTGTTTACAGGGAGTGCAATTCTGAGTTTAAAATCAGGTACTTATCTGCAGGGTCACTCTGGTTATTTCAAAACCATAAGTTTTGAAATAGTAAGTTAAAGTTGCTTCACTCTAACCTAAAGATGCACTCTGACACTTGTTTTCCTCTCTGGAGAGATCTCAAGATACAGCCAGATGGCTACGAGGCCCCTGCTAGGTCTGAATCATTCTGGTGAATTTACAAGAATTGGAGACCAGAGTAGTTCGCATTTCAAAATGTCTGGGGTTAAAATTTAATATGGAAAAATATAAATGAATCAGCTAGTGACAGCATCTTTTTGTATTTTATTACAGTCAGCTAACTCAAAAGTGAGAAAGTTTCAGTATGGACATTTTTGTACACAAAGTGTTTGGTGTAACTAAGGGGCATTACTGCATAGGAAATCTGAACTCAATACCCTTCAGAAGCTGCCATGTGGAAGAGTTTGTGTTTTTTTTTTCTTGCTTCTAGTGAGTGATGAATGCCACTGTTTTACTGAGAATAGGGGAGAAAATGGAAATCAAGTAAACAACTGCATTTCCAGAAATTCTACTTAATAAATTATGCCGATAAGGAAAATGTAGCTTGGTGTTTTTTACACTGCTTGAGTTTCAAATTCACTTGAAATAAGTAAAAGTTCTTCATGCGCATTGCAGAGAACTTTCATCATTGCCTTTCATGGTGCAGCATCTTTTAATGAAATAGGCATTTGGGCTTTTCACTGGTGTGATGCATTTTATCTAGAAGATCTTGCACTGCACAGGAAAAGGAAATTAGTAATTGAGCATCATAGTCCTTTTAGTCACTTATCCTCACAGTGACATTTGAAAAATAAATTTATTTTAAAAGCTTTTAGATTTTATCTTCTTTAAAATTTTCCTCTTCTAACACCTCCCCAGAGACCCAAATCACAAATGCACACACAAAAGACTCTGCCTAAGCTCAGCACACCTTGGATCCTTTTTTTTTGCACAAGAAAATCTGACCAGGAGAGATGCAGTGGTGAATTCATGTCATACCTGTTGCATGTACAGGTAGAAACCTCCTATCTCTCTTCTTTCTGAAAAATTACTATAAATATTCTCCTTTCTAATTTAAATCAGAACTATTTGCTCTTCCCATGACAATGCTACTACATATAGCAGGAACATGCACTACACTCTTAATATCTTTGCAGCCATCACTTTTGAAGACAAGACACTGATCACTTTTTAAAGGCTGAAATGGGCTTAAATGTGTGCTAGACACCCAAACCTCTCATTATTTAACCAACAGATCACTTTTTTTTTTTTTTTGCTTTGTACACATAGAATATTTTTTTTCCTAAATGTATGCAAAATGCCCTATTTCATCTCCATTTATTTGCCTGGTTTCTTCCTATAGGGGTAAGCTGCAGTGCATCACTGATTTCACAAATGAGATTTCATCTTTTGCTCCAGTATTGGCTGAGCTTCTCTGCCTTGTGAGATACTGCCATACATATGCATTTTATGCCAAAAATTACTTCTTTTAGGCCCTTTTGCTGAAAACCACTGGAGATAATGTAATGCTGCTATTCTAGTTTCAGACTTTCCTAGTTGGAACCGAGAAATAGAAGAATATCAATGGCAATACAGAATTCCCCCTTATGACCACAGTAATAAACTCTGCCTCTTCAAAATCTCAAGCATTAGTCTTTCTGTAGTTGTAAAGATTTACAATACTGTGATTTATATCCCAGTATATTTTTCAATATCAAAGGACAAAGCCCTCAGATCAAAAGACTGTGAGTTGCTGGATGATTAATCTCAAATGAAAAGATTTAAAATTTTCAAATTCTATTAAAAAGTTAGCAAGTAAATGACCTGCATATGCAACATTCCAGTGAAATCTGCTGGTGTAGTTCTCACATGAATTTAAGAAAATAGAGATTCAGCTTTCACATTTCATAATGTTTCTTAAGATATTTAAAAAGAAAAAATCTTGTAAAATATCAGATTGCAATTTGAGAATTTAAGAATTTAAGAAAAGAGAGATTCAGCTTTCACATTTCATAATCTTTCTTAAGATATTAAAAAAAATCTTGTAAAATATGAGATTGTAATTTGAGAATTTAAGAATTTAAGAAAATAGAGATTCAGCTTTCACATTTCATAATGTTTCTTAAGATATTTTTAAAAAAATCTTGTAAAACATTAGATTGTAATTTCTTCACTGGATATATTTACTTTAAAGGCCTCTACAACTTTTATTCTTCCTGAAGAAGAACTCTAATTGCAACTTTGGAAGTTCAGTGCCATCCTTTCTGGTACTTCTATCAATATTGAGTCTCACTAACTTTGTGTATACTTAAGAGTTTCAGAGTCCTGACTTAAACTCTGACTTGAAAAAACACTGGAAGTCCTTCTAAAGGAAGGATGTTTATTGTTTCAGTCAAATGCTAAAAAATTAAGCACACTTTTTGGGTATATCTCACATATATAATGTGACTTGGATGATTGTAAGGGAAAATACCACTTAAGTAAAAAAAAAATTACATTGAACTAAGGTTATAATGCAAAACTAAATACTGTAGTGAGTGAAGACTCATGAGACACACATAGTTTCATTATAGTTTACAATGACTTTATTTTATTTAAGACTCAACTTGATTAGCTCAATTCCCCATTCTAATCCTAATTATTTTTTAATTTTTTACTTCTGTAAAACAAAAAATGTGCAGAATACCTTCGTGCATTTGATCACATAAGGATCTTCCCTATAAATGTGTGGAATTGAGTTAATTTCCCAGCTGTTTGGAATTGCAATGTAGTTATAGCAGGGATGATGGTGAAACACAGTCGATAAATACTGCTGGTATCATGACTGCTGCCCATGCAAAGGCTTGAATCCAAATGGACAAGGCAGCAGCACCAATGCCAAGAATTAATGTTTGGCAGAGCTGGAGATTGACTTCCTAGGGGAAGAATAAGTACTACATTGAACGTCACAGCCCTTGCTGCCGTAGCAACGCCCGGTGGGGTGCCTCAGGAAATGTCAGTGGAGTAGATCCTAGCCTGAGATTCTGGGAGTGGGAAGAAGCTCAGGTTTCTTTCTAGGGACAAGAAAGAAATAGGGGAGTAGTGGCTTAGAGGCATATTTTGAGTTCCCTTCCAACATTAGAGAGGCCTTGTACAGGTGATCTGTGTAAGTGACTATGAAGGCAGGGACAACTACTTTCTCTACAGCTTTTGTGGACTGTGTGTCAGGTTGATGATACATTGAGATACCATTACCATTCATTCAGGGAACTGTTTTCAACAGATAGGAAGAATGAAACCACAGAGATATGAGCAGGGATATGAAATACAGAAGTATTTGCATCAAAGACAACTCTATCATGAAGGATCGTTCAGATTTACCCAGATGGACACAGCTAATACCTCTGTACCTGTTCTCTTGGTCATACACAGAGCAGTTGCTTACTTGTTCTAATTAGAGTTGTTTTAGAAAATAATATGATTCTAGTCAAAGCAAAGCAAGAAACACCCAGAATAGATTTTCTGAGGAAAGGCTTCTATCTAAATGTTTCTAGACTGTCCTGACAGACAGCATTCTTACCATGGGAAGTGATCAAACTGCAAAAGAAAACTGAGATACAGAGCAATGGAAGAAGTCCTTTTGTGCAGTGGTGACACCAGCTTGTTCTGATCATCTAAAGGAAGAAACACAGGAGCAGTGTTTTTACTAAGTTGTATAAGAAGAGATCTCCATGATTCCAGTCAAACTAATGCCAGAATCTGTCTCATTTTATTTAAGCCTTTAGGTATGTTTACTATATGCTTGTAAATGACTTTGACTTGATGTGGAAATAAATAACTCGAGTGGGTTTTAATGAGATCTGGATTATTAACTATAATATAGATTGTTCTTTTTCATGAGCTGAGCACAGCAGAGTAAATTGTAGTTGTGATGCTTGGGGATTTTCATTAGCAGTGAAACCCCTTGTGTGCTGAAGTAAGAGTACTCCCTTGAGAGCGTAGAAGCAAGGGAGAGAATATGTAATGAAGTGAGCTCAACAAAATGAAGGTCAGAACCAACATTCATGCAGAAAAGAGGTCACCTTAGGAAGCTGCATTGTTAAATAAGACCTGGAATATATACACCTTGACAAGCAAGAGGAAATAATTGCTACTTAGTCCAGATATAATCAAAAGATAAAAATGTAGGTGGATTTGCAATGGATTTGAAAGCCCAAATACATTTGAAGGAACAGGAATTTAGTGATTTGCAAAACAGAATACAGCTTTATTCTTGGTTGATATGACTACCAAGTACTGGTTTGAAACTGACAACAAGAATTTTTCGTAAAGGCAGATGTGCAAATTGTTTTGTCTCACCAGTCAAAAGGAACTCAGCAGATCCATTGCTACAGAATTTGCAGGAGAGAGAGTTACAGCTTTATGTTGCAACAGAGCAAGAAACAGAAACAGATGTAAAACTTAAGTGAAATTCATCTTGGGAATGAATTTAAAAAATAACCCAGGAGAAAAATCTCCCCAGACACACATCCTCATGTACACAAAACAAACTTGTGTTAGACAAAACTGTTCTTGTGGACAGAAACAAACTAGATGCTGAAGGCAAATTAGCACCACATGGGTTACCCCTGGGGGAGACAAAATCCAGTAAGTAAACTCTGAACAGCATGGGTGCTGAGAGATGTGAACAGAAGAAAGCAGGCAAATTATCAAAGAGAAATGACTGACAGAGGGCCTTGTGTTTACCACCTAGCCCCAGCATGTCTTCAAAGTTCAGCTACAAGTCTAGAAAGATGACAGAAGTTTAACAGTTGCCAGAGCTCCTGTGAAAGAGCAAAGAGTTCACAATGAGCTCTAACTGGTATTTGATGTTTGACAGCACAGTAATTGTGTTTATGGATGGCCAGACCCAAAGAATGGGCGAATGGGTTTAAATACAGATGGCAGCTAGTCACAAGGGGTGTTCCCCAGGGCTCAGTATTAGAGCCAGTTGTGATCAATATCTTTATCAGTGGTCTGGACAAGGGGATTGAATGCACTCTCAGTAAGCTTGCAGATGATATCAAGTTGGGCAGGAGTGCTGATCTGCTTGAGAGTGGGAAGGTGCTCCAGAGAGCTGGAAAGGCTGGATCAATGAGCTGTATGAAGTTCAACATGCCAGGTTCTGCCTGGGTCCTGCACTGGGTCACAACAACCCCATGCAATGCTGAATATGAGCCAACAGTATCTCCAGGTACACAAGAAGGCAAATAGAATTCAGATTTGTATTAGATATAACAGGACAAACAGGACTAGGGAAGTGATTGTCTCCTTGTTCTCATCACTGGTGAGACTTGAACATTGCTTTGGTTCCCTCCCTACAGGAAAATGAGATGCTGGAGCACATTGAAAAAAGGTGCAGCAAAGCTGGTAGAGGATCTAGAGCACAAATGCTATGAGTTGTGGCTGAGGGAACTGAACTTGTCCAGTCTGGAGAAAAGGACACTCAAGGGAGACCTTCACTCTCCTCAACTACATAGGAGGAGGTTGTAGCAAGTGATAGGGTGAGAGAACATGAACTCAAGTTGCACCACAGGAGGTTTAGATTGGACATTAGGAAAAATTTTTTTCACAAAAGGTTGTCAAGCATTAGAACAGGCTGCCTAGGGAAATGGTTGAGTCATCAGCCCTGAAGATATTTAAATGACATGCAACTGTGGTGCTTAGTTATGTAGTTTAATGGTAGCCTTGACAGTCTTAGGTTTATGGTTGCACTCAATGATCTTAAAAGCCTTTTCCAACCTAAATGATTCTTTGACTCTGTGATTCTAATCTGAGATGTCAACAACAGAATGATCTATTTTGGGGGCTTCCCCTATACCAGAACTCATCTAAAAGAATTGTCATTGATGACTATGTGAATTTTGGAGTTTTCTTAAGTAGTAATTCTTATTAAATAACTTTTTCTTTGTGGTTGGATGTCCCAGAGGTGTTTTGATTTCTACACTGTGCAGACTGAGTGGACTGATGAAAACATCTGTGGCCCTTCAATCAGTGTTTAATAGTGCTGTCCTCCCTTTTTGTTCTCAAAGCAATTTACATAATAAAGCATTTGCATCTACTGATCATTATTACAGTCATCAGTCACAGTAAACATTACTGTTACTACTTTACAGTACCACAAGAAACACAATGTTTAAGCTTACAAATTTAATTCTGGTGCCACTGTGGTAATTTTTGTGGGTTTTTTTTGGTTTGGTTTGGATTCGTTGCTTGTTTGTTTGGGTTTTTTTTTCCAAAATGTATGAATACAAAAAGGCAGAAACAAGTGTTGAAAGTAGAGACATGATTTGAGGATTCACTTAAATGGAACAATTTGATTATTGTCAGCTTTGCTTGTGTTCACCCACGTATGCATCCAAAGTAACTTGACTAACACTGATAGTTACTCTGCCTTGAGGGTAGAAAAAAAACCAAATAGAACATGGTTCACTACTCACTCAGCATCTATGACTGATGGGGAGATGTCACACCTAACAATTACAGCATATGACTTCTGGCTTGCAACCAGAATCCTTTGCTAAATAAGACGAATGCTGAGAGGGAAAAAAAAAAAAAGTCCTTCTTCTGTGACAAGCATTACAGAATTCACTGTAATGTTACTAGACAGATGAAAGTGTTTTGCATATTTCAAACTATTTTAAACAAAAAATAGTATCCCCCAGAAAGTATCTCCCAAAAGATAAAAGTACATGATGTTTTCACATAACACTGAATATGTTCTTTATGTACCCTCAGCAGATGAGCTCTGCCCTTACTCACAGCTGACCAGAAGGAAGAGGCTGGTAGCAAGGCTCTGAACCTCAGTTAATGTCTCCTGCTTCCCAGCTGAGCTGATTAGCTGGGGTGGAGTGCCTCATTAACACTGACAATATGGCTTCTGGTTGGTTCACAGGTCACACAGCATCTCAGAGGTGCTGCAAGACTGGTAAAATCACACTACATTGCATTGAAAACCAAGCCAGAGATTTTAAACAGCATTTTAGCACTGATTGTATTTCAGGCTTCATACCTTTAAATTGTTTCAGATCCTACATTTTGAAAGGTCTTCAATAATCCTATGATGATGCTTAATCCCAAGTCTGTTGAAATGCATGAAGTAATAAATTTTTAAACACCAGCCAACTATTTGCCAAGTCTACTCATATCCTAACTAAAAGGCTTTTGGGGATTGTGTTCTACTCAGGGAAGTGGGGGGGGGGGGGGGGGGGGCGGAAATCGTTTGCACTAGAAACATAATGTCTAATAAAAAGCACTATCCATGATGTTTTCTTTCAAGCAAGAAAATCTAAACTGGCCACTAGCAGGGGATAGACATCTGCTCCTAGAATGCAGAGTATTACAGATGTTGGTGAGAAAAGTCTAAACCTCTCTGTATGAGTGTCTCTTTAGATTTAACATGGCCTAAAGATTAATGGAAGGAACATTGCTTTCAGAAGGGCAAAATGAAAAAAAACATTAGTCTTCAAAACAGAGCAGCAAGGTTTGCAGACTCAGTATGGTTTGAGATCTCAGCAAAACCAAATTGGTTCCCAAGAGTCATCCAATCCTCAACACTTATTTCTCAAAAACAGTTGGAATGATTTTTTTTTTTTTTGCAGCATGTCACCTGCAGCTGGCAGTTAATGACCGTGGTGGGTAGTGAAAGCTACCAGCTGCTAATGACCTTCAGTGTTAAATAGAAGCAGAGTAGTTTCTCTCTCTTTCTGGCATAACAAGGAAAATGGCCATTTTTCCACTGCAGGAATTAAGAGTAATTGACACTATCATGCTGATAGAGCCATACACACTCAATGATAATTTACAGGTGCAAAAGCATGGAAGTTTCTCAAGGTACGTTAATATCTAGGCTCTGAAAAACATAATTTTGTTACTAAAAGTAATGTCGTTGGTCCAATATCAAATTCCAACCATTTTCCCTTTTTCATGTTAAAAATCAAGAGCTGAACTCTGTAAACAAGGCTGTTGAAGTAAAGGAAACACATAATTAGATCTTAATTTTAGAGGAAGGAACTGATAATTGTGTGATTGCCCTTCAGCTGTGGAACATTTCACTCCAGTAAAGGTCCCATTGAATTATATAAGGCCACTTGTGGAGCAAGATAATATTCAGTACAAATATTAGTTCAGAGTCTCAGACACTAAATTATTTCATCAGCAGAGTGCAGAATATACACTTGATCTTGAAGTATCAAGAATATATTTTTCTGTTAAATGCTGTCAGGTCAGTGCTCAGAATACTGACAAATTAAAACTGATACATATTTAAAAAGCAAATTCTTTTTATGGGTGGTTATTTTATGCATTAAATCTTGAACTTTCTGCATTTTAAAAATCCAATTCTATTCTCATTTTCTGTTTTCTAGTTATGTCACTGTTTAGGTTTATTTTGTCCTGCACTCCTCTTTTGGCAATGGGAAAATAACTCAGTTTTTCCAACATACATGTAACTGCTTATGTATTTGGATCTTGAGTTCAGGTTACAAAGAACACTATAGCACAGCAAGTTCCAAAGCATCAACTATGTTCTATAGAATAATAAAAGGCCACCAAAATAGTTGAATTAATTTTATGGTTCATTAAAGCAGTATTTTTCACAAAATTTCTATCTACAGACTAAACTAAAATTGATATTTCCAACTTTGAAATCGAAACCCATTTCTAAGTCCATTTGAGCAGATTTTAAAGAACAAATTTGAAAGGGTAATAGACTAAAAGAATGACCTGGAAGACTGAACTGTTTCATGCATCCTGGGACAAGGCCAAAAGGTATGCACAGAAGTATCTGTGTCACACACACATTTTCTGTATGCAGAAATTAAATCCCTGGCTGTATTTACCCCTGCTTCACCTGACCAAAATTGTCTGGTGAATGAATTTGAAGATCTTAAACATTATAATAATTCAGAGTGATTATGAAATATATATATATGTGTGTGTATGTGTGCATATGTATACATACACACACACATGTGTGTGTGTGTGTATGTATGTATGTATGAGAATCTTGCATTTAAACTCAGAGCAATGAACCTATGGAACTTTGCTAAAAATATTAATGCAGCTGTGCCAATTCATGTCATTAAATTTTTGGTCTTAATGTCCCCTCTATGATGATTGGATGTATGCAACTGTTCAAGTACTTATTTCTGTTCTGTTTTCTGTCCCCTTGAGGAAAAGTTCAACAGATAGAAGTCTTACTTGCAGCCAGTTTCAGGAGAAAGACAACAAATTTGCTTTCTCTACCTTTAAAGATGCAAATTACAGTATCACAGTCTCACAGTATATCAGAGGTTGGAAGGGACCTCAAGAGATCATCAGGTCCAACCCCCTGCCAAAGCAGGATCACCTAGGATACTCCACACAGGAACACATCCAGGTGGGTTTGGAAAGTCTCCAGAGGAGGAGACTCCACAACTCCCCTGGGCAGCCTCTTCCAGGGCTCTGTCACCCTCACTGTAAAGAAGTTTCTCCTCATGTTGAGCTGAAATCTTCTGTGTTCTAGTTTGAACCCATTGTTCCTTGTCTTATCACTGTGTCCCACCAAAAAGAGCCTGGCCCCCTCCTCCTGACACCCACCCCTCAGGTATTGATGGACATTGATCAGATCCCCTCTCAGGCTTCTCTTCTCCAGACTAAACAGTTCATTTGTCACCTTCTCTCACCTGCCTGCAAAAAAAGCATCCTTCCACCTGCATTTTTACATTGACTGACTCACCTGAACCAGCCTGCTGATCAGATGAGACACAAGTTAGTTTCTTACTGACTCTCCTCTTGACATATCACCAGCCATCGCATGTCTCAGGGAGCCGTGCCTCCACTATGCACAGTGACATTCCTGGGCGATATGTCATGTTCAGAAAACACCATCTCTTTAATTGCCTGTCACTGCAAAACACTCCTCTTTGGAATAACAACAAACCCCAGCAGCTTTCTTTTCATCAGTGAGCTTAGGCAGATCCACATTGAACCTTTAAGGAAAGGAAACAAAACAGGCCAGTGGCTAAAAAGGAAAGCTGCCAAAAAGCTATAGTCAAAAAAGCAGAAATGGTCACACCTTCCATAATCAGCCAGTCTCCAGCATTGTTATCACACATGGAAGATGATTCAGAAGGACAGTTAAGAAATCTGGACTTTCAGTGAAGGACCATGGTGCTTTTCTGCACAGCGGAGATGGCTGCACCTCTGCAGCTCTCAGTGAGAATGAGATGACTCCAGCAGAGCAATATCTTTCAAGTTAAATTAGAGTATTTTGGAGCAGGGTTAAATCCAACTGGTTTTCTGACTTCTGGGATTCCTCAAGAAGTGTCTAGAGTCAGGCACTCTTGCTGAGGTTTTGCCTGAGTCCTTACCTGTTTGAGCAATCACATCACCACGTCTGTCTCTGTTTTCTGCACTACTGAGTCCATGCGTTGCCCTTTCTTGCAGCTGTGGGCTCTCAGTCAGGCTGCTGGGAAAAGTGAGCATAGTTTGGTCTGCTTTATACACACAGGTGTTTGAACATGGTTTGCCACATTTTCATCCATGGAAACAGAAATGTAGTTAGCCTGACACAGGATTAGCTTTATCCTAAGATGGGTGATACAACAAAAATAAAGCTAAACATTAGAATTAGAGAATTTTTTGGTAAAACTTTCTAACACCATGACCATCACCCATAATTACAGACTACAGTGATTAAGGATATTTTAATGTATCATCACTGTCTCCAGGCTAACTGCTATGTTGTGTCACAGTCTCATCTTTAATTGCATTTTGCATGCAGGTCATGAGAAATAAGACTTCATTTTCTCAAACCTCAGATTACCCATCTTGTCCAGATGTCTCCCATGGAGCAAAAGAGGTGAACACAGCAGAGATCAAAAGGCAGGGAAACAGCTGTGTTCCTTCCTGCAGAGCCATTTTGTAGGATAAACAGGAATAAAAAACACAGAGGGAAAGACACTAGTATTACAGGTTTTTTGCATTAGACAACTTTTGCTCTCACCATCAACATCAACTTTTGCTCTCACCATCATGAACAGCAATGAAAACCATCTCCCATCTACAAGAGAAGCAACTAGTCACTTATATACTGCCATGACTGCATAGTCCTCATGCAGCATTTCACAGGATCACAGGATGATAGGGGTTGGAAGACACCTCCGGAGATCACAGTACTGCAGTCTCACAGTATATCAGAGGTTGGAAGGGACCTCAAGAGATCATCAGGTCCAACCCCCCTGCCAGAGCAGGATCACCTGGGATATTCCACACAGGAATGCATCCAGGTGGGTTTTGAAAGTCTCCAGAGAAGAGGACTCCACAAACCCCCTGGGCAGCCTGTTCCAGTGCTCTGTCACCCTCACTGTAAAGAAGTTTCTCCTCATGTTGAGCTGAAATCTTCTATGTTCTAGTTTGAACCCATTGTTCCTTGTCCTATCACTGTGTACCACTGAAAAGAGCCTGGCCCCCTCCTCCTGACACCCACCCCTCAGATATTTATAGACATTGATCAGATCCCCTCTCAGGCTTCTCTTCCCAAGACTAAACAGCCCCAGGGCTCTCAGTCTCTCTTCACAGGGGAGATGCTCAAGTCCCCTAATCAAGATCATCTAGTCCAACCCTCCTGCCAGAGCATGACCATAGAATCTAGTGCAGGTCTCACAGGAATTCATCCAGATGGGTCTTGAAAGTCTACAGAGAAGCTGGAGAAGCTTTGATACCATCAGCCTTATCTCCAAGGCCTGTTCATTTCGCACGTTGAAAGCATCAAACAGATTGCTGCAATTGGCAAGTGTAGCTAGGGAAACAAAAAACAAAAAAAAAAAAAAAAAAGGACAAAGCATTACATTACAGTGGCATTTAAAGTATCTAAGTACAAAATCTTCTATGAAAGGGCCTGGCAGGGGAAGTGCAAGGGGGTGGGCTGTTTGAAAAATAACAGCTGTGCAGCCAATATGTCAGTCTTGTCTGCAGCCTCTCCGAAACTTTAGCCGAAATATATTCAAAGTTTACTATGAAAAAAAGTCCTTCCCCTTTTTCTTTTCATTTAACATTTTTGGGCAAATCCTATTTTTTTCCTAGCATTTCTCAAGACTCCTTTTAATCCATCATCAGAACACTTCCTAGTAAGGTTTTGTGGACTCAGTTTTTAAGAGTGTTTGAAAACCCAACTAGGCACACCCAAAGCAAATTCAAAGGCACTGACTCAGTTCTAGAAGTTTCTTATAATCTGAAGAAAGCAGAAGTCAGAGGAGCCTGCACTATACACATGTTCCACAGAACTCATGTAGGAAAAAAGCAATCTCTCTTCCTCACCCTGGAGAATGAGATGATTTTTTCTAAGAGGTTCAGTGTCACTCAGTTTGCTATTCCAGTCTGTCTTACTGACTTTGATGATAGGAAGCTAAGTTAAAACAAGAGTTCTGGAAAATCCCAGCTCACTTCTCATTTAAACAGGAAGAATCTCTTGCCTATATATAAAATGAGGTTGATTGAAAACTAAGCAAGCCCTTTTTGTTGTTTTCTTTCTATTTTACAAGATTTAGGGGTTTTGGATGGTAGTGGTATCTGTCACAGCCTGACTCATTAGATATTTAACATAAGTCAAGTTATACCAGTACTCAGCTTTGGTACTTCTAATAAGCTCCCATTACAATGAAACAATTGCAAGACTTGAAAATAAATAATGATTCAGTCAATTAGAACTCATTTTAACAGGGATTCCTGGCAATACAATGATCAAAAGTAATCAGGATTTTCTGTCCTCCAGTAATTATTCTGATGTATTTTCTTGTAGCTGAGCCAAAACATTTCCTAGGTCAAGAAGACTAGATGAGATTTCCTGGGTCATCAGCTCCCTTTCTTTTGGAGTTAACCATTTAACAAAGCCCTGCTCACACATTTCTCAAAAAGCAGTCACAGGAGATGAAGTGGAAAATGTGAATGAAACAACCAGCTATGAAAAAGAATTCGAGGAGTCTTTGTAACCTTCCATATCACTGTGCTTGTCAGTAACAGCTAAAGGAAGGCTGTAATTAGAATATTTTGTCAATTATCCAGGCTTTGCATGGTGGGACATTTTTACTACCAATAACTTCACACTTTGCCCTGTCAGCTGAGGATTTATACATCTTGGGGTTTGTTTGTTTATAATTGTGGGTTTGTTTTCATCAGATGCAGACATGAGTATTTAATTCTGAGGACCTCTAATTTTATTGCTTGGGAAACAGTTGAATACTGATAAGATGTTAACCTCTACCAGATGTTAGCTTCAAGAGCCAGGTACTCAGGAAATATCAGATTATACTTATTACTTTATTCATAAATGGAAAGACTAAACTGTGGTTTACAATGTCTAAGGCAGCCTGTTCTATTTGCTGTTCTCCCTGTTTTCTATGGAATCAAATTAGACCATGAAAAATGCTCCAGACAATACAGGTCTGGTATCTCTTCCCAAAAACTATGCATTAGACTTTCAAGAGGTACAAAGGGCTAGGAAGGAAAATATTAAGACAACATATGAGTTGACTTATATGAGAAACATTTCCATATTAGGTGTTTTTTGAAAGCTTTATTTAAAAAAAAAAAAACAAAACAAAACCATGTTTCTGTACTAAAATGTAGAATAATACCATGACAAACTTGCAATACTTGGATGTTGATATTCTCTTTAATGTAATTTCATTATCTTCTACAGAAGGTAGAACAGAAATCAAGACCTAAAGCTTATACCTGGAGAGCCAGAATCAAGTGCCTTAGATTCTCTTTCTGGTTTTGTCTCTGATTTGCTGTTTTAAGGTAGACAAATAACTTCAGTTTATAGGTCTGCCTGAAACTATATATATATATAAATGCAATTGGAAAAAGTTTTGGAGCCTTGTTTCACATTAATCTCAAACCATTGTACTAGGGAGCTGATAAAATCATTGTACTTGGGGGTGGTGGTAATGGCTCAATAAAGGGATGTAACCCTTTTTATTTCTGTTGCACAGGAAAACAGATATTTCTTTTATATTCAGTTATAAAGAGAAAAGTTTGGTGAACCCATTTCAGCCCTTCTGAGGACTTCTAAGCTGTTCTCTTTGACTGCCTCCTAGCCATTATTCATTGCATGTGATTTATCATCTGAGCCAGCTGATGTCTGCTACTCAAACAGATGTCTGAGACATTCTAAGCAAGGAAAGAGAGAACGGTAAATAACAAATAGTGAACAACAGATAGGAGTGTTAGAGCATTACTGCCTTCATTCAAATCCACATTCAGATATTTATACAGCACTCAGCTATTCTCCAGAAGCAGTGCATCACATAAGCTTTCACTCTTGGCAAGCAAGGCATTTCACAAGCTCTGAATGCAACATGTTTCAAGGGATTCACACCAACATAGTCAACATTATGTATTAATATTTATCTCTCTTCAGGTGTTTGAAGAGTCTTGTATGAGAAGCTATAAACATACACAACAAAGTGAAACACTGTTTTTCCTCAATATCTAAATTTTTTCTTCAGGTAAAAAAAAAAAAAAAACAACCAATTGTATATCTACAAAGTCACTCAACAAGGTGCTTTCTGGGTATTGGAAAGCAATTTTTAACTTACACCTAAGACAAAATATGCATGCTTTATCAATCCCTGCATGATCTGTAAATTGAAGCATTGCAGTAACTCCCTGCCTTTGGGACAGGGAGTAGATAGAATATTATAAGCATACACTACAAAATCCATTCCCAGAATACAGATCCATGAAAGTGTGCCTCTCTATCCATTTTATTCAATTCTAACAGGGATTTTCTTCAAATTTAACAGGGGTCTTATAGATACCTGTAGGAGTTTTAAGCCTAGCCTAAGCCAAGAACCATGCCACTGCTCACACAACTGCTCCCCACTCACCCCCTCCTTCTGGCAAGGTGGGAAGGAAGAATTATAAGCAAAATGCAAAACCCAGTGGGTTGAGATAAGAAGAGTTTAACAGAGCAGTACAGAGAATACACGCACCTCAAGAACAAGACTAAAGAAGTAATATATAAAACAAGTAATATAAAATGCAACACATGCCCCAATGGCCACAAGCCACAAAACCTGCTGTGCCAGAGAAGCCCTGCCCAAGCCAGATCCCATTTTATATGGAGGGGCATGATGCTCATAGTATCAAATACCCCACTGGCTGGTTCAAATGACTATCCTGGGTGTAGACTCACCCAACTTCTTGTGAAGAAAATTAACCTCTCCTAGCCAAATCCAGGACAATACTGTACTAGTCCTCTAAGCCAAAGACAAGAAACATTGCCAGAAAAAATGCCTAGATTCTAATTTTATACTCCTCTCCTTTCCCTGTCCTACTAATGATTATTTCATGAATTTGTTTTGTAACAGGGAAGATAAACCAAACAAACAAGTTAATAATCTACTGTTTTTATCTGAATTACTTCTCCAAAGTTAGGGATACCTAGATGAGAGAACACTAGGCACTCAAGACAAGCCAGTACCAAATCAGAACTTGAAGCTGGTTTTTGTTCATTTGTCCCACCTAATGTGGGAATCTTTTCTGGTTTCAACCTGAGCTCATTCCAAGTCTAAGCATCTTTCCTCCAGTGACATACAAGTCTAAGCACTAACAACATAAGTTAAGCTTTTATTAGGATTTACAAACTCAGCAACTAGTTGGACAAGTTTCCATGAGCTTCCCTCACCTTCTCAAATAACTCTGTAAGTCCAGCTGTACAACATCTACAAATGTGTATCTGATTCTGTTGTGTGTCATTCTAAGTCAAGCTGATAGAAAATGTTTTGACCGAGCAGTTTTGCAGCCACACCGAACCTGCTGGGAGGAGCAAATTCCTGTCTCAACAGATCAGTGAAGTCGAAATGTGTCATTCCTGTGCTGGTTTAGGTTCCTGTAATACAGGTTATAACATACACTTTACAACTTGTTATTTGTTTGTAACATTTCTTTTTGCCACTTACTTATGTGTTTTGAGAGGTTCCTACTTTCCATTTTAAGTGGAAGAAAGAAGAAAGCCATTTCTCTGATCTCTGCAGGGACCAATGAAGTATGCATCAGAAGCCATAAAACATGGCAGAAGTGCAAGGAACCTTTCTCTAGGACCTCTTCTCCACCTCCTGCAACTGGTGGTTATACATTGTCAGGCTTCCAGGTGGAGAAAAAGCACTTTATCACTTGGAGAAAAAGAACTTTCATCACGTAAACGCTTTTGAAAATCTCATCTCTTATGACTGAGGGTTTGAAAGTATCTCAAGAATAAAACTAAATGACCTCAGGGCCTTCAATTAGTCCCCAAATAATTCATAAATTCCCATTGAAATTTATGTACTTTCTTGAACTGACATCTTTATGTAATAATGGGGGAAATGGCTAGTAATCCTAAGATTTTTAGAAGGTGCCTTCTGTGAAGCAGCTTATTTTGCACAGTTACACCATTTCATGAAGATAATTCAATAGCACTGAAGCCAGGCAAATTAAGTCATCTATTTTGTTGTTATAAACTGATCATGCAGTAGATTTTGATAAATCATTCCTATTACTATAGCATGGAATTACTGAATACTGAAAATGTTTCAGTTGCTAAAGAACACTGCCAAATATATCTTCTATATTAATGCTGGTGTGAATTTTATACTGACTTTGACCCCAGAATATTAATTTTTTTATCTTCCTGCAAGCTGCCTATTCAGAATGATTTATTGCTAAAGCTAGACATTTGCATGTAAGTTTATGACAGTATGCATGATATCTTTTCTGCAATTGATCAAAAATATCATAAGAATTTAAGATACAAATTTAACATGGCTAACAATTCACAGCTACTCAAACACAAATTAAGAAATTAAGGGCCATTATAAGAAGAGAAAAAATGCTGAATATTTGTGTCTTTCTATACTGGTGACAACTATGAAACACAGTTTAATATGCTGCAAAAGGATTCCAGTGATAATGAGCTTCCATTCATGAATGCCATTATTTCCATTGGAAAATTAAATTTCCAAAGAGCTCAATTACCTCAAAGTAAAAAAAAAACTACAGCAGAAGAAAGCTGGGGGAGGTGGGAAACCCTGTAATACTGTGGACTGATTGGTCAATAATGCTCTAAAAACAACCTTGAACATCAGGTATGGGTTTTAAGGCATCAAGGCAATTAAGAAGGAAATAAAGAAGATGAATGAAGGTTGAAAGTCATCCCACTGCTACTGAAAATCTTCTGTATTCTTCTGAGGGCATTGTGAAGGTAAATGACACATGAGAAAGATTTTCTAAGACACAGAAGGACAAATATGTGCCTAACTCTCATTAAAAGTTTTTGACTGTTTCAAATAAATCCACTGGAAACAAATATAGAGTCTTAATTTATGGTGAAATCAGAAACAAATTGTTTTCCTCATAGTGCTATGAATTGCAGTGCTAAACCAAGGAGGAGAACAATTTAGGTAACCCTATCACTCAGACAGCAGAAAAAAAAATCAGGTTTTTGCATTGAACAAGTGAGTGATGGTAATGAGAAAGGTATCAAAATGACAGCAGAGAGACATTCATTGAGATAAACCTACCTATAAAGAAGGCATCCACAGCATCATGATGATGACTTTTCCACAAGTTCATGACATACTACTATTTGACATCCTTCATGAAGAAATTCCCTAGAGCAGCACTGAGCACTTAGCATCACTGAGTACTTTGTCTTAATCCAACAAAGCACAGAAAATACACAGAACAATAATATAAAGCATATTCTTAAGGATGAGAAGGTACTGTTTGCTTTGCTGGACAGTGGACAACTGTGCCTGTGCAGATTCTGCTTCAGATGAACTTCAAATATTAATATAATTTCTATCTATCTTTTCTGCCTGACAGAAAAGTGCCTGGAATACATAAAGACATAACCAAAGCATCACAAGCATGCCCAAGAATTCTTCATTCAAGCTCAAAATATTGCTGTGCTCTAGTGTATCTAAGTGGCAACAACAGGATTTAAAATAAGTGATCCTGATCCCTTCCTCCTCCCACAACAAATCCTGGGAAAGATTGCACTCCTGGAAGCGTAAAGAGTTGAAGGCATGTTTAAGAAATTTGAAACCCTTTTGAGCTCTTTAGAATGCAAAATTATGTTGCATTTTCAGACAAATATCTTGTTCACAGGAAGATGTTCTGATTGTAAACAGAAAGACATAAGCCAGTGTGGCCTAGCTTGGTCAGGAAAAAAAAATAAATAAAAAAGAGGGGGAATAAAAGGTTCTAAATTTGAAATGTCTTTGTATTTCACTGCTTCACTTCAGAGATGCAGTAAAAGCTGTTTGCAGCTAACTGATCATTCTAAGGTGATTTAATATACTCAGATGAAAGTAGCCATATAAAAGGTAACAATAGATTGGCATTTCTTATTTCCTGGCATACACACAACTTGTTTTCATCTATGTGGCAGCAAACTGAAGAAATCTCATCACAGTTTATAGGTGGGGGGAAAAGGAATCATTTCCTAAGTGCCATGTATACAGGTAAGATTGTGCTCAGCTAAAAGGATTGCAGCAGTTTCAACAGAGTGTAGAAGTGTTTGAACAGCAGTGCATAACTCTTCATAGAAAAATTCTGCATTTGTATTTACTCTGTGCATCAGGGAAGGCTCAAGTCTCCTTTCCAAGGTGCCCATTTTAGGATGATGGACAAAACCTCCAGGTAGATGCTCTAAACCTGAAGGATTAGTCATTCTGGGCATGAGAGGATAAGGAACAGAAAAAAAATGGGGAGGTGCAGTACCTGTAGCCAGTTCTGAGGGCCCCAGCTTGCTGTCCTCCTCCTCTTGTGTGTGTGCAGGACAGAGGATGGGGTAGTACCACTCTTTGAGGCAGTCACCTTCACAGAGGTAACCATCACACCTCACGGTCTACCTGGACCTCAACCGCTGGCACTTTTGCTGTCAGCTTGAGTCCAGCACAGCTCCTCACAGCTTGTCCTGAGTGGCTGACTGTTAAACTAGTGCTTAAAGCCTGCTTACTGCATCTTCTTGTACTTAACCAACCTTCAACAAGCTTGAAACTCTTCTGCACTGTCCTACTGCCCCTGAAGTCAATGCTAACGTTCCTGATGCCTTAACAGTGCAGCATTAGGTGGTGGAGGATAAGAAAGGACATTCTTACTCCTGTGACACTGGGTGGATGTTTTTTGATTCAGACGAGGTTGGACAAAACTAACATTCTTACAATTTTTGTTCCCCTCTGTAAGAGGAGGACTGAGCTAAAACACAGGAGATTCATCAACAATCCACTAACCCCTCTGCTGTAAACCCTAAAATATCAGACTACATGAATTGATTTTCTTTCATTCTCTGCTCCAGGCATAACTGTTAATGAAGTTGCCAGGTCTGTTGAGAATCTAAAGATTTATTTGTTATACTGAACATAATGTCAAGACAGAGAGTTATTGGTTGCTTTACTCTGACAGTTTTATTCATGAAGCAGAATACTGGAACTTACAGAAGCTTAGCTCACTCAATACATCATTCCTGAAACTTAGTTAAAAGCTTAATACAAACTTAGTTTAAAGGAGAACAATTGCCTTTAACATGCAAATATTGTATAAATAAATTGTCCTCAAACATCTAAATTAATTATTCTGTCATATATTCACTCTAAGGAAAGTTGTGGGCTGACTTCCTTATGTTAGCCCTTAATCAATACAAGCCACAGCAGTCAATATTAGAAACGTCCTTTTAAATGTCCTACTCTGTTCAGTTTCTGTCCCTATACCTTATCCAATTCATATTTGAGTTCAGCTGCACCAAGGCAAATATGGGACTCAAACTTTAATCTGGAATGTCAGATTTGAGATAACTTACCAGTTTGCTACCCCTGACAATAAACAAAACCCTTCTGTTGTTATTTGTACAGTAACAGTACTAGGATTTATTTGGCCAAGGGGGAAAAAAAAAAAACCTGTGCGAGCTGCTGTCTGTCCAGATTTAACAGTAGCTCAATGCTAATGAATCACAGAATCATAGAATCAGTCAGGGTTGGAAGGGACCACAAGGATCAGCCAGTTCCAACCCCCCTGCCATGGGCAGGGACACCTCACACTAGATCAGGCTGGCCAGAGCCTCATCCAGCCTGGCCTTAAACACCTCCAGGGATGGGACCTCAACCACCTCCCTGGACAACCCATTCCAGGCTCTCACCACTCTCATGGGGAAAACTTCTTACTCCCAGCCTGAATCTCCCCACTTCCAGCTTTGTTCCATTCCCCCTAGTCCTATCACTACCTAATATCCTAAAAAGTCCCTCCACAGTTTTCTTGTAGCCCCCTTCAGATATTGAAAGGCCACAAGAAGGTCACCTCAGAGCCTTCTCTTCTCCAGACTGAACAGCCCCAACTCTCTCAGTCTGTCCTCATAGGAGAGGTGCTCCAGCCCCCTGATCATCCTGGTGGCCCTTCTCAGACTGGTTTTCTCATGGCTTCCCAACCCTGACAAGCAGGACTGCACACCCCAGCAACTGCCATTCCTGGCTGTGAGCTACCACAAGGGAAGGATTCATCATCACAGTTTGAGAGAGCAAATTAAAGACGAACTGCTTACTGAGAGCTGTTAGCCACAAACGCACACGCATACCTTCAACCCTGTTATTCATAACCATTCAGTCATCTCACAAGTTACTTCTAATTTATTTCTAGGAAAGTAAAAACGTATGATTATTTTCAATTAATTTTTTTAAAACAAACAAACCCTCACAAAACTTCAAATTTAAACAATAAGAAATCAGCTATAGGCCACAAGAGAGAGTTTAGAAGAACGATGCTCGACTCCAAAATGAGCAGGAGGAAAATTGCTGAGACAGATGAAAGACTTCCTGGAAACTGAAAGCTAATGCAGGCTGATTCCAAAGCAAGAGCAGAACAATTTAAAATTTTGAGGAAACACAGATGAAAGTCCTGAAGTAAATTTAAAATTCTGTTTCTAAGTGGCTGGATTTTTTTTTTTCTTGTAAGAACTTGTATAGAAAGTGAATTTTTCAGTTCTGCAGAGGTTATGAAGAAAAGTCAGAAACTGGAATGAGTCTAGAAAGTAAGAAAAAAGCCTTAAACTGTTAAATCCTGCTTTGGTGACACTGACTCCAAAAACCTAAAAAAAGCAAATTTGTTTTTATTATTTCAGTGCACAACATTTTGGTAGGAATTAAGCAAGAGAAAAAAAAAATGATTTCCTGAATCTTTTAATAAAATGTTTTTAAAATAAATACTTTTAATTTGCCAACCAAAAAAATTAACAACCTGAGTGTCAGAAATATTTGAGATTTATTGGACCTAAACTCCTTGAACTGAAGCAAGTATGCTTACATTTTCCAGCAGAAAAAAGACTTTTCTGGAGTGAGCCCATGGTGCTACAAATCAAATCCAGGCTCTGCAGCTACCTGACCAGAACAGACTTTGTTCTCTTTCTCTCACAGGTAACTGTTGACACTACTAGATACCAAACAAGCTCTGTCTTAAAACTAGTTTAATTTCTTCTTTTCATCTTCAGCCCCCTGCGACAGTCAAGTACTTCTCCTTGAAAGTATTTGTCTGTGAATCCTGAAACACAACAATTAGACCTGAACTAACAAAACACTTGAGTTTAATAATATGCATTTTCCAGAATATAAATGTGTGAAAGTCAACATTTATGAACCCACACAGAGATGATACATGGCAGTGCTGTGAGGCAGGAAGGCTTTTATGAGTTTGGGATTGCTGCATTACTCAAGGAAGGAGAAGTAAATTCCTATAAAATCCTTTACACCCTTCCACATCACTGTGTGTTCTGTACAATTTCTTTTGCAGAAAATAACATTTTACAGTGTTTTTAAAAGCTCTCTTATTTTTTGCCTTGCTCTTGTAGAGCCCAAAACTTTAGCTATAACAAGCCAAATATTGAGGGAAAAGGATATGATAAAGAATAAATTTAGGGCATAGAATGAGAAGACATTGAATAAACCATTGTGCTGCTCTCACTTACTTGTGTGTAAGTGCTACTTATTCAAACATTTGCTTAAAATAAAAGAGGACTTGATCTAACTGTAAGATATTCCTTCCAAACATCTAGCCCTACCTGATCTTGCACTAGAATTGCTTCAGTAAGAATGTGGTGCTCTTCCAGCTCCCTATAAATGCAATTTTCTTAGTGCTCTCTCATTACTCTTCTGTTGTAAGCGTCACTGAAGTTCAGTGATATTCTCCCAGTCCCAAACTATCAGGGCATATTCATGCTGTCACTGTTTTGTGAACAATGTTTAAAGCCCCTATCCAAATTCCTTTGCTTCCTATGCTTCACTTGCAAAAGAGAGTCATTTAAAGACCATAATATTCCACTCCTTTCCTAGGAAAGCACCTCTGTAAAGCAAAAACCAACAAATGAAGAACAATTCAAGTCCAGCCAACCTGAGTGCTTTTGGTTTTCCTTCCTCCGTTCCCTTGTTCAGTTACAAACCTGAATACTGCAACTAACCTTGGCCAGAGACAAAGTATAGCACACAGTTATCACATGGTTCTACACACTGTCCCAGAGATGTCACCTACAAACATGTGAGACACCTCACTTTCTTCACCCAGCAGTGTTTAATGGCTAGATTTGTCACTTGATAGGTGAAGTCAAGACTACAATATAAAGCATTTTTTTTTTCTGCTGGGTGATGACACAAGTTCCTGGAGGGCCACTTTGCACATGTAAGTAAAACAAGAACTTGACTGCAAGAATTCAAAGAACACCTCATATGTATCTCCTGTGCAGGTGACCACTTTCATTAGACAATATAAGATAAGCAGGAGGTCAATAGAACACAGCAGAATTCCACCAACCAGGGAGAAAACATGTGGTTTTGTTCAAGGTCATGGACCCAGCCTGAGCTGCAGTTAAATTAAAGCTACCCTTTTGAGATGCTTAAATTATCTGTGCCATGTGGATTGGGACCATTGACAGCTGATGAGAAAATTACTTCTTTGCTACCTCAGGGGAATTCCCATACCTATTAGGCCTCAGTGGAAAAGAGATAAGTTTGCTTTAAGCTCCTTCTGGGCTGTATGCCAGAGTTTGGCAGAGTGCATAAAAGAAACAAAGCTCCCAGGCCAGCAGTCACTTAGGCTTGGATTTGGTGTTTGACAAGGAATGCCTAAATGAGGCAAAGGAGGGGGGAAAAAATGTGCCTTGCTTTGAATAGATGAATCAGAGAGTACACTGTCTTTCCAAAGAATTAATTTTAAGAGACAAATATCTCCTTATTCCCATACAAGAATTGGTGAGTCAGAGGATGGGATGGGGTATGCAAGTAAAGCTGAGTCAATAGAGAACCCAAGGTCATCGATTTAGCAGCCACAGGTTACAAAATATTCTGTATGATTATTAGAACCTGATGTGTAATTTCTCAAATGTGCATGACAGATTCATCATAAATAATAAACCAATGCATAAATGTAGCTTATATCTTGAGGGATAATGCCACATTCTTTTCACTTACAAGTCATCAGCTGTCGTTTTAATTTCCAGCATTAAGGTCTTCAAAATCCCTCAACACTGGCAGTGTAATTCTATATAAATACTGCTTCACTCCTGGAGCTAGTTGACTTTTCCAAGCATCAGCTGAGTGTAACAGAGTGAAATAGCTTTTCTTAAGTGTCATGCAAGAAGCAGGGAAAGTGTAATTTTCTTCTAACACTGTATGAGAATACAAGAACAGTATAGCTCCTGAGCTGTTCTGGCTCTCTCCACTTTACAGCAGAGCTTTCTTTAAGAACTCCTGCAATAGAAACCTGCACTCTACTAACTGGCACAGACCACATTGCAACTAGAAAATCCTGCAGCTAACATTTTTTTAAACACTGGTGCATGGGAATGCCAACCAAGCATTCATACTGTCTTTGAACATTCTGAGTATAGGGTAGAGCTGCCTAGACAGAACAGAGGATCTGCTGAAGTCTTACTAGAATTTCCTGATTGCCAATAATTTTGTCTTGACAGGAACAGATTGGCTCTAGGAAAAAGGATTCACAATGTATTTCTGAAGTCCCTCACATGATCTTGTCTGTTGCTCCTTTTAACACGTCCTACTGGCTAAGAAGGCTTTCCATGGTGCCTTACCTACTTTGGTTCACAGTTCTTAATTCTGCTTGCACAGAGATCTAGAGTCTCTGAACTCTGCCTTTATCTCCAATAGGGTGCTAAATATTGACTCTTGAAAAGTAAAAAATCCTTTATGAATCTACTTTATGTACTCCTGGCAGAATTTGGATTAAGCCCACCACAGGACTGGGATGGTCATAAAAAGGACACAAATATTATCTTCCTAAGCTATCAGTGAAACTCTTAACAACAGAGCTCAACTTAAATATGGGCTTTTTTTGAATGGTGTCAGTCAGAT
Organism: Indicator indicator; assembly: GCF_027791375.1. NCBI lineage: Eukaryota > Metazoa > Chordata > Aves > Piciformes > Indicatoridae > Indicator > Indicator indicator. The sequence goes on along the minus strand of NC_072026.1, from coordinate 7,297,086 downwards.
AGTTCTGCCAAGACATCTCAAGCTACCCAGCTAAAGCTTACTACAGTATTTGAGTACTAATAATAATTGTCATCATCATCAAAATCAACATTTTTATCATCATTATAATCAATATATTTATAGGCTTGTTTTGTTTTTTTTTTCATCTAGGCTGAACTAGATAACATTTTCAGAGTTTGTTGTTAAGCCTGGGTTCACTCAGGCTCTGCAAATACACTGCCTTTTCAGCTAAGGGTTTGTATGAGGTTTTTTTTTTTTTTTTTTTTTGCCTTAAATTTCTCATTGGTTAAAAAAGCCACAAGAAGAAAGAGGTGGAAAAACACCACAGAAGTGGAGCAAGCTCTTGGCTCACAGGGTCTCAGCTATTATCTGACTGTGGATTTTAAAATGACAAACAACAACACACCAGTGAAAATAACATGTCATTTCTCCTCTCACCCACCTCTGGGTAAGTGGAACTGCCACTGGAGAAAAAAAAAAATCAAGGTAATTTGTTTTCACTTGACAGCAGGATCTAAAAGTACATCAGAGTTACTGTCATCAGCAGTATCTTGGATTCCCCCACAGTGATGTTTCTGCTTGATCGAAGGAGGCACTTGCAGAACTATGAATAGAGACAGTGAAGCTCAGAAAGCAAATGAGTGCTTTTCTTACCTTCAGAAAGCACCATCAGGTATTTCATATTTGATTTTAAACTGAAGAAAGGGATAAAGGCTGAAGAAATGAAATTAATTTCCAGACATTGCAGCTGACATTCATCAAAAAATAAGTAACGTTACATTTTTTTCCCCCCATTGGCCAACAATAAACTTGCATGGGCAGCATTGTCTTGTAAAACACTTTTGTTTGTGTAAACCACTTTTGTTTGTGTAAAACACAATGATAATTGTAATTGTATAACCAATAAGCCCCCAGATCAAAAATGTGCTTCATCTTCCTGATTCGAGGGAGTTAATTTCCAACTCTTAGACTTCTCTCCTCAGATGTTATGGTTGCAGGCAGTACAAAAGGAGAAGAGGTACTAAATAGTTCAGTTCTGCTATAGCAGTCCACTGCTGTGTCTATATAATCATCAATCATCCTAATATTCATCTCAAACTTCATAAGTACGAAGCAGGATCAAGATGAAAATGAGTCAAATTTAATTGAAACCCAGATCTCTACAGCTGAACATGAAGCAAATAAAAGTCCTTAATGTTATTGGTTTCTAGTTTCATGCTCTGTCATATTCCAAAAATCTACAATCTCTGTGCTCATAAAGAGTTGTTACAAAGTGCAAATTCCCACAGAGTGCTAGGCACTTTTCCATCCTAGGTGAGCTACTCTGTTTATTGGTATGTCTTTTACCTCCCACTCCCTCTGTGTTGCAGCCTTCCTCTGGCTTCACCGAGGTGCTGCAAGACATAACCACAGGATAGTACAAGTGATACAGCCTCTCATCTGGTCTCTGATCCAACCTCCTATTCAAGCAAGGTGAGCTACAAGGTCAGATCACATTATCCAGATCTTTATCCAACCTGAGCATGAAAATCTCAGAGAATGGAGATTTGCACAACCTATTTCAGCAATTCATTCTCTGTCCTTACTGTGACAGAGTTTCTCATATCCAGTCAGTAACTCATGTAGCCACTAGCATAATTCCCACTGCACCTTATCATCTTTTAAACTTTTTGAATCAGACTCTAGTTCTTCATGACTGGTCATACACCAGACTCCTGTAAGCTCCCTTTAGGGAGCTTTATTAATTCCTTTAGGAATTGATAAAAAGTCCACATTCATTTTTTTTTTCCACTACATAACGTTAATTATCTGAGTTATGAATTAGATGTTCTTACCTACAAGATCTTGTTCATTTTCCCACCCAATTTTTTTTCATGGTTAAAGAGAGAGGCAAATTTTATCAATATTATTCTGATTTGACACTCTACCGTTAGTTTATTAATCTCTGCATAAAGTGTTTAGAAAATTGGGTTTTCTGCCCATGAGAACCCACATACTGTGCAGCATTTCCTTTCAGTGTTCTTCCTAGAATCTACCTAGGTTTCCAAATAGTACTATGTTGTTTGCAGAGTGTAATTTTGAATATTTTTTTAGGGTACACTAAAACCCAAATTGTCTCCACACTATGGCAATGTACATATCTGAACCAACCTGTCAGAAAGTCCAGTGTAAAGTCCCTGTATCCCTGCCTTTCAGGCCAAGCTGCAAGTGCATGAGGGTAGTTTAAATTGTATCAGCTTCCATCTCCTTTGGCATTACTTATATGAGGAGCCACAGAAGAAAAGGTATAAAGAACAATCTTTTCCTCTCATGATGACCTGGAATTTCTCCACTTTTAAAAAATCCTTAGTTGGAACTGGTAAATGTGGAAAAATCCACCCACAAGACCTGCAAGAGTGGCTAGACATGAAAATTCTGACCTGATGTCAGGCATTACTTCAGTTGCTTATTAAATACGTAAGATTGATGAAACACAAGAAAAAATAATCTCTGCAGACAGCCTGCAGAACACATTAAATGTGAATATCCATTTGCTTTGTTCATATTTCTTTTTGTTTGCATTTCCCAAATACTCCAGTGAAAAAGCTTTCCTATCACAAGCCTTTGCAAAGATTTAAGAGGGCATGCTCAAAATGTAAATGAGGAATGCTACACTCAAATATGTGGTTCACATTGCTTTTATATATAAGTCATTTGAAGAGAGGACAGGAAAGTTGCTACATGCCTTCTTTAAATGAATGTTCTTAACTGAGCATTTGTGAATGACTGAGAATTACTGACTTTGAAAGATACAGTGGAGTCTACAAATAATTGAGTAATATATAAACCAGAGAACAGTGGATTGAAGAGAAATACACAAATGGATACAGTTCAAAATGAAAACACAACACTATGTTTTTGAGTGAGACAGCTAATGCCTTGCTTCCTTCATTTTGCATGATGTTTAACAGTTACCAATAGACAAACTTCCTAGGCTGGCCACCCTTGGCCCCACACCACCTTTCTTACAAAGAGGTGTGTCCTGGAGGATGTGCATGTAAGAACCTCAGGTTTCCTTCTCCACTGGGATACTAAAAAGGACAAAGGACTTATATTTGTGGGCAGTGGTCATTTGCTGACTCTCAGCATGATTGCTTCTTGCCAAAAGCTAGAAATAAATCACAGTCAGGCATACCGTGTTTGAAGCCTGCCCATAATCCCCAATTAATTAACCTGAAGTGAAATAGTCCACAGAGTCTTTTGTCAGTCTAACTTGCATGAGAAATTCTCCCAGAGCCTCCAAAACTTGCAAACAAAGCAAAATACCAATATCATTTCTTAAGCACAAGTTCAAGAAAGTAAAACTGTTTCATGACTATAAAAGAAATGATTACTGTTTGCCATAAGAGAATTCCCTACAGAGAGGGTATGCAGAGAGACATCAAGACCCACAAAGCTTTGACAAGCAAAAATCTGACTTCTTTATCCTTAAATCCTGTGCTCAAATACAACAAGGAAGGGGACTGCCATTAAAACCATCTCCAGGAAAAAGCTACAGCAAAGGAAGAGCAAGAGTGGTTTCTGAAAATGTCCACTCTTTCAGAAGGGAGCCACCATGCTCTTGTGCAGCTTCCCAGCACCAGGGAGCAGGTAGTAGAAAGAGTCCAGGGGAAGGGCAAAGTAGGAGAGTGCTCAGAGAGACCAAAAGAGAGTTCTGATTAAACATCCTTGAATTATAAGCTAAATTGGAAATCAACTGCATCTGAAAAATTAAGTTTTTATAGTGAACCTGCAGGAAATGGGGTGTGTGTATACATGCACAAGTAAATAAAGCTTCCTGCTTGATTCATTGCTAGTATATGCAGAATGCTTTCCTCACTATCAATACGTAGTCTCAGACAGTCATGAACTGTGACTCATATCTAATTATTATTTATTTAGTTAGTTATTTATTTTTCCCCTTGAGCACTAGTACTGGATTTTTCATGTTACTCTCTGTGCTCCTAAAGGTCCAAATTTTGAAATATTTTAATCAGGAAACACATCTGCTGTAATTGGTTAGAGCCAACCATTTACAACTAAGAGACTGTTTTGACCCCAGAAGAGTGATTGAGAGAGAAAAATGAATTGCAACTGTAGTATAGCCTGAATTTAAAATCCAAGAAAAGGAGAATGTTTTCTTTTGGGGGAAATCTCATTTCACTAGTGACTTAAAGCTTAATAGGATCTGGAACCTTGGCTTGCCCCACAGAAAGGAATGTGTCCAATGGAGCAGAGTTGTGTTTAGTGAACATGGGGCCCCTCTGAGTAGAAACCTAAGAGCCTGCATTTATTTCCTACAACAAGAGACTGCAGTATTCCCTCATGTTAAAGTGAATTCTGTTTGATACTGTTTATCTGGCTAAGACACATTGGCATGGAACATTTTTCAGTATAAGAAGATTTAGACTCCTATTTGTGACCACTGTCAGAGAGGATTCCTGGATCGTTAGGCTGAGGGCAGGCAAGGAAAGCAGGCAGCCTGTGAGAATTGCCTACCATTAATAATGTGGTATGTTTTCAGGTGTTGTCACTGAATGTCACTTTGACATATTCCCTGAAGAAGCCTCACTATTTAACTGACACAAGCTCAGGTAAGATGCTTAATAATGTGCTCAGGAGTCTTAAGGCTTTTCCACTCAACTTCCTAGTTCTGCATCTGCTTCCGCAGAGAAAAGTCTTTTGATAGACCTCAAAAGTCACATATAAAATGGATTACATCTTTCATATTTTTAACCTAAGTTCTTCCTTGCCTGCTATGGCAGGCTCAACTATCCCCACCCACTACTACTTCTATTTCAGGGAGCTATTTTATGACTAACTCCTCTTAAAGAGTGTGTTGTAATGCAGATCACATGGTAAGCAATTTAGACATAAGGATCACAAGACTTGGCAAGCAGAGAATGGAGCCCTAAACATTTCTGTGCTTAAATTCAGTATAGACTGCAGAGATGAAAGGCAGAAGATGACTATCATTCCCCCTTCTCCTTGTGTCCTCCTTCTTCCTCAATCCACTTGCACCTGTTTCTGTTCTATGAAATCACACATAACAATCTTCATCCATTCTGTGAAGTTTTGCTTTGGATAGAAAGAGAGGTGATAATTCATAATCCTATTCCACCTTGGAAGTCTGCATACCCTGAATATCCATTCACACAAACTCTATGTCCTTCAATGCTGTGAGTCCTATTTCTATTTTTGGATTTGGGTAAGCAGTATTGAAAAGCCAAAATTTCTCCTGTCCCACCTTTTGACACTACTTATAGACACTCAGATGTCCTGTGAGAACAGAGTATGCCAAAATACTGCAAAGACTGTCTGAATTTTGACACCATCTCAAAAAGAAATGGTTCTATACTTCCCATGTTATTTTAATGACTAAAAGAAGTTTGGGTTACCAGGTCCTTCAGAATACAGAAGATTTGTCAGGCAGTTGTCCGACAACTCTAATTTTGTAATCATCAAATGAAGAAGCAGTGGAACAGTCATGAAGTCTGACTGACTTCTTGGACCAAGACACTCATCTGTAGGGAAGTTAAAGATGAAGCCTGCAGTAAGGCCTGAATTTCTTTTTATGAGTTTAAAATTAAATGTCCACTGATATGACCAAGGCATCATTCACTTCAAACACAAACCACTAATACCATAACAGTTTGTACATACCAGATCAAATCCCAACAGAAGTCTTCTGTGGAAATATGGGTACTAATGAAAATTCCCAGAAATGAAGCTCACTCAGCATTTTCTGAGTTCATACCAGGTCTTGAGAACACTCTGAAAGTTAAGTACTTTAATCACAGGCAACACTGCAGTTCTTTAATTAGCCAGTCTTCATGGAATGTGCTGCTCTGCAAAAGGACACATCCTAGAATGGCTCATAATACAAAAGGGAAGTTAACAGATGCAGTTAATAGCACAAATTAACTTGATGGTAATGAGGAAGCCTTTCTGTCAGTGATATCACAAATTAAATTATCTGCCACCTCACTGCTGATGGGCAATAAGAAAGCTACACAACTGCTTACAAATAAAACAGCACAAGATCAGCTTAAAGATGTCTGTCTTGGAATCTCAGCATTCCCTCCCTTAACACTGACATCATTTGTTCATAGGTAAACTGGATCTTGGGCATTATCTTAATTAAGCTTTTAAAATTTAATTTCCTTTTTCAGAGGAGAGCATCTTGGGCACTACACAGAGTGTTTTCATTAACAATGAGGCGGCTTCAGCAGAGTACTTCAAAACAACAACAAAAAGAGCTCTGTCAGCTGATGGCCCTGTGAGGGGGGAGGGGGAGCACTGTGTCTCTCACCAGTCATCCTAAAATACAATAGATTTATCAAAGGAAGTCAGTGACTGAGAGATTAAGCTGCAAACTACATTTTAAGGCCACATGGGTTATTTGAATTCAACTTGGAGTTTGCAGGCAAATGTTAAAGTCTGCAAATACTTGTTTCAAGGATTTTTTTTTTCTTTTTTTTTTTGCATTTTAAGATTTAACTGAAATTAGACCTTGTTGCTTTTTGACTTGTAATAAAAAATAAAGAGGCTAGCAGATTATTTTCCTGGAGTTAGTTAAAACAGAACAGGGTTACCAGCTGTTGCGGGTCATTCAATGAGATACCAAGACCATGCTTGGCAGTTCAGTAATCATATTAACTGTAGATGTAATACCCTTGACTCTTGCTAGCACTGCAGATTCAAAAAGGTCTGAGGCAATGAATGATCCAAACAGGTAAAGTATGATGAATTTTTGAAAAACTTCCATAAAGTGCAATGAATCTTTGGTGCCAACCATAATTGTAAAATACATAAATATTTGTCTCTTTTATTTATTTTTTTCACCCTTGTGATTTTGGACCTTTCACTTAAATCCAGAAGGTATAATCTCTCATGATTCATGACTGGGAGGTAAAGATGAAACAGCAGCTAATGAGAATAAAATTTCACAGCTCACACAATATCACACTGATGTCCTTTGGACAATTGCAGTTAAGTTTGTGTCTGTCAGTGCTGGTGTTTTACTTTATGCATTTAACATATTATATAGTTTCTAATTTAATTTAATTATATAATTTAACATATTATATATTTTACAGTTAACATCCCTCTGTAATCAAGTATGCAAGTGTCAAATAGCTAGTGCAGAAATCTTGTGATCTATATAAGTATATAATATTATATATATAATATAAAAACACTGCTGCTGGCCAGCCAATCCTCTATTAATGTAAGTGATGTTAGAACAGAGATACAAAAAAAACCCCTACAGGTCTGAGCAGTTTCAGTGATGGAATGAATTAAAATATTGCATTTGCTGGGAAAGTTATCTTAATATTTATGAATATCATACATAGAAAATAAGACAAAAAAGAGAAGGACTCATCTATCCAAAGCATGTGGGATTTGCCAAGTATCCCCAGTATCACTTGTAGAAACAAAAGAAGATGAAAGTCATTTTAAATTCAGTAACAAGTAGTTGGTGCCTTTGGGCATGTACAGGAATATTTACAGTATAACACACAAGAAAACACCCGAGAATGAACACAGAACATGGCTAAATCACAACATGGTTTGCTGCAAGTAATTTTCCCTAGATTTATAACTATTAAAGGTGAAAACAATTCTAAACTATTTATTCGTGCTCTTAAACAAAAGAGATTTCCTTATTCTGTAACCCATTTCAACCACATCAAACTCCTTTCCCTGTTGCAACTACAGAATGTTTTCAGACATATTCCTAGATGTGATATAGACAACTGAATCAGAAGTACTAAAGCTATTTGACTTCTATGAAGTTTTGATTAGAAACTTGTCAATGCTGACATCTGATTGTTAGGATGAATAAAACGTATGTTTTTTCACTACCTTGTAGAAAATGGCCTTCACAGACTGCTTTATACTATCTGCAACATCTGACTGGGAAAATTACTAACCCAGTCATTTGAGAAATAGCTTAACAACCCAAGCATCACTTGAAATAAAGAACAGGATGGGAAAAAAAAGGGCTTAAAAGTGAACCTGAGAACACTTCTTCATAAGTACTCTTTGTCACATAATGGATTGAGTGCCTCAAGTAGGAGATGTCAAGGATAGCCATCACTAGTTCATTTTATTCTCAAGAAAAAGTTGGAGGAAAAGTGTTTGATGAGAAAAGTCTGGTGAAAAAAAGGCATGAACAAGTATAAATGGAATATCAAAAGGATACACCAAGAAACAAGGCTGAGATCCAATCAGTTCAGAAGGTTTAAGCCTAAGTTTGTTTCTTTTCTTCAAACACGACAAAACCAAAACTTTTCAGCTATGGTTTGTAGTGAAATTGTCCTGTAACACAAATTCTGCAGATTTAAGATATATATTCTAAAGCTGCCTGGCAATTAAATGTAGCTAGGAAGAAATCTTTCAATACACTATCAGAAAGAAAAAAAGAAAGCTTTCCCACCTGAGTCTCTAGGCCTCTTCCTTTACTGCATTCCAGATTCAATATTAAAGCACATTCTGGTTCAGCTTGTTTGGTTGGTTTTTTTGTTTGCTTCTTTTGTTGTTGTTTTTTCCTGCAGCAGATTTAGCCAAGAAAGGAATGATTTCTGTGACTGAATCAATGAACAAATTGTTGAGCCTTATTTTTACCTTTAATTAGGCTAATAAATCCAGAAGCAGAAATGTGCTGTTGCAGAAGATGAAATTGTGTGAGGATAGTGAAAGTGATGTTTTTCAACAAAACCCAAACCATCATGCATCAAAGCTCAGCCAGATTATATGGAAAATGTTACTGCTGTTGCTTTTGATTCTGCTTTAAGCAAATGACTGAATTGTCTTTGTTGTGATGACTGCTGGTCAAAGAAGGAACCTATAATCTGTAAGAATGAGATCAGAGGCTCAGTGAGCTGGAAGCAATTTGCCCTCCTGGCCATACAGCAAGACCTTAGTTGCCATACCATAGTATTTCAGAATACTGAGAAAAAACAGGTACAGCTTAGGCTGCTTCCCTAGGAGTTCTAACCTGTAATTATAGTTATTACTTTCTAGCATAACTCTCATGGGTTGTGTGGCCCAATCTGGTGTCATACGAGCCATAAGCTTACAGGTGAAGTATCAAGATTACATAGAATCATCGAATGGTTGGGGTTGGAAAGGGCCTTAAAATTTGAGTAGTTCCAAACCCCTGCCATTGACAGGGACACCTCCTACTAGACCAGGTTGCTCAAGGCTTCATCTAATGCAGCTTTGAAGGCTGCCAGGCTTGGAGCCTCCACAATGTCTCTGGGCAACCTCTTCCAGTGCCTCACCACTTCTCATGGGAAGAATTTCTTCCTAATGTTTAATCTAAATTGAGTTTCTTCCAATTTGAAGCCATTACCCCTTGTGTTGTCACTACATGCCTTTGTAAACAGTCCCTCTTCAGCTCTCCCCTAGCCTTCTTCAGATACTGGAAAACTGTAATAATTCTCTCTGGAGCCTTCTCTTCTCCAGGCTGAATAACCCCAACTGTCTCATCATGTCTTCACAGGAAAGGCACTCCAGACCTCTCACTTTTGAAAGAATTCTGACAATATCCAGTCCTGCACTCAGAAGAGAAGAGAAGAGAGAGGGGAGAGGAGAGAGGAGAGAGGAGAGAGGAGAGAGGAGAGAGGAGAGAGGAGAGAGGAGAGAGGAGAGAGGAGAGAGGAGGGGAGGGGAGGGAGAGGGAGGAGAGGGGAGGGGAGAGGAGGGAGAGGGAGGGGAGAGGAGAGGAGAGGAGAGGAGAGGAGAGGAGAGGAGAGGAGAGGAGAGGAGAGGAGAGGAGAGGAGAGGAGAGGAGAGGAGAGGAGAGGAGAGGAGAGGAGAGGAGAGGAGAGGAGAGGAGAGGAGAGGAGAGGAGAGGAGAGGAGAGGAGAGGAGAGGAGAGGAGAGGAGAGGAGAGGAGAGGAGAGGAGAGGAGAGGAGAGGAGAGGAGAGGAGAGGAGAGGAGAGGAGAGGAGAGGAGAGGAGAGGAGAGGAGAGGAGAGGAGAGGAGAGGAGAGGAGAGGAGAGGAGAGGAGAGGAGAAGAGGAGAGGAGAGGAGAGGAGAGGAGAGGAGAGGAGAGGAGAGGAGAGGAGAGGAGAGGAGAGGAGAGGAGAGGAGAGGAGAGGAGAGGAGAGGAGAGGAGAGGAGAGGAGAGGAGAGGAGAGGAGAGGAGAGGAGAGGAGAGGAGAGGAGAGGAGAGGAGAGGAGAGGAGAGGAGAGGAGAGGAGAGGAGAGGAGAGGAGAGGAGAGGAGAGGAGAGGAGAGGAGAGGAGAGGAGAGGAAAGGAAAGGAAAGGAAAGGAAAGGAAAGGAAAGGAAAGGAAAGGAAAAGGAAAGGAAAGGAAAGGAAAGGAAAGGAAAGGAAAGGAAAGGAAAGGAAAGGAAAGGAAAGGAAAGGAAAGGAAAGGAAAGGAAAGGAAAGGAAAGGAAAAGGAAAGGAAAGGAAAGGAAAGGAAAGGAAAGGAAAGGAAAGGAAAGGAAAGGAAAGGAAAGGAAAGGAAAGGAAAGGAAAGGAAAGAGAAAAGAATTAATGCTGGTAAATTCAAACCCACCAGCTATGTTTCTGGCTTAGTGTATGATGTCCTGTCACTGCAACCTTGCTGATAGTAACCAATTAACAATTTCCACACAGCAATGCAGGCAAAAGAAATTATAAATCCATATTCTAGTTCTCAATTTAGAGTATAGATACAGATTTTATGAAGGATGTGGCCTCAATTTGGCAGCTTTTAGTTTTGAGTGTAATCTCATTCTATTTATATAATTTCACATAGCAAGGTAAACACATGCTGATTATCTATCATCATCTGCCTATTTAAAGAAGCAAAGACAGGATACAGGATACAAACATAATTTCTTCCATAGTTGGCTACTTCCTCCTCACTCCATCTATACACATGCAGTTTATAGCCATTATTGTTTATTTCCCATAAAAATCTTCATAAGGCAAAATGTCCACAGGATAGTAGGATGAGCTCCTGTCAGTACTATTTCTTTCCAAACAAATAGTTATAATTTGCCAAGAGCCTGTCACAGCCACACAGTTACACAGGCACTAAGTCTGTAACTTCCTCTTAACATTTCTTAGGCAAACCAGCAAAATATAAACCCCTGCTGCTACACTGAAGAACAGTCAAGTATAGGCCAAGAACAAGGCAATTGTGCTTCCAAGGCTGTGCACAGTCCCCTTGTGCACATTGATTGCTGCAACCTCTGTGCTGATAGAAGAAAGAGACTCTGCACAGCAGCTCTGCAAGAGTCTCTGCAAACCAGCTATAATGCACATATTTTTCTCTAAGAGATTATGATACTTGATTAAAACTGAATTGAACCACAGCAGTGAAAACATATATACAGCTGTTAATGTCCATGCATCTTACTGTGCTTTTAGTCTGCTTCAAAATCTCAGGAAACTGTGCATTCAGGATGTCTGACTATCAAGTCAGATTTTCTAACTTAAGTAGTTCAGGCCAGTCTTTTAAAAGACTTTTTCACTGAGAAAAACAAACAAACAAACAAAAAGTTTTCATTCCAAATAATTTTTGAATCACAGAACCACAATTATAACAAACCATTACAATTTCCATCTATTACTGCAAGGAGTACTTCAATATTTTACAGTGTTGTCAGATTACTTGAGTGCAATGTACACAATAGATAGCAAATTTCATTTTAAATCTTAAATGGTAGGTGACTGCCTCCCCTAAATGACTCTCTATGGCCTTCAGAATGTTTTCAAAATTCAAAACCAGACTAAATTCAGGATTGAATTCTGAATTGAATCATTGACTCTTTTCCAGTTAATGAAACAGAAAACTATACGCCTTGAGTCCACAGTGGCCACCTGAAGATTTCTTATCAAGACAATTAACATAAATTCCACCCAGATGACTGCATTTAGGTGCATGTTGAGATTGCTAACCTTATTATGCCACCCTGTGTTGTTTTCAAGCTTCCCACTAACCTGTTGTTAATAGACAGATGCTAAAATTATTGCTTTTCCTAATAATGCAAATAATTTGTGTTGCTGTGTGATGGTTTTAAGACTGTCTTTTTAATTTTTCTTCACAAAGTTCGAGCAGAGAAAGGGAAAGAGTGTAAATAAATCACTGTTGGGTGTAAGAAAGCAAAATAATGATTATTCTAAACATTTCCATTGGAGAGGTAGAAATGTTTAAGAACCACTACTCAAAACAAGGTTATGGAGTTGGGTAGTCTCAGCTTGCTCAGCTTCTGTCTGCCTGCTGCTTCTTTTCTGGCTAAAGATAACATACTAACCTTGACAAGCTAAGTCTAACAGCCTCTCTGCTTCTTGACTCTCTGTCTTCTGCCAGAAGGGTCTGAGGGGAGTCCTTGGGGAAGGCCCCTTGGGAGGAAGCCAAGGAGGCTTGGTAGTGTTTTTCTGTTGATTGTACATATTTGTAAATGTTGTGAATAGTGTCTATTTGTACAGATTCATTGCATTTCATCATAGATTGCAGTTTTGCTGGTAAATACAGCTTTCATTTGCTGCCAGACTGAGCTAGCCTGGTCATTGTCAGTGTGGGAGGGGGATTTCAGCTCTCACACTGTTACATGCTGTCATTTATTACTCGTTCCTAAGGTGCCCCTTATGGCAACACGAGGAAGATGTTACAAACGTTTTGTACCTTCATGAAGGGAAGTGCCAGTGCTTCTGGTTGTCTGCTTGTTCCAAGTGCATACTTGCAGCCAGCTAAGTCAAGCTGGCTCACTTCAGAGCCTTGTTGTTTAGATAATGTCTCATGATACAGTAGACAACCCTGAATTTTGTCTCATGGCCTCCTCTCGAGGAAATTCATTTTCCTCCACAGTAATTTGCCACTGCTTGCTTAAAAGCAGAACTTCCACATAGTGTGCCCAGAGAGACCTGATAGCTGGTGGCATAACGCTACAGAGTGACAGATGAGGACACCAACCTTGGATGATATGGCTGTGAGAGTCAGCAGAGAATTGCAGAACTGGAATGCTCTAGAAGCCTGCTCTCTCTAAAGGCAGTCAAAACAGCATCCTACAGAATCCCACTATTCAAGGCTGCCTTCCTTTGTTACAAGATGAAGTTTCCAAGACTTCTACCCCAGCTAAGGCACTCTCCCAGGGTAGTGCCTCACCAATCTCTTTCCTCGAAGCACAATCCAATACAGACTCATTAAGACTGGACACTTAATGTGGCCTTGTGACTCACTATAGCCCACTTTAATTAGTTATTTTCTTGTCCTTGATAGTTTTGGTACAAGCAGATCTCTGGATACATTAGTTTGTTAGCTACTTCTTTGTATTACAAATGAGTCTGAACAACACCTTGAGGAGAATCTTGATTAGCATGTTAATGAGGAAATCCCTAACAGACACCTTGGGCAACAGCATACTCCCAAACACCAACAATAAAACGTGTTCAGATTGAGACATCAGGTTGAATTACAAAGATGGACAGACAGGAAATGCTTGTCAAACAAATCAATCCCCTCATCTCTATTCCCAGTCCCTTTTGCCAACTTCTGTAGTGCAAGACCTTAAAAAGCAAATTCCTGCACAAAAATAGGCAAGCTGAGGCTTTCTGTCTTTACCTTCTTTTTTTTTTTTTTTTTTCTGTACACAGATATGGAACTGAAAGCTACAGTAAGCAAGACCAGCCCCCAGCAAGACCAGTCCTTGCTGTCAGAGACCTACCTAATGCAGCCTGCAGCTCATAGAAGGTTATGGGAGTATTTTAAATGACTGTTGCAAGCTTTGAGTAATATCCAAGATGTCAGGTTATGAAGCAGAGCCTGCTCTTCTGCTCTACAAGACAATATCCTTTCTGCATCCAACTCCCTGCTACCTTTCACATATGCTATTGTACCACACTAGTGACATACCTGACAGTGAAAGATATCAGGAACAAATCAGTACAAAGCACTGACCTCCCAGCACTGGTTTAAATGAGCAAAGGTGATCATGACCTCTCACACACAAGCATTCTTCTCACCTCCTGGTTTAAGTACTGTTTAATAATCATTAAAAAAAAATCAAAAACATAAATAGTCTACTTTTGCTACTTCTCACATAGGTGTGGTGGAGCTAAGGTTCATTCAGCATACATCCGCTATGCAAGCAACAGCAAGGAAACACAGTTGCAATAAGAACCAATCTCCATCTGAGTGAAGAATGCTATTTTTTTGTTGTTCATGGGGTACTGAAGAACAGAAAATGGCCATCACTGGTCTCAGCTGACTTATCTTCCTTTTCAATAACACTTTTTAATAGAGATGAATTCTCAAAACATCTCAGTTCTCTCACATAATATCCTGCCTAGAAGTGCTTTAATCTGTTATTAGTCTGAGTATTTTCAATGGGTTACACAATGTACATGGACTTTTGCATATGCCCAGGCAAAAGTCTGAGGGATACTATCCCAGGTATCTGCCCCTAATCCATGGTGAAAGGTTTTTACCCTGGAAACAATACCAATGTTTGTCTGTGGTGTATCACCAAAATATTTAATTAAATAAGGACTGAAAGTTGTATGCATAACATGCTGGAATGCAAACTGTGGCAGCTGTAAAGAGAAACAGCCATTTCTGCTCTGAGGATGGTAGCTTCCAACAGATGGTAAAGGCAAATATTGCCTTATCTGAGCATAGCCACAAGGGCATTAAACACCAACACTTCATAAGCAGAGAATAACTGATCATAAACCACCTGGAGTACTGACAGCTCTTACAAACCAGTGGCCCTTCTATACTTCCATCCCCACCCACAAATGGCATCTTGGATGGGCAGCCTTGACTAAACAGATAATGTTAAGGAGGCTAATGTTAAAACAAGATACTGCCTCAGTATGCCAGAATCTAACTGAGTTTAGCAGGGAAGGGATGAAAACCATAAAACCTCAGATCTTCTCTCATGGTTCAGAGCCATTCTTTTCCCTGCCTGCCTTTTAATCACTTTTCCTTTCACTAACCTCATTGTAGATCAGGTTAGCTTCAACAGAAAATTAACTGTGTCAGCTTTAACTCACCATTGTACCAGACAGACACACATTCAGGCCTAGAAATCTCTTGCAGTAAAATACTGTCACAAAAGGGCATTCTTTGCTGATGTCTAACTCAGCCAATAATTTATTCTAGTGGCAATAAGTTATGTGACACAAAGATATGGGGACACGTACAGATGCAGAAGATTTGCATTCAGACAAGTGAGGTTATTAAAAAGCAAGAAAAGAAATGCTAATTTGCATTCTGAAGTTTTGAGATGGGGACTGGGGGAGCCACCAACTCTGTCACAAATTCAAGTTCCCTGGTGAGTAAAAGCATTGGGTAAGACCCTTCATAAAACCTGGACTCTTCCTGTTTATCTTTCTCGTGGTTGAAGAAGGCTGAAAAGGTCACATTCTGGAGGCTTATTCATGAGTTTGGAGACTTGATACTCTGATGGAAAAATAGAAGATATCTATGAGATACAATAAGGTGATAAAGGGGGAAGAGAGGAAGGGAATTAAGTAAACATATGTCTTACTAGCCAAGACAAAGTGGAAAAGAAAGAATTCAGAGTTGTGAAAAGTGAGTTCTGTAATAGCTGAGAAAGGTAAGAGTGAAATGTGGAAAAGTTGGTACTGACGTGTACAACACAGTTCCCAGCATTACCAGAAAGATATTACCACAAACCATAAGCAGGTCATTCAAAGAAATCAGAGAAGAAACTGCATTTATAAAATTGAAATACTACTGCTCATTACAAGTAGGTGTGGTATCCCTTCCATAAATGCAATAAGCTATTTATCTAGAGAGACATGAAGCTTATGGAAAGCTTGGAAGTCTGGAGGGAAACAAGACAAAACAAACAAATAAAAATGCAATAGTTGCATTTCTGTCTGATTAAGATGAAGAAAACTGAATTATAAATTGATCTACATTAGTTATTTTTCTCTTTGAGAGTAAGATTTAATTCCTGTTTTCAGGGTAAAAAATGCATTATGAATAATATAGTTAAGAATTAGAAAGTACTGCTGGGCAGGTTTCTGTAACAAATACCAAGATATTCTTTATTTTTGAATAATGACAAATATATGTAATATTTAAGATGAAGCTGTTCTGCATATTAAGGTATTCACATTTACTGGTTGCCTGTAGACGTTTGCAAAGTAAGAGGAAAATAAAAGTGGAAATAGAAAACATCAATATTATTGACTTGCTAGCAGAAAGGTATTTACAGACTGCTTATAAGCCCTACCCCATATTAAAAACATAATGCTTTAAGGCAAATAGAGAAGAAAAGTATGTTTGGTAGAAGTAAAAACTGGAAAATAAACGTGGCATTCCTACATATTCATTGAAATGCACCTTCAGGGAAAAGAGATATACATAGAATGTAGGCATTGGACCTGTATCCTGGGATAAATTTGAAATAAAATCACATAATTTGAAATTCTGATTAATTTTAGAATGCATTTGGAGGAATTGAAGTGTGGCAGTAATATAATTTTCAAGATTGAGGATTTGTTCAGTATTTGTTCAATGTATTTAAAAAAAAATTTCCACCCTTAGCAGCTTCCCAGATTTCAAGATTTTCTTTTTTTTTTTTTTCTTTTTTTTTCTTTTTTTCCTCAGGGAAAAGAATAAACCAGCCAGCAACACAGGAACAGACACTTTCTCCTCTACTCCTCTACCATCAAAGCCCAATAAATTTGTATGGTAAAATGAGAAATATGGGTTTTACCCTTAAAGTTTCTTAGAGTTGTCTTGATCTTAGACTTTTTTACAAAACATGGGTAATGAGAAGAGTACTTTTTTCACTTTGTTAATTTCTTGCCTTTTGAAGGGTTGATGGCAAACCATGAGAAAAAGGCACGTGGAATAGTGGGTTTCTTGGAGTCAAGAACCTCAATTTCTCCAAGGCTATTCATTCATTTGTATGTTGCAGTTCTTTATAATACAGTGTTGGTTTTTTTTTCAAGTTGTGCTTCACACACTCGGTGTAAGAGCAGCCTATTAGTGTCAAACTGTAATAGCATCAAATTAGGTGATGTGAGCATTCAAGCCTTGAAGCCAAGTGTTTTCACATTACAACAAAAAAAAAACCCAACGTGTGAACAGAGTTTAATCCAATTGGATCCTGTCCTCTTTGACATCTTTATCAATGATCTGGATGTAGGGATCAAGGACACCTTCAGGAAGTTTGCATATGAAACCAAGTTAGGTGGGTGTACCAATCCACTTGAAGGTAGAGAGGCTCTACAGAGGGACCTGGACAGACCAGATCCATGGGCCAAGGATAGTTGTATGGGGTTCAACAAGGCCACTTGTTGGGTCTTGCATGTGGGCCACAACAACCCCATGCAATGCTACAGGCTTGGGGAAGAGTGGCTGAAAGTTACCCAGTGGAAAAGGATCTGGGGGTGCTGGCCAAGATGAGATACTGGCTGCATATGAGACAGCAGTGTACCCAGGTGGCCAAGAAGACTAACAGTATCCTATCTTGCATCAGAGGTAGAGGAGTCAGCATGACTAAAGAAAGGATTGTTCCCCTCTACTTGGCACTGTTGAAGCTGCACATCAAATTATGTGTTCAGTTTTGAGCTCCTCAGCACAAGAAATACATTGAGGTGCTGGAGTATTTCCAAAGAAGAGCAATGAAGCTGCTGAAGGGTCTAGAGCATGAGTCTGATGAGGAATGGCTGAGAGAACTGAGGTTTAGCTTACACAAAAAGAGGCTGGAGGGAGACTTTATTGCTCTCTACAACTATCTGAACAGAGGCTGTAGCGAGGCAAGAATCAGTCTGTTCTCACACTTAACAAGGAATGGGCCAAGAAGAAATGGCTTTAAGTTGTGCCAAGGAAGGTTTAGATTGGAAAAATTTCTTCACAGAAAGCGTTGTAAAACATTGGAACAGATTGCTCAGGGAAGTGGTGGAATCATCATCCCTGTAGGTATTTAAAAGAAATATTGATGTGGCACTTAAGGACATGGTTTAGTGGTGATCTAACAATGTTAACAGTGGAGCATGATGATCTTAAAAGTCTCTTCCAACAACAACAGTTCCATGATTCTGTGACTACATCCCAGTCAATAAGAAGTAGGCTTTTAACATGTTTATGGATGTAAAACAACATAAGTAAGAATATTGGTTTGGTCTGGATATTGGTTTGATTTTCCAGAAAACACAATGCCTATTGGCTTCAAAAGATACTTGGGTCTAATCCAAAACCAAATGGAAACAAGTACAAAGTCTCCTAATGACTTCAATAGAGTCAGGTAAAAGATAGCATTGCCTCTGGCTTGATTTCCTGTTGAGACTGTAGTGGATTTTCCAGTAGTTTAGGATTCCTGAAGATTTTATCTTGTTTCTGTAATAGATTTACAAACAGAAAATGTCTGGATGAGGGCACTGCCAGCACCCACTCAGAGTTTGGACTGTTATTTTTTTATATTTTAAGAATCTTAAAAACAAGCTCCTTTCACCAACAAGGTTAATAAATACCCACATTCCACAGATTTCATACTTAGAAGCTGTAAGTGAAATTATGGCAAACATTTTATATATCCAGCAGCACAGAGCTGCAGCATGTTTAGACCCAGCATCCTCATTTATTTTCAATTAGTAGAAGTGAAAAATCCTGATTCCATGACATTAGATTATGCATAAAGAGAGCCACAAGATGTGTTTATCAAATTACATTTTAATTTACAGTCAGTAAATTGCAGTTATTTGAACAGATCCCTGAAGAGTGTACAGTATCAAATCACTGTGTTTCAGGCATGGGTGATACTGTGTTCTTGGGATGGAATACCTCACTAAAAATGCTGAGGCTGGATTAAAGCTTTGAAAAGGTACTTGTTTTAACTGAAAGGTGCCCAGTGCATAAACAGCCTGGCTGAAATTCTGTAATAAAATATATTCTTTAGTTATTGCTCTAGCTATTAATGAGCCTATATAGTGAATTATTGGGGTCCCATATAGGGAATACTGGTAAAATCTTTGGCTTTTTTGTTGCAGGTAATATAAGATGTATCCTTTATGTTGGTGCAGACCAAGTACAAAGGCTTACTGAAGTTCTCTTCCTTGCTGGCATATGTTCTTTGTTCTGTTCTCTGTAATTATTATGCCTCTAGTATAATCTGGAATACACTAGAGGCAAGAATAGAAACCATAAAACATTTAATACCAGACCTTCAAGGTGAGTGCATACACATGGATGTACACAAATCCCCTAGCTATTAAAAACCTGTACCTACTTTGTTTTTTTGGACTGAGCACCCTACAGAAGAACTCTTCCTTATATCTTAGCAATGCTACAAGGATCATAAGACAAAACAAATTCCATGAAACAAATAAACACTCAAGTCATTTTCCAAGTAGAAAACCATACTTGCCATGTGGGGAGCTCTTGCCTGTCACTGAAAGGCAGCAAAGTATTCTAGCAATCTTCAGGTAACATTTGTCTCTTAGGGTATTGTAAACTACTAATGCTGGTTAAGAATCCTCCAACTCTGTATAATTCATACCAAGACTGACACAAAACCAGCTGCCCACTGGGAGCCACAAATGGTGGTTTTGAGGCCTTGGTGTTTGCTCTGCCTAGCAGAAAGTGAATGAACATCTATTAATTATAGCACATATTTGGAGAGTGTTCTCCCCACAGAAAACAGTTTTTAACAGACTAGAGTGAAAGATACAGCAGGAAAATGTAATTAACTTACCCTTCTCCTTTTCCTATTTTTCCCACTGGAAAAAACATTCCTCAGGGAAAAAAAAAAAAAAAAAAAAAAAAAGAAAAACTGTGGAGTGCATATATCCCAGCAGGGTCACAGTGAATTCCTTCAGTCCTATCAACAGAGGTACAAAGAGGTAAAATACCTACCAAAAATAGTGGACTTTGAAATATCTTTTTTTATATTCCACTCAGTTTTCCTTCCAGTCTGCTCCTTTCCCATTTGAGATTTGGCATGTATATTTAAACTCAAGCCAGAAAAGGAGAAAAAAATTACACAGTACCTTCCCAGGAGGAACTCGAATGTCATGATTTTCTGACAGAGTAGTTTTTGGGTTGCTTTTTTTTCAGCTTTTTCCACTAACATTTTTCCATTCATTTGAACAACCAACCACCCAAAAGCTACTTTACTCAGAACACTCATCAAACATCACTGAAACCCAAAAATTCAGGTGTTCTTTTCCTCTAAATTGCTCTCACTTTTATATTAATGCATGCTTAATCTCATTCTAAAGCACAGAACTGTGTATTTTTGGTGTTTTCTTACTATATCTAAAGCCATTGGGGTTTTTTTGTTTGTTTGTTTGGTGGGGGCTTTTTTTTTTGTTTGGTTGGGGTTTTTTTGTTGTTGTTTTGTTGTTTTTTTGTTTGTTTGGGGTTTTTTATTTTGTCGTTGTGGCTGGTTTTGGTTTGGTTTGGTTTTAAAATCAGGAAAGCAGATTCTCCCTTTCAGCCAAAGTTCAGATTCCCTATCTCCAGTTGTCACTCAAGCAGTTGCACTCTAAAACTCACGACTCTTGTCATTCAAGCTGTCTAAGGGGCAGAACATCCTCGATGCTGCTCTCTTGACCCTTGTCATGCCAGCAGCAGTGTTTCTCAGCACAACAGATTAACCTGCTACTCATGCTCCTTTCTGCCTCTGGCTGCATCTGACTTCTCGTCTCCACTACGAAATAAATAAGTCTGTAGTGAGCGCAAAACCATGTCAGACAGCTGCTACATCTTACCTTGACCTCCCCTAGAAGGCAAGGTGTTTTGGACCTGGGTTAATTCTTACTTCAATTACAGAAGGCAGAGGGGCCCAGCTTGGATATTCCAATGCATCCCCACTTGGATGTTCGTTGCAAATGAGCGTGGCTTCCAAATCAACAACCTTGGTGCTCCTGGGGAATGAAATGAAGTTATCACAATCACTGTGAAGTGACAGTCATCCAGATTGTGGAGTACACAGTACATTAGGATGCTCTTCTCATGTCATCAGCAATGTTGTAATGAAAAGGTCATTAAAACTATATTCTATCTGCCTTAAGTATCAGGGAAGTGGTGGTAAAAAAAAAAAACAAAAAAGCTAATTAAGCAGCTATCAGAGGCATCTTTCATTGCCTCCCACATTAATACTTCATTAAGAAACAGGGACTGCTCTTAGACTGGAATGAAAACACCTCACATATGTTCAGGAGGGCAAAAATGATAATATGAAACGCAGGGCAACACAAAACACAAGTTTAAAAGATAATGAGCTTTAAGGATAATCTAAAATTTAAATTTTGTTTTCAAAATATAAATGCCAAGAAGGAAAATCCAATTATTTTATTCAATGAAAAAAAAAAACAAAACAAAACAACTATAGCCTTAAATGTAGAGGTTCTTTTCTTCCTCAGACCATCCAAAGGCAGGACACACAGATTAAGACACATGTAACAGTTCTGCTTCCTTACGATTTTCACACATTCAGAAGCTGACAGGATGGCCATACTCATGCCTGATGTCTTATATTTTTTCTTGTAACAAATCTTGGACAAATAGCAGCTAAAGTAGCCATGTTTTCACAAAGGTGACTTGGTTATCATGGTATCACAGTATATCAGAGGTTGGAAGGGACCTCAAGAGATCTTCAGGTCCAACCCTCCTGCCAGAGCAGGATCACTTAGGGTAGTCTGCACAGGAACACATCCAGCTGGGTTTGGAAAATCTCCAGAGAAGGAGGCTCCACAACCCCCCTGGACAGCCTGTTCCAGGGCTCTGTCACCCTCACTGTAAAGAAGTTTCTCCTCCTGTTGAGCTGCAATCTTCTATGTTCAAGTTTGAACCCATTGTTCCTTGTCTTATCACTGTCAACCACCAAAAAGAGCCTGGCCCCCACCACTTGACACCCACCCCTCAGATATTTATAGACATTGATCAGATCCCTCTCAGTCTTCTCTTCTCAAGACTAAACAGCCCCAGGGCTCTCAGTCTCTCTTCACAGGGGAGATGCTCAAGTCCCCTAATCATCCTCGTGGCTCTCTGTTGGATTCTCTCCACCAGGTCTCTGTCTCTCTTGAACTGGGGAGCCCAAAACTGGACACAGTATTTCAGGTGTGGTAGAAGAACTTCCCTAGCCCTGCTGGACACACCTTTCTTGATACATCCCAGGATCCCGTTGGCTCTCTTGGCCACAAGAGCACATTGTTGTTCCATGGAGAACTTGCTGCCCACCAGCACTCCAAGGTCTTTCTCTGTGGAGCTGCTTTCCAGCAGAGCAGCCCCTAACCTGTCCTGGTGCCTGTTATTTCTCCCCAGATGTAGGACCCTGCACTTGTCCTTATTAAACTCCATGAGGTTTGCCTGCACCCAGCTCTCAGCCTGTCCAGGTCATGTTTGGATGGTTGCACAGCCTGAGGGGTGTCAGCCAATCCCCAGTTTTATATCATCAGGAACTTGCTGAGGGTGCATTCAATGCCCTCATCCACGATGTTGATAAAGATATTGAACAAAACTGGACCCAGTACTGATCCCTGGGGGACACTACTTGCCACAAGCCTCCAAGTTGACTCTGTGCCATTGATGACAACCCTCTGAACTCTGTTGTGGAACCAGTTTGCAATCCACCTCACTGACAGCCATCTGTGCCACATCTGAGCTTTTCTGTGAGGATGTTATGGTATTGTGAGAGCTTTCTATAAAAATGAAACTTGAGTAAAGACATCGTTGGGCAGCACCAGCCCAGGAATCCTGCCCCTTCATACTGCTCTCCTTCACATTTGTCAGACTGGAGAGGCTTGTGTGCCATTTGTTAACAGTCCACAAAACATTTATAATTTTTCAAGGCAAGGTAATTGAGTATAGAGACTAACATAGCTGAGTAGATGTCTGGTAGATGAAGAGCTTTAACTTACCAAATTTTGTGCTTTGTTACACAAAGAATAAGAAAAGCACTTTCAGCCCTGAAATATGTGAAGCCCTAAGCCCATTCAGATCAAAACTGGCTTCCATGGCTTTATGGACACATTCAGATCAACCCCAGTCTGCATGAAAACATTTCTTGCAAATTTTTGTTCAAAACTGAAACCACATTTAAAATTCCCCCTTCTGAGTATTTCCTTTTGTTAATTCTTCACCATGAAAAACATTCATGAATCATTAATCTATCAACCATTACCTCTTTACATTCCATTTATCCCTCAATGTCTCAATTGACCACCAAGCTAACCATCATTATAAAACACACTGAGAAAATTTGTCAGTGCAAATGCTCCTGGTTCCTCCCATTCAGGTGAGCTGCACATTTGGCAGGTATGCTTGAGCAGACCATGCACTGGTGAGGCTACCTGCTCCTTAAAGTATTGGAAAGCTCATGTGTAAGAGTGTACTTTCCATTATTTAATACACTAGGCTGTACTTCTGTTGTTTTTCATCCAAATTACAGCTGGGCAAAATGAAATGGATTTGTGTACCGAGAACATTTCTCTTCTTGTTTCATTGTGCTACCTTGGACAATGGAAAAACTGCATATGTGTGTGTGTGTTCACACATGGATAAACAGGATTGAAATCCCTTTCAAACACTAGTAGGGGAGACTTTTTACATTCAGATCACAAACATCAATGGAAGAGAGTCCTACAATTCGGCCTTTCCTGATGATAACAAAATTATCATTACTGCATTCCTTTTGTATGAAGAGAACAGGAAATCTGAAATCACCACTTTCAAGATGGCTTTCCTGTGCCTATAATATTAAGGGAATTTGAGAACATGATTAAAAAACTGTTTTCTGAATTTATAATGTCTGCTTGCTATGGCCTTGCTATGGCAACAAGTTCTTAAAACTTACTGACTGTATGATTCTCATAAACCACTGCAAAGCCAAAAGCAACAAAGATCAAATCACTCTACATGGCTTGAGGAACTGAAACCAGCAGGAACACTGCAAAGGACAGAGTAGGTAGCAGCCTCATCCTTTCAAATCTAGCTCTCTTACAGTCAGGGAGACAGATATCACTTTTGTTCTGCTCTCTCCAAAGCCAAATTACTGCTCTCTAGAGCTGAAGTTGCTAGAAAAGGGAACATTACCCACTAAATGACATAGAGGAAGCTGAATTGTTTGCTGACGCCAGGTGGTGCAGAAGCTTGGTTGAAGAAAGCTCTGAATTTCGACTCTAATATTTCATTAGAACAAAGTTCCAATACAGCAAAAGCTCTGACTTGACAGCTCAGACAGGAAAAGATAAAAGCAGTCCCTCTGCTCATGTCCTTATTGGGCAAACCGTCTCCAGGCCTGCTCTTAGATCAAGCAGCTTTCAGTGCCACCTCTGGAGACAACAGCTTTGTGAGACATCACAGGATCTCTGTGAAAAGTCTCTTTCCACTCTGCCCTCAAGAGCCTGGCAGCATATCTGCTCCTGACTCTTTTCAACAGCATCTTAGTTTGTACTTCTGCTACAGGGTCCATGCTGAGTGAAACAGTCTCACACAAGCTGTGCTTATGCACCAGAATGTATCTTATGTGCGATGCATGTTTGAGGAAGACATTATCTTGAAAAAACAACAGGAACAGGAGTGCTGGATAAGCTCAGGTGAGGCACACAGACAATCTTCCTTCTGCTATCCTCTGCCTTAAAAACCAACCAACCAACCAAATGAACAAACACAAACCCTGCTAGCACTGGAGACAAACAGAATGGATGGTGTCTGCCAGATCTACTTATGTCAACGCTAATGGCCACTCAAGAGTCTGTGCTATGCCTAGGCTCTTTTCTTGCCAGCACAGTAAGTTTAACTGGCACACCATTGCCTGCCAGGGGCCATGCTGCTAATCCACAAGAATGCTGCAAAGACAACAGCGTTAAGTTTCAGCACTGTGAGCAGCAGCTTTTATGTTAGATGATTTGCCACCAATGCTGCCTGAGCAAAGGCTCATTTCTCATAGACCTGCAGCAGTCCTCTTGCAGCAGAGAGCAAGCCATCCCACTGGATATAGCCACATATGATCAAAGCAGTGTGACTTCATATGGACATACACAAGGACTTTTATACCAGACAGATCTTTAACACTGGGCAAGAGCATTACCCAGTCATCTCTCATCACTGTTGTGAAGTTCATCTGTAAAGACAGAGGCCCCTGTGGTAGTGGGAATCATGCCACACAGATGCTACTCTATGATGTTGCAGTCCTTTTGTTGGTCTTTAATGTGCCTTTGTTCCTCCACATGCTGCAGGAGAGAAATGAACAGCTGGTGATTGTCTCCAAGTTTATGTCTAGCTTTTATTTAAAAAATTCAGTGCTTCCAATTGTCTTAACAGACTGCAACACAGAATGAAAAGCCTTACTTACCATACACACTCCTCCTTTGCTTCCATACCTGGCATTCTGATGGCAGGTTTCTGGATTCCCTTTCTCCAACTTTATTCCCCAGTGTCCTTTTCTCCTGCTAGATGCATTTAGAAATCATCCAACTGGACCACTAACAGATGGCTTGCTGTGGCTTCAGGCACCTGTTGAGCCAGGTGTTGCCATATTGAAGCTATTACAGATAATTCAATCTATGCTATGATGCTCTTTAGGATGCTAACAATCATTCTGATTCAAAGTACAGCAGCATGAAGTTTTTAAAAGCCATATGCTATCATTGTTATACAGACAAGGCCAACTATTCATATTGGTGCAAAAAAGGCATACCTCAGAGGAAATTGATAGAATAAGATTATTTGAATTAGTATGACCTATAGTCTGCAAATAGATCTTTTCCACTGCAATTTATTCTTGAGTAATGGAAAATTAATAACTTATCAAAGTGTTTGCTCTTATCTCCTGAAGTTTCATTTGACTACAAGAGGGAGCCCACAGCTAATACACAACTCTTTATAAAATCTGTGTGCAGGTTCTAATAGTGGACAGTTTGGAAGGCACCACAGCACATTGCACAGACATCTGATAGATCACTGTCTCTTCTGAGTGACCCAGGAAATATTAGCTTTATTGAGTGTGCCTTGTTTGGTAAAGGAAACATCCCAGTGAAAAGAAAGATCTGGCTTTTGCCAATGTGTGGACAGTGACTAGCCCTCACATACAATGTCATTGGTAGCCTCTAATAAACAAATTCCAGTATTTAACAGTATACCTGGGAGAAAAGAGGACTAGGGAAGAGTTCTTGCTGCCTTTTCCTCCAGTAATATGCTGTCCAGTACTTTTCCCCGGAAAAATCCTGGAATTTAAAAGCCCCAAGATTCTGCAGTTTTAAGGGGACAAACCAGTTTATCCATGTTAGATTTAGACCTCAGCAAATACAGCTGGTGCTCCACAATCAAACAAGACTGAGAAAAAAAATAAATAGGAGGTTCTTTATAATTTTCTTTGCCATTCAGGCACAGACAAGTTTACCATCCAAACTGAAGTATCTGCCACCCAAACTGAAGCATCTGCCACAT
This sequence comes from Indicator indicator, assembly GCF_027791375.1. NCBI lineage: Eukaryota > Metazoa > Chordata > Aves > Piciformes > Indicatoridae > Indicator > Indicator indicator. Next base: position 7,270,687 of record NC_072026.1, on the reverse strand, counting down.
AGTTTGACAGTTGCATGAGATTTACATGAGAAGATATTTCAGGAACCCATTGTATACTACATAGTTTTCAGTTCCCTGAACATCACATCCAGGTTTTAGATTCCCAGCATCATTTGGGAAAGGATTTGGAAGACAAGGGAGATGCCCAGGGCCAGCAGCATCCACAGCAGGTGGTTTTATCTAGCAGCCAGTGCTTCTGACTGTACCATATTTGCACTACAGCTTTTGATGGCTCTGTGTCAAGGCATTAAACTGCTTCATTACTAGGCAAAGGGGAGACACTGATCTAGCTGAGAAAACAAGGTATTTCTGAGAGTACTTAGTAGCCCCTGACCTTGACGTTACTAAGTAGGGAACATTTTGGCTTTTATGTCATGTTGTGGAAGGCCAGGAGTGAAAAAGGAGTGAAAAAGAACAATAATCCTCTAAATACATGGTGGAAATAAAACTTTATGAAGTGACTCAAAGAAAATATCCTGATTCCAGGGGGTCAATCAGATTCACATTTAATTGTCTTGCTTTTGCTGTGGGATATTTGTTCATCAGTTCTGCCCCACTTCCAGAACATGCAGAACATGATGGAGCAACTTTTCCTAAGCAAGGACCCCTTCAGCCGTCTCTGACTTGGCAGCCATTGACTGTTCAAGTTGCTGTTATTACCAGAAAGTGGGACTGACAGGAGCAGGGTCCACATCACCTCTCCACCACTTTTACTGCATGGTGACACAAACTGAAAACCTGTTGTCTCCCCCACACCTCTATCCCTACCTCTCGGTCCGTTGCTGCTTGCTTCCAATTGAACCTTCTGTTTAACAGAAGGTTTAGCCCTGCACGTTTCCCTCTTCCCATGCTATTCAGGAAGGGAATACACTGAATCTACACCATCCAACAACCTCCCTCACCCATGTCCTATTCATCCTCTTTATGGGATTCCAGATTAGCCCCTTTAGGCCAGCCTTTAGCCCATTTAACAACATTGAAATCACATCAAGCAAGCAGAGCCGGCATCGAAAATTGAGCTCTTCAAAAATATTAATTTGGTTAGAGAAAGGCAATCTCATAGAAAAAATATTCCCAATTCTTAATTTTTGCTGTAGCTGTGTTATGTTAGCTCATTGAAATTTAATTGCTGAAGGGTAATAAGAACCTAGAAACAGACCTAGCATCTGTCTTTTTTTAATGTCTCAATTATCACCACAGTAATTTAATGGCACCGTGTTAGAGAATCACCATTGACATGCTAATGAATGGCACCATGTTCACTTACATTAACTCTATTTTCAAGGGGTTAGAGGTTGAAGACAGACATTTTATGCCTCAGATATCACTAAGGCAAGCTGTATCACATCTATCTCCTTTTGCTTTTGCAACTGAAACGATGTATATTAAAAATGTTCACTGAACAGTGAACCGCAAATGAGTTAAACTGTGGTCAGTTACAATTACTGTACTTGCTTCTTTAGATCAAGAAAGCCAACACAAATATTTTCAACCCATTTATTACTTAATTTGTCTGTCAGCATTTACTGTTGAAAGGCTCTTCAGTTTGTTTTGTGGGGCTTTGCACAAATAGCTATGCCCCTTCCCTTTTAAACTTTATTAAAAATGCTTTACACTATTCTCATTTTGCTGAACCAATTTTTGCCTATCAATATTTTTCTTTCATTTACTCTGCAGAAACTCTGTTGCCAGCTAAAAAGTCCCAAATCTATTCCATCTAAATGATCACTGCAATTTCCATAATAAGAGTTGCAATGATATACACTGAGATATTTATCTACAAGCTTTTCAACACATTGTATGTGAATGTCTATCGACAAGTAATAAGGGATTGGCTTCCCAAACACAATGGAACAGCCTTCTGAGATCAGCTAAGTGCTAGTGTTAGCATCAGAATTGATTTTGCATGGAAAGCTGCATCCTGAAAATAATATGAAAGGATTTCTCACTTCAGCAAAATGAGAACAGGACTGGAAAATAATTCCATAGTATTCAATATTAACATATATTTTAAAAACATTTTATAAATCATTTTATTCTATCGTCATGCATGTTTGCAGCAGCTTCACTTTGCAGCTTAGTTCTGCCATAAACAATTATAGAGGCAATGATGAAAACTATTTAGGTATAAGAACTGACTATGGTGCTTCAGAATGTCTCTCAGCTCTCCTGGATTTTCAGTCCCACTCAGAAGAGTATGCTTGAAGCTGCACGATAAAAAATTAAATTTTCTAAGTGTCTTGCTGGCAACACAATTATTACAGAGAGAGTGTTTCGTTACAACACATCTGACGAGTAAAGTCTCTGCTGGTTAACCCACATTAAGAGGAGGACGTAACAGCATTTGAGAGTCCCCAGAACTTCAACCAGTGGTCATTGCACCCCCTGCTGTCCACATCTCCCATAGCAGCACCTAAAAACCTACAAAATGTATCATCCCTGCGGCTTCCTCTGATCTCCTTGCTCTGAGATTTAATAAAGAAAAAAAAAAAAAAAAACACGAAACACAATAGCCTCTCAATCCATACACAGTTTTCAGATTTCCTCCCATGTGATATTTATTTTCTTCGTGTTGGGACTGCTACCTCCACCTCTGGGAGAGAAAGAGAGAATCCAAACCTGGGCTTTCTGCAGGGGCAAGTCTAAGGGGGGACAGGCAGCCAAATGATGCTCTGAATTTCTCTGTCACTCATTATTTCTCACAGGAAAATAAGACAATATGTGTCTCTGATTTTCTCCTGCCTGAGGTATTTCTCTGTCCAAGTGCCAGACTGTTCCTTTGTGACTGGGCTGCAGTCTTAGGAGAGCTGCCACTAATTAGCTTTGTAACCACAGTAAAGCAAGCAATGAAGGAGGAGGGGAAAAGTGGCCATTCCATTAACTCTTTTTAATCTACAACCTCAGAATGTTATTAAATGTCTCACAGTTACAATTATCAATTATCATGGAGATTAACTTCCATTCAGGCAGCTTGTGACATCTGTTTCAGTGGAAATCCTTCAGGTGCTTCATTTATCTTCTCATTTGCAGAAGAGCCTATCCTCTATCTGAGCATTGTCACTCTGATGCAACTGAGACAAGAAGAACTTCACAAGGGACTTGTGGCAGACACTTCTTCTCCATTCTTGTACTGCTTTTTGTTATCCAAAGGACATAATTTGCAGAGTAAGTTACAACTGAAAAATTTAAGGAAGGCTGCCTAGATGAGCTTAAGGCACAATCTAGTAAATATTTTTTCCATTGTACCCTTCTGATTGCTTGAAGGTGAACTTGCAATACAATCACTGACTATAACCATAGTTTATATTTGTTCTTGTTACTGTTTATTAACCCACTGCAGCTGTATGGAGCTTGATATCAATCATTAGATGGATTGCAGCCATTCTCACAGAATTTAAATCTGAAGGGCAATACATGATCCTTAAAAGAAAGCTAATCATTTCAGGAAAAATCTTTCTATCTGTAAGGTATCTGTAACTGGAGAGTTTAAGAGGTAAGACAGAATAGCAATGATTTAAACCATGATCCATGTAATGTTTATCTAAAAAAAAAAATATGGATTATACTGATGATTGCAACTTCTTTAAGAGTTTTCCCCATCATGATTTGCAGGATTAGATGTAAATTGGTATTAACAACAATTTATTACATTACCCTTTACAGTGAACTGGTTAAAGTTCCTCATACTGATAAATTGATGTCAATGGCTGGTTCTAACTAGGTAAGGAGACTTACACCTCTAGCTGAACTGGAATTTTGTACAGGTCAAGAGGAAATGAAAAATCAACAAGAACACTTCTAATTTCAGTCAGGAATCTCATGAGGTGGAAGAAGTAAATCACTGTTGGGTAGCTGAACAGTTTCTAGCTAAATGGAGTTCAAGGCCTCCTCTTGTTCCAGGCACATGTGATATACACATGGCTAATTATAATATTTATAAGCAAAATTTTGCCAAAATGTAGGGAACCATTTTTTTCCAGTGAGATTTTTTTTTAGCTATTTGTATTTTTTACAAAGCAACATAACAAATGGGAAATGTAACCAGAATTATACCAGAAATTAATTCTCATTTAATAGAAGGCAGTTGATAGAAGATACAGGGTTACTATTGAGCACAGAGCATTTTGGCTAAGCACTAGAGCAGAGTGTTTCTCAGAGCTGAAGTCCACAGAAGACACCGTTTTAAAAAGGGGAAGGAAAGAGGAAATTAAGAAGGAATTCAGAAGGAAGGAAGGCAGCCCTGGCTCTTGGAATGTTAAATGTACAACTCCTCTCACTAGAGCAGATCTATGCGTATTTACTTTTATAATATCTGAGAGTAATCTAGTGTAAAAGCTGACTTTTCCTCATTGTGCAAATGTTTTAATTAAAAACAGCAATGTAACATCAACATATTTAAACACCAAACTAAACCAAAAGCATTAAATCAGAGCAACCCTCACCACCTGCAGATCATCAGAGGGCTGTAACCCACACTTCCAGTAAACCACAGTGCTTGCAGCAGTCTTGTGAGCTTTACACTAGCCAGTACCTGCTGGGCTGTCTGAAGTACAAGCAGTCTCATTCTTCACAGGGAGTACTTCAGGAGACTACTCTGACTGAAGTCAAATGCAGGAAACTGGAGGTTCAGAGGTGAGTGGTTGCTGGACCAGACAACACAGGACAGCTTTGAAAGTCCACAGACATCCAAAACCAGACAACAACATTTTAGTCTTTGAAACACAAAAGGCTTCCAAAACCCCCCAAGGGTCTATAGCCCAAGGACTTCTATTGATTTCACTGATAGCTTTCTATAAAGGATTAAGACTTTTACAAACAGTAAAAGTTTTCATGCCTTGTTGAAATGAATTTTAATACTTAAAAGGGAATTTAGATCAGGTAAAAAAGTAGAATGCAAAGAAGCATAATGAAGACCACTACACAAAGGAGAAAAAAAAGGTGCATGATAAACACTCTCATGTTTTGATGAGAAGTTTCAGGAACCTGAAAAGGTTGGATTAAAATCCAGTTCATTTAGTCCAATAATTTAGGCAGTGTCAAATGTAATGATAAGTACAGTTATGCAATTTTCTGCACTTTGGGGTAGTGCTGAACACATTCAAATATTAGTAGGTTGAAACTTTAAACACTTCAATTTAAATGTATTTATTATAATGTCATAGAAAGAAATTTGAGTAGTCCACACCGTGCCTTTTTGGGCAGAGATTTGAACTTTCATGAAGAAAGCTCTCAGACTGCTGTGAAGAAGACTATAATCAATTTCTACTGTTTGTCCAGTGGGCTTTGGAAGACAGAGTAAAGCCTGAAGAATGCCAATATCTGTATCTGAGAAATTTGATTGTATTTGACAGTGACGCTAATCACAGAGAAGAAAAAAGAAGAGGAAACCAACTCAGTATACTTCATTGGCTGATTTTTCTTTTCCCATCTGTTTCAACTGCTCTGTTAAATTTAAAGAAATCCTCCCTAAGCTTTTCAAAGTGGCGAGCTTTGAAGAAAGAAAGAGGGGAAGTAGTGATGCACAAGGAAGGATTTTCCTAACTATGCTAATGGGGCATGTGTAAAAGCATTCCAGCATGGAGAAGTTGTTGTGCAGCAAGAGTCATATAGAAAAGCACACACTGTTCTAATCAGATGGTGTTTCTCTTGTAGTCCATCTGGTAGAACACTATATTTAGGTCCTTTAGGGTAATTCCACCACATGGTCTTTTCTTTTGGACAGTTTATTCATTTTCTCTTAATTTGTTTATTCCATGAGCCTCACGGTAGCCTGTACTGGTAGATTTGTCAATGCCATTGTGTCCTTGATTGAATAAAGGCCTTTCTATGTTACAGCCATACTATGAAGCCAATCAGTCTACAGCACCTTGGAAGTCATCAGTTCTTCTATGTAAGACTGAAATTATAGGCATTTTGCTTCTATATTTGACAATTTCACGTTCCACATGAAAACCCTGTAGCAGTCAGATTCCTGGCAGCATAATCTCAATAATTAATTCTTCTTGTGAAAAGGGGAATTTTCTTTGAGAAAAAAATCTCCATAGTAATTTGTTACAGATAAAGTCCCTTTTCCCAGCCCTTCACTTAATAATGATCTGCTTTCATGACCTGCATATATTCTGTAGAATAAGGATGACTTAAGAAAAGCATGCAACTATTCTAAAAAAACATGAATTAAGAAAAAAAACTAAATCATGGCTAAAGCATTCAGTGATCCAAAGCTCAGAAACAAGCAAATGTGGCTCAGACCTCCTAGAATTCATATTGCTTGAAAATATCAGAGGAATCAGTGCAGTTAAACAGAGCTGAACTTTCCCCAGTGATGATCCCTAGATCACCTGGGTTTACAGGGCAGTGCTTCGTGGTAGCAGGTTTAGTTCACACCAATCACTTGGTGTGAGCAATATAAAGAATATCAGTTCTATTTCATTGCACCTACCTTTTCACCCACATACAGTAATATGGTGAGGGGATGTATGATCCTTATTTGTCATTAGCAGGCCTCACTCATGCTGTCAGATTGTGTCAAAAGTGGGTGCAGAATATTAGGAAAGCATGCAGGCTCAGTCCACATAAATGAGATACCACGTCTCTGTCAAGGGTGGGTGCAAATTCAGGTTGTTGGTGTTTTATTTGTTTCTTGAAAACTGTTCTAAAATACTAATACTTCTATGGCTGACTCCAGTGAACAGAAGTGTTGAACATAAAGTGACTATACTCAGCTCACCCTGCAGCAAAAACTAGCAAATTCCATTCTCAGTATTCAAAATATACTTGTGTGGCTTGTGCAAATTGCTCTGCAAGGCCAGTACCCCAGAGAACTGCATTTTAGGTGGGAAAGGCTTATATTAAGTTTTGTGAAGAGAAGTTTGTACTGCACAAACATTTTCAGTGTCCTTAAAATGCTAACATTGCTTTCTCCTTAAAAAAATAAACACGACTTTAAGACTTTTTATGAGACAGTGCAAGTTCCACTCATTTCTGCTGTAATTTATAATTACAAAGTTTGTCATTTTCAAGTTACAGCAAAAATGGGAAAAGGGTGAGATTTCTTATCTTCATAATGGATTATTTCAGTAGAAGACAGGATACTGACAGAAGCACATCTTAGAGATGCTACCTGTTAGCATATGGATAGTGAGACAGAAAAGAGGTTATTTTTAAAGTTATCCCTGACTCCAGTCCACCCTGAAAATAGCAAAAGATATTATGATTTAATCTTGGACCAGCTATGATTTTTACAGAAACCCAGACACGTTTTTGGGTCCATGAATTGTTGTGAGGCCTGAAACAGAAAGAAAACCATCGAAACTGCTGTCCCGTTTATGTGCCAAAAGATGACCAGCCATTTGCAACCACACTACGTGCTAATTTGTGTCTTTATTTGCACCCCTTTTATAACCCTAAGACCATCATAAACAACTCTCTCATTATTGTAATGTAATGGTTTAACACCTGCATATAGATCTGGCATCTCAGACATCTGATGGATAAAACACAGGCTGCTTGATGTACAGGTTTTTCAGGATTCTGAAGAATTCTTTTCTTCTTCATTATCTTTTTTGCACCCCCTCCCCCTTTTTTTTTTTCTTCCTCTTTTGGAAGAGGGGAGACAGAGGAAATAAGCATTTCCAATGTAGCATGTTTAGAAAAGCCTTCTGAATGTAAACCAAGCATTGCTGATCCAGTACTGCCTTCCTCAGGCTGCCAAGAGACAAACAATGCAAATGAATGGATGCAGACAATCACACCTTAGCTCTGCCAGTGCTCAATCTGGTGGATCATGACCCAGCTTCAGTCTGAAAACTGCAGCCACATCAGTGTGGCTCTCTGCCCACTGAATTTAGCATGGCTCATTAATTCAGATACAGAACTCTACTGTGCAGTTGGTGGGCTACCAAATCAATGTTAACAAGCAGCATAAATACATGGCTGTCACACCTGGAACATAACAATGTAACTGAGAGTAGCAGTGCTAGGTCACAGCACAGTTTAGCTCAACACTTTGCTTCCAACAGTGGCAAGAGAAAGAGGAGAACAGGATGAGCATACATAGCATTTCCTTCTTAAACTCTCACATCTGCCAGGACAGGAACTCTTCTTTAATGCCTACTTATCCACCCACTAGTGACATTTCAAATGACTGATTCTAATTGCTCAGGTGGAATGCATCAGTAGATACAAACTGGTGTCACCATGGAACACTGAATATTCTTAAGTAGTTGTAAATGCATGAAGGAACTAAATGTACCAAAGGCAAACATCACATTTTTTTTTTTCTGACAAAGAGATGAAGCTTGAAAGAATTACAGCTAAATCATACTTATTGGTCACGTACTGGCTTCAGACCTTTGCATGCAAGGCTTCATCTGTGAGGAGGAAAAAACCTTCATAGCATGTTTTGGCATGCTGAGCATCATTAAGACACTATGTACTTCTTCTCAAGGGCAGTATGCACATGAGAAATTCAAGGCATCTAATCACTCAGCTCTGAGACTTTCTCTCTAGGCTTCACTTCTGTTTAAAGTAGATCATTCCCCCTTATAGACAGAAAAATAAATAATATAAGAAAAAAAACTTTAAGCTGTGACCTATACATAATAATAATTAAACAAATGACTAAATAAATAAAAATTAATGTTGATACTAAGCTGAAGTTTAAAAAAAAAAAAAAGAAAAAAAATATTTTTGCATGCTAACCATCAGAACAAAAAGCTCAGACCCTGGAATTGAAGGGAAAGTAATCTGTAACTCAAGTCTTTGCCATATTCCAAATATACAACCTACCTACCTCTTACGTAGTTCAGTGCTTTTCTAGGCTCTTTAAAGTTGGCATGTGCAAACTAAGACATATTAAGGACATGATCTCTTGCCTAAGTTCACCATATATATATATTCAAGACAGATCTTTGAACTGAATCCAAGTGTTTATGCCATCATCCAGTTCAGTGCTCTTCCCACAAACTTACATTGTCTACTGCCCATTACATTTTAAACAGAAAATATTGCATCACTTCCTGCAAATTCTTCAATGTTCTCTCCACTAAAAAGCACATTTCACAAAGGCTACACAGCTCAGAGCAGCTGCCTTTGGCTTCCACATTCCTGCAACTGGCATGCAGTAGTTCAACCCCAGAAGAAACTCTTATGACATTGCTTAAATAGAGATTGCTCTGTGAATAACAGCAAGGTCAGTCCCTTGTATCTCTCTAATTTGTGATAATTCCTGCACATTAATTGGTTGAATGGTAGTAAAGAATCAGTAGGCCTATTGTGGTATAGACAGTAAAAGCAATTCAGATAAGATTACATCTGTGTCTTCTTAAAATCAGCTAAAATTTCTTGCAAGACTTTAATTTTACTTGGTAGTGAATAGCAGGGTGATAATTTGTATTCACAGAGGCCTTCATCCTCTGAAATACTTCAGTTCCCACTTCAGCTGCTGAGCCTTTTACAGGATGTAGAACCTGATCATCTGAACAACCTCACTTCAGCTTCAGTCCAAAGGCAGCTTGCTCAAGTCACTGTTGTCATCACCGTGGTGCAGTTCATGACAGATAACTAGAGCAAAGTCACTGCATGTCATTGAAGGCTACTGAGTATCCAAAAGCTAAAATAAACCATCTTAGATACCAGAGGCTGAGGGAACACAACAGACCAGTTACCTAAACTCAGATCAACAGAGTGAAAACTCTGCTATTTTGTACTCGTTCTATTCTGGTTAAATTTAAGTTCAATCTGCTTTGTTCACATTGGAACAGATACAACAGATACAAGGGTCACATCCAGATGTACAGCACTTACCATAAGCATCTAATACTTCTGGGTGTCTCTTTCCATAGCATGGAGCTGACATGCATCTTTTCCTGTCTTCAGGCAAACCCACCAAGTGTCCTGCATTGAAAGGCAAGAGCAGTAAAGAAAGAGGTGGTTTCACTCATCTTTGATTGGCAAGGGTCTGGCAGAGGTAGAGCTGAAGTCCCAGCGCATTCATTCCCCCATTCTTGCAACTATTCCCCTGTACCTTTGTGCCCCTGCTTGTGCTCAAGAAAACAAATTCAGGGAAAACCTTGTCCCACTACATGGTTGCACAGCAACAGAAGTTCTCTATGAGAGGTAACCACTGTTATTTCCTACCTGCTCCACAATAATGGCTTTCAGATAGCCTCAATAAACAATGTTCTTCATTCTTGCTCATGCTGAAGCTCACACTGCACAAACATTAAGTGTGGTGATGGTAACTGACATAAACATTCCAGTCAAATTAAAACAGCAAATCTTTCAGGGCCTCTGGGTTGAGCAATTCATAAGCATATATCCAGTGCTTTTGGGGTAAATCTCTTTTAGCTACCTATTTTGTAAGGGTAGAATCAAATTTGTGGAGACATTCCAAGTGTACATTGTGAAAACAAAGCATAAGCTCACCCTTTCCCAAGTGTTCACAATTCTTTCTCCCTTTTGAATCTTGACTACATGTCTGCATCTCTCTTGGTTGCTTTGTTGATTTGGTTGTCTTTTTCAAACTTCAAAACTGAAAATAAACTGCATGTGCTTATATTGTTGACATTTAGACTTCATCAGTGAAAGCTTCATGTGATAGCAATTTTACCAGTGCTATAGAGAATATCTATATCTGTCTGCAGGCATAGCAGAAATAGCCTGAAGTAACAAAGACAACCAGCAGTCACAGTATCATAGGACAATTACTCCACAGTGAATACTTCATTCAATACACCTTTTGCAGTTTATGTTTTGTGCTTCTATTTGTGCCCAGGAAATTTTTTTCCTCCAAATATCTGGCATTCATCCTTTTGTACAACATGTGAGTATCAATTCCCTTGGCTGGCTGGCAGCATTTCTTCCAACATGCTTTTGTGAAGGTTTGGACCCAAAATGGGGTCACATGCAGTCCCCTTTTACAAGCAACCTCTTTTCAGTCAGCTATACCTGCTATGCTCTATTTGTTTGAAATAATTCTTGGCTAAAGATTTATTCCAAATTGTATATCCTTCTGATCCTGTGTGTAATGCATCTTCTATGCACTTGTCTGTCTTTTCTGCTTTTGATCATAAAAGCTCAAAGTTAAAGAATAAATAGAAAGAAAAGGATTCTGCACATTTCTTTTCAATATCAGGAAAAAAGCTTTGACTCTTCATACACAAAATCAAATGGAGAACCTGGGCATAAAGATGATTCTGTGTAGTTGCATTAATCCTAGTGAAAATTCATAGAAGATAGTTCCTACACCAGGAACAAATAAAGGAAAGTTTTAACACTCTTTCTTCACCTCTTTTGCACCCACTCTGTAACTGTGAAAGCTCTGAGAATATTCAAAGTAGGGCATAAACTTCACTTTTGCCTGAGATTTTGGTAAAGAGAGACCAGCCTCTGCAGATGGGTACTTGAGGAACCTTCTGCACACCAGAGAGAGGAATAGTTCCCCCCTCTCTTGCACCTGCTTCTGTCTTTTTTGGTACCTTCTGAAGCTACATGGGATCTCTCAGTCACAGAGCCACTTATGAAATTTCAGAGCTATTGCATTTTCTAGAAGAAAAGACATGAAGATAACCACTCTGGCTCAGATTTCAACGTGGATCTTTCAAAAACAACTTAAAAATACTAATAAACACAAACACTCCATGAAATTAATTATAAAAGAGAAATTTATCTTTGTCAAATAATCCACACTTTCTTGCTTCCAGGAATCCTGCAAACCAAGCTCGGTTTATTGGCGGAATTTGTGGTGATGATGCACATTTCAGCAATGTGAAATTCCTGTCATGTGGGATATATGAGCTCATCTCTAGAAAAGCAAAGGCCTTCTATCTCTACATATTCAACACCTTGTCATGTGGCCTTCGTTCTGTAATAGCATCAGTGACACTGTCTTGTTCCTAAAACAACAATGAAAAAGGTATTTTTCTCTTATGTAAGGTCACAAACTTCTCATTTTCATTTCCAAAGTCACCCCAAATCATGTGAGAGAAAGAAAGCGCGCACGCATGTGTGCAAACACACACAACATACTGAAGGCTGAAGTGATATCTTCCTTTTTTTCCTAGAAAGAGATCAATATTCTAAAAAATTACTTTTCATGTATTTCTGTAGAGCAATAAATCACAAATAGAAATAATTGGCTTATTCATTGTGAAACACAGTTATGTATAAATCTGGGAAGCATGTATTCTCCACCCAAAACAGTTTTGTCTATAGTCTCCTGAGAGGCATCTGTCTGAATATTACCTTACGTATTCTCCTCCTCAACGTGACACTATAGATTTCACCAGAGGACAACTGGAGGACATCACAGTAGAATTTATTCTATTGTTCCATCTGCTAAAACAAATGGAAACACTGAATTACAGTATGCAGTACTATAAAGGAATATTTTACTAGTGTAGACTTGTCTGATATAATTTTGTGAATGTCAAATCTTTATCAACAAGGACACCCAAGACATAAAAGAACTAAACAGCTGGCTCACATGCTGAGCAGCAAAACACAACAATGCTCTATCTGCTCCTCAAATGAAATACCTTTCCTGTTTGGTTCTTTCATTCTGCCAGTTCCCATTTTCACATTGTCACAAACATATGAGTTTACTTGTACATGTATGGCTTATTAGACTAGCTCACAGGACTTGGGATCCCAACTGTCCTTTCAGCAATATGTGAGTGACAGAGCACAAAGGACACACAGGCTCAACTTCCACTGAAGTTAGCAAGAATCTCTTACCTTTGAAAATTCTGGGGTAAAGAATTTCTGACCTTTCTAGAAGTTCCTCCATTAACAATGATGATCTCTTTCTGGAATTCTTCACTTAAGGCCAATGTTTCATTAGGTTTTGCAGTATTGACTACCATGCTGAGTGGACAGGCCAGTTTTATTTGTTCAGTTTAACAGCTTTATTCTCTTTCCTCCCCCACATGTGGGATCCATGTGACACAGCAACATTTTTCAGTTGTTTTGCATTTGCTTTCATGAATTTCCATCAGTCCTTTGTTGCTTTCAGCCTCGGCATAAAAAGCCCAAGGTACCTCTATGTCAGAATCTTGGCAAAGCAAATAGAAGCACAAGATTCAAGACTTGGAGACACAGAAGAAACAATACAGAGGATCTTCTTTTCTCAGCTCCTGCTGAAGCTCCACTGACCACATGTGAATCCTCACTCCACAGAAAATAAACATTCACATCAATTACTGTAATTATTGTCTCTCTTCCTCTCTTCTGTTGTAGGAGTCTCAAATGGATCATACTGACTTAGCACAGAGTTGCAACACAATGAATCTCTCTGTATAGGCTTATTAAGAATATTGAAAATCATCTTCTGATTAATTTTTGTGGTATCTGATGCAAAGATTTAAAGGGGATATTAAGTAAGATTTCAAAATTCCTATGTTTTAATGAATCCCAAATTGAGATACAGTAGCCTTTTCCCAGGCCTGAATTATACCTTGAGCTCTGCAGAATTTCAACTATTAAGATATCCTGTTCAATTAGTCAGAAATATGTAAGTGGAGCCTAACAGACTGAAAACTTGATGAAGGGGAAATAGATGTGGTACAGTATCTCAAATTATCAGTCACTTAGGGTGATTTCACTGGCTGACAGGAAACAGAACGTTGAGAATTGTGTTCCAGAGGTATTTTCAACAAAGTGATGAAGTAGTTGTAAACATAAAATACCATATGGACATGTCAAAAAGCTTTATATTTAATGGAGGATGTCTAGCCACAAGGAAAGTCTGCCTGCACAGTGTACTTCAGGCAGATAACTCAAACACTGTCCATGTTTCATTAACCCAACAGGCATGGGACAGCCTGAAGTTGAGGACCCACATGTGAAGATCTGAGCAGGTATCAGGGGAATTATGATTTTGGCAAAGAAACATTTTTATTATTGGCTTCTCTAAAGAAGCTTCTTGCTATGCTTTACTCTTCAGAAACACCTAAGGCCCCCTGAGTCTTTTGGTCAAATACAGTTCATGATCACAATATTCTGAAGTTCTGCCACATAGCTAAACAATTGCTAATGCCATGGTTTCAGTGCACATAGATTACAAGTTTCTAAGAGGTTCATGCATCTTTTCTAATGAAGTCAGCAAGGCAGTCTGGTGATAAATCTCTAGTCCTTGCTAAGCTTTTGTTGAGACAACAGTTAGTAAAGATCCATCCTCTGAGATTAAGATTCTCACTGCATGCATTTCCCCATGTCACATAAAACAAACTATGCATCCAAGATGGATGGCTGGATGCCTGCCACCTATGAGTGGAAAAGGTCAGCTAACTCTTATGGCTTACAGAAGGGAGAGATACAGAGCAAGAGCAGAGCTTTGCTTCATAATTTCTAAAACACATATTGTGAAATCAACTGAAGGGAGCTGGGGCTAGAATCAACAGGGGGTTAGCATGCATGATTTTAGCTCCTTCTAAACATTAGAATTTGTACTATGCATGTAGAAATCTGATATCTTTGCTAAGAAAACTCCCACTTTACCCACTGCTGTAGACTAGATCTAGTAATGGATTCAAGTCATCTTAGCTAGTAGCAGCCTTATTTCTGTTGTAGGCTTTTAGAGGAAGGTGCAGTAAGTTCTGAGGTATCTTTTATGTAGAGGGTTAAATTCCTTAACCAACATGCAAGTCCCAAAGTTGGAAGCTGCTGGAATCAAGCAAATAAAAAAAAAGGTCTTGACAGAAGTGATTCCACAGGAGGTAAGAGACAAGAGAAGAAAGCCTTCAAGTGAGTGCTACAAGAAAACCTACTTTATCCTTGGAAGCTCCGAGTATCCGTCTCTATGGAATCAGTTTTCTTTGAAAACATCATTTAATCCTTACTAAATGTAGTTCTATTCTGAGAAGCCAAGGTTTTAAGTCCTCCTGACAGACAATGAAGGAAAAATAAATTCAAATCTCCCATTTCCTGGACAAATCCTCTAGCCAGTACACCAGTATGTGGAATGAGGCTAGCAGTCCTTCCTTAGGGTACAAATTAAAGAATGAGCAGTAGGAGCTCGAGTTTATTATGATTCTTTACTAGATGTGCTCTGAGAACCTCCACTAGCAAACCTCCATGAGGATTTAAGTAGGACAGTGGCTGAACTTCTGGCCAATCACCACCAATAAACATGAAGGAGTTCTCAGCATGACCATAGACTTATTAGGAACTTAATGGAAGGTGCTTCAGGCATCTGCAGTCAGTTATGCCATAGTGCACAGGATCATGTTTTTGGAATGAAATACACTGAGTCTGCCAAAGTCTCTTTGTGGATTTGGCTCAGCTTCTGGGTCCCTCTTTCATGAAATAGGATACATGTTGCCATACTATTGCCTTGGACAGAGTACTGAAGTAGAACTTACAATTTAGCTGACTAACATTTCTATTCACAAAACTGTGAATCTCCATGTGATAAGGTGTGACAAAAGGGACTTTTTAAAAGTATCTAATTAATACTGTTGGGTTAAATACAATAATTAAAATAATTAGCATATTATTTAGCACGACTGATTATAAGCTTGTTGTCCACAATCATTATCAGTGTTTCAGTTGCTCATCAGACATAGTCAGGGAGGTTAAATTGACAACATCTTTGCTGGTTTGTTTCACTTAATAGTAATTAACCTCATAACATCAAGTAGCTGTTTCCTTTTGTGTGGCTAATGTACATCTAAAGTGTCCACATGTGCTATTTCCCCAAAGTGCTATGCTCCTTCAGCATGGCCACAGGTCAGCTTTTTAATATCCACCTTTACCTTTCACTTAGCATTTCTGATTGCTGCTACAAGAGAGCAAAGGCAGTAAGCAGCTCAGCTGGAGCAAATTAAAAAGGTGACATTGCATAGCCTGCTTGTGGATATTTGCAAAAGTACTAAAAATAATAGGGCTCTGAAATTTGTCCAGGGAAAATCTGGCCCAGCAAAAACTCTGAAAAACCTTGACCTTGGACACTCTTTAGGAATTGCTATTAAATTATTTCAGGTCTATCTTATATTCTATGCTGTTAAAAAGAAAAAGGGATAGTCTTTGATTAGATGAAATACCTTATTTCTCAAAAGAAAAAGAATGCCTAATCTGAAATCCACATCAAGGCTAAAGGAAGCCTTCTTAATTATTTCACTAGTCATTGGATTAAGTTCACTTACTTTCAAGAGGATTTTAAAATTGGAATGGATTATTTCTCTTTGCCCAGGGGTTAGGTTACATGAGGATGAAACACAGCTTGATAACTGATTACTAGAGCAGTCTAGGAGTGAAATATGAAGTGTTAGCTGGATTAGTTGATGAGTTCTTTATTGCTTCTTTTTTATGAGAAGAAAAAAAAAAGATTTCTTTGTAAAATTACATCCAGTTAGATTTTTCAAATTATAACGGTGACAAAACTTTTCAGTGATCTAGGAAGCTTTAATCTTCTCCTGATTAGTCAGGGAATATTTATGTTAAATAAAATCATTTAGCAATAAAAGAAACCAGCCATACGTTCCTCTCAGACTCTCTATTGCCTGCCGTATCAGCTTTGCTCCTGTGGCACTACCAATCTTGGGAGTCAGGGGAGGAAAACAAGGGTCTGCTGATTTTTCTAAAAGCTCAAAGCCTTTTCTGTTCCAAAGTTTGAGTAGAAGACTCATGGAGCAAGTCTTAAACTTTTGAACTGCAATTTCGCGTTCTGCTCACAGGTTTCATGGAACAGATCTCTTTCACCACCCCAAACTTATCCTCTTCTCAGGATCTTACACTTTAATGGGCACCTCTCTGAGGTCTTTTCTAGACCAGTCCATCCTGGTGCACAATGACAAATGAGAGGAAGAAAACCACCAGAGAAGAGGATCTCCATCACTCTGCATTCCTGTCTAAGAATCGATGTGGATGAGTAACTACAAGGAGGCACACCATAAGAAATGAGCTCCTAAAACTAACATTCAAAAGTGTCATGCCTCACCTATGGCCCACACACTGTCTTCAAAGTGATGTCTGTGGTCTTCCCAAGCACAAACAGTAACTCTGTCAAGAAAAAACACAGATACACATACTTTAGACTTCACTCCCATTGGCACTGAGGGCAAAGATTGCATAAATCTAGTTGGCACTGACCTGTAACTTATGAGATACCCACTAGTAAAAACAAGCAAGTGAACAAGTGGCAGGCCACATGAATAAAGTACACAGAATTTTAGGCTTGAAATGTATAAGCTCTCAGAAGCCATCTAAAATTAAGAAATAGACAGCCTAGGGAAGAAAAACAAACAAACAAACAAAACAAAAAAAAACCACAAAAGCAAGAACCCCCCCCCCCCAAAAAAAAAAAAAAATAAGGAAAAACCGAGTGGGTTTTGACTGAAGATCTACAAAGAGCCTGAATATCATCAGTTGCACAACTTTCCACTCCATTCTACACAAAGTTGTCAATGGATTAACTTCCAGGGGCAGTGAGCATGGTAAACATTCATCAAAGACTACACAGTGCTATGGATTTTAAGGAACACATAAATCTAAGGCCACAGGGGACTACTATGGTTAGTATTTGACTTCCTACTTAACAGACCATTTAATTTCACCTAGCCACCCCTGCACCGAAGAAAATTCTCTGCAGTATAAAGTGGAAGCTAAGGACCTTGAGAATTAAGGCTAAAGCTCTCATATTGAGATATTTTTACCAAGAAATGTGAAGTTTCCATATTTTTCAGCATGGTTTCATTTATCCTGCAGGAACAGATAAACTTTAAATTTGAAAGGAAAATCTGCAAACCAAGCCCTAAAGCAACAATTAAGAACAACCTTATGTTCTATTGCATGGTAAAGGACAGAGATATCAGAGTTTAATTCCACAGCAAAATACAATGCATGGTTAGAGCAAATAAATGTTCTCAGAAGCAATTTTAGATAAACCTTGGTCTTTTAAGCTTAGTTAATGAACTTATTTTGTGTTATTTGTAAGTTCTAAAAAAACCAACCAACCAAACAAACAAAAATCCAAAAACCTGCCTCAAAGGTTTCTTTCCTTTCTGGTTCTTGTTTCTCTTCCTCAAAAACGATTTTAGGTATTTTTAAGGCAAAAAATAGGAGGCCTTGCTAGACATGTCACCCTGTTATGACCTCACAGGAATATGTCGTTCAATATGACACTAACTAAATCTGAGTAAATGGAAATCAGGTTGCCATAACAAAATGCATTTCTGGGGAGGAGTGTGTCCATATATACACGTACCCCATAAAAAACCAATATATATATAAGTATGGGACAAAGACAATTCTAGACATAAAATATTCTCTGAGAAGGGATAAATTTAAGTATGACCTTTCATTTTCATTTGACCTTTCCAAAGGCACAATTACACTGTCTCTCATGGCATAGGAATTGGTTTTCCCCAAAGGACTGTTTGTCAGAGAATAAACTGTGCTTGGACCTTAAAGTGTATATTTTCTGTCTTTCACATATCAATTGGTATTTTAAAAGATGCTCTCTATTCCAAAGGCACTCCTGATAATATTGGAAAATAAAAAACTAGCTCAGGCAGATTCCTTGGATTTTGTCAATACACTATTCCAGCAAAGCTTGTCAGTTAAAAGATTAACTTTTGATAAGAGATAGATACAAGTGAGAAGCAGAATTAGATACAGCTAACAAGTTGTCTCAGCAAAGAAAAGGCTCAAAAACAACTCATTTAAATCAGTGCACAAGCAGATGACACTTTTGGGCTTTAACAACAGATTTATAAATGCTCTTTACTCTGTTGTAGCAGGTGGAGGACAATTTACAGTATCCTACCAAGCTCACTGGTGCACAAAAATTCTCTTCTTTCCCTCCAACACACAGTAGCATAACATAGAGGCATACAAAGCCATATTCCAGTTAAATGTCTCTAATATCTTAAAGATCAAATGTTTGGTTTTAATTGAAGTCTTAGGGTCACCAATATGGTTATGGAAACACATCTTCCTACCTTCAGTGTGAGTAACTCCCCAAAACTTCCTTGTGTTTAGAGCTGGGGACTTTCTGTTTAAGTACAGGCAAAGGAGCTTGTAGATTGTAAGGCTGAGACAGAATTCCTTAATTCTGAATGTTCTATCTCATTCATTGTAACTCAATTTTTAAATCAATCACAGTAGAGGGAACCACAGCATTTTCATAAGTAGTTCAATGCTAGAACATGCAGAATCCAAACCAGGATTCACTGTTAGTTCAAAGAAGACTTAGCACCCTAGACACAGTAATAACCTCCTCATTGTAATTACAAAGGAATTTAAGCTAACCAAAAAGTAATTACCTGCATCGTGCAGCAGAGGTAAAGTGGTATCTAGATTTAACATTAATGCTTGCTGAATTATACTTCTACTGTGGGGAAAAATAACTCCCTTAAACTCAAATAATGGCCTTCCAAGTGTGATTATACATATACACATCTATATGTTCTCAAGAAAATCATATAAGACAAATATTATTTCATCAAAAGGCAGAGTTACTTGGAATATTTACTGTGATGAAAAGCAAGAACATACAGATAAACAGAAGAGTGAAGGAGAAATTCTAAGCCTCTGTCGTGGCCTTTACTTAAGCCCAAGACTAGCAAGAGAACTTCAGAAGTAAGCCAACACAACACTTGAGTACATCCTTAGCCCTGAGCTTATGAGTTGTCTCAGTGTCATCATGCTTAAGGGTTTTGGCAGAGCCAGGCATTATACAAGTTGTCCTTTGCAGCTAAGTGATATTAAGATGTTGCTTTGACAAACCCTTCATTCATTGCTGTCAGAGCAATAGGAAATGCACCTTTGGCATCCAATCCTCTCTTTTGGAGAGGGCTTCTTAAGCCCACTGATTTTGGGGGAACACAAGACCCAGAGCTTTGTGCCATGCCAGAACTCCAGATCAGCATGGAGAGCTGCCTGTAGGGAGCTACTCAGAGCTTCTTGCAATCTTCTCAGATTCAGTATCATTCATCCAGTAAGAAAAATTCAGAGTATGCAAGGAAAGACAATACAGATGGATTTGTGGAGATGTGTAGTGAACATTCAGTTGTTAAATAAAATTTCTTTTTTTTTCTTACAGCAGTGCTGGCTTTGGTGCTCTCATTAACAGAAGGAAAAGACAAGATGCTAGAGTACAAATGACCTGCTGATGGCTGTCCAGCAGACTTGAGGAAAAACCTGTGTAAAAGTACAGTAAACTATATTGAATCTCTGACAAGTGCACTAAAGACAGGAGATTAGAAACCAAGGAGAAAATCTCCAAAACCTCTACTTACGGAACCACATTATTTTGAGGTAGATTAGTTTCAAACCCACATAGTAACTGAGATGAAAGACAAGCTCTACAAATTGCCTTACTTTCCAAATGAATGATGGGTGTAATTTACTGTTTAAATGCACATGGGAAGGGATTACTTTATTTGGTACATCGGCCTGACACTTTCAGGAGCCCTGAGGTACCAGGGACAGCTCTGATTTTGCAGTTACCAAATGGCAATAGGGACAGCTGCACCAGAGTCAGTTCTCAAGTGCAAACATTTGTGCTGATTAAACTAATTGACGTTAACTTCTTCTAGCTCAATATCCAAAGTCTTGCCTAGCTTCAGCCAGACAACCACCACTCAAGTAGCTTCTTAGAATTCCAGGAAAGTTGACACTAAAATCGAGCAAAAGAAATTAATTGGGTGGAAGGTAGGTTGACAGCATGATTTGATCCCTAGAGGTGTACAAATAAATTTGAAAGAACGTTATAAAAAAACACTGACTTGAAGGCAACATGTTTAAGGAGCCCCTTGTTCCAATAAAGTCAAGCCTTAAAACTCTGTTCCTCCATCTGGCACAGTAATTTACAGAGTGATTTGAAAATTAGCGTGCAGATTTTAGAGTGCTTAGGAAAGTCAACATTCTCACATAAGGGTTTTTCAACTGATCACAGCAGAACTCGATCCTGACTATAACTGAACATCCCTGATCAAAAGAAAACAGAAACCACCATCTTCAGAATCAGAATGTTAAAAGGTTATCAACAATGCACACCATGCCTTTCTAGTCTGAATGAGAACAGCAGTTTTGGCTAGGTACTCTGTGTCCTCTTACATAAAACAATCTGACATCAACTACTTGTCCAGACAAGGAAGTGCTCCTCAGACCACATCTTCACAGATGTCATATCACTGTTCTCACCCTGCACACTCACCAAAACAGGAGATGAAATAATTATCAGACCAAAAAAAAAAAAAATTACTGTAGAAGTATGACAAAAGAGTGGTCAAATGCAACACTGAATCTCACCATTTTAGTGCAGTAGGGAACCCAGAAGAAATAAGAGATAATCAGTAACAACTCTATGTTGATATTGGATTATGAATGAACTGAGGTTATTTGTTGTAACAAGTGTCCTAAATTCAGTCAGTACAAGTGTGCAAAATTATACCACTTCTTAGAGAAAAACAGCCACATTTCACATCTGCTGGGAGAGAGCAGTATCTAAAAGGAGGACTACATATGCAGTTGGTTCAGGTTAGTAGAGTCCTGACAGTTAGTGCAGCAGCACTGGCTTATACTAGCTGAGGATCAGTCAAGCATATCATCTAAAACATCACATTGAATCTTTGCAGAGAGCCACTAGCATTTCAGTAAGACTGAAGATGTTTTCCACCACTCCACGTAGAGATCCTGAGAGTGTCAGCACCAAAGACCTTGAGAATACAAGGCAACAGAATGATGCCAAAGGCCTTCATCATCTTAACACAAATGATCAATTACTAAAGAAATGTAACCCTGAAAAGCTGGCCAGAAATTCTTCCAGGGAGTGATAAAAAGGAAAAGGAAACAATATCCAGCATATGTAAAATGACTCATATGGTAAAAACACAAAAGTGATAACAAGAAGGTATAAATGTGAGTCACAAACATCATAAGAACAGAAGTGAAGCATTCCAGCACCGTCCTCTAGGTTAAGGACACCAGAGCTAAACAAAGCTGCTGCTTCTCTGCAGAAGGTCTTGCCACAACTTAAGTGAAGAAAGACCTGCCTTTTGATTTTGAAGTCACCACATTTTCCTACCTCAACTTTCCATATGTAAATGCATTGTATTTAGTAAGCAATTGAGTAAGGTAAACTAGAAGTTTAGAGGGTGGAGTGTGTACAGATGTGTGTGTTTTCTGCTCCAGCCTTATCATATACTAACATGATTAAGACCAACACACCAAAACAGAGTAAACCTTATAAATATGAAATCTTTGCCCTTGTAAGTGCATTCAAAAAGTAACAGTAATAAGCGTAAGAGTGCTGTGATATGCCACCTCTCTGCTATTCTTAGATTTTGTTTGGTAGGCTCATGTGTGGCATAAAGTATTTTTTCAGCACACATAAAGAAAGTGAATAACGTTAGATAAAATCTGGGCATATTTAGAGCAATTGACAACAAACTCATCATCCTGTAGGACTCACCTGAACTCAATGACCTGTGAAGTTTTGTATGTTCTCACAATCTTTTATAAAGTTAGAATTCTGGTTTAAAGTTCCCTATTCCAATCCTCCCCAGATTTTGCTTTCCACTCTTAATTAGCATGCTGGTGTTCAACGTGTGAGCAAGAACGTTTTAACCAGTGGGCTGAGGTGAGAACAGACTGCCAGTAACAGAAGAACCCTGGATCACAGTGAAGCAAATGTAGTTTGGCAGCATTTTGACTCTCAGTTTCTTTTAGCTAAATTACCTTCCAAGGTAGCTGTGCTTCTAAACGCCTTTGTGAACCCAGGCCTCTCACTGTGGGCTGCAGTTGTAACCACCAAGATCCCTCAGCTGGTCACCAAGAGTGGGAACAGGTGTAGACTGCCCAGATCAGTGAGCAGTAAGTGAAGCAACCTGCAAAACACTCTTCTGCTCTTCCTCCTGCATCCCAAAGACAAACTGACAGAAAAACATTCTTTCATTTTCCTTCCAAGCTGTGCATTGCAGCCATTCAGTACAACAGAAAACCTTCTATCCCTTCAAACTTCAAAACACACTACTTTTTTGTTAGCTATTATCATTTGGCTTATATTTCAGTAAAGTTGGTTGTCTTATAGAGGCTAGTGGGACACAGGGAGTCTGTTGATCACAATACCAGCAAAAAGAGTAATTGACCAGTGGAATGTGCTGCCCAGGGAGGTGGTGGAGTCACTGTCCCTGAAGGTGTTAAAAAAAAGACTGAATGTGGCACTTGGAGCCATGGCTTAGTTGTCATGAGGTGTTAGGCATTAGGTAACAGGTTGGACTTGATAATCTCTGAGGTCTTTCCCAACCTGGTTGATTCTGTAAGCATATTGATGACAGAAATACATGAATGAATAGCCTTAAAATTTTTTTGATGCTTGTTCTAGACATTAGCAAGTTGTGCAAGTTAGATGTTCACTGCAGCAAGATGGCATTGGATTTTTTTTTCTTTTGTTTTTAAATATTCCTGTCTGCACCAGACACTTCTCTTAGGAGAAACACACAGGAAACAAAACAAAACAAAACAAAACAAAAAAAACCTGCATACTTTGATATGAAGAACCAGCAGGGAATGTTCAGCTGTTCTTTACTGCTCACTTGGTTTCACTTGATACTCTCTTCCCTCCAAAGACAGAGAGATTCATAGAGGATTTGATACATCTTTCTGCACTGCTGAACTCTGGATAGGGAAGAAACCTTTAAAACTATCAGCTAATGTCCACAGGCAGCTGGGGAGCCATCCTTCCCTGCACAGAACCTTTGAATACAGATCTTGTGTGGGAAAGATGTTGTGGCACAACCCTCAAGGCTGCCAGTATGCATAACCCTCCTGTGACGTGTAATCAAAGCGCCAGTGTCCCTCAGCAAATATTATGCATTACCTTAGTGTTTCAGGCTCTGAAATTCAGCTTTAACTCTGACATCTAATCTCCCCTGTGCTGCTTTGATACAACACTTGAGTCACACAGAGGCAGGCAAAATGACCTTGTGAAGAGAATCTACTATGCAAACTTTCTAGTCAGAAAAAGTCCACTGCCTTTTGCCTTCCAACACAAATGATTTCCCAGTACAATTGAATCTGCCCTCAAAGCTCTTGCCCAGGAGGCAGACTGATCTGCACAAGCTTAGTGGGACTTAAATATGTGGAAGTAGGAAGGGAATTGCCTTTAGGTACTGGTGGTTCCTTTGCCACCATAAAGCAGCAAAGAGGTTTGCCCTCTGATCTGGAATACTTTGTTCTGCAGCTCGTTCCACCTTCATTCTGATTGCCATAAAATGTTTATCTCCACTGTGGTACTGAATCAAAAAATAACTGCAGTAGGTGGTAGGGACTATATTGTCATTCTGAAAAATAATTTTCATTCTGAAAAATAAAAGTTAAATATATTCATCCTGTCAAGCTTCTTATGATGTGAAAAGCAGGGAAGCAGGTAATATTCAAAGCATTAGACACCACAAATAGTGCATTTTTAGAGGATTAATTCAACTCTTCTAGCATGTTGTCCATGGAACTGAAGGCCAAGTACATGAAATCATCTCTTCAGTGAAATAATCCTCCTGAAGTACCTTAATGACAGAGATTTACTATTCTGAAACAGAAATTATTAAGGAAAAAGAAAACAAGGGAAAAAAAATAAAAATCCCAGAGTCTTAACTTCTTCAGGGATTAATTCTTTAAATGTAATATCATTCAAAGGCAATTGCAAAAGTAAAAGATTTCAGCTATTCTGAATATATTCAGTTTCTGTGTTTCAGATCTTATTCATATCACTAAGGCAGCACTGTGGATTTGTTTGAGCTGATTACATTAAACCAATATTGTTTTAAAATCCAAAAGACTGAAAAAGCCTATGTGTGAATAAGTTTGAGGCTGCTACAATGGAATGACTGCTGAAAGTGACAGCTATGTCTGGAAGCTCTGCTACAGTCTGCCTTTCACACCCTGGAGAAATACTGCATAAAGCATTGCATATTTGATGCAGGTTAAGGAGATGAGGGATCATTTTGTGTACATGAATCTTGTTCTTCCAAAATTCCTTCTGCATCTCCAAGTTACTTTGGTGAAAAATTCTGCCTAACTGAACTTCTGTGACACCGCAGCTGCACCTGTGATTGCACTGTCCTTCAGGGCAGCTCCCAGTCATGCTGTCCTGCCATTCCAAGACATGGCAGAGGGGAAGTTCAGCTTCTACACACACCCAAATCTACTCTGCAAATATCAGTAAAACCAAAGAAGACATTTGCACTGTCTGATAGAAAAATTGCTGTCAGAGCCCCCTCATTTTCCCTTAGATTTCCCTACCGCCACCAAGATAAAAGGCACTTGAAAAACTGTGAAGGATTCAACATTCATCTGATACATCCTTCGCAGTTCTTATAAGGCTTTTTTTTTCTTTCTTTTTTTTTTTTTTCTGTTCTCAGAACACAAATAAATAAAAGGGGTACTAAAGTTAGAGAGATCTATTCACTTAGCTTTCTGATTTCCCGAGAACAGCAATTGACAAAAAAAGTGGCTGCATCACTCTCTTTGAAACAGGACAGTGAAAGGCCTAATTCAAATTCACTGAGTTTCTCTAAGGCTTAGAAAAGGTCCAAAGAATATGAAGAACAGAAAGCAAATGGAGATTCTGGATATTTGTGCAATTCGTTTCTGCAAATCCTCATTGTCTGTCTTTCATTAAATTCTTTCAAACACAAGCATATCGGAAGATAAAATATCTATTTTAAATTATATGGAGTAAGCTATAAACAAGGTGACTCAGATTGAATGGCTTTCCATTAACAAACAGCTGGCACCATTTGAGAATCAAGTTCAAAAAATGTGGTATAGAGTCAATGAAGTAACCAATTTGGCAATTGCAATAATTTGATATATTTACTTTGCCAAACAGCAATCCAGTTTCCAGAAATAGTATTCCTTGAATCTCTATATTCCAGGAATATTACACAGGCAACGCCTTACATCACACGTGGACATCACTTCAGACATGAGATTCTGCCATCATTACAAACCAAACTACTCCTGACTCAAACAGGCACGACCTTTTAAAAGGGTACCTGGCTGTTGCCTCACTATTAAGTACTGTATCTATAATCTGCCCACTATTCCACAATCTAAAAATATGGCCTAAGGCACTTGTTTCCTTTTCTAGTCTCATAATTGCAGTCAGTTTCTACAGCAGATTCTGACATTTTTTGTTTGCTGGCTGAACTCATTCTGTCATGAAAGGTCAGAAAGCAAACTGCTTCAGAATGTCAATAGATGGTTAAAATTTTCCACCTCTGACTGAATTTCTCCATCACCATTTGATTTGGAGGTCATTAAGGCAGGCAACTTGAACCCATGAAGAGAAAATTTCCTCTTAACTTATATTCTTCAGTGGAAATTTGAGTCCAGGTCACAGACTACTAGGAGCTATTCAGAATAAAGTGAAAGCTCCTGCTCTGCTTTAATCCCTCTTAACAGTTCCATGATGTGTATTTAATGACAGTGATACTTAATGTATTTGTGCTCCAGCAGCCTGGCTTGGTTAACAAATGAGGATGTTGCATTACAGATGTATTTAATCTGACTTTCCCCTAGTTTTCCACAGTGATACAAAAGAACTCTATCACATGTCAAAACAAATTATATCTAATGCTGTATAACATTTCTCATCTGTGTTTTCCAAAGACACTTTGCAAACAGAGTTCAGGATCATTGTTTCTATTACTAAAGAGGAAACTTGTCAAAAAGCTGAACAGTTTGCTAGTGCTGAAGCCATGAACGTAACTCAGGTCCAATGCTGGGGTCAAACAGACCCAGGTGCTCAATGGCAAACTAATATGGACCAAACAAGTGATGAATAAATAATTGTAATATGGTATAAAATTGGTGATTTTTTTTCAGGAAATCACAAGGAAATGTTTGCGATTCTCAGAGCTATATCCAGGCAAAATGCTGCATTAAAAAGTAGTTTCTGAAAATCACTCTTTTCCTTAATTGATGGAACAAAAATTAATGCTAAATGTAGACAATAATTGAAAGTTGATATTTATGAAACTTGACCCTACATTCCTCCAAAATTCTTTATTGACCAAGATTTCTTAATCTTTTTGGTTTTTAAGAAAAAACATTTTTCATTAGGCTTCCTTGTTC
The DNA here is from genome assembly GCF_027791375.1 of Indicator indicator. Taxonomy (NCBI): domain Eukaryota; kingdom Metazoa; phylum Chordata; class Aves; order Piciformes; family Indicatoridae; genus Indicator; species Indicator indicator. The sequence goes on along the minus strand of NC_072026.1, from coordinate 7,243,609 downwards.
TTTTAAAAAGAGGAGCACAGCAAGAATGTTTTTTTTTTTTTTCCTCACAGTTTTAGACTGGTGATTGTGTCGTCTTTAACATTCCTTTGAAGTCCAATAAACTTTAATGGAGTTGAATTTTGAGAGCTCATTTTGAATCCACTCTATTTATCACAATAGCTGTAAAAAAATTTATCCCATGTAGCAGATCAGCTATAAATCTTACACAGTTTAAAATTTAGTTTGAAAAAAAGGAACCTGAGGAAAAACATGAGGAAAAAATTCCACTAAGAATATCGTGAGAGAATGGGGGAGCTGAATATATGTTATTTTTAAGCTTGTGAGCCTATTTTCTCTAAAAATAGTGAACTCTTTACATTGTTTCTCTTATTTTTTTTCAGTATGAATGAATAACAAAATGAAACATTTATTTTCATGTTTTTAATCTCTTAGTGCATGTTTGTTTTCAAACACTAGCTTCAAAACACCTGAATAAGACCCAGTTTTGCAGAAACAAACAAGCACCGAAAGGTCATGACAAAACAGAGGGAATTTCAGCTCCAGAGGACTTCTTGTTTGCAAAGTGAGGAGCAACTGAAAATGGAGTTTACAGAGAAGCTGCTTTTCCAGCACAACTCTCTGTTTGATAGATAAATGATAGATCTCTCAATGTAAACACCAGCAGCTTAATTGAAAACAAACAGCAAACTAGCTAGTCCCTGGAAAACAAACCGGAGATTGAATAACGAAGCAATCTCTGAACGGTGCTTCACTTTGCCATGCAGTGTCTGTTGCTTTTATGCAGCAGTATGCAATTTAAATATTTTTTGTTCATTTCCTCTTTCTTTTCTTTGCAAGAACAGATAGACAGAAGCGACTATTAGTCTCCTCCTCTATTAGTATGCCATATGCAGTCTGCGCTCCAGCTGTCGTGTTAAAAATGCATAAGGCTAAATTAAAAACTGATGCAAAGACTTTTGGTGGTAATCAGATAAATCTCTAGCTAAAATATGGTTTGAAATGATAATATTTTCCACAGATTTCACATCAGTAATATAGCTGAAGGATACAAGAATACTATATTTTTTTATAATTATGCTTTATAGACATTCTGTGTCATACTATAAATGAAGTGTAGTTCTCAAGAGCACTTAAAAGAGCAATTATTGAGTCACAGCTTCAGCTGGTACAACCAGTAGTGAATCCAGCAAGTTTCACCAGCTTGAGTGTCATGGTCAAATGAGAACAGATTTTCTTTTTGTAAGGAAACCAAACCTTTGAAAAATAGTTATCAGGCTACTCAATAAACTCAGAGAACTGAACTATGATGTTCAGCAAAAATCTGGCCAATTACAAAGTGGAAATCGTGGAGTAAAACCCTCAGTAGGTTTTGCCAGACCACAGTTTCAGGATGGATTTTTGCTTTGTTCACAAGAAGGGAAGAACAGAAGGAAACGGGAGCTGGCAAATTTAGAGTGTATATAGGACTTAATATGGCCATGAACTCCAGAAAGTTCTCAGTCCAAAAGTGAGCAGGGTTTCTGGAAGCTAGCTGACCTCAGATTAATTTGCAGCTAAACTGGGACATATCTTCGAGCAAATACAATTGACTGGCTTAATCACAACCCTGTCTGCCCTTCTGTCCACAGCACATGGGTAGTGAAAGAGCTAATGTTGGACTCCTTTCTCCTTATCTCCCCAATGTCTCATTGCAGCCATGCACGTTTGCCTCACTTTCTGCACGTGGCCTTGCCTGAAATATCCTAACACTGCTTCTCTGCGTCACCAAGATATTCAGAGGGAATCCCCCAGCAGCAGTCCTAGTGACAGGTGAGATTGTTCTTTTCAGGTAACATAGCACTAGAAGTTGCCTTCTTCTTCCACAGTCAGTAACACAGGTTTTCAAAGAAAGCACTGTGGTGCACTGATGCAATAGCAGCAAGGATCAGACCCATTAGTGTGCACAGCAATGTGTCCAGCACTTTGAGCTTTCTGCAGCTGGGGTTTGCTGACTGGATACACCTTGGAGTTTAGTAATCTGAAGACACCAAATGCCATTTTTTACTATTACTGAATCCCTGAAGCACAATAACAAGCCTGGGACAACAGATTTCATAAAACAGTACTCTGTGAGGGATTTACAAAGTCCTTCCTTTGCCTGTAAGGAGACAGTAACCTAATACACCATCTCTGCTTTCTTTGGCTTTGTTTTTACACATGGAAAAGAAACTCTTTAAAACCACAATTAGCTGAACAGGTCTAATTTTTAAAGTAAAAATACTATTCTGACCCATCTGTATATTTACACAGAGGTTAAGAATTGACAAGTCAGAAAATAATGGACATCCAAGTAATAATTTTAATTAAAAAAAAAACTTGGATTACTGCGTAATACAAACTAAAAATTATTTCCTCCAACTGCAGGAAATAAGTTTCTAAAGACATGATTATTCAGTATATTAAAAGGAAAAATATGTTTTGTGGATCAGCCAGCTATCAGAAATGGATTAGAATCAAGAAAGTCCTGTTCTGTGCATTATTAGGTAATTTTAAAAAGACATAAGAAATTAATTTCATATTAATAGGGTATCCACATTATGTATTTTGCAACAACAATTATTAAAAATATCTATCTTATCCACAAGCTGCACTTTCAGACTCAAGAAAAAAGTTCACATAATTTTGAGGACCATACATATATAACACAAATAGAAACTCAACTATAGGTGTTCTAAACATGTGAGCATAATAATAAAGCGGTGTTGGAACCTGAATCACTTCTGAAACATAAATAATCTGATAACTCAAAATTTCTCCTGATTACTGAAGCTGTTCAGACCAGAGAACTCTGTTTCAATAAGTTTCCCCCATGAAGGCAAAATTGTTGGATTTCCCCTGATAATTAAAATATGTGGCATTTCAACAACACAGGCTCTTTTCCTTTGTCACAGCATATCTAACATTGAGCACAGCACTAGTTTGACAGAAGGAACTGAGCAATGGAGCTGGCAGCTGCTGCCTGCTTGGCTATTCAAGGCATCAGCATCATAGACTCGTAGAATGAACATGAATGGAAAAGACCTCAGAGATCATCAAGTCCAACCTATCACCCAGCACCTCAGGACTAACTAAACCATGGCCCCAGGTGCCATGTCCAATCCTTTTTTGAACACCTCCAGGGATGGTGACTCCACCACCTCCCTGGGCAGTACTCTTTCTGTGAAGAACTTTCTCTAACCTCGAGCCTAATCATCATAAAAAGAGAAGGAGTTCCTAGAACCTCAGATTTTCTTTCCTTACAGAATGCAAGGAAGAATTACCTCAACCCAAAATATCGGCAGGAAGAAGCAGCTTCACAAGGAATCAATAAAAAGAGCAGTCACAAATTGCTTCTACCAATACAACAGCTCTGTTTTCTAAACTCTCCTGAATTCATTGAAGTTTGCTCTATGTGGGTACACTTCTCATTTTGGTTCCCTTTCTACTTCCCAGAACTCTTCTTTCTAATTCAAACATGAGACTTTTTTTCCCTGTCTCCTATCATTCTCTCAGATGCTCTGTAACTTGCTTCATTCACCTAAGGCACATAATCATAGAAGTAAGAGCAGCAACTGTTTTATTAGTTTTACTTGAAAAGACTATCACGATATATAATGATGCTGATTTATCTTTTTTAATTAAAATAAGAAGCTTGGGGAACAGTGCTTAGCCATAGTATTGTAGTACTGAAAAATGCAAGTAATTTAATTTTCCCTACTGTTTGTTCTACTGCTGCTAGACAAGTATTCTTTCCAGCCACCAGCTCTCATATCTAAATTCTAATTCCAGTGGTATAATTAGAAGCCACAGAAATGCAGTTGAATTACTTCAGCTGTAGGAAGATAAGTAATGTGATTACATTGCATGTATGCATGATTATTAAGCAAATAGTTGCATAGTGTAAGACCAAGAACCAGAAAATTACCTAAAGTATCTCATTACATAGCATGATTTCTCCAGATGCCTGATTCAAAGTCCATAAAACGTTGTCCGTTTTCTAGGTCTTAGAATAGGATTCACATCCAGATTGTTATTAAATAAACAGGCCTGGCTGTGTTCCATCTTCATTGGCTTTTCAGATTTAAATGCAAACATAAATATACTCCTGCCACTTCTATTTTCAAAAGTTGAACTTTGTGGAATGAAGACTCACTGTGCAAATTTTTCATTTTCTTTTGGTTTTTTTTTGTATAATATCAGAGTATTGCAAACAACTTAGTAGCTCTAGTGCTTTTCTAAAATGTAGAAAACACACAGAGTGAGCATTTTGCAGGACCTTTTTGGGGGGGAGGAATAAAAATGAAAAAGTTCAAAGAAGGAGTATCCTATGGAGGTCATGAACTATCTATCAGGGAACTGCACAAGGAATAACATGGTAATTAGTGAAGGGGAAAGGATATATTTTAAATGAACATAATCAGACATGGGACTATTTTTTTATTATTATTTTGATGTTCTACTTTATGGGATTATTCATAATGACAAATGTATATGACATGTTTATATATATAGAGAGAGAGAGAGAGAGAGAAAATGTTGAGTACTTAAGTTTCTCAAAGCCAAGAAAAAGATGTGAAACTGAACATTTATGCACACATCAATAATCCAAATATCCACGAAATACTACTGAGCATAGCTAATGTGAAAAATTGTATGTTTTATATATGCTGGTAGGAAAATAATCACACTTATTGTACTCAATGTATCTTGTTAATTCATCATCTGGGCAAAGATTTCCTTAGTTAACTCATGAATTTGGCTGTTCTGACAAAAGATCACTCAAACAAAATGCAGAAGGAAAACCAAGCAACTAGAACACATAAATAAACATAGTGGTGGGTAATTTTCATCACTTTGCAGCTTGCTTGAGTTACAGCTTCAGTGCTCAGCATGCAACACTGAAATATGGGATTTAACAATTCACTGAGATCTGAGGGCAATTTGCAGTACCTAGAATTACCTACATTATAAAACACACCACCTTACTTATTTCTGAACATAATCTTTTCTTAAGGTTTGTTATCAACATGATAGATATTTCTGCTTTCCTGTAAGCAGATAATGCTCAGCTGACAAAAGGGTGAGGCATTACTGAGAGTTTCCTCATAAACAGCTATAATTCTATTAAATGAGTCTTATGGGTGTTGTGGACAGACAATAATTCTAATAATTTTCTTATTACCAGCTGCTCCTTGCCTTCACACCAACTGGATCACTACCATTCATTTTCAGCATTAGCAATTGACAAAGAACTGACAACTGGCAGAAATCAACATGATAATAAAAGCAAAATAATATGTTAGCTAAAATCAGAACACTGCTGTTCTTTTTCTACTTTAAATAACAAGACAAACGCCATTCTGAGAACACTTGAGCATCCAGAACACTAATATGTATAGACAGGTAGTAGCAGGGTGCTGACATTTTCATTTATAATCTTATTTCATGGGCTGACATTAGGATTTAGTTACAATTATTCACAATCTTATTTGAAAACAGACCTATTTTCAAGAAAGAGTGAGATAATCTACAAGACAGAAGTGGAAAATATGGGATGTGGGTTTTGAAGTGACCTTGAACAAACCTTGGGATGTTGGATATAGCAATTGCTTTGCCCTCTTAAATGCTAAGCCTAAAGTTGATTTAAGCTGAAAAATGCAGAGTCAGCAAGTATACAGACAGAGGAAAAAAAGAAAAGCTCCTTTTGGAGACTTGCTGGCAATATATGAAGGTAATACTAAATATAAAGTCAGTACATGAGGAATTGCTTCATGCTGGCAGGAATTTTAGGTAGGACATGTTGGAAACACACCAAGATGAAAATCATAATCTGGAAACCACCCCCAGTCTGCTAAAGAGGACACTAAAATCAGTCCTCCCCATTGCTATTAGGAGTGTAAGATACTCTGTGATCTTTTCCCTACCCACAGTGGTCTTTGCATCTCTTGAATGTCACCCTATTTGAAACAGTCAAGGTGACATCTCACAGGCAGCATTGCTAAGGTTAGATCAAAGCTAGACTGAACTAGACAGGAGACTTCCCTGGCACTGGGCAGGCAGGGTTTGAGTACACAGCCACTGGTAGGAATCATCAGCAAAGTGCACAAGAGCTGACACAGCACCCAAGGGGCTTTGTTCTCATCCAGCTGGGGTGATTGAAATATCCCCAGGGAGCACTGGAGACCCAGAGTGCCAGGAAGAGGGTGGGCAAACATGGGAAGCAAACAGAGCATGGCAAGGCAGGAAGTCACAGGCACCAGGACAGGTTAGAGGCTGCCCTGCTGGAAAGCAGCTCCACAGAGAAAGACCTTGGAGTGCTGGTGGACAGTAAGTTCTCCATGGAACAACAATGTGCTATTGTGGCCAAGAGAGCCAATGGGATCCTGGGATGCATCATGAAAGGTGTGTCCAGCAGGGCTAGGGAAGTTCTTCTACCTCTCTACTCTGCCCTGGTGAGACCACACCTGGAATACTGTGTCCAGTTTTGGGTTCCCCAGTTCAAGAGAGACAGAGACCTGCTGGAGAGAATCCAACAGAGAGCCACGAGGATGATTAGGGGACTTGAGCATCTCCCCTATGAAGAGAGACTGAGAGCCCTGGGGCTGTTTAGTCTTGAGAAGACTGAGAGGGGATCTGATCAATGTCTATCAATATCTGAGGGGTGGGTGTCAGGAGGAGGGGGCCAGGCTCTTTTGGGTGGTTGACAGTGATAAGACAAGGAACAATGGGTTCAAACTAGAGCATAGAAAATTTCACCTCAACATGTGGAGAAACTTCTTTACAGTGAGGGTGACAGAGCCCTGGAACAAGCTCCCCAGGGGGGTTGTGGAGTCTCCTTCTCTAGAGACATTCAAAACCCACCTGGATGTATTCCTGTGCAGACTATCCCAGGTGATCCTTTGGTGATGCTTTGGTGATGCTTTGGCAGGGGGGTTGGACCTGATGATCTCTTGAGGTCCTTTCCAACCTCTGATATACTGTGATACTGTGAAGGGTGCAGTGCAGCAATTTGTATAGTTAGGATGAGCAGGCAGGGCAAAATCTACCTCCCAGACCACATGTAAGCCAGCAAGTTCAGCAGGAGTGAGAAAGTTTAACCATGGTGTGCACTTGGTGAAAAGGCACATCCTCCTCTGCACTTGTTACAAGGGATATAGAGGTTCAGACTGAGCTTCCCCAGAACATGCAGCTGTCCAGGTCTGTGGCTGCAGGGAGTGCCACAGCCTCTCTCTGTAGGCAGTTGGAACTAGGAAAAATGGCTGTGTGAGATGTAAGCCATGCAGCTCTTCTAATTATTACTCTGTGCAATTTTTGATGAGTCTGAGGCAAGTTAAGAGTGGAGAGAAGTTGGTGAATTAAAAGAAACGTGGTTTGTCATAGCATCTGCTGACCTATGGTCACTGTAGCATGTAGACTAGCAAGATGAAACAGGTCAGGATAGAGAGCAACCTAATGGTAATGGACAACAAACTGAGGAAAAAAAAATGGTATTTTAGGTTTCACAAAGTGTGACATTTTGAACACTACACATGTCCTAACTGTCTCTCTGCACTAATTGTCTCACTCCTGGGAAGCTAAAATGAAACATTGGTGGTCTCTAATGGCAATGCACTGGAGGTTGAGGAAAACGTTGGTGGAATGTCTTGAGGACTTCTAAACTAATTGGATTAGTGCTTATATAATTAATAGGATTACTCTAACTCTACACAGTAATAGGATTTTTCCTTATCAATTCCAAGCTTGAATGTTATGAAACTGCATGTGTCTATATACCTCCCCCAAGAACTGCATGATCACGACAGTACCAGGCTCATCATCATGAGGTTTCTCTGAAAGCTGCCTTCTGTTGCACTTTGCAACGCCCTCTGAATTAAAATATACACCCAAACACATAAATTTCTTCCAGTGTCTTATGGTACACCTTTGCCTAATCTAAACTGAACTCTTCCACTATACTCTTGTCCTGGGTTTGGCTAGAATAGGGTTAATTTTCTTCACAAGTATTTGGGAGGGACCACAGCAGTTGAACCAGCCCATGGGGTACCATACAACTACCTGCTCCCCAGATAAGGGGAGGGCTGGTTACCTGGGGTTTCTGGCAGTGGTTTTTGGCACAGGGGACAGGTGTCAGCAGTGTTGGGTTTTACATCACTCTCTTTACAGATTACTTCATATATACCATTGTTATTCCTGTTCTTTTCTTCATTCTTTCTATTATTTCATTAACATCTCCTTATCTCCCAGCCATAGGGTTTTGCATTTTGTCCCCAATTTCTCCTTCCCATCCTAACTGGGGGAGATGTTGGAGGGGAAGTTGTGTGAGTAGATGTGTGGGGCTCAGCTGCAGCTGGGTTTAAAACTACAACAATACTTTACTGAAGCACAGCCTTCACTGAACACATAATGCCAAGTTCTCCACAAGGTTACACTGAAGATTACTTTTGTTTTGTCCTTCAACCAGTTTCCAATCCATTAAGCTACTCTACCTTTTGTAACTCTTTAACTTGGATATTAACCTTTGGGGCTGGCCACAATCTCTGAAGCACATTTGTTTTCAATATAGTCTCCCAGGTTGTCAAAAACATTTTTTCTTAGAGAACTATGGGGGGGACCACACCTAATAAGACTTAGTATAGCAACTTTGCTGCTATTTTTAGCTATGAAGCTCTCATATGAAATCTCTGAGAAAATAAAAAAACATTTGTGGACACAGTACATTATTTAAACAACGGGAATAAATCCACATCAGTGCATGACTTTTTTTATAGATCTCTTTAGATGACAATTTTTATGGCCCCAGCAGAACAACACACATATCCTTGATGTGGTGCAATAACTGCCCCTATTTTCTCAGCAGAACCATCATTGATGTCTTTTCAATGGATATCTGCTTTACAAACCTAGGTCTTCTGCCAATGCATCCGAGGAGAAAGCATCAATATTAGGCTACTCTTTTTCCTTCAGATAGGAGTCTGTGCTCCTCATCCACTACCCATCCCGCCCAGAATTTTCTAGAGATTCCTCCAGAGCCTTCCTATGGACCAGACCAGTCATAGAATCATGGAATCACTTAGACTATAAAAGACCTTTAAGATCATGCAGTCCAATCATTTTGGCTAGTTTATCTTACATTACAGTCCTGCACTTTTCATTGACTGCAAACTTGGCATCCACGGTTTCAGTAATTGTAAGTCCTTCTATTGGCATTCAAATACAATTCCATGAGTGAGTTTGAGGCAAAAAGTGAATGTGTTAACATCTACAAGAAAGTAATTTTCACTTTCATGAAAACAGTAGTGCAGATGTTGAAATGCAAGAAAATGAATTGTTTTACTGTAACCACTGAGAATTTGTGAGTCTGCTTAGTTGTGTGGGTTTTTTTCCTGCATAGAACTGATTTTTTTTTTTAAAGAATTTGACTTAAAATTCAAATTAGAATCAGACTACTGGTGACACATATTGCTAGATATTTAGTCAAATTGATTATGAATATTAGCTAAAAGTCTGAAATACCAGAAACGTCAAACTAGTTCTATGGATCTCAAACTGATGACATAAAATATTTCAGACTCATTTAAAACATCTTCCTTTATACCATTTGTTTAAAAAGCTTAGCTGGACTCCTGGGAAAAAAACAGAAAAAAGTTAATAAGTCCATAACTTATCATTTCAGATCTACCTCAAGCAGCCTAACAGCTGAAGTTCCAGGGAAGTCAGCCATCTCATCTTATTCCTGTGGAATATGTCTTGCTAATTGTGAGAAGAGCAATGAATGCAGTGAGGGGACTCCCTTTTTTCTTCCTTTTTACTTCTTTCAGTTATAGAATCAATTCTTCTAATCTTTCAAGAACATTTGTGAGATACTTCTAGAGGTAAATCACACACAGCAAGTCCCCTGTGCTTCTGTGTCACAGAGGCACCCATGAGAGGCAGCAGTGGCTACCTGAATTGTGGATTTCTTACAACCAAAACTACCCAGCACTCCTAAGAACCAAAGTATGTTATAACTTGCATGTCAGGCAGGAGGAATAGAATGCTGCACAATGAATTCCTGAGTTCTGGGTATTTTTTTTTTCTTTTGGAAAGATGACTCAGAATGTGCACATGCAAACTCACAAAGGGGAAAATCTCCCACCTGAGGGTAGCCAGAAACGGGGGTCACTCACCCAAAAGGGGGTGAAGGTTAAATTCAAGGGTGTGTGTGTATATCTATATATCTATATATATGTATGTATATATATGTATACGATATGTATACATATGCAGAAGAAGTTTTCACTCACCAAAGACGAGCTGAAGGCTCATTCAGTGCCAGGGAGTTTCCTTGGGCAGTGGCCCAGTCCAAGGGGAGAGTCTCTGACATGAGATCCACTGCTTTGAGGAGAACTGATTCAGTGGGACCCCCACTTACAGCCCAGTCAAGTCTGACCTGTGATTAATTCTACCTAGCTGCACTTGACAAAGGCAAGGTAAGGGCTTCAAACGAAACAGTTGAGTTTCAAGAGCCGTGAAGCCCAAATCCTTATTGAGTCTTTGGCTTTGGTAAGCCCTGGGTGAGTATCTCTGCCACATGCTGCTAAAAATATGTTTTCTTCTTTTCCCTGCTCATTCCACTTTTTACATTGCTCTTTTGTGACTGAAGTATTTGAATCACATAGCTCCGAGCATGATCATGAAGTTAACTCATGCAGCTTTTTTCTATCTTAATTAATTGTTATTGAAGTGATTCTAAATTTTCTTGCCTTTTCTCCCCCTCCTTTTCTGCTCTTTTGTAGATTTTTTTCCCAAATATTTAAATCTGAACTCTACAAACTCTTTCAGAAACAAACCTTTTTCAATTCACAAGATTGTGCAGCCACTCTTTCTGGTAAAAGGGAAGAGAGGAAATTATTTCTTAAAGGCTACTTGACATCAGTAATAAAACCACAATAGCAATCAAAGTTAGCTTCCTGGGAGAGATGAGTAGCACAGGATAATATTTGCTATGCTTTGGTTGTGGCCTTAAAAGCAAAAGGGGGATGCAGTCATACAAATGGCATAAACAGCAGCTAGAATTTGTTTGATATTTTCTTATTTGGCATAATTAGGCTCCAAAGTTCATAATTTATGCTGTAGTTAAGATCCACAGTGCACTGGTATGAACATTTGATGTGAAATTAACGAATAAATAGGCAGAATCCCAACCTTGAGCTCTCAGCACAGCACACTCCCTGGAGTTTTACTTTATTAAGCACCAATGAAGCGTAAATCTCAAATTGGTATTTTTTCTGTGCTTTTCATGTTCCTCCTGCTTCTCCATAATATAGTTTAAGAACTGAGTAAAGAGCATGTGGAGAGGTTTACATGCTGCTGCTCAGGTTAGCAAAGGTTGAGCAGGTTCCCAGCTTCAGTTCATCTTTAGGGAGTAATTTTACAACCTGTTCCTTGTAACTGATGCTACCAGATAGCTGTTGCTTTGTTTTATCCAGCTGCTCACAGGGTTGGGTAGATGGAAATTTATTGAAAGTAGATGATTAGTTGACTAGCAAATATTGCCCAGTGAAATCCATGAAGGACCTGGTTTGGAAAGTAACCTGTACTGTTCACTGGCCCAGCAAACCTTCTTTGGAGGCTGCTGCTGTTTTCCAGCTAGGCTACATTTATCACTGGGTAGAAAAAACAAAACAAAACAAAACAAAAACAAAACATATTCTCTCAAGGGAAAACAGTTTGCAAGTGTGATGCACTAGAAGTTAAAGTGCCTGCAGGAAGAGGTTTACATTATTTCTATCTCTACAATCAACTTATTACCTCAAATCTTCTCAGAATTTTACAGCCAGTGTAAGAGTAATATTTTTTTTTCTAGGCAACACTGTACAAAAAAAGAGCATTATTCAAAGAATCTATTCAAAGACAGGCATAAAGAATATACTCTCTTTCACAAGAGAAAGCAGAAATCTTGTAGCTTCCATGTGTTTGCCCCTTATATTTTCCATTTTCTTAATGTGCATTTCAATCCATCTCTTTAGAACTATTGTAGCCACAGATAAAACCTACCCTGTGCTTAAAAAATAAAAAGGCAAAACAAGAAAAGCAAAATGTATTACTACTCTTCAAATTTTTTCCTTTTGATGTATATTTGATCATATCTCTGTAAATAACAGCACTGGGAAAATCATTTAGTCTTCTTCTCATGTGTTTATGCTTAAAATATCTGAGTTGGAAATTGAGTTTTCCAGTTTATTTTTAGGTAGCTCCAAAGCAAATTATTGTTGTTTCTTGCATTCTGACTACTGAGAAATTGAATTGACTTGAGCAGAAACACACTAAAAAAATAACAGGATAAGAATATAGGAAAAGAGGAAAGAATGTTGTGATAATTAGCACAGATATATACCAAGTCTGTTATCAATCTTTGATGTTACTCACAAGACTGAATAACAAACTCATTACAGAACCACAGAATTATTGAGGCTAGAATAGACCTCTGAGATCATCAAGTCCAGCCTATGACCTAACACCACCACACTGACTACACCATGTCACTAAGTGTCACATCCAACCTTTCCTTAAACACCTCCAGGGATGGTGACTCCACCACTTCCCTGGGCAGTCCATTCCAGTGTTTAATTAACTTTTCTGTGAGGATGTGCTTCCTAACATCCAGCCTAAACCTCACATGGCACAGCTTCAGGCCATGCCCTCTTGTCTTGCCACAAGTTGCCTGGGAGAAGAACCTGACCCCCACTTTACTACATCTTCCCTTCAGGTAGTTGTAGAGTGTGATTAGTAAAAACATAACCTTGTTTCTATTGGTAACAAATATTTTGCATTTGTTTGCAGCAAAACCATGAAAAAGTAATGTGGATTTTAGAATCATAGAATCAGTCAGGGTTGGAAGGGACCACAGGGATCATCTAGTTCCAACCCCCCTGCCATGGGCAGGGACACCTCACACTAGACATCTGTCTTATGGTTTAGGTATTTAAATACCTAAATACTGTTAAATACCTAAATATTGTTTAATACTGGGAAGGCACTAAGCACAGATGGATTACAGTTGTAAAACACATATTTGACCTTGTATTAAAGGGGAAGTTCTAAAATTTGAACCTCAAGTGCTAATTACATGTTACACATTACGTATTGCAACAGATAGGAAACCAAACATCAACATCTGGAAAAAAATCTAATGGCATATAGGTTTGCATAGTGGTACTGCTTCACAAAAGTAACAACGTTTAGCAATAGTGGTGAAAAAAAGACCAAAAAACCAAACCAAAACAAACGAACAAACAAAACCCCACAAAACACAAAACCTTTCTCTCAACTCATTTCATCTTGTTCTCTATCCTGGCAGAACTCACTGATCTCATTAGTTCTGAAAATGCAAGCTCCCGTGTCCTTTTTTGTCAAGGTTTCTGTTGTAGCACTGAACCACTCGAAAGCACAAACCATTTGAGAGTTTCACCAAGTAGCAGATTTAATTCACGAGATAAAGCAATATATGAAATTCAATAAAGAAGGTACTTATTTCAAACTAGCTGTTTCAAACAGTTCCTTGGCCACTCCCTAGGGCAACTTCAGCATGCAGTTTAAACACCTCCCCTACAGACTTTCATACAGATTTTAACATACATCATCTAAGTACCACAGCTCATTGGTATGGCCACAATTTCTATTTCAAATAATCATGATAAATCCTACTGCTTAAATTAACTAGTTGGACTAATTTGTACTATTCTCCAGGTATAAGAGATTCATAGATCCATAATGTTATCTAATAATGTTGAAAAGTTGGTGTGAAAATATTACTGCTGAATTGCTAGCAAAGAGATGACTCTTAACTGACAACTTTTTTCAAGGAAAGCACACTGATAGTGAGCTCTTTACCCTGAACTGAAGATTTTATCATGTCCTAGGAACACCACCAAGTGATTCTATATCCTACAACTGAGAGAAGAATGAAAATCGCTATTAACTTTTAAAAAAATATTCTTGTATTTGAGGGAATTCACATTTGAAAATATAAATTGATCCACTTTTTGCTTTCTCTGTTATAGGGCAGAGCTAGATTCTAGATTTGTGCAGTAAGCTAGATTCTAGATTTGTGCAGTAAGATTAACTGGGAACTATTTTCAAGTATTTTCATCTTGCAAATGGACATGACAATGACATAGAAGCAGCATGGTAGAAACAAATAAATGCAATACAAATATAAAATACATAAAGATATATATTATAACACTTCCATTTCTCATCTATGAAGGAATTCCAGACATGGAATTTTACCTGGCGATAAAAAAGCAATGGATTTTTATGTTTTTTTTAAATTAGATTTCCACAAACGTACAAAGATAGCCTACAACATGCAGGCTTAGATTCTACACAGCACTATATTCTTAGCAGGGTGCCATCACTTAAAATCAAATACATGATATGGGGACTTAAGACTTTTAAAAGCATTTCTAAAAGAACACAAAAGAAAAGACTCCACATCTTCTGTTCTGTACAAATGAAAGACTTCACAGTACAGCACATCAGGGTTAAAAGCAACACAAGGACACTGCTGGGGCTATAAACAATAATAAGATGTGCAGTATAACCATCACGTTGACAAACTGTTTGCATTCAGCAGAAAGGGAAGCTGACAGAAAAATCCTTTAATAGTCCTAGCTGCTTTTCTTAGTCAGCTCTCATCTGGTTTTGATCATGTTCAAACATCTATTCCTGGCACAAGGGACTGTCATATGAAAGAAGTTTGCCAGAATAAAAAACTAATTAGTCTTTAGTTTTTAATCGTCAATTTGCCCCTCTGATCTGCAGGATCACATATTACTCTTAACTTCAGAATAGTTCTGAACACATGTTCTCAAATTACCTTTTTCTTTCTATAAAATTTAGGAGCATTTTAATTCACTTCTCAGAACACCACTTTGGGGTTCTTTTTGTGCTTTTGTTTGTTTGCTTGGTTGGTTTTTTTGTCAATGCTACTTACCTTCCTAGCTGATCATTCATACTTCTGTAATGAACATTTGTCAGGTATGATCCATTTTTGTTAGTTGCTATTATGTTAATCTTTTCTTCAGTAATTGAAATATCTTCCAAAATTACAATTGCTGTGTTTTAATACCACTTGCAGAAAATATTGATTTAAATTTTGTTTCTTGCTGCAGATACTTTCTGTGACAACCTGCAGATGCAAAGAGAAAGAGAAGCTCTTCGATGAGAAAATTAATTGCACATAGAGATTGTGTTCTACCTCTCCAAAAATCTCTGTGCAAGCTCTTTCAGGAATCATGGCTTTTGTTCACTATTCGGCTTTTGTTCACTATTCCGGAAGAACACAGTGACCTCACTTGTACGAAAATGCAAGCTTCTGTGGAATTCATAAGCCAAGTTTTGAAGCACTGAAGGCCAGTTATCAGCTAGGTCAGGTAGATTCAGTGCCATGCAATCCATTTGTAATGAATTACATCACAAAATTACAGAACAGAGGACACAGCTCCAACTGCTCTGTGCCTGGTATTGCTTTGGGTCCTTACATGGAAGTTTTTCCTCTTCAAGGGTGCAATTCACTATAGGCCTCTCAGATTTCAAATTCAGTGGATATCACCAAGTTTGGGAAAAAAAAAAAAAAAAAGACAACATTCTTTCTCCATATCTCAAGACTCAATGGTAATCATAAAAATTTTCTGTCCCAGAACTCTCATTATGAAGGCCAGCCTGAAAGTGATGTGGTGGAATATTAATTTAGCATAAAGTACTCAGGCTGGGTCCATATTCAGTGTTAAAATACTTTGGAATCACCCCAGGAATGCACTATCAGAGAATAAGTGAAAGAATATTACTGTGATGTAGTAGTGGTTCTGGAAATGGAAACCACAACACACTCAGAGCTTCAGCAATCTGTAACTGCTGAAAGACCATGAGAATCACTTCCAGATAGACTACAGTGCAACAGTATAGGTTCCAGAAGAGGAATGAGGTAGCTGCTTTGTTGTTGTTACATCTCCGTCTACTATGAATAAGTTCAATATCCCATCAGAGGATAAGAAAACTACAGGTTTCAATTTCTATAACCTGGAGCTAATATCTGTGACAGTTGCATCATTACTTGCAGTGGTTGTAAGACTTTGAGCAGCACACTGGCCACTAGGAAATGTTGCTTTTTGAGCTCTAGGACATATAAACCTAAAAGTGCTACTCTTTGTCATTTTTACTTACAGACCCCCAAGTGTCTTGCTTTTCTTAAACTCTTTTAACATGGATGTTCTGCAAGCTATATATGAACATCTGAGTTTACAAATGCAGAACTTGAGGATTTGTGGTGTGTTTGCCTCATCACAAGATAATGCTGCCAAGTGAGTCAGTAGACTCAATACCATCTATTGAAGGAGAACAACCAATCCAAGCAGTTGTTTGTTTTTTTTTTTCACCAAATGAAAATCAGTATTTATCAACAAAAACAGAAGGTGTGCTTAGTCCAGCCAAATTTATCCTCATGCACACCTACACCAGATAAGCTCCCTTCCTTTATCCTGACAATCATCTCTATTACATGCAATGAATTCTGTAATAGTCCAGAAAGATCTGGCTCCAGACTCATTTCCCACAACTGTTGGGCATCCACTACCTTTAAGAGTGTGTCTATTACAAAATCCTAAATCATAATGCCAATTTACATGGACGCCCTGGTGCTGGCTTTAAACCAGCTATCTTTGCTGCAGACAGGAGTGTTACTATGGCAGCATCAGAGTCAATGCAGGCCACAAAGCCTGCCTAAGTTCAGGGATCTAGTGTCCACAGCCCTTCTTGTTGCCATGGCAGCACTGCCATAAGTGCTAGCTAATTTAGCAAGTTATAATCTGTCTCTATGCATTTTTTAAATTGCTCTCTAAGTTGACTCTGAGACTGTGAGGACAAATTCTAGGAAGTAGTTTTGTCTACTCTTCATCAGTGTTAGGAAGCAAGATCAAAGTGGCATGCTCTCTCAAAAACTAAACGAAGAGATTTCATACAACCAGCACACTTACCTGTTTAGCACATTTCTTAATAGAAGTGCAACATGACCATATGCCACCTAATACATGGAATTCCACATCAAGTTCAGCATGTTATCAAAACACCAAGACTGATGTCAAGCAGATAAAATCTGTAGTTTTTAAGACTGTAGACTATTGGAAACAGTGGGGGAAATAAGAATAATGCCAGTATTCTTCTCTAATAGAAGATGATCATAAAATCATAGAGTCAAGAAGGTTGGAAGAGACCTCAAGGATCATCAAGTCCAACCTGTCACCCTACACCTCATGACTATCTAAACCATGGCACCAAGTGCCACGTCCAATCCCCTCTTGAACACCTCCAGGGATGGTGACTCCACCAGCTCTCTGGGCAGCCCATTCCAATGGCCAACCACTCTCTCTGTGAAGAACTTTCTCCTCACCTCCAACCTTTCCCCAGTTTTTACTTCCCACATGTTCACGGCACTCCTGTCACTATTAGTAGAACAAGTGACTCTAGAATGTGCTGAGTGACTTTGTTTTTTTCCATGAGACAAGAAAAAAGGTTTTCTTTGATACCTTCTAGTGAAGTTCAGGATGCAACACACTGTGCTTATAAAGCCCTGTATCTCTGTAGGGAGTTAATCAATGGCTCTGCTGCTAAAAAACCTTCATGAATTATGAGAGTCTCAGCCTTTCTGATTGATGAGATGTGAGTTTGAGATTAAATTACTTTCCTTAATTACCCAAAAAAATTACTCGACTAAAAATAGTTTACAACCAAAACTTTTATCTTTTTGTCTGCTTTTTCCTTCCTCTCCCTAAAGGTTCGCAGTTCGAACTCTGAGGAAAATCGTTCCTAATCTAAATGTTTACAAAACATTATTTGCTTAAAAGAAGGTGCAGTTGCTTCTAAACATTTCCTTTTTATGAATATCAAGATGACAATGTTTAAAATGCATGAGTTTTTTGCATTACCTATGATGTAGAGAACACAAACACCTCATAATTTTTTTCTTCTTGATAAAGTTCAGTCAAAATTCTGCATGACAAATCACTGCAGAACTGCCACTTCCATTTATAATTCAAAGTGCAGTGTAGGGAAAAAGTCAAGTTAATCCTTTTAAAGGACAGTTGGTCAGTATTTGCTGTCCATGTCATAAATGCATTTGTTTCCATTTATTATGCTCCTCCCTCGCTTAGGTATCATGACTACAACTTTGCTATACACATCCTGCTTAAGAAGCAGGAATCAGAGTCTCCCATGAAAAGGAAAACCTCATATTTAACCCAGAATGCCTCTTTGCCCTTGAAATAATTATGTTTTCATTTTTTTTACAGTTTTTCTCATGCCTCTCTCATTTACTGGACCATATACTACAGAAGAATTTCATTTGTGTTGCTTTTGTGGGGCAACAAAACAGCTTCAGCTTTCTTCCCCTCAAACTGAAGATCAAAATCAAGAAAATGTATGCACTGCTGTCCACATCTATAACGTATAAACTTGGAACACTAAAACAAAGGCAGCATTATAAACCACAGTAATTTATCCTACCCACTAAACAATCTGAGATTTCTTTCCTTTACCAACAGTGCTAGGCAGAAAATTTACTTAGATAGAACATTCTTTAATGTATGCACAGAGGGCAAAGCAAACCTACACTTTTCCTTACCTCAAAATCGTCATGGAAAAATAGGCCAGTATTTAAAAATAAGGGATATTAAGGTGAGCATATTTCAAGCTTGAGGTAGAAAAATTTAGAGGATACTTCAAGACTCACTGTTTCTGCTCCTGATTCACTGCTGAACTGTTGGTGGAGGATGTTTCATATTGTACAGTGTGGTTTCCTGGTAAGCATAACTTTCTGTTCTGCTCAGCAGTGGTGAAGTCAAATCTGGCATTCAGTTAGTCCTTAAGGCCTCTGAGAATCTTTCTCACTTATCTTTCCAGTACACAGCTTGTTCTTCTGCTGGGAATAGAGTATAACAGAAATATAGGCATTCCTCATCCTCTCCTCTGAAGTCAATCTATTGCAATCCTAGTGGTGGCCAAGAAATTTCATTACAATGAGATCTCTACAGCTACCTTTCTACGTTTTTCTTTCCCAAATGCCATACCCAGAAGCTGCATATAAAACAACAAAGTATAAAAATATAAATAACATCTGATATAAATAAATGCTAACAAGAGAGTGTCAACATTTATCATATTCTCACCTTGCATAAGGATCACAATTGCACTGTTTTCCAGTGAACATCACCTATCCAAACCATGTGGAAAATAAGATGGAGCTTATGAAATGAACCTGAATATTTTCCTGAGGGTGGCATGTGAGAGGCCCTAGTTTGGTGTGACTTTTCTAGTTTGCACTTGTTATCTAGCTATATATTGCCTGTACAAAGGATGGGGTTTTCCTCTTTAGAAATGATAAGGATAGAGGAGAAAGTCTATAAATCAATGAGGTGCAAGACTTATCTCATTCCAGTCATGTATGGATTAAATAGGACTGCTAGAACAAAGATTGTCTCATTTCCAAGGTCTTTTCTTACAGTAAATCTAAGCAAACATGAATTAGATTTCCCCAAAGCACAGCTGCAAACAGAGATATGCTTTTTCACACTCTCTTTCCTTTCTTCATTCAAAGGATACCTGGATTTTATTATTTAGCAGAGTATTCAAGATAACCCAATAAAAAGCAAATGTCATTATTTTTCTAGTTTTATCCACTCTTGTAAAGTCTGTTATGCATATTGTGTTGTAGGTATTCCTATGTATTCCCAATGTGGTTTTTTTTAAGAGCTCCAGTATGTTACTACCATGACACAAGGGACAGTATCTCTGTTACAGGTTGCTGGCTCAAGCAGAAGTAATCTGGTAAAGAAAAATCATGTAAGGCAGCCTCAGCTGGCCTGCTTAGCTTCTTGCTACTAGACTGAATTAACCCTCGCTAAAAATTATTCTGTCAGATTCAAAGACTACTCTAAATATTAGATTCAGGTAACAGTAAGACAAAAAACTGTAAATAGAGCAAACTCTTTGATAAAATATACAGCAGAACCTAACTATCTAGCCTTATTCCTCATTTTTAAATTAGTAGGATCTATTGATATTAGAAATGTAAAAATTAGTAGGATCTACTTATATGATAAATGAAATATGCCTGGTTATAAGTGTCTTTTCCTAATTACATCATTGTAGTTCTTCCTGTCGGGAGGCACTGTTTTCTTGTTTGGGGACCCAGAAAGGGGGGAAAAAAGGAAAAAAAAAAAAGAAAAAAAACAAAGAAAAGGAAAAAAAAAAAGCTACCTTCTGGGGAAAATGGGGGGGGGGGAAGTGTATCTAAAAGTATCTTTTTTTCTCTACTCATATCTGTTGTTAAGCATTGTGTAAATACTTATACCAACACTGTCACAAAAAAGAAGCAGACAGATGTGAGAAATTATACTTTGGGAACAATAATATCTGTTTCTGTCCCAGAAGGAACTGCTAACATTGATGGATGTTGATGTTTACTCACATTAACTAACAGAAATAAAGAGGGAAAAAAAAAAGTGGATCTAAGATTTGAAGGGGGGAATCAATATAATGAGACAATCAGAACTGCAAAGCACATTGTGCCCAATGCAATGCTGCAGAGTACAAACCTGGACTGTAAATTCAGATGAGCAGGGATCAACTCTGTGCTTATAAAGAGTTTAGCAAAGTGATCTCTGTATATGAAGAAACTCCTAGGGGCTCTCATAACACAAACAATCATCTGTAGGTGATGGAAAGCAGCAGCCACAGACAGCATGCCCTTCTACATGTACTAGCAGAAACTGGACAGATGATGCTAGGCAAATAGTGGATTTGTGCCCAGCAGGGAAGTTTGTCTGTTCCCTGTACAGACTCATTACTCTACTGCTGGCATGACCAGCTCAGGAGCCACAGAGTGGCTCACAGTGTCACAGTCCATTCCCATGCTCATTACTGCTCTGTCACTGAGATTGGCATCAGTTTGTTCCTCTCTTCCAGCCAGTGGGAGTTTCCAAGCAGATTACTAAATCTTGAAGATGAAGTATTAAGAATTATATGTTCTTCACCCTTTGGCAGCTAAATGCATTTAAAGAAAAATTATATCACAAACTAAACATATGCAAGTAGAAGTTCTTCCAGGAAAGTCCTCTAACTTCAAGACCACAGGAAAAACCCTCACATGTTACCCTAGCAGCAAGCTCAACATTGATCTTCAAAGAATAGAAGAGAAAAAACCCAAAATGTTTCCAGTTCTCATCTATGTTTAAAAGTACATTCAAAGTATATATATGAAACACACCAATAAAGAGTATCTGAATGCTGTAAGAAAGTTACCTGATGGTTCCTTCTCCATTCCTCTCAGATCCAGTAAAGCAGCTTCTTGAATAAACAGGCAGACAATATTGCCCTTTTTTTATCAGTGAAAGACAGTATTCAAAAAGATTCTTGGACAAAGTTTGTTTCCAGTTAAAACAATTTAAATCTAGAGCAACCTAAATATATCTGCAGCACTCTTCAAATTTACACAGATGTCACTGAGAAGAATTTAGTTACCTTTTCCACATGCATTGACTTAATAATTTCCCTCTGTAAAGCACAATACAGATGACTACAAGTATTTCAGGGACACTGGTATATTATTCTGTATGACAATTTGATCTGACTTGAAATAAAGTAATGTGCTCTAGCATGTTGCTGCAAAATTGATCACCACTTTCTTGTGAATAGCCATGCATTTATATAGAAAGATGAATGTTCCTTTCTAGAAACAGATCATTTCCAGATTAATGTGTAAATTACTGTTCCTGGGAAATTAATACAGCTAGGTCTGCTTCTGCAGCAATTTAAACATTCACAAATTAGAGTGAGATGCTCTCACCTTTTTCTCTGCCTATTACTGTGAGTAAAAAAAAAAAAAAAAAAAAAAAAAAAAAAAAGGGAGAAATGTAAAGAAAAAATGTCACTTCTGTGGGAAAAGTAACTTACAAAGTTACTGTGTGATGTTGTAAACATCAATTTTACAACTGTGTTTAAAAAAAAATCATGAAATCAAATCATCTTATGATGAGATGCTCTATTTTTAAGAAACACTATCAAGCAGCTTACTTTAATTTATTTCTTTGACTCTCTAGAATATGAATTCCTTCAGTTTTCTTCCAAGAAGCATATGGACTAGGACCTTTAAAGCAAAAGCTGACATTTTCACATAATCACAGAGTGGGAACGTGACAAAAACAAGATACAGCAAAAATTTCAGCAGTAGGATAAAGTGATGTTTGAGAGCTGAATGGGACCTCAAGTTAGTTACTTGACATTTCATCAGTCATGGCCAGTATTCATATAGAATTTACCTCCACTTCCTCTCCCTTACTCCTTTGAAACATGGGTTGACAGGAAAAGGGTTTACAAAGTTAGTCCAAAACTTTTCTAGCACTAGCAACATGAGTAAGAGTGCAGGTCTTACCTAGATCTGCTTAGAGGTATTAAGCAGTGTTATTTTAAACAGTGTACTATAAGTAAACTTTTCTATTTAGACAGCAAAATCTGGTTTTCATCAGTTAATAAAAAGACCAATCCCTTCTTTAAATCTCTTTTTTCTCCTACTACTTAGGTTTGTTATGAAGTACCACGGAAATTCAGCATTAGTATGGTGTGGTATTTGCAAAGTGCATTTAAAGATTTAATGTGGGAAAAAAATGACAATTAAAGGGAATCTGTGAACTTTGCTGTATTTCTATCTCTATTATGTGAATTTTATTAAATACAAGAGAAAAAAAACCACAAACAAACAAAAACCCCAGAAAAACAAACAAAACCCCACACCCTGGATCATTAAGCAATTAACTTATTCTTTCTATCCCTTCCTTCCTCTTCTTTCTAACCCTAGGTGAGAAAACTACTAATGGTTTATTTATTTACAGAAGGAAGGGAAAAGAAAGAAAAGGTACTTTTAAAGGCTAAGGGAAACTAACAGTTGGGAACCAGCAAGGAAATGCTATATGCTTATGTCAGTGTGGCTTTTCAAATGCTCATGAACTAGGAAAAAAAAAAAAAAAGTGGGATTCCCTTCAAAAATTATCTTTCTTCTCTTCTCAAACTAAAAGCTGATGAACCTCTTAAGTATTGTTCAGAGAAATAAACTGGCATGAAAGCTTTTAGTGAGCTGTCCTGCAACAAGATTTCTCAGGAAAAAAAATTAGTAATCCCTTGGGAAAGGAAGACTCTTTCTTTGAACAGAGATATTCAAATAGTGCCTGAAAATGCATGCACTTTCATTTGGAAAACACTAAACTTAGATCAGAGCAACCCATTCCTGTAAAGGTAAAGCCTTCTCAGACTGACTTGCACAGTAATTTTAGGAGAGGGCTATTAATGGAAAAAAAAAAAAAAAAAAAAGGAACACTGTGTTTCAGTTCCTAATTTTAATGAAATTCTTCATCTGACTAATGCACATATTTCAGTTAAGTCCTGTTGCTTCTTAAATTTTGCCTGTAACTCCAAATCTTAGTTCTTAGGCACTCATCTTCAAAGAAAGATCTATACAACCACAGTCACTGCATCTGACTGCCTCTGCTTACCATCTTCTCACATCCACCCCAAACTCCACAATGACTTTCAAGTCTTCCCACAAATTTAGATACAATTGAGAGATCTCAGAAATGTTAGACTACAGGATGTTCCCTACTTGCACCTTCAGAAAATCCCTAAAACAATTCAGCAAAACAATGAGGCAGAGCTCATTAGTGCCTCCTTAAGGAAAATTGGACACCAGAGAATGAAAACAAGACGGACGGAGACACAGAGATAGGAAGGCTTCAAGTTCAGGAAGAGCACCAGTAAGAAGCTACACTGTACAAGAAACGGGGGGAAAGGTCAAGATAAACATTTTCTCTGTCACTTGCAAATAATTACTTTTTTTTTACTTGTTTGGTTTTTTTTTTTTTTTTTTTTTTGTGGGGGTGGGGAGGAAGGAGAGGAGTCTTATGCATGGTATTGTTTGTTTTCAATTTCCCTTTCTAGATATCTTTCTGTATTCCCAAAAGAACCATGAAACTACTCCACAGTTTTAGGAGACACCCTGTGTGTCAAAGACAGAAATAAAGCCTTTTGTGGTAAATATGTTACTGATACAGCACAGAACTGACAAGTTCTTATGCAAAAATCTTTAAATAAAAGCTTTCACACGTTATGGTGTGCTATGGGAAAATACAAAGGAGGGGATGTTTTAATTTCTTCTTCCCTCTCCCAGTATAAAGCAATGTCAACACTGCAGCCAAAGCTCTTCAAAAGAGGCAGAAATTTCCCCACCTTGTAAGTTAAAACACAGCACAGCATTTCCTGAAGCCTTCACTATAAGCAACTCTAACTCCAGACATCTTTATTTAGGTCATCTATCCAGGCTACCCTGTGCAATGAGAGATGTGCTGAACCTTTGACATTTCCACAGATGTACATCAACGCCTTAGAGATTTATGTGAACATTTCCATTCCACTAGAGTAAACACATCATTCTTATTGATTTTTAACTTAAATATTGAAACCATTAACTTCATAACGTCTAGTTTAATGGTTAGCTAGGTGATCTTATGAACCAAGCTTAGAGTGCCAGCAATGAACCTAGTCCTCTGAAATTAATTAAATTTTCAGGAAATAACATTAAACTTACTAGGAATTCCAGCTTCAGTAAACTTCTTGATGTGCAGATCTCAGACGAAGCAGAAAATCGAAACACAGAAGAAACCATTCTCTCAGTTTCGGAAGTGAAGCAGGATCTCTAATTCTTCTCAAAGCAGTTAAAGAAAAACTCCACACAGGACTGGGTAGAAATACTGAATATTATCGGAACTTTAAATGGAAGTGATATTCATAAACTACATGCTACAGTGCAAAGCATGTAAAATGCAAAGAAATCCATGGGCCACGGCTATCCAAGAACCTCCTTAGGCCAAAACTCTCCCCAACCTCCACCAAACCAGGCAAAAAATCCAGGCTCAAATGGCATTCACCCCACCCTGCCCCCCATGTCTATCTGCAGCCCCCCCCCCCCCCCCCCCTTCCATTACCCAACCCATGTGACACAACTAGAATTCAGCTCACCAGCTCCAGGCCCCTGGCAGCACTGCTCACTCCCCAGCAATCCCAAAGATCAGGGAGCAGCATTGGGAAGGAGAGAGAGGAAGGGAAAAAAGGGGCAGAAACTAGCCACACAGCCAATTTTATATTGGTGATGCAGGCATTGTGGGAATGAAATAACAAAAGATTACAATTTCCTGTCCATCTCCAGATCTTCTGGACATCCTGGAGGTCCTCAACTTTGTGGTTCTTAAAAGCACCCATGTCAAACCATGACAACTACTCATCAGAAGGCTGGTTTCTTGTGAGTAATCCCCCTTGAGTACATTTGATATGAATGAAAAAAAAATTATAAAAATTCTTTAAAAAAAAAAATCACAAAAGGAGCAAACTATAGAAAACATAAATGCCTGAAATATGAAAGTTCACAGAGGCAAAATCAATACATTTCATATAACAAAATAGGATGTGTTTCACTGTTCTTTCAAATGAATTATAATTGCACCTTTTTTTTATTTTTTCCTTTTTTACTGGTTGTGAGTTTTTTAAGGAATGGAGTGATGTGACAGAAAGATGATTGATATGATCCAAACTTCAGTACATGAAAGAAAAACTAATCAGTGAGAGAAAAGACTAATACAGGTAAAAACTTTCCCATCTAGTACTGTTCCCAGTGGAATGCATGCTAAATAGCAGCAACAAAGAGTCCTTCCTAATGAACACTGAGTGAGAAGAATGGTTGATGTTTTTAAAGTAGCTTGGATCTCAATTAAGGCTTTCAGGCCAACCTCCTGTGAAGATATCCTGTGATGTCTGAGGCACAAGGTCATGGCGAGATGCTCCATCATTTCTTTCCAAAAGAGCTACATCCAGTTTGATTCCACTTAATTTTTGGCACCTATTACAAAGTCTAAAATAGAGCACAGTTCTCCTTCAGCCCTCATTTAGTCAGAAGAAACAATTGTCTCTGAACAGAATTTTTTTTTTTTCTGATTCAGTCAATTTCTGGAGTGTCTTTTCTGTTTATTTTCTAGAGTGGGTCAGTGCTTTTGCCTGGCATTATGGGGACTTTGTATAACCTTGGTCTCACATAGATGGAAATGACTGAAAAGCATTTGTAACATATTTAATAAATTTTAGGAACCTGCTTGGATGCATTCCTGTGGGGCCTGCACTAGGTGATCCTGCTCTTGGCATGGGGGTTTGGACTCCATAATCTCTGCAGGTCCCTTCCAACCCCTAACATTCTGTGATTCCTTGATTAGAAATTCTCTCCCTGTTTAAATCAAATTGTCAAAGGTGAAATCTCAGAGTTATTGCAGATATGACAGGAATAGAAACTGAATTTCTGAAGGAAAATGTAATGACCTTTCTCTCTGGTTAAGCCATATAGTTCCATTTCACTGCATTACTTATTTACTTTAAAGGGCTAAGGGAAAAGACTTAAATATTGCTTTAAAAATATTTAGCTATGCTCTCAGCTGCATAACTATCAGCTTTCAGCACACAGAAGAGAGTGATAATGGCTAACAGGTATGATTCATGAGCCACAGTGCCCTCACACTCATGAGAGGGTTCATTTACAAGAGAGATCTCAGTAGCAGTCAGAAACCATCAAGCCTGCACATGATGATCAGCAAGGACATGATTCAGCTTTAGCTCCCACTGAAAGCACTGTGAGTGTTTCCTTTTGCTTTAGCAAGTTTTGAAGCAGGGAATACTCTGTTGGGATAATGTTAACTCTGAAAATACTCAACTGGCTGTGACTGCTGCATCACTGTAGAGCCTGGCAAATATGTTTCCTGATATGGTTAGGGCAATCTTGTGAACTAACTCAAACTCTTCTGACCTGACTGTATCTTGACTCTAAGGAAAGTCAGAGGTTTAAATACTTACCATGTCCAGCATCTTAATGACCAATACTTCATACACATAACAGTCTGTCAAATGAGTATTTTCATCTATATATGGACTCTGGCTTGGAGAGTAAGTGGTGATAAGGTTGCCAATGCTTTTATAGCATTTTGCTCAGAGACAAAAAAACCTCAGCAAGGACAAGTACATCACATACAGCCTCTTTACCAATGGAACAGAGATCTTTCATAATCTAAGCTACCATTAATCTTACCAGCATTTTAAAGGACCCATACCATCTACAATGGAGATGGAGAGATTGGGACCATCTTGTCCAATTACAGCTCCACTTAGATGAGGTAGATGTGCAATCTAGGCAGTTCTCTGTTTACAGGAGACTCTAGGATGCAAGAAGGTCACTCCAGGAATTGACAGGTTCTCCTCAGCTTGTAGATTTGCATGTTTAGCTCTTCCATATTTCACAGAAGAGGAAATTCCTTACCAAGAACCCATGAATGAGAGAATAATAATTCTTTAATTACTTCAGAAACAGAAGAGTGAAGTTTTTTGCCTTTCTGCATCTTCAACATCTAATCAGAAAGCTTAGCACACAGAAATAACATCCCCTGAAAGGTGAAATAGAGTACAAAGCAGTAAAACAGCAGAACAGAACTAGAGAGCTAACTGCAGCTCTTAGAGAAACTTGTAACAGCATCTGTGCTATCTATATAATAATTCTAAGAAAATCTCTATTATCTAGAATGAAATGTCAGCCAAGAACCCAAACTAAAAAAGTAAATGTCAAGTATGAAAAATGAAGGAGAAGCTTACGTATGCAAATCGTCAGAAGCAGGAACTTATATCAGATGAATATAAGACATTTGTAGAGCTGGATGCAATGAAATGATGAAACCTTCATTCAATTTTATCATCTAATGGGTCAGAGTTCTTGGTTTTGCACACTTATTTTTTTGCAGGACATCATACTCAAATACACATTAAGCCCCAGAATACAGACATCCAACGGTATCTAGCTCATCTCACTGCTGAAATGCTCTCCTATTACTAGTGCCAGTAGATAGGAACATTCAAACAAAAGAGGAAAAGATGTATTCAGTGGAAAAGAGAAAAATAGTTTGGTTACCGATTTTAATTTTTATTATACAAAAACATGATTATAACAGGTCATAGTAAGGACAAACATGAGACTTTTCTTATTAAATTGCATTTAACCAAAGAAAACAGTTGGAAAAGTAATAAGAAAAGATTAATGTGGAAAGAGCATTTACTAGTCCAGTATTTTATTTGCAACAGAAGTAATGCCATCAGCTTCAGAAGGAATTAAAAATGGAAAGCATTACTATAGAAAAGAAATATGAATAAGAAAAGCTAATTTTTAGCCTCAGAGTTTGGCTTATGACTTGGAGTCTGAGGGCTTCGACTTCCTACCCTTTCTGAAATTGTTTAATCCCTTATAAAATAACTGTGAATGTATGCTAGACAAAGAAATTTGTAATCTATTCTGCACACTTACTCAAAATTACTTTGATCACAAAATCACAGAAATGCAAGGCTGAGGGAAACCTCCTGAGATTCAGCTACCTTTAGTCCTTTTACTGAAGAGAAATGGAGTAGAACTAAACTATTTCCAAACAGTGTTTAATTTCCACAAAGTCCTCCAACGATTCTCCACTCAAATGGATAGAAAATCTTTCCTGATAAGTTGGACTCCAATCAGCAGAAAGGTACTTCTAGACCTAATATCCTACAGAACTGACCCATATAAAATTAGCAGTACTTAGTTTCCTTGAAGCAAAGTATTCTTTTATTTTGCCATGAAATTAACTTAAGAACTTTGTTCCACTGTAAAATTCTTTCTTTATGTTCAAGAAGATACAAAAAAAAAAAAAAAGAAAGAAATCTATTTCAATTTTCTGGAAATTTTATAGTAATGTTACCAATTTTCTGACTGTGCTGTATCAAATATTTATTCAGATGATTAGCATAGGCATACAAGAGTGACAGGTTAGCAGTTATTATTGCTTTGGGACGAAGTTCTCTTTTTAGTCTAGGAAACCAAAAATGCGGTTAATGAACGAGTTAGAGAACGGTAATCTCAATTTGGATCAAACAGTTTCAGGCATGAGTCATTCTCTGGTGTAAGAAACTTTGCTGTTAAGATACACAAAGGCAATCTCTTTGCCTTAATTCCAGAAAGCAACTCATACACATTTCTTCATGTACTCAAAACTCTCTGTGAATATGTGATAGCAATGAAGGCTGATGCTGTAGTTATAGAACAAATGTGATAAGTTTGACAGGGCAGCATTTCATCTGAATAAAGTAAACAGGGATAATATAATTTAGTCTACTCATAATTTAGACAAATGTGTGATGAGTTAGAAATAATTGCACTTCAGTTACTGTGATGATTTGCTAATCAAAATGTTAACTAGATTCTTTTCAAATTTAGAATATGGCTATCTCTAATGTAAGTGAAGAGCACTGCATTATGAAAAATGATACACCTCTTATACTGGAAAAGTCTAAGAAACCCCTCCCTCTTAATTGTTGCATGTGTAGTTTCTGGTTTTACATAGGCTTAACTGAACACTACTTCTCTGCCTGCTTTGCCTCTCAATGAAGAGTGGTTTTCTTGCTTGGAGGTAGTCATGTACTATGCTTTCTTAAAGAAACTCCAAACTTCTGAAAGATCCCCAGCACAATTTCACAAACTTTTTCCCCTCTGACACTCCTGTTAGTTCCTTTATTCCATTTTATATAAACATGTGCAACTTCACCTCCTTTCATACAGTGATAAAGCCATGCACATGGATGCTAACATAAGTTTTCCAGTCATAAGACATTTTTTAATTTGACTCTGAAGATCCTCATAATACTTGCCAAGAAAAAGCAGAATAGCAAGGATCATGTATTTACAAAATTCAGTGGTGTGTCAAGTCCTAAAATCCAATCAGGTGTTGCACAGATCAAATGCCTGTGATTCTCTATGCATCTAATCACTACCCTTAGATGTATTTCATGATTTTCTCCTTCCAATATTAAGCTGAAAGATCTCTTTGAAAAATCCTTCAAAAGGACCAGCAGAACTTTTTCCAAATTCTTTAATTTATTTTTTTTTTATTCCCAGTCTTCCAGAAACATTTTTAAAGTCAGTGAATATTTGTTGTTGAAGAAATAGTTTATCTGTTGAGCAGTGCTGGTGATGGACACCATGACTTACACCTTTTCATTACATTGTCTATTCTATATAAAATCAGCCTATACCTTTCTTGTCTTAATGTCAGCAACAGCTTACATTGCATCTCCAGAATAAAGCTCTTCCCTGTACTTGACTCTACAGCTGCATGCATTTAATAGTCCCTCATGGGTACAGCCTTTAAAACTCCTGTCTGCTCTAAGATGTATTTGGCATAGCAAGCAGATTGCACCCTGCTGTGCTGTGTAAAATATATCCCAGTGAATACTTTGCAGTGGAATCTCTGCAGTATGGTAACTAGCAGAGGACTGTAAGCAAAAAGGATAAAATAATTTTCATTCCATATCTCAGAGCAGTTGATTTTTTTTTTCCTTTTAGACTAGAGACTTTCTTTTTAATAATTTAGTATGGAAATAGAATGAAAACTTGAAATTAAGAGACAAGCAAAACAGAATTGCTAATGAAAACCAGATAAGCATTAGTGTGGCAGATTAACAAATCTGGTTTAGAACTTGAAAGTATCCTCATGCTAGTGCTGGTTCTTAGAGTGCCTCATGAGATACACACAGAAACTTGAAAGATTGCTCAGCATATACAGAACTCACATTTTCAATGAGGGGTTTAGACTGAGGCTCCTGTACAGAGTTATGTTTTAATTACCTTGCAATTTAGAACTATATTGCTGTTTAAGTTGTCTAATATTTCAGCAGGATACAGGCTCACAAGACTTCCATGAACTATTTGAAGAATCCTTCCAGCAGGATTTCAAGGTTAAAAAAAATCTCACTAGATGTCATTTATTTTCTAATAATGGCTAGAGACATTAATATAATTATTCCCTATTACTGCACAGTGTAAGAATCAGTCTCTTTGCCAAAGACCTCTTTAACAAGAGAAAACAAACTGCTGGGACAGAAACAGAGACTGACAAAGGAGAGAACTTTACAAAACATGGCTTTGGCCACCTGTGTCTCTACCTACTGCTCTATCCTCTGGGCACGTATTAGTCACACTCATGGTACCCCACCTTTTTTGTCTCTTTTCTTTTTTCCTCAAACAATTCAGACATTATAAGAATATAATTTCCCTCCTTTACTGAGAGACTGGTCAAACACTGGGACAGATTTCCTAGAGAGGTGATCATTGTTTCAAGCCTGTTAGTTTTTAAGAGACATTTGGACAGTTCCCTTAATAATATCACAGAATCACAAAATCAATAAGGTTAGAAAAGACCTCAAGGATCATCAAAGTCCAACCTGTCACCCAGCACCTCATGACCACTAAACCATGTCACCAAGTGCCACGTCCAATCCCTTCTTGAACACCTCCAGGGATGGTGACTCCACCACCTCCCTGGGCAGCACATTCCAAAGGCTAACAACTCTCTCCGTGAAGAACTTTCTCCTCACCTCCAGCCTATATGTTTTATCTTGGCCAGCCCTGAATTGGTCAGGGAGTTGGACTAGATGATCCTTGTAGGTCCTGGCCTAAAGAAAAAGTCTTGTTTCTAGGAAACAAAAGTCCTGATTTAATTTACATCTCGTGTTATACAATGTACAAACTCTTGATTCCCTTTCTTTCCCTGGTCAGAGTTCTTTGCTCTACAGATTTATTAATATTTATTTATTCCTTAATACATATCTGGTACATTTAACATTTGCTTTTTTGTACAGCCAGCGTGAGTACCATTCCCAACACATACCCAGGAAGCTCTTCAGAAAACTCACCTTAATAACATAGGGAAACCTACAGAAGGAAACCTGTCTGGAATAGCTATTAAAATCAGACACAGCAGCAAGGACAGATGCAAACAGAAAAAGTGAAAGAAAGAAACTGAGTTAGAAAATAATTTCTGAGAAATTAAAAAAGAATACCATTAAAAGAGGATTAATTTGAAAGTATTTTGTAAAATATTATTTAATGTGACTTTATCACATTGACGTATGTATTCTTATACCTTCTGATGTTGAATAAAGTAACACTTTCAGATAGCAATTCTTTTAGAGCACTAAATATATTTTACAAAGCCAAATGTAATTAAAAGGCAGTGTGTAAATTCAACAAGACATTCCTGTGAGTTTCTGGAGTACTGATATCACATAATGACACCAATGTTGCTCTTGTAGTTCATTTTGCAACCGTCTTTAATAAAAGTACCCATTCCCTAATTGAAAAACACCTTCAGGTCTAAAGAATATTTGTGCATGCTTTCAGGTGGCTGCAATGCTCTTATCTGTTATTTCCACACATGGAGGATGGTATGGAGCAAATTGTAGATATCAGCAATTGTGGGAATTCAAAGGCAGAGCGCAGATCTTATGCAAAACACTACACAATGAGATGTGCCAATTCATAATCCATCCTTAGGGAAACCCTCCTCTACTGCACCCAAATGTCTTTGCCAAAGAAGATGCATGGCAGATGAAAGCATTGCTTAATGTGCAGCTTACAGCAAAGTCACATGTAACAGAGTTACATGTTCCAGCCACCTGCTGATTTTGCCTACCAATATCACCAGAGGAAAGGAAATGAGAGTCTGACATCAGTTATGGAGTAAGCAGCAAGTGAGGATATGGGGGTTTGCAGTTGCACCTTACCACAGGTTCACCAACCATGTGTAGCGTTTGTTGAGCTGCCATACATTCTGATCATTACTTAAGTATTGCTATAAGCACCCATGGTATATGGGAATCTATGCAAACTGACCTGAAATGATGCTTACCTCTTAACATGCAGCTGAATCAGCTTCTCTTCAAACTTGCCCTGAGGCTCGTGTACATGCTGAAGGTAAAATCAGAGGACAGAAAGAGGAAAAGAGAATAGAAAAGAAAAGATTTAAAAACTTTAACCTCTTTTTATTTATTTTTTTTTCTAAATTCACAAATGCTTTCTTATCTCAATTCCTTTCTCCTGACTGTCTACTCTTGGCACCTGTGGTACTCATAGCCACACATACCCTTTTATAGTCTTCCCATTCTTAACTCCTCATCAAATCATTTGTTCCACAGCTGTGTCTAGATCTCTACCTTTATGTAGGGTAGAGAGAGAGTTCCTGACTCATTAAGGTCATCACTGCATGGAAAGATGATCATTACCCTGGTCTCTTCTCCCAGGCAACCAGTGACAGAACGAGAGGACACAGTCTCAAGCTGCACCAGAGGAGGTTTAGGCTGGATGTTAGGACGAAATTCTTCACAGAAAGAGAGATTAGCCATTGGGATGGGCTGCCTGGGGAGGTGATGGAGTCACCGTCCCTGGAAGTGTTTAAAATAAGACTGGATGAGACACTTAGTGCCATGGTTTAGTTAATTAGATGGTGTTGGGTGATAGCTTGGACTAGATGATCTTGAAGGTCTTTTCTAACCTGGTTAATTCTGTGATAAACTGAGTAGGACAGAGTGGCTGTCCCCAGTCAGACACTAGCCCACTAACAGAAGCAGAAACAAAAGCCAAATCTTTGGAGGCTTCATCTGGCTGCAATCTATTTTTTTTTCATTGTTTCAATTTTTTCTCTACCATATAAATCTACAATTAAAGAACACTTCAATATTTCAAGCAATTAAACATGAACCTTATATCTAATAGCAGCCAATAGACAGGCAGAGGTGATGCTCAAACGTAATTTTAACGTCTGGAGTACAATAAGCAATTCAGAGTCAATCTGCCATAATAAGTAACTTTATTGCTGCCTAAAGGCTTTTGGGATCTTAATATGGAGCAGATGTTGAGGACTTCCCTGGTAATTATGGGAAGAACTAATTCTGTGTTCCCCCACAGATATGCTTTATGTGATCTGCTTTATTGCATTTGTGGTTACTTGACCTACTTATCCATACTCCTCACAAATTTTCCACATTCACAACCTTTTCAAGTAGACATTATACAGACAGCATTTAATCTACATCTTACCCACATTGATAAATAAGATTATTCAAGTGCCTAAAGTTAAGTACAATGGAAGAAGGGAAGAAGCAGTTGCTTCTTTTCTAGAAAACAACAACAAAACAGTAAAAGTGCCTAGAGAAATTTTAAGTTTGCTCACACTGAACTTCCCAACTACAGTACAGAGACTTACCACATAGGAGAGAACAGAACAAGGAAGCCAAACTCACAGCTGAGAAGTGTGAAAGTGTCTCAGCTGAGAAGGAGAGTTTATCAAACAGATGAGGCTATCTTAAGGAGACAAGAACATCAGTAAACAACAAAAGCAGCAGTAGCAAATGGCAATGAGCCAGTATCAGTCAAATTAACCTAGAACATTAATAATCCAGCCAGCAAGGTCCATTTCAGAGCTAATTGGTGGGCACAATCCTCAGTTCTAAGCAAAAAATGAGTTACTATCACATCTCTTTTAATACCAAACCAGCATAGAGTAGATAGCTTATGAAATTCAAACCAACTGCACCAGGTGGATTCTGTGATGAAGAAGAAGAAAACAGGGTTATGGACAAGATTCTGGGATTGTAATCTGCTTGGAAACACAACTAGATGTACTTCAGATATGTGCAAGAAAAAGCATCAAAAACAGAAAAGTCTGGTGTTAACTGGTGGTGTTGTACCTAAATTTCTGGAAATGAGCAGCTTGGTTTTATTTTTGTCAGAGAACCTTACTTGGAATGAAAGTTATTAATATTCTAGAGGAAAACAATGCACAAGGAACAGAGCTTTGTAACTCCTAGAGCTCCTGAGCTTTGTAACAATATCACTAACATTTATTAAATCCTCTTTTTCTGCTGATTTTAACGTGTGTGGATCTTAGGTTATAAAATCAGATAAAGTACCACATCCTTCTTAGAGAACTGACACTAATAAGGTGCAAGATGTCAGCAGGTAAAGACATGTCTTGGTACCTTAATGGCAGCAATCAATGAGCTGCCTGACAAGAGCCTGACACAGAATTCCCTTTACCCTCATCTGCCATAACTGACAACAAACATATAGAAGTGAGAAGAAAATATGAATTGAGGATTCTATTAGAAGAAAATATGAATTGAGGAGTCTATTTCCATTTAAGGCACATATACATTCACTGATCTTTAAACTATTTTGGGAGAAACACAGTTAACTTTTTGAAAGCATTTAGTTATTTTAAGTTATTTACAGACCAAAGCCCTGAGGAGATTGATAATATTATTTATTAGTGAAGTAAACAAATGTGTCCAGACATATGAAAGCCTAACAAATCTCATTTGATTTAAATACACTCTAGTTGATCCTTCTAGTACTATGCAACACAAGCCATAAAATAAAATGCAGCTCACTATTCTTCCAACAAATTTTTATGTTCAGACAATAAACAGTGAAAAGTTAATAATATATTAATATTTTATAAGCTTTCAATAGTAAATATAAATATAATTATAAATTAATTGATTCTATCATATTTGAAAGGGAAATATATATATATATATATATATATATATTCTAGATTAAGGAAAAGAACCCTAACTTTAAAATATCCATTTTATTCAAGGTATACTAAAACTAATTCCTTTACTATCTGTAAAGTCTCATTAATCTGTTATTACTGTGAATTATTACTTTATATAAAACCAGGTAAAATTTCATGCCAGGTATCTGCTTACTGTCCAACAGCACTTTCAGTGCTTGCAGTGAAGCATCACAGCTAGCCCACCCCTGATAGGTATCAGTAGCCAACGAATGGTAGTGCAATGCAACAGCAAGATGATGTTCATTGCAGACTTAGTATCTGTGATGTAATTCTTGAAAAAGAAATAGTAAAAATGACATCTCACATATACTGAGGACCAGTGCCACCTCTAATCTTCTGCTCTGAAACTGAGGCACACATCAACTTAACTCTGAAACACTCCTCATAGGTTTTGTTCACACTGGAAGATCTCTGTTGCACAAGCACCATTTCAGAGTTCATATGAAAACCACATCTTGTTTCTGGAAACTCTCAATCAAGGATTTCCTCCAGTGTTCCATATAAGAACTAATTTCTAAAACATTGTTCATCAGTGACCTGGCTGAAACTCTGTTCCATAAGATATGCTCATACCTTGAAATTGGTTAAAAGTAGTTGGTTCGGGTGGGGGTTTTTGTTTTGTTTTTTAATTGCCACTGACATGACATATGCATGGAATATTTTAGCAAGGACTATGTTATGGAGTCAGTTAATTACCTACCTGCTGCACATGAAGGACTCAGTTAAATTAATTAACAGACTTAAAAAAAGTCAAACCAAAACACAACAAAACCAAACCCTTAAAATCTACAAACCCAGTAGAAGGGTGTTTGGGGGTTTATGCTGAGCACTTTAAATAGCTGAATCATTGGGGTTTGCCTCATCTGACCATAAAGAAAATGCTGGAAAAAAATATAGTGCCATGCTGAATTTAAATCCTATGAAGGGGGAACTCAGACTCAATTTATTATATGATGCTTTTACTTTATTGTGCAGGTAGACTCAATAAATTAGAATTCTCATTAAACTGAATGGAACTTGTGGCATCATCTAGATTCAGGCTTTCAGCCAAATTCTACCCTTCTGTAAAAATTCCCATGGAGATCTTGCTTCAGGGGATGCACATATGGTTCAAACAGGGCACAGACATGCTTGACACACTATTTCTGCATATTCTTTGTCTGGTATATGTATCTAGATGTAGTTTCAAGGAGTTTCATGAAGTATTCACTTTTTGACCTAAGAAATTATTTTTCTGCTATTACATGAGCAAAAAGAGGATTGTAAATGGAGAACTTGGATAACACCAGCAAAAACCACTGTGTGAGTTTGCAGCTCTTTCTGGGGCCTCACAGAGATGCTCTTCATTCTGTGCCCCAAAAATGAAAACAGTAGTGCACTTCCTACCCATGTAACAATTTGGCTCAGTGCAAGAACCTGAATTTGCATGGGCAGCTCAGTGACTTCACCACTTCAATTATCTCTTTTGTCAACAGCATGAATCACAGAGATCTAAGAAAGAATCTTTGTGGGACAAAACCTTTTCTCATTAGACCCAAGATGCTCAAATATCTGAGGTACTCACATCTGTGACAGGATAGGGGAGTCAAGAGGTTGTATGAAAGAAAAGAACAGGGACATCCATATCCCTCTTTCTTGCAGCTTTCTGAATTCAAGGTTTTACTTCTGCAGACTTTGTGATTAGTAGCAATCTCCTTTCCTGGGACTGACCTGTACTAGGTCAGTCTATCTGTAACTAGTCAGGTTACCTGCAGGCATGCAGACTGACAGCACAAAGAATAAACAGGACTTCACTACGTTGTCATCAGCCAACCTAAGGATAGCAAGAAGTACCTTAAAGAGTTGCTTCTTGTACTACTATTTAAAAGGATAATACATAGGTGATATTATAGCTTCAAATCACTGTCCAAAAGTATCTCATTGCATCAACAAGGAATTGTGACCATTTTTGTAGCTCAGTTTGTCATAATGCTGGATAAGCAAGTTGCCTAGGTAAATCACTTAAAGAAAATACCTCTAGCAACCAATTGTGCTTTTAAAATATTCCAGATCATTACTCACTTGATTTGCCCCCAATTACAGCTGCTGTTACCTTCTTCCATGTCTTGTATATTTAATCCTTCACATCTGCCTCCATTTTCACATCTTGTCCTTCTAGTAACTGCATGAGAGAACTGTGGAACCAGTGGTTGATCCTAGTAGCATTGATATAATTTTCAGATTTACTCCTACAACATAAAAACCAAATCAGACCAAAACAAACCCCAAAGAGGCATTTTGGTGAATGTCCAACATCTTTCCCCTTGATGTTGTTTACTTGTGCCTCTCTATGCAGGGAAAGAGAGAACATCTTAAAGCATTCATAGAATCATAGAATCAGTCAGGGTTGGAAGGGACCTCAAGGAGCAGCCAGTTCCAACCCCCCTGCCATGGCCAGGGACACCTCACACTAGATCAGGCTGGCCAGAGCTTCATCCAGCCTGGCCTTAAACACCTCCAGGGATGGGGCCTCAACCACCTCCCTAGACAACCCATTCCAGGCTCTCACCACTCTCATGGGGAAGAACTTCTTCATCACGTCCAGCCTGAATCTCCCCACTTCCAGCTTTATTCCATTCCCCCCAATCCTGTCACTACCTGATATCCTAAAAAGTCCCTCCCCATCTCTTTGGTTCTCAATAGACAGCCTTGCTGTTCTCTGCCACTAAAAATAGAGAAAGCTTTCATGTAAGTCACCAAACTTTAGGAAGCCATAGATCTACCTGCAGCCAAAGTAAATTTATCTCTCTGAAAGGGTGTATCCTCAAGTCCTTTCACTGCTCTGACAGGAAAGCCAAGTTTTTTGAAAGCTTGTTACTTCCCTCTATCTTTTGGCTCAGTTTTCTGATTACTAAATTGATTTTGTAACAGAACCAAGGTGCTACATATTTCTTTTGCTTCTGAATGTATTTCTTTCTTTTTGGACAGTCAATCTACCTAGGAGTGTGCTGTGATCACTGCAACAGCTATAAGGGTTTGCAGTTTTCAGTTATTAACCTTGTGACCACAGCAGCTTCAGAGGAGCTATGCTGGGAAAAAATGTGGTCTAAAAAAAAAAAAAAAATCATATAAACTGCTATAAGATCCAGGTCAAACACTGTTACTGTGGAGCTATATGTTCATTTCACTGCCTAGTCATATTAACAAAGACAAGATTTTTAAACAAAAAAAGGGAAGCAAAAAACAAACCAACCAACCCTAAAACAAGCAAAAAACCCCCAAACCCAAACAAATCCAACCAACCAACAAAAACCTGTTGGTTTTGTTTGCTTGCTTGTTTGTTTTGCTGGTTTTGGAGTGAGGGTTTTTTCTTTTTTAACAAAAAAACTTACATGTTTTCAGTTAGTGAATTGTCTTTTCAAAATCTAGACTCCCTTTTCACATCAGCATAGGTCTTTCCAAAGATTTATCTGCAATCTGAGTCCATATCCTAAACCAACATATTAAGGTGCTTACATGTAAGCTATCCTTTTATTTTCTACATAGTAGAGACTATACTGCAGTTAATAATGTAACTTTTATTCAATGCATAGTAGCATGCATGTTTTACTGTAATCTTGAAATTAATGGATAGTTATATGGATATGATAAGTACTGTTCTGTGATGTGGTCTTTTTGTTCTTTTTTTTTTTTTGTTGCTGTTCTTTTATTTTGGTTGGCTTGGGGTTTTTGGTGGTTTTCTTTTTGTTTGTCTGTTTGTTTGTTTTTGTTTTTTTTTTTTTAATTTAGTTCTTTTCGTTTGTTTTTAATTAAGCTTCCATTGTGGTTTGATGTATTGGAAATTCCCAAGTTTTCTAAAACAGTATTTCATGAATTACTATGCACTAGTTATCACCTCTATTTTAATGGCAAAAAAAAAAATTGGTCTTTATTATTGGTAATGTAAGTAGTGCAGAAAATATCATTGATTTTTAAATGCTTCTTCTTCCTTTTCATGTTGTCAGCAAGGCACATTTCAGTTCATTTTTTTAAAAAATAAAATTATTTCTACAAATGTTTTTGTATTGCTTTAAATGTCAATTCCATTACATGCTGATGTTGACTGCCATATGCATAAATGCATTGCAATAATAAAAAGTCAGCTGTCAGTGCTTCCACATTTTAATTTCAACTTTTTAAATGAATAGCTCAATAAACATGTAAATGCCTGCTGTATTATTTACATTTACAGTAAACATACCAATCATGTTTGAAGCCTAGGCTTATACTCAAAGTTTATTCATCTGTATAGAACTCTTCATACAGGCTGATTACTGTTATGGCTGTTCACATTTACAGTAGAGCATCACTTCCTCAAGCAGCTTTAAATGCAACCACCTGCACCAATACTCAAGTGGTCCATGGTGTTTTGCATTCTGGATCGAGAAAAAGAAAAATCAATAGTGAACTTCAGTCCTTGTGACAAGAAATTATGTAGCCACAGCTGAAAATAGTTCAATAACAATGTCACTACGTTACAGTGAGCTACTTCCTCTGCAAAAATAGCAGGGACTCACAGGGAATTGCATTCATAACATCAAAATGGTCATGAGAGAGAAAGATTTGTAAGGAGGTAAAGCATTGGCTAGCTGCAATCAACAGATCAAGAAGATCAAAAGATAAAGCATGTCTAATTGTGCTGGCAGGAGAAAACAAAAACAAAAACCAAGAAACAAGAAAAAAAAAAGAGGAAAAAGTAGTTTTTTTCGTCTGCTTTGAGACAAAAAAAAAAAAGAGAGAGAGCCGTTAGTTTTGTCCGTGAAAGGAAAAATCTCACATTTAGTACTTTAAAAGAACATCTAGGTAGGTGAATTTGGTAGTCATATGGACAGTCATATTTCACTGATGCTGACAGGCTTTTTCCTCAAATAACACAGAATGCAAGACACAACACAAACAGTTGTTTGAGAGCCCAGCATTTTATTCTGAATCACAAAAATGCTAGTTATGCTTTCTTAGCTGTGGCTGCTACTGAAATAGCATTTCCCCAAAATATCACAATCCGATCCATAAAGTTCAGCTAAATCCTACGTTGTGTCATCTGATAAGTCTGGAAAACAGAAGGTTGTTTACCTTACTCATGAGAATCACCACACTGCCAAGAAGAGAAGACTCTCAGCCATGCAGCACATACTGTTACA
Organism: Indicator indicator; assembly: GCF_027791375.1. Classification (NCBI taxonomy): domain Eukaryota; kingdom Metazoa; phylum Chordata; class Aves; order Piciformes; family Indicatoridae; genus Indicator; species Indicator indicator. The sequence goes on along the minus strand of NC_072026.1, from coordinate 7,202,832 downwards.
TAAGAAATTTTAAAATCAGTTGCCAAATTGGCTCCAAGTTGTGGTGGTATTTTTTGTGTGCGTTCCACTACCTGTATTTATTAACAGTAACACTTTTCCACTGTAAGTCACATCAGCTTCTATTAGGGTTTCTGCAAGAACACAGACTATACACTTTGTTACATTGACATTTAGTGTCAGTTTTATTCACAGTTTTATGCACGTCATTTCGAATGCTTGGTGTATTTTATTACTTGATTTTTATTTGTGCCAACACAATATGTTTATGGAACGGCACGCTTGCCCAAACTACTCCTATTCTAAAAATGGGAATTTCTTCTCCTTGATTTATGGGAGTCTGATGTGACTGATGGAGGCTTTAGTGACAGGTAATATTTCACATGATGTGGTGCATCTCTTATAAACACAGCACACGTCGCCTACACATTACGTACTGTCAAAAGTGCCAAATAAAATTTGCTAGGCTTGTCGGTGCAGAATGAAATAAAATTCCTCAGTGATGGCAGTTCAAATATTCTATTTAGTTAGTAAGCAGTAGTTATTTGGGAGCTATTTAGTCACATTTGCTTGTGGTATCAAGCAGAAATCTAGAAATGTTGCAGTTATTCATTAGCTTCACAGTAACACAAAGAGCAAACTAGAAGGCTTAATCAGCATAAGTCTTACAGGAGGTAAATAGCTAAGTGTCTTGCAGTATTTAAGCTGCAGTGTTCCCATTTTCACCAATCAGTAACTATTCTCCATGCCCAGCAGTAGTTAAGAGTTGGCAGCAACTAGTACTGTGTTTATAAATGCTTCACATTTCTTCATTATGCAGTTAATGTACTGAGTGAGAGCTGGAAGTCTGGAGAACATGAGCCTAAATACTTGGTGTACTGCTCTCAGAAAAGGTTATCCAACATTGTATCAACATGCTATACTTGGACAAGAAAGGGGTTTTGCCATGAGGAAACTGGTTTTGGACCAGCAACTTGATGAGTACTGATGGTTTCTTAAGATTTTAAAATTATGTTTATTTAAGTAAAGCTGTACTTAAAATGGATAAAGTGTCATACTTGAAAGATGTAGAAAAAGAGATAAAGTTATGATAGCATTCATTGGTGAAACCAAAGTATTCAGAGTAGTGGAAATAAGGACTGACTTAAAACAAAACCAAAAATCTGCAAAGGATCCTCAAAGCAGTGAGCTATCAGGTGACAAAATAGCAGGTTAACCTGACTGGTGATGAATATTAAAGGTAATGCACTGAAGGACAAGAGAGTATTAACTGCACATAAGCAGTGATAAACTCAAGAAAGAGGAAACAGATTAAAAAAAAAAAAATACCCAGGAGTGCTTTAAAATCCAATGTACCCATCAGGGAAGAAACAGAACACCAAACAAAATCCTTATAAAGGTTCTCTACAGACTTCAGTATGCCTGCAAGCAAAGCTATGGAAAGAGAGAAAATACTAGGAGTTTCTAGCATGAAAAAGAAATTACTGCAGAGGTATATGACAGATGTCTTCATACGTGACAATGTGAAATACCTAAATGAAAATCTAAGATGGCAAGTTCAAAATAAAGAAATGGTGGAACTTAATGACACAGTAGTTAAATGTTGGAACTAATTTCCTCCAGAGTGGTGCAGATAGCAACAGCTTATCTAGGTTCAAAAAGTGGTTACACAAAATCACAGAGGAAGGACATTTTTATGTAAATGACATCTATAACACATTCAAAAACATATTAAAGACATTAAGAAAGAGATATATTCAGACTCTGCACCTCTTTTCAAAATGATCATCTGTCAACCAAGTTGATTCTTTGAAGAAAACATTCAGTAGTATTTATTTAGAGAGATAAGAAGATACACACCAACTTAATCTTTCGTGCTTTGAAAATTTTAACTGCAGCAGAAATGTAATGAAGCGTAGATGAAACTCTGTAATTTCCTAAAATGAGTAAACAATAGTTACAGATGAATATCAGGAATTTAAGAGAAAGCTGGAAAACAGATCATTTCGTTGGTTCCTACTCATTTAAGCCATTAAGCTCCTTAGCAATAGCTATGAGTTGTGCTCATCAGTTCATGAAGGTTATCAGAACGTTCTCACAGAAGAACACTTTACAATAGTCAATGAAAAGCAAACACCACCTTCTTAAAGCCTTATCCTCTTAAATGCACCAGAATTTAAGGCATGGAAAGTTGGTACCTAAGATTCTTGGGTTGGTATTTTCTCTTTTTTTAAGAATACAACACATGTTCTGTGCAACGGATAACACAAATGTCTGATGCATCTAAGTGCTAAACTGCCATATGTGCCAGTTACAATTCCTTTTACCTTAGCAATTTACAAGTGGGGGGGGTTGGAAAAATTTCTCCTTTACAACTGTAGTAAGGCAATGGCTTACCCATGTGTATTTTGTGAACATAACTGTCTTGTCAGTATTTACCAACTGTAATATGCACTCTCCTGAGTCAGGTACTACTGGAATGTCGCAGTAGAATATTACGAGAAACTTACCTGAACATATTAACTTTCCCTGTTACAGTCTGGATTACTTGTAATGTAAGAACATGTTATTAACTCTGAAGACTACTTTTAGTTCCTCAACAAACAATTTTTTTTCCCCTTTCTGATAGACTTTGTGGGTTAGATGCAGCATGCTTTTGGAGGTGTTAAAAAAGGGAGATGGGCAGCATGACCACTATTCTGCTGTGTAAAGAGGGGCACAGACCTAATGAATAAACAAACAAATAAATGGAATTGATAGTAGAAAAAATGGGTTCTCACAGATTAACCTTTTACTTACTTCAAGATTTTATTAAGATTAATCACCATTTTATGTTTGAAAGCCTGCTACGAGAAAAACAAATCTTTTTGTTGTTTGTTAAAAAGAAGCACTTCATCTATTGATAATTTGCATTGAAATAAGATAACACTTAGATATCTTTTTTTATAGAAAGTAGCATCCCTGAGCTAAAGCAGAAACAAATGTGCTTCATATTAGATGTGTTCCCTTCTATTCTTTCCCCGGACTGAATAAAGGCAGCAGATTTGCATATGAAACGAGAGGTTTTTTACTTTATCCACCAAAAAAAAGTGGTCTGTAAGTCCTAGCAGCCTCATTTTTTTTTTTTTTTTAAGCTGGCTCATTCACTGCCCAATAAATCAAATCTCTGGACCAAGCGACAGCATAAAATGCTTCATTTCTTGCTTGCCATGTGTCCAAATAGTTACTTCGTTAGCTGTCGGGATACAACATGTCTCTGTGCTCCAGCTGTTATGCTTTTTACCCATGTCTAAATTTTTTATTTTTAGGGTGGTCTGCTTTTTTGGTGGTGGCTCCAAGTTGACCTCACCTTGATATGTAGACATATCCATTTAATCTATCTCTCCTGAACTGTCACTTTTGTGGTCAGAAACCCCTTTCTTCACAATGACTTGTACCTTGGCTTGAAGAAGCTACCACATTGTTGTAGTCATTTAATTTGTGTAGCTCGTCTAGTGAAGTGTATAACTTTTCTCCTCTACCGGTTTTCTCTTTGTAGTTACATATCCATCGGATCTATAGAACAATTCATAGTTTCTAGATTTTCTGGAAAGTAGTTGATATTCCCTAATCTTCTCAAGAGACACTGAGAAGGATGTCTCTCAGAGGCAGGACACGGAATCTTTGGTGTGATCCAGCATGGTACTCTCCCATGGTACTGTAACAGCTTTACATTTTATATAATCTTCCTTCATGGTCTGTGCTAATAATATTTAGTCTTTACATTGACAAGCAAACAAACACCTCTACTCCACCCTCACATAATTATTGAAATTACTTTGCAAGGACAATATCTCAACCAGCAACACACAAGAGAAAGAAATGGGGGGGGGGGGGGGGGGGGAATAGAGTTTAGAGTTCTTTAAAACCACATTGTCGTTAAAATATTTCAGAGTATCCCTCTTCTACTATTAACAATATGTTCACTCTTTCTTTCTCTTTTGTATTTAAATCTCCTTTAAAGTCCTCCTTTAGATGTTTCAGTGCTCTGTGGATAAGGTTTCTGTACTTGCTGTAGGCAGTGAAATTCCACCAGGTAATCTATGCAAGGTACTTGAACTTGTTTTTCTTATCTGAGGGGATGATCAGGATGCTGAAGTCAGTGAGTGACACTGTTTTCCAGCATAAAATATGAAAGTGGGCAAAGATTAATCACTGCCACTACATGAGTGCTGATGAACATTCATTAGTAAAATCAGCAGACACTTCAGAAACATTATGAAGTCTAAACAGAGCACAGCAGACTATCCAAAGGATATGAAGAGGCTGTAAGACTGTCACTCAATTATCCTGCATGCAGTATTTCACATTTAGCAGTAAAAGAATACACTCTAAATCATCAACTCATTATTGGAGTTCAATATTCCCATTTTGCCAGTGTATATAAATATATGTGGGGGTATTGGAGACAGAGAATCAAAGAGAACTCTCACATTGGTTTTCCTAATGGGTAAGGCAAGGCATTAAAATTATCCAATGGTGCAGATGCTCTTTTCAATAATAATACAGTTACATATTCTGGTGTTCTGCAACAGGTCCAAATACAAACACTTATTGAAATTAAAGTAATATATCACATTGATCTAAATGACAGTGATATATCAAACTAAAAATAAATCTTTACTTCTTCCTGGAAAAAGCAACAAAGTAAAGCAGAAAATAGTCCTAAAGATAAAGCATTGATCAGTATAATTTTAGGGCAGCTAATATACCTGACTGTCTAGTATAGATCTCCATACTGATTCCAGAGGCAATTTTTTGTTGGATTGCATGAATACAAACTGTCATAATAGGCAGAGGCCTTCTCAGTGCAAAGAATGTTAGCATTCTAATACTTTTTAAACTGTAAAAATGTTTGCATTTAAGCTTATTTCCAACAAAGCCACACATATTGCAACCCATTCCATGAAGTTCAACTTCAAATATGCAAACCAGTGACAAACCAGGATTTGTTAAGAGGAGGAAACCTATCACCCATCTAGAGTGACAGGAGGATCTACACCCTTAGTTGTTTTGTTAAACTCACTAAAGATATGATAACAATTGCTTTAAGAGCCATGTTAATGATATAATCCTAGGGCAGGACAGTAGCTGACTCTTCAAACAGGTCAGACAGGTTATGGATCAGCCTATCCATCTTGTAGGAGCCAGGATATATTTGTTCTTCATATTCTTGACACTTCAGAAACCTGCCTTTGAGCAGTGCTCTCACCCTTGTCTTCAGACAGCAGACAGAGAATGACATGAAAAGTTTTGATCTGAAACACAACTCCATCTATGCCCAGTGCATTTCTTTGTGGTGAATTTTATTCTTCTTAACGAACAGAAGTGGGTGACAAGTCTTTTGTGCATATAAAATATGTATAGACAGTATCTTGACCAGCTTGGATATCTGTGCAGCCATACTACTGTTAGGCTACAGAATGGATAGTCAATCAATCAGTATGCCAGGAATAAGGTAGGTTAATGTTGTATGGATGTAGTTATGACACAGATAGATAGCCATAATCACGAGCTGACAATAGACTTTCATCAAATTCTGTAGTGTAAAGAATGCCCGCTGAAATTCCCCCATTTTTAATTAAAAGGAAAGCTGTTGTTCAATGCAGATTTTGGGAAGGTTATTTTATATGTAGAGGAGATATTTAATGAAATATTAACTAATTCTACCTAATTGAAACAATGCTACCAACACACAAGCATGCCTTGCTAGCTAAACCTAACACATTTGCATTTATGAAGAGTTAAGAAAATAAACCCCTTTTTTATCAAATCTCATTAAGAGTTAAACTACTTACATTGGGAAACTAAGTAGATGATTTATACATATCCATGTAGCTCCTAGTGTTTTTCCATCACTGTGCCAATGAGACAATAAAATAAATGGCACAAAGGTCTAAAGAATCTCCTTCACATGTATCTGTTACTACTTTGGTATTTTTAAGTGTTCATAGATGTATATTGTTGAGAACTCTTCCAATGGCAAAAATAGTATGCAGATACCTGAGCATTTGTGCTCATAAATCATAGAATCATTTGTGTTGGAAAAGACACTTAAGATCACTGAGTCCAACTGTAAACCTAAACTCACCAAGTCCACCGCTAAAATGTCGCTGAGTGTCACATATTCAATCTTTCAAAGACCTCTAAGAATGATGACAAGACCACTCCCCTGAGCAGACTGAGTGCTTCCAGTGAAGAAGTTTTTTCCTACTATTCAATCTATACCTGCCTTGGTGCAACTTGTGTCCATTTCCTCTCACCCTGTGGGGCTTGTTACTTGGGCGAAAAGACTGACAACCACCTTGCTATAGCCTCCTTTCAAGTATGAAATTATTTTCATCTAAGTCTTCTCTAAAATATCTTCTATGAGATGTTTACGGTGCAGCACACACAAAAGATCTTGGCTTTTTTTTAACATCTTGAGTTTCATAAATTAGAGATTTAATCACACCACAGAACCACAGAACAGTAGGGGTTGGAGACCTAATTTGAATCCAGGTGTATGGTATCATTGCAAATATTCAACATCTAATCTCTTCCAGGGTTTCTCTTCCAAATAAAGCCTCACCACCTAATAACCAGTTCCAGTCATACATACTTCCTATCCAGAGCCCATTTAATACTTCTCAATTGCCTATTAAAATTTTCATACAGATTACATAGGATTTACCAAACATTTGAAGACGGACCTTGTTCCTACAGTCTCTGAATTACTTCTGTAAGGAGTAAGGTGCTCTTATTGAGCACCATAGCTCTCAATGAGAAGTTTTGCTTCATTCATAGCAAATTTAAGTCACTCAATCCCTCTCCCCTTTTTATTTTATTTTTATTATTGCAAATAGCAGATTAGCCAGAAGGAAAACATATGTGCATGATTTAAAGCAATTATGCTGCCAATGCACATAATATAAAATAATCTGTTATATCTAGGCTCTCCTTCCAGTCTTAAGCATAATGTATTAGTTTCAGAACTGCCTATAACATTGGTAGATTATTACAAAATTAATTTTAAGAGTGCAGTATGTTTAAGATAAGGGAAAAAAAAAAAGCCTTAATTTGTTATACTATTATCCTTTGTCTATGAAACTCTGTACTGCAAGCTAGTAAAAATGAAACTGTTTAATAAACCATCTATTTCACCATTCTATTTCTCAAATAAAAAGAACCATCTAGTTGATTTTTTTTTTGGTGGGCCACCACTCAAATGCTAATAATAAAGAAGAAGAAGAAGGAAAAGAAAGAAATATCTTAGAACCCTGTATTTTTATTGTGATTGGGGGTTTCCTAGCATCTCATTGAGCACTGTATCTTGTCTTGTAGGGTGCCTGATACTTTATTCACTGTCTTATCAGAAGCAACTATTCCCACTTTTAAATATTTATGCATGTGTTTCTTCGTACAAACTTAGATTTGTCGATGACAGCAGAGAGAGACTACTGACATATGGTTAGAGAACAGACACCTATTTTTTTAACTCAAGGTTTTATCTAGTCAAGAAGTTTTAGTAATTGCTCTGTAAATAATTTATAACAAACAGCAGACTACTCTACCACATCTTCCTGAGGATATATCCTGTACAGTGACATTCACATACCCTATAAGCTCCAAAAGGATGCTGTGCCACAACCCTCGTGCTGTGAGTAATACAAAGGATTTATTGTCTCTCTATGAATTCCCAGATGAATAGCAGGCCAGTGACATGTGAAGAGATCATCACCTTGTGTCTTTCAGTTCCCTTAGAGCAGAAACTGTCAGAAAGACTATTCCTCTTTCACAATCTTATTTGTGACACTGTGGAACTGTTGAGCAGAATAGGTTTCCATTGGCTTGCTGATCCAACAAAAGACTATCACAATTCTATTCCATGTAATGGTTGTGGGGTTCAAAGAACTCCACAGAGAAATCCGGGGGTTTATGCACTATTTAAATCCCTGAGCTGTGGTTAACAGAGAAGAGAAAAGGTCCTATCCTCCCTTGTATTGTGGCAGAGATGATCAGATACACCTTCAGATTGTCCTATCCAGAGATAATGTTGAAGATATTAATAGCTATGTTTTACAACCCATATTTCAAAAGCACCCCCTCAAAAGCAAATCTTCAAGCATGACCTTTAATTTTTCTTATACCAGCAGCAAAAGACCTTTCCAGAAATATTTTGCCCAGTGGCACTCATTTAGTATTAGCCTTTGCTCATTCAAGCTTCTTGAACACGTCTGGAGGGTCCTTAAACAAATTTTTTGACACTATTGATGGAACCTTTCCGACAGCTCATTAGGCAAATGGCAGAGAATTCATGAGCTTTTCCAAACATGCCTAGAGACTTGTGTTCATCAGAGTTCAGTGCTAGGCTAACAGATTGCTGCAGCTCTAATTAAACTGTGAAGTAATTCTAAGCACACAACCTTTGGTAAATCAAATGCACCAACTGATTAAAAAAATTCTTTCAATTGTAATAATAGTTTACCCAGAGAATATCAGGTTTGCACTTAATGAAAACAAGGAACAATTTTATATCACAGAGCATCTAAAAGCCAAGTGAAAAAAAAAGAACATTTAAACAAGTGACAGTATATGAAAGAGACTCCTTGTTGTGATAAAGAGAGTATTTAAACATATTTTTAGCACAAACTACCATAATTTCTCAATGGAATTTCTAATGAAGCACATATTATACATTTCTGATAAAATTATTATTGTTGTTAAAAGAGCTTCAATAAAGCCCCAAAGTGTGGTAATAATTGCAGTGCTTCATAGGGAAGTGATTTCCAAATCTCCAATCGCTGTCAAAGGCCAACAATGCTCCCTTTTAATAGCAAAAAGGTCTCTTGATGTGCTTTTGGTATAATCTCTAGCTGCACATTTCATAGCTAATAAAACCAAAAGGTGCAATTTCACTACAGATTAAGGTAGGCTGGGGGTGGTTGCTATGTAAACATTTGTTGAAACAGAGAGGTTGAAAGAAGCAAAATGAAAACCAACAAAGAGTTTTCAGGAAAAAATTATACCTTGTAGAGTAAGACAGCGTTGTTGTTACTGTTGAGAGCAATAACAAAGCCATACTCACACCTTGAACACCATGCTCAGTTGCATTCCTCAAATTACAAACTGTGAGACTAAGATGGCAACGGTGTATAAAAAGTGCAGAACTCTGCATGGATACTTCTCTGTAACTTAAACATCAAGAGCACTTACATTTTATAAAAAAAAAATAACCTGCATAAAATACATAGGAAGTAGGCATAACAGAGAATAAAATCATGAGCAATAAAGATACTGGAAGATTCTCCAGAGGCTCTGTAGAAATACACAGAAATTTACCAGTCTCACAGCCTGTCTGTAAAACAGCATAACCATAAACTCTGTCTCATACACCAGCTTGGCCAATGAGGACATACATGACCATGACAGATTGTGCAAGTCCTATTAAGAAAGCAAATACACTATTGCAGACTCCTACTTCTGTTAGAAAAAGTGGAAAAAAACATGGCACATGTTTTTGAACACCCAAAACTTTACTTGTGTGAGAATACAGATAAAGTTTATGATTTTTCTTCACTGTTTCTGTTTCTTTTCTCCTCCTACAGTAACAGAGGAAACTAACAAGACTGGTGCCATGAAGCAAGCAGCAGAATTTAGACACTTTCTGCACCAGTGCCTCTTTGTCTCTTGAGGACTCAATGAATTAGGGCCTCATCAACTCACACATATGAAGATATAGAGTGTGACTGATGATGCATCACCTAAAGGCTGGCAGTGGCATTTGTAAGCAGCTGATGTGGAGAATAGTTTTGCCTTATCACAGCAGTAATGAAATCGACAGGATTAGACTTCTGTGTGTCTCCTGTGCAAAGCTTCACAGCCAAACTTCTCTCTCATATGTATGTGTCAATGAACACAATGTAAAGCACATTTTACCTTCCAAAAGCTCCTTCCAGAGCAACTTCCAGACAGGGAACTGCTCTTATAAAGCTAATGCATGGCACAAATGCCAGCTACTCAGCACTACATGCCTCAACTAGTGAATCCATATTCTTAGTCATAAATCCAGTGAACAAGCTGACAAAGAAATTATGTTTGCTTTAAAGGAACACTCTCTCAAAATTGATGGCTTGAAACACATTGATCCTCAGACTTTTAAGCACATGTTTAACTTTCACTGTTAGCACACTAGCCTCAATGGGACATAACTGAGCTGGTAGCCTGGAAAACTGCCTTGCTGCTGTACATCTCTGAGTTGAATAGAGGGAGTGAGTCCTGGGAAGTGGTTAAGTGTAGCGATGTTCAGCAGCATGAACACAAACTGCATTTCTTACAGTGCTCTAGAGCTGTTAACTCCCTGGTTAACCAGCTTGCAAAAATAAGATGAGGGAGAAATGTCTGTTTTCCAGGCAAAATTCGTACATTAGAATTTCTGCATGGACAAAAATGAGTTAAGAGATATCATGACTCAGTCTCATCACCTAAATGAGAGGCTAGTGGTCTGAAAGGGCCTTTCCCAGACAGACCATACCTGCTGTTCATGTTATATTTTAAAACAAAAAAACCCAAACCCATCTCTTAAAAAGTAAATTAAAAATAAAACTATTTTAAATTTCTGTTAGATAGTTTTAACATTCTCTCCTCTCTCTGTGTTCCCTCCTTTTTAAGATCTCCAATGAAAATGAAACCCCATGTAGAACTGGACTTTTGGAAATACACTCCACTGGGTGTTTAACCATCCTCCCCTTGCAAGCCTTCAAATTGTGTGACCTGTCAGCATATTCTTTCAGTGTTGAACTGAGTGATGTTCCTCAGGTCAGCAGTGCCAGAAAAAAAAAAGGTGAGCATGACAATAAGTTGAAAATATTTCAGTATGTAAGTGGCTTTTTCTCTCTCACCATTTTCCTTGATTTTTTTTTTTTAAATCTGCTATACAATCAAGAGTCAAAGTCTCCTGGCCCTGTAACTAAGCATTTCTGCATTTCTTTTTCTGAAGAGTGGTTTTCAGGGTCTCATGTTTTGTGTTTCAATTAGTCTTGTGAAAAACTGAAACTTGTTTTTGAGATGTTGAACTTGATTTCATTCCCATGTTGTCCTTCACTTCTTTGGGGTTTTCATATGTTTACAAAGCATGGAGAGGAGCAAAGAGGATAAAATTGCATTCAGGTGGATGATGATGGAGGGTGGCTGGGAAACTGCATGACAATGAACCCTTTGTATCTTCCCTGCATACCTGTCCCTTCTGCTCTCTCTTGGCCAATAGCTTTCTTTTCTGACTTATATTACTTTTGATTTTCCCTTTGTCAAGTCACAGGGATGGGAGGACAGTAAGGACTAAGATTGAGATTCATTTGTTTCACCTACCATCAGAGAAAATTCTCTGCTAATATGAAGAGCCTTTCTTGGGAGCTTTGGTGTGTATGATGAGGGAAACAATTTCAGTACATGCCACTGAGAGAAAGTTATGGGAGGAACTAGATGGATTTGGAGGAAAGGTTGGTTAAAATATGGAGGGTCCTTGCACAACTACACTTCAGGAATGCTGCCAGGGGCCCATATGTGGGCTTGGATATCATCATGCATTTCATATATTTGGCACTGGAGACCTTCCTGAAACTACTTCATACCAGATCTGGAAGCAGCACAGTTCACTGAGGATCTCTGCTTCTGTGCCTTATGAGCATAAAGCCCTGTGTAAGAGGAAAATTAAATTGGAAAGCTAAAGAAAGTTATAGTTTGAAATTATGGTTATAAAATTATGAGAAGATAGTTGCCTAGCCTTTGTTTGTTGGAAGGAGTCTGAAATTTCTCTTTTAAAAACCTTGCAAAAGATCCTGTTTAGACTCTTGGTGCCCTACCTTCACGACTCACAGGAGGACACAGAAAATGTTTGAAACATGGTAAAAGACTAAATAATTCCTTGCTGGTACAGAATATCAATTAATTCCTGCTCTACAGAGCAGTCTCTAAGCATGTCTAACCTTAGTTTAGGGTGACAGTTAAGGCAGGGAATCCAGTAAACTATGTGTAATAAAGTGCCTGACCCTCAGAGCTGCAAATGCTCTCATTCCTTTTCTTCCCTTCTTTTATTTTTAAAAAGTTCACAGGAACATTTATTCCAGCCTCTAAATGTAATCATTAAGTTTCATAAAGAACAAGATTCCCACAAGGCCTCATAAAAGTTATTCTCAGTGTTACAGCTCTACTTCAAAGGGAGGAAAAAAAAAAAAAGCCATTTCACCATAACCTTGCTGTCATAGAGTACTTGCAGTCATGATGTTCACTGGGAATAATCCATAATAAAAAGGAACCCTTTGGGACTATCTGTCCCATTGCTATGTATAAAACAAAGAAGAAAATAAAGTGGTGGATGCTTAGCTGTATATTAAGCTACTGACACCTGCAGTGCCAAAAATAAAGGAAGGAATAAAAAGACAGGCTAACTAGATAGCAATAGCTGAAGCACGGCACTTTGTGGGTTTTATTTTGCTTTATATCACATCTTTTAATTCCAATTTTTATTTATTTTATTTTTAGCTCAAGCTATCCCTATTTCCAAAGCACTCTGAGCAACTTTCCACTAATACAGGCCCTTTGAACTCCAAGAGGACTAGAATTTGACAAGTGCAAATGCTGAGCAGGGTACTTTAAATGTTGAAGTGATGGGTTCAGACTAAACCCTATAGCTCTAATTCTTTCAAACTTCATGTTTGTTGTATGCCTGAAGAGAAAAATCATGCAATTTTCCTTAGATTTTGTGCTTTCTTAAAGTCAGTGCATATTTAAAGATCTAGGTAGTTATGTTATGAATATTAAAAAAAGCCAAATCCATAGGGAATACAAAGCAAAAGCCAGTAAAGCAGTATTAATTTATTTCACATCAGCTAGCAACTTCATACTAGGCTCACCTCGCTCTGACAGTGCATTTCACTCTTAAAATCAGGTAATTTTATTTATTTACATAATTGGAAGCCTCTATCCTGTTAAAAGATATCTGTCCTGCCACCCTTGTGGCCTGACTTCTGACACTTTCTCTGTGAGCACATCTGTAGTGAAAAGCTACTGCCAGATTTGGCTCAACCACATACTGTTGATTGTGATATTTCACAATCAGATATTTCCAGTGTCAAATGTGGTTTGGGTGTACAGTTAAAAGCCTCTGTGCTCCAGGAACTTCTCAGGGAGCAGCTGATCCATAAAATATCAGTCTGATGTCAGCATAAGTACCATGGAACCTGACTTCAGTCTTTTCTTCCTCATATAGCCTGAGTTTTTGGGGCAGCCCTGAAGTATGGAATTTACAAGTATGTAAAGGAGGGCTATGAGAAAGACAGGGACAATCATTTCAGCAGAACAAGGGGTAAGGGTTTTAAAGAGGGAAAATTTAGACTAGACATAGGATTTTTTTTTTTACATTTTAACCCAGGTCAGCTTGAAGTTGACACATGATAGTAGTTATAACAAATCAAAAAGCAAATTCACTGGTATTCCCTACATTTATTTTTAGAGCTCTTCCTGATGTAGGACTGAGTTAATACCTATTTCAAACAGGAGCAAGAATCTTAGCTTCCTTGGAATGGTTTGAAAAATGTTTTGAGCCCTTCAAGAAAAACAAATGCAAAGGAGATTTACTGCTCCTTAAATCAAAGAGAGGATGATGGAATTTTGATTTCCCTCTAGGGAAGTGGAATCTAGCTCAGATGCTTAATGAACAAAGATGCAACAACTCAAAGCTGCTTGCTATTGATTCACTGGTCCAAGGGCTAAAAGGAACACTTCAGAGCCATAAAAAGAAATCATACCAACAGAAGAGAGCATGACCTAAGTTAATGAAGAAAGAAACAGAAAAACACATATTGGGGAAAAAAAAATGTGTGTTGTGTTTTAAGGAACTTTTTAAAATATCTAAAGCCTCTTTATAAAATAAAAAAGGCATTTTCTCTTCACAGAAGGAAGAATACAACAAAAGAGATGTCACCTTGAAACAAAATCTGCAGGTCCTCCTTAAGATAATGAAAAAAGGGATAAAGTTGAGACTGAAGTGAATGAAAATGCTCTATTGCTTCAGCCCTGTGAAGGAATTAGTGACTTCTCAAACAGCTCTGATGATAACCACTAAAGTACTTCCAATCATCAGTTAAAAAAAAAACATATTTGTAATAGGTGATGCTTATATGCAGATTTGTTAGATATTTTTCTAAAATAATAATGCAGATAAGTGGTTTTTTTCTTGAAATTTCTAGAGAGATGAGAAATGATAAGCAGACTCTAAGCTGACTGTGTTTAACATGAAAGAACATGGCCAGCAACCCAAAACAGACTTTTCCCAGAGGTGCCTTCCAACCCCTACCACTCTGTAAGTCTGTGATACCCTTAAAGTATTGATGTATTATCAAACAGAAAGCATATAAAACTATAAGCACTTTTTAAAAAGACTTCTGAATTTCATTTCAGTTAAAAAACAAACAAAACCACAATCAAAAGCAAGAGAAAAATCACCAATAAAACCAAAACAATTCTGAAAAACCTACAAACTTTGACAAGAGAATAATAAAAAGCCAAAAGCATCTCTTAATATTTTTTTTCCTTAGAAACAGTGAGAAATGCTCTTTATGTAAAAATTTCTTTCCATCTAAGTTAAAGGATTTAGGTAGAAAATATCTATATACAGAATATTTGAATCTATAATTAATTTAACTAGACTCACAGCAATCCCTTACATCTCAGATGATGACATGTCAAATAAGACATTTTCTGTTATTATGTCATCACTTATTCTCTAGAATGTTTTGGTTTAATTAACCAGCCTTAAGTGCAGCAATTACTTTTAAAATGTTTCCTGTGTAGCAAAATTTGGTTTACTGTCTCTTAGTATTTTCTTCCCTTGCATTTATTTTCTGTTTTCACACTCAGAACCTTTGCCTTCATTCTCACAGCTTTTGCCAGTCTTTGGTCACAACTGAGAAGCAGCATAATCATTTCCTCAGTTACATCTCTGACACTGAGAAAGCTCTCATGTCACAGCATATTGAGTTTCCTTACACATAATTGTACCATACAAATCTTTCCATTATGCCACACAAGAGATCTCAGTTGAATCACACGCAGTTGATAATGATGCCATGCAGAGGGTTTCCCCCCTATTTCATAGCACAACATTTTGTTTTGCAGCACACTGCAACTACTCAAGGCAATATCAAGGTTTCTGCCTCACATGCAAGTAATGTCTTGATTCCTCTTTTCATCAAAGTGTGAGAGAAAATAGTCTATGCAACCTATCACTATGAGATGCTAACAACTGACTCGCAAGAGATCGTGCGGGAAATAAAGCATTTAACTTTGCTTGAAAATGTCAAATATCAGATGAACCTCAGGAAATGACTTGCATTATAACACAAGGATTTCTCAGAGTCCTGCTAGACCATTGACATCACTAAGGGTCTCTCCTCTCCTTTTGCTCTGTTCATTCCATTCACATAACTGCGTGATGAGAATTGACTCACGAAACTACTTTTGCAAAATTGGACGCCTGAAAGAACACCTCCACATCAGAAGAGATTAAGTGCTACTCTGACTGTGGAGGGTTATGCTGGTAGAATAGAAAAATATAGCCAGCAGGGATTTTGAACTGTCATATGCAACAGGAGAGTTCCAGCTCTTGAGTTTGCAGAACAAGGTCATTGCGGCACAGCACTGAGCAGGATAATTTAAAACGTGCAAAAATTTGAGTCAAACTCACCTGGGCTGTAGATCTGCTCAAGGATGATCTTCCCCATCACACATATTCCCTTGCGACTTCTCTGGATTCAGGGACACAGAACAATTTAGACAATATATTTCATCTGAGAGCAGATGGCTGGAGAAAGCAAAGGAGAAAAGAAAGCTAAGGTGACTAAAGCAGAAATACGTGACCCAACAACAAGCTACAATTCTATCTTGAGAATCAATGAAGAAGGGAGGTAAAAACTATCAGAGCCTCAGTCTTCCACAGAGGCCAAAAACTCATTATCAAGGTCCACATATTTTGAAAGCTAGGATCCAGTTATCTAGGCTCCTAGCAAATAAAGGTACTTGAGAAAGATCAAGAGCTTTGTGTGGGTACACACAACTTACACACATGCACCAGTCACCTTTTGGGATATAGTCCACAACATAAAATTCATTCAATGAAAGCCATGGTCGACCTGTTAGAAAGATGGCAACAAGAATCACTTCCATCTAGGAGTCAGTTCAACTGTCTGCTCTAGGACAACTCTTCTATCTTCTTGCAAAGGGCACTGTCGTTGAGCACGATTGGTTTTGTACCTTCTATGCTTCTCTCTCTCAACAGAAGCTTACTAGGAGAAACCTGGATAAAACTAGATATAAAATTGTGCTTATCATTCCACTTCTCAGCTTAAAGCTGATTTTTACCTGTAGGCTTTCAGCCTTTAAAATTTCCTGATAAAATGGAACTCCTAACAAAATAATTGATCTTTTAAAATTTTAAGGGAGCTTAACAAGAATAACTGTTCACCACCACTAACTCCCCACCACCAGCCTCACCAAACCAATCTGATTAAAGTAGATGCACTACAATTACTCAGAGAGTAGCACATGACAATAGCATCAGTAGTATCTGAGTCTCACTGCTGTTTTGAAGCCCTGAAATGCCTGCAGTGAAATGTACAAGACACAAAGCTGGAATAAACTTTCACTATGCCACTGTAAGCTCATTGAATCTCCACGGACATTTCAGTATATGGTGCTGTGTCAGTGTGAGCTGAAATTCCCCCACACACAGTTCAAATAACTCATAATTATTCTTTGACAGTGACAGGAATCACATTCAAGTATTTTTATGAATTTCTAGAAGTCATAAGGCATAAGGACTGCATTTTTATGGGACCTGCATGAACTTATAAGATAAAATTGCAAATTAAAATCACTTAATTTATGCAGATACTGAAGTGCAAATATATTCCCTAATCTAAAAACATGTAAAAAAATACAAATTTGAGAAACAAAATGTCAGTAATGAATAAAGATAAGGACTTGCCATTGGTCTAGAGAATGTTAGAATGCAATATTGGTTTGATGTCCCTCAGGTGAAAATATACCTGGGGAAACAGGAATATGAAATGAGTGCTGAGGAAGAAAGCCACTAGATTTTACAAGACTAGTCAAGTAACTGTGTTTGTGTTATCAGGTAGAGCAACTGAGTTGGAGAATATAGATATATTTATTTAGAAAGATTAAAAGGAAGTTCAGGAAGATATAGAATAAGGGTATTTCAGTGTTGTTTTGCATTAGTGGCAGCACAGCAGCTCTGTCATAATAGGAGCACTTTGCACCTAGCATTGTATGCCTACACACCACCTGCTTCTGAATCCTATGCTGGAGCAATAAACACCAAATTTACCTATCCCCCAAATCCCACCTCTCCATGTAGACATTGTTGTCCTTTTCTAAAATACCAAACACATCTGTGAACTTCATTTATTAATTACCTAACAATGTGCCAATCACCAAAAGTGACTTACAAATATTGAATTATTTTTAAAACTGTGTTGAAAAGAGAAGTAATCCTCACTGTATTCTCTTTTGTGCTACATCACAGCACCCTCCTCATCCTTCCAATTTCTCTTGTCTTTTTTCACATAAATGTATGCATTGCTAAAGAAATAAAAATTCACCACTGAAGCTTGACTGAAGTTGGAGTTATAACAGAGTTTTTGCAGTGTTGTTTTTATGCCATTGGGTGGTTTTTTTTTTTTGTTGTTTTTTATTTTTTTGTTTGTTTTTTTGGGTTTTTTTTGGGTGCCGTTTTGTGCCATCCTGGCCACTGACCCAGGAATTCTCTGCTCCCATTTTTAATGCTTATCTTCCTTCCAGGGTGCAGAATAAGCCAAGCTCTCTGTCTTCTGTGACCAAAGTGCAATAAAAAGCAACAATGAATTTGAAATATTTATTAGAAGCATAGAAAATGAGAAGAGAAAAGCGACCAAGGGAAAAGCAGCAGCAAAAGACCATTGGACAAGGTTACTTTAACAGCCAATTAATGTTCAAAAATAACCCCAGCAACAAGCACAAACATGACAGTCATGAAAAAGAATAAGCCTGCAGTGTTAATAAATACTTGATATCAACTGCAGCAGCCAGAAAGTATTTTTTTCCTCAGAATGTCCTATATTGAACAATGTGTTTTCCCCCTCACTTCGGAATGGACACCAAGCATCGTAGGCAAAAAGGTTCAAAGCTCAAAGGACCTATCAGTTTTGTATTCCCAGCTGGCACACTAGGAGTAAGGCCTGCATGGGGTTGCTTGTGTCTTTCAGTAGGGGAACTAACTAAATAAAGTAGTATATGGCAGTTGTCAAGGTAATGGATATGAAGATTTATCTACAGCCTGGACTTTACAACTTGCTTTGACAATGTTCTTCTGTATCCCTTTGCACCCCTTCAACATCTTGTCTGTTTAGAAGGGAAGTTCTTTCAATATATGTTTTACAAACACACAAGAATAAAAAATACCTAGCCCAACAAAGCCCAGAGGACCAGAGGTACAAAGAGATATAAAAACAACAGAAACATCAACCCTTCTGTGAGGCCATTTCTCTACCACTACTTGCTGAGCTGCTCTGAAGTGACTCAGGCAGATTGCAGTTCACACATACCATACTCCAAACAGAGTAGGAAGGAGTCAGTGCTTCTTTTGCCCAACTTTTACACAGCCAACTTTAGAGCTGAGTTTCTTTTAATTGTCTGCCTTCTCCTATATCAGCTGATTAATTATATGCCTTTTTCCCCCCTTCAGCATCATGTGTTTGAACGCTACACTGAACTGTCACTTTATCTAATGAGCCATAAATACTGTCCTTCATAATATATTAGCTTCTGCCTTTGGGCTTCTGTTAACCTAACACAAACTTGTCCTATTATTCTTCCTGTGA
This sequence comes from Indicator indicator, assembly GCF_027791375.1. Taxonomy (NCBI): domain Eukaryota; kingdom Metazoa; phylum Chordata; class Aves; order Piciformes; family Indicatoridae; genus Indicator; species Indicator indicator. The sequence continues at coordinate 7,183,882 of NC_072026.1, read as the reverse complement.
AGTCCTTGACAGTTTAGAGTTAACTATCCCCTCTTTTCAATAGCTGACATCCCTAACAGTCATATTCATAACAAAAGTATTTTACTTTTTTTTTTTTCCTGGATTTTCAACTACCAGTTGAAACTTTTGCTATAGAGAAAGAGAAAATAGTTAAACTGAAATATGAGATCATTTGCAGATATCTGTGCTTCATTTCAAAAGAAAATAGTTCAAACATTAAAAAGAAAACAGGACTTTTGAGAACTACCAAGTGATTTAGGATCTCCTTATTAACTTTTAGGAAGACTTCCACTAAGATTTCCCAAGTTTGTTTCACCAAAAGATATAGCAAGCCTTTCAAAAACTAACTTATAGACTCATCTGTCTTTGAAAGAGATATTAGAAAAATTTTGGCCTTGTTTTTTGTTGTTTTTTTTTTTTTTCAGTGAATATACAGCAAGGTGAAAACCCCATTACATTTAGATATGCCACACCATAACCTGGATTTGCACTCCCACACATCTCTGAGTTGATTCTCAGAAGAACACAGGTAGCAAAAGTTATGCCAGAGCTTTCCTGTGTACAGCCCCTTTCGCACCTAGAAAAAGGAGGAAAACCACTGCATAGACAGTGAAAGAATGTCCTTAGGGATATGTCATTTAAGAGAATTGCACCCTCTAAGCAGCAATTATGGTTTTACCTTTTAAGTAAAATATCCGTATTTAAGTGGCAAATCTTTTAGCTTACTGTACTACTATTCCAACAGGAATGCAGATTTATGTCATACTCCTCTGCAAGCACAGCTCTGGATATTTGCAGTTCTTAATGTTTTAGAGGTCTCTAACTCAGTACTTAAACACAGAAAAGTGACTGCAAGACTTTTCAGTAAAGTTGTAAAACAGAGCGCAGGAAGGATCTGACAAGGACTGCAGTATCTCTTCAGTTGTTCAGTGCTTTGATGGTTAGGGCCCCCCACAGAATGCAAGACTGCTGACAAATAAAAAGGAAATACTGACACAACCACTTCTACCACGATGATATTTCACAGGAGCTAAAACTTTTCTGTTTCAATGGCATATATGGATTGATAAAGGGACAGTATTCACAAGGATACAAATTTTATTAGAGACCTTCAAGTTGTTAGTAGAGAGAGAGATGTAATTAAAGACATCTGTCATCCTTTGTTGTGCTCAGCATCCATGGTGCTGTGGTGGCTGGCAGCAATGTCCTCGTGCTGCTCTCCTCCAAACTTTCTGCTTGTTCCTCCATTTCTGCTGGGCTCTTGCTGCTCTCCTATGATACCTTGACTGATTCTTCCACCTCAACAGGCTTCTTTTCAACAGGATCCACTGCATCCAAAGGGCTACAGCCACACTTCTCTGAAGCTTCAGATCCTTCCAAAATCTCTGGATGCACTGCACGGCAAAGAGCAAGATGAGCTCGACAATGAGGATCAGAAGTAGGTCGAGCAACATGGTGCCAGCTTGACCACAAAATTTCAAGTCACAGGCACAAGGATGGAGATCCCCAGTGGCTTCCTGAATCTCCTGGACAAGATCCCAAACACTGCTTAGGTAGCAGTGGCTGGGACTGCAGTCTGAGAGGACAGCACACTCTGGTGTCCACCACCTACTACATATGTTGTCATAGGGCACTGTGTTCCCCTTCACAGCACAGGCAGGGAGCCCTCTGTGACATCACAAGTGGGGAGAGCTTCCTTTGTAACATGATGGTCTGCAGGAAGTGGAACCCTGTGGGTGCTTCAGAGAGGATGAGGATGATCTCCACAACTGGCTGTTTAAGCAACATCAGCATTGAAGAGAACTTTGGAAATTGAAGAGGATGCTTGTGATGCTCAACGCAGACCCCTGCTGCTCCAGGCAGGGTCAACCCGGTTCATAAAGTGCAAGAGCAAAGTCTTGTCCCTGGAGGTAGTTTTGCTCTGGCCATCAGGGAGCAGGCAGCTGTCCCCCCGCCCACTGCCCACTGAGCCAGAACAGCTACTCTGAAGCTGGTACTGTCATGGGAAGTTGTCCAGTGGAGACCTGACCAGTGGAGAGCTGTCCAGTTGAGAGCTGTCCATGGAAATTTGGCTGTCCAGAGCCAGCTGTGCAATGTTTTCCCATTTCAAGTGCAATAATTTCAAATTTCAGGGGCAATAAGCCTCCCTACCCCACAGAAAGGGCATCTGATTCTGACCATGGCTGATTCTGACCATGTGGGATTCACCAGGTTTCAGAGAAACACTTCTACAACTAAAGACAAAGAGGGAACTGATATTTACACTGTGTCTGAGTTTGTTGCTTTAGCAGAGAGATAATTTTCTGCCTAAGGAGACAATATGGATTGATGGGCAAAAGTGGAAGACACTACATAGGATAAAACAACCTAGGTTGGGTGACAGTCAGTTTCAAGTTCCTTATTTACAGAATCACAGAATGTTAGGGGTTGGAAGGGACCTCAAAAGATCATACAGTCCAACCCCCTGCCAGAGCAGGGTCACCTAGAGCAGATCACACAGGAGTGCATCCAGGCAGGTTTTGAATATTTCCAGAGAGGGAGACTCCACAACCCCCCCAGGCAGCTTATTCCAGTGCTCCATCACCCTCACAGTGAAAAAATATTTCCTCATGTTTACATGAAACTTCCTATGCCTCAACTTCCACCCATTACCCCTTCACCTGTCATTGGGCGTCACCAAGAAGAGCCTGACTCCATCCTCTTGGCACTCACCCTTGACACATTTATGAACATGAATGAGGTCACCCCTTAGTCTCCTCTTCTCCAAGCTAAAGCTCCCTCAGTCTCTCCTTGTAAGGAAGATGTCCCACTGCCTTAATTGTTTTTGTGGCTCTGCACTGGACTCTTTCAAGGAGTTCCTTGTCCTTCTTTAACCGAGGAGCCCAGAACTGGACACAATATTCCAGATGATGCCTCACCAGGGCAGAATAGAGAGGGAGGAGAACCCAACCTCTCTTGACCTACTAGCTACACCCCTTCTAATACACCCCAGAATGGCATTGACCTTCTTGGCCCCAAGAGCACATTGCAGGCTCATACAATGATACATATGACATACTCTATCTCAATCAGAGAACTTTTCACCTGTAAACACACTTTTAGATCACTTTTAAATCAGTTCTCAGAGTAGCAGGGTTTACATTTATAGATGAATTCTCCACCACAGATTACATATCTGTCTTGGAAACTTCATATAACATCACAAACCCAAAGATATTCTCACCAAATTACGTTGCCTTGGCAAGCCACTGTGCAAGCAAACGTGCTCGAAACAGACAATGATTACATAGATTGTCAAAAGATGCCTTGAACTCTGCTGAGTCAGTATTGGCTGCACACAAATTGTCCTTGAGGATTTTGATTGTTCCATAAAGTATCTCTGGGATTGTTAGGAACACTGCACACTCTCCTTGCTACCATTAAACGAAATGATGCGTTGCATACCGAATGAGAAACGCTGAGAAATTGGCTTGGATTGAAAGAGGAGGCTGTTGTACAAGTCTGGAAAACTGAGCAATTTTGAAAATCCATAGTAACAAATGGTTTGTCTAAATTGAGCAACACAGACTGCATCTGAACTAAAGACCCACACAGAGATAAAAATCCCTCCTGCATGTAGAAAACAAGGAAAAAGCCATCACTCGAGATAACACGTCACGAAGTTCTCACCACTGTTTGCTCTACAAAAATAAAAGCTCTGCCAAAATTTTTAAAACCACTCTGTATATTTTTTTATTTTAGGAAAACAAAAGTTAAAAAAAAAAAAAAGTGCCATAAAAATACAGTTAGAGAACATTTTATTAAGGTTCAAAGAAAAATCTCTTTTACAATTGACAGAGAAATTTCCAGATATTTAAAAGTGAATGACTGGGGGTTTGATTTAAAAAGAAATAAAAATTATCATGCTTAGAATGGAACTTCTCCGCTATTCATGAAAAAGCTTTGGGGATGGAGAGTATATCAACTCTTTACTTACACCCTTGTTTAAAATACATTGTCAGCTACAATTAGATCACAGATGAATTTCATCAACTGAAATTTCCCCAGTAATGCAATTTCTTTGTTCCTAAGTGTAACTGTGAGGTTTGAAAACCATCCAAGCCCCTTGAAAACCTCATCTTGAGAGCTTAAATGTGATATGCATTAATAATATGCACAAAACAGGATGTACATGGAAAATGGCATGTTTATAATAACTGCATGTAAGCTTTTAAAGGAATATTACAGTCATCAGTTTAAACATATTTGTGCTTTAGAACAAAACAGATGATGATTAGATGGCAAAAAAAAAATAAATTAAAAAAAAAAGCAGTGCTGAAAAAACATTTGGAAAATTAAATGCACCCAGCTTGATAGGACTTTATGCAATTCACCCTAGGGTACACAGGAAACTAGTCAATGTAATCTGTGAGTCATTGATGCTTACTTTCAAGAATATGTTGAAGATATATAAAAAAAAGAAGTTTATAAAAGACTGGTGAAGGTCAAACTCTGTGGATATTTCCAAAATGAGGAAAAAGGCTTGGAAAATTATATATCAGCCCCTCTAACTCTAATGTTCAGAAAGGTACTAGAACAAATCACTTAAGAGTCAGTTTAAAAGCACCTACAAATAATAAAAGTGATAAAAAGCAGCCAACATGGATCTGTCAAGAACAAATCACATCCAAATGATCTGGTTTCCTGCTGTGACAGGATAATGGCCCTAGCAGATAAGGGGGAAGCATTAGAGACAATATGTCTTGACTTTAGTAAAGCACCTGATGAGAGTGTCCCGAGGGACAGAATGAGTAAACTAGGAAATTGGGTTTTGAGGAAGACAACAGAAGGCAGGCACAAAACTTCATACAAATGCAGTAATCAACAGTTTTTTACTACCAGAAATGAAGTTTAAGCAGCATTCTAGAGAAGCCTGTCCTGGACACAGCTCTACTGGTGTTTTCAGTCAGGACTTAAACGATAGGCTAAACACTTAAAACGCTCACTCATACAAACAGGGATTACATAGAACTGAATAATCACATAGAAGCCCAAATAGATCTTTTGAGGAGGGGGAAAAAAAAAAAAAAGAAGTTAACAGTTCTAGTGATTTCACAAACCACTATGCTTAGGAAGACAAAACAGCAGAGTAGAATAATTTTCCATAACCTCTGATAATGCCAGACTGGTTTGAGTAGAAGGATCACCAATTCCTGCTCTGTGCCCTAAGGCAAATATCTGCATAAAACTTTGCACTTTTTCTTACAGGTTCACGTTATGTTAACCAGTTATATCCCCTGTTTGTGAAATATTTCTGTTGTCCTGAAATAGTAGCCAAAGGAAATGAAGTTGGAGGAGTGTTTGCCTTGTTTTAGAACCTTACATAAAACCTTTCCTTCACTTTGTGAAGTCTTTCAGCAATATCCTAGACTGAGAAGTATTTTTCTGAAGTGTATCTTTTTACAAAATTTTTAACCTGTGGCTGTGCCACACTGAAGCATTAAGCTGAAATTTTTCCAGTGCAGCAAAAGTAGAAAATAGAACCAATCAATAAATTACATAGGTTGTTAATTATACAATCAAGCTGCACTGGCATTGCCTAAAGCTCCTGCAAATCAAAGCAGAATTGGTCTATCCAATAATTTTTGCATGAGGGGTTCACAAATTTAAATATAGAAAACATTTGTCCTTCATATATGTAATAAAAAATGCATTTATCAAGGCTGTCTTGCCCTATTAAGCTACTAAAATACACTGTATCATGAAAGGCATTATAGGCTTATTTCTCAAAAACCCAAAAGTCTTCCAAGTTCTCCACCTGCTTTTTTCCTGGCTCATTATAGAGCTTGAGTGAGTCACTTCAGCTTTCATTCTATTTAAAAAACAAACTATAATTCTTCCTCCATTTACCTCCTTGTGCTGAATAATTATTTAATTTGTGCAATTATTTCAAGCTGTAGAAATGTGCTAAATATTGTTATTAGCATAACCCAAGCTGGGTAAGATACAGAAAATATATTGGTTGCATGTATTCTATCAGATTTTTTTTCCTTGGATTAAAAAAAAAAAAAAAAGCCTAGCTGGCTTAAAGTGAGATGGAGCAGTGAAAGGAAAAGCTGAATTAAGTTCAAAAAAAAAAACAAAAAAAACAAAACAAAAAAAAAAACCAAAAACAAAAACCAGAAAGGGACTAAATAGTGATATCAACATGGAACTGGCAGCTTGTCAAGACACAAGGGTGAAGTAGTCATGACCCAGTCAACAAGACAACCATACCTCCAAGCCAAAGACAGCTCAGCTGGAAACAGATCAAAGTCTTTAACAAATGTTCAGAGTGATCTCAGTCATTCACTTAAACAGAGAATCCCTAAAACCACAATCCTAAACTATTTGTAGCATGTTAGAAAGCTGATAAACATTTGGAGACTGAAGAACTGTAGAGAATCCTCTGCTGTAGAGGGGATCATGTGGGCACAGAATGCAAAAGAACAAAACAAATCCAAATGCACCACAACATAAGAGTAAAACAAACATATAGCTGCAGCTAGCCTTGTTCTTTATAATGCTTGGCAGGTCATCTACCTTGGCCATCCCTTTACTTTTCACTGTTGAAGATAGAAAGAGAAGGAGAGAGATAAAGGTAAATTAAACATTGAATATTTCTGAAAGTAAAAAAATGCTAAGGATTTGGATGCAATATTAAAAACTCATTAAAAGGAAGTCATTAGAGGGTGAATGGTGACATGCCCACCACATATGCTGTTTCCCACATTTGTTATCACAGATTAAATTTTTTTTCCGTAGTGACAATTAAAAAACTCTGTGTCCTTCGTGTTCAAGGAGATAGGTAACAAGTTTTTTTTTATTTACAAAGGCATACTAATGTGTTCTGCTACAAAGCCTCATGGCCCCAGGTACAGCAAGGAAGTATCCTGCTAACCAAGTTAAAAAGATCAGTGACTGCTCATCCAGCCACTGTTTGAAGAGTGGTCAATCCTCAAGGCAGGATAGGGATTTGGAGATTACATTCCATTACATGAGACCGGGGATTTTTTAACCATTAGTGACAATTTCCTGTTTAGCCTTGCCAGATATGTTTGGGTTTGGTTGTGTTGGTTTTTTTGTTTATTTCTTTTTTTCAATGAATAAAATGCTAGCCCTTGTCTTTTTTACCACCTGAAGCCAATTTTAAGGTACTTGTCAATAACAAACAGACCTTCTAGATTATTCACTGCTTGAATCATCAGTTTGACAACTTGCACAGGGAGAATCAGTACTGGTAAGGTTGAAAAATCCTCTTCTCCAAGGGCACACCTGACTGACAGCAGCAGCAGAGATTTAGAAAAAAAAAATAATCAGCTACAAAGGGCCTGTGGGTGACCCAAGAATAGATCAACCATCAGTTACCTTATTCAGATACATGCACACTGTATATTCACCCAGGGCTAAGGCTTCAAAAGACTTCAGCAGCCCAAGATAATGAACATTCAAATGTAGATGTGAAATTTGAACATACTTAGAAAGTCTTGTGTCTAGAGGTTCTGCATTTCTGCTTTTCCTTCCTCTAGTAACTAGCTTTGTCCTTTCCACAAGTTCATTCTGTTAGGAGGTGTTGAGCAGAACTATAATCTGAGCAATCTTTAGCAGTTTAAGCTTGCAAGTAGAAACAGGTTTATCCTTTACTCATTGTTGTTCAAATAAAGGAACACCCTTCCTGAAGAAGTTCTGTTTAAGAAATTATCTCCTTTTAGTCCTCACAGCATAGGCTATGCACTCACTTCCTTCACTCACTTCATTTTTTTAGAGCATGATTCTCCTGAGTTTAATTCTCTTCAGAGCCCACCATTTCGTTTCTAACAAGTTCCTTGGCTAACCAACCAACCAGACTTGGAAAAGTAAAGACTCCATGAACAAAATCCTAATGCTTTTCTACATAAAGAAAAGCTAGCTTTCATTTCCTTGACCATAGGTCTGTCTGGGAAGGCAATGTTGGTGGTCTTGGAGTTAACAGGATGGGTTAATACGCTCCTCCTGGCATGCAGGGTCATTGGCTGAGTCACTGCAGCAAGCAAAGGACTAGATTCATGCCAGTTTCCACCCATCAAACCTGTTTCCTTGCCTGACACAGTTCCCATCTCCTCACACTAAAAATCCCTCTACAATCAAAAGTGAAGAAAAACAACCAAGTCCAAGATTGTATCTTCCAAGGCATCACAATAGCAGAAGTCAGATAATCTCAAACTAGCTCACACACTTCAAGATCTTCTTCAAGCAAAACAATCAAGACATGTCTAAAATAAAAGTGGCATAGGAAACAAAGCTCTTTACAGCCATTACTCCCTCATCTTAGTTATTTTAATTAATATTTTATGGGTTGCAAATATAAGGGGGTTATGTTTTGCCAGTTTTGTGTAATCAAGTTTCTTTCACTATTACCTGATTAATCTCTGCTTTCTCTTTTAGATGATTGCATTTGTTCAAAGTCAGAGTTCATTTGTAAGAATTGTGAGAATAATCTACTGAAAGAGCTTGTCATTGTTGGTAATTAGCTGCAATGACTTGTAAAGAGAAAAAGCAGCAGCATCAAGTGGGGGGAAAGAAAAGGTGGGGTCTGAGTTTGTTTTTTCTCTCCACAGTATTTGTGTCTTAAAATTTATAATCCATTAACTATGTTTTAAATCACAAGTGGTCTTCTGTCAATTTGATACTTGAAACACTGCATATTCTTATCACTCATGACATATAAATTCCTGAAATTAAGAAACTATCACCTGGCTACATTCAATTTTTTTAAGCTTCCTGATTGGAGCCCTGCTCACTAAATTTATTCTTCATATGTCTCTGTGCACACAGAGACATGTATATACATATTATTTGTATCTATACTCTAAAATAGTGTTCTTCCCCTTTGCTATTAAACTAAATCCAAACATGACTGTGGAGTAAGGGAGGAAAACAAGAAAGGAAAAATAAAAGGGAAATTAAAAATAATGCATCATTTGTTCCACTGTCATTATCTTAGTCTTTTTTTTCCCTCTAATTTTCCAGCTATTTCATGAGACTCTATCACTCAGTTTGCAAGATTCTCTGTGATATGAGCAGAGTCACTTCAGAAACAGCAATACCAAGCATGTCATCAGGATAGAGGGAAGAGTAATGGATTTCACAGTGGAAAGGGTAGAGATTATTCTTACTGCATCCTCCAAGTCCTTTGGGAAACTTTGTGTAACCTAAAGCAAAGGGCTGTCACACACAAAGTACCTGCTCGTTTGCAGTTTAAACACACACTGCATCAACAAGATGCACTTCTCACAATAAAAAAAAAAATGAAGAGTTTTTAGGAAAATGAAATAATGGCAAATAAGTAAGAGAAATTCTTCATCCATTTGATAGACATACACAGAACTAAAAAGATGGAGGGAATGAGGGATCAGTACTAAGAGATCAGAAGAAAACTAACTGCAAAAAAAAATGGTCAAAGAGACTTGTTTGAAGTTCTCAGATTTCCTATTGCTACATTTTTAAAACTGAAAGGAAGCCTCTTTTCATTCTCCTCCCTCTCTTCCAGATCAAAATGAAGGTCCTTTGAGTAAAAAGCAAAACAGAATCCAGGGACACAGAAGTGTAACAAATTGATAAAAAGGCTAGAGCCAGAATGGAACTGTGACAAGCATCAGAGGATAAAGGAAGAGTCAGGGACAAGTATCAGGGGGAAAATGAAAAAAAGTAAAGAAGATCAAATAAGATGGATAAAGTTTAATGTTAAAACTGGGCCTTTGGTGTCTACTTCCAGAACTGTGTTTTGCTTAAAAATATCAATGAACATAGTCCATATTCTAGTATCATTAATATTCTCTGTAAGAGCATAAGGAAAGCCCTCCAGCATTCCTGCATCCAGGGAGAAAACAGTTGCATTCAGTTGATTTTAACATGCATTTGGGGAGTTCTGGTATCTCAGTGTACATCCATATGCTGTCTTTTGGTACTATAATTGTCATCTGCATAATTGGCTTACATTTAAGTTAAATGCTCAACATATTTTAATGCCAACTGTTTGTGTAAACAGTTCCTGACTGAAAGTCAGTTCAAATAAACAGAACAGTTTCTATCAGGCCTTACTTTTCTTGGCATTTTTAATTTAATTATCAAGGTAAAAGTCATAAAACAGATATAAAGCAGTGTTATTGCATCTTTGCAAATGAATTATTGGGAAAGGGAGATACTTAGTATTTCTTATCTGTATACAATGAGAGTTATGAGAAAAGGAGAAGGGGGTTCAGGAAAACAGAAAAGCAAAAGGAACACTTAATGAAATAGATGTGATATGTGCTAACTTCCACCATGTGTAAAATCAGCAGTTTGGATATTCAGCTGTCATCTCTATCATTGGGAATGAAGGGTGGGAAGAGTGAGGAATCAAAGATCCTTCTATTGTTCACCTAGCTTGATGTGGAGGGAAATTCTGTACCCTTACATATCCCTTTCTTCTCAAATGCCTCACTGACAGCAGACAACTTACCCATTTTTCCTCAGATCCAACCTGCATTATTAACTAAGTGTTCATTCAAGATTCACATCCTTTGTGGTTGTCTCCTTTCACACAGGACTCATAGTTCTCCATAAAGCAATGCATTAAGTTCAGATACTTCTGAAAGGAAAACTCCTTTTAAAAGTTTGAAACCCACTGAGTTGTTTACTGGAATCAGAATGACCACTCTCCAAGCACTTCAGTGATACAAAAGTGTGTGTGATACAGCCTAGATTAGTGGTGTGAATCATCAAACACATACCTGTGATTAGTCAGTTAACAACCTAATTGTTATTTTTCATGCAACAGAGTCAGTGTGACTGCAAGTTTACCATTGTGCTGCAAATTACAAAAGAGAAGCTGCTAAAATAAGCAAATGATAAAATTGTTCATGATAACTGCCTTTGAATCACGTCCATAATTCCATCAGTCAGCTAAATCCAAACGGCAATAAATGATGAGTTGACATTACTACTGACACACAGCTGCAGTGTGATGGGCATCTGATTTGACTCCCAAGTTCCCCCCACTAATTAACACATACTCAATTACTTTGCAAGTCAGGATATAGTAATATGGAATTAAAAAACAAAACAAAACAACTTAGTATTATACAAGTATGACTTTTTGGGTTTATATGAGTGGACTGTACACACCTCTCACACTGGCATTCCCATCTTTTAGAGGTACATTTATTTTTCTTTATCACAGGAGAATATAGAGAACACAGTGGCCATAAATCAGTGCAATCCTATCTTAAGGGAAGCACTTTCATATTTGATGGACAGCTGACAATGCAGCTGCTGCATCATCTCATCACTTACTGGTTGTTTTAGATATCCCCAAAGCCCCATCAATTTGTGTGGCTCCAGCTTAGCAAGCACTATAGAAAAGAAGAAATGAATGCATCAAAAAATAAAACAGGGATATGCTGTGTTCTCTTTCTCCCTGGCCAGCTGAAACAAAGAAGGCATTTTGGATGGGGGTAGCAGATTCCATTTTTAATTTATATTGCATACCACAAACACATAAAGGAACAGAAGTGAAGAAGTCTCAGAGCAGAACTTAAATGCAGTATTGATGGGGCAGCTATGTGCAGCACACTTCCTACCCTAGAGGAATTCTGCAAAATTAGCTTGCACACAGGAAATCTACATCTATGGCTTAGTGCTCCTTCCCAGACTAATTTTTTTTTTAAAGCATGAGGTGTTTGGGGGATTATAGTTATATTTATACTACTCATAGTTATGTAAGGACTATATAACCATAGAAATATCTTTATCTTTTCTTTAGAGAATTTAATAATAAAGAGCAAGAAAGACTCGCATGTTTTCAAACCTCTGGCTAATTTTATATCACAAAAGATAAAAGAAAAAAAAAAGAGAAAACACAACAGGTAGAAGACTAAAGTTCTGTCAAGAAATTGAGACAAATTCATCATCATTTGTTCTCAATTTCTAGAGAATATTCTTTATCATGAGGGTGGTGGAACACTGCAACAGGTTGCCCAGGGAGGTAGTTGAGGCCTCATCCCTGGAGATATTCAAGGTGAGGCTCAACAAGGCTCTGGGCATCCTGATCTAGTGGAGGATATCCCTGCTCACTGCAGGGGTGTTGGACTAGATCACCTTTGGAGGTCCCTTCCAACCCAAACCATTCTATGACACATTTATGTGTTTCTTTCATCAAGTCAGGATGATGAAGCTCTTCCAGCATCTGGGACAAACTTGGATTAGTACAACTTGAATGAAATACTGTCCAAAAAGCAGAGATATTATCTGGACATAGCAAAAGAGGGATTCCAGGGGAAGAGAAAAGTAATAAATAAATAAACAAACATACAAATATTATATATATGTATAAAAAATGAACTTATTTCAAGAAATAATGTTATCATACTAAAAATCAACGTAATTTGAAAAAGCATAAGAATGTGCATTCAGGCAAGCTCCCAAGACCTTCTTCCCTCAAAGAAAACCTCCACAATCAAAACCTTTTTCTCTTTCCTAGGTGTAGTCATTTTTTCTTTGTCTGACAGACTAGAGCAGTCCATGATTGAAGTCTAGCATCTTCTTAATTGACTTGGCAATGCAGAAGTACAGAAGTCAGGACTGCTTTGGTATCTAAATCATGCTGTTGAGGCAGAATCCCTATCTCTACTTTGAAACATCTGGTCCAATTACAGCAGGACAGTGTCCTAACTCATCTGAAAGGCAGGAGAAGGATATTGTTACGTGCCCAAAGGCAAAAAATCTGTTGCATGCAGTATCTAGGATGTTCTCACCTATTACAGAAATTTTGGAAGTTTGTTAAACCAGGAAGGAAATCAAAAGTAGCTTCTAGTTCAGCACAGGTAAAATTTTTTTGCACACATTAACTTCTGCCAGTGCTAACAACAGGACCACAGGCACATTTTCTTGGCTATTTGTATAGTCTCAGTTGTGCCCAATGAAGGAACAAGGGGCAACAAGTGGAAGTTGAACATAGATCTCATGGACATAGAAAGTTAATGTAAATATTAGGAAAATTTTTTTCTCTGTGAAAGTGATGGAACACTGGAACAGGCTGCCTGGGGGGGGGGTTGTGGAGTCTCCCTCTCTGGAGATATTCATTACCCACCTGGATGAACTCCTGTGTGATCTGCTCTAGGGGATCCTACTCTGGCAGGGGGGTTGGACTGCATGATCTTTTGAGGTCCCTTCCAACCCCTAACATTCTGTGATTCTGAAAATAAGGAACTTGAAACTGACTGTCACCCAACCTAGGTTGTTTTATCCCATGTAGTGTCTTCCACTTTTGCCCAGCAATCCATATTGTCTCCTTAGGCAGAAAATTATCTCTCTGCTAAAGCAACAAACTCAGACACAGTGTAAATGTCAGTTCCCTCTTTGTCTTTAGTTGTAGAAGTGTTTCTCTGAAACCTGGTGAATCCCACATGGTCAGAATCAGATGCCCTTTCTGTGGGGTAGGGAGGCCTATTGCCCCGGAAATTTGAAATTATTGCACTTGAAGTGGGAAAACATTGCACAGCTGGCTCTGGACAGCCAAATTTCCGTGGACAACTCTCCACTGGTCAGGTCTCCACTGGACAACTTCCCATGACAGTACCAGCTTCAGAGTAGCTGTTCTGGCTCAGTGGGCAGTGGGAGGCAGTGGGGAGGGGGGCCCCCCTAACATTCTGTGACAACTGTGTGCAAATATAGCTTCTACATACACACAAATGCACGAAACTTCTGCACATGCAAAATGGATGTCAGGTTAAAACCTTTGAAAAGAGGACACAATGTAAGAGGCTGAACTCCTTCCATTCCCATAGAAAACCATTCATCCCAATAGTGTAAAACATGAATCTTCAGTTATGGCTCAGCATAAACTCATTTAGCATGCTTTATAGGTTTCAAACAGCAGCTTTCCAATAATACACATCTTAGTTACAATGGTAACAATGTGGTGATCTGTTTAAGAGATAGAAAGTAAAGCAATTTATTGCTTTAATTAGTACCCTTTCTTTTGCTCTGAGATACTTCTGCTGAATAATATGACATTTTAATTGAGATCACTGATTTTATTTAATATTTTTTTTCTTATGAGAAAGGCTATTGCATGGCTCTGGAAATTACATGCAGAGAGAGAAGGGAAGAAACAGTAGGAAAATTACAAAGGCAAAGAATATTCTTTCTTTTTTTTTTTTTTTTTGCTCCACTGCACAGTTTTGAAATTCCCAACCTTTTCTCTGGTTCACCTCTGTATTTTGCTGCATCACAAATAAAGGTGGAGAAGAACCAAGAAGCCATAATCCCAGACTATTACAGTGATTGGATTTGATCACTGATCAAAATGGAGTCTACATGCATAATATCATATTGATTTGTCTATAGCCAGTCCCAGAAAAACACTGTTTCTTTGCAATATTCACCAAATTTTGTTCCATTGACTTGTTTTTCTATAGTTTTTGAGGAGCTCATGCTGATCTTGACCCTTTGTGTCTAACAAGACTTTTAAAAGCCTCTGGCTTATTTTTCTTCAAAAGATCATCCAAAGTGCGTTGAAGGGAAGCCAACAGCTGTGGGGGAAAAAATGAATTGTATTTATAAATTCAAAATCAAATTCATATCTGAAGGGGCAGGAAGTCTCTTTCAGGTTTTATAAGAGCAGTATATCTACCAAATGAGAGATGGCAAGAGCAGATCCCTTTACAAATTATTTCCCTCACTTCTTTGACACAATCCTTCCATTCATCTCAGGCTCCAAGATAATACAGTTGCATCTTTGTGCAGATACAACATTCTGGAAAAGCAGAGCACCATTTTTCTTTACAGACACTAAAACATTTTATAAACAGAGCAGGATAATTCAGTTGCTGTTTGACAAGTGCAAAGTGCACTGGTACTTCAAAGGGAAGAACAAAACCACCACCATTACCAGATGAATCAGAACCAGCTCACTAAATGCTTCAGAGACACTTGGGGTATTTTTCCCCCTCTCATTCATTGTAAAACCAGAAAAGAGAGATGAGAAACACTCAAAGGATATAAACTTCATATATGCATTATTATTTTTGTGAGGTTTTCACTAAGATCCCTAAGAGCATTCAGAAAGGACAACTAAACAACCTCCTCAATTACTTCATTTCAGTTAACAACAGTCTTAATTTCTTTCTCTTTGATGTTTACATACAGTCATGGTTACTTGTCATTTTACACTTGCATCCTGCTTAACTGAAGTCAATGAGAGGTTTGTTAGTAACTTTGATCCAAACATATATTATTCCTGTTCATGATCAGAGACCCACAACTCCAACAAGATGTAAATATTCAGTGCTTGTTCTTGTCCAAATTTAACTTCTTTGATTTTTTTTTCTTCCAGCAGTAATTATTGACAGCAAGCTCCCCTGTATATCACCCAAGGCAAGCTCACTGCCCTTTACCTATTGTCTTTGTGAGTGAAAAGCATCAAGTCAGAGTTTGCATTTAAAGGTGGGGAAAGAAACTTTTTTCAGCATTTGAGATTTCAGGTGGCATGCAGAAGCACTAACTAAGGTGTTTCATTCCAGTCACTGTGCAGGGAAAAAACAAACAAACAAACAAACAAACACAAAAAACCCCCAAAGCTTAATGCCTTCATATAATGCCTTCATATAACCCTGCAGATTGTCCCACAGCTTCCCCTTCTACCAAACACTGGAAAGTCACTGGAAGGAATCTGAAGGATTTTCTGTCCCTTCCATCTTACTCACAGTGAAAGCTTTTGAGCATTTGTCTCTTCCTTTTAAAACATCAGGTGCAAGACACAGCACTCCACAATGCTTCACAGATATTTTTTGGAGGTACACCAATGAATTATTGTCATAACATCGATTAGTTTGCTGTTAGATTATTGTTCTCTTTAAAAGATGTTTCCAAAGAACCCAACCTAGGGCTCCTTTAATCTTAATTATGCATGAAACTAAGAGTCTGACAAAGTCAGACCACTTGACTGCTTGAAGTTACAAAACAATTTAAGTGCTTTTCTGGACTAGTGCATACATTAAGAGATAGCAAATTACTCACCCATTGAGAAGCCAGTATGGTTTAAGGAACCTCCCATAGCTCCTTTTTACATCAAGCATTGCTGATATGAATCACTGTATTGGCTTTGTGTGGAGAGGTTTTGGTAGGAGGAGAGAGGCTGCAAAGGGTGAGAAGTTCTTGAAAGCTTCCCTAGCTCCAAGTCAGAGCCACCTCTTGCAAAGGCCAAGCCAATTAATGACCATGGTAGTGACTCTCTGACAACATATTTAAGAGGGGCAAGCTGAAGCCCCTCCCAGTCCTGTGGTAAATTCTGCTACTGTTAGAACTGCAATTGCAGGAATTGCACAAAAGCATTAATGAGATATAAAGCAGCACTTGCATGTTACAGCAACTAGGTAGAGCCACACTGACTTTTTTTTTTTGTGTTAAAAAAAAAAAAAGAAAAATGTGAAACATTTTCATTAAAGAAAATGTAATTTGTACAAGAAGAATAAACTCCAGTTTTCACTAAGGCAGGTAAAAACCATCTCCACTACAAGGCCTGAATCAGCAGTAACCTATGGCAGAATTCAGCAGATCCAGGAACATCCAAACCCCAAAACCAAGCAGCAGAGTTTTACATTTGTTGAGTACAACAACATCTTATGATTTTGCCCCCTCAATGGAATCTCTCATTCTTCAGGACCAGCCCTGTTATAGAACTATGAGAGCAAACTGCCACATGCCCCTTCACTGATACACATTCCTGAAGCTGTAATTCCTGAGACTGTGGAGAGGTTCTGATAAAATCATTCACACAAAGTTTATCAGAGTTGCATATTTGATTTCATGATGCACCACAAGAACCATTTAGCTGACCATAAACCTTGAGGGGAAGTCTCTAAAAGTCACAACAAGAAAATATAAGATTCAAAGTGTACATCCTGGAGGTGACACTCTCTGGATTTAAGTGGTGAAGCAATTTAAACTTTTGATTAATTCTAATGAATTTTAATATACCACTAGATCAAATAAGAAACAGACTGTATCCTGTAGCAAAAAGCTTTAGTTCGGTTTTCTGAAGGGATCTGGAAATAGATCATAACCTGGTTTCACAACATGTAGGACAAAGTAGGATCTCAAGCCTAATTCAGCTCCCACTAGGACCACTGGCATTTTGTGTACTTCTAAACAAGCCTTCTGAGCTTCATAACTCCACCTGTAAAACAGAGATATTTTTCTTTTCTCATCCTTTTAACCATCTTTTCTACTTAGTTTGTAATCCTCTTAACTCTGAATTTTCTCTTATCTTCAATATGGTACAGCTTAGAACCTATCTGTAACGCACTCTCCCTATCAACTTCCCACTCACATTCTCCATAACAATTTCCCATCCCTACCTGTTGCTACAAGAGATTTTCTTCACAATTCTACTCTTGAAACCCTGGAAGATTTGTGAAATTAACATGAAGGCACCCAGTGGGTTGGATCTTTTGTTTTTAAACAGACCTATAAGCAGTCATTCAGAATCTTCTCTTTCCTCCTCTCCTGCCTGCTAATAGACATGAAGGCTTTGTGCTTTCCTTTAAATACTTCATACCAATCCGCTTCAAATATTCAGCCACGTAAAATCACCCATTCTGTCCCATTCATAAGACAGCTGAGCTTGATATCATTGTCCAGCAAAGGTATTACAGCTTACTGTTAGAGGCAGCTGGATGAACAGCACTATACTGCTCAGAAGTTAGGTCTCATAAGCCTCATTGTACCACAAGAAGCACTGACCCATAAAGGAGCTAAAAGGTTAGATACAGGGTCAGAAAGAAAGGCAGCAAGAGAACTAAGATTTTGAAATCCCATCTTTCTTCACTAGGCCTCATAATATGCTTATACAAGTATTTTTATTATTAAGGCACCTCCCTGCTGAGGAGGTTGCAGTTGTCCCAGAGAAGGGCAAAGCTGACAGAGTCTAGGGAGCAAGTCCTGTGAGGAGCTGCTGAGGAGAGACTTCATTTGTCCCTGCAAATACCTGAAAGGAGGTTACAGCAAGATGGGTATTGGTCTGTTCTACTAAGTAGCAAGTGACAGGATGAGAGGAAATGGCCTCAAGTTGCACCACGAGAGGTTTAGGTTGGACATCAGGAAAAATATCTGCACTGAAAGGGTTATCAAGCACTGAAACAGGCTGCCCATGGAAGTGGTTGAATTGTTATCCCTGGAGGTATTTAAAAGGTGTGTAGACATTGTGATTAGGGACATGGTTTAGCAGTGGGCTTGGTAGTGTTCGGTTAATGGTTGGACTCAAGATCTCGAAGGTCTCTTCCAGCCTAAGTTACTTTGATTCTCAGAAGCTGAGTACTAAAACTGAAAGGCAACCCAGCAGTCATAGCAGCCAGATGATCAGGATGGCATTGCTCCTACAACTGAGATTGTCTTTACAGCTCTCAAAGTGATGGCCATGGGAACACAATGTGCTGAACTTCAACAACAGTAGTGGGAAACCAGAGAGCCATTGGCTTGGGTAAAAGGAGAGAGGGTTCAGCAAGCAACAGAAATATCAATTTTGAAGAAGTCAGACACTGTGGATTAAGACAGCACCTATCCATTTGTTTACCACTAAGCATACCAGCAGATTCCTATTAATTCCATATTACTCCCTCTGTGGGAAGGGACTTAATTTCCAGATTTGTGCCAAGCTATACTGCATAAACAGAAGCACTTTACGTGCCTACAATTAAGACCATGTTTGAGTGCTTTGCTGGAGTAGGTCCAGTGCCTTCTTCAGAAGCTAGCACTTAATATGAAATGAAGCACTTGGCATGCAGACACTTTTTTGGGGGATGTTTAAGAGTACTACACATGTTCTGCCACCACCCTGTGAGGAGAAACCCCACTGTAGGCAATAGGAGCTTTGTATCAAAAATAATGATCGAAAGTCATATTGAGCCAAATCCTAAACTAAACCAAGACATCCTATTGTTTGTGAGACAAGCACAGTATGTGCAGAACTGTGCAACTGTGAGCCACTGCTTCATCCATTGCAGATTTTATTAAGTTCTTCTTGAGAGGAAACCATTAGGTAAAAGCTGTATTCAAGTCTGCAGGAGCAGGGAGTACAGATGGCCAATGCATCACAGAAAAGCTAAGCACCCTTCTGGCTACATACAAAGATCTCAAATGAGAATACATGAACATGATGGCTTGGACCAGTTGGCTTAAGCCAGAAACAAACTGCCAGCAATGATCAAATTTTGAGAGCAATCTCCTGTTAAAGTGGAACCTTGCACAGTATTTTTTCTATACTTGAAGTAGTTTGGTATCAGGGCATCACAAGTGCTACACAGTTTATTTAAAGATATCTTTTTTTTTTTTTTTTTTCCCTAACTGAATCTTGAGTGAGTCATCAATCACTGAGCTATTTTGTGCTGGTTTTTCCTCTATCAAGAGCTAACATTAAACTTTGTCTAACCACTTATGGCAGCGTTTTTCAAACATTTTCCAAATGCAACCCATCTTGCCTCATCTGTCTTCCTGCCATCCTTCCATTCCCTCCAGCCCTCCTCTTCCCCATGCATCAGCACCTTCATTTCTCCTCAGCAAGAGAGTAAAGCCAGGCTGCAATTACTGTCTGCAAGTATTCACCCTCTCCCACATCTTAATGGAACCAAACTGCTGATCTTTCCATAACCCTAAAATAGGTTTCAATCCTCAGTTGAAAAAAAATCCTTATTTACTCAACAGTGCAGTCTCCAAACACCCCAGTGCTATCCCATACCACTTACCTTGGTGTTAACAAGTTAAAAAAAAATATTTAAATGTTTAGCTTTACTACTGCTTCAGCTTTTATGTATGCAGGACAAAAAATAACCACTATATATAGGATATGGAGATAGTGCAAAAAGGAAGCATTTGAGCAGGAAGAGCCTATTCTATGAAGCGCAGGCCCACCACTAAGGCTCAAATACTGTTAGACTACTGAAAAAAAAATATGACAAATCCTATGTCTACACTGCTTCTAAATCAGCCTGGTAACCTCAATTCCTGAAACACAAAAAGCTTGATCTTGCTGATAGTACCATGAAGAAAATGTATCCTTACTAGCAAAACATGAATAGTTCCACATACTGGTTAGAATATTTACTGTTTAAGATTCTTCAGTGTGTTCTGGCAACATTACAGCCTGTTTCACTTCAGATTTCAAATATATATTTTGAATATGGTCTGTGTATATGTGGGAGTGGGTGAAACAGAGTGCAAAAGCAGGTAAAGGTTCCTTCACTGGAGCAGAGTTAGCAAATTGCTTTGTGCTCACAGAAGGACCAGTCACTGAAAAAAGGTGAGGAGTCAGAGACATCAAGCACAACAAACAGGTACAGTATCTTTTAACTCATTCACTCTCCTTGCCTTAGAGAGTCAGGCAACAGGAGGGAAGAAAAGTGTTCCCTATCTTTAGCACAAAGTCAACCAACTTCAAAATGACTATAGTTTTTTTCCGTTCAAAATTGGCCTGCCAAAAAGGTCAGTTATACATAAGAACAAAGACTAAAACATCTGCTTATCTTCCAGGATTTCTTACTTTAATGTACAAAATAATTGCCACCCTTTCATTTCAGCAGAGCAAGCAACCAGCCTCACATGGAAGACAGACTACATTCTGCAGTGGTGGGTTACACAAGGATTAGTACTAATATATCACTCACTGAAACAGAGGAAAACTACAGCCTGCATCTTTAGAGAAGGTTAACTTCCATAGGAGCACCAACAACAGTGCAGCTTTCTCCAAGTCTGCAAGTACATCTGAAACTAATCACTTCTGAAAAAGATGTCTCTGCGACATGCACTGCCAGCATTGCAGTCAGCAGGCCAATGAGTGGTCCAGGGCTGGTTTGCAGCTCCATTACACAAGGAGAATGGAAACAGCTGCTCAGATAGTGGAGCCAGGACAAAACCAGAAGCTTTTCCTAACACCTGTCATCTGACGTTTGAAACCCAGGACATGGTTCTGTTCATACAAAATGAAGCTATGGCTTTGTCTCCTGAACTGCTGCCTGCAATGAGCAGCTGGGAGCAGGTGCTGTTGCTCCTGTAACATCACAGGCTGCAAGGTAGAACTCCTAAATAGGCTCCAGATCTCACAACTACAGAGGTGGGATCATCCTACCTACATTATCCATAAGGACTGAAATCTGCTGAACAAAATTCGCAGGTGAAAAGAGGAAGCAGAAAAAAACTTCTTCTGCACAGGAAAGGAAAGAAAAAAAAAAAAAGCTAACAAACCAATGGAGGGGAAGTTCCTTCCAAGCACCAGATCTGGCAACTGATTTAGATCTTTACCAATATAATTTATTTGTGTCTGCACTCACTTCTGAAAATTCTTAGGAATGCTCTACAGAACTGACTTTGCTGAGTCTCTTCTCTTCCCAGGAAGGCTTTGTTTCATCAAAGTTGCAGACAGGCTTACTACTAAATAAGATTGCCAGACAGACTGTCCTAAGAAGCCATTATATGCCTATTTAATATGTTCAAGACAAACATTTATTTTTTTGCCTCCTCTTTGAATGAGTAGCCATGTTTTTTTTCTTAAGCATGTGTCTCTATAAATCTCATTTTAATGTTTTCACCATCTCAGGTTCCATTTCCTACATCACTGCAAGACTGCATCTCATCACACATCTAATTTGTCATTTTGGTTTGAGTCATTAATCTTTACCTTCCTCAAAAGATAAGCCATGTTTAATAGCTCTATTATATAATCTGCATCAAGGTGCAAGCTCGGGGAGAACATTGTAGCTACAACAAATTTAATAACACATCCAAATTTCATTTTTAAGAGGTCAAAAGTTCTCTCTGTAGCAGCAAGAGCTAGGAATACGTAATAAATAATTTGTGCTTGAGTCTTGGGAGAAATAAAAGAACACAATCTGTTCCCTCATGTCCCTCCCCCCCAGGCCAGGAAATATTATCTGTGAACAATAAAAATAAGGATGCACTTCTAAAAAGACATTAGAATAGACATTTACTGACCCAAAATCATCCTTCTGAAGAGGTAAAACACTTGCAGAAGATTAGATTGTCAAATGAATAAATGAGTCTTAAGTTATCTTGCATACCTTGGGGCAGAATTTAACCTGTGTTAAGCAGCACATCTTCAAGTATTTCTCCAAGTATGCCAATGCTTAATTGCCCCTTAATTACCAGTAGCACAGCTTAAGCACTACCAAGCAGCTGTGAGACACTGAGACATATCACCAAGACTCAAGTTACTTTCATAAACTGACATATTTATCAGCTTTGTCTTAAAGCTTCATAAATATTTTCTTCTGTACTCCAACAACACTCTCTTTTATTCAATATTTCAGCTGCCTACAGCACACAAACTACCTCACCAACCACACTATAGGTTTCTCCAGACCATTAAAATTAAGGAGATAACACAGAGCTTTTTCTTCTCCTCTTGACTAAACTCATAAAACTGTGAAGCTGAGAGACCTTAATTTTTAGGCACTTGTAGAGCTTTTGTGATGTCTTATAAGGTAGAGAAAATAGACAGACATGGATAGATATACCTAAAAAGGAAAAAGAAAGCTTTTATCTGGAATAGAGTTTGCCAGTTTCCAGTCTTAAGCATGCACTGTATGGGGCTAGAGCACTAGCTGCTGGAGAGCAGTTATTTATGCTGCATGTAGGCTTGGTCTCAGTTTCACTAAAAGTGAGGAAAAGTACCAGTGCTGGTCATGGAGCATACATAGAAGAAAGCATGAGCAGAGTCACAATGTAAACTTGCACAGAAAACTCTGACACTCTAAATTGTTTGACCTCCAGCCAGTAAATGCATCCTGGTATATTTTGTAGACAGCAGAGCATCTGGCAGCTCAGGAGCTGTAAGACCAGAATTACCTAATTAACCAGGGATTTTAGTGATAAAAATCACTGATATGTTCAGTCAGAGGTATAGATAAGCACCAGTGTCAATGTATTACAGTCAGATATGGAAATCTCTTATTGATCTAGGCCTAGTTGATTTTCATACACCCAGGCTCTGCTTAGTACTTACCATGTACAGTACATCTCTCATGAGTTGTAACTGACAGAGCTATAACTTGAACTTTACACTGTTCTCCAAACATGCATACTCCCTTTCTGGAACGTGTTAAATGACTACTTAATTCAAAATACCATTTACTTAGACATTCTTCTGAGTGAAAACAGATTCTCACGACCTCTGCTGTCCACAGGAAACAAATTGTGAAGAGAAATATCACAGAACCATGACAGAAGCAGAGAGTTTTCTAGCTCTGTAGGTTTTTTTCCTATAATTTCTGATATACTTCAGTGGTGAGTAGCAAAAGCCTGTTTATTGGAAACACTTCTATTTTGTGTCTGTATTCACCTGAGTCTTCATGATGGATTTTAACACTCTACTTGATGCCAGGTTAACTTCCCTTACTCTAAATGATCAATTATTCCTTTCAGTGAAACATGCTTACCTATAAATGCTTCAGACAAGGATGGAAAAGACACAAAGAATTGGTGATTAAATAATGAAACTTCATGATGTAGGACATTATCAGGCTAAGCTAAAAATATTCCTTAACTGTCCATTCCAGCAACAACTGTAAGCACTCTTACTTTATTTCAGCAATGCAAAACCTTGGGTTTAGCAAGTGGCACTGAGGCAAGTACATTCATATGCAGCTATAAGATGCAGGAGTGAACACATGTTCTGGAATTACTTATGCTTTCAGAAAAATCAAGCCATGCTGATCCAGGGTTTAACCTGTGTCTCTACAGCATCAGCACTGACTTGTCTCCTTAACAGGTGATTTCAAGAATACCTAATGGCTGGAAAATAAGCCTCTTAATTTCAGACCTCTTTATGTCAAAGAATTTTAAAAACAATGTGGCATGAAAGCAGGCACCAAAAACATTCTGTATTGCTTCCAGAGTACTTTCTGTGAAAGTATTTTCTTACACCAGAAAGAATAAATTTTATCAACATATTTAGAAAGTACTTCTTCCAGGTCTTCAGACTTTCAACTTAAAAAATAGAATGTTTAAAGTATGTCCTCACAGCACCAAAGTAAATGGTTTTTATTCTTCTGTGCTAATGTATTTCCTCTTGCTAAGATCAGTACACCACACAACACACATAGAAAGATGCAAAATCTTATGCTCAGCATTTCACTGCCAAATAATAAACCAGATTTTAGAGTGAAAAACATCAGAGCAAGGGGCTACTAACAAAAGTTGCATGTTTCTGTAATACTCAAACCATTTTCATTGGGTATTTAAGACTAAAGCAAAATATAAACTGGGTGGTGACTGCACTGCTACAGAGACACAAATTTCAAGTATGCATGCCTATGTTTATAATGTGATGTTGAAAGTATCACCATATTGCACTGCACTCTATCTGTGCACTGCACTAGTGATGGAATGAGACAGAGAAAAATTATTAAATTCTTGTAAAATTGCCAGAATTTGACTCAAATAGTTTCTGGTTACTTTTAGAAACTAAAGAATGCCCTTTATTAATACAGAATACAACTGATTTTTCAAATGATCTATAAGCTGTTATTTGCTTGTAGGACAGATTGCAAAGCACAGTATTTATGAACTCTGTGGGATGCTAGAAGCATTTAACATATCTGAAAAAGCCATCATGAAACTCAGTAAATGCATAAGAGAACACCTATGACATTTGCATGGAATAGCATAAGGAGCTAAGATAGGAAAGCAGGTGTAGTAATCCCAACAAATTTTAAATCAGTTGCTACAGTTGACTGGATTCTCTGAGTTGTAGGTGAACATTTTATTTTCAAACACCAACACAGACAAAGAACTAAATACTACTGCTCAGAGTGAAATCTGAGACAAACACAGATGTGAGACTAAAGTGGAAGAAAAGATGCCTTTATCTCCTAAAGACAGAGTGGTGTACAAAATGTAGCTTTTAACTGGATGAGTGTCAATAGCTACCTACTGCAAAGACATTGCAACACTATTATGCAGCTCTGGAAATAAGAACACACTCTCATTTTCATGAAATTAGTCTTAAAGAACCTGATTCCAGAAACCTCAGAAAGCATGCAGTGATATAGGGTGGCACCAAACATTTCTTTGGTGACTCTCAAACTTGGAGGTGATTAGCTTGGGAACAAAATGAGTTTGCTAAGCTAAGCTTCCCACTCAAGGAATCTTAAAACATCCCAAGCATGCAGGTTTGTTTTTTTTTTTTTATTTTACATTGTGTCTTATATTACTTCTAAATTATTTTTGCTAGCACACCATGATATTTGCTCCTGCACTGACTTTCACAGATTTTTCCCCCCTGTCCACTGTGGTTCGTGTTCTGCACTTCTGCTACACTTCCCTTCAAAAAGTCAGTCTGTGCACAGAGGCAGAAGATTCATTTTATTACCTAGCCAAAAAAGACAATTATCAGAAGATAATACAGTCATGCAGTCAGGCCAGATGCATCATTTCCATCTCTCCATGGGACTGAGTGTGTCTTAAGAATTTTACATTTCATTGATTTGTTTAACTGAAGCTTAAAAATTAATCATCAGGCACAGATTGTTTTTTTCCTCTTTTTTTTTTTTTTTTTTTTAAAGCAAAAGAATGCTCCAGTAAGTTCAGCAGAGCTGTTACAGGATACAGCCATGATTTCCAAGGAATTGACTTATTACAAGAACCACTGCTTTGCCTCCAAGGATGCCTTTTATTGTTTTGCCTGGGTCCTTGTGCAGGAGGTGTTCAGCCTGTCCATGCTAAGGGTTCATAAGATGTCCAGATTCTCCTTTGATATTTACTGAAAAAAAAATGTTAGAATCTTTTCTTTTTTCTCCTAATAGAAAAGTTAAAAATTAAACCCCACATTGTGCTTAAGAGGCACTGGACAAGTCGAATTGGGATTCTCTCCTAAAAACAGCTCTGATGATGTAACCAGACTATTTAAAGTGCAAGATCCTGTTCTCATTCTGATCCTGCCATCAGTCTTATCTGTTTGAGTCTATCAGCTGTCAAACAAACAGCTATCCTCATTTTCATCTCCATTACAGTTCTGAGTTGACAGGTACCTCTTATGATCTGATCTACATCTTCTTGTACATAACCCCTGCTACTCTTTTGTGTCCCACTTTGAATACGTAACCTAAACTTGCTCTGCCATCTGTGATGGCCAGGGATGCAGGCTAAATCTGACTGCTTGTCTGAGGAGGCCTTTATTCATGCAGCTGTGTACTAGCACTTAGAGTTCTCCAGACTGTTAAATCTCTGAGACCTGGGGACAGAAGGGGTGGTTTAACAAGGCAATAGGGCTTACTTTCAATTTTGCCATTTCAATCAGCTGTCTGATGACTTCTGCTGACAATCTTATGGGTACTCAGAGGAAGTCATCTTACCTCCTCATTGGTGCTGAGTCATTTGAATTTTGCTTCAGTGAACTGTGGCTCATCATCTAAAGAGCATTAGCTACCTTCTATACTGCAAGACACAGTTTTAGTTCTCTAATCATAGCACTTATCTCAGTGACAATTCATCTTCCAGAACTGGGAGAAGTAAAATTAGGAAACATAGATTCCATTTTTTTTTTAAAAAAAAAAAAAAAAAAGGAAAAATGTTGGACTGAGACTTAGGACAGAATTTTATGGAACCAGACAATCTCTTTCTGCTATCAGTCCATAATTTTCACACTACTCATACTGCTTTATCCACACCCTTAGGGATTCACAGCTAGACATAAGATAAAATCCCTGACTCTCCTTAGTCCTGACCAGCTGTGAAACACATTTCTCCATGATGTGAGCTCTTAAATCTACAAGCATTATCCAGTTCACACTATATCCTCTTCTGAAGCCACAGATCATTCATCTCTTGATGCCAAGACAGAAAACATCTTGACATTCGCAATGGACAGCTTTCAAGTTTGAATTATTTTACTGCTTGTAGCACTTGGTTGTTTATTGCAGCAATTGATTAAAACAACAACTCATTTCAATACACAAATGTAGTGTAACCAGATGATTGAGTTCTACCTTTTATACATACTCTGGAAGGCAGACCTGATTCAGTTTATTCATCATTAAAATTGATCACCTCAGGCAATACTTTGTCCTCCCACTACCAAGCTGCAGTGTCACCAACAAGTCATTTAGCTGGTTACTGGAATTTTGGAGTGGCTTGACATGCTTTATGGTAACTTGTGATCAGAGAACCTCTACATTAACACTGCATCTCTGCACCCTTGTAGGATAACACATCATTTCTCTATTTGCTCTGCAGAAGTACAACATTTTAATATTAGAGCACTGCTAATGGCTTCCACCCCATTCAGTACCTGTTTTTAGGAATTTGCCCATTTTTTCTCATTCATCAAATGTCCATAGGTGCATGACAGACACACAGACATTTGAAAACCTTGGAAAGTTGCCTGGGCCTTTGATGGTGTTTCATTTCTTGGAGCATGGCCATATGCCCTATATTGTTAATAAAGGTCTCCATTCTTCTCAGGTTTTCCTTGACTGCTTTCAGCAAAGTCTGTCACTACTGGGAAGAGATGTCTCAGCTTGGATGCAGCAATCCTGATCTGGTGATACCCATGTGTTCTCACATAATATGAGAATATAATTAACTAGAAGCAGCATCCTCCTAGCAAAATAACAGTAGACTGAAGACAACCAAATTTAAACAGCTAAATAAAAGATGTCAAAAGTTTGCATCAAAAGTTCATTTAAAAAAAAGAAAGGGAAAGGTTATGTTCTACAAGATGCTGCTCTACCACTTTGAGCAGGGGGGTCAGAAGTGTCACAGGAGCTGGAATTAGGTTGATAATTGGAACTGATCTTCTGGCTGTCCTTACAACCTTAACCAAATGTAAATTCCTTCGCTTCTCTCCTATCAGGGTTCTGAGTATAAAATCAATGCTTTTCTATGCAAGCGTCTCCAGAATGAGAATTCTGCTGGCTGTAATGCCACTCCTGCTCTTCAGCTGCCAACTCTCCCCCTTTCTGCACTTACTGGCACTGAAAAAAAGTTACATGATAGACAGGGCTCTGCTTGGTAAATGAGCACAACAACTTACATGAACAGCTTGGTTTTTAGTCAGTGTCCCCAGGTGAGGAAGGTCAACTCTAAATATCAGCAAAAACATTTCCCTAAGTGCAGAATTAAAAAGGTATCTTGGGCAAGCCAGATCTACTCATCCTATTTCTCCTGTAAACATGAACAGTGAGTTTCACTTCACCTAGTTTGGGACATCTATAGTGCAAGTATCTACTTCTGACCTAAAAACCTAGACTTCACAGGCAACACAGGGAAGGAGGCAATACATGGCCTAAGCCAATCACCCTTTTTGAATGGGAACCATCAACTGAGATGTCTTGCATGAGAGAAATCTCTGCTTCTCTGCTGATTATGAATCCAAGTGCCAGCATCTAGCTTTTTAGTGCACATTTCAGCTGTCTTCTGTTACACAAATGCAAAACCACAGACAGCCTTGCATTTAGTTTCACAAAGCTCACTGATAGCATTTATTAGTTATATAAAATTTGGTGTGCAGAGCTGACTTGACAAATTAATCTCAAATATTGTTTTGGATTGCTTGGCTTGAGAGAATTTTCCCTCATAGATTGTTAGGTATGGACTCCACAAATCTTATTTTTAACTTAGTGCCACCAAATCAGCACTTCCAAATGGTCAAGTCCAGTCTAAAAGTATGCATGAGTTATGTCTTTATAAAGCTACTAGGCCTACATCTGCATTTAAGAGGTACTCAGAGCGGCCAGGCAAGGGCAAAAACGCAGCAGACTTGTGGCAAAAAAGTACCAAGAAATGCACAGTCTCTTAAAAATCCAAACCAAAATATAGGTTCTTGCAAATCCTTATACAGTTTTTTTCATGCAAAGATACTTAGTGACAGCTGAGTTTCCAAATATCAAAGGCTGTTTTGTGCTTTTTTCTTTTTTTTTCCTGGCTAATGAATTAATAAGAAAGGAAACCAGTCAAATTTTTGCCTTCTTTTTAGCTTTTGCCATTTCTTCTTTGAGACAGAAAGTTGTTGTAAAGGAAAATAAATAAAAGCATATATACCAAGGCATAAGGCATAGCATATCCACTTCCTCTACAAGAAATATGCAATGTACATCTTTGATTGTGATTAAGTTAATTTGCATATAAAGGCAATCCCAGCATATTGCACATGTCTGTGTATTTTAATAAAACACAAGTGATCAAAGATGTATTTAAAATTAAATATATTTAACAGGAATGGAATAAGGGAGGATAAAAAGTAGTTCCCTTTTAATGACATGACAGACTGTTTTGTCATTGCTTATCAGCCTACTTTGTGCAATGCCATGGTTGATTATCTTTTTTGATGCAGCAGAAGCTAAATCAAAACTGCTTTTCTTCAACTTTTAATAAGCAACTGGAAGTACCACAGTCCTTGCTGCAACTGCAGGTCACTGAAAGGTCCTGAGCATCAGTACTTGTCACAACTCTGAAGTGTTTGGAGTGGTGGTGAAGTGTTATAGAATGTGTTCTGCTTCAAATAAGAATGTTCCACGCAGTAAATGCCACACAAGTAAAACATACACAAGTAAAAGGCTTCCAAATTCTCCTTAGGATATTGGTATTGATATTCCTGTTTAGAATAATAGATGCAAAGCAGTGACACTCCTAGTACACACACATTTTGTTCTATGGTGCCTGCTAATGCAGAAGGCTGGGTACCTATTGAAACACCTCATTAACTCCTGCTTATTCTGGAGGGTTCAGATTAAACTCCATATTCCACAAGCTGATTCTAAGAATGAGATAGTGCAAGTCAGACTTGATTTCTGCTCAGTCATTATGTCATACAGGATATGGACATCAAGTCAGACTGCAAGAGAGGGACTTAGTGGTCCACATGAAGAAATATGTAAGGTTTTTTATTGTCCAGTTTGTATATATCCTTATGACAAGTTTTCACAGACTATGAAAACTTTAAGTCTTCCTATCTCTACAGACTCAAGATGTGCAAATGATAAACTTTTATTTTCATAGTTGCTTCCTATGAGGAAGTAATCTACTTGTTTGAGAGGTTAGATTTATTCCTCTTAATTACTTTTTTCTGCCTTTTTTTTTTTAGTCTTATTATTCCCTTTAAAAATGCAATCAGACTCTTTCCTCTGCAACTCAACTTTTTCCTTGTTTCCTTTGTGTGACAAAATTATTAAAACAAAACCAAAGCAAAGCAAGCAACAACAAAACAAACAAACAAACAAACAAACAAAAAATCAACCTTTCCCATTGTGAGCCATAAATGTTGTATACACAGGGCATGTCCTCAAGCCTCTATCTGAGCTCATCACTTCTAACTCTGGTGATGACTGTTCTCATTCAACAATTCTTACAGATGCACTTTCATCTGTAAATAACTTCAGAAGTATTTCCTGAGATTTGTGTAACAGCTCACTTCTGTTGCTTAATCTGTATATACCACATTTCCAGGCCAGTCACTGTCTTTAAACAAATACTGTACAAATTCCTTGTTTTGTTCTCTCAGCTTGGTGGTTTCACTAGCTGTTGCTCATCAGCTTTGAAACTCTTACCTCGATCACTCTCTATTATTAAGCTGAGCTACTAAGTCAATATTTCCTGGGCCATTAGTGGACTTTTTTTTAATCATAGAATCAACCAAGTCAGAAGAGACCTCCAAGATCATGCAGTCCAACCTATCACCCAGTCCTATCCAATCAACCAGACCATGGCACTAAGTGCCTCATCCAGGTTTCTCTTGAACATCTCCAGGGTCAGCGATTCCACCACCTCCCTGGGCAGCACATTCCAAAGGGCAATCACTCTCTCTGTGAAGAACTTCCTCCTAACATCCAGCCTAGACCTCCCCTGGCACAAGCTTGAGACTGTGTCCCCTCATTCTGGTGCTGGTTGCCTGGGAGAAGAGACCAACCCCCTCCTGGCTACAACCTCCCTTCAGGTAGTTGTAGACAGCAATGAGGTCACCCCTGAGCCTCCTCTTCTCCAGGCTGAACACCCCCAGCTCCCTCAGCCTCTCCTCACAGGGTTTGTGCTCCAGACCCCTCCACAGCTTTGCTGCCCTTCTCTGGGCACCTTCCAGTATCTCAACATCTCTCTTGAATTGAGGAGCCCAGAACTGGACACAGGACTCAAGGTGTGGCCTGACCAGTGCTGAGTACAGGGGAAGAATAACCTCCCTTGTCCTGCTGGCTACACTATTCCTGATGCAGGCCAGGATGCCATTGGCTCTCTTGGCCTCCTGGGCACACTGCTGGCTCCTGTTCAGCTACTATCAACCAGCACCCCCAGGTCCCTCTCTGCCTGGTTGCTCTCCAGCCACTCTGTCCCCAGCCTGTAGTGCTGCTTGGGGTTGTTGTGGCCAAAGTGTAGAACCCTGCACAAAGCCTTGTTAAATCTCATCATCATTTTTAAATCTCATTATCATTTTTTATTTGCAAATAATTTCAACTATGAGCTAGCCATTTTTCTCAGAATAATCAAGATGTTCCAGAACAAATTCCATTTTCACCATCATTTGAGCAGTTCTAATTACCAAGTCCTGGAAAAGTATGTGTGATGATGTTACAGTCTGAAGTTCTACTGCCCAAAGTACCAGAATACAAGAAAAAAAGTGACACAAAATCAATTTCATCATTGTGAGCTGTTCTTTACAAACAAATAAAAGCACAGACTCCATCCAGTCAGAGCTACCATTGACTTTCTTGCCCCAGAAAAAGATTATTTTCTTTCAAATTCCTCCCAGGATTTTCCCTTAGCCACTGCCTGATGTGGAAGCCTATCTGCAGGAAATGCCTTTGAAGTTCTGCTCCTCAGGCAAGACTTCTGCCATGGGAGGGATATGTGCTTTAACTCACATCATTCTTCCTCCGCAGAACTCTTCCTCTCCCCCTGGACCCCTCCCAGGGAGTTTGTGCCGTTCTTCAGTCAGCACATTCACTGGGCCATGAATTTCCCTTTGGACTGAGGTAGTTTTCTTGCTAAAAATCTCTGAGGTTTCAGAATGCTCTTATTATGTGCTGGATAGAGTCCAAAACCTTTGATGTTTTTTCTGCTAATTAAAAGATAGACAGCCTACCCCAGAATAACTATCTTCTGATAAAAAAAAAAAAAAATCAATTGATCAAAAGAAGTTTCTGTCTGGTAATGGACTGACTACTTCACAGATAGATTTCTTAGATAAGAGACCTAAAATCAGAGAAGAGAGAAGCTTTATTATCATCATTATTGAAGAAAAGGAAGAAAGAATATTTATTTTGAGATTCTCTTCATGACAGCACCAGCAGGCACTCGGTACCCCTGTCCACCTCCTGAAGGAAAAACTTCTAACCACAAGTTAGTTAACAAGCCAAATGCACCTATAGGCTCTATATCACTAAAGCTGTGTTTTAACTGAACATTAAACAGCAGATTCATAAAAGATATGCCAGGTGCAAACCCAGATAAATGAAATTCATCAAGAGAGGAATTCATTCTCCTCTGTCCACCAATGAGGCACTGGCCCAGCTCAGACTCAGGGAGGCTCCCTAAACTACATAGGTTCTTCTGTCTGCAAAGTTTTCCTTTTCTGTCACCCCACAAAAGCATCTCCACATGCCTGCCAACAGCTCACCTGCTTGGGCTTCTTCCCTTTCACCCACCACCAAAAATCAGCCCACCTTCTGTGACCCATTTCATTTCCCTAAGGATGTTCTGGGAATCTCATTTATGACAGAGATTGCGAAACATGTACTTAGACACAGTGAAGCCCACAGCAAAGTTCCCAACTTTGTTAAAAAATTCAGAGGGGTGAACAGCTACTTGTAGACTGAAACCTGAGCTAGTTTGGGAAGTTCTGCTCCGTATTATACTCCATAGTACATAATATATGCACTGTGGTAGATCTGAGAAAAGCAAATGAAGCCTGGCTGGTGTTCCAATCTACTACCCACTGCCAGGAAATGGTGCAAATCATGCTTGAGAGCTGTTAGATTAGTGGATTAATAAAGCAAACTGTAGCAATGTCTTATTGCAGCTGTAAAGTATGCTGTAAATAAAACAGGATGAACATATCTGGGGCAGCTCCCAACAACTCCAGAGGTAGCTAGAGAAACCTGTTTAATGATTAATTGGCTCTTTAATGAACAATGGTATATCAAAAAAGTATTTTCTATTTATATGCCTAACTGTGCATCTTACAAAACAACCACAGTGGATGTGTCAAGCCAAAGGGAGACACAAGGAGAATGAGTTTTGTAATCAGCTGAAATTTCAAGATGAGAAAAGGTTTCAGAGACAAAATTTCCAAGTGTGATTTCTCTACAAATGACGGTCACTTGCCCATAGATACTCAGAAAGGCTAAGGGAGTGGAGAAGGGAAGACCTGGTATCCAGTGCCCTCTGTCACTAAATCTTCTCCAAAAGAACCCAGTGGAAGATGAGTAAAGCAAAAAGACTTAATGATGTTTGAATCAGACTCATGTGTCATTGAAAGTTGATCATGGGGTGTGTGGTTTTGCCTGATGTCTGGGAAAAGGGGCAGTAAACATTTCAGATTCAGCTCCTACTCCAGGAGCATTCCAGTGAAAATGTGGAATCTGGGAGCTGTTCTAATCCCTACTGAGAGCAGAACTTGGTAAATGTCAGCTTGTTTAAATGCGTGAAGGGGAAAGAAGTAAAAGCACTACTGAGAACACTTTCAAGGACACTTCATTTTGCGAGACAGAGAAGGACACTGGCAGACCATTTGCAACTTTTTTTTTTTTTAATAAAATATAAAATGTTCCTTCTGATTTTTCTGAGGCCAAGTATCAGCATTGTAGATATATCTACAATTACAGAAAATGGCCAAATCTGTCTTTCCTGATTCAGGATGACACATTTTAGCAAGATCAAGGGAGATTATTTAGTTTCATCATAAGTGGATCTCAAAATATTGTCTCAGTTTGGCAAGGAGCACAGGTCTCTGGCTCCCAGGCTATAGCATGCAACTTGAATACAAACTTCCCTTAGGAATATAAGTGAAGCTAGCAGGTCTGTCTGCTCCACCAACTCTGGCAGAAAATCTGTTCAGAGGTTCCAATCCTCCTTTCCTGCACATAAACACAAAAGCCAACTAGAGCAAACTGCAGGGCCTTTTGTGTGATGAGAGAGAAAAAGATAAATGGAGAGAATAGATTTGCTATATGCTTTATTTAAAACTGCTTGGGAAAGAATGGACTTGAAAACAAACCTTATATATGACCAAGAAACAACTATATTTGTCATGTCTACCACAGATAATTTTGTTTCCTTTATCCTCACTAGGTGTCAGTTTATTTTACTTCAGGTATGTATTTCCTCTTTGTTACAAATAATAAAATGTCATCAGACAAATAAAACAAATTTAGGAGGCTGTACATCAATATATCAGAGGCAATTTAAGTCACCTGGAGGAACTGACACTAAAATTCTTCATAAAGAAGTCAATGACAATGATCATAGAAGACTGACCCTAAACAGTTAATGTCTCTAAATTAAATTAATACAGTTGAGGGATAGCTTCTATGTAAAAAGAAGAATCATTTTAAAGGTTGAATACTCAAATTGTTCTGTCCAAAAAAAAAAAAAATCTATTTTGAAATATCAAAAATATTTCCAGCAGCATAAAAGAGCATTTTACACTTATTAGTTGTTGGTTTTTTCCTTTTTTTTTTTTCTGTATTCTCTCTACTTCTGCTTTTATGATTGAGTCACAGTTGTCACTTCGCTATTCTTGATGAAAAAAAATCTATTAAGACGGGTTTTCACGTGCAATATAATAAGCATCTATTTAGGTTGACTCACAGGATGTCAAAGCACATTTCATGTGTTCAAATAGTAAGCCCCAGCATATGTTTTCAAAAGGAGTATGGCAAGGAAAAGTGAAAAATATAATTAAATTCTAACTCTGAATCTGAGGATGAGTTTGAATAAGTAGCTCTGCACTATCTTTAACTATACATTATTTTCTATTGTACTTTAATATGTAATATATTCTAGCTGAATAGAATAATTTGAGTTAGAAGCAAGACTGAACTCCTAATGCAATCTTTGTGGCACAGCCATCTCAAACTGATACCATGTCATTATGTCAGCTTTAGAGAAAAACTCTCTTCCCAAACCATGGTAGGGGTGGAGGAGCTTCAATTAAATGGGTTTCTTTTAAAACTTTTCCCTTTATTGATTTCTACTGATTGGCTGCACAGCAACTGCCTCTGAACTAATTACAAAAGTATAAATATTTAGAGGATATGCTACTAGGAGCATGCTACTGTACCCCCTCAGTACCTTCCAACTCCTGAATTGTTTGTTATTCCAGCCCTGAGGGGAAGAGTCCTGCAACTGATCTGCATCACTAGCTTGGTCTGCTACTCAGGATTGTACAGAGGCCTTCCAGCATGTTGCAAAATTCACATGCACAAATAAGAATAGCTTTGTTTTATGCAAAGCTACCAAATGAGAAACTTGCTCCTTTCATTTCACTAAAATGGTAGCTACTGAGTCAAGTGTAATACAAATTATTAAAGTTTTACTTGATTTGTTCTGTCAGTCTTCCAGTTTGCATAGCAGAATCTGTTCACAGAGCTTTGGCTCATTACCTTTCAGAACAAATATTGGCCTTGTATCCGCAAGACAAAACTGCCACTGTTCAGCTCCATCTACTGTTTTAAGCTTGGCATAAAAGGAATTTTTCTGATTCTCAAAACCTCAGCCAGTGTGGAATTTTCTACTTTCATACCCCTAGAAGAGTTTAGGGATTCTTTTCTCCTTCCCAGCTTTTAAAAGGACTTAATACTTTAACTTTTGTCTGCAGCAACAAGAACACTGACATGTGCAAGTAAGATCAGGACACGACAGGGAACGATTTAACTTAACTCCAAGTCAGCTCTTTTGCAGGAAATTCATGGAAGAATTTTCATCCTTTTGAGAGCTTAAGTCACACCAGAAAAAGTGCAATGTAGCTTTTGTCTGAAAAATATACAGGTGCTCAGTTTACACACATACTGTACACAGAGTTTGAACCCATACCACAAAGTCAGTGGGAGCTATGCACGAATGGATGCAGACTCAGACTTACATTCTAATTGTTGTAGTAGTAAGATGGGCTTTTGTATATGAAACATAGCTAAAAGAACACATCCCCCAGGGCTCTGAATTCCTAAAACACTTAACACTTACTAAATATTGATAGAATTGAAGTGCATCCTCAGATATTTGAACCTTGCAGTATATATATGTATCTGTATCAGCACAACGAGGGTCCCATGAATGAATAACCTGAAGGGCACATTTTGATCCACATACAAAGTAAAAACATATCACATGTAAGGGCTTATGAAGTTATCACTCAGTTTTTACTTCATCATGCAAAAGTGGAGCTAGTATCAGAAGAGAAGTTAATTACATGTAACAGAAAAGTTATTTCAGCACTATTGTGTCAAGAGAATTCTTTCTCATTTTGTGTTTGACTGAACTGTGATGAAAGAATAAAAACCTTCAATAACCCACAGTAACCTGCACTCAAACACAGCATAACTCCCATTGAAGTGTTAATCCTTTGACATGCAATCTGCATTCATACTAAATATTCTATGTAGCCAAGAATTCTCCATTTTTAAATGCTTGTAGAAGGGGTATATATGAACGTCTTCAAATTCCATTGTAAGAGCAACACATTCTCTACTTAAAATGCAATCATCCTGTACTTTGTATTCAAATGTTCAAATTCTTTGTGCTTGGGAACAAGTCTTCCTTGTTCCATGCAAGCAGCAGCACAGGCTTCTTCAAGGTCAGTGCCTTAATGAACTTTCACAGCCAGCCCAAAAATCTCTTTTAATGATAAATAAAATTAACAAACTTTAAGGATAAGACTACACTGTAGATAATGGAACTGTTTTCTGGCTACAAATGCCTGATGGAACTACTTTTGTTTCCACATGGGAAGGAAAAAATCAGGAAAACACTGTGCACATGCCTTTACTTTCACACAAAGGTATCTCAGGTGTTTGAGCCAGAAGGGGTCTGTGGATGATAAAAACATGAAAGCTATGAGGTCATTTGCAGAGTTCAGCTGTCCCACAGTGTAGTCAGAGCCTACACACAGCAACTGTTCACCCTGAGGTCAATACATTCAAGCAAATTTGTACCTGCACAACAGAAGTGGATAAATTCTACAGAGATATTCCCTGACTGATAAGTGGGGAATTGTTTCCTTCAATTATCAGGACTCTAAAAGCAGAACAGAGATCACTCAACTTGCTATATATTCTGTTGAGAGAGAGAACTGTTACTTAGAGTTCGTTTTCTTCCATTTTAAATCATTTACCTCACTAATACTCAGTTTAAAAAAAAATTAAAGAGTGGCCAGTGGCAAGAAATAAAAGAGCTTGCTAAACAAGAAAGTGACTACTTTGGCAAGATTTTCAGGTAACAGCAGCACATGGCATTGCTTGATAAAGCAAATTAACTAATAATATTTGTTCCACCAAAATTATTATTTTTTTTTTAATATTAAGGCTTTCATAATCCTAATACAATACTCATTAGTGCAAGTTGCTCCGCCCAAGGGCTAAACCCAGTTTATTCTCAGTTCCTATGATCAGTGCCATAGAGTGTTTGATGCTCACTGACTGAACTCATTCTGTCAGCAGAAGAGTTGATATTTCACACTAGAATGCTAACTGTACTTCAAGGACAAGTCATCTGATCAAAGGGTGCCACAAATCTTCACAGAGGATGACAGATGGGAAATGGTAAAGTGTTATTTATGTGAATGACCATTATGAATTCAAGATCCTCTTCTAAGCTGTTTCACCATTACTCATTCACCTTTTAAATAACCCCTAATTCTTGGCATTACAATTATCATTCAACTGCATAAGATTATAGCTGAATAGTCTGCTTATGTGACAACAGCATAAGCTACTGTATGCACACAAATATAGACACACACACACATGCATATGTTTGGAAGCTTTATATTTAGATGCTACAAATACTCAGTGATCCAAGAGAGAAAAATGACCTCACAGTTAAAAAAAAAAAACCAAAACCATGAGGCAGTCAAATATCAAACTCAATCTTCTTTCCCTGCTTAAACAATTCTTATTTGGTGTGAAGGAATATAATCAGAGATAACCAACACTCTCTTTTTAATGGACTTTGCAATCTGGTGCATACTTTAAAAGACCACTGGCTGACTGGAATAATGCAGGTTTATGATCTCCAAGAGAAGATGCTTAGGGAGGTGAATGTTGTTGAATGAAAAACAAGAAATGAGATAGAACTGTCAAAGAGGACAATAAATCCTTCAGTAGGGGCTGTTCTGTGGATCCGAAGCTCATGTCCTTGGGACAGAACATTACACTGTGCATCCTCCAGCTAAACAAACAGTTTACTATAACTGCTTGAGCAGTGAATCCAACCTTGAGACACTGAGCACAAAATCCTGGGATGATTAATATTCCAGATATCCTCAGAAATTCAAAGAAGTGATCTCTTAGTGTGATCTCTTCATACATATGGAAGCTCAGTAAGTATTCTCAATGTAACCACATTCCTTTGAATGAAGGAGACAAAGATGCAGCACAACAATACTCTTCAGCCTAGATACCCTATTTCTAAAGGGAGATTATTCAGTGGCTGCAGAGTGGGAGACTGTCAAGGATCCATGAACCATATGGAAGAGAAACTCTAGAATTTCCTTCACAGAATCCTTACTGCCTCAGAGGTAGCATGTTTGCTTAAGAAGGCATCAGCATTTCCCTGCCAGCTCTCCATCATCTTAACCCATCACTTGGAATTCAGGAAAAGGTGAAGGAAAGCCTTCTGTATATTTTAAAAAATAAAATTAAATCAAATAAGGGGGGGGATTTATGTTTGGCTTAACACTATTCCTAGAAAATTTCCATGTCGCTAAGATTAAATTTACAACTTTGTTTCCAATCACCATCTTTACAAACTCATTGGCATTTTACCTTTAATATCTAGTACCATCTAAGTATATTAAACATCTAGAACATACTACTCAAAGAACATATATGAACCAATGTAAATATTAACAGTTGGCAGCACTTAACAGGATGTATATCTGTCCCTTGAAAACTAATAAAAGATGCCTAAAGACATTTAACATCTTGGAAATCTCAACTCCTGACTAAAGACTTTGTATACATCAAAACCACAAAGCATCAGTGAAAGTCTCACCCGGGGTTTCCTGACTGCAGTGAGCACAACCACTTGTAAGATATCTCCCATACCACACTTTTCTCAGCCTCTCTCACCAAATTGCACCAAGTATCGTCTGGATGGTTTCTAGGTCAGAAAGTTTCCTGCACAGGAGCCACCACAAGGTAAAGCAGTAACAAATATCACATTCTGGCAAACAGTAAGTCTAGATACACTTTTGTGAACAGTTACAAGTCTGAACTCTCATGTGTAGCTTGGAAAGATGATGTAACACTGCAGGGTACCTGAATGGGAGCAGTCAATCCCCATAAATCTATTTATCCCTTGCACATTTAGCCACAGATTACTTACTCTCTTATCACTTCAAAAGAACTCAGGGTGATTTGTAAGTATTTATAATGTCTTTCTAATTGAATCAGCTATACATATTAAAACGTGTGTGAATCACTAATATCCTTTCATTAAGGAGAAAATGACGGTAGGTTAAACATAGCTGAGAAAGAACCCCACCAGAATTGCAGCAAATTAGTTTGAGGAAACAAATGTGACAAAAGTCAGATGTTACACTGTAAAAACAGATTTTTCTGTTAAATATTTTTCTTATACCTTGCTTCTTTACAATGGGAAATGTGTGTTTAAAAAAAAATCACTCAGCATTGTCTGAGGCAAGCATTATGAACATCTGGAAAGTGAGACATTCCAAATGACTTTCATACAAATGAAGCAAAAAGTAATAATGGCTTAGAGCTCATGAAGGGGTTTTTGTGGGGGTGTGTAACATCACCACAGCAGAACATCCATGCTTTAAAAACAGATCAATAGTTATAAAAGTGTAGAGGGTATAAGAACTTCTGCCAAGAGTGTAATTTACTAAAATAATCAATATAGCAATGAGAAAAACATTTTCTACTTATTTTCTACCTCTTTAGGTAGGCCTATCCAATTAACTAAAATAAAAGAATTGTGTTGTTAATTATAGTGGAGCACACAACAAGCTTTACATAACATAACACACCTGCCAGTGTAAACTAGTAACTAAATTATTTGTCTTACAAATAACGTGCACAAATTCAGAGAAATTCTGAAGGTTACTCTTTTGAGTTCTGGCCAAAATCATCTTAATATCATTGGAAAGATTAGTCTCATTCTTAATGACAGGATGAGACTAGCAGAGACTAAAAGAAAATACCTTGATCTATATGGCTTTAGAGAGAAACCACATCATTTACTTGATAGCATTCCAATCATACAGCAGCTGACCAGAGGCCCCTTGATTTATATACCTTGACTTTCCCCTCTTCAGA
Source organism: Indicator indicator (assembly GCF_027791375.1). Lineage (NCBI taxonomy): Eukaryota > Metazoa > Chordata > Aves > Piciformes > Indicatoridae > Indicator > Indicator indicator. The sequence continues at coordinate 7,143,356 of NC_072026.1, read as the reverse complement.
ATATGACTGAGATCAGGAAGAAGGTAAAGCAAAAAAAGGAAGCAACTCCAGGTGGAATTTCTAAGTGATCTCAGTGGATCTCTGCCACCATTCTGAAAACTAACATCCATGAGAAATCAGCAGGAACTTTGTTTGCACTGACTCTCCAAAATTAAGGACTTAAACGAATCCAAGCTGGTGACAAGTGCCTTTCCAGAAACAACTCTGAGATCATTTTGATGTAAGTGAATGTAAGAACAATAATCAAACCTTCAGCTTTCAGACCATTTAGATTCTTTCCAATGTGGAAGAAACATCATAACTCTTCTTCACCTAAAAGCCCTGGAAGTGATTAAGGACTTGTGTGTTTTAGAATAGCTGTGAGGATGCTTGAGATAATGGCATCACATTGACTGATGTATTAAGTAAGTTTCGAGTTTATAAGGGGACCTGAGTTAAGACAAAAAGAGACACAAACTGTCTGATAAACCATTGCAATAAAACACATCTACTTGGCAGAACTGAGCTTTGATTGCATCATTTTTCCTTTTAATTTTTCATTTTTTTTTCATCTCAGAAGAGGAAAATATCAGAAATTATCAATATTGATGTCACAAAGGAGAAAAGCACATCAAATGTAAAAAAAAAAAAAATTAACAGATCCAAATAAAAAAGGAATAATATCTTCAGACTTTGAGCAGCAAGAATTAAGAATCAAAGCCAAGGAAAAGGAGAACAAGGGGAATTTCTCAGATTTTGAGGCTATGGAGCATCATTAGTGGAAAAAGGCATCTCTGTGGAAGATCTGCAGCTTAGTTTCAAAGTCTGTCAGTTGTTAACTACCATATCAGATCCCTCTGCCAGGTTTGCCCAGTTATAAACAACTACTGATTAATTTCCATTTCTGAACACATTATAAGCCATTCAGGTTGAGAAGGGTACCTTTTAAGTTCATCCTGCAAATAAGGAACCATATTTTTTTTGTCCCATTATCACATCTTCCTTTTCATCTTTGTTGTTCCTCGTGTTTCTGTAGTTATTTTCATCCCTCTCCCATTATAGCTGTTTAATGCTAATGAGATAACACTAGTTCCAACCCCAGGTAAGTCAGTGTGCTTTCTTTTATGTGAATATCAAATACCTGGACTTGCACTTCTATGGTAATGTACAGCTCAGGTAGCTATGAAAAGACACTTAATTCTTTGATAGTAAAGGTGACTTATGTTTTTAGCTACTTGTCACCCCAGAAAAGCACTATGAGAAAGGAGAAAGAAGGGTACAGAATCCAAGGGAAAATTCTTTTCCTCCAGAATGACTGCACTGGGTAGAAAGGAAAGGATTTAAATGCTGAATGGAATGGAATGACTCTCAGGGTATGATGACCTGAACTCAAAGGCAGACCAATGAATGCCTTTTTATGAGGCATAAATCAAAGTCAGTTGAGGTCAACGGAAAAAGTCTCACTGCATTCACTGGCTTTCAGAGAAAGCTGCATTGTGGTTGCTTGCAGCATTATGACTGTATTTTTTGCATGGTAGGTTCCTGGCAGATGTATTATGAAGAACACCTGTCAGAATCTGTCAACTAAATGGTCATGTCCACACATTGCAAACAGCCAGTTCACTCAGAAACCAATGGTCAAACTCACAACTTCTTTGGAGAGGTGGGATTCAGGAGAAGAGTTTGTTTTGGCCCCTGAATTAGTCTTGTAACTTCTGAGGGTGAAAGGCCCTTGTGATAAAAGCTCAAAGAGGATTTAAATTCATGAAAGAATCCTGATCTTTTCTTGATTCTCAGTATTTCAGTCAGAGCTGTGCAAAATACTTATCTTCACTCTGAACCACACTGAAAAGTAAAATTGTTTCCAACTTGACCTGACTTAGTGCATTAGTAGTGGACTGCTTGATACACTTTTAATGTCTGCAGACTATTCACTCGCACTGGAGAGGAACAGCCTTGGTCGACTAACTTATCTTCAAATGATTGGAACCTGTCATGCATTCAGAGTTCAAATTAAGGTCATCTGAGTTCACATGCTACATTGGTCTCCACTTGGTTAACTCTACTTCTGGAGACAGAAAACTGAATTTAATTATCTCAGTCCCTAAGTATTTCACATACTGGTATACCAAATGATGCTTAAAAGAGTATATCATTTTTCATTTGTATATTGCTATCTACCAAGTCAAAGCACTAACCTCAGGCCAAATGTTTGTGCTGTAGGGCTGAGTACAATAAACAAGGGAGAGTGTTCTCACCTCTAGGATGCAGAGATATTAAGAAAGTTACTGAATTCATTTTTTTAACTATTTTGTGGTTTGTTTTTTTTTTCTGCTAGTGAGAGTCATGAAGAGGCCACTTTTTTAACAGCATTCAAAGGAGTGAAAATTATTATTCATGCAGCCAGCAGAGACAGACAAAAATACAAACTGGGGTTCACTAAAAGCTCACTTCAATGGTACGACATTAAGAGTAGAAACCCTGAGGAAGCAATCAGCACCAAGCACTCTCTGCAGGGCACAGCTGTATTCCACTGGCCCAAAGAATCACCTTTTCCTCAGCTGGCTGACACTAACAAAGAAGTTCAAGTGCTTCTGAAAGAAGACTGTAAAATTTGATAGTGAAATAAGCAAGAAAATATCATATAAGACTAAGGACACTAAATGATAATCAAATCAGTTTAACTTTCCATTATTTATTTGCTTAATTCTGAAACACAGTCTGAGCACAAATAGATCACCATCATCTCTGCCTAACAAAGCCAAGCAAAGTCTCACTCAGCTTTCTGTCAACAGAAGCTTCATGAACTAACTTCCAGGTGTTTCCTAATTAATAAATTGAAATTTGGTTAAGGAAAAACAAACAAACAAATCTACCTAGTGATAGAACCTTATGCAAGCATTTAACTGGGAAATTTTCAACCTCCAAATTACAGAACACCATGCAAATGAGACAAATGGCTAATACTCATGTGAAATAGCTCCTTGAAATGCCATCCCAGGGATGAGAAAACACAGCAATCATACTTGTAACAGACATGGAGAAAAAAAAGCATCAACTTGATCATGACTTCTGAGATAAATGAAAGCTACCTCCATAGTAACGTGTTCAAGGAACCTGTTTGTCAGAACAACAGACATTTTTGAGTGTACAAGCTGTCAGACCTCTTAGTAAACCAGAAGAGCACATAAAGAGGAGATCAGACAGGCCAAATCACCGGAACAAAAATCCATGGAGATTTTTGTCATCATTGCTGCTCTCATCTTTCAGTTAGACTCTGCTCAAAGCTGCCTTGTGAGGGAATCTCTCTTTCACTTCTCCTTTTCAGTCTATCATAATCCTATGGGGATTTGCCTTGCCATTTAAGAAACTGAATTAAGCAGTGTATCTTTTCCATGCCTCCCCCAATTTTTCACAGTTATGCTGACTGCTCATTTATTAGATCATTTGACTCATGTAGAGCTTTTCACTGATTCTATTCATCTCAACATTGAAAAAAAAAAAAAAAAGACTCTCACCTGTATTTGGGTGGCAGAGCAGAAGGGGAACGAAACATGGTTGGTTTTATTGTGCATACACAGATTTGACTGGTGCTATCAAAACAATGGCCTTGTAGTTTTTCAGCACTCAGGAGCACAGAATGTAATTATAACAAGTGGCAAAAGAAATGCAGAGAATTGACAATACGTCTGAAGCTGAAGGTATGATGATATTAAACTGGATTCTTCAGACTATTTCTAACAAGGTATCTTTGCCACTAGGTAAAATAAATACTCAAATTCCACATATATATATACCCAAAGATAACATATGTGATAGGTCAAGTCAGTGGCTTTTTAGGCCAAATATTTAAAATTACCTAAAGAAGGAAAAAAAAAAAAAATCTACAAAACATGCACATGGGATACAACTCTTAGTCATAAAAAAAAAAAAACATGAATAAGTGGTAACTGAATTGCTTTGTGCTTTTAAAATCAATCCAGGCACACAGTTTGCAGTTGATAACTCATTAAATTTGTCTCAGCATGTTATTTGCTACCCTAAATCATGAGTTTAAGAAATCGTGACAGAAATAACTGTCTTCTCAAATCAATCTTCTTGTAGGTGACACAAGAGAATACAGATTGTCAAAAAGAGGAAAAAGCTTCTGAATAGCTGAGCTAGAGTTCTCTTTCGTAATTAGAGATGTAATTCTCTAAATAAGGAATGATATGCTAAAGCCTACAGGGAAAAATGAACCAAATTTGCCAAAGAGGATGTAGAATGTGGCTGTGGAATCCATCCTTTTTGTTTTGATAGCAAATGATGCAGCATTTATACTGTGATCATATTTAATTTTTTTTTTGCCTGTTGAATTTAAACACACAGATGAAAAATAAAAGCATTTTTAATGTGTCTTATAAATAAGGAACTTTCAGTGTAAGTTAAAAACATCCTCAAGATCCAAATCATTTCAAATACAAACAAGAAAATGCCCAAGAACAGGTCTCAGCAGATGGAGGATACAAGAACTGCAAATGTATAGCCAGGTCATTGTAGGTAGATCAAAATCTCATAGGAACCTAAGACTTTCACCTATATCTCTGGATAAGATGGGTAAACCTTTCTTTCTCACACTGCATTCAAAGTCTGTGCTGGAATACAGATGAAGTGAAAATTAATTCTATAGAACCTTCAGCGTTATATGGGGAATAATAAACTGAGTGGAATCCAGTTGTCATCATGCTGAATGCAATAGTTATTGGTACTACTATTTGCTTTGCAGCAGCACCAAGAGACCAGAGAACAGCATAAAATACTCTTCAGACACCAGAAAAAGACCCCTAGGAGTTTCTGAGTTTAAATGCTGTGACTGGCAACTACTCTGATGCAAACTAACAGAGAGATTACTGCAGTCCATGAGTGCAGCATGAGTCACCTATGACAGGCTAAAGCAGTAGCAGTACAGTAAAGGTGCAGAGAAGGTTCAGAACACTGAACACAGATTATGATATGATCTGGGAAACTTGATTACCAGAGAGAGAAGATTTTTTTGTCCAATCACCTTTATATTTTTTTCTGAGTATAAATGACAGAAAGACTTTAACCAGTAGACTCACATCAGCTTTCACAACAAAACAGGATGATTAAATCAAATATCAAAACAGACTAGAAAGCAGAAGAAATCTCACAGGGGTTAATACTGCCCTCCCTCAGTTTTCTTCCTTAATTAAAACAACCATGAAAGAAATCATTGCAGTTGCAGATTAGATTTTCATTGGTAAATAAGAAGAAACATTTACCCACTTAATTCAGAAGTTAGAAATGTGACTGCAATGCATAACTCTTACTAAAAACTGAACTTGTTGTGCAGCCAAATTTAAGATAATCAGTCCCCCAGGATCAAATAATATCTCTAATTTTATCCCAGAATAAGATACTGGTATGCCACCTTTCCTTTTGAGAGGAAAAAGACCAACTTATTTACTTAGTAAAAAGGTGAACCAGGATCTTAAATTTGTAGTGTTTATTTGGGACTTTCTCCTTGAGCAGAAGACAAAATAAATAGAACTTAGTTATGACGCTCAGTTTACTATGTGTGGTGAAACCAGATGTCACATTTAAAGAAGGAAATTCATCATTAAGGTTATTTCTCCCTGATTCCAGGATATATTACTCTTGGGTTGCCACAATACTCTGCTTTGCTGGGGGTTGACTTGTGGTGTTTGGAGGTTATCTGATTTCTCTTTTTTTAGGGTGTTTGGGGGTTTTGTTGGATTCTTTAATTTCTTTTGGGTTGTTGAGTTTTGGGGAAGGGGGGAGCTTTTTGGTTTTTTTAGGGGGATGATTGGTTTTGAAGGGTTGAGTGGGAGGATTTTTTAGGGGGAAGGGGTGATTGTGGGTTTTGTCTTTTTGCCTGTTTTTTTTCTTTTTCCAAGGAAATGAAATGTATAGCAGCTGCAATACTACTAAATTATATTGATCTTAATTTATCAACAGGTCTGTTTTCTGCACATTTAGGTTATAACAGAAACAGGACTAACTGGGTTTAAATGCAGGACACTACTAACAAGTTAATTCCTGATTATACTTCAGTTGCTGTTGAGATGGAACTTCTTCAACTTTCATCTTGTCTCTTCATATTATGTTTAAGACACAACTCAGTTTCTAAGGGTCATACTCATTTTTCAGAGTAAGTGGTTTACAATCTTTTCTCCCACTATTAGGGACTGAGAAGTATAATGGGAAACACAGCTTTGGCCTTTATTATCCATGCTTATTTGTCTTACATTAACATACAAGGTAAATACCACGATTTAAAAAGTCACTATACTGCAGAGTACACAGCAGCAGCACAGAAAGAAATCCATCCTCAAAGAGGAATTTGCAGTCTAATTTCAGTTGGGATCCTCTTAAGCTTTGCAGTGCCACTACCACCTCACAGGCATGAAGAACAACCAACAAGGCTCACATTAACCAGTTAAGTACCTCCTGAAGAAACTGCTGCATTTGCTAGATCTACCTGGGACACGGTGGGATTGCTACAATTACATTTAAAAGTAACAGAGCTTTCAGTTTCATACTTGAAGAAGTTGCTTAAGTCAGGTCATTTCCTCTTTCATTTGGTGGACGTGAGACTAAAATATTTTCACACATCACAACAGCTTAAATCCATTAGATTGATTTCAAGATATATTTAAATCACTGAGTATCTACTATCTAACTCTAAACCCTCATTTAGCTTTCCAGAAAACATTATCCCTAGCAAATGTGAGATGCATTTTTTTTGCCTACTTTGCTCTGTGAAAATGTAAGCCTACCATCAGCTCATATAAAGAGGCAAAGATCAGAAAGGCTTTTGTTTTAGCTGTTTGGTTTCAAATCTTCAGGGAAAAAACTAACATTTGTTTCCCAATGTTTTCCAAGACAGCTTGGGTTCTTACAATACAGATTCATTGTGTCCAAAAAATTGTTTCAGAAAGAAACTGAAGGTCAGATTCCCTCACTGGATTACATCCTACTTTTCCCTCATTTTCAGATGGAACTTAATTGTGTTCCAGTTTGTGCCTTTTGGCCCATGTCCTATTTCTGGACACCACTGAAAGGAGTCTGGCCTCATCCTCTTGACACCCACCCTTTAGATATTTATAAGCACTGACAATGCCTCTTCCCAGACTTGCCTTCTCCAGATCAAACAGCCCCAAGTCTCTCAGCTTTTCCTCCTCAGAGAAATGATCCACTCCTAAAATTATCTTAGTAGTTCTCTGCTTGACTCTCTCCAGTAGTTCCTTGTCTCTGTTGAACTGGGAGCCCAGAACTGGACAAAAATGCTCCACATGTGGCCTCATCAGGGCAGAGCAGAGGAGGTGGAGAAACTCCTTTGTCTTGCTGGTCACACTCTTCTTAATGTACCCTGGAATACCATTGGCCTCCTTGACCACAATGGTCAATTGCTGGCTCATGGTGAACTTGTTGCACACCAGGACTCCTATACTTCTTGGCAGAGCTACTTTCCAGCAGGTCAGTCACATACCTGTACTGGTCCATGGGGTTATTCCACCCACCTGCAGGACCCTGTATTTGCCATTGTTGAACTTCATGACATTCCCTTCCACCCAACTCTCCCCAGCTGGTGTGGGTTTTACTGAATGGTAACACAACTTTCTGATGTGTCAGTCACTGTTCCTACTTTTACAAGGGTAGAGATTTGCTGAAGGTACACTCTATCCCTTCTTCCAAGTCATTGGTAAACACTTTGGAACAAGACTGGACCCAGTACTGCCTCCAAGGAAACAACACAACTAGCTATAAGTCTCCAACTAGACTTTGTGCCACTCATCACAATCCACTGTGTTCTGTCATTCATCCAGTTCTCAGTCCACCTCACTGTCCCTTCATCTAACCCACACTTGCCTACAACGATATTATGGGAGGCAGTATCAGAAGCCTTACTGAAGTTGAGGTAGACAGCACCCACCACTCCCCTCTCATCTAATGAGCCATTCACATCATCACAGAAGGATATCAGATTGGGTCTGACGTGGTGGTTGTGTCCTGCTTCAACACAATAACATGTGTGGTCACATATCTAAATCATTCTGTTCTTGGGACAGAATAAAAATTAGCTTTCTAGAGTCTGAGTTATGTCTGAATTACTAGTTGTACATTTCCTTTAAGTTTGTCATCCCTTCAGAAGCTCTTTCCTGTTGTATTCTTCACGCAGAATTTGAAAACTAGCTTGAAAAGATTATGCAAGAGCTGCTATTAAGTTCACAATATGAAAATAAAGTAAATTGTTTGCTTGATTGATGGCCACAGTACTCTCCCAAGATGTAACTAATGGAAGCTAAAGAGCAGTGGGGGGAGGTCATTAAGGCTTGTATTGATTTCCTCTGAATCCTGGATAATACATCAGCAATCTTCACTACTTCCACTTGAAAATTTTAATTTAAATAACCAGAACGAAGCAGTCAATCATTTGCTTCCCTTAGAGCTGAGGCCATTTTTACATTGATACTTTAGACGGATTTTTTTTTTTTTTTTTTTGCACAATGGATGTTAAAAGGTTTATATTACAATATGTTTAATTTACTAAAAAACACTGAGTTTCTCTTAAAATTGAAATTTTTTTTATGCTTTGGTTTTGGTGCTTCATAGATATTGCAAGAACAAAAGGTATTTGTTTGATATCCTTCCATAACTGAAAGAAAACTATCTGGAATCGTGGACAGGGTTAGCCTACAATAAATGCAGCAAGGAAGTGCTAGTTTGGGTTTCATTTTCCCCCCTTTGATGCTCAAAAATCACGTGTCCCAGCACTTGTAATATTCAGGCATAATAGAGCAATGACAACATCATTTTTAGAGCAGAATGAATCCTCTGGATTAAAATTAGAAACCATAAAATCTCCCAATAACAAAATTTTACCTTGAAATTATGCCTTACAACTATGTAATTCTTCTGATTACTAGATTCAAGTTAAAAGACATAAATCTTCATTATCTTCTCTGTGTGACTGGTTGTTTTCTAGTCAAGCATGCTGACTGCAGCATAAAGCCACATCTCTTTATTAAAATGTCAAATGTTATTCTTTCCTAAATTTCCCTGAACACTAGACCAGGTTTCAGAAGGAATTCCTGTTGTGGAATAATACAGAGAGGTGAAGAGGGCTATGCTACTGCATTGCAGTATTTTCCTTTTCAAAACCTGATGATTATTCAATGGCCATAGAATAGCATCCTGTAATGACCTGGTTTGCTGAGACAACCCTGGGCAGCAGGGGAGGTCCTATTTAGATTCAAAAATTGTCTTGGAGTCAATTAAAGTGAACTGACACCAAATGGCTGATGAGTTGGGCTTGTTAGAGACAGTGAAAACTCTCAGTAATGGACCAGAGCAGAAGGAAAATAGGAAGAAAAGTGAAAGGAAAAAAAAAGGAGAGAAAAAGAGAGATGTAAGTAGTAAAAGAAAGGTTCCCACAAGACCTCATAGACATAGTCCAAGCTTTTGGTGATGGATGTACATTCCAGAGAGGTCTTCTGTGGTAGATGCAAGACATGGACCCCAGAAGCTGTGGTCCTTTTATACCATTTCAGCAGCAGCAGGAGGCAGGGTCTCTCCAAATCACTGAGAGGTGTACCTCAGGCCCCTGCAGTCCAACAACTGCCACATGGCACTGCTGCATTTGGTTTTAAAGAGGGATGTCTCTCCTGATCTGTTCTGACAAAAATTTACAGATGAAGACCAATAAAATGCATATTTGAGGGTGTTACATTCTTTACAGCATTTAGAAGTCTTCTGTTGGGAGAACCCTACTCCCAGAAACCAAAACCTGATAGAGCAGGAAGCTGCTCAACCAGTGAGAATTGGATTTCCCTCTCCTTTAAATGCCAATATCCTCAGTGTTCACTAGCCAATTAAAAGGCTTTACCCATCCTGATCTAGTGTGAGGTGTCCTAGCCCATGGCAGGGGGGTTTGGAACTAGATGATCCTCGTGGTCCCTTCCAACTCTGACTGAATCTATGATTCTATTCTATGAAAAGGCAGGGGGAATGGAAGGGGGAGAAAGAAGGGAGAAACTAAAACCAACACAGGTTTTAAAAGTTTCCCTTATTTTCAGAAGTAATTATGGAAGAAAACTGATGCATTAGAATTCATATTTTGCTTAACCAAAGTGATAACAGACCATCTAGCTTGTCAATCTGGTGTACACTTAAATTTTCCCACTGACTACACCAAGCTAATTTATACTAACTGAGAATGCAGCTCAAATCATCTCATCATTACATCCTGTGCCATGCAATGCAAAGATAAATACACTCATTTTTATCTCTGAGCAGGATAAATCTGGAATAAGCCTTCTGAAATTAATTGGGGTTACTGCAGCCTTACTCTGATGTCACTCAGATCGGTGTGTGGTCTAGAATAAATACAGAATATTTGCAGAAGAACAAATGGGTTTTACTGCAGGAAGGAATTCAGATGTTCGTGAGCAGCATGAGAGTTTGTCACCTGTGACAGAGACGAAGCAATCTCCACCTAAAAATGGAGGCCATCCTTTGGCCATCTGCATATGTTTCATTGTCCCTGCAGAGGGGTGACTGTTGGCTGAGGGTGGATCTCCACCATTCTATCATGTTCCAACATGACAAGACTGACTTTGAATCTGCATTTTAGCCCTCCTAGAAAGCCAACACTGGAAGTTCCAAACCTTAAACTTATGAAAATAATAAAAAAGAAAAAAAAGTTTAGTTATGCCAGTCTCACACATTAGTCCACAGTGGGTGGCATTCCACACTCCTATAGCATTACTACCAATGAAAAATTTTAAATACATAAAATTAAAACCAGTTTTGCCAAATCCACCTATACTAGATAATACATAATTGAAGCTACAGCAGGAGAGAAATTAGTTGAAATATTCCCTGAAAGGCAGAAAAGAAAATGAAAAAAAGTAATTTACCGTGTTCCAATATCTTGGAACCTTTCCTTAATATGGTTTTACAGAGGTTCTAATGGGGTTGGCTTTGGTCAGAAGCATGTTTCACCTGGAGCTGAGAGAGTTTCTAGAAGCTTCTTACAAGAGCCACTCCTGCATTTTTCCCCCCACTACCAAAATCCATCCACACAACACAATGATATACTGGAGGAGGACAGAAATGACATGCAGCTGGGACCAGTACAGGTTCCATTGATGCTGATGGAATTGTTCCCTTTTGTGAGGCTGACAATTTTAATAGAAAAAAAAAAGAAATCCCAAAGTGAATCTAACTTTATCATTCAATATAACTGACGCTGCAGGAAATGCAAAGCTTGCTTTCTATCACAGTTAGAAAATTAACTGTGTTTGATATAAGATATCCATCATGTGCAAGCAGTATAACAGTTTTGGATAATCACAAATGCTTTTGTCACCAAGCTAAAAATAAATATTGAAAACACAAGGTAATTGTCCATACTATGAAAAAAAAAATATGTTCTTTCCGTCTTAAGACATGCTAGCATCCATCTAATTACCAAGATGTTCCTGAGAAAGTCTCCCCTCTAAGATAGGAAAGTAAAAGACTGCTATTTCCTCCAAAGACTAGGTCATTATCAGAAGGATACTGTTTGATAGTTTATGTCTATGCAAGCCATGCTTGCTAGGAGATAAACAAGTCATTGCTGTCTGAAGCAGTCTTAACACACAATCATTCTATTAGCTATAGCATTCTTCTGAGACAACAGCCCTATCTATACACAGAGGCACTTTTGCTTCCCTACTACATACTTGCTTATACGTCCATGAGAGAGATTTCATCCTATCAATACCACAGCATCCTGTGGATTCAGTGTTGACCCATGTGAACCCATAGATACCCCTGACATGCAACAGCCATCCTCTAATTGAATTGACACAAGGAATTCCCTTTGTGTCTCAACACAGTAACACCAGGAACAAAGAGCATGGAGAACATTTTTTGTATTTCTAGATTATCAGTTATTGTGCCTCCATTTCCAGTCTAACTGTAATAACTTCTGGCATTCACTCTCACACACTGAGACAACAGTAAAAGACATTTCTTCAGTTAGTTATTGCCAGACTAATGTAATGGTAAATATTGCTCCATGCAATGAAAAACTACTAGAAACAACACACACACGTCTTAAAAGACTCAACAGCAACAACCTAGAGATAGCACCACTGAATGTTGCAGAAAACTGACAGATCCTTGGACAGAGGATTCATTGACTGAATGAATGCTTGATGTATAAATGAAGACTTCAACATAACACCTGATAAAAACAGCATAAGACTTTATAGTGAACTATGATTAGAATTACAGGTTACCCTGGTTACAACTACTGATGAATTTCAAACGAAGCTAGAATTAGCTTGAATCATTCATTGCATGCATTAGCTAGCGTAGGAAAGGAAAATCTTGACAATGAGTTATCACTGGGGAAGGTAATTTTGATCTGAACTGCTATTTCACTAAATGTAAACATTTTTAATTAGTTTTTTCAGTGACTTCATGTTGTCCTGTTATTGATGGTAGCCCAATTGTTACTTGCAAAGAAGCAGAGGTTCCGTTAAATAAGTTATAGAAGACTTTGTAATTAATTTTGGTGTGAACCACTCTTCCTGACAAACCCTCTGGGAAATTAACTCAGACAGATACTAACACAATTATTTATATTAAACTCTCTCTAATCTTCTGCAGTTTACTTTGATAAAATAGATGGACTTAGAAGATTTCACAAAGCTGGATTTCAGCTAACCATTTCAAAATTCAATTAAATACTATGAAACCTGCTGAAAGAGCTTATTAATTATTAACACTTAAGCAATTGTGAGAGAATTTAGCCACTGTCAACTTACAAGAGATCAGACAGGCAGGAATGGTGGCTTCCCCAGCACACTGAGTACAAAAGGGGACATGCAAGAAGATGGAAAGCAGCTTTGTTCTTTTCTTTTTAGAACAGGCAGCATGGTGTCATTATAAGAGAAAGTCAGCAAAATGAAGCATATTTGAGAAAATGTCCTACAGCATAACAATAAATTAATAAAAGATCAGGGAAATGTATTACCAACTGTCCCATACTCAGGACAATACTTACCAGTGTAACTAGACCAGTCTTGACTTTCTATACATATTAATGCTTTTCAGAAAGTGATTTTTTTTTTCTTTTTTCACCCAGTTGAAAGAAGACATCTAAAATTTCCTACTGCATTCTCAGGTCGTCACATACCTGTGGAAGCTATTACTACATCCATATTATTGTTTCTTTTGATGGATTGAACATAGCTGTCAAAATTGTCTCTGGCCAAGGACAACATGCTGTTCAGTAGCTGCAGTGGAATAAGACTATTGTAGCCAGTTAACCCTATCCTACAATGCTCATTGTTTTCTCTTTCTAATAAATCTCTGGCATGAGGAGATGAAAAAAGGACTGACAAGTCAAATTTGAAAGTCTAGAATGCAGTGGATTTTGAATATCTGCAGGAGGCAACATCATACTCATGCAAACTAATTAAACCTGCCATCCTAAAAACCAAGAAGTTTGATATTCTCTAAATAAAGCACTAGGCAAGCTTAAATACTGAGAATGCTTTCAATTATCTTTCAAAAAAATATCAAGAGCATTGTTTGGATACAAGAAAAGCAGCATTTCAAGTTGTTGAAAACTAACAGTTACAGCTTACAAATGAAATCTAGATGAAGGTGTAAAGCTTGCCTTTCAATATCACAAGCACTTTGTTAGAAAGGGTATACAAATGAATCACTTCTCTAATTTCTGGTGCCAGTGGCAATGAATACACAATAATGTGACAAAAAACATTTCAGACAGACTGTTATTCTATGTGATGGAATACAAATATAGCAGACATGGTAGAAACCCAAACCTGTGAAAATATTAAGTCAGCTCTTTGGAATTCCATTTGGAAAGTCAGGACTGAAGGAGACAAGGCTTGAGACTACACAGCTCAGGAAAGGAGTAGGAGCTATGACCACAGCTTAAATGTAGCTCCTGAAGCAGAAGAAGAGCAAGAGTGTGGGTGATGGTTCCAGGTGAGGCTGTTTCAGGCAACCAAGGCTCATTGGTGAGGTCAGTGCCCTGGAAAAACGCTCTCCTGCAGAGTTCAATTTCCTGCACTAGCAAGAAGTGTCAAGTCCATCCTGGCAGGCACGAAAGAGATGGAAAGAGGAAGGGTTTTGCCTCAGAAAACATGCCTGTTCCATGGTCACACACACACACACTTTGGTCCTATGGCAACTCCATCAGGGACTCCTCAAGTCTCCTTCTACACTATGAGAAACAATCACTGCTGCTGAAGCCAGCTGGAACTAGGAGCCTCCAGCACATTCTTAATGAGGCTTACTATCAAGCAGGGGTTTAAAAGTGATGCTGTTGACCCTGACTGCATATTCTCTGCACATGTTTTGCAGTTTAAGCCAACTTTATTGATTCTTTAACAGAGTAACCTTCTTTTCAGTTAATGAGTTAAGATGGACAGTCTGCCTAGACAAATAGCTTATACATACAAAATTATATGTTGACAACAAATGATATTTCTTTTCCCCATCCATCACATTCTTTGCCTGGTATCAGGCTGAAATAACCTACCCTATCACTTCTGTGGAGCTGAAAGTGATTTGTATCAGCTAACCTGCATGTAGTCTACATTTTAGCACCTAAAACAATTCAAATGTGGTGCTGTACTACAGGTTTTTCACCTAGACACAGAACTTCTTTAAAAGAAAATAAAACCTGCCAAAAATAAAGGTTTTAACCAATACCATTTGGCTTGATAAATTTAGGCACACAAAGAAATTTGATAATGTTTTGCACTGCAGCTAAGTGAACTAGGAGATTAATTTCCACTACATCTTTAATCAGCATTTCATTTTGTTCTTGGGTGAAAAAGACAAAAAAAAAAATAGAAGAAATGTAACTGGAACACATAATTTTGGTAGAATAGGATAAGCATTTTCATTGGAAATGTATCTGCAGTAAAATGTAATTTTTTTTAAAGTTGTTAGTTCTGACTGCAATACAATCTTGATACTTTATGATTCATGTTTTCTATTTCCTGAGCAAGCATGTTGAAACTTACTACAGGAAAGAAAAAACAAATCACAGAGCACTGCAAAATATTTTTCTTTTTATTTTTCAAAGTAAAGAGAATGAAACCCCTCTGTAACTTAGTCCTATGCCTTCATACACTTTCCTAAAAACTATCATCAATGTGGTTTTTAAAGATCTGCTTGTGATTTTAAACACATAGTTCACTTGATTTATTCCAGAGAATTTACAAAATGTTGAACAACTTACAAAGATAAATTTCTACAAAGAAGCTTCCAAAGCTTCTGAATTTATAAGTACAAAATCACAGACACCTATTGAGGCCCCATCCTTGGAGATATACAGGGTCAGGCTCAACAAGGCTCTGAGCAACCTGCTCTGGTGCAGGATGTCCCTGCACACTGCAGTGGCAGTTAGACTAGATGACCTTTGGTGATCCCTTCCAACCCAAACCATTTTATGATTCCATGAGTCTGTGGTTTCATGAGGAAATTCACACTCTTCAATATTTGAGGAAAAAAAAAAAAAAAACAGCAGCAAAAACAAACAAAGGTACTTTCTAGATTTCTGAGAGCATTCCCAGACTTAAAAAAATCCAAAATCAGGACTCTGATTTCACAGTGCTTTTGTAAAAACATTCAAACTTGCTTGCTTCACAAGACAGAATCCCTTGACCTTACTATATCCTAGAGGTTAACTAAGATGCACTCTCTGAAAAACTATTGAGTGTAGGGAAAACCTGCCTAGGTTACACAAATCTTCCCATCTGTTGTACCAAGCTTGGAGGTCTTCAGTTCTCTATATGCACCAGAGACACCAACAGCTGACTGCCGCAGAGTCCAGGGTGGTGGCAGACATATCTGCTTTGGGACCACTGACTGGCACTGCAGTCACAGTGCTGGTACAGGGCACATCCCAGACCATAGGAATACACTAAAAATAGGTGCCTGGAAAATTCCAGTACCTTCAAGTACAATTGGCAAATGCTACAATTGTACTCATCCAAGCACCTAACTGGCATCCAGATCTAATTTTTGTGTTAAGCTTACTCAGGGAATTACTATTACTACTCTGTGATTACACCATGCAGATTTTATAATTTCATTCCTTTTTTAATATTTTGTCTTAATTATTTTTTTCCAGTTGCAATTCATTTTGCTATCCTTCCTCCAACTGCAAAAAGAATTCA
This sequence comes from Indicator indicator, assembly GCF_027791375.1. Classification (NCBI taxonomy): domain Eukaryota; kingdom Metazoa; phylum Chordata; class Aves; order Piciformes; family Indicatoridae; genus Indicator; species Indicator indicator. The sequence continues at coordinate 7,127,139 of NC_072026.1, read as the reverse complement.
CCAACCTTCATTAAAGCTCTGGCCTTTAAAAGCAACTTGATGGCATCAAAACAATATTATTTTCTGAAAAGAGAGAAAACTTCTCCTATCTAAAAGAAATTAAAAAGGAGATAAAACTGAAATGTTAAAATGTGTCCACAGTGAGCCATTTAAAGTCAAGAGCAAGGGAGACCTTTACTGAATGGCTAATTAGATAATCACTTAGCAGTCAGCACAGAGTGTTTATATGTGAGGACTTTCTCTTGTGTTGTCCTGGTTTCAGAAAAAAGGAACATTTGGAGGATACAGACTGAGGAAAGAAAGCAAGTCAAGAAATGAAATTGTTGCAGTTTAAAGTGTTACTGCTATAATTTGCCATCCCTCCAGGATGCCCTGGTGTCAAGCAAAACATGTTAACATTTTCTAGAATTGTAGAATCACAGGATGGCTTAGGTTGGAAGGCTTAAAAACATTCCCTCTTGCCCTACCTTGTCCTTTTTCTGAAGAATTTTGATTCTCCTATGAGATGAGCTAAATACAGGCCTATATAGTAGCAACATGTATACACTCCACTGATAATCAACAATTTGTTAATTGCTGGGATGATCTGTTCATTCTATTTATCCTGAAACCACCAGCATCCTACTGTACATACTGGTTGGTTTGCACATGTTTCTAATCACATCATCTCTAGGTTGTCCTCCTCAGCTTCCCTTCTGCTTGTTGAATAATTTGAAAGATTGCAGTTTGCTCCCAACAGACAAGAGTCACTTCTTCTTTTAGTAATAGCCATTTGTCTTTTTTCTCAGGGCAGACATGATGTGGCAGCTGCACCAAAAAAATACACTTATGAAGCTAATCCACCAAGCCAGAGGTAATGAAAATACTTGTTATATCACTGCAGGGGAAATGCTGAAGCTTGTGAGTTTGTAGGGGCATTATCTGAACAGTTTCTGTGACCATTAAATTCACTTCTCAAATAGAAAAGAAATTCAATGGGGTAAAATAGCCTATTGACTAACATTTTCATTGCATAGCACCACACAGCTCAGGCAAAGACAGGTCCCTTGCTGCTATTTTCTGATGGGTGTTTATTATCCCCAGGTATGCTGCAGTGTGGGAGTACTGCAGATGATTAATGATTTTATTTGCTGCAAAAGAGCAATTGAAGAAATGTCCATTTCATTTATTATCAGAGAAACACCACTAAAGTGTAACTATCCAAGTACTTGTAGAGGACACTTTGTAATCAGTAATGAATGGAGGCAGACACCTTAAACCCCATATAATCTGGAGTGCAGAAGTAATACCTTTTATGAACTGACAAACCTTCCCCTCCTGGTGATTGAGTTGCAGAACAGCCTCATCCTTCAGATGAAGAGGTTTGGAAAACATCTTGTCATGAAAGAAGTCTGTTATCAGTGCTGAAAACAGACCACCCAGTCTGGGGATGAGTGTGCCACATGCACTACAAATTGTGCTCCTTCTAACCCTGCAATCACTCCAATTTTGGAGTCATGCTGGGTTTAAATTGCTCTTCTGGGATGACATGGTTCATGTCTATGTAATTCAGTATATTTATTACTGAAGCCCACATTTTCTGCAGGTCTCATTGAAGCCTGGCTTTGCCTTTCAAACCCACCAATGTTTGTGTACCTGCAAAGTGGACTGTGGCTGTCTAGGAGCTTCCACACTGTAAGCAACTTAATGCTTGTGAATGATCAGAATCTCTTTTCCAGTGAAGGAGAGAAAGAATAACTATAAACCTCAGAGCTCAGACATTATAGCCCTCATCTAGCACATTAAAAGTACAGATTCAACCTATTCCTTTAGAGCAGTAATTAAAACCTAAGCCTCCCATATGACAGGTTCTAAGTATTTTACGAGCCTTGTGCCTGGCTGTTCTCAGGTAGATGGTTTTCTCCTTTCATTGTGGATATTGGTCTCTCTGTATATGCCGTTCTTTAGCTCTTATTTTGACCAGAATTTTCATTCTTCATTTCTCCAAAGTTTGGGAGCAGGAAAGATTCACTTTAGAAGAATCAGTGTGTTTTAAACAGAATGTCTTTTACAGAGCATGCCAAGCAATTCTCATTGTGAGCATTTATTACCCTGAGGGCTTCCATCCTATTGAATTTCAAAAGTCTTTTGCAAGCTGTTGAGGTGTTGAAAACTTTCTAGTAAAGGTTACAAGAACCCTCTATAATAAGAAATGGCAGCTAACTTAAGTATAAGGGTTGCTGCTAGTTCCCTCAGCAAAAATTAGCTAGCATAGCACTGTAATAATGATGGCATTAGAGAATATAAATGTCTCCAATTCCCAGATGGGCTGTTGTCCTGTAACCCCCAGATCTTTCTGGGATAATTTCCTCTTTCAGTGGCATTCATGTGACCTAGCAGCTACCCATGCAGCCCCAAGAAAGTCAGAGATGACATCCAGAGAAAGAGCATCTCTAGAGAATACATAGCCTCTCTGCTGCAGCTGCTGTCTCACTGCATGTCATATACTAACATCAGTAAAACTTCCATAACTCCTAAAGCATAACCTGATTAATTATCAATACCATGCATAATGGTTTAGTGACAGCTTTTAGATCATCATGACAATAATAAGAAAAAGGGTATTTTATAGCCACATGTCAATAACCTTACAGCACCCACAATACTATTTCTAAGTGTGAGCCATCATTCCTGTTTAAATTCACTTTCAGTGACTTAGATTTGAGTCAGGATATTTATATTCAACCAGGAGGCAAAAGTCCTAACTCTCACACCAGTTTTAAGATATTCCTCTGACTCCTGTGGAGCAGTTTCTATCATGTGAATGATATCAGAATTAGACAACAATTTCCTTAACAGTCATTCCTGCTTCTCTCAATTATCATTGCCACTAGTGCTGTCAGTCTCTTGCTGACACATTGCCCAAGTTTCCTCTACAGCTTTTCAGCTACAGAAGATAGTGCAAAACCCTGTTGCTTTGACATCACTTTCCCTCCCCCCACTTTGCCTTTCTTTAGAGGAATCATTCTTTCTTGTTCCTGAAATTATTTTTTCTGTATTAAAAAAATGAACATAGAAAAATTAACCTCCCAACCCTCCCTCCTCATTGAGAGCCACACACTCTCTTATGTAAGCTTATGTAAACCAAACCAGAGCTTCACATTTGCTCTTTCCCTTTATACATCTTTTAATAGATTCCTCATAATACTCCTTAATTTCTTCTTTTTTTCTCTTACAAATGAGATGAAACAAAGTTACTACCAAACAGAGGCAACAGTATCTTTCTCTGGTAGCTTTGTCACTGATTCCTCAAACAATGGCTCTTAAATTGCCCACTGGATCTCTCTCTTTTTTTTTAAATCCCTGGGTATCTACTTGTTCCCTTGACCTTCCAGACAATTTGGTCTATGACAACATGCAGCAGCAAATGGGATTTAACCTGGATTTTTCAACTCTGGATCCTCGAGTGTTTCAGCAAAAGCAAAAACAAATTATCTTGAGGGGAAAAAAAATTGCACAATATTCTGAGAGTAGTTTTTCTACAGGTTACTGAAACTTTGTAATACAATAATTTTGCTCTGCCTTTTTACTTGGTGGGAAAAACTATTTGTACACTTTTGCTTGCATCTCAAAATCAAACTGAAACAAAAACCACCAAACAAACAAACAAAAAATCATGCATCTGTCTAGTACCTGCCACACATACATGACCATACTGGCAGGAAAGTTGCATTAAATCCATTTGCTGGTTTTGGTTTGTTGTTTGTTTGGTTGGTTTTATCTAGGTGATCCTGTTGCCTGCCAGCAAACAGTGTAAACAAAGCCATGTGCAGGAACAGATCTCAAACTGAATTTGAGTCAGTAATCTTGGGAGGAAAACGCTAACTTCTATTTCAGTGTAAAGAAAATACTCCTAGCACAGATGTCTGATTCTTACTTCGTTCATATCAAAACCAAGATTTCTCTGCAAACAAATCTGAGGGTGAGACATTCACAGAAAAACAGGTGGCTGTAGACAGCCAGCAGTGACTAAATATCTAACTTTAAAGCAGCTTAAGCACAATGTCATGAATCCTCCAGTTTCTGACTCTGTAGTTTGCTTTTTATCACACACTTTAAAATGTGACAGGGAAAGGCAGACTTAGAAGTGTGATGTGCCTCTAGATGAGCAATACATAATCAATTGATCAAATGTGTAAGAAAAGCTTCCAGTAGTTTTCCAGTCTTGTCCAACTCTGTCATACATTTGGCTTCTCAACCCACATCCTCACAAGTTGGTCTTAAAACCAAACATGCTTTTTTCCCCCAACAGTCTTAGGAGGAACTAATTGCTCATTTCAAAGCATAATGAGGCAAAGAAGTATCAGGAATCTGTAAGCACTTCAGAGTGAAAGGAGATGTCAAAAGAACAGAATAATGAAACAAGGTGATGAAAAAAAAGCATAAAGAACAAACAAAAGAGAATAGGGAAGGGAGAACAAATGCAAGCTTTCAATAACTGCATAAAAACTGGGGGGGACCAGTAAAGACTGGGAAGAAATTAGTCTAGTTAAAACTAACCTGGAGATTTTGGGTCACTTTCTAATCTGCTTATTACTTGCACAGCACATATGTGGAGCTGCATTTTAGTCCAGACCAGCACTTAGTGGCAACAGATTCAAGAGACAAGCCTACACTGCTATGGGAGACACATAAATATGCACAAGACAAATTTCAGTAAGAGGCCTGGCTGTATTTCTATTCAAAGATGTAATACCTGGCAGTGAAAGAGTTCTGCTGGCCATACAGCTTTCATTGAAACTCTGATGAAAAAATCTCTGCACTTGTGAAGTATTCAACCTGAGAAAAAGAAAGAAGTGATATGTAAGGTGCAGGCAGATTCTGACTTGCTGTACTGGAAACCAAAAATCAGTAAACACAGGTGATTAGGTAGCTCACAATGTGTACAACATTTTTATTATAGTTAAAATCTGAACATTATTATTATAACAGTATAATGACTCTGTCACCAAGTAGAGACAAGTTCCCAAACAACCAGTTTAAACATGGGGCTGAGACTGATAAGAGCAACATGTACTTAACACATTATCCTGGCACAAACAATTTCCTCTACCCCATCAGACTGCTATCAATACAAATACACATTAAAATTTATTCATTCTCCTCCTGTAGTCTTAATTCAGTCCAAGCATGAGCTGAATATGAAAATGTGCAGATCAGTTTTCACCTTGTGCTGCAAGAGGGAATTGTGTTGCTCCCTGAAAAAGATTTTGCTTTGGAAGGCCCCATCACTGCAGAAAAGCTATGAAATCCAGGGTGAATGCACAGGTGAGGGGATAAAAGAAATGCTTTGGAGACAACAAAGGGTGAACAAAAGGGGATAATGTATTACTCTGCATGTAGCATCTTAGGATGTTGTATAACATTTTAAATGGATGAAGAAAGTCTCAAAAATTGAAAACTATATTTCCATGTAGTCTTTTCCTGCTGCTGAAGGTACATCACTACAGGTACAATGGAATATACCCAGGACCAAACTGGTTTATATTCTTTTGTGAGGAATCACCTACAGTCACTTTTAGAGAGGTATGCACCACTAAACATACAGGGAATGTTACTGCTAACCTTAACAAGCAGAGTGTTAAAGCTTTAGTGCATAATAAAGCAGCCCACTGACTTCATGGTGCTTCCCATTGAAAGCATATTAGATCTGTGATCTGCACATATTCCCAAGTGCTTTAACATGCTCTAGGTTTTATCATCAAATGGTTTAAACATTTCTTACAATGGCCAGGAATATAAAACTCCAAGAGACAGCTATAACTCCTTCTTTCCTCCATTCTCACTTAACTGTAATGAGTTTCATTAAATAGGAGTGGGGGAAAAAAAAAGAAAAAAAAAAAAAGAGAGTCTGTCAGCCTTTAGGCAGAGGGAATTTTAAGGCTCCAACACCAGCCAGAGGTGAGAAGTTCTGTTGTGCTAGTGAAGAGAAGATGGACAGCAAGGAATGAACAGGGAAAAGTTGGATGACATCTTTAAAGGCATCTTTGATAAGTGGGTGACACTGAGCAAGGGAACTGGACCTCTACTTTTCCTCATACCCTCCTACAAAATTTAGCAAATTTTTATCATACATCACTGAAATTACATTCTGCTGCCACCTCTTAACATTATTTGATAAGGATTCCCACATTGGTTCTCAAACAATGGGGAGGAAAAAGGTATTAATGGGAAAACAGATGTAAAGAGGAAATCCCTAGTCACTGTGGTCAGGCTGGGACTACCTTTTGTCAGTTATCTGGTTAATCAAATTTATCTTGTTACTCCTGAAAAACAGAAGTAAACTGCTTCCAATTGCTAAAAGATAGCCTATAATACAGTAAAACTTTCCTGGAAAGTTCTACAGTAGTAACTTAAAAACAAACAAACAATTTTCCAGAGTAGTCTCTAATTATATAGCAACTTTGGAGATAAATTGAGATGATAAACTTGCTCCTTTTTAAATAGACATGTGAACCATGACTCCCTGGAAAGGGAGATAGTAAATGCTGCAGGTGAAGGTATCAACAGAATTTTACCATGCTTAAGGAGTTTATTTTCTGCACATATGTCCCACTAGCCTTGAGAGTAGATCAATTATACAGTCTTTTGACCAAAACAAATCAGTGACTTCTCTTTTCACACTCTTTCCAAATGTGCTACATTTTTAACAGCTTTTGTGAACAAAAGCTTTTTTGTCTGCTGGCTTCTTTTTCATTCCAAAAAGCCAATTGTTTTCAAGTAATTACTGTGCTCTCAAAGGGAAATTTTGCCTTTTTTTTTTTTTTTTTAAGAGCAAATATTTTAGAACAGGTGCAGGCAGAAGGGGATTTTTTTTTCCCCCCTCCTTTCTTTTCTCTACTAGTTCATTAAGAGCACATAATATCTGCTTTGCTGTATGTCTATACAGCACAGCATTCCAGAGAGATGCTCAGACTAAAGTCAAATAAGTTTGGCTAGATACTGGAAATAATGGCTCCTTGCTAACATTGTGCTGTGTCTCAGTTCATTAACTCTGGTGAGATGGCTGGTACATCAGCATAGGTGGAGACGTGCTAAAATGTCTCTACAACCTCAAGCAGGTTTATCATTTGCAAATCGAGCTAGAGTCTCCCCTCTGCACTGGACTTGTTTATGCACATCTGTTTTAATGCAGAAGAGAAGCAAATACTAGTAATTGCTTGCTCCTTATTTTCATTACTGTGGTCATAATAATTAAAGCTGGGAAAAAAAAAAGAGAGAATATTTTCCAGAGAATCCATCCCCTTGTGAAAGTCTGTTCCTAAAACACACACATACAGAAAAGTAGAGGCAGAGAGGAAAATAAGAAAATGATACGTGTAAAACATGAACATTCTGTCTTTATATCTTAGGGAAAAAAATGGTGGGGTGACTCTCATCATAATCCCATCATACTGAAAAGTATAAGGCCAACATTTTTATTGCAACTCTACAAAACATACTCTTCTCTTGAAGGATGTCTTTTTGGGAGCAGGGGGTGATGGGGTGGGGGGCGGTATCATGAGGAATATGCAAGAATTTTTATGTTCTTTTAGGATAAAAACATTCGGTTTGGACACAGCATTGTTAGAAAAGTTAAATTCCGAACCTTCAAACACCTACTCTCAAATGTAATTAAGTCAATTACAAAAATCTAAAACTATCATAATTTTTGAAAGACAGAAGGTGAGAGCAGAATAATAAATTTACAATAGCTGTACCCTTAAGAATCTGAGTTCAGTTTATTGTAAAATCTAGAAAATCCAGAGGAAGTTAAAGAGGCTGAAGGTTTGATCTTCACAAAACAAAAAAAAAAAAACTCTGAAAATTCTCAGGACCCTCTCAATTAAGGCTACTTGTTAAGGACTTAATAGATCTTAAAGATTGAAAACATTCAGTAAACTTCATTTTACTTCTCATTGCTTGACATCTGCAATAAAATGTATCCTCTTAATACATCACAGATGTGGTTGGGTTTCATTTATTGTCAGCTTACTAAGAGCTAAGGCAAAATTCAGCTTTTGAGCTATTTTCATCTTTTATTCACAAGTGGCTGAAATCCACTTTATATCCCTTCCCATTAGAAGCTTTTTTGAAGAGCCTTTTCAACTAAGCTTTTCAACTAAGTATTATCATGCCTGAAGTTTAGCATGCTACTGCTGCAGTCCATACATACCAAACCTTCAGCAGTTAACATATATGAACATGGACTGCTTTTGACTTTTGAACTGGACACTTACATGTAAACATTCTTTGGTACCTGAAATCTGGTTTAGATGATGAAAATTGTACACAAAATATATCCTACTTGTTTCATTGCCAGAATGTGTGTTAGGCAGAAGCTTCTCTGCAAGGATTTACCTCTGCACATCTAATCATGATGGAAATTGCTGAATATGTTTGGCAGGTAAAACACCTGTGAGGCACGGTGCTTCTCAGGTGCTTGTAGCAATGTTCTATCTAATCTTGCACAAGCACTGAAGGCAGGCCAGCAACATCTGCTCATACAGGTTGTAACATCAACATCCAGATGATAGGCGAAGTTTTTATGAAGGAGACCCTGCAGCTGGTAGATGCCATGATATATGCTGGTAACTGATATTAAAGCATGTGTATCTCCTTCTCTCAGGCCCTCAAAGGGACAAGGAGCTCTAGAACCAGACACACCATGTGTACAATTCACACTTCAGAAACACTAGGATGCAGGCTAAGTAAAATCCAAGCATCTGTGAAAGCACAGGAAAAAACCTTCCTCTGTCCCTGTACACCTTTATTCGTTTAGTACTTTATCCCAAAGTGTTTGATGGAACCCATTAAAATTCAGTGGCAGGTTACAGCGTGTTGAGATGTGCATTTGTGTGCTAATTAACCACAGAAAGTTCTGCAGTCTGAAATATCAAAGACACATTGGACTAACCTCTGAAGGGAAAATTTCTGATTCTACTTGGTATTTGCTAAAGCAATATGAAAAGGCTAACAGTACTAAAGTATTTCTGAGTGACAGATAAGATCAGTGTGGTTGTAACTTTGAGGAGATCTAAACTCAACCCATGTCTTCAAGAGCAATTGGTATACCATAACATTTAAATGCATTATCTAAATGAAGAAAAAAAGACTTTCAAAATTGTCCACCTTAATTTCTCTTTTCAGCACAGAATCAAGGCAGAGCTTCCATACATGTGTGCCATCTACCAGCTAGCCCATCACATGTGGATGTATTCCCAGTATTACAACAGCCAAAGATAATCTCTTCTCTTTTTGAGTGACAAAATGTAAGGCTCTTATCTCAAGAGGCAGCTGGCCTGTCTCCTATTTTCATAGCTCATATAGCTCACCTGTTCTGGAGTGAGTTTATTCAGACTGTTTTCTTTGTCCTTTTATCCTTTTCCTTCCACTCTTTATTAATATTTTAAAATAGTAAAATATTATGTTCACCACTTTAATTAGAGAGCCCATCCTACCTCTTGCAATTTCTGTTTCACTTGGAATCAGGTGTTACCATCCACTGGGCAGCAGCAACAGCACAAGCAGTCCCCAGTAAGTACTTGTTAGGCAGACATTGAACTGTTTTCTTTATGCTGCCGTGAAAAACTCACAGGATAAGCAATGTGCAATGACAACAGGAACTGGCTTTTGTGTTTAAATTCCCAATTACAGCTGTGTGGAGAGGCCCTTACAAAGCAGCAGTCCTTTGTGGTGCAAACCCATGTTTATGCAAATCCTGCCATGCTCAGTACTCAGCTCAGAGGGCTCTGAGCCAGCAACATGAGGACAGCAGTTGGAAAATGCTGTGGGAGGCTCACTGGTACTTTCCTGCTGGCTGTTGCTCTGGATTGCTTAGACTCAGTCTAAGTTCTCTCCAGAAAAACAGCTCAGTGCTCCTGTGATACTTAGTGTGGTAGGTTCAGAATATCTAACGGTCATCTTCCCAAAGGCCAAAATCAGGCACTTGAACGTGAGGAGATGAAAACCTCAAAATATTCTTTTGAAGTTATAGGTCTCAATGGAGGGAGGCTGTTTGTAAAGAGAAGATGCCTCCCAGGCTCATTCGTGTGTTACAGAGGTCAGACAGGCATGGAAATGCTAAGGGTGCAGGAATCAGAAAGAATCAGGAATCAGGAAAAAAAAAGGAAAAAAAAAACACAAAACATTCCTTCGCTTTGAAGTCACTCATGGCACATCATTTCTTAGTAAGATTTGAAGTTCATGTCTAATATTACACATATGTTTAGAATATTCTGCTAGTTCAAAGCTCAACAAGCATATATTGTGCCACAAAATAAACATTATATCAAATAAAAGAAAGCAACAAAAAATAAACATAGCATTACCACCTTAATAATCCAATTCAGTTTCATTTATACATGTATACATATACAAAACTAAGTCTGTCCATGACTTGGGTTTTCCCTCCTGTTCATACCAGTTCATCTGTTGGTGTAAATCATCAGTAACACTCCTTACATCTGGCTCATAATTTCCTCTTGTCTGAGCATTACACCTTTTTGTCTATCCCCTTTTCATCTACCCTAAGCAGCACAACACTGAGTAAGCTTTTATGTTCATTTCTTAGGTATCCTTCACCACTTGCATGAGAACAGCATCTCTAGTCTCATCTCAGCTAGACTTCTGATTTCTGAGCAAAATCTCTTCTATTTTTCTTTTTACAACTCATCAACTGTTAAATTAGTTTCAATTTTCAATTTACAGACTCCTCAAGTTCTTCATTTCTTCTGAATTTCTTCCTGTTTTGAAACTTTGTCACAAATACTTTTGTCTTGATATCTGTGGCAAATACATCCCTGCTGTATTCTGGTACTCAGACTACTGTATAAAAGATTCAGCATCATCTCTGTGTGTGGATTATTCTGAAGCTACCCCCTTCACACATGCTGACTGTTCTCTGAATAGACACAAGCAGGAATACTAAGTGCATCTGTTCTCAGTAAGAGGTAAGTTAACAGAACCCTAGCAGTCATGACCATTCAGCTCCACTAGAGCTGAAGCATTAAGAGGTTCATCTCTATTTTGGCTGTCAGTATATTCCTTCTTTCATAACAGCAACTGCCTTACTCCTTTTATGAAGTGTATGCTGTGTTTTTCTCACTCTTTTCATTACCTTTTGAATGCTCTCCTCTGCCCTTTATCTGTCTGATTACTGCAGTGCCTATGACAAGGGGCTGATGACATCTGAAACTGCATAGCAAAGCCTGACACAAAGGTGTATTTGGAGGTAATTCACCACAGCAGGTGACTATCATAATGTGCCTGATTGAAAACCTGCATGGTGTCCAGGGCATGGCAGAGGTGGACTGTTCAGTGCAAGTCATATTGCATCTGTTAAGTACTGCTAAATGAAGGGATACAACCAAAGGAAAGACAGCTACAGGACTCAGTGCTGCTGTGTTCATTCTCACCTCCAACACTCCCTCTGAAAAGGCATATTATAAACCTGTCATCTCTGAGATGTTAAATACAGTGCTCTGTGTGCTTACCATTCACACTGGCTCCATGACAGCCAACTGACACACAGATGAGCAGCTCCTGACACTGTTCAGCACCTAAGGACAAGGACACACACCCCACTCAGTTGTCAGCCTTTCCAAAACAAGATCAGCAAGACATAAAGCTTTCTGCAGTGAGAACAGGCTGTGTTCAGGTGTTTTGTCCAGCTATCAGTAAATGATTTATAGATGCAGTAAAGTTCACATATTTTTGCAGCCTTTCAAGGGCTGGGAATAAGATAGATAAAATGACACTCAGAACAATTCATGACCACCTTCTACAAAAAAAGCAGAATGATGCCAAACAGAAAGGTGTCACAGGCAGCAGCAGCAGCAGAGTGATAACAGATTGCTGGAGTTAAATCCAGAGAAAAAAAGTAATATACTGGGGGAAAAGGATATTCCTGGTGTATTCTCAGTGAAATGTTAGATTGAATATAACCTCCAAACAGAGATAGGCAGATGAAGGGAAGAGGAATATCTGCTGAAGAGAGGACTATAAGAGTAGGAGAAAACACTCTGGCATCTCTGTTTTGAATGATATGATTGATGAAAGAAAGAGCAGTTACACACGTGAGAGAGACAGGTAAACAGTTCTTAATTCCTTTGCTAATTTTCTATTATTTTGGGGATTTTTTTGACAAGAGACCATGTTATGTTGCTACACTCCAGTTATTTTCAAAGTTTATATATATATAGATGACGTAGAGAGCTTCCTAACTGTGAATAGGATACTGTGCATGTGCTACCGCTCTTAAAGACTTTTAATACTCTGCTGCTTGCAAAAGGCTGTGTTTCTTCCAGGCACATGGCAGAATGGTAACTGTGCTTCTCTTAACTAGCTACTCCTATGGAATGAGCTAATTGAAAATTTGGCTGTGAAAAGTGTCTCATTCATTCCTGATGCATGCTGACCCTTGAACAGGAAGTATAGTTGAGGACCCCTGTTAAGTCTTGTTCCTCAGACAAACCAGATTATTTCTGGTGTATGACACTGGCCATACGCCAACAGCTGGTTTGTGCTCAGTTTTTCCTTAGTGATTTCATCAGTGTTCTTAAGGACTGTAATGCTGCCACTTGAGTGGGTTAAAGTAGATGTTTAGATTTTCTGGCACCACCTCATGGTTCTTCACTAATCCCTTTTTCCCAGAATCTTTTGCTATATTCATATTTCTAGGCATTATTTTCCTTTGTGGCCTAACATTACAATAAAACACAGTATTAATGTCAAACTCCATAGCTGTACAGCAACAGGAGTAGGCTCAGACTCACAGGGTAATGCTCAACCCTGAGTATTCCAGATAATGAAGTGCTGAGGGCTTTCCAGCCCTCTATAAGTGTCTATACATTCTGTATCATAGCATCCAAGTATCTTTATAGACACAGCTGTAAAGCAAAGTTTTGAGGCGAAACCTCCATCCTGCACCTTGTGTGCCAGTCAGATGCCACTCAAACAGTCAACTGAGCACACACAGAACATGGAAACCCAGTTCTATTTTAAACTCCTTCAGAGGAAACCACACCTGCTCCCATCCATGCTACAGTTCTAAGCTATTCAATGAATAAGTAGTGAAAAGTTCATCTTCTCAGCGTGGCACTACACTTTCCAAAGTATAAAACCTGGTGATGATGAAATGTTGCACTAAATACAAATTCTGTTTGATACCAAAAAACGCCTTGTCCCCTTGAGAAAAAATGTAATACCATGACCATAAATCTGCAGCTGGAGCTGAAGGGAAAATCAGCAGCTTCAGATCAGAGAACTGCACAGAAGTGGAGGTGGGATGGATCATCTTATAATTTAAAGGCAATGGCTGCAAAGTGCTTAACTCAGATGGGGTGAATTATTTACAGTAAGTGCAGAGAATAACCTAGTGATATGTGAGGCTCTGCAGTTACATAAAAGAGAAAGATTACCCTTTGATTCAAATATCTGTGCACTCTTATAGCCCTCATTACAGATGTTGATCAACCAAGCCTCCTGCATTGCTGACAGATGAAAAGAGATGAGAGCGATATTCTCTCTCCTGCTGAGCAACTTATCTGTGGGAGCTGCAGAGTTATTTGAATGATGGGACATAGAGCCATACAAAAGCCATAAGCTGTAGTGATCAGTGTACCTTGGCAACCTTGCTTTGGAGAAGGAAGGCAGTGAGTTCTGTCACACCAAACCACAAGGACTGCACAGAATTTTCCATTCTGAAATAACCAACTCCTCACTCACATAACTGCCAACATACAGATGTACTTTTTCACTTACTCCATTATGCTTATCCTGCTCACAAATCATTAGTCAAATGCTTAAACAGAACACTCTCCTATCATAAGTGTAGCTAAAAGGTCATGTGCAGCAATCTTTGTAACAGGATCTCCATCAACTCAATCTTCACACTGTTGAGAAACTTTGGAACACTCTCAGGAGTTCCTACTTGATGCAGATACTATTCATGCAAAAAAGAAGCAGTTAGTGAATTCTTGGTATGAAGATGGAGAGCTACTGATTTCTTCTTTAAAGGAACTGCAGCTGCAGAGAAAATTGTCATTGATAAAATGATCTATGACCACTTATGCAGCAGAAATAACGAATAGAGCTGAGACTGCACAAAAATGCAATGCTCATCTCACACGAAACATTTTTCAATGAGACTATATGCAAATCAGGTTTTGTGCTGTTGAAGATTCTGATTAAAGTTTTAATTTAGGGTTTTAATTGAACTCTTTATTGCATTTTTCACAATAATTCTGCCTCATTTTTATGAATAATTAACTGCTGTAAAATCAGTTGGCAAAATAAATTAATAAATCCTATAGTGATTTTTATTTTTATTTTTTTTTTTTAATTCTGGTAACATTTCTGCAGCACACACATTCTGAGCACCCTATGCCTGGTTGTTCCATGCAGATGATCTTAACAAACCTACACAGAAGGACAGAATTTAAACAAGGTACATGTGAAAATGGTGCAAATAATGCATTATTATTTTTTAAGCATGCAGATACATGCATAAAATAATTCAAAGAATGATACATTCAGTCATAAATAAGGCTGCTGTCCTGCAGAACAGCTGGCTTAGGTACTAAAGTATGCATGTTATACACAATGGATTATCATTTTAACCTTCACTATTCTGGCCATAAGAACAGATGAAATAAGAACACATTAACATCAATACTGTTGAATTTAGCACTGCAATTTCAGTGGCTTGCAAATTAATATCTGCCAGCTGAGTTCAATGAGGCAGTACCTTTATAGTGCTAAACATCAGGGTGATGCAGTACTAAAAGCTCCAGTAAGGTAAAGGAAAACAAAGCACATTGGACATGAACATTCATAAATGAAATCTAAGAGAGAAGCTCAGTGATGTTACTCATCCACTAAACGAAACCACTTGATTTTAAGCATTTAAAGTTAAACCAAAACATTATCTGGATGGATAAAAATAAGTCTAAAAGCAATCACAACACTTACATGTCAGACTAAAAGGGAAAAAAAATCCTTCACTTTGTACATGATAAAGTTTAATATGGTAGTATCTCATATTCAAAGAACATGTCATTTAGAGGATTAATAAAATATTAGTAGATGATAATAGGTCATGTAAAGTTTGACTGCTAAGGATTTTTAAGGATTATAAATAGACAATCAGAGGATGCTAAAGATGGTCCATGCTTGTCAGCAATCCATTAGCCCTTACAGTCTATAACAATCTATCTGTCATTTATTACCCAAAGCAAGATTATGTCCCTGTGGACTAGATAAAGAAAGAGGGAATGTAAAATAGAGACAGCTGGAACCAAAGTGCTTGCTCCAGCGTAATGACCACATTATTGTAAAACCTCTAACTATGCAGAGATGCACAGGCTTGCAGGAACATCTGGAATGATCTTCTGACAGAAATGAAGTTCACCTGACACTTCAACTACTATCAGTAGCTACAAGAGACCTATTCAAAATCCTATAATGACTGCACTAAAGAGACATCAATCTGACTGCAGGTATGCCATGTTAATAACAAATGAGAGCTTCGCTTTTAGAGTCCCTTGGCTGAACGGAGATTGCAAAGTCAGTGCTGCTCTGTACTAGGCTTTGGAAAGAAAAATGGCAGCACTGCAGCACAGAATCAAGCCTCAGAGTTTTGTGGGTTTTTTTTTCCTTTAAGAATAAAATGGTTCCAAGCTAACTGCCTACCTAGAAATACCGAATTCATTTACAGGACTATAATTCTAGAAACATCCACTGGCTTCAGTGAATTCCACTTTTATGCTGGCATAATTTCTGTGAAGTTCTGAACTTTGAAAGTCTAACTTGAAAGAATTTCATGTTTCTTTATATATATATTACTCCCTCTTGTACACAGCCTTTTCACAGTTTTGAGTGGAAAAAAAAAAATCTGTTAATTATATTGTCTGGAGTTCCTACTGCTGTATATCCTTTCTGCTGTTTGTTCATGACATCCTTCAGCTGTTTGTTCACGACTTCCTTACACTAACAAAATTAAAATACAGTCCATCAACTGCAAAATGAAATTCCTAGAAAAACTGAAAAGGACAGCACTTTGGATCAGTGAGTGAAAGATATACCAGAATTTGAGAGAGAACCGATGGGTTTAATGCTGTAACTCCTGTAAGTCATAAAATATCTTTGGTTTCAGGGTTTTCTATGAGTTACACACTATACAGATTTGCTCTTTAGTTTACCAACTCTGTAAAAATAAATGACTATTTGGAGGCAGTCATTTGTTCCACAATGGAAAATTTGGTTGTTTTGGGCCATGGAGGGAGCCTTGGAGCTAATTGTTCAAAGACATCATTTAACTCTCTTGTCAGAATCAAATCCTGTTTGGGCTCTTTTTCCCTTCAAGTACGAAAGCTGCTCCTACATGCTGCTGGTTTTGTTGTAACCACTTGCTACTAAGAAGCCAAAGAAGATTTCCAGCAAATACAACTGCCACAAACATCCTCTTGCAGCTCTACCAGTGCTGTACACAGGGGCAGGCACAAAGCAAACTGCAGAAGTAAAAGCAGAGTTAAAAAAAAAAAAAAATATATCCCAAAGAAGAAGTTTTTCTTTTCCATTAAATGTTTTAAGCCTCATGGGTAACTTTGTGGAATCACTGCAGTAAGTTGTGAATGATGTATGAAATGAGAAATCCCTGCCCAGCCAGCTGAAAAAAGACTTTACAGACAGTGCTTTGCAATCGTTTAGACGGTCTGACGTTTGAGGCACTATTTAGCCAAGTCAGAACCACAAAAGCCTTGCCACCACTGAGAGAGCAGGTTTTTTACACATGGGAAAGGAGTCTTTTTCAGTATTAAGTGTGGAAGCAGTCTATGGGGAGAACACATAAGTTCCACATTCAGTCTGCACTTGGACAAAACAAAATTGATAAGCAAGTAATATATGTTTAATCTAGGACCAGCAAAATAGTTACATAATTTCAGTTACACTACTTCAAATTAATAATCATTGAGGAGTTTAAGTTTCCTTTCAGGTTTATAATCTGATTGTGCTTATTTTTTTTTTTATGTAAACAAATGTGGAGTTTGAGATATAACAAGTGGAGACAGTACTTTAGGAATAAGGATTCAGTCTTTGCAAGGGAGAGTATGCATTTTCCTTATTTGCCTAGTCTTTTATTCACATAAATGCTGTTAGGTAAGCACACAACTGACCTTTTCACTTAAGATTCTTAATTTAAGACATATTTTAAGCATGTTTCATAGTTTTATTCTCACTAAACTCTTTCAGGAGTTCTAAGGATCAGAGACTTGTCACATAAACCTTAGCACTTTCAAGTACATACGCCCTTCAAATTTTTAACTTTGATTGAAAATGTAAGAAAAGTGATTTTATTGAAAAAAATATATTTCAACAAAAACACTAACAAAAGATATGGAAAAGAATTAACCTTACTGTGCAACATCTCAAGTTTCTCTGTTTTTGTCCAAATTCATTCTAAAGAGAAACTGCTTACCAGTAAGTAAACATTTTTGACTTAGGAGACTTTTGTTCCTCAAACCAAAGATGCAGTCCTCAGCCCTCTCTGTGAAATACAAAGGGCAGACTGAAAGCCCTTTCCTATTTAATTAAAAAACAGCTTGCCACTGGTTCAAATATGGCAAGATTTTTTTTAATGTAAATAACTACTCCAAACCCTAGTCCTGAAACCTGTAAGTTAACCTACTGATATTTAACAATATCAGAAAGGCTTGAGCTGACTTTGGTTTAAGGCTGATATTAAAAGGAATTTGTGCATAAATAGCTAAGGACTAATAATTACACCCCAATAATTATCTTGCATCTTTTGTATTGAAGAGTTAGAAAAGAACAGATGTTCCATTGTTTGGATTCTTTTATACCTAACAGAGATTAAGCAGAAAAAGTAATTCTAAAACTATAAAAAGCCCCAGTACTATATTCACAGAAACAGTGTAATTATCCCAGCTCCTCAAACAGTAAAGCAAACTCCTGCAGATGCATTCTGGCACTGGTCAAGATCACCATAACACCTAGAAGTGCTCAGTCCTAGAAGTAGCTCCCTTGACTACTTCTCATGCAGAGTGATGTCTTACATTAATTTGGTATCTTTGCTATCAACTTCACTGTGGTCACAATTTCAGTTGGCATCCATAGTCAAAATTAATAACTCTGAAGGCTCGTGGTTTATTCTCTAATATATTTAGCAAATTCCAGAAGTAAAACTGCACAAAATTAGTTGGCCTTTAATTTATCCTCTCTGTGGCAGACAAAATAATTTCCATCCAAAAATCCTATGCCTTCAAAAGAGTTTTTAATTGTTAGTAAACGTAGTCTTTTTTTTTTTTTTCTAAATAGAGCATAGAGAATTTTCTTCAATTTGTTTGCTTGTCAGAAACTGGGAAATCTGAAATTAGCAATTTTCCCATGAGACATGAACTCTGTGTAGGATTCCATTAAAAAAAACATCTCTCTCATTTCCACTGGAAGATATTAAAAAAAAAATATCCAGACTATTCAGATCAGTTACTTATTGCAAATCTTTTTTAGCAAGTCATAAGCAAGATGAACCAAAAGGGCATCTTGTGTTATAGTACATATAAACTTCCTAAAAAAACAAAAAAATCTGTTCTTTTCAGCTGTCACTTCCGTTGTGGAATTATTTCCTCTTCTTCTCCCCTAATCTTCTACACCCTGAAGTGCAATGGTCTTTCAAATAACTGTAGTCACATGTTAAAAAAAAAAAACACAACAAAATAAAACAAACAAAACAACAATAACAAAAAAAACAACAAAAACTGAGAGCTGCAAGAACTCAGTGGAGTTGCATAACTACAGCTTCAGGAGCTTTAATTTTCACAATGTCACACTCCTCAGAAATGCTCAGAAATAATAATTAAGAAAATGTTTAACAAGTATTAATTTTGGCTGGTCTGGTACTTGGTGAAATGGAGCTATATGACAGAGTAGAATCATAGAATCAGTCAGGGTTGGAAGGGACCACAAGGATCAGCCAGTTCCAACCCCCCTGCCATGGGCAGGGACACCTCACACTAGATCAGGCTGGCCAGAGCCTCATCCAGCCTGGCCTTAAACACCTCCAGGGATGGGGCCCCAACCACCGCCCTGGACAACCCATTCCAGGCTCTCACCACTCTCATGGGGAAGAACTTCTTCCTCACATCCAGCCTGAATCTCCCCACTTCCAGCATAATACACCAAGGTGAACAAACTATCCAGTAAAGACTTTGTAGGAAAGTCCACTGCTGTCGATGTGGTTTAAACATGAGTGTCACTTATTCAAAACGTCATCTGCACAATCAGCTTGCCTCCACATCTGGATTAGCAGCTGATTCATTCATTGTAATTTCTCTAAACGCCAAAAGCAGTGCACGATCTTTGTTGTCCAAATACATTTTGTCATAGCAAATTTCAGGAAGCAGTTAATATTTTATTTTCTATTTGATGGGGCTTTACTTGCATGTTAATGTACCTGAATTTAACCCCTATTATTTTTTGTAGTATCAATTAGCTAATCAAAGGCACCATATTTCAGAGGTATATTTGGAAAGGTATTTGTGTCGGTGTGAGCTGAAATTCCCCCCCCCCCCCACTGACAATAACCAGGCTAGCTCAGTCTGGAAGCAAATGAAGGCTGTATTTACAAGCAGAGACTAAAATCTACAAGGAAATGCAATGAATATGTACAAATATACAAAATTCACAACATTCACAAATATATACAATCAACAGAAAAAGCACAACCGATCTCCCTTTGCTTCCCCCCAAAGGGGACCCTCCCAAAGGGGCCTCTCTCTCTCCCAGGAGCTTCCCCCCAGACCCCCCTGGACAGAGAAGCAGAGTTACTTAAACAGAACGTTGTTAACTTAGCTGCCAAGGTCAGTACGTGTTATCTTCAGCCAGAAGAGAAGAAGAAACAGCAGCCAGACAGCCCAGCAACTGCCCCCACTGCCGAACGCAGAATGTGCAGAGTGCCTACTTTGTTTTGGGTAATAGTTCTTAAACATTTCTATCTATCCAATGGAAGTGTTTAGAACAATCGTTATTTTGCTTTCTTACACCCAATAGTGACTTATTTACATTCTTTCACTTTCTCTGTTCTGAACTTTGCAAGGAAAAATTAAAAAGACAGTTTCAAACCATCACAGTCCACCCCTTCTAAACAATTCCATTGGCTGCTGCTATCATTTATCTAATTTAAAATAATATCCACAACAATAGGTGAATAAAGACCATAGTCCATTCCAGCTATCTCAGATGTAGATGATTCAAAAGAGTCAAATCACAGGAAAAACAGCAAACAGCTTGTTTCCTCACAGATGGAGCGAAGGAAGGAACAGGGACTCTCAGGTGACTCAGGGCTCTCAGGGTTCATGCACCGTACATCTCATGAACTCTCCTCTTGGGCGCGATGCTGTGTCTGCGCAACACTCTGAATTTAACCTCTCTCAGCCAAAGTTAGATTTCTTTGTGGAATACACTGAATTTCACTATTTTCTTGCATCACCCAATAGGTGTGACCAGGACCTTCAGCAGAAACCACCCCTCGGACAGGTTTGGCCTCTCCTGAAGGAGAAAATACCCAAACAGTTTTGCCTAACAGATTCTTTTCTCTGATAACAGGAACTCTATCACCTTCTTCCTTTCGCAACAAATCTGACTGGGCAGGTCCAGCTCGATTCACTGAACCTCTACCATTCACTAACCAGGTTGCTTGTGCTAAATGTTTCTCCCAGTTTTTCAAAGATCCACCCCCCATGGCTTTGAGAGTGGTTTTCAGCAAACCGTTGTAGCGTTCAATCTTCCCTGCAGCTGGTGCATCGTAGGGAATGTGGAATATCCACTCGATGCCGTGCTCTTTGGCCCAGTTTTTTACAAGATTGTTCTTGAAATGAGTTCCATTGTCCGACTCAATCCTCTCTGGAGTTCCGTGTCTCCACAGGATTTGTCTCTCCAGACCAAGAATGGTGTTACGTGCAGTTGCATGAGGAACTGGATAAGTTTCCAGCCATCCAGTGCTCGCCTCTACCATAGTCAGCACATACTGCTTACCAGATCGAGAACGAGGTAGAGTGATGTAGTCAATCTGCCAGGCTTCACCATACTTGTACTTGGACCATCGGTCACCGTACCACAAGGGCTTGATCCGCTTTGCCTGCTTAATAGCAGGACAAATGTCACAGTCATGGATGACTTGTGTGATAGCATCCATGGAAATGCCAATGGATCTGTCACGAGCCCATCGGTAGGTTGCATCTCTGCCTTGATGTCCTGACGAGTCATGGGCCCACCGAGCTAAGAACAGCTCACCTCGGTGTTTCCAGTCAAGATCAGGATCAGGATCAGAGTTTGTGTCCACCTGGGAAACTCTTGCAGCTAGATCTGCCTGATGGTTTTGTTGTTGTTCCTCAGTAGTTTTGCTCTTAGGAATGTGAGCATCGATGTGTCTCACTTTCACTGGGATTCTGTCGATGCGAGCAGCAATGTCTTGCCACAGTATTTCATTCGGGGTTCCTTTCAAGCTGCTTCCAAACTCGAGCCCCTTGCAGTTAAAGGAATTCCTCTGGACCTCTGCATAAAACTTCTTCTGAGCAAAATTATGAGGGTTATACGAGTCATATAATGGAAGTACTATTACTGAGATACCAAAAAATAAGGGAATCTTAGAATATTTTGGGAACATTTAGGAGCAGGCTGAGCATCAAGTTCTGGGTGGTGAGCCATTACATTCCACAATGCTCACTTTAGGTATTCTTTTACTACTATTATTGTTATTATTGTTTCTTCTTTCCTTTTAAACTGTCCTTTTCTCATCCCATGAGGTTTAATCTTTTTTTCTTTCAGTTCTCCTCCACATCCCACTGTTGGGGGAAGGGAGAGCAAGCTGTATGGTGCTTAGTTACAGGCTGGGCTTAAAGCATGAAACACTTAAGTGTATTTTGCATTTATACCACCTCTTTGTTACAAACTCAGAATTACTAAACAATACTTTAAATCTGTACTGTGCTGGTAATGTGGATCCAGACTGAATTTTCTTTCTGCTGCACAGAGCATTTCCAGCCATTCAGCAAGAGAACACACTATGCAGCCGTGAACTGATTTGGCCCAGAGCTGCTGTGCTGGGAGAATGTGAATGCTTCCTGTCAGCAAGAATCAGAATTACTTTAGGATGGAAAAATAAATTAGAGCCCTTTCTCTGAGACCCCAGCTAGGCAAGATGGAAGGGGGCAACCTCTGTTCAGTGTTCCAACTTTCTACAATGTTGACAATTGTTAGAAAATGAGAACAAAAACCACATTTTTACCTTTCTAGCCCACTCAAAGTGAAGAATCTCGGGTACAGACCTGAAAAAAGAAATTAAATCTGCTGGCACTTGTTTCTGAGGCCAGAGTTCTGGAATACAGATTCTGATTAGCAATAGGGGTTCAGAGTTTGAGTATCACTCCTGGTTCATTTCTCAGTAACACAAGCTTATGGGCTACTCAGGATTCAAGTGAACAAAAACAAGGACAAAACTCCAAGCTAGCATTTAATTTTCAAAAATTCAAGTATCTGTAACAATTTTTCTTCCTGATTGTTAAAGCTTAGGTGCTTAAATTATATATATATATATATGCACACACATATATATACATATATATTCAAATAAATTAGGAAGAAGTGTCTGCAACAGAGATAAGAGATCTTCCCACTCAAAAATCAGGTAAATTTCAACAACTGACAACAGCAACCGAAGCGCAGTGCTGTAAGATGTCTGTACAGAATTTAACTTCTTGTTAGAGACTGCTCACAAGGTAGTTGAAGCTCTTCCAACTCACCAGCAGTGGCAGAACCTTCAAGTACAACACAGGACAACAATGTTGTCCAATTCTGGCCATCAGTTCACACCAATAGCTGCCTTTACAAAGAACTGGTCCAGATGCAAGCAGCAGAGTACATGGCAACCATATAGCCACCATATAGGTGAGGAAGGACATGGGTAACAATCTTCCCTGTGAGTGCAGTGACATGTAAATATGATTCAAGACAAAATACTTTTGTTGCCTTCTGTAAAACAGCTCTGTTCTCCTCTGATCATTATCTGAAACTGATTCTGGTGTTTCCAAGAACACAACCAGTACATATAGTTTTACTTTAGAACTACCACATCATACACATCCTGAAATAAAGAAGGATTTACTGCTTAACTTGAAAGCAATTACTAGAACTGGAAAATATCTTAGTCAAAATACTTTTTTTTTTTCCCAGCAATTTGAGATAATCTGCTATTGTTCAGAGAGTGTGAAACCAGCACAAATCATCTCTGCTGAAAGGAACTGGTATAGTTAGAGATGCTCAATTGTGTGTAACTCAAGAAATAGGCATCAGAAAAAGTGAGACAGATATGTAGGTTTCTCAAGAAAAGCAAGCAACCAATGCTTTATTCTATATTTCTAATTCTTCAATCCTTTCCAGTAAATTGCTACCTAAATACTCTTATTTATCTTACTTAGAAACAAGTCATACCTCTTACCGCATAAATCATCTTGGTGAAACTGGGAAAGAATTCTGGTTCATATCAGCACTGTCAGCCATCTGTGCAATCTAGTTCTAAAGCAGAAACTTTTCAAAGCACAGTACAAGAGACATCCGTGAAACAACTCTGGGGAGAATATACACCTAATATCTGTATATCAAAGAATTATTATTCTTACTGAGCTCTAGGCACAGTATGTTCCTTTCCTGGAATGCATTATGAAAACAATTTAAGTATTACATCAATATGCAAATATAAAATCCTATATCTAAATAATATAAAAAAACTTTAGGATTCAAGGAAACAATGAATCTTGAAATTTTTTTAAAGGAAAGACAGTGATGTTTGAAATTTACCAGAATCTAGAAGAAAGGAACTTGCTCAGTCAGCTAATTTTCTGTTAAAAGAATTTATTTGCTATTGGTGACACATGGAGATCTCCTTTATGACCTGTAATGGTTTCTGCACAGTTATTGCATGATCCCAAACTAGCTGTGAGACAAGATGGAAAGCACTTAACAACAGATGGAGACCTTTAGGAGACAAATACCCAGGCAAAACCACAGTGCATGCTAACATATGATTTGCATCATATAATCTGTACCTTTAGATAGATAGATAGATAATTTTTTAATGTTATATTGACTTTGTTCTTTGAACAGACAGGAAGGATGAAGGCAGAAAGCACCAGAAACATAGGAGTAAAACACATGCTGTGTTTTGCTGTGCCATTGAGAAAAAAAGGAGAAAAAAGTTGTCCTTGTGAATGATTGTCATCAAGGTCCATTGTCCCTTATACAAGAGTAATATCTAACGCAACACGAGTATGAATCTCTTCAAACAGGAAGAATTCAATACAATGCAACAAGTCAAGGTCTTGTTCCAGTCCTTCTCCATGTAACCCCCAGCCCTGTTCTCCAGCTTCCTTTGCAAGAATTGCAGAGGGGAGAACCCCTGTGACTTTCAGAAGGTTATATTTTTTTTTTTTTTTTTTTTACTCTATTGCTGCCATAACTTTTGGAGCCTATGTTGCTCTTGTAGCATCACAGGCAGAGAATTATTGGTTTGGTTCTGGAAGTTTTGCTGGGAATACTCTACTTCTTTAATCAGACTAACTCTTTTTGTCCTTAGAAAATTAATTGAAGTAAAAATGCCATGCTTCAATGTGTCATGTATCAATTTTGAAGACTTAATTATAAGAGGGAATTAAGCTTTGATTAAGCTTTCCTTCTGAGAACAGTAGCTGTCATTTTCCTTTGTCTTAAAATAAGAGATGCTTTCTTGGCTCAGCCTACAAAATTGCCACCATATTATTTATTTCTGACAACAGAGCCTAGGAGTCAGCTTTATCTGAAAACAAAAGCTGCAGGTACATGGTCATTTTCTGCATCCACAGAGAGTCATGACATTACCTTCTTCCTCCAAAAACTAGGAGAAAAGATCAGTGCCAGCTGGCAATAACAAAACATTTAGAACCACATAGTTTGCATCAGTTTATTGAAGGAAGACAATGTTTGAAAAGGAAACAACTTATTGCCTCAAGTGCTGCAAATTTCTATGTTTTTTATTCAGCTGTAAGGTTTGAGGAGAGTGTTGCAGATATTCTTGTACTTCAACTGATACAGAAAAAATAAAACCATGGAGTTAATTAAAAATAAATCAGGAAATTTCATTATCAGAATTCTGAAAAACAAAGCACTACTACTTGTACTAACCCTTGTTAGAATGGGAGAGAGGGACAGACTGTAAGGAGTAATTCCAGCTGATATAACTCTTAATTTATACATGGACAAGACCCCTTGGAAACTCCAAATGGCTTGAAGTACAGAAGAAACTTATGAACTCTACGGGTAGCCTGCTGCATCCACTTGTTGTATTCCCATGAGAGCAAAGCATATGTAGAGCAGCACACAATATGTTCTCAATCACTCAGATCTTTTCAGTGCTCAGCACTCAGAACCCAGTCACCAGGACTAATGTGTATGTCAGTGTGAGCTGAAATTCCCCCCCACACACCGACAATAACCAGGCTATCTCAGTCTGGAAGCAAATGAAGGCTGTATTTACAAGCAGAGTCTAAAATCTATGATGAAATGCAATGAATATGTACAAATATACAAAATTCACAACATTTACAAATATATACAATCAACAGAAAAGCACAACCGATCTCCCTTTGCTTCCCCCCAAGGGGACCCTCCCAAAGGGGCCTCTCTCTCTCAGGAGCTTCCCCCAGACCCCCTTGGACAGAGAAGCAGAGTTAATTAGAGCAGAAAGTTGTTAACTTAGCTGCCAAGGTCAGTGTGTGTTATCTTCAGCCAGAAGAGAAGAAGAAACAGCAGCCAGACAGCCCAGCAACTGCCCCCACTGCCGAACGCAGAATGTGCCGAATGCCTACTTTGTTTTGGGTAATAGTTCTTAAACATTTCTATCTATCCAATGGAAGTGTTTAGAACAATCACTATTTTGCTTTCTTACACCCAATAGTGACTTATTTACATTCTTTCACTTTCTCTGTTTTGAACTTTGTAAGGAAAAATTAAAAAGACAGTTTCAAACCATCACAATATGCAATAGGAATAGAGGCTTAGTTTGAATGGAGACTGAAAACTACTTAACAGGGAAGGAAGAAATACCCACAGAATAGGACCACTTTCACATACAAGTGCAATTGGAAAGAATGAGCTCACACCTTCTAACTGATGCCTGTATTAATAATTTGAATTTCTCTTGCGTTGCTTTTTCTTGTAGTAACCACAGGGAAACTAACTCTGCAATTGCACAGAGATTGTGGAAACATAGGAGGAAGAAGTAATAAGCAAAACCAAACCACTAATAAGTGTCAAGAACTGTTATTTAGCATATTACCTGTATGTAGCCTATCTAAATACTATTTACCTCAGTATAGCCTATTTTGATTATAATCTTCTGAGGATATGGACAAACTCTCATACTGAATCTGTACAGGAACTACTACAAGGCATTCACTGTCTCATTGAAGTGCATAGGTGAATACTTAAGTTCACACCATGTTCTAAGTCACTAAAATGACAGCATGCTTCGTCTAAAGCCAGTAATGCAACCTATAAATCAATTTCACTTCATAAAACAATTCTTTAGTACTTCAGAGAAAGGTGACAGACAGCTCTTATTACTGCCTTTACACTCCACAGGCATTTGCTTGTGGCCAAAGTAGAGAACTGCTAGATGAAAGTCAGCATTGTGTCTTAACTCATCCAGCAGCTCTAAGTGATTCAGTAATACTTCCAGCCAAACATTCAATATTCGAGTCAAGTAAAGCAAATTTCTTACAGCACAGAAAAAACATGACAGAAATGGCTTTGATATATCTGTATTTAACAACCCCAGGTAAAAAGTTGCACATAAAGTACAACAAATCATTTCCAATTCTCTGCATACACTCCCCAGAGCAGCCTACAATAACACAGGGATGCAGGAT
This sequence comes from Indicator indicator, assembly GCF_027791375.1. Lineage (NCBI taxonomy): Eukaryota > Metazoa > Chordata > Aves > Piciformes > Indicatoridae > Indicator > Indicator indicator. Next base: position 7,100,143 of record NC_072026.1, on the reverse strand, counting down.
GTGCCAGATCAGAGCAGATGATTGCTCTATCAAGTCCAACATCCAGCCTGCATTTCAGTGATGGGAGAAAGTATGCCTTGATGTAGTTTACATTATAATTTTTCAAGGTTATTGAGTACTTCTGGATCCTTCTGCATGAGAAGTGCTACGTAAACACTGATAAATATTTTTACTATATATATATATATATATATATGCAGTTGTAATTTAGTATGAAAGGGAGATAGGCCATTGAGTGGATTTAAAAGTCCTGGAGCTCAGGAGTGAATATTTTTAAATAATTTTTTTTTGCAAATAAAGCAAGTGGGAGAGCCATGAAATCATTAAATCATTCTAAAAATTTATTTATTCAGAAATATATTATTCCTCAGTGCAGGCTTCAAAGCGAAGTGATTTGAATACAGAGAGTAAAGCTGATTTTCTTTTTAAAGATAAATAAATAAGCAGGAAATTTAAAGTAACCTCAGCAACATCAGAGCTTACTTGGTCTTCTTAGGCAATTTTCACCTTACCTTGATTTGTGCACGTTTCCAAGCCACATTTGGGTTTCTCAACACACTGCCACACACATAACACATACACAGTTCAAATTCTCCACACCAAAATCAGCTCTGAGCCCAAGGACATAGCCTACATGGTAGAAAGAGCTGTGAAATACACACCAAGTTATACCTCATTTCTGCTTTTGGCCTGATGATTGTAAATCTATACTAAATACATTAAAGGAAACATGTTTCAAAATGTCAGGTGGAACCAGATGGAGCAATACCTTGGGCAGGCTTTAGAAGTATTTATTCAAAAGAACATGAAAGTAAGCATAGTGGTTCAGCTGCTTAATCCAGTTATTCTAGCATGCTGTCAACAGAAGCCATCACTACATGCCCCAGAAGAAGTTGAAAGAAGCCCTCCTGTGTCAAAAATACGATTAGAATTTTAATATCCCTAATAAACAGGGATATGGAAAAAAATACCTCAACTTTTATGTCTTTACTTTGAATTTTGTGGCTTACAGATAGCCAGGGGCTGGCAAACTCCTGAAGTCCAACACAAGTAATGGTACTGTGATCTCTGCTCTTTCACTTACATTTTCAGGAGTCCTGGGCAAGTTTCTTGTCCATTCTGTGACTCTTTTTCGCCATCCATTCAAACAAATCACGAAGGATTTTAAGAATCTGTTGAAAAGACCTTTCTAATCATCCCATAGCTTGTTTTCTATAAATATTTCACCATTCTAACAAACATTTGCTGACCCTGATTGCTGCTATTTCAAACCCTAGTTTTCTTTGTCTGTCTCTAAAGAAGTGCACCACCATGATTTTGAGAGCCCCTTTCACTTATTTTCTCACTTCCTTGGCTTTTTCTAGGCACTACATTATTCATTTCAGGATTTATCAATTTTTTTTAATCTTTTTTATACTGTTCCTTCCTGACATTGTCCTTCTTCCTTCCCTCCAGTCACCTGGGACTTGCATTTATCAGGTTCTCATACACACATTTCAATCTTAATCAAGCAGGTTTTATATGCATGATGCCCTAAATACATCCAAATTCGCCCTACAAGCCGAGTTTTATCACAAACTTTATGTGAAACCTTATTGCAGCACTGAGACTAATGCTGTTCTTATTTTAACCACGAACAGTTCAGATAGTTTATTATCCTGGGGAATTATTGCCTCTCCCATCACTACCTTCCCCTCACAGCCTACTTTGGGCAAACGTATTCCAACCTGAATGCAATGAGTCACCATTTTGCAGGTGCTCATCATATATTCCACTGGCTCCAGTATTAATTTTTCTTGCTGTTGATAAGACCTCTACAAATAAGCTAAAGAGCTATGCAGAATGAAGCCAAACAAGCAAATAAAGACATGACTTTTAGATACCACAAAAGAAAATAAATGAAACCATCTGGAGGTTCTAACAACTTGAAAACACAACAATTCTACCCTGTTCAAGGGATGGAACTTAAAATTACTTTGTCCAGCAATATAACTAACTCCAGGGTTTTTTTCATGCCAAGTCAGGCACATTACACCTATAACCCTCTGCAAAAGACAGTTCATTGCTAATTACAATGTAATGTGTTAGCAGTCACAAACACAACAGTAATAGGTTCAGAGTTCATTGGCACAAGCTGGAATTCACATGACATACTTTCTAATTAAGTCATCTCTGTGACCCAACATGAATTAAATCTGGTAAGCCATGCACACAGGCAGCACCTATTTATGCAATGTTAAAAAAAAAAAAAAGAAAAGAAAAAAAAACACAAAACCAAGCCAACTTCACGTTAAAAAATGCAAATAAATCTGTCCTTTGGCTGTAAGGAGGCAGTCTGAAAAGTGAGGGCTGCCTAGCCTTTGTGGGAACTTTTGATCACTGATTTGTCAATGTGACTTGAAGAAGCAGAGGTGGTTGCAGAGATCTTAGCCTACTCTGAAGTTTCAGAGCCTTATGGCTCTCTACAACTGCGTGAAGGAAGGTTGGAGTGAGGAGGGAGCTAAGCCTCTGTTCCTTGATGACTAGCAACAGGATTAGAGGAAACAGTTTCAAGCTGCACCAGGGGAAGTTTAGGCTGGATATTAGGAACTATTTCTTCACTGAAAGGGTTCTCAAACGTTGGAATGGGCTGCCCAGGGCAGTGGTGGAGTCACCATCCCCAGAGATCTTCAAGCAGTGTGTGGACATGGCGCTTACAGCTCTGCAGCCTCCAACACAGGAAGGATATGGAACTGCTGGAGTGGGTCTAGAGGAGGGCCATGAAGACAATCAGAGGGCTGGAGAACTTCCACTATGAAGACAGGCTGAGAGAGATGGGGTTGTTCAGTGTGAGAAAGAGAAGGCTCTGGGGAGATGTTATAGTGGCCTCTCGATACCTAAAGGGGGGCCTGCAGGAAAGAGAGAGAGGGAGGGAGATGTTATCAGGACATGCAGACAGGACTAGGGGTAATGGTTTTAAACTGAAATTGGATAGATTAAATTAGATAAGAGGAAGAAATTCTTTACTGTGAGAGTGGTGAGACAGTGGAACAGGTTACCCAGAACGGTTGTGGATGTCCCCTTCCTGGAGGTGTTTAAGGCCAGGTTGGATGTGGCTTTCAGCAATCGGGTCTAGCGGAAGGTGTCCCTGCCCATGGCAGGGGGGTTGGAACTAGATGATCTCTAGGGTCCCCTCCAACCATTCTTAGATCCTTGTGTTCTTCCTCTTTGCCTTCTACCTTAGGAATCTCCTTTCACTTACTATAAACCCTTTCATACTGAAGTTTAACATTTAAACACTTGAGATACAGCAACTTTACTCAGTCTTTACATAAATATGATAATTTATCACATGAAAAACGTGAAATTGGATGCCAGAAAGACTCAGCTACGTTCAGCCAAAGAACCACAGCTCTTGTTGTTTTGTAATAAAGGAAAAGTAATGACATTGCAACAGGAAAGTTGAACGTTCAATATTTTGCAACAACAGATTAATCATCTGGTACATGCTGGGGAATGAGAGGTGGGGTTGATTTTTCAGTACCTAAACACTGAATTACTTCTGATATATTCTCTTTTCATGAAAAAAACCCTCCTATCTAGACCTCAGGAAAGGATATTGGTCTTGAGATGAATGCTTTTCATTTTGTTGTATCCCTGGTAAACTCTGCCAAGACAATAGAAAGGTGTTCTAAATTTTCCTACATAACAATACATCTAGTTTATTTTGGTCTTGTTCCTTAGTTCTAGAAAAGGAGTTTTCTAATACTATTAAGTGAAAGAACAAATGAATTCCATGCCTTACCTAAAAGGTTAAAAACTCTTATTACTTTTACATGTTTTTAGCCCATGAAACGGGTTCAATATGCTGTTCAGTATCTTCATCAATGATATCAATACCAAGACTGAGTGCACCCCCAGGAGGTTTGCAGATGATACCTATGGATGCCATCCAGAGGGACCTTGACAACCTGGAGAGGTGGACTGAGGAGAATCTATGAGGTTCAAGAAGGCAAAGTGCAAGGCCTTGCACCTAGGCTGGGGCAACCCTCAATAAGAGTCCAGGCTGGGGGATGATGAAAGCATAGCCCTGCTGAAAAGGGCTTGGGGGTGCTGGTGGATGAGAAGCTGGACATGAGCCAGCAATGGGCACTTGAAGCCCAGAAGGCCAATCACATCCTAGGCTGCATCAAAAGAATTGTGACCAGCAGATGAAAAGAGGCAATTCTTCTACTTTGCTCTGATGAGACCTTACCTGAAGTACTGTGTCCAACTATAGACCTGCTGGAGTGGGTCCACAGGAGAGCCACAAAGATGGCAAGAGGTCTGGAACACCTCTCTTATGAGGATAGGTTGAAAGAATTGGGGCTGTTTAGCCTGGAAAAGAGAAGGTTCTGGGGAGACCTTATAACTGCATTTCAATATCTGAAGGGGACCTACAGGAAAGCTGGGGTGGGATTGTTTAGAAGGGCTTGTAGCAATAGGATGAGGGGTAATGGTTTGAAGCTGGAGCAGAGTAGATTTAGGTTGGACAACAGGAGTTAAGTTCTTTATAATGAGAGTGGTAAAACACTGGAAGAGGTTGCCCATGGGTGTGGTTGAGTCTCTGTCCTTTGAGACATCCAAGCCCTGGGCAGCCTGATCTAACTGGAGATGTCCCTTGAGGGTTGGATAAGATGACCTTTGAGGGTCCCTTACGACCCAATGCAATCTGTGAAACAGGAAACAGTCCCAGCCACTTCATTGGTCAAATGTGAAGAGAAATTCATCCCTTTTTATTTCAAAAATTAGCCTTTTCTCCTGCAGTGGGTGAAGGTAATAGGGCCATAAGTATTCAAGAAACCAGCCTGAGATTTGCAAACTAGTTTAGGAATTTAGAATAAGCACACACAGAAAAGTTGTATTGTTTATCAGAGGCAGCTATGGACATCTCAGCTACTTCTTACCTCTCAGCATGGCACCATCTGCAAGCCAAAGTTAAGAATCTTTACCAAAGCTTTTCTTCATTTGGTTTTCCCTGTGAGGTGGCATTATAATTAGTTTTATCTGCAGTACCCTTCAGTAATTTTTCATTTTAATTAAAAATGGTACTCACTAAACACCCCTTTGCAGGGTTTTCATGAAGACTGGGCATGCCAGGGCAGTGGCATTTCAGCAGAAGTTTCTGTAGACATACTGTCACTCTGTTACATTTTTCAGAACCAGCTAAGTATTTAGCTTGATGTGATGCACACTGACAGTTACCCTTCACACACGTTTCCATGTTTGGCTGTTTTAATTTGTATTATCCTCCTCCCATGGGGAATCTATGAAGTCAGTGATCTCTTTAAACACTATGCCTCCATATGGCTGAAGAGAGCCTAAACATTTTGGGTGCTGTCATAAATATATACAAAAAATACACATGTATTTGTGATTAACAGATTAAAGCACCTGTTTTACAGGGGTCTGGACGCACATTTTTTTGTGTTTTTGTGGAATAAATCAGTTTGAGTCTTTGGCCCTTAGGGACCTTTTTATCAGCACCATTTAACATTTTCTCAGCTTTTTTTATACTCTGGTGTTCAGCCATGCATGACACACTCCCAATGGTAAGTTAGCATAACAGCACAACATGCTATGCCTGCTCATTTGGATTGTAAATACCTGTACTGTTTGCTATCAACAGCTTTGTGGTTCTGTACCAGGCTGCATATATACACACTTAATATAGAACTAGATATTGCATTTATGAATAAATATATTGAAATAAACATTAGGTTAAACCAATACATGTATAACATGGAATATTGTGATTTCAGGAATGAGTGAATCTTGAAATGGAAAGGTTCAGGATTTTTGTGCTTAAGTTGCCCACTTCAACACATTAACTTTCATCCACAGTGGCAGAAGCTGGCAGATGTGATTTCACTTGTGCTAACTCAATAAATGCATGTCAAACCCAGTTAATAAATCAGCCATCACTAAGTGTCAAGCAGTTCAGCTGCTCACAGAGGAAAGGTGAAGAACCAGGTTTATGCTGCTCTGCCAGCCAGATGCACATATTCTATCATCCTCAGAACATGAGCTCAAAAAGGGCATCTTTCCACTGTAGATCTCACCCAGGAAGAGAGAGTCAAGCTCATTCCTTATTTCTCACGTTTCAACTGGAATGATTCAGCCCATGTCTTAAGGGAGTCAGCTTGCTCAAAAAAAAAAAAAAAAAAAAAAAAAACAACCTGGTGGTCACAGAGTGCTCTGACAGCCATCTCCTCAGGCAGCACGAAGGAATGCACCCTTACATGAAGGCCTCCAGCAGCAATTAAATTACTCTTGACAAGTTACAATTATTTTATCCAAAAATGCCTTCTTAAAAGATGTAATAGCATTAATATTTATACCAATGACTAATAAACGTATTAGCCACCTCTCTGATGCCTAGCATCCATCTCCCTAGGTGGATTAGGAACAGTGTTTTTACAGAGGAGTCCAACTGATTCACCATTTCAAAGGCACAGTTTCTCTACATGACTATGTTGACTGCTGGAAATAGCAACTGGCATGGAATTCATGATGTCTTTTGCTGCATTATGGATTATGCCTGCTCATTACTTACATTTGTTGCTCCTTGGCGACAGTCAAGTATAATGGATTTTTCCAGAGTTAAATATAAATACTATGTGATCCAGGCCTGCCAATGTAAGGTTCAAGTCCTTTTCTCCTGGTTTACTGGGAATGGAATTAGACCAAAATACTTCTTATCAACACCTTACTAATAGCTAAGTCATGGTGTGGAGGAAGTATCTGTTGATTTCTACATCTGTAGAGGATACAAGCTGTCCAGCCTAGGCTGCTGTATAGTTTGATAATGGTGGGAAGCTGACCAAAAATAGGTTAACAGTTTATAGATGAATCTGCTGGAAGTAAAACACACTGCAGAGCTCACACTGCCTTTTTATTTTTTAAAGGTAATACTAATCACATCTGACAACAGCCTATCAGTGCATTATCTGAACATGCTTGGGAACGTAGAAGATTATGATGAAATAAGCCACAGTTTGGATTCATCTAATAGATACATCTTAAGTGAAAAATGGAAAAACCTGGGCATGATGAGCAAGGGGAAAAACATCCCATAACCAGAAAGAAAAACAACCAACCAAATAAACAAACAAAACAAAAAAACCCACAACCAACCAAACAAAAACAATACCAGGGAATCGAAAAACAATATTGGAGAATTGAATAAGAAATATGAGTTAAAGAGGAACATTCAAACCTGAAAGGATTGAAAGATAAAAAGGATTGAAAGTGAAAAGGAAAGGATTCAGTGCCTCTTACACACAAACAGAAACTGCAGACTATGAAACACTGGAATATTGGGTTGGAAATTCTGCATGTTCCTCTGAAAAATGAATAAATATTCTGGCAAGAAACCACATCATACATTGATCAGTGACCTGTACTAGCTTTATTTGTCAGCATTTCAGTAGAAATACTGACACATTTGCACATGGCTCTGTCATGTGTCTGGATTTCACTATCTAACAATATTATAGTGGCCAGATTTGGGGAACATTAGGTACCTACAGTTACTAAGACTGTCAAGGCTGAGGCACAGAAAACAAAGGCATCCTCTGGATGATAAAAATCAGGGCACAAACACATTAAATCAGTTCTGCTATACAAATAGACTTCTAAACTGAGATGAATGGGCAGTTTATAGCTCCCACGTCACTGGGTTTTTTTTTGGCTAGTCATCAGCAAAGTAAAATGTCACCTCATTGGCTGTGTGCCTCATTCAGGTTTCATGATAACTTTGTAATAAGAACTAACTCTGCATTTTAGTTCTCCGACTAGGAATTTGTACAGTAGTAAAACTCATATTTGGACAACAGCATGGAGTAATAGTAAAATAAGTGAAAGACAATTGTGCAAAAACCAAAACAGAAGCACCATGATAGGCCTCAAATTTGTATTTCTTAGCAGAATTGCACATTTCCATTAGCAGCTCTTCCATCACCAGAGACCATGCTGCTACCTACTGGAACTTTGCAGCAGCATGATCAGACATCTAATGCTGGACTTGTTCCTTAATTGCCCTTCCTACTCTACAAATATTTCTTTTTTTTTTTTCCTGTTGCCGGAAGTCTCACAGATGGACAATTAAAGAGACATTATAAAGTCTGCCATACTCTAAAAACAAACCACAGAAGCCTAGATTTCACCTACAATCACAGATCTATAAGCCTCACCACTGAGGGGCAAGCACACCAGCTAAGGAATGCAATGGGTAGAGCTTGGAATTACACTCCTGTGATGTGTAGAAAAAAAATCACCTACATGGCCATGGGTAGAGAACTATACCACAATATATCAGCTTGAAGACATTTTACAGTAAATCATATCCCTCTGTTCTCTTTCTTCTCAGGGCTAAATTTGGATAAGGTGGAGGAATGCAAATGCAGCAGAGATGCTCTGCTGGGTGGGCTCAGCAAGGAGCAGTAGTGGTTTGAGAAGATAAGGTTCAAACAGCTTTCAGATGGTTCAAAATCCTAGTTCAGCTACCTCATCTTATTTTAGAAAACAGCAAAAAACAAAACAAAACAAATTTGTATTTTAGAAAATAAAACAAACCCCTCTAAACATATCTGACTACCCCTGGAAATTATGCAAAGATCTAAGTTGATGTGGAAAACCCATGTTAGTTTATTAGGTTGAAAAAAGGTATCAGCTGGTACCCACATAGACTTACAGGCTCTGACTACAACTGAAGAGCTATCCACAGCTCAAGTACACCAGAATCATGCTGACTTAGAGATGACTAAATAAGATGCCACCATTTATTGAAGCACAGTGCAGCCCTTACAAGAGAACAGGCAGTTCTCTGAAGGCTGAATTAGCCCAGGACCTGCACCATCACTGAACAGTCCTGAGGGCAGCTCATTCAGAGCCAAGCAAAGTACAACTGCACAGTGCTGCACTGCACAGTGTTACTTGTGCTCCAAGTAGCCTGGGAGTTGCATGGATGGCAGGCTGAGATACTGCTGAAAAATAATGAAAACTGAAGCAATCAAAAGACAAATATTTTCAAAGAGTTGCAAAGATTTGGAGGTAATACTGGTTGCTTGTTTTTCTGAAATAGATTTTTACTGTCCATCACCTGTTACCTCACTTCCTTTCCTACAACAGCCACTGGGAGTTTTACTACTTCCTTAAGAAGTAATGGTAGGTCTTCACATCTCACAGAAATTCCTTGTGGTTGCCAAATGGGATTCACCCTGCCATAGAGCAAGTCTCTGAGGTTCTTTTTGAAGTTTAAAATGCCTAGTGTTTATTTTGAAATGCATTCATCCCAAAGGGAAATATTCAAATTGCTGTCAGGATAGTGATGGTTCTTTGTGATGCTACAAAACCCTATACTTTGCCTAGCAGTTATAACACTCCATATCTGTATGTTCTGTTTTTATCATCTCTCCATAAGATGGCATTTATCTCCTTCTGCATGAATGTAGAATGACTACACAGTAAACAGTAATTAATTGGTTTTAAAACTTTCTTCTTCTGCACTTCTTCAAGTAAACGTTAAGTGTCCTTCTCCTATTCAAGTCAAAGTAGCCTCAAAAGCTAATAGCAAAAAGAAACAAATCACTGAAGGAAATGCATAACATGCCCAAGAAGGAAAGAAAGCTGGCACTGCCATGTGTTCCTCAGCCAGCAATAATGCAGGCTTTACAAAATGCTTTCAGGTAGCAATAAGGCTCATTCCCTTTTCTTATATAGCCTGATGGAGATTACTGTAGCTATAATGTAGGAATATATTAAGTATAGCAAGAGAAGATATCAGCTTCTGCATATGAGTATTTTAATTGGGATATTGAAAACCTGAGTAGTGAAATTTAAAGAGTATGTACTGACATTTTAGGCATATGCATAATGAATATTTAAACAATCCTGTGAATTACCTGCCTAGAATTAGCACTATTGCCTTTATTATGACCAGTGATACTCTTATTAGCATGAGTTTAGATAATGTAATGTTTAAGACTTTTATGCAATGAAAAGCTGCTGCATTAGGTGTGAGTGGCAATACAGAGATGTAAAATGATAGATATCTAAGAAATCGTCTCATTAAAGTTATCACATCATGTGAGATAGAATCCACACACTTCCTCTGTGCTCCTAAATGCACCAAAGAGACTAAATATATTACATTAAAGACAAATAGATAGAAAGGTAGATAGGTAGGTAGATGCAGAGAAAAAGCATACACACTAAAATATTTTTATTATATGTATAACATTCAATGACATATTGACCATAGCCAGAATAAATATCTGTAACTGGTCAATAAATATCTGTAATTAGTCATGCACAGACTATGCCCTTTCTGTGTAACACCCTAGCAAATGAGGTCCTGAAACAGCAGTGTGAATAGTATAATAAGCTTAAAGGCATGCAGGGGAGCTGGCTTCATATCCTAGACAGATAAAACACACTTTGAAAGAGTTTCAAGTTTAACATTTCAAAGTAGTGGCCTGGGTAGTTACCTGGGTCCAGGAACACAAATCCAGTCAAGTTTCAAAGAACTGTCCTTAACCTGTCCTTTGCTTTGAAGGTTTCTGCTTCTAACACATGATATAATGGGCAGATATCTGGGGGGACAGAGGGAGTTTTCCCAGCCACATAATTTACTCCAACAAAATCCTTTTGCCTATTACCTGTGAGACTTGCTTATTGTCCATTAAATGCACACTGGTACTGTTAACAGGAAGGCACAGCCTTTACCCACCCTGTGGAGCTGTCCAAAAGCAGGAGGTCTGACTGCACTGGAAGTTATGGGCCTAGCAGCAAAACAAGCAGTAAAGAAAAAAAAAAAAAAGATCACACATGTGACAAATACCCAGTTGTTGAGAGTTGTTAAACCCAAATGCCACAGTACTGCTGGATAGCCTCCTTTTTGCACCAGTGAACAGTGCTGCAACAAGCTGCTGCAACAGAACATTGAGGCCCTATTCCTGGAGCTATTCAAGGTGAAGTTGGACAAGGCTCTGAGCAACCTGATCTAGAGAAGGATGCAGCTGTGCTTGGAGTAGACGACCTTTGGAGGTACCTTCCAAATCAAACCACTGTATGATTATAAGATACTAAAATATAATATAACAAAAAAAAAAAAGACATGTGAGCACATCTCTTACCACTTGCAATCAACTGGCACATGTAATGTTCCTAGTGAAGACCACAGAGTTGAAATGAAACCTCTTTAACGGATACTAATATCACCATCATCTGAGTGGGAACAAACGGGATTCGTTGTGCTTTGAGTGTACACATAACAGTAAAACACTGAAGCATGAAATAGAAGTCACTGACTGTGGGCTATCTTGTTAAGCAGTGTCTCACATGCCCCCTGGAAACAGATCATTTGAAAAAATGAATGGAGCTTTGGCAACCATTGAAGCAAAGAAGCTCTGAGGCTACAATCCCTATCCCAAATGAAAATTCTACTCACTTCGACTACATGGTAATGCCAGAGTGGAGGTTATCATATAAAATGAATTCCTTATCCTAATGCTTTATCAATACTCCACTAAAAATCAAGACATTTATGTTTTAAAGTCTTTGTTGGGCATTGCTAAGCATAAAGGCAACAATTATAAGGGAAAACTGACAAGAGAAGAATATTCCTATTCATAGTTATTCCATTTCAGTGTTACCAGTCGCTGAGAAGCAGCCTGATAAGGGAACCTAACACATCTTGATATTTCTGACTGATGAGGCAGTTTAACAGTAGCTGAAAGTGAGGAAAATATGGAAATGGACAATGTAACAAAACATTATTTTGAAAAGTATAAGAAAAAAAACCCTATTGGTTGACTTAAAAACATGGCCAAAAGCCTTCTTTTCCATAGGTAGCAAAAAACTAGAGGGCAAAATCGCCAATGAAAAGATATTTGGGCATTTCAAACATGCATTCACCAGAGAAAGTGTGCTTCCTACCTTGCAAATGGCTCTGAACTCTAAAGAATCGACATTCATGCTAATAGGAATTAACTTTTGTCCAGAGAGCGATTCTATTGCTAGCCACAGATAGAAATAGTTTTTCATCATAATGTTGATGAGAACTATAGAGGACAGATAGAAAAACTTCTGAAAGAAATAAGGATGGATTTTGATTTTAGCCTGAAAATGGAATTGCATTTTCAAGGGCATCCAGTGACATTTGACTCCATGAGAAATTTTGAACACGTTTAATACATCAGGACTTGTTTCAAAAAAACTTGTTTCTAGATTCCCAAGGATCTGGTCAGATTCCACACAACTATCAAATGCAGTCACGTTTTTAGTCTTTGTACTTATTGCATTCTGAACACTGAGGTGACTGAATTTTCTTTTATGTATTTGTGTGATTGAGGGGTTTTTCTTGAATGGTTGGGGTATTTGATGACATTCTTTTATGTTTGAGGCTTGGTATTCTCCATTTGGTAGATGCTTTGAAAAATGGTTTGTTTGGAAAACAGCCATATAAGGTAAAGGACTAGTAAGGGTAACTTGTGAGATTGCTAAGGCTATCCTGTGACTTAGCTGATAATCATAAATCATTATCAGAATACATCATAAAAGAAAGTAGGTGAAATGAAAAGATATTTAATGATCCCAAGCAGTGTGAATTCTTTAAAATATGTAGTGTATCTCTATGAAAAATGAATACAGCACCAGAAATTAATATCAACTAAGAACAGACAATGGGCTACATTCATCAACTAATCCAGCCTCCAAGATTAATCTAGCTACCTCTTATCTCCTCTGACTTTAATTAAATCCCTCTGCCTAGTTTCATGACTTGGTAAATCTTTTTTAAATGAATTCCACACTCCTGTTGAAAGATGATATTCTCCTTCTATGTTTTACTTCTACCTGGCTACTGTGGCTGAAAGTCTGGTACCTAGCATACCTCCTTGTTTGCTTCCACATTTAAATAGGCTGTTAAAAATGTTCTTCTGGCTAAGAAATGAGTTTAAATATATTTCTAAATCCACTAATAGACGATTGTAGTCACAGTAGTTACTCTGAAAAGACCATGTCCTGTAAGCTGTTTAATTATCCTATAAGGATTCGAGTGATTTAAAATGGTCCCAACCCACAACAATCCTGTAAATCATTCCACAATGCTTTATCACATTTAAGTACTCTCCCATTTCCTTTCAAACTTGTAAACCATTTCCCTCCATTATTCTTCTACTTTACAAGACTGTAATTTGTTTTAAAGAAGCTAGCTGAACTTCAAATTGGAAGCAACATAAATCTAATGTGTTTATATTAGTGGATGAAGCATAGAAAACTCCCAGTGTAGTGGAATCCTCTGGCCATATTAAATGTCAGTTCTACTACACTTTGCTTTATTCCTCCTCACCTGTGTTTCCTCTTGTACAACACAAGAGGGAAGTTCCTATAAGCTGGGTTCCCTGTGGCACTTTTTTCCTGATATGCAGTAAAGCCACTGACTGCATGTGAGGATCATAAAGCTCAGCCAGAAACAGCTGGATCTCTCTCTCTAACACCTGAATAAACAGTGGAGGGAATCAGCATTTTTGTAGGCATTACCAGCACAGCGTGATGGACTACAACACAATTCCATAGCCATATCCAAGCGGCGCTGGAGCACCTTTGCCATGTGAGCCTGTAGACATTTGAAGGTGAGCAATCCACAGTACTGTAATTCACTTTCTAGCAGTTCCTTATGAGCATTGAGCAGAAGGCAGAAGCGTGTAATATGTTGGTAAGAAATTGCCCTGCTCGCGGAACAGAATCACCTCTCACTGTGACTGCCTTGTTACAGCTCACCGCTATCCTCAGCTTGCCTCGATCTGTCAGGAGGAGGCACATGCTGTGAGCTTTCCAAGTCTATTGATTCTGACATGCCTGCCATTTCCTTAGCAAAATACTTGTCTGTTTTCTGCATAGAACCCTGGCAAGAGAACATTTACCATCTGGCTCTTAGACAAGGGTCAAGGAGCAATGCCAAGACATATTGTTCTGCTCAAACATGTCAGCAACCCCTTTATCTTCAGATAGGATTTGGTAAGTTGCCTTGACTAGCAGAACAGCATCTCTGCTGTTTCACTCTTTGCTTTGGAAACAGAGAAACTGAAAACCCAAAGTCCTATATTGCACCCTCTGAAAGCAGTCAAAATAAATAAACATCTTGCCAGTTGCACCTTCCACAGAAAAAACCCAACCAACCAAAAAACCCCAAACAAAAAACCCAAGCAAAAAAAAAAAAGCCAAAAAAAAAAAACCCCAATCAAAACCGAAAGCCTAAAACCCCTAGCACACACACAAAAAAACCCCAAACAAAAACCCAAACACAAAACCTGAGAGAAAAAAGAATAACTCAGATCCCTTCCAGCCTTGCATGTTTCCAGACATCTGAAACATTAATGGCCTCAATGAAAGAGGTTACAGACTTCAGTGGGCAAGGTTGCAAGATTGACCAGCAGTGGATGTGCAGCTCTTTAAAGGGTTCTGTAAGGTTCAAGAAAACACACTGCTCTCCAACTCTGAATAGGACAGTGCCCTTGGTGTTTAAATGAGTTCATACATTTCCTGGTGAGGAGTTAATGACCAAGAACAACTGTTTGTTGAGGGTAGAGCCTAATAGGAACCAGCTGTGGGGTTTATCTGAAGCTGCAGGACAGCCCTGCACCCTGCTCTAAGCGTTCTGCCACTCACATTGATTTCTGCGTATAAATGAAGTACAGTGAGAGACTTCCCAAATGTTCCTGTATTGTCTCACCTGCAACGCTGTCCTAGGCAAGCATAAGATCTCCACAGACAGCAAATGGTGCTTATCACAAGTGCTCACTTGTTTTACAAAGTATCTGGCACAGCCTTGGTGGTGTGTGTCTGCACTCTATGGTAATCACTCAGAAATGACATCTTTTCAATGGAATCAGAAACTGCTTGACAAAAGGGGGGGGGGGGGGGGGGTGGGGAGAAGGGGGAGGGCAGGAGGGAGGCGATTTTCCAAATTCCTTTTCATGAAGAGAAAAATCACACAACAATCTGACCACATCTGCTCCATCTGCTGATGATCACAGCTGAATGCACATCTGCACAGGCAGCTATTTTATGTCAGGAAAGAACAGATCAGTAAAAGAAGAGGTCTACAATAATGTATGAGGCTTGATATGGTAGCAATTAAGACAATTAAAAGGCCAGAGAAAGTGAGACTATTGCTTGCAAATGTGCATGTGAATTCATATGTTTGTGATAACTAAAATGATGATAATTACTTATTGAGGTACAATAAATGTTAGAGTTTATTAATTTACATCTAAGCTTGATACCTCTGGCAAAGAAGTGTGAATATCTTCTGAAAGGCAATCCCTGCTGAATAGCACTGCAAGATGTGAAATGAGGATGCTCTTTAATATTATTTCTTCGACATAATAGGAGCTTTGCCCCCTGCTATGAAGAACAAAGGATATGATACACTTCACTCAAAAAAAAATTCACCACATGCTGAACTAAAATCAGTAAAATCATGTACTCATAAAAAGTTGTGTGATAAGGATCACCATAGGGAAAACGTCTTAAAAGACTGAGAAATGTCACTTGCCCACCTAACAAAGAAAACAGTCTCTTGCAGAATTATATGAACAGAAGAATAAAGGAATGGAGTTTAAATTATTTAACCTGTAACTCATTTAATTTTCTACTCTTTTTATCAAATTTTAAAATTCCAAGGGGAGATTTGTTCTGTTTTGACTGCACAGTTAGCTAGAGGACAGTCAAGTTACTGAGGCATCTCAGGAAACAGCACATTTCTATATGTAGCTTGTTAAATCTAAAGACAGCAGTTCAGCAAATCCAAGTCAAAAATATCAGAGACAGAAATACCCAAAGCTACAGATAAGACAAAAACATTTGGTATTGCAGACTTTGGTACTATTTAGCTTTGTCAGGAAGGGGAAGTATAAACACATTTTTGTTTTCCAAATTGTCCCTGGTATATCAAAGAGGGGGGTGGGGGAAGATGAAAGCCTTTGGACTTAACCAGCATCATCAAAAAGAAAAAGAAACTTTAAATCATGACTTGGATCCAGAATGGTGTGCTAGCTCTGAATCTGGAAAATGCCCTCTGGAAACTATTTGAAAAGGAGCATACTCCTGAACTGAAATTCTCTCTGTTTTTTTATGGAGACAAATGGAACTAACCTGATACATCTTCTAAGCTACAAAATGGTTAGAAGAGAGCAATCAGTTTATTTTGGGTAAATGTTTGTGACACACTGCTTATACCAGGAGCACTCAAAGTGCTCGCTCAAAGTGAACTCATAGACAGTAGGCTTGAGCCAGAACATGACTGCCTTTTTTTTTTCTGCACACATCCTTTGTGACCAACCAGCTGTTGCAGGATGCGTTGTACACATTTGTTTCAAAAGGTGAACAAACTCAGTCTTGACCTGGCAATGCTTCAACACAACAGGAAACTCTTAAAGAGGAGAAACTGTTCAAACCTCATGCTGAGTATACATCAGACTCATCTATCTCCTGAGAAAAGGAACCAACTGATGGCAGAGGACTTAGTTAAGGCAAGGGGAGGAAAAAAAGAAAGAAAGAAAAAAAATCAAACAAAAACTACAGATATTCCATCTGGCTTCCCAGCTGCTTCTGTAAAGAGAAATCTCTCCCTGTTGAAAATCACAAAATTGTTGTTGTAGTGCAGACTTTACAGAATAAGGCACAAAAATGCATGACTGACAAGCCCTTTCAACAATGGCACAAGTCAAGTTTTGTCTTGCACTCATTACATTATTTGCATGTGAGAGCCTTTCAAAAATTACACGGATGAGACATTAAATTAGACTGAAGAAATTGGGGAATGAGCTATAAACAAAATAACAACTTAAAATAAAGGAATAAAGGAAGAACAGGCCTAAGAGATATTTCTCTTAAAAGAGAAAAAAAAATTGTTTCCTTGAATTTAAATTCTGTGGAGGAATTTTAGCTGCCTGCTGGCTTGAGGTAGGGAAATATGAGGGAACATAGTAGGTTTGAGTGCTTAAAACTAAACCTTTTTAAGTAGAATTTTTTGACACAAATCAGGAAACAGTTGTTTGTTGAAACATTCCACAACAATGCTGGATTACTTGACAAAATAAACAGAAATTACATGGATATAAAGGAAAAGACATTATGCCAAAGGCTTCCACTCTGCAAAATCTGTTGAAGATCCCTTGACTATAAGATGAGAGGTGTTCCCTTCCCCTCTGCAGCCCAAGTTCTTTGGTTAGCATGTCCCAGTTAAAAAACTTAGACCATGTTGGAGAACAGGAGTATAAGAAGTCCAAATATGTTACATTTAGATTCAGCATTATTATTTTTCTTATTAAAGATATTTCCTATTCTGGCTTTACTCAGCAGTTGATGAAAAGCTGGTTCTTTCACCCATGCTACTCCTCACACAGAGAAGAGGCAAAGGAGCGTATGCCCCCTGTGAGGGCAGAGCTCTGCAAATGAGGCTTCCTCCAAATCCTCATGGCACCACTTCTGACTCATAAGCCCCTTCTTGCATGCAACATCTTTCTAAAAGCAAAATCATGCAGTGCTCCTCTGCAGAGCAGCCAGCTACCTGTCCAGCCATCAGCCCAGCCACATCATTGCACTTGACCTTTATGTCCCAAGCGCCACTCAATATCCAGATGTGAACATCTTTTTTGCTTACTAGTGTTAGAGAGTGCACTCATACTGTCACTTTCTCTCATAAGTACAGCATGTCTTGCATGAGAAACTGACTACCCACACTTTTCCCCTTCCTCAGCTTCCACCACATCCCTTCATTTTCAGACTCCATTACTGCTAAGCTGCCTTTTGAAATGTGGCATGGCAGCCTCATTATCCCCTTTTTGAGACAGGATTCTTTGTACTGACTGGCAAATCCTGAGATTAGTTAATCTGTAAATTCCACAGTACATTCCTTATTTCTAAAAGCTTATTTTATCTAAGTGAAAGCTGCTTTGACTGTTTTTGTTTTCTCTTTTCTTGTATCTCAAACCTTCGGGAGCTGACTGCTAGCACCACAGCTCTGGGAGGGCAGTTAGTGGGGACAAAGCTCAATTAATTTGAAGGTGCACAAGAAAAGTGTCAATAAACCTTCAGACATCCATAAAACCAGACAAAACAATATGCATATAAACTGGACACAGTATTCCGAGTATTTGTACTTCTCAAATTCTTTGCTGCATTAATAGTCTAGAGGCTGATGACTTTGCCCAAAGGACTTAAGTGAATGAAGTATTCCTTAGCTCTCCTTCTGAACTATGTAAGAAACAGAAAATAGTTCCTCCTAATTCTACTCAGCCAACTCCTTGAATTTCAAACGTAATTTGGGATCATTTTGGCTAAAGAAGCAACACAACAGAAAGTCAGCTCTGAAGATGGAACTTTGCTAAGATAGATGGCATTCTTACTTTTCTCATTTCAGTAACTTTCACATGTTATTTTTTTTTATCTGAATATTTCTTCCAAAAGCAGAAAAACATTGCTGGAATATTACAATTTGCCACTAAAATGTTTTCCTATTAAGAAGTGGAAAAATGGAAAAACACAAGTAAAGAATTGAAAAATAGAGACAGAGATACAGAAAGAGAAGCCAGAGGAAAACAGAGAGCACAGCATACAAATAAAATGGATATATTTGCTTCTTATGTAGAAATGAGTAATACTGATGCAATTTTCCATTTATCTCCACCAGGATCACTACCCAACAACAGCCACCACTACCAACAACTAGCAACAACCACCACCACCTCCATCAACAAGAAGAACGAGCAACACTGACACCACTACCTGCCACCATGACCAGTAATCCAGTAATGATAATAATTCACTTAGAATTTAATAGAAATTAAGTTTGATAGATTCTCAAGGAAAATTTCCTATAACTTTCTGCAAAGGGAAGAATCTCTCCTTCCTATGGATCTTTTGAACTATTTTGTTAGACTCTGAGAGCAGGACTGTAATTTTCTATTACTTTTTATGAGAGGTTGAAAAGAAAAACAATAAGAAATTAATTGCTCCAGGTTAAGTGATATGATTATTTCTCGAGACCTGTTGTAGTATGATTCCAACTCATGATAAAGTATCATTTGTATAGCACATTTCACCTAGAAAGCACTTTATAAATATTCAGTGTTGCTTCATCTTTTCTGATGTGGGAGAAAGGTCAGTGCTTTCCTGAGAAACAATTTGAGGTCTAGCACCACCTCAGAATTCAGGATCACTTCTGGCTGTCCTAAAATTCCTCATTCAACTCTACTCAGGCTTAAAATCTGGCAGTAAATCTAAACTTTTCCAAAATTAAGAACCTTTAGACACAGCCCATTTAAGAGAGGCACTGAACCAATGTAACTATTTGAGCCAGGATATGGTTTCCAGGCAGCTGTCAACACTAAGATGCAAAAAAGCTCCATGGCTTGCTCAAAGCCAATGACAGCAGCACTGGAAGATCTGCATTGTTAGAATGAAGCAGTGGAAATGGGAAAAACTTTGCCCCCACAGAGTTCCCATCTCAGTGAAAAGCAAAACTGACTTCAAAGGAAGCTGAAGCAGCCACAAACAGTGTATGAGGAACATTTTGCTTATGAAGACAGCTAATATTTTATAACTGTGTCTCTTGTGCCTGAAGCTTATTTCTCTCTGCAGTGTGTATTTCCCAATATTTGTATCCATTTATATTCACAAGGATTAAGAACAGTGGAGCTGTCTCAACCAGTTAGGAAAATCTTCCATGCAAATGCTGTAATCCTGAACATTACTGAAGTTGCATTGCAGAACATGACCCACAAAATCTGCAGATAGCAGTTCTCTGAATAAGCTTCATCACAACTGACCTGGACTAAACCAGCACCACTGGACTTAACTTCTAGGTAAACAGAACAAAAATTGATGATCCAAATCAGGATCTGGCTTAATGCCACCAGCTTCTGTGCAGCTACCCCAAGGATAAATTGTTCCATTTTGTCTAAATTAATTCTCTCTTATGTCTTGAGGTTACATATTTTGATGCATGCCTTAGTGAAGCTCCACAGGTAACCCTTCAAAAAGGCCCTCAAAAGCATATTGTACTAAGCAAAGTTTGAGTTCAAAATTCCTTCTAGTTTTAAAATCATCTCAAGCCATAAGCAAAACATCTAAATAAGCAGATTTAGAGTCCATTTCTACACTCAATTCTGGATAGACCAACACCTATTTTGCTAATATTTTGTTTCTCAGTTATTTGCAAATCCTGAAAAGCAATTGCAAGAAAAATGGTCAGGCTAAATAAAAGACATGGTTTGAAAACAGCTGTGACATGAAATGAATGTTAAGGAAATGTGATTAGAAATTATGGGATAAAAATATCAAACTCTTATTTTTGTCATTATTGTACAATGTCATGGGGTTTATATTTGTGTGTATATTTGTATCTGTAGTCCTAAACCCTGCATGGAAGATACTGCTGAAGCCTGGCTGATCTTGCCTTTAGATATCAGTAGGAGCTTTGTTATAGACTTCTTTGGGAATCAGTCTTTCTATATTATTCATAACAATTGACACTCTAAAGCCCAGAAAAAGTGAGAGAGATTTGACATGATGTGCAGATATTATTTTTCTACTTCAGAAGGTGATTCAAGGTTTGGAAAGGAAAAATCTGTCTTTCTTCAAAACCTGTTTGAAGTCTTTTTACAGTTCAGCTATAAATCTGACCGAGATTTCACTCTGCTCCTTGCCAACAGGTTGGTGTCCCCAAACTTGTTGAACTGTCATAATGGTCAACTGTGCTCATACTGTCAGCATAGTGTTGTAAGAGAAGGGAACATCTGTGATTACACTGTGCATTTGTCAGATGGTGAGTGTGTAAAAGCCCATTACTTAGATGTTAAAAAAATCCAAACAAGTACTATAATACACAGGAAAGCAGGCTCCAGTGTGACTTCTGCTCATAAAACTACCTGAGCCTGAACTGAATGAGCCTATGCCACTGCTGGGTGACACCACAGAGTTGTCAGGAATAGGCCATTGGTCAGTGGTTACCTTTTAAAGCTCACAATCTATTGACAGAAGAAAATCAGGAGGATCAGTTACTCTTTGCAGCTTGGTAAATACCAAGTTCTTACTGGTAGGAAAGGAATAGAAGCACAAGATAGAATTCAGGTTCCAGGATGTTTTATAAGTGTAATTTTCTCTGATAAGGGACCTTCACCATTGAACATTGTGGTGGTTTTAAGACTGTCTTTTTAATTTTTCTTTACAAAGTTCAAGCAGAGAAAGTGAAAGAATGTAAATAGATCACTCGGGTGTAAGAAAGCAAAATAATGATTATTCTAAACACGTCCATTGGAGAGAGAGAAATGTTTAAGAATCTCTACTCCAAACAAGGTTGGGGAATTGGGCAGTTCTCAGCTTGCTCAGCTTCTGTCTATCTGCTGTTTCTTCTTTTCTGGCTGAAGACAACACACTGACCTTGACAAGCTAAGTCAAACAGCCTCTCTGCTTCTTGACTCTCTGCCTTCTGCCAGAAGGGTCTGAGGGGGAATTCCTTCTGGCTGGGGGGGGCCCTTGGAGAAGGCCCCTTGGGGGAAGCAAAGGGGGCTTGGTTGTGCTTTTCTGTTGATTGTACATACCTGTAATTGTATATATTTGTACATATCCATTGCATTTCATCATAAATTATAGTTTTGCTGGTAAATACAGCTTTCATTTGCTTCCAGACTGAGCTAGCCTGGTCACTGTCAGTGTGGAACAGGGATTTCAGCTCCCACACACTCCAGAGAAATACCAGAGAAGTGTCTTCATGAAGACCTTTTCACCTTCCCAGGTTCAATGATAGCAGTCCCTGCAGTGCATTAATTCAGAGCATCCCTAAACCACTTTAAGCTTAGGAACAGAGCTTTTATGAAATCCCTTTTAACAGGAGAGAAGACATTTCACAGAACAGGAGAGAAATTGGCAATGTTTCAGAAGTTTAAGAAAGTTGTTAAAAGATCAAAATATCTCTGTTCTGCACTGACATTAGGCATTTCCTTTATAACTACCACTATGTCCATATAATGCAGTATAATCCTGTACTTTCAGTACATAAACCTCTCATGGTTTCTCACCACAGATAACGAGCACAAGTTGGAAACATGCAAGAGAAAAATACATGTGAGAATATTTTCCTGATGGTCTTATCCTGGTGTAAACTTTCCTCTACAGGTGGTGGAAGCTGTGTTTCAGTTAAGACATCAGGAGGAGTTCTTGGCAAAAACAGGCTGAGCTACAAAAATTTTGTTAAAACTTAAAAAAAAAAAAAAGTTTACAAATCTGCCTTTGGCACCTACCTCCAATATAATGTAAAACATCTACATGCACCCAACAACCCCTGCCCTGCAGGAGAGTTGGAACTAGATTATCTTCAAGGTCCTTTCCAAACCAAACCATTCTATGATTCTATGAAAATAAAGCACTGGAGTGCACAGGACTGCAGTGGAGTTCCTGGCATGGCAAGGCACAGGCATGAAGAATTAGGGAATCAAACAGCAGGACACTGTTAGCTTTCCTCTCTCCATAGCAAGTGAATGCAGCCTAAACAAAGCACTGCCAAGGACTAAATATTCTAGAGTAGCACCTAGTGACAAGACTAAGACAACATTTAATTCAGAAACCCTTTTCCAGGAAGAGGTAAAGGCCAAATTAAGTGTCCATGTTCATAAAGGACACTAATATCAGGGGCCTTTGTTGCATTATGAACTAAGTCACCTCCACACTTACTCTAAGCATAGCCTTCTATTATCATCAGCCTCTGTTAAGAATTTGAAGCAGAAAATGATGACAAATCATTTTCTAATTTTTAGTTTAACTCTAAGATTTTTCTGACATCCATATTGGCTATGAAATAAGCAACAATAAATGCATATTGGCACCCACAAAAAGGATAGACAGTTCTCTAATCACTATAATTAATATTGCTAGGCTGGGTACTTTAAGGTCCCTGTGTTTCTCAGAGTTGTTGTGTGCTAGCTAAAAATCTGTTCAGTCAGGCTGATTTTGGCTTTCATCCACATATATTAGCTTTGCCCAGAAGGATTCCAGAAACTTAATTAAGCTGGCAGGTTGCATTCTCTCGCAGTCCATCTTGAACACAGTCACATTTTTAAAACTTGAATTAGAGAAGAAATTCATCTGGGTTGCCTACTTGGAATACTTCAGGAAAAAAAATGGAAACAAATTAATGATCTTCTCTTAAAACATAATTATTTAATTTTCCATGAAATTGTAGGGTTATTTATACTGAAACGTGTTTTTAAAGTACTCATTTTTTTCCTTGAAGGGAAGGTGCAGACCCTGCTGTAAATAGCTGGTGAACATCTCACAGACTGCACACTCTGCTGCTGGTTCCCTCATTCAGAAGCACCATTCATTCCCTGACATTTTGTGATAAACTCAGAGCTTGACTGTCTAGCTACTGGCTCAGCCCTCATCACTGTTTAAATCAACCATGAAAACCTTTTTATTTACTGCTAAGCACAGAGAAAGATGGACCTGAACCAAGACTTCAGGTTCAGAAGCTTTTCACACTGACAGCTCAGAACTGAGTTTTACTCCTCTGGAAGAGAAGAACAATTTTATACACTGGAATATATTTTTAATTCTGCCTCCAAAATTGTGCCTGTGCTCTCATTCAGTGATAATTCAGCCTTCCAGTACCTGAAGGGGGCTTACAAGAAGGCTGCAGAGGGACTCTTTACAAAGGCCTGTAGTGACAGGATGAGGGGCAATGGTTTGAAATTAAAGAGTAGATTTAGACTGAATGTTAGAAATAAATTCTCTATCATGGGGGTGGTGAAACACTGGAAGAGGTTGTCCAGGGAGATAGTTGAGGCCCCATCCCTGGAGATATTTAAGGTCAGGGCTCTGAGCGACCTGATGTGGTAGAGGATGTCCTTGCTGACTGCAGGGGCTTGAATTAGATGACCTTTCAAAGTCCCTTCCAACCCAAACCATTCTATGATTCCTTAGGAAGGCCTGCCAGCCAAAAAAAAAAAAAAACAAAAACACAACAACCCAAAAACAAAACAAAAAAACCACCCACACCCAAAACCTCTGACTTAATACAAGACAGAAATAATTTCCTTATTTTCCCAGGTGATTAAAAAAAAAGGAGAATTTTGAACTGGTGAACTTCCAGCTTAGATTCTTCATAAAAGAGAGTGGAGAAAGTGCCAAAAATACCCAAAGCACACCTGCTACATTAATAATGTGTTCACTGAGTTCCATGTGAATTTGCCTCAGTCAGAGTTAATTTCCCAGGGCCTTCAAATATTTGGTTTATTATCTGAATCCTTCTATGTGCTGTATGTTCTGTAGGAAGATTTGCATGCATTACTGGGGTAGACAGAAGCTCCAAATGAGAAACTGAGTATTATTTGACCTACAAGCTAATAGCTGTATAATATATTTATTGAAAACATTTTAAATAAGCTAATTCAGTGAGCAGCTGATAGCAATTATATGACTCCCCCATGCTGAACACAAGCCATCAAACAGAGAATAGATCAAAACAAGAAGGCTCTTTGTTTTTCTTACTGAGAGAGTCCCAAGCCACCTATGTTCTAATGACACACTCCCTATTCTGCCTACAGATGATTTCACTGAAAGAAAGTTATTCCCTACCCAAAGATCAAATTAAGTCTATTCAGGAAACAAAGTTAGGGACTGAATTTCAATAATTTAATTACATTATATAATTACTTTACAGGACCCGTGAAGTATTGGTTAAACAATAGCAATTCCTACCTGATTCCCACCCTGACACATATTACACCTTTGAAATGTAGAAGACTTTAAATTCTTTCTGTTACTGAGCTAATGAAAATATTAAATTACACTAGCAAGAGCCAACTGAGTGGCATTGAGTGCACCCTCAGCAGGTTTGCTGATGACACCAAGCTGTGTGGTGCAGCAGACAGCTGGAGGGAAGGGATCCATCCAGAGGGACCTGGACAGGCTGGAGAGGTGAGCACAAGCCAACCTCAGGAGGTTCAACAAGACCAAGTGCAGGGTCCTGCATCTGGGTCGAGGCAATCCCAAGCACAAATCCAGGCTGGGCAGTGACTGGCTGGAGAGCAGCCCTGAGGAGAGGGACTTGGGGGTGCTGGGGGATGAGAAGCTCAACAGGAGCTGTCAATGTGCACTTGCAGCCCAGAGAGCCAAGCAGAGCCTGGGCTGCATCAAGAGAAGTGTGGCCAGCAGGGCCAGGGAGGTGATTCTCCCCCTCTGCTCCACTCTGCTGAGACCACACCTGGAGTACTGCATCCAGTTCTGGAGCCCCTATTACAAGAGGGATCTGGACATGCTGGAAGGTGTCCAGAGAAGGGCCACCAGGATGATCAGAGGGCTGGAGCACCTCTCCTATGAGGAGAGACTGAAAGAGTTGGGGCTGTTCAGTCTGGAGAAGAGAAGGCTCTGAGGTGACCTTCTTGTGGCCTTTCAATATCTGAAGGGAGCTACAAGAAAGCTGGGGAGGGACTTTTTAGGATGTCAGGGAGTGATAGGACTAGGGGGAATGGAACAAAGCTAGAAGTGGGGAGATTCAGGCTGGAAGTGAGGAAGAAGTTCTTCCCCATGAAAGTGGTGAGAGCCTGGAATGGGTTGCCCAGGGAGGTGGTTGAGGTTCCATCCCTGGAAGTGTTCAAGGCCAGGCTGGATGAGGCTCTGGCCAGCCTGATCTAGTGTGAGGTGTCCCTGCCCATGGCGGGGGGTTGGAACTGGCTGATCCTTGTGGTCCCTCTTTCAACCCTGACTGATTCTATGATAACTGCACAGCTGAAAACCATTTCAAACAGATGATTTAGGATGATGCAGTCTTAAGGTGGGAAAACATTATTAAATAAATGTCTAGGGCATGAAGGCAACACCCAATGGTTAAACTCAGTGGGTCACAAATGACTCTACGATTTCATCGGTTTTAATGTGCTCATCTATGAAAATGTGGATGAATGTTTGCAGACAACTGTTTTGCAACAGGAAGTCACCTCATGTTGTCATTTAGTTGCCATTTATACTTAGGAACTACATCTCCTACCTGTCATTTAGATAATGTGTCCGTCCTTGCAAAGTGTGTTTCTTCACCGAGTTTATCCTGGTTCCTTCACATCTCTGCAAATGCCTTCTTAATTGCGCAGACTCAGAATTTAACTGAAAAAAAAAAAAAAAAAAAAAAATCACAAAACACATGAAGTTTCCATTACTAGTGATATGAAAGATTGCTTTCTGTCTATACTGGTTGTACTTGTTTAATTCCTCATGCCACTAGCTCTTCAGCATGTCTGGAAAGACACATTTGTCTAAATGGCCATGGCATTGTTCGCTCTGCAGACAGATTTGTATTGCAGTCTAAAGATGTGCTGTGTTCCCTGTTGAAGGATTAGTTTGAGAAATGTACTTCTATCTTATGGACTGCTCAACTCTGAGATATTTTGAATGAAATAATTCCCTAGGAATTCAGTTACAAGCAGAGCACCAGCTTCTCTTTATATAAAGCTTTCATTGGGATCTTAGGAAATGGTAAACCACAACCATTTCCAAACAAATTAACCTGGCATTGCTTACATGTGAGACTAGGAGGTTACAGGCAATGTTTTATAGATATGAAGCTGAGGGATATTTTACTTTCTGGTTTGTATAAGGACCAGCAGTGAACTTCTTACAAAGTAAATGGCACTTGCTATCAGTCAGAGAATTAATTTACTGATGTCAACATCACTTGAGACAGAACCTCTGTGATCCACCTTCCTAGAACACGCTGCACAGAAGGTAAGGAGAAGCACTGTTGCTGTAATGCCTGTAGACTGACATCAAGCTTACAGTTAATTAAAGCAGATGACTCACTGCAGGTTTTTCAACCAGGGTGACTTGGTTGTTTATCTAAGCTCCCCCCTATCAGCTAACACACATAAGAAATGTTTCAAAACAGAAGTATAAGCAAACTTTCTAGGGACTGTTTCTGAAATTGAGTGATTGCTGCAACCACTGGACCATAACGGTAATAAATGGAATAATTTTCCTGTACAAATTGCTAAAATGTGCTTTTACAGGGTTTATCTGAGACCTCACATTTCCACAGCACTGACTTGGCCTAAAATTTCTTCAGTCTCTCTCAATTCATTCACTACTCTCCCAAATGCTTCCCAGTAAGGACACCAAACAAATTTCTCCAGGCCTCCATTTCTCTTGTGAGTGAGATAGAATTACTTTCATCGTGACTTCAAAAGTTGCTACAGACCAGCAGGAAGGTGCTTATGTGGCCAGTACTCTGCCCTTGTCTCAGAGAGGATTCAAGCAAATCATTTGAGGGCACTGTGTCCTCTGTCCCACAGAAGGTTGTATAAGTATCTCTCACCATCAGTTGATTCCTACAAATATCATTTAGATACCCAGCAGGTATGTAACCACGAGCTGATTAAACATTCCAGGATTTATTTTAGCTGCTATGTCTCAGGGTCAAAAATCCATGCTCTGAGTAATGAAATCTTTGGCTGTAGCTTTTATGCTAGCCAGCTGTGATTAACAAGCCTTCAGCCTCCCAGTCCCAGCCACATACTGGCTACCTCTATTGACTGAGGGTTCTTAGTTTAGGAACTTCCTCCTGCACAACACCAGCTGATAATCTGTCTGCCAAAGTTTTAGTCATGCTTCGTTTCCTCTGGACAGTTTCCAGACTGCAAGCTTCTGCTGTGACAAAAAAATCCTTAATTTGAACATTGGATGACTAAACACTAACTGCTACAAAACACTAATGAGTACAGAGAAGTTTGTAACTTCACTTTGGATAACAAACTCTTCAACCTAGGTAACTTTACAAACCACTTCTATCACCATATTGTTCTGGAGAGGAACACACTGTGCTGGAGGCCTCTTGAAAACAAGTCAAGGCCACCTTCTATGCAGCTGAAAACTTTTAAACGTACACATCAACAGCATGTGACACTCATAAGCTGTAATAGTGCTGGCTTCTAAACTACAGTCAGTGAAGAACCTGAGCAATTCATGATAATTACTTTTGCTCCCTTTTGCTCTTTGAAAAGAGAAACTTGAACAAGGTACTTAACTTACACACTTGTATGAAATGGTCTGAACACAGAGCTGTGAGCTGATCTGATAGCCAGTGACTATTAAAACCCCAAATCCCTCAGCCCCACCTCTGCTAGAACTCCTAAACCAGCCAATTTCCAGAAAACAACCTCAGACATTATCTGAAGGGCATGCTTACTGGTTTTTTTTTTAACTATCTATTTAACTTCTTTTCTTGCAAGCCTGTAACTTTGCAAAATACACACAACTAAGCAACATGAAAGCACCCTTTTTAGGGGTCTGCTACTTCAAACTTATTATCCATTCTGAAATAAAACTGAACATAAGAAGTTCTAGTTTAAATATATATTTTAAAAGTCATTTGAACTAAAAGAAAACCTATCAAATTCAAATACCAGAGCCTTGCTGTGCATTCAACCATTGAAGACAACCTCATCTAACAGCTATTTGTGTGTGTATGTTCCCCAGATTGATTTGTGTTCATCTCTGTTGGTCTATCTTATCTGAACCTACTTGTGGTCATAATACCTCTCCAAGCATAGCAGAATTACTTCTAGCAGAGTAGCCTCCTATCATTCTGAGTTGCTAGACAGCAATACCAACAGTACAAACTCTAGATGATTTCAAGAATCTGCATCTCCACCAGTCAGCAGAATCATAGAATCAGTCAGGGTTGGAACGGACCACCAGGATTATCTAGTTCCAACTCCCCTGCCATGGGCAGGGACACCTCACTAGATCAGGCTGGCCAGAGCCTCAGTAAAAAAAGACTCATTTTTAAGTGTCTGACCCAAAGGAATTTTCAAAGGTCTCCAAAGCTGACCAGCAAAACTCAGTTTTCCAAATCTTAATGCAATGCCCTAACCACAAGATTACATCTTTTGAATTCACCCTGCACAGTCAGGGATTTGGTATTCAGAAGGGAGAATTTGCTAGCTGTACTTTGCCACTGCTTAACAGAAATGTGGCTTCACCAGGTTAAATCAGTGACTTAGAACGAGAGACAGCATCTCAGTGAAATCCTAAAGGGATCTGAGGGACTTGAATCAGGAGAGTAAACCCTATGCCCATCCTATTACACATACAGCCTGACAAGGAGAAAGTGAGACAGCAATACAGAAGGAAGTCCAATTCCTCCCTAAACACTTAGTGGTTTTCTTCTGTAGAAACACTTGCTCTAGGTCTCTAAGATTCATAAGAGGGTGTTCACAAGAATGGTGCTGTGCATACACATTAGGGCAGATGATCCTCAACAGAACGTAAGTAGTTCTAAGACAGCATACAAAGTTCATATTCAACTGTTTAGAAATTAACTTCAATCCTCCAGGCTAACCACAAGCTTACAAAAGATGTTGTAGAGGTTAGCACACATTTAACATTGAAACATGTTATGGGGTTTATATATTGCCACACTGGGCTTGTAATTACACATGAATGACCAAAACTGGTCTAAAGGGGCAAAATTCAAAGCAGAACAAGTCTGAAATACCCTTCATTCAAAGAAAGATGTTTAAGAAGCCTGAATTTGTATGTATACATATTAATATATTTTGTATCATAAACATATTTATGGCATATGCATGCATTAAAAAAAATCTTTTATATCCTCTATTTATGTTTTAATTTAAAAATAAAACAAAACCCACAAACAAAGAAACAAAAAAATGAAATCCAAACAGACAACAGTGAGGGAGTATTGCATATTGAGTTAGATTCTTCCAACACCTGACCCCAGGGCAGAGGGGTTATTTAAAAGTGAAATCTGAACTATAATAGCTTTCAAAGAAATATTTTCCTTATGCTAATAATGTTGTGTAGCAAATGATACAAGTACATTAGCTAGAGTTATCTTTTGTCACCACTGCCATTTGCAGTGGATTTAGATCCAGCAGCTGTGAGGATATACTGGGTATTAGAATGACTGCCAGCCTCTATAAATTACTTTAGGATGAGGATGGAAGCCTTTAATTAACAAGTGAGCTGTGTGAAACTACTGCTTAGACTTCAGGGAGAAAAGGAGAAAGTTATCAGGGTCTAAACACATAATAAACACAAACATATGTACTATGTAACATACATCTATGTGTGCATTTCTACAGATACCCAAATTCTGCCTTGAACTGTCCCACATTCCAGGAGACACTTCCCTTTGCATGCTTTGTCCCTGATGCTTGGGACTAAATTTTTGACAACAAGTTTCTGGGATGATTGCTTCCAAATTCAAAAGATTCAATTAGATCATTATACAAATTAAGCATCATCTGATAACTACTCCTACTCCATTTTATTATAAAGTACAATCAAAAGCAGGCATAGTGTGATATTAAATACAAATTACTGTTAGAATAATATGAATGCTAAGAAATAGTCTCCATATAACTAAAGATTTCAGCTGGATAATACTGAAGGAGCCATTATGATGCTTGGCACAAATACACAGTTACAGATATTTAGCAGAATGTGCACCGTATTGTCTGGCAATTGGGGTCCAACATCTCCAGCTGTATTGTAAAAAGGGTTCCTTTTAGTTAGTAGTGGAAAAAAAATAACTGAGTAAGAACACTGTAGCAAAGTTTAATTGAAAGCTTATTAACGCTTCAGTGCAGCATGGTTCGATTCATTCAATTTACAGCAGATAAAATTTAAGACATTATAATTTTTAAATTAATAACATAATCTCCAATCTCCACAGCAAGACGACTCTTTATCTGCTACTTTTCATTTTATAAAGTTGTAGCCTCCATGGGTATGGGGCCACTGTGGAGGATTTATCAATCAGGACTCATCTCTCTCCAGAGATACTTATCCACTTTGTCTCAAGAAGGTTTTATTATTTTTTTAACTGCATACAGATAAACTTGGCTCACAGTAAAACCATCATAATCACTGCACACTTTTTAAGAGTTCTCTAAACTTGACAAGAAAAGGGTGAGATTTCTTTTCTTCTTTGACCTAATTAAGAACCATTATTCCCCAGGGTGGAAGGTTAGCAGCAGCATGTGTAGGAATGGTCACTTTGCTGTACCCGCTGACACAAAACCATTCAGCTTGCCTGTCTCTGGTAGCCAGCTTCCTGCAGTGTATCACATCTGGATTAAAAAGATTTGACCTTTAGGAGATGTATAGTGGTTGAAAAAGTATTTGTTTAACTTTGGTGGCTTTTTTAATATATAAGATAAGCAATAAAACTGTGTAGAGATGGACTTTCACTACTGAATAAACGTTTTCAGAGTTCAGATGAGCTCCACAGCTCTGATCACTCGTGCTCCTTGGCCACCTCTGAGTTGGGCCAGCATGTGTGGGTGCAGCATAAGAGCCTATTGAGGTGCCTTTTTACTGTCTTGGGTGAACACAAAGACTTGACAGAGGTCTTGCTGCACAGGCTATGATTATCATTCAAATGCAGAGTAGCAGAAAGAAACCTCAGAAGAAGGGTCTCAAGAACTAGTCATGTGGCTTTGTCAGCATGATCCTAACAGATAGACCCATCATAATGAAACCCAGTCACAAGCAACAGAGTGAAGGTGACAACAAGCCAACCCAAGTGGATTTGTATGTGCTAACAGCATTGTATGCATTTTGAATGCATGTTAAGAATCACTGTGCAGTAGCAAATTGATCAGAGAGCTAAAGCACCTCCCCTGTGGGGACAGGATGAGAGAGTTCAGCCTGGAGAAGAGAAGGTTCCAGGGAGACCTTAGAGTGGCCTTCCAGTACCTGAAGGGGGCTTACAAGAAAGCTGTGGTGGGACTTTTTACAAGGGCTTGTTGTGACAAGGCAAGAGGGAATGGATTTAAGCTTGAAGAAGGCAGATTTAGACTAAATATTAGGAAGAAATTCTCTGCAGTCAGCGTGGTGGGACACTGGAACAGGTTGCCCAGGGAGGTCATAAATGCCCCCTCCCTGGAGGTGTTCAAAGCCAGGCCAGATGAGGCCTCAAGCAACCTGGTCTAGTGGAAGGTATCCCTGCCCATGGCAGGGGAGTTGGAGCTAGATGATCTTCAAGGTCACTTCCAACCTACAACATTCTTTGAATTTGTATATACAGGCTAGCACTGCATTTGAGGGAGTGAGGGTGAAAAAGGAAGCAGAGGTACAACTGAATCAAGTGTTTGGAGCTTTGATTGAGAGCAAGAGTAAATCTAAGGATAACATTTTTTAAAGTCAGTGCACATTTGACTTTGTTTCTAAGGCACGTAGAGAAGTCCTCTGCAGAAGCTGAGGACTGTCACTGCCAGGTTTTAGACAAAAGAATGGAACACACACACACATTATTCCCTAATCCTCTACAGTGCAAGATCAGCCACTCAAACCACCTTACCTGGCAGTTTTAATTAGGACAGTCATACACTGCAGTGTGAGCAGGACTCATTCAATCCATTGCCTTGCAGAAAGACAGGAACCACTAACTGACACAAGGGTGGAGCATTGAAATACTTCTCTAGCCATTTGCAGCAAGCAATAGGAATGTCTGCCTTCAAAATGCCTCCTGAAGATTAGATCTAGCCTCATAAGTAAAATAATCATGTGTTTAAAACTTCACATGAAGCTTGGCCCATGTTGAAAAGCCCTTTAAACATAACTACTCCAACTATCAAACAGACCTGAAACTAAAGAACCCTGAAAAAAAAGATGCTTCATTCGCTTTCTGTTCTACTGTAAATCTATCATGTCAGGGCCTAAAAGGGGTCCTATTAGAGTACCATTCACTTGGTAGCTCATCATGGGAGCTTCAATCCACTGAGGTCTAGTGTGTCAATGCTTATGGAGAGAAGGTTTTTATTTCACAGCCCATTGAGTCAATGGATGGAGCTGTTTCAGTCTGCTGGGTTAATGTGGGTGCTGCTGATACCTGGTGAATGCATTTCCAGTATTAAAGGGCCTTCCTAAATATTTCCATGAAAAAGCACATGCTCCAGGCTCAGAATACTAGCTTTCAAAAGGAAAACAAGTCAATAATTAAGATTTGTTTTTCATAAAGAAGGAAAAGCAATTAATTCTTATCTTACCTAGCTTTGCCAGTTAGGTTAAAAAGGAAAAAATATTCCTCTTTTTCTTAAGTTATGATAGCCCAGAGAGCACGTTTTAAAGGTCAGTCTTGCATATTTCTACTCATATAAGGGATAATTACATACACAAAAAGCTCTGCTTTTATGAGTGACATTATTTGTCTTAGTATAGCTTTGAAAGGTCAGGTTTTTGCTAGTTGAGACTGAAAAAAATTCAACTTCCATAGAGGCAAGCAGATTTCACAAAAGCAGGGATAAAAGAAAGCCTCAGCCATCCTCTGTGCAACAGCAGTTACACCATTAAAATGAGGGATTGGGAATGAAACTGATACACAGACTTCTAGTGGCATGAACAGTGTTGCTTTCATCTTAGTCTTCCTTCAGAGTCCTTGTAACTCAGTGCTCATCCCATTTAATTCATGGAGCATGTGAAAGCCTAGAAGGGCTGGCAGTCTCACAAGAGACACTTCCTTGGTGCTTGTTATCTGCTGTTTTGCTGACTCTTACTTCAGGAAACTTTGGAATAATATGATCAAGATACTGACAGAAGTTCCACTGACTTTCCTCATTAAAAAAAAAAAAAAAAAAGAGGATTGAAAGCCAAACAGTCCTAGAGCAGCTCTCTAGGACTGTGTTGATAAAAGGAATATTCCATCATGAACAAAGGCTTATCATTTGCATGAGGACAAAGTAACTCATTAACAGAGCTGTGTAGGTATTTGTGTAACACACTTCTGGTTATTGCTACTGCAGGCATAGCAAATTGGAAATATATTTCAACTTTGTCCACTGATGTAGTTATTTCTTTGTCACATTACTGAAAGGATGACTCAGTCACCTGGGAATAAAATGGAAAATATTCTCTTCACACATTCAAGTGGCACTTTCTTTCATGTCTTTCATAGGCTTGCCTTAGATTCTTAGACATAGGGAAGTATTGATAATAAAATAAGCCTTTCTGTAAAGCACATCAGAGCTCCTGTAATATTTGCAACTTTGGCTCATTTAAGATTTTTGGTCCAAAATATAGACCTCATTTTACCTTTGCTCATTTAATATTTTTGGTCCAAATATACACCTAATGTTTAATTAAAAAGAAGAGCAGTATCTTTTGATAGACAATCAAGGTTAATATTCTAGAAGAGTCAAAGCTTGCTTTGCAAGACAGCAAAAAGAAATGCAGATAAGGAAGACAAATAGGGGTCATGAAGTGAGTCCCCTTTCATTTTACAATCCCATTAAAATTAAAAAAAAGAGAGCTGACCTGTTTCCTGATGAGGAAGTGCTCTTCCCCAAGCTTAGGATATTTTTCTTAGCTGTTGGTTTTTTCTTTATTTTCTCCTGGTCTCAAAAATGTTCAGAAAACAGTGTGGTCATATTTTATCTTTCATTTTCAAGTTGCATCAAGCAGATATTCTACTCTGTATAAATTTATCCTCTCTTGTGATTAGAATTCTAGTCATACTAGGCACCAAGAACTTGGAACAAAACCTTAACTGTATCTCAAACATGGAGATTCAGCCTTTTATCCTCTCCGACCTCTAATAAAATAAGACCTCCAAAATTGTTGAGGCAGCAGACTATTGAATCAAACACCCATAAACATTATTGGAGAAAAAGATTACCTGGATAAAGGGATGGAAGTGGTGGTTGTAATGAATCTACATTTACAGAAAAGAAGTTTAGCAATATATTTTGTGCTTCCAGTGAGAACAAGTACAGTAGATAGACTGGGTATATTAACTGACCTATTACAGCCCTTAATTCAGAAGGGTTTTTACTTGCTGCATTGTTTTTTTACTGTTGTGAATGAGAAGGGGATCAGTAGTCAAGTACAAGTATAGGGTTTTTAAGTAATTCATAATCTAAATCAAGAAAACAACTGTCTAAGCCTAAGTTATCCCATGTCAAAAACAAACAAAATGTCTCAATTTTTTGAAGGAAAGCCAACCTTCAGGGTAAAAATAGTCAGAATAAAATGCAACTGTGTTCCAAATTTGTAAATAACTTTTCTTTCACTTAAACTATAAGAATGCAGCTATTAGTTGTGCCCTGAGTAGCCAGAAGTATGCCTGACTAAAAACAGCAAAATTGGCAGTTAAATAATACCAAAAATATCTATTAAACAATCCTAAATAAGAAAATGTGAGCTTTTTTGGAAGGCAATATTGGCTGGCAGCACAGCTTCACACAGCCAGTCACACAACTGCCCCATCCCACCTCCCAGTGAGCTGAGATGGAGAATTTAAGGGAACAGCACAAAGAGATAAGAGCAATCAGGAAGAACAATAGTTCTAACAAAATAAGCATATAAAGTGAGTGATACAAACCACAGCACTGCCCACACAGTCCAGCCCAGTCACCTGCTCAAACCACCCAGATTCACCTGGCCAGCCCCTTCCCTTATACAGAGGGCAAGAGCTTCAGCTGCCTGTCTTGGCTGTGGCCCCTCCCAGCTCCTTGTCAAGCAAAAAAACCCAAACAAAACACCAAAACCCAAAAAAAATCCCACCAAAACTTAACCCTATTCTAGGCAAACCGAGGACATCAAGTAATCTGCTTTTACAGCATAAGAGACATTAGGAGTATCCAGCAACTACAAAACAATAAACGAGAGCAACAACATTTTCCCAATCCTTAAGAAGCATATACCATAAAGCAGTTTGTTTTTTGAACAATTAAATAAAAGAATTCCAGCTTATATACATTTTAAGGTAACACAAACCTCACAGTTTATTTGAGAGTGAAATTAATATATGAAGCACTAAAATAAACTTTTTTTTGGGGGGGAGGGTGGTGGAAGAACCAGATTACACACATTTGATATTAAATGAAGATTTATATTAATGATATATGTGCATATTGTAAAGAAAGTTAAATTAAAAGTTGTATTCAAAGAGAAAGCCAAAACAGGAATAGTAATTCCAGCCTGGAGCAGTAAGGTATCTGTAGCTATCTTCTGAAGATCTTTGCAAGCATGATAGACAAACAAGTGCCTGATGCAAAGACAAATAACTGCCCTGAAGCACAGCAAAAACCTAAGCAGCATTTTGAAGTCTTCTTGAGATTCATTTTCATAGGAATGTGTGGTTGAGGTTCCTCTTTGACAGCTCAGCAGCAGAATAGTAAATGGATCAGAGAAAGCTGGGGAGAGACACCTGAACTCACCAATAGAACTGGGCAACTCTATCAGAATCAGAGGTAGCATTAAGACTGTGAAACTGCCTGTGCAGCTGGGAGAGCCCTGCCTCAGAGAGCTAATGAGGCATTGCAGTAAGTACCAGTTTCAGTACCACTAGAAAAAGAAATCATTCAGCTTCTTCTGCCTGCATAATCTTCCCTGACCACTTTCTTCTTGAGCAGAGAGGATAGAGCTGGGGCTTTCACTGTTGCTATTGCTGAGCTTTGTTATTGATTCAAGCATTTGTAATTGTAGATATATTTTGAAAGCCAACCTCCTTTTGCAGTACAATTTAAGCCTGCAAAACCTCTGCTCATGTGTTAAGGTGAACTCCTGGGGCTGAGCTTACAGCAGCCTGTCAGAGGAGTGAGTGCTCTAAATGATGCTATTCATCTTCTGGCCATGCATTTTGCAGATGAAAAGAAGGATAAATGAGTTTAGCCTAATCTAGTACCTGCCTAGCTAGACCTTAACATTACTCTCATCTCCATGGTAACCCTGAAGGAGAAACACTCAACTAACCTTTAAAATATTAGGGGAAAGTGTTTATTCTTTTTCTTTGGGCTGTTTTTTATTTGCCTGCTTGTTCAAAAAAGCTAAATAATGCAGAAGACCCAAACCCAGAAACTCTTCATTTAGTCTCCAGCCTTTGCAAGATGAGTCTGGTGTACTCCTCCTTTTGTTTTTCTAAGCTACCACAGCTTCACAGCACAAATTCCCTTGACAGATTTGCAAAATCAACAATAATTCAAAACATAGACTGATGTAAAACTCATGCAAGCAGCTCTACAGTCAAGTTTCAGTGACCTTGACATCATCTTGAGGAACAATACACAACTTCTTTACTTCATTCAGTCTAGCACTCAGATTAAAAACTGTGCTGAGAACCTTCATTAACCCATTATGTTCATACAGCCACACATAAAACCAAGGGGAATGCTGGCTGCCATAAAACAAACCCTGTAAGAAGGTATTTGCCTTTAAAAAAAAATCAGCTTTCTACATGCAAGCATCAACTACTTTGCCACAAAGTTTACATGAAAACTCACAGGAATCTCTGAGCCAAGGGGGTTTCAGAGACAGACTTTCCTCTTACTGGTGTCAAAAGAAGTCATCCTGAAGCAGCTCTCTTTTCCACAGAACTCGTCAGAGTCATGTACTTACATTGGGACAACTGGCAATAAATTCCCAGCACATAGTACTTAGAATCATAGAATCAGTCAGGGTTGGAAGGGACCACAAGGATCATCCAGTTCCAAGCCCCCTGCCATGGGCAGGGGTACCTCACACTAGATCAGGCTGGCCAGAGCCTCATCCAGCCTGGCCTTAAACACCTCCAGGGATGGAACCTCAACCACCTCCCTGGACAACCCATTCCAGGCTCTCACCACTCTCATGGGGAAGAACTTCTTCCTCATTTCCAGCCTGAATCTCTCCACTTCCAGCTTTATTCCATTCCCCCCAGTCCTATCACTCCCTGAGATCCTCAAAGGTCCCTCCCCAGCTTTCTTGTAGCTCCCTTCAGATCCTGGAAGGCCACAAGAAGGTCACATCGGAGCCTTCCCTTCTCCAGACTGTACAGCCCTAACTCTCTCAGTCTCTCCTCATAGGAGAGGTGCTCCAGCCCTCTGATCATCCTGGTGGCCCTTCTCTGGACACCTTCCAGCATGTCCAGATCCCTCTTGTAATAGGGGCTCCAGAACTGGACACAGTACTCCAGGTGGGGTCTCAGCAGAGCTGACTACAGGCTGTAGAATGAATCATTGACAGGATTAAATCCATGTCTGGCTCTCGTGGTGGTATCCCACATTTGTACTATCCCTGTGCAATGCAATCCCTCTGATGGTGTGTTTTACTCAGCAAGGGCCCTGAGGGGTTTGTTATGTTTTCCACACAAATCCCCACTCTGGCCTGGGCAAACTGCACTGCTGTCCAGATGGTTCTAGCCCTTTGACTGGGTCAGACTGTGGAATAAATAGGAGTGCACAGCTCCTCACTGCTTGCTCCAGGTAGATGTCTGTTCATCATCTGACAAGGTCTTCACCCCAGCATAGTCAGCATTTGTGAAAAGTGCTTTGCAATATCATCTGAGTCTGCAACCATATTTCTCTTCTCTGTTGCATCTGGTGCTCATAGCAGCAAAACAAACAACAGATATATGGCATCTAGAGTCAGATGTGTTCCAAACAGACTCACTCTGCGAAATTTGGAATATATTTTTCATAGCTATTATTAGAATTTCTTCATTTTTCTTATGAAACAATCAGAAGATAATAGAAGTGACTGTGTATTTTAAATAAATAAAGAAATGCTTCTCTTTTTAGGGGAAAAAATAAATATAACTCAGGAAAAAAAGCAATAGATGCTGTAGAATCATTCATCTGTTCTGCTCTGGTTTGTATCTGAATAATTAGGTTCACTTCTTTTTCATTTATTTGCAAATGCAGGCTTTTTTTCCTAACACAGATTCATTTAGGATGAGAGGGCTTTACTAGCCTTTTCGTACACTTAAGGTGAGGGCAATACATGATGGCACTGTCTTAAAATTATTATTTTCCCTTATAAGTTTCCTTTTATGTTAAATTTTCAATTTTCTAATTTCAGGTTGGTCTACTAATCCTGCAAGAATACACTTGTAGCATGTGCTTAAAGGAAGTGCTAATAATAACTACCTATTAAGCTTAGACACTCTGCAGTTTGAAAAGGAAAAATCTCACTTAATCAGCTCTAATAATATGAAACACAGAAGAGACACAAAGCCAGAGAAAGTAAAGGGCAGAAGTCTGAGCTTATTAATGTAGTACCACTCATAAATGAAGCTGTTGCCACACTAGGTCACTCAAACTCACAAGAAATGAAGATTTACCCCAGACAAACACATGTCACATTTTGAGAATCAAACCAGTCAAATTTTAGCCACAAACAGTTGAGATAATCCACAATATTTGATAGATGTTTCACTAACTCTGCCTATAGAGCGTAACACGTTCCAAATGCACTTACATAATTGTACTCTACCAAGTCAACAGCTTAACAAAACCACAAATCACAGAATGGCTTAGGCTGGAAGGGACCTTAGGTATCATCTACTCCAACCTCCCTGCCCACATCTCAATTAGGCTTGGATCCTCAAGGCCTTATCCAACCTGGCCTTGAACACCCCCCAGGAGAAATAGCCTCCCTGGGCAGCCTATTCCAGAGTTCCACCACCCTCATACTGAAGAATGTCTTCCTAAAATCCAGTCCAAACTTATTCGCTCTCAGCTTAAAACCATTCCTTCTTGTCCTATTGCTAGACACCCTTATGAAAAGTCTCTCTCCAGCTTTCCTGTAGGATCCCTTCAGGTATTGGAAGGCAGTTCTAAGGGTTCCTGGAGTCTTCTTTAGGCTGAAAAAACCTCAGCCTATCCTCTTAGCAGAAGTGTTCCAACCTTTGGATCATTTTTGTGTTCACCCTCTGGGCCCAACCCAACACCTCTGTGTCCCTCTTATGATGGGGACACCAGAACTGGACATGGTATTTGAGAAGGGGTCTCACAAATGTCGCCTCTCTCATTCCAGCCTGCTGTTTGATGGCAGTATTAGCAAATGAAGTTTAGCTAGTGATTCAATTAGTCATCTTCTAATCACTCATATAAATCTTGTATAATCAAACATTATTTCAAATCACTGCTATTCATAGTCATGCCCAAGCAAGAAAAAAGTGAGACTGTAGTCAATAAGTCTATCAAATGTATCCCCATATTGCACAAGATTCTAAAGAATTCTTCATGTTCATATCCTTCTTCTCCTGTCACATGAAAGCTGATACATTTCTTATTTCCTTTTTCTCTTCTTAATTTCCCTTTCTTTGTACAAAAGTGATCTCCAAAAGACAGAAATTGAGCAACAAACCTTCAGGTGTTTTGTAGTTAAACTCTAGATATTTGTCTTTTTACGGTAAGCAATGCAAATTTTGGCTTGTAGGAATAACCTTATTAGGTATGCAAGCTTTTCTTTAGAAACACTATCATAAAACCCACAGCTAAGTCATTAATCTTTTCAAAAAGCTTGTTGAGATCCCCATAGGCAGTTAAATGGATCATAACAGCCTCACATATGAAATGTAGAGCTGCAGCCAAGAGCCTGACAGAAGTGCAAATTTGGGAATGGACAAATAAGACCATCAAAGCTTCAGCTGAAGAGATTTTCTCTCTGCAGGACAAGGGGTTGATAAGGCCCATCATGGA
Source organism: Indicator indicator (assembly GCF_027791375.1). Classification (NCBI taxonomy): domain Eukaryota; kingdom Metazoa; phylum Chordata; class Aves; order Piciformes; family Indicatoridae; genus Indicator; species Indicator indicator. Next base: position 7,059,644 of record NC_072026.1, on the reverse strand, counting down.
GGATGAAACTAAAAGTACCAGAGATAAAAATGTCAAATTCATGCCAGCAATCCATGGGCTGTTAAAAGCCCACCTGCTCGAAGACATCAGCTATTAAATGATTATAGAGAGACAAGCATCATAGGATGAATGATGGAATATTTGCCCAGAGGTGAGTATCCCTGTTTGTCTTGGTGGATAATTACACTGCACTCACAGGAGTGAGCTAAACACTTGTCATATTAAACCAACCAAATTATTATATCCTCTTGCAAGAATAGAGGAAAAGCCAAAAAAAAAAAAAAAAAGAAAGAAAGAACAATTTCTTGGATAAACCTCACAAGTCAGCAGCTGTAATGCCTATGGAAAGTTATACTTGGACCAAACAACTTCCAAACAAAGGAGGTGCCAGAAAGAACAGGTCCAAATGCAACTATTCACCTCTGGACTAGCTCCAGGCCACTTTCCAGATTAAGTGCATTTGTTCCATGTTCTTTTTCCAGTACCAGGATAGTGTATTTCACCCAGACCCAAATTTGCTGTACTTTAAAGCTCAGGTGACCAGGCAGGACAATGAGCTGAATCAGAGTTTAGATACTGGGAACTTCACAGAAGCTGTGCAATGAGACTGAAAAAAAGTTTTGCCAAATTCTGGGGAAATGACAGATTTTTATCCATGGGGAAATGCTGGGGAAAAAACCCATGGATTTAGATTAAATGTGTGAAAAACACGGGGTGGGGTGTTTTGTTTATTTGGGTTTTGTGTGTGTGTGGCTTTCTTTGTTTCTTTGGTTTGGGAGTTTTTGGTATGTTTTTTGGTTTTGTTTGTTTGTTTTGGTGTAATAGAAAATAGGGACCAAAAAAGAGTTGTTGTCCAGGTGAGAGAGAGAGGAGTTAGGAGAAAAGAAAACAAAACGAAGTTGTGAAGCTAACCTTACAGATACAGTAAAAGTAGGAAGTGAAATTTCATAACCTCCAGGAAGAACCTTTGAAAACATCCACACTATTTCTTTTCATAAATCATTCCACAGTGGTGCCTTCTCAGCATCAGCCAGGTAAATAGAAAGGACTTTTCAAATTCAATGTTAATGTAAAAGTACTGCAGTTCTTCCTGTTTGCCCAGCACTAATGAAATGCTTAATGGTGTGCAGAAAAATAAGCAGCACATTATCTGGCATTTTAAAAGTCATACAGCAATGAGAGACAGAAGAATATGAATCTATGTTTGCATTCAGGGAGGAGAAATCTGCAGCCTTTGTGATAAGTTACCCTTTCTTACACAGGAGATTTCTGCAACCTCAGTGGCCAACATTTTTTTTTTTTCTTTTTCAACAGGGTGCAAAACAATTTGCAATTGTTGAGCCAGCCACAGTGAGGATTATTTCCACTTACAGTTAGCTTAACATGCAAATGAAGCATCATTCTAGCATCTAATCATGCCTTGTCTTGTTATGAAAGGTCTGAGGAACTCATCTGCTTTAAGGATATGCCACGTTTTAGAGAGACATTTCATGATATGCATGAAAGCATAAGCAAGCTTCTAAGTGCACAGGATTAATAAGCAGAAACTAAGATGTAGTCTAAGTTCTGCTGCAGATCAGCCAAGAAATCTAGAGTCCCAGGCTCTTCATTCCTAAACCATGTTCAACTCCTGCTGCCTTGCTGGATCATCCCTGAAAATTTCATACCACACAGGATTAATATCTCCACCTCAAAGTGCTACTTCCATTCCCATCACCATGTCTGGCCAGGGAAAAGGATGAGTAGAGTCTAGACTGGGCCATCTAACCTCAAGCACTTCACCAAGGTTTGAAACTGGAGCTTAGTATCCCAAAACACTCTTTGTAAGTCCTTCAAACGGACAATGCAGCTCAAAGATACAGGAGATGAAGCCTGGGGTGTTCCCACTGCTGAATTAATCAGCAAATAAGGAGCTCTTACTCTTCTGAAATGGGCTGGGAAACTATTTGGCTTAGGAGAGGTTTTTTCAAGTTTTTCCACTACCAAAGCAGTCAGATGTATTTTCTTAGTGACCACAGGGCTACAGAAAAAAAACAGAGTTCTTACAAATCCTGCTTTGGAAGATTGCTTCTCAGCTGTTTCAGTGTGTAACAGATTGTCTTGTATTCTGTTCCTCAAACTGTCTTCCCTTTGATTTTGCAAATTTGCATCAGAAACATTGAAATCATGAAACCAAAGTTATAAACGCTTTACAGCTGACCAAACTTTTACTGCAAATACCGTGTTCCTCTTCTGTTCTTTCTTTGTGGTCTTAGAGATTTCATATAAGTTTACATTTGCATTTAGGTAACTGGTTTTTAACAGTCTGATTTTTTTATTTTTAATGCAGCAGACAGTTTCCAGCAAAGAGTACATTTTACACACAAGAAAATGCTTATTTCTTCAAACCAAATTGTTTGGCTGTGACTGACTGCCTCTGCTCTAATTAATATTTAATTATTTATTCAAATCAGGGTTGCTTCTGTGGGAGTGTGCCAGCCCAGAATAATCAAGGAGCTGAGGAACAGAATCATTTGCAGAAGCCCAAAGTTCAAATCCCCATCCTGATTTAATTTTTGGCTTTGGGAGGCAGGACAGTGACTGCCTCTCCTGTGATGAGAAGGATCTCATGCAATCTGATTTGAATTGCTGCTGAGCACCTCAGTGTCAAGATCTAGCTTTTAATTCCAATCCACTAGGAGTTGAATATTTAAGTTCTCTGCATTCTTTTTTATTCCCAACCCACCATTATACAGCTTATATGCAGCATCTCAGGGTAATGCAGTAATTTCTTTTCATTTGAAAAATGATATGTCATTAAAAGGGTGTCAACATCATATAGGTGTTTTGGTTTTTGTTTTTCCCCCCCCAGTATTTTAAGTCTCTAATGGAAAGTGAAAGCCAGACCTAAACCTCCACCTCTTACATCCTACACTGCTGACCTAGCAATGAATATAGGCTGAAAGAGTTGGGGATGTTCATCCTAAGAAAAGAAAGCTCCGGGGAGACTTTAGAACTACATTTCAGTATTTGAAAGGGACCTATAGGAAAGATGGGGAGGGACTGTTTAGAAGGGTTTATGGTGATAGAACAAGGGACAATGTTTTGAGATGAGTAGATCAGGTTTAAGTAGGATATCAGGAAGAGTGGTGAAATACTGGAGCAGGTTGCCCAGGCATGTGGTTGAGGCCCTGTCCCTAGAGACATTCAAGATCAGATCTGATGGGACCTGGGCAGCCTGATCTAGTTTGAGATGTATCCCTGGTGCCTGCAGGGACGTTAGACAAGTTAAGAGTCCCTTCCAATCCAGTGTAATCTGTGAATCTGTCAGTAAAATTTTGAAGTACAACATGCTTTGAAAAACTACTATCAAAGATTTACTCTTACAAAAAAAAAAAAAGTATTTACAGACAAGTAGTGGAATTTATCCATACAAGTTTTTCAGAAGGTGTTCTCAGAAATTATTTCCTTCCATTTTATCAATGATAAATGAAACAAAATGTGTAAATTCTGCACTTGAGAAGGAAAAAAAGAAATCACCCAGATGAGCTACCAATGCCATTGATCACAAAAGCTTTACCTCAACATTAGCACTGATGAATCAGCAAGTAACCTCACAAGCCCTTCACAAGGACTGGATGCAGAAATAGTTATTTATTAGGACATTATCTGACACAATTGTTGTTTTGATGAACTGGCACACATGGAACTTGAAGAAGATGAATTACACTCACGTTAATTCTATTAAAAGCTGCCTAATATGCACATAAATTGATTTATGGATTTCTCAACAGAGAAGAGCACCCTCATCTCCTATAAAGCAAAACACTCCATAAAACATAGTAATAGTGCAGGCACTAAATATTGAATAAAATCTTTCACTTTATAGCACTTTATATTTTCAGCAAGCTTAATTGTGGAGTATGACAATCAATACATGTATCTGCAAACCTGTGCAGTCACAACTGACTTATCTATCAGCAGAGAGAGGAAGCTGGCTATACCTAGTAGTTCTACAGAGTCATTAATACCTGGCTTAAGTCATTATCCACTAACTAGACAACATAAATGTCCATGAGGTGTTTCTATCTCAAATAATGATTTTTAGTCATGCAGTTCAATAATTCTCTGATCTGTAACATTCCTAACGAAGCTGAACGCAATGGGATAGAATAATTCATAAAAACTATGATGCTACATGTTGGATTTATATCCCTCTCCAAAACTTTTGTAGTGACACTACAGACAGTTTGGCATAAATATCTCTTCCTATGAATCTAGCTAAAAAAAAAAAATGGCAGGAAAAAAAGACACTTTATGAAATAAAGAGAAAAAAATTTATTTTTTCCCCTTCTTCAAAGGTAACTCTGGCCTTGAATATGTGTATAATACAAATTACCCCAGAATGAGCTGAAAATCACACAGGGGAAATTAAGAACTTCCAGGATGATCCAAATGTCACAGGTGGGCTCATATTTACTCATGAGGATGCCACAGAAACTAGAGCAAAAGCATTCAGACGTACACAGCTAAAATACACAGGCAGAAGGAGTTTCATTCTAGGCAAATACAGTCACAAACAAAACCTCCTGCAGCAAACACATCCATGTAGGGACATGAGCAGCTTGTTTCTTGCTTGTTGTCTTTATTCAGGAGACCAAACACCTATTTTCTGAGAATATTAGAGAGTTTTATGGAATTCATGCAGACTTTAAGTAAATTTAGAGCACCTATAAAAAAACCTGTCTGTACATTTAAGTAACGTTTTGAAATGTATTCTTTTGATTCCTTTAATTTCCTTTCTGTCAGACAACAGGAGAAGACCCTTCTGGAAATTCCCCATGACTAGGGAAATGTCCAGTATCAATACAGTAGCTTCAATGAAATTATATTGCCAGCTCTCCAAAGCCACGTTTCTCTAGCACTGTCATGACAGTAGCTCAGAGGATTTCCCTGGCCAGCCAGAAGTCATCTGATGATACAGGCAAAACTTCAAACATAGCCAAACCAAGTATGTGAGAGCCCCAGATGAATAACTCAATCTGAAGTCCAGAGAAGATCTACATAAAAAAAAAAAAAATCTAAAAGGATTAGGATTGTTCAAGAAGGATTTGACTGAGTAGAAAAAGTTAAAAATCATTTTTGTGCTGTCTGGTCTGCTTTCTCCATTTGTAGATATAGTTCTTAGTACTTCCAACTGTTTAATGGCATCCAGTTTCTGTCCAAACTTTAAAATTTATGTAGAAAATTTGCTATTCTTTGCCACCCTGGCAGTCCATCAACCTTAATTATAATTGTGCTGGAAAAACATAGCACTCTTTATAGAACTTTTTAAAGCTTGACTTGTTCTGGTGCCATTATAAGAAAACTAAATAGCTGAGCAATTTAATTTAATTTCTTTGGTACTGCCTTATGTTTTCTAAACAAGAACCATAGCTCTTTTAAGTCTGGAACATCTGAAATATTGATTACAGTACATTTTCTTTTGAGAGTAAAATGGATTAAATGGGCTATTTTTGTTGTTCAACAAAAGCCATAATGAAGCATGGGTGACTAGGATGTGTTATCTGTACATTTTGTCTGTCCTATTCAAAACTGAAAGAAAACAGAATATTTTGAGATAAATAAGCACAAGGTTAGATATTTGGCAAAATCGAGTGTAGGTGAATCCCTTCCCTGCCAACCAAATCCATCCCACAGGGAAGTCTGCTGCCTCCCTGGGTCAGAGATGTTACTAGGAAACTCCCTAGTCTGGTTCAGCCCTCTGATTGTTATCCATTAGAGGTCATACAGGTTGGAAGGGATGAGGTTGAGTGCAGAAGTGCAAAAGCAATTAAAAAGAACTTCAAGGCACTGGGGTGGTTGGTTAAAGGACCAGGAGCACAGGTAGTGTTTTCTTCAGTACCTCCAAGAGTGTTTCAACAAACCTTAAGAACAACACAAGGTCAAAAAGACATAATTGTCTCTGTTTAATTTGCCCAATCATGCCATCAGTCCTGCCTGTGATATCTTTAGAAGATATCTTTAAAAATATATCTTTAAAATATCTTTAAAAAGGTATCTTTATCATATTTAAGACATTTTAAAAAAATCTTTAAAAAATATCTTTAAAAGATACCAATATCTTTTCTTTATTACTTAGATTTGTTGGCATTTTCTAACTTCAAAAATGCCTGGTTTTCACAAGGACTAGTTCTGCATCTCAGTAAGTCATACTTTTGCTTTCTCATTATGAAGAACTATTTTCACTAATCATTGCCTTGGAAAAAGTGGCAATGGGCTTTAGCTTGCAACAAAAACCTTAAACCTTTGCTAAGTTTTGAAAGAACAAATACCAACAAACCAACCCTGTGCTCTTTCTCCTGACTACATTTTTTGCCACTACTAAACTTCCCATATTAGTTGCATTCCAGTGTAGAAACCTACCTAAAAGGTATAGAAATCTGTCATATTTGCCTTCCAGATGTACAAATAAGGATGGCATAAAATCCTCTGCAATGTACAAAGATGTGCCAAGGATTACAGAATCGTCCATAACCAAAGAGAGATTAAAATAACAGTTTCTCACAGGAATGGAAAATACCCAGGCCATCAAGACAGTTGGAAATTTCTGTCATTTAATAAACAAATTAAAGCATGATCAGAAGGATCCTGTCACTTAACTCCTATGCAACATTAATGGCAAAGGATTATCGTTTGTTAATCTTTCTGAAACAGAACCAAATAAAAGACTCTAGAGATAAGGAGACCTCTACTAAGAGTATCAATCCTCATAATCTTGATTTTCTCAAGGCCTTTGATTTTAGAGGTCTGAATTAATTCTGGTTGGGAAGCAGATGGGATGTCACAGAAATGCTCTAACATTTCCCATCATTAAATGTCTAAATTGCATCAACTATTTTAGTGTTCTTTCACATCTCCTCCCAAGACAAGTGCATGTGGAAACTTGCATTCATGCAGTATATCAGATCAAATTTCACACACAGGAGAAGACTCACACCACAGAGGAGGCTGACAAGGCACAGTCTCTTCCTCTTAAAAAAAAATAAAATATAGAGATTTCTATTTATATATGCACGGGGGGGGGGGGGAAGGGGAGGGGAAGAAGAGACCTCATAATCATTGCAGCAAATTATAAATGATGCATGAAATGAAAAATTCCTGTTGAGTGCACTGAGAAGTGTATAGATAGTGCCACTATGGAATCAACATTTGCCATGTTATTCACTCACTGAGAACTACTGACTCAAAAGTCAACAGAAAAAAAACCTTTGCAGTTATAAATTTCTGTGAGTACAGTATTTGTGCAGTTTCTCTTTGTTTTCCAAACCAGTTCAAAATAAACTTGTTACAGACTTTCAATCACACCAAGCTCTCTAACCCTCCAATTATTAGAATCTAAAGTATCTTGGGAAACAACACATAGCAACAGGCAAAAGGAATCCTAAGTTCTAAAATAATGAAATGAAATGATCATTGAAAAGCAAACTGGTAAACTGAAGTTTTGTGTTTCTCTATTAGAAATAGGCAGAGATGGTCAGTGATTCCAGATTATTATAAAGAAACCTTAAGAATCAGTGGATTGCTAAATTGGGTTTTACCTCTGCAATTAAAAAAAAAAAAAAACACCACACTCGGGACTTAATTTACTCTGAGTTATTATTTGCAGTCAGACTAGCTATATTTATTAGTTTGACTTTTGTCATCATAGCTACCCTGAATTTCTTATTATGAAAGGATTGAACTTTGTGACCATCAAAGCTATGCAGGTACTTAAACATTTTCATTCCAGTGTCTGTGGAAGAGCTGTTTCTCACTTGACTGCCAACATCACAGCTAGAGTATTCTCTGTGTGAGTATGAGCCTTTAAGAAGAATCTGCTTATTTCATTGAGTTGATAATGATGCCTCAAGATTTGGGAAAAGATAAAACATTGGCAGAATAGCTAAAAGACAGAGCCAAGATACTAATGAAAAAAAAGGAGAGATTTTGGAGTATGAGGTCAGATAGGAGCATTGATCTGATTTTCAGTAAAACGTCTGGATTTTATGCTTGTGCAAGATGAATACATGCAAAGGGGTACACACAACACATGCCACCAGCTGGCAGCAAGGCACTGGTATGCATCCTGCTGTACAAGAAAATCCAAAACCATTCAAGTTTTCTGAAGGACAAATCGGGCTCTTAATCCAGTCAGAAGCATACAAAGTTCATAAATGTCAAATATTTTGTTTTGAGAAGTTGGGAAAGCAATTCATCCCTGTATGTGCTTCAGATCTAAAATATCATCATTTCACCAGTTTGTCGTCTCTTCTGCAGGCAATTGTTTATCTGCAGGTGCAGGTGAAGTTCCATATACTTACACTTCTAATTAAACAGCATTGAATTGCAGGTGTAAATCAGTTGGAGGCTGCTTCACATTTTAGTTAGGCTTGATTACTGGGTGCAATTTTAGTTTTGGTAAAGTGGCAGTCTTCAATTTATTCTCTCTATGCAAAAGTAATTCCAAAGCATACTTCATTCCATTATATACTATGGCAGGATAATCCTAACTAAGCATAAGAACTAGGGATAAATTACTTTTGAAAGATGTGACACACTAATATATAGGACCATCAAGAAATAGACAAAATGAAATTCTGACCATAATGAGCTCCTTTCATTTGGATTGACTTTTAAGAGAATGATTAAAGAGCTATGATGCAAAATGGTGTTTAGGAATTTGCATGATGGGGCAGAGAGTAAGACCTGTATCACAATACCTTTTCAGAATGCATCTCAATGTAGCACTTGAGCTATATCTTGAAGCACAGGGTATTTTCTCAGATCTGCCTTTTTCCCTTTTTTTGAGCTCACCGAAAGAGACATCTGAAACCCAACAAGCCTCAGAGTTAAGCTGAGTCTTGAACCAGTGGACTTAGAGCTATAATACACTATTTGAAAAAAAACTCTGGTATATTTAATCACTCTAACCAGATGAAAAACAATTTCCAGAAGGAAAATAGCTTGGAAGCCCCTTTTTAAGTTCTCAAAGTCTTATGTTACAGATTTTTTTTTTTATGTTAAGTCAGCTTCATATTTTTCCTTCCTCATACCTCTACTTTTGACACTCTCCTGTAGCTGGCAGTCAACTACAAAACCCTGCAAATTATGCAGATATATTTTATCCACATACTTGAAGATGGTGTCTCAAACACTGCTCATAGATTTTTTTTTTTTTTTCATCACAGGAGAATTAGGCAAATCTTACCATTAACTGAAAATTTGAAACAGTGGTGTCTGTCACAGGTCAGGGAACTCTTCAGTTTCCAAGTAAGTCACAGTACTTTGAAATCAATGTACAACTTAAACACCAATGCAGAAGATTCACAGGCTCAACCAAGGAATTTATCTTCTCTCACAGTTACCAACCAGGAACTCTGTGGAATCAATGTGGATACACATACATAGCTGAGCAAGAGGCAGTCCAGGAAAAGAAACTGTTTATTTGCCATAGCCATAAATATCAGTATATTTTAAGTCCCATATTCACATACCTGGGTTATAAACCACTGATTTAATCTATATGAATTTTGTTGTGGTTTTTTGTTTCTTTTAGTATTTATATTTTCTCAGAGATGGACCTGTTAGTGACAGCTGATCAAGGTATACCTTTTACTCAAGTGGCAAAACATGTTCTCTCAGCCCCATAAATTCAAGGCTTAGGGAATAACTTAACTGTGTTCAATTAAGCATACACTCAAGTGCCCTGGTATGCTAGAGCCTCTATGTTCAAGGCAGATAGTCCACAAAGTCTCAAGCATTTGTACACAGGCAGAATGAACTTCCATGAACATAAGGTTTGTTGGGTTTGTTGTTTGTTTGTTTGTTTTGGTTTTTTTTTTTTCCTTTCTCAGAAAAAAAGGATATGAAACAAGAGCTGGAAGCTAACAGTTTGAGAGACCATTGTCTCACAGAAATATTATTAGCTACTGGCAAAATCATGATCTAAGAAAGCAGGTATTGAAAGGAAAGAAGATCAACTAGACTGCATTCATTGATACTTCACTCTGCTGCTTCTATCTCCACACTGCTTGCACTCTCCTCAGTTTCTTTCTTGCCATGCAGCTATGCTGTGGCAATTACACATAAGTTTCAGTATGAAACATTGCAGTAAGCCTAGCAGCAACATATTTAGTGTAGAGAGACTAGATCGAATAGCAAAAGAGAGTACCTCTTAATATCGATACCTGGAGTTTCACATACTTGGCTTTTAAAACTGAGACTTTTATGTCTAGGCAGATGCTTAAGAGCACAGTCTGTGTGAACAATGCAAAGCATTATTTCCATGTAAATGCTGATTCAGTGAAAAATAACGTCATTCCATACTGAGTCAGAAGGACAGGCACATATTTCTGCTGAAAGATTCTGACCCACCTCTTGCATAGTTTGTACAGTCGGATCTCCAAGTCCTTGAAATGCATATGGCAAGCAATGCAATAATGTAACAGAAAAACCACAGGCTATTCCTAGTCTTAGATAAATTATAAACCATGGTCCTCCCTCAGGCTAACTGTAAGTCATTTTGCTTTAGCACTAGGAAGAAGAGAATGTTCAGAATTGCTCCTTGCTGCAAGAAACTCACAGCAGAATTTGACACAAGTCCATTGTGAATCTGTGCCTACATCTTCCTCATTTCTTTCATATTCATCTTTTGAAGGCATTTTGTTTCTTTAATCTTTTATAACTTCCTCAAAACACCTCTCTCCAGTGAACTCTTCTGATTTAACTATGATGCTTTTGTTAAAAATTTATTTGCTTTGATAAACAGAACCCAAATGTCTGAGGAAAAATAGCAAGCTGAAGAAAATATTGAAATAATGAAAAAAAAAGTCCATGTTTGAGATCCCTCAAAAGGAGAGAGAGACCTGTTCTATACTCATGGTGGAGTTACATTCTCATCTGTTATTTTTCAGATTTAAAATATTTCCAGGCAGACTATAAATTCAGTTTGACAATCTCCCTCTAAAATGTGTTTATCAGAAGGGAAAATTAATCTCATTAGAATTATTTATACTGTTTAGTAAATATTATTCCTGGAAAAATTATAAGCCAATTTTGTTTTATCTGATTACTTAGTAAAAAGCAAAGTTAGGTTTCACATGTTTGGAACAGCTAGAAGAGTCACATACTTTGTATTTTTCAGATTTAAAATATTTCAGATTTTTAAGATTTAAAATATTTCCAGGCAGACTATAAATTCAGTTTGACAATCTCCCTCTAAAATGTGTTTGTCACAAGGGAAAATTAATCTCACGAGTATTACTTATATTATTTTGTAAATATTATTCCTGGAAAAATTATAAGCCAATTTTGTTTTATCTGATTACTTAGCAAAAAGCAAAGTTAGGTTTGGAACAGCTAGAAGAGTCACATATTTTGTATTAAGGAATTAAATTCAAATAAGATCCGGCATTCTGCCTTTATTGCTCAGTTTACATTGTTTAAGCTAAAGCATAGCAAAAACAACTCTCAGGTATCAAAAGTGAGATCCCTGTTAAAGGCAGCATCATTACAAATCATCCTGGTAAAGCAAACAAGTGAAATTCTCCTAAATAATTCATGCACACAGCTCACTGACATCAAAAGCCTTCTCTCAAACAGCACCACAGCAAAGTGTAAATGCCTGATTAATCTAGAAAAACATTAACTCTACACAAAGAGCACAGTTAGGAGGAAGAGAGGGCAATGGAGGAGACAAAATAATGGCAAGTATTACAAGGAGCACAGTGCACTTCAAGGATTTGCATCAGCTTTCTTAGTGCTAATACTGAAGATTGAGGTTTGGGAGCTCTGGGTTTCAACAGAAGGAAAGACTTTCACAGCAAGGCAATGACAGCAATGTGCACTCACAGCCCAGAAAGCCTCTGGTCCCATCTTGTGAGACCTCTCTCAGAGACCTGTATCCAGTTCTGGGGCTCACAGCCTAAGAAAGACATGGTCTTATTGGAGTAAGTCCAGAAGAGGCTCACAAAGGTGAGCAGAGACTCGTGTATGTTCCCTACGAGGACAAGCCGAGGAAGGGTAGAATTAGGTTAGACACCACAAAGAAATTCTTTGACTGCAAGGGTGGTGAGACACAGAAACAGGCTGGCCAGATGAGTTTTGGATGTGCCCTTCCTGGAAGCGTTCAAGGCCAGGTTGGACGGGGCTTTGAGCAACCTGAAAGAGTGGAAGGTGTCCCTGCTCATGTCAGGGTGTTGGGAGCTAGATAATCTTCTAAGGTCCCTTCCCATACAAACCATTTGATGATTCTGTGATGTGAGGGTGGAGTTCTGACTGGTTTATCTAGTCAGGTAGCATTTGCAATTTCTATATTGCATGACAGGATTTTAAGCCATATAAATTATGCTTTCTCAGTTACTAAAAAAGTAAGACTTCTGAGATTCGTATTTCTTGTCAGATCTCTGTGAAATTAAACTAATCTCCCTGTCAAGCTTCCTTAAACAGTTTCACAAAGGACATAATTAATTGGGCCATTAATCTTTATATTACATGTATTAACCTTTTCTCCAGACAGAAGTATGCCAGTCATAGGACTTCCATAGAGATCTTCTTAATTCTGAAAAATTCAGAGTGAAGAAGATAAAAAAAACTGTCATTCACTGAAACACAAAATGTAAGAAAGAAAAGATGTGAGAGTCATGACACCAGCAACAGCAGAAACACAAAAAGTGCTCTTGAAACCAACCAGTCCACTGAGGGGCTATTCACTTTCTCTCTGTTTTTGCCCCAAAATAAAGTAAAATTCTCAACAATTCTTAGTGAATATACTCCTATATCATGCATTAAATGTGAAAGGTTAGACATGACTATAAATGAAGGGGAATCTAATTCAATCTCTTCACCTCGTAAATTCTGTCCAAAGCTTTCTACTTTTACAACTGAAAGTCTTCCCTTTAGCAATCTGCACAGTCAAGGTAACAGTTTCAGCCAGCTCAGATTGATAACAAGGCTTGAAATTGTAATCACAAATTGGTGACACATTGCTGAGAGCATTTGCTTTCTTTATCTGTAGTTATTACTGACTCTATGATCTTATTTATGCAAATCATATAAATCAACTTCATTGTTATTCCCTGCTATTAGCTGTATGCATTCTTTTAGCTCTAGAATATAAGGAAGGCAACTTTTGATCCATTTTGAAGAACAGCTGCTAAAATTACATATATGACTTTGAAAACCTAAGCTGGAGATATGGGAAAATTCACAGGTACAGACATGGCAAGAAACAGAAGAAGAAAATCCTCCAAGGACCTACTTCCACAGCAAAGACAATGCCACAGTATGACAGCACTGGGACTTCTCCAGCCTATAACTGTTACACAGCAATGGGGTCAGGAAGGCCAAGACACAGCTGGATTCAAAGAACAGTAAGGGCTTCTACAAGTATGTCAGCCAGAAGAGGAGGGCAAAGAAGGTGACTCTCCTGATGGACATCACTGTCAAACTGGTGAAAAAAGGACAAGAAGAAGACTGAGGCACTCAACTCTTTTGCCTCAGCCTTCATTGGTAACCTGTCTTCCCACCCCTCTTGAGTGCATGAACAGGGACTAGGGGAACAACCACAAAAGATCCAGTTCATGATCACATGAGGAACATGAACGTTGGTAAGTTTATGGAACCTGATCAGTTACATCCAGAGGAGGCACATAAAAAGTATCAGAGGCTTGGAACATCTATCCTGTGAAGGCAGGCTGAGATAGTTGAGGTTGTCCAGCTTGGAGAAAAGGCTCCTGGGAGACCTTATTGCAGACTTTTGATGCTTTGATAGGGCTTATTAAAAAGATGGGGTCAAATGTTTTAGTAAGACCTGTTGTAATAGGACAAGGGGTAATGCTCTTAAACTTTGTCAATGTGTTTCAATGCACACAGTGACTGGTAACAGTGTAAGAAATCCAGATCTGGTTCATGATAAATAATAATGAGTAAGTGGAACAAAACAATTAGAATCATCCAGCTCCCCTCATCTTGTTTTAAAACACTGAGGCTTCAAATTTCTTCACATTAGTTCTGCTTTGAATAATGTCCTAATGCAAAAGATCACATCTTTTGTAGTAAAAATAACCACATCATTTATTTTTCCTCACAAAGTTTGAAAGATTTTTATCAGGTATGTCAATGATATGAAAGCAATAACACTGACATCAATCTCTGCTTCTCACTGTCTGTTTTTAGGACATCAGTTCAGATCCATATAGGGGGAAAACTGCACCAATACACATATTAGCTGAAAACAATTCCAATCAGTTGGTACAAAATGATTCTCAGAAGGTGAATTACCAATTTTATCACATCTTTGCTATCATAACCTTAATAACACATGTCTCTTTCCTTTCATACCTTTGCTTTAAGAAATGGCACTGAAGGAATTTTCTTTTTGGATGTTTTTCTCCTTTTGCTCGTTACAATAGTGTTTAATCTCCAAACAATAGCAATAGCCAAGACAAACTTTTACTTCAGTAGGCACTTAATGGAGTAGGTTTACTTACCCCTAATAACATTCTGAAATTTACTCTCCATTTTCCTACCAAAAATCCATTTTATTGCTCACTTGAATTTCACCATGTAAGAATTTCATTGTAAACTGAATGAAAATGAGAATCCTATTCAGTACAAGTGCCTTGGTCAGCCCCTGATTGGGTGTAACAATACAAAAGAGGCAGCAGCGTTGCATCTACTCCTCAGAAATGGTAGACCAAATGTTGGAAGAGTCTATAATAATCTAATACAAGAAATAATGGTTTACAGAATACATCTTTCACCACTGCACACTGATCATCTCATCTCATTTGAGGAGCTACTGATGAAAGCCTGAGTGAGCTCAGACCTGCGCTATAAGAGGGATGCAGGAATTCCTACCCTAGTGGCACAGCACAGATTTCACTCTATTTTCTCCTTCTTGTGGCCAGTGTGCAAATTTACAATGAAGATCTATAAAGAGAACATGTAAAAACTTATGTTTAGAATCACATATAGACTTGAGAGTAAATACATGCAAAAAGTCATCCTGGAGCCCCAGAAGAAGCTAATATACGTGGCTACAAGAAGATGTGGGTGAAACAGAGGTGTTTTGGTGAAAATCAAGAGTGGGGTGACTTGTGCCTGCACCTAAAGTCCAATTTTCTGAAAGGCAAAAAACCCTTCCTTGAGAAAACAGGATTTATGAAAATAGGATCATTTTAGAGGCCATTTCACTGTCACTGCAGATGGTATTGAGGATATTTCTGAATATTGTGATACAGAACTTAAAGCTGAAATGCAGATGTGCAGAGACTTGAGTCAAATCCACTGCTGTCAGTAAAGGTGTTTCCAGGAACCTCAATGGGATCTGGACCAAGTCCTTTCCTTAATCCTTATCTTGACATGTTTTTTTCATAGTGGATAAAACTGAATGTTTGTGTGAGTTGTTACAGGCTTAGATTGCTGATGTTTATGTCTTTTGGCTAAGGGCTTCTTGTTTCAAACATTGTTAAAGAGAAGAAAGGAAAAAGAAATCTTTAATTGTTAATTATCTGAATATGTATTACAGAAATTTTCACTCACAGCTGTGAATGCAAACAGATTTATTTATGAAGCAAAACAACATGCAATATGCAGAAGTTCATTAAAGTTGGCTTATGGTTCACTTTCATTAAAGTTGAATAATATCTAAGTAGAGTTACTGTATATCTAATTTTCTTGTAACTGCAGTGAATATTCAGTAAACAACATCAGCAGACTTTGGAAACAGATAACTGCTAAGATCAAAGTTATTCCTAGTAGTGATTATGCTATTAAAAAGAATTGACACTACAAATTAAATAAAGAAATCAGCTTGCATTTCATTAAAAGAGCAGAATAGTTATATTTTCCAAGGTAAATGTTCAGTTAGCAGAAATTCTAACAGCTGAATAATTCCAGTGGAGTTAGTGGCAGTAGGCCAGCTGGACCTTATGTATTGACACCAATGAGGATCAAGCAAGAAAATAGTTGCTCCAAAGGCTGAGGGTTTTCAATGTTCTTCCTATAGTAAGCTCTGCCATCTTCTATTACCAAACCACTGATTAGAGGAACAACTTTGTCTGGGATAGCAAGCAGTGCTGTACTTTGTATCTTTAAAGCTAGTGAAAAGATGGACAGAATTTCCTTTATGTGATGAAATTCACAGATGTGTGAGCAAGCTCTTTTGTTACAGCCTGGTGGGCTGGAATCCCCCTCCCCCTCCCAGGCTAACTCATTTTGGAAGCAAATGAAGCTGTATTTACAGGCTAAACTACAATCTATGATGAAATGCAATGAATATGTACAAATGTATTCACAACATTTACAAATAGGTACAATTAACAGAAAAACACCCTGCTCCCCCTGCTGCTGAGGGGCCCTGCTTCTTCTCCCCCATGTTCATTCCCAGAGCAGGCAAAAGGGAAGAAAGCCAAGAAGCAGAGAGGTTTGTTAAACTTAGCTTGTCAAGGTCAGCAAACATTTCTATCCCTCCAAAGGAAGGGTTTAGAATAATCATTATTTTTCTTTCTTACACCCAATAGTGATTTATTTACATTCTTTCACTTTTCTGCTCAAACTTTGTGAGAAGAAATTACAGGTATAGCCTTAAAACCATCACATCTTCCTTATAAATTACATCAAAGTCACCTAAGCCAGCTTTTCCAAATCTTCATGCTTAACCCAGTCCAATACAGGGCCTGTAGCTATACTTTCACATACTTGAACACTGCATGGATTTTCAAAGGACTGAAGATTTCCAAATTGCACTCCAGTTTTCAAATGCTCCCTGGCATTAGAAAATATGGATTTTTATATTAATGCTCCAATATTAATCTACTTCAAAACTTCAGGCATCCATTTTTTTAACGTACTGATCTACAGGATTTGCACCACCTCAGCAAATCACTATGCACAGCCAATCTATATCACTTCTATTTATTTAGAACAAAAGGTTTATAGGTTTGTTTATTCCCAAGGAGAAGGAAGGATTCACAGGGGAAAATGAGATTTAAACATCATTATAATCCATCTGGAGCTGTTAAATTGATATACATTAGTGCCTAAATAAAACCAGAAATTTTTAGGAGCCTCAGCAGAAAGTGTTGCATCAGTAGAAACAAGCAAGCCCAGTTCCTCATTTACAGTGTAAAACAAGCCTGGCAATGTAAAGATACATAAATGCAGATTCATTTTTTTGTCCTGGCTCTCTGATTATCAGAGACATGAGGTGGTATCTGTTCTGGCAACCATGCAACAAGAGGCTGACTGTTAAATCAGCTCTGCAAAAACCTCTGACAAGAGAAATGAAAGAAGTTTCAGCTATAGCAAAAACAGAATCAGAGTTCACACAGTGTTTGAGCAAGAGCCAGCTTCAGTTCAACATCAGTGATTGCAGTAAGGAAGGAAAGATTGCACAGCCTCCTAATGAAAAAAGTGATGATGCATTTTTAAAAGTAATAAAGAATACTTACCAAACTTTGGACTAACATAAAATGAACTCAACGAGGCACCAGATTTGTGTGCTCAAGTGATCATTATGCAGCTATGCAGTTAAGTTTCTTAAAAATAATACAGATTTAAATCTGAAATGTGTTTTGAATGGAATGCTATTGCCAACTAAAACCAACTTCATTACCTTTATTAGGTGTGAGCTATTTGATGGGAAGGCACTTAAAGTGTACAAATAAATATGTTAAGCAAATTTCATATTAATTTTTCTGACTTTGTGCTTTCACAAGCCAAAGTGCACTTAGTAAGCACTCATGAGAAACAGAATGGAAAGAAAAGTAAGCAACTTCCACTGTGGAAGAGAACAGTTTATGTAACAATGACACCTTTCCACAGTAAATGCCCTGTAAATTTCCCTGTAAGGCTAATTTAAAAGTAAACATTTGGTTGCTAGCAATAATTGTTCATGTAAAAGCAAATAAGTAAAGACAAAGAGACCCTCAGGCCATGATTCTTAAATCTTTTGCAACTATTTCAGAGCTGCAAAGTAAATAATTGTCCAAAATTACTGCTACTGTTTTGAATATCCGACTCCATTTGTTAGCAAACAAAATGGAATTAACCTGCTAAATCAGGAATGAGCAAATGCAGATTTGGCACTTTTTGACTTGGAATTTCCTTTCACTAAGTCATTTCATGTAGTTATTTTCTTCAGTGTCTCATGCATTTGCTCATAACTCCTCTTCGCTATAATGCACAATGCAATCCATTGCTACAGGAACAATGCCCAGAAGGTGTCATTATGAACATCACCAAGGAATACCTCCTCCAAGCCCAGGAGCAATGTGTCCCAACAAAGAGGTAGGCAGGCAAAAAATTACAGGACAAGAAAAAAAAAAATGCACTCCTGGAGATACTCCAACATGAAAGGAGGTCCAACAAAGATGTAGGCAGGCAAAAACTACAGGACAAAAAAAAGGCACTCCTGGAGACACTCCAACACAAAAGGAGATTTACAGAGGGGAGGACTACAGAGAGTTTGTCCTAGCAGACAGAGATCAGGACTGGAGAGGGACTTTTCACAAAGGCATGTAGTGGTAAGATGAATACTAATGGCTTCAAAATAGAAGAAGCTCCATTTAGATTAGACATTAGGAAGAAATTCTTCTCCATGAGGGTGGTGACACATTGGCACAGGTTGTCCAGAGACATTACGGAGACTTCAGCCCTCAAAGTGTTCAGAGCCAGGTTAGATGAGGCCTTGAGCAACCTTGCATGTTAGAAAGTGTCCTTGCTGATGCAGAGGGGATTTGCACTAGATGACCTTGAAGGTCTCTTCCAACCCAAGCCATTCTATGATCACAGATGTCTTTATTGATTAGCTATCATATCATAAAAAGACTTAATTCCCAAACAAGAACTTTTCAATTATGTTAGATTGCTCTTGCTAGAGCCATTACCTTGAAAATATGAGATGCACAGTAATGCACCTTTCAGAAGTCTAAAATAGTCTTTGATAGAACCTGTTACAAAGTAGCCAGTGTTAAGAGTATCAAGGATGGCCCTGAAACCATAAGGAGACAGATTTTGTTAATTAAAGCCACTGTAGATGTGTAATAGATTCAAGAAAACTGCATACTGTTCTTAGTGTCTCTTGACTGGTATGTTACAACTGCACCAAAGGTGAAATCTGATTTCCAAGTGTTTTGATACAGAAACAAGAAGCAAAATTTAACTGCAAAACAGAACTTCAGAGTTCAAGTCCTTTCAATTATTTTGTACAATTTTTAGAGAGAATACTTCACCCTTCCACATCTAACCTCTTCTTTTATTTAAGGCATCCTATAAAGCACCATTAGACTTGGGCCACAGTAGCAGCATCTATAGTGTCCATGGTATAGCTGTGAGGCTGTGCTGGAGGCCAATTTCACAGATCATCTGTCTGCTTAACTCATGCAACAAGTCCAGGAGCAGTTCTAGGCCAGCTGGCATACACCAATGGAAAATTTTGCATCTGGTAAGTATCATGCTGCTCTTGTGAGCCTCCTTATCTGTGGTGTAGACAGACAGCACACAGTGCTTTGAATATGGCTTAGCCACCTGCAGGCTGCTTTTCTCTTGGTGCAGTCTCATAAAACATCATGCTGCAATGCTGTAACCTCAGCATCCAAGCAAACAGCAGGTCTCAAAAGCACTGTCATATCCCCTATAGCTTCTAGAAAAAGCAGAATATTTCAGACCGCATTTCTACTGACTGAGTAGTGGGCACAGGCCATGAGAAGCCATCAGGTATGCTCACAGGCCCAGAGCTCTCTTAGTATTCATCAATACACACCTTGCACTAGAAGAAAGAGCCAGGTCCTTTAATCTTTTCTTCTCTAAAGACTCTCTTGAAACACATTTCCCTTGAACATTCTTTTGCTGCACTTCACATTTCATGAAATCACTTACAGTTTTCTTGCTAGACTGCCTGGATGCTGGCAGTATAACAGTTTGTTGCACTAACCCAGCTCCTCCACAGCCACAGCCTGCTAGCCGAAAACACACAAATAGCTCTGAAGTGCTGGCTATTCCTCTACAGCCAAAATTGCTGGGCTCAATTACTGAAAACAGCACAATCAGATTTTTGTCTTGCTTTTAAAATATCTGAAACACCACATCTGACATAAAGGACAAGCAGCAGGCAACTTTTCAGTTTCGCAAATTGCTCGCCTTGCTATCATAAACTGTTTGAGCTAGAAAGGAATGCAACAGACCATGCTTTGGCAGGAGCACCAATGTTACCTGAGGACAAAGGGTTTCAAATATTTATCCATTAAAAAAATGCTGGCAAGGTCACACCTGTTAAAGAAATACTAAGGGATGCAGCTTGGGATATGGACATGTTGGAAGGTGTCCAGAGAAGGGCCACCAGGATGATCAGAGGGCTGGAGCACCTATCCTATGAGGAGAGACTGAAAGAGTTGGGGCTTTTCAGTCTGGAGAAAAGAAGGCTCCAAGCTGACCTTCTTGTGGCCTTCCAGTATCTGAAGGGGGCTACAAGAAAGCTGGGGAGGGACTTTTTAGGCTATCAGGTAGTGATAGGACTAGGGGGAATGGAATAAAGATGCAAGTGGGGAGATTCAGACTGGATGTGAGGAAGAAGTTCTTCATCATGAGAGTGGTGAGAGCCTGGAATGGGTTGTCCATGGAGGTGGTTGAGGCCCCATCCCTGGAGGTGTTTAAAGCCAGGCTGGATGAGGCTCTAGCCAGCCTGATGTAGTGTGAGGTGTCCCTGCCCATGGCAGGAGGGTTGGAACTGGATGATCCTTGTGGTCCCTTCCAACCCTGACTGATTCTATGATTCTAAGTTGGCTTTCGATGAAGTTTTTAGACAAAGCTTACAGTCTCTCAGATATAGGAGTATAGTCCTCTTTGGAAAAGGAAAAATAAAAAAAACTTTTAAAAACTATTATTCTCAGGAGCTTGATGCAAAACAGCTAAAGCATTGGAATATATGCCAAGTGGGAGAAATTATTTTTAAAGTACATTCTTGCCCGGAAGCAACATGCACAGAAACGTGTAGCACACTTCTGTAATTTCACTCTTGAAATGGATTCTGGGGTGTAATGAAAATAAACATTTTTTGAAAAATAGATTTATACTGCACAGCCCTGCAAAAAAAAAAAAAAAAGATTGATGGTTTATTGATTAAAGACAAAAAAAAAAGTTCAGTAACTGCTTTCTTAAAAAGCAGTTGCAAAATACACACCTACATGTGCCTATACAAAATTCTTTTCAATGCTATCAGCAACATGCCTATGATAATTAGGAGTAAAATGGAATGCAGGGGAAAACATTTGGGATGAGCAAAACTAGTGGAAATTGTCACTTGCATATTGTATAAATTCTTTGCAAGCATCCATTCCATATCTACTTGATATATTTTTTCCTTACGCGGCAGTGGCTTTGTAATAACAATAACTGTCCTGATAAATTACTTCAAACATTATTCAGTTTCAAGCAGCCACATTTGTTTTCATGTTTCCAGCAAAATTATGACAATGTAAATAGATTATTGTAATTGCTTCTTGAAGCAAGGACTACAGGTTGTTTGGGTTTTTTCATGACTAATAACTCATTTT
Organism: Indicator indicator; assembly: GCF_027791375.1. Classification (NCBI taxonomy): domain Eukaryota; kingdom Metazoa; phylum Chordata; class Aves; order Piciformes; family Indicatoridae; genus Indicator; species Indicator indicator. The sequence goes on along the minus strand of NC_072026.1, from coordinate 7,038,069 downwards.
CTTCTTCATTCAGTCACTGAGATATTCAAACTGTTGGCAGAGAAAGGAGGCAATGTAGACTTTAATGCAGCAAGAAAAAAAAATAGAGAAATGATTGAGCCTTAAAAATACCTTATGATTACATGTATATGTTATGGTGATGATGGTGAGAAACAGATGACTAAACCTGTTGTCTTTTCTGTCAAGAGCGTCTTTCATTAATAAGGAAAAAACAAACAGCAATTGAATATATGAACAGTTTTTTTCTTTCCCTTGTTTTAAAACAAGCTAGAGTGAAAACCTTATTACAGAACTATGCTGACATTTTTAATGAGCTATACAACCATGAATGTACAAACAACTATGCTCCATCATTTTTCTCCTCTTCCTTTGCTTTCACAAAGATAATTGTTATTCTAAACTGATCATTATCACTATCATACCTTTGACCTGTAAATTTTTGTGAGCCATGCAGGCTAAAGAGTCTGCCTATGCTCTGTTGTCTCTACTTGGCTTCATATTTGACCTTATTAAGTTTCTGAACTATTTGTCTCAACCATACATTCACATCTCAGTAATAAGCATAAATTTTATAGTCTATATCATGCCCAATTATTTTCCTAAAATAAACAAATTCAAATAGTTTTGAGCCATATCAGCTGGAGAGCAGCCAGGCAGAAAGGGACCTGGGGGTACTGGTTGACAGGCGCCTGAACATGAGCCAGCAGTGTGCCCAGGTGGCCAAGAGAGCCAATGGCATCCTGGCCTGCATCAGGCATAGTGTGGCCAGCAGGAGCAGGGAGGTCATTGTACCCCTGGACACAGCACTGGTTAGGCCACACCTTGAGTCCTGTGTGCAGTTCTGGGCCCCTCAGTTTAGGAAAGATGTTGAATTGCTGGAGCATGTCCAGAGAAGGGCAACGAGGCTGGTGAGAGGCCTTGAGCACAAGCCCTATGAGGAGAGGCTGAGGGAGCTGGGACTGTTTAGCCTGGAGAAGAGGAGGCTCAGGGTGACCTCATTGCTGTCTACAACTACCTGGAGGGAGGTTGTAGCCAGGAGGGGGTTGGTCTCTTCTCCCAGGCAACCAGCACCAGAACAAGAGGACACAGTCTCAAGCTGCACCAGGGGAGGTTTAGGCTGGAGGTGAGGAGAAAGTTCTTCACAGAGAGAGTGGTTGGCCATTGGAATGGGCTGCCCAGGGAGGTGGTGGAGTCACCATCCCTGGAGGTGTTCAAGAGGGGATTGGACATGGCACTTGGTGCCATGGTTTAGATAGTCATGAGGTTTAGGGTGACAGGTTGGACTCGATGATCTTTGAGGTCTCTTCCAGCCTTCTTGATTCTATGATTCTATGTCTGCATGCAAACATTTATCTGAATTAAAACCACTCTGTAGCCAAAGGGTTGCTTGCAAAAGTTGTTCCAATATTTTAACAGATGCTGGTCAATCCTGGTAGAGTTTGCTATAGTAAAAACTGTCACAAAAGTGTCAAATCAGGAGGTAAAGAAGTGATCAGAATGAACTGACAAGAAAGTATGATGAAATAGAATGCAAGAAGATCTCTACTAGTTGCTAAATTACCTCCTAAAATATTGACAGACTCAGGACTTCTGCTGTTCCAGGCAAAATGGGGAATTCCTACACACTGTTGCCAAACACGTTAAAGAAGAGCAAACTGTGTTCCTGCAGACAAAAACCTTGTTCTGCAGGTGATCCCTTCCCATAGTAAAAAACCAAGTATCACCAGATGTATTCCACATGATCCATTTCTCTTCATTTAATACCTACAGGTGAAATCACTTTGTGCTTAAAAAAAAAGACATTAAAAAAGGAAGATGAGCCAGCAGGACACAAAGTACAATTGCCAAATGTTGGTGCATTTTTCATAAGGTATCTAAAGGTGATGTGATCAGAATTTTTGAACAACTACTAGACTGGCTAATTTGAAATTATTACAATATTTCCAGGTTTCATAAAAGATTTCATTTGAACAAGAGCCCAACAAGACATTATACCAAAGATTTAAAACACAAGGATTACAAAGGATTTCAAATGTACCTATTTAATACAGAATATCAGGGACAATAATTTGAAGGAAGAGTTAAGGGTTTCGACAGACCTCATGGTAAGCCACAGAGAGGCAGAAGTTATTAATCATACTCTTAGAAAAAAATCAGACTTAGTGCACCAAGACTAGCAACATGAGCCAGTTTATGATGAATTACATTTCAGAAACTTTTACTAAAAGAGGCCAGGTTGCTGCAGAAAATTAGTGAGTAATGTTTTCCCTTCGAGTTCCATAGGCTTTTTTATCCATTTAGTTCACATTCACCTTAAAGGAAATTTCTCTTAATCAATTACCAGGAGAGATTCTCCTCCAGAAAGAAGAAATGTTGCACACTTTGCCTACATCTCATTCTTGCACTTATGAGAAAATCTTGCATAAATAAGACCCTGGTTTGGGTTAGATCTTCTGTTTCTGTGCTTAACTGCACACACAAACAGCTCTTTTGTAACTTGAGAAGAAATGATATACCAAGTGGCCCAACTGCATGTGTCCCTGCTGCTTTAAGGGACATCCTTTAGAATGCTGAGAGCCCACCCGAGATGGAGCAGACTTTAAGACTGAAATTCATTCCGGGGAAGCTTGCCCCAAAAAGAGAGGAATGCAAAGGTGCTTAAAGCTGCTTTTGAAAACATCAGGTTGTGTCAAATGCCCCCAGCTAGAGCTGGGAATGAGACATTTAATATTTAACACAGTAGATATGTTTTAATGCAGTCTCCCTCCAACAGAGAATTTCTTGCTCTGAGGGATGATATCTGTGAATTCCTCTAATAAAAAGGATCACAAGCTTTTTGCACTGTCTTCCTAAGAGATAGAAATTTAAAGCTACAGCTCTCTGCACAGGTATTTGTTGAAGTCTGATCCCAGCACAGCTGATTGAAAGAGATTCTGCAGTGCAGGCAGCGTAGCCAGCCCATTGGAGTAGCATTTTAAATCCTCTGCCGCAGCAAGGCTCCTCATATATGCATCCTGCACCCAGTGCCTGCTCTCTTTCACCTTTCCTTCCTTATAATAATAATAAATGAATGCACTATGAGAATGACTGAAGGCATTGTGCATTACCATCCCTTTCTTGGACTCTGCAGTAAAAATTATTCATATACCAAACTGTTTCACTTCTTACACCTTATTTCAGTCAAAGGGCTTGCAGTATTCTAGACTAATTCAGTCTCCAGTATAATATTTACAGCAACACACACTGAACCAAAGGCTGTATATGCCCAGGGACCCTCACACATCTTTCTCTGGTTTGTCTCCAGAGAAGAAGAGAGTTTCAGGGAGAAGACTGATGATATGCTCATTTTTTCCCCCCAATGTTTAAAAATCAAAAGTGCAAAAAAAAAATCAAGAGTTTACTCACTGTGGATATGATTTAGGAAAAAAAAAATAATGGAGTGCTGATATCATTTCAATAGGAAAATTTGTGTGGTTTTATAAAAGGGCTGAAATAGAATTCAGTCTGTGTGCATGACAATTCAGAAGCTTTATATATACATTCTAAAGTTATGCATTTTTGGGGGGGGAAGACAAATAGCATAACTACAAACATTTCCTCCATCTTCTTCCCTAGCTTTACATTGCTGAGCAGGATGTTATATGGTATGGAATATCCCTTTGGATAGTTTGGGTTAGCTGTTCTGGCAGTATCCCCTCCCAACTCCTTGTGAAGCCCTAGACTGCTTACTTGTGAAGGTGCCAAGACACTGCTACAGGTCGCCCAGGTAGGCTGTGGACGTCCCCTCCCTGGAGGTATTCAAGACCAGGCTGGATGAGGCCTTGGGGAACCTGTTTTAGTGGAGGGTGTCCCTGCCCATGGCAGAGGGGTGGAACTAGACGATCTTTAAGATCCATTCCAATCTAGACCATTCTATGAAGCTACGATTCTATTATTTTTCATTTAGAGTCCATTGATGATTTGTTGGGTGAAACGTATATGCATTGCACAGTTATATGAAACAGAAATGGTGTCTTTTCCCAGTTGGTATTAAACCTGGGTTATAAGAGTATTCCAGTCTGGTATTCCAGCAGAATATGAAAAGCTTTAGAGATAATTGAGACCAGTATGAATACTGCACATGCACGCTGGTACTGCCTGAAGAGATAGTCTCCTCTTTTTCCATTTCCCCCAGGACAATCATTTCAGTTACTAGCCTCCAGTAACTGCAAAACATGAAATTGTTGCTTTTGTTTACAGTAAATCTTTTATCTTCTATATCCATGACTGTCAGGTCAACTGCTTGTGAGATTTGCTCCCGATTCTCGATCACAAATAGTGATCTTCTGTAAATATGCCACACTAATCCACAAGTCTGTAGGACTTTCATACTTCTGGATACCCCCAGGAACATGTAATATGTTACTGCTATAGTAGACTTACACATATTTGCAGCTTTGGAGCTTAATTACTATATCATTGTGTATAATATGCTTGTTTCACAACACAGCCATTGACTGTGTTTTCGGTGCTGTGTCCTAGCTTTTGCATTAACTCCCATGGAAATATGTTTTTCTCAGGGACCTAGACCTGCAGCCTTGTAAAGCCCTTTTCCATCTGCAAATACATACCCCACCAAACTGGCTTCCACCAACCAGTGCAACTGCTAGCTGCACTTGAGCAGAGCCTTGTGTTAGACCAAGCCCAACACAGACACCTGGGCTCTGACCTTAGCTTCAGAAAAGATAAGCAAGCTCAAACACCCTGTAGGACTCCATCCAAAAAGATAAGGATGGTGCTAAAGGGGGACTACTCTGTCAGCAAGCTGGGGAGTGCTCAGAGAAAAGTCTGTAAGCAAGAGTTATAAAACACTAATGCTCTTGCTTACAGATGCACTGAAGGAAGATTAATAGGGGTTTGGATGGGTTAAGTGGTTGTGAAATTCTAAGATAATTTATCACCAGTAGAAAGCATTTTCTAAAACTTATATCCTGTTAAAGAAGAATTAAATTACAAACAGAGTTGGAGAAGATGCCTTCTCTACACTTCTGGGTGGGATGGGGGTTTTTGTTTTTTTCCCTTTTTCTTTTTTGTGGTTATCAATAAAAACATAGGCAATGAAATAGCTTTTATTTCATTGTGAATTTCCTGTTTATTTTGAAAAGCACAGATTGGTAAACAAGTTCTTGAAAAAAAAAAAGCAAAAACACAGAATTTGAAGTCATAGCTGTGCATAGTTTAAAAAAAAAAGCAGACAATTTATACTTTTAAGTCAAGATAAATGCATACATTTGTATTCCCTTCTGCACAACTGACTGAACTTCACTTTCAAAATGTCAAGGATAAATACCCTTAAAATGGCTCTACTAAAACGATGATAACCATAGTAACAGTGTAGAGTTTGCTTATATCTTATTTTTACTTTTTTTCCTCCTTTCCATTTAGCATGTGTTCTTTAAAACAATATTTCTGCCAAGAGATCTAAATAACCCTATCAAGCTAGTGATTTGAATATGGGTAGTAATAGCCTTCATATGTTAAGTTATGAAATTAGCTTTTGTTTGATAATGTAAAGATCTGTTTATGGCTATGAATTCTGAACTAGCACCTACTGCACTCATCAGTACAGAGGGGATACTATCTTCTTTCCCCCAAGTAATTATTTGCATTTTTATAGCAGAATCAGAAGAAGGCAGAGTAGGAAACCAAAACATGATACAATTAAGTTAAAGATAATTAGGGGGTCTAGCTATGCAGCCTCCAATTGCTACCAATATCTTACATTATTAAATGCCACAGATGTCTGGAGGAAAAAAAAAAAAAGGCAATCTCAGTGCTTAAAATAATGTAAGGTCTTGTGGCAGTATTGTTAAGAAAACTACTTTCTAAGGGCCATGGGTTTAGGTATTCCTCTATCATACCAAGTATAATCCAAGGAAAAAGGCAGCTTGCCAAAGGGGCACAAAGGCTCCAAGATTTGTGTGTGCACCACCAGTTACAGAACCACAGTGCCATCCATCCTGTTTGCATACAAGCTGATTTTGGCCTTGACTTTGACATTAGCACAGTCTAATTAAGGATGAAAATTAGATCTGAGGAACCAGAATTGTTCTCACTTATCCTCACTTTTCTGGTAACCACTGAAGGCTGAAAGGACAGACAAGAATCCTACTACACCAGAACAAGCCTACCATGAAAATACAGCACTGTAATACTTGTATTTCTCTCAATAAAGAACAGGCAAAGTTTGCATTCTTCCAGAGTAACCAGAGGAATTAATATTGCCATTTTATGTGTCATTGTCCTTGAGAGTGGGAAAGGAGCAGATTGTTGTTATAGCACATATATAAACTAGGGACAAGAACACACCCTTCTGATCTACTGTATAGCTCTGTGCTGCTTGTGCCAGAATTACCAGGCTGGCTAAGATTAACTCCCTTGTTAGCAAGCATTATAGTGGAGACCTGACCTATATTCAAACCTATTTGTCCATGTATCAAGGCAGCTCTTAAAAAAAAAAAAGTGGATAATTCCGCTTAATGGAAGAAACACACTTGAACCAGTGCCAAAATGGTATGTGTAGGAAGAAGGCTTTCTTCTCTCTTCACTAAGAAGCCACAGATGACAAGCACAAACTATTTTAATTCATTTAGATTAACAAAAGCTCATGTACAGGAACAGACACACAAATTGCAGCACTTCAAATGGATGTGATTCCTTGGGCTATTGATAGTATTCAACAGTGAAGTTTTTTGGCTGCTGTAGTTTTACCTGACCTCTCTAAACTCCAGCAATCTTTAATTCATGTGATTTTGATTGAAGATTACAAATTAAATCTCCTTAAGAGTTTATTTAAGATAAACTAACTTGCATTTGTTCTCTTGGAACATAAGTTTTTAAACAGTGCAGGTAAGATTTTCAGGCTTTCCTTCTCCTCACCTGGAACACTGTTTCTCTGAATAATCCCATTGCTGTCTGGTTTCAGTTACAACTCTATCCATCATTTCCTATTGTGATAGTTCACTCATCTATTTCTAAACGAATCATGAATTCTTAATTGAGATAATCTCAATTAAGTAAACAATATCACCCTTTTCTACATACCTTCTTGTAGGAAGCAGTGAACCTGTCAGCAGCAGAATAAATTTCAGTGGTGCAGGCTTTGTTTAGTTGCTCTTATTGAAAGTTAAATAACTACTGATGAATTAGAGACTGAATCCTAAAGTTGTCCCTTCCACCTCACTGTTAATTCAATACAAGATACTTCCCTTGCCAATTGCTTCACTCAGAGTAGATATAAACAAGGCAGCAGTACACTGGCCTTTCCCTTTGGATTTGGCATGGGTTTCAGTTCAAGATGTCTCTGCCCTGCAATGCCTGAAGTTCTAGAAAGAGAACTATTCATGTATAAAACTGTAAGAAAATGTTCTTTCATTATAGGTACAACAAAAAACACCTTGTGCAAACGATAGGGACCTACGTATGGTGCGCCTTATACCTTTTCTCATGTCCTATATCTAATGTGAAGCTATTTGATGTGAATACAAGATGGACCCTATGGGGTTTTCTTTACAAGATGCAGACCCCTTTCATTCACTTACCACATATCCATCACAAGAAAAACAAATGGAAGAAAAACCCAAGCAAATTTAAAAAAACCCCAAAAGGCAAACAAGCAACATCAACAAAACCAAAACCAACCAACCAAAGGATCAAAATCCTTTTTTTCTGAGCCTCTGTCAAGATTGTGAACTTACTTATTTGCCTACACATTCTGTTCTAAGGCATCATGCTGGGACATTACAGGAAGTTTATGATTTCAGGGAAGGATTAAGTAGATGGTCAGGGAAATCCACAAGCTGCTTTGGTACTGTCAAAAAGAAAACAGCAATAACAGGGTTTTCCTGATTCCTGTGATATATTAATACAATTTAATACAAAACAGAGAGAAATAAGATATAGAAAAGCACAGTTCACTTATTAAAGCTCTGTAATAACAACAGTGTCAATTAGTGGGCAATCCTTTCATGTAAAAATGTTAATTTAAATTAACACACTATGTTTCAAAGTCATCTTTAAGAGACCTCAGGAAAATATAGAGGTGAGTAGGTAAAACAAACTGTAGCTGCAAGTTGGTACTTAGCATTTTGATGTATTTACACCTGGGTAGCTGTTGCAGCGTATTTTATTTAGCAGACATTTCCAGTCCATCTTTGTAGGAGTGGGTTCTAATGAGTCATGCCATTAGCAACAAATCTCAGGCAGCAAAAACAAGACAGCAGCAGCATTTCTACTTATTGCTCAAACTCTTCTGGGTGTTACACTCTATAGGAATAGACAGACAAGGTCAAACTTGAACATAAAGCCCTCTGTGAAATGCTATTTGTGCACAGTACATTCCTCATTAATCTATTTCAAATGCCTACTATATCCACGTTTCAATGCAGTGTCTCATGTGTACTGTTAACCATTTGCTCCTTTTTGCATGCTACAAGGTTCAAAAAGTAGCAGCAGTGAGAAAAAGGTCAGACTCATGTAAACATTTTTAGCCACCACAGAAAATCAAAATGCGTTTTTCTTGACAGACTGACTAATACCACAGAAACCTTAAACAGTATTTCTTTAACTATTCAGTCCCTCCAGTAATGACTCATAAGAATAGTACAAGGTCTTCCTTTCTCCTCCTGTTTTGTGTTTGCTCTCACAAAGAATGGTTTTGCCACATATATCTCAGATGTTCTTCCAGCTTTTGTTGTCTTGCATAGGTTTTTTTTACAAACCTACCTTGAATTCACCAAAAAAAGAATCACTTCTACAGAGGGGAATTCATTCATTCCATTTGCATGAATATCCTAAAACCCACCACAGGAAAGGATGAGGAGAAGATTACAGCAGCAACTTCTAAACCACATGGGAAACACGACCTGTCAAGCACAAATATGTGAACTGCAAGCAACTTCTCCCCTATTACCAGAAGGGTTCTAATCAATTGCTTATTTCTCCATTTAAATTCTTCACATTTTCTCCAGCAGTCCTCTACATTTCAACATTCCTTTCAAATTCAAGTCCATAGAGTTAAATAACAATTTGCAAATAAAGAAAGAAATAAAAACACACACACACACAACCCAGCTATCTGAATCTAGAATTTGCTTTATGTTTTCTATTATTAATTTTGGGCTTTCACAGCCCAGTATGTTTCATAGTGTCTGGGCCAGTCTATTTCAGGATGCTCACTGTTTGAAAACATTTGCTTTTTTGTTTTTTAAATGTTATTGGGAAGGGAAACATATATAGACAGGTATCATTTTTATACATTAGGAAATTGAAGTTGTTAGACTACTAGTTCTACCATGGAAATTGTATAATCCTGTAGCAGATGTGGATGCCAGAGTTTCTTTCAGCCCATGAGATTAAAGGTTTTCCCCACACACTCAGTTACTTCCCCCCAGTGCTACAGTCAGCATGGTTGCAGGTATCAAATGAGAAACAATTAATTGTAACTATTCATAATACAACTTGCAATATTGGACAGAAGGTAACAAAAAAAAAAAAAAAAGACATATTTGTAGATAAAATGAGGTTTCCTTACATCAGCTGGAATAGACTTGTGATGGCAAAAAGAAGCCCATTAAAAGATGTAGGAGACACAATCAGCAGTAAAAATGAGGGCAGAGCAAGATACCACAACAGAGATCACTCAGTAATCAAACACAGGAGAAAAGGAAACTAAGTTGTTTCACAGAACATCTGCAAACCAATGGAAACATGAACAGAATCCTTAAAGTAGATCTTCCAATATTAGTCACTTTATCTGCCATCTGTTGGGAACTATAACTGCCTGTACATTTACTTTCCTCCAAGCTATTCTTAAAATAACTTCTTGTAAAATTACACGATTTTTCATACTTGCTGTAAGAAAAAGGCATTCTAACTTCTTTGAGCTAGGACATGAAACGGCTTGCAAAATATCAGAATCCACTTAACAAAGATGTACTAGCTCACTCAACTGACATGCCATGGAGTTGGAGAGACCTTTAATATTCCAGTAATTTCACCATAAAAAGCAGTTGTCCCATCAGATATAAATTCCCAGCCAATGAAGGAATCTTCATGCTCATTACTTCTTTTATTGAAGTCGACAGAGACTTGACAAGGAACTACACCACTTCCAGCTCCTTGGATAAATTCACTAGACATCCAATATAATATCACACTGGATATAAATAAATTCAGTACCTGAGCTTTCAATTTCAAATTACAACAGCAAATGAATGTCACAATAAATAAACATGCAAAAACCAGGAGATTCCCTTTGCATAAATTAAAGAAAAAGGAGATCTCTGAGAACAGGAAAGAAATTACTGAGGTATGCTTTAAAGGGAGAAAGGAAGACTGAATATCCATTCCCTGCATATGGTTTGAATCTTCCAAAAAAAGAAAACTTATCCTTTATTTTGTGCCTACTAGAAGAGACATTCTTCTCATAGCAAAGCTGCGTTCACTTGTGGTTACTCAAGCAACACAAATGAAAGAGAAAACAGAATGATGAGAAAAGAGAAGATGGAAAACCTGATTGCAATGAATTCAACATGATAAGTGTTATTCACTGCAGTCAGTCCAGCTTCTTTTAAATCCCAGAAATGCCACAAACCATTCATAATGCTCAACTCCATTTGTTAATAAGTTTTTCTGATCAGAAAAACAAGCCTATGAAATAAGATGTTAGTTTTATTTAAGTAAGCCTAAGGAATATTTGAGAGAGATCTAGCCAACAGAAGTCCATTTACATATCAGTGAAATGAGTGACACCGGTGTCACAGAGACACCCACAAAAGTGGTAGCTACTCAAAATGTGGATTTATTCTGACCAAAATTACTCAGCACTCCTTCCAACACAATGAAATTACAAGATCAGGTGGCATTCAAGAGTTTACTACTACACAAGCAATTCTTAAGCTTGAAGCAATATTTTTTTCTAGACAAATGAACCAAAACATATGTGCACATAAGGGGATAACTCTCACTCAAGAGTACCCAAAATATACACTCACCAAAAAAAGGACGAGAAGTCACTCAATCTGCAGAAGTATCCTGAGACAGCATGCTGTTCAAAAGGGAAAATCCAACTGCAAGGTTACTTGCTTCAAGATGTGTCTGTGGAGAATGACCATTTATACCCTAGATAAGAATGGGCTGGGGCCACTTTGATTGATTGGAGAGACCAGCCTACAACAGGAGCAGGGTAAGAGCCTTGGCATGCTGGTTAACATCTGAGAGGCCCAAGCTGATCTTTATCAAGCTCCAGCAAGCACTGACCCTTTGTCAGGTGTCTCTCAGGCTTTTGTGTTTCTGTCAGGGCAGCTGCACCTGCCACAATCAGCAAGCTGCCCTGATACTGATGAGAGATCCACAGGTGTGGCATCTTCTCTTGCATGAACTCTGGTAACTAACTATGCCTCTTTCTCACATGGTTTTCACCTGAAAGTCTGATTGACTTTCAGAAAGAAAGGCTCTGTGATCTCATTTCACTAAGGAAGAAATAGTCCCACAGATTTCTCAAGGTTACATAGAACAAGGAATCTGTTCTGTAACAAAGAGTTCATTTTGCCATAGAAGTGGGAATTTCTTAAGAGGAATTACATATATTTAAGAGAAAGTTGAAGTTTATAAGAAGGCATTGAAAAAAAACCCTCCATAAGCAAGGCAGAATAATACATATATATATATATACAGTAAATAAAGTAACTTGCCAATAACAATATTGATATACAAATACTGGAAATCACTTAAGAAGCCAAAGAGAAATTAACTTTAATTAGTCTAATGTCTCTGGCTGCTAACAACAAATATTTCAGCTGAATCTGTGTCAACATCCAAGGCAAGTCAGATACATTGCCAGAATCATCAGTTGCCATAGTCCAGCAGACACAAAAGCTTGCTGTCTGCATAGATCCATGCTACTTGGACAGATATATGTGTAATCATGCATCTTAGTTAGTGCTTAGTTACATTTCCATCAATGGAGCTACAACTATTTATGACTGAACATCTATGCAAAATGTTTCCATAGTTAAGTTTGTGCAGTAAAGGCTTTCTCTAGCCAAGTCTTGAAAACTTGAAAAAAAAAAATTTGGATATAGAAGGCAGAAATTGTACCTACAGGCAGTTTCAGGAAAATATTCTACTTTTTAAAGTGTTCATTTTTGTGTCTGGAAAATTCAGTGGATAAGGACAATATGTTACGAAGCAAAGCCTCACAGTAAAATGTATTTAAATCCTCAGGCCATTTTCTCTTCTGCTGCTCCATAAAATTGATATCTAAATTCTCTTGATTGTCTCCAGGTTCCTTCCACACAGAGCCGTTTCCTCTGCCATTTAGCATCTTTCTTTGCCATGTCTCAGCAAACTCCTAAGTACAGTACACCAGTGGATGTCCTGAGTACTGCAAGCACATTAGCCACACGCCTGGGAGTGTGTGGCACTTGTGGTGCCTCAGCACTTCCTAACGCTGCTGCACTCCAGCTGCAGGCTCTTAAGGATGTCATTGCAGTAACATAACCCATTCTGGTTTCCACCTACCACCCATGTGGGGAAAAGATGTATTTTTCTTTTCACATTCCAAAGGAATAAAGCAATTTTGAACACTGTCTCTCTCCCTCCAGCTGCGACATGAGGATAAAGCCCTTTCCAGAACTCAATCACAAGGGCAGCAGATGTGGGGAAAGCTGCATTTCTTGAAACCAGAACTCACACTTCTAGTTAAAAAGAAAGCTAGCTCCCTATCCCCCAGCGAGGTAAGATGATCTCCCCTTTGTAAGATTTTGGACAAAAAATTTGTTTGTTTGTTTCTACGTTGTGGTGACAACAAAAATATGACTCAAAACAATCCAGCTTCTACATTTTAGTGCCTACTTAATTTCTAGGCTGGGTTCTCCACCATTGGATCATTGTTATGATGCCCTGCAGCACAGGAGTTGAAAATGTCCCTGGATGAAAATTTGTGATAATGCTTTTTATGTTCCTTGACAAATTTGCTTCTTCATAAATCTACCTAGTCCTGTCCCTACCTACATGAAGCATGGCAGTATCATTTTCATACTGACAAAAATGTATTTTTTTCCTGTCCTTAGGCTGATTTCTTTCCACCATGGCTTAATACTCGTTCCCTACAGAGCTGCTTTAATGCTCAGAATTTGCATTTTGCCATTATTCCACTCCTGGTTTATTATTCTTAACTGTCACCTGACAATGCTGTGCTTCTCAAATCAATTTCTCCCACTTGAGTTTTATTTTCCCAAATTGTCTTTGTTTCAATGATATGCATTATGTTGGGTTACCTTTATGATTGCTTATCTGCATTGGCTTTGAAAACAACAACAACAAAACCCCAAACAAACAAACAAACAAAAAAAACCCTATTGCTTCATTGCTGTGAAAATCCTTGTCCCACTTCTTATTTTCATTTTGTTCTCAGCTTCATCTGTGTCCTCATTTTTGTCCCTCCCATAGTGTTTGGACTATGTGTTCAGCAAACTAGTGGAGATGCTTTGCACACAAAGTGTCTCCCTTTGAAAATGAATCAACCTGTACAAATTCACATGTTTTTACTCTTTAGGAACAGATGTTAAGGGAATATATTTTAAGCTTTAGATCTAGTCTGGTCTCTTCAGGACTATAATTTGCTGTGATAAACAGAAAGATAGAAATGGAAACCACCAGGGGCATCCCTTCTTTTCTGGCTGAGATACAGTTGACTCTGTCACTTGCACATACACTTTGCCACCACAGTAACCAAAAGCAATACAGAATTCTCTCTTAATCACTAAAAGATTGTTAGTCTTGTGCAAAGCTGCAAATATGCAGTTCAGCACAGATAGAAATTTGTGTTTAGACAGAAATGCTGTGGTTTTCCTTCTGTGAAATGTATTTGTAAGAAAATTTGAGGGATCCATAAATGTCACACAAAGTCAGAAATGGACAAAAGCTCACATAAGTGTTCCATGAAGGCTGACACAGTCTTTAATTAGTTATCAAGAGAAGGTAGACATTGTTTTCACTGCTTTAGAAAATGGTCAAAAAAAAGAAAAAAAATAATGGATTTATTCCTACTTCCAGTCACTGCTCATTTCTGCTTTGTACCTCCAGCAGATTTTTTGGAGCAGCTGGACTGGGGCCACCAGCCAGCCTTGAAAAATTATCTCATTCACTTGCATATATTTTTAGGCCAATGAGCTATGATTAGTTTTTCATTACCATAATTAATGTAGTACGGATTAATTAGTTGATTTAGGCACCTGAGTTGTAATTTTTTTTTTGACTTGACAGTGGCAGGATATACACAGCATCTCTCACCTCCCAGGACCTTTTGTATTTAGTACTTGTCTTGGTTTCTGTAACTCTTTTGACATTCCTTCCAAGCAGAAAAGTCTTAGGGGAATAAAAGTCATTTTACTAGACAGAATCTCTAGAGAAGAAAGGGCATAAGCCAACTACAATGTAAAAGTAACCTGAAAAGAAATATAGGGGAAGAAGGAACTCCAAGCTGTGCATTCTACACAGTTTTCCAGTAAGATTGTGCAGCACCTAGATATCACAAGACAGAGATTGATGCCATCCCTGAGCCAGTGCTTTGGTCCAGCTAGAGGAAACATGTCCAGTAAACCAAAGCACTGATTAATTGATTTTGGATGCCAGTACTGGAGGTCATAGAATCACAGAATCATAGAATCACATGGGTTGGAAGAGACCTCTAAAGGTCATCTAGTGAAACCCCTCTGCAGTGAGCAGGGACATCCTCGACGAGATCAGGTCTCCCAGAGCCCTGTCAAGCCTCACCTTAAATATTTCCAGGGATGGGTCCTCAACCACCTCTCTGGGCAACCTCTTCCAGTGCTCAGCCAACTTCATTGTAAAGAACTTGTTCCTAACATCCGATCTAAATCTCCTGTTCTCTAATTTCAAACTGTTGCCTCCCTGCCCTATCACTGCAGACCTTTGTACACAGTCCCTCTCCTGCCTTCTTGCAGAGCCCCTTCAGGTACTGCAAGGCCACCATTAGGTCTCCCCAGAGCCTTCTCTTCTCCAGGCTGAACAATCCCAGCTCCCTCGGCCTGTCCTCATAGCAGAGGTGCTAGCCTCCTGCTCAACCAGAGGCACTCACAACAGGCTGCTGCCCAGAGCCATGTCACATCAGGTTTTGAATGTCTCTTTATCATTTAATGTAACTGAAATAAATCATCATCTTAATATTCAGCCCTTGTTTAAATAGCTGTTAAAACAGGAGCCAGGACTTGCTAAACACAAACTCATAGAGCAGGGGTGTTCTCAAATAGGAAGGGAACAATTTAAAATAAAGCCACGATCCCAAAGGAAATATATATCATAATGACAAATATCTAAATTCATTTCACAGAAATGCTGTTTCTAGCATTAGTTTGTGGTTGTTTCCTTCAGATTTAAAAGAGAAATGTCTTCATTTGCATTATGCTCCAGACACAAATATGATTTTGGAAAGCACCAGTATAGAGTCCCATTCCAAACCTCACATCGAGAGAGCAGCACAAGAGCTTCCACAGCAGCAGCTGTACAAACTGGACAGGACTCTGCTTCAGCCTGCAGCCCCAGGAAGGTTTTTAGGCTTACAATATGCCTGGTTTTCACTTCATCCAGGATTTGGCTCCAAAGGCTATGTAGGCTATGCTTACATAAGGAAATAGCTGCAGGCAAAAGAAGTGGATTTGCAGATCCAGAGACGTAGCGATGAAGACCTGACACCTTCACGAAACATTCTTTGAGGTTCTTGTTCAGCCTATCTCTGTGCTGGATCTTCTTGTTGGAAAGTATCAGGTGCACCCCTGCAGCAGTTCTTTCTGTTTAACTTCCTTTGAGAGGAATCCACTGTGCCTGATGCAAGACCTGGAATATGAAACAAAAGTGTGGGAAATGTGGTTAATCAGATTTGCTTCACAGGTGCAGTCCTGATCCAAACTAAAAAGTTAACGCAGATAAAGTGTTTGAGTGTTTACCTACCACACAAAGTGACAGGGTACAGAACTTCTGACCCTTCAGTTGCACTGTTACACCTGCTCAAAAGAAAACATCAAAGCAAAAGAGCCTCAGTGATTGTTTTGTGCTATCTCCAGAATTAAGTGTAAAAAGCCTTCTGTAGTGCTGACAAAAGAGCTCTGTTATAAATAAGTGGTAGCTCACTTCAATAAAATATCACCCAGAACTGAATACAGATGTTTTCACTTACCATGATATATTTTTTTCATAAATAATACAAAAATAATGCCTTTTTGAAAAACCACTTTCATCTTGACAGAAATTTGATGGTACCTTATTCAGACCCAGGCACATGTTACTTAGTAATTCGTTCATAAACTTATGGCAATTATTCCTTAGCGACTTTTTAACATTTGGAGCTTTTCCTTGACACATGCAAAATAAACACTGTCTACTTTCTGCAAAGAATAAACAACCATGGAATTATTTTGCAAAAAAGACTGCAATTATCCTTTAATCATGCTTAATTATATGGGTAATGTACCTCAAACAAGTGTTATAGAAACTGAGAAACAGAATTCTTTGTTACAGTTACAAAAATCTTATTAAATCTAACAGAATATTTTCTGTCATGTAATGTTGCACTACTTTCATACCCAGAGGCATCTAACTCATTTTACTATTCTGAAAGCAACTCACACGCTCTGGGAGGGGAGATATTAGCTGCTCTCCAGTCCCTACCCCTTGACATTCTTGGCTTGGACAAAGCCTGTGGTTTAGAAGTCTGAGAAACAACAAAACAAACAAAAAAAGTTTGTTCTAAAAATACAATTTGAAGTCTAGTATCTCCAGTTTCAAGAGTTGCAGTGTTGCTTACCTGCATTTAGGTTTGTTTTGGTTTTGGTTTTGGTTTTGGTTTTTTTAATTACATACAAAAATTAATAAAAAGCCTCATAAAAATGTACCCATGGCTCACAGAGGACCTAACACTACATTCTTTTGTAAAGTCATCTTCAACAAATACACTGAAGAGAACAGAAAAACTGGTGGCAGGAGACCTGTTCTCTTCTCTAAAGTTTTTTGCAAACCAGAGGTTCTGTCTTCTCCACAGTGCTCAGCTCTTCTTCCCTAAGGGAAGGGATTTGGCAATCTGAGAAGCAAGACATACATTTCATAGCAGTTGGGGTATGAAAAGAATTGATTTATGTAAGGCAAGTGCCAGGGGCAGGCCTGGGTATGTTAAACAGGACTAAGGATTCATTTTCAGAAGCTTGCTGCAAACACAATCTTTGGTGATTTATAGGGATCTTACCAGTCACTACATCATGTATTTGACTTTGTAGAACAACCATTAGTGCATTTTTCCTTCTCTTGCTTTCTTCTCATCTATAACACGCTAGCTAAGCCCTAGAGCTAAATCATTACCAACATTTGGGGAAAAAAAATCACTATATAAAAGGTACCTAAGACATCAGTTGAACACTTTGACAATATAGATGAAAAGCAATCCAACTATATAGTTGACACTCTCCTGATTTAATACTGGTGAACAATGACACTTTGTAAAGGTCTTTGGCTTACTTAATAATATCCATTGCAGAACAAGTAATTTTGAACAGCAAATGTGAAGCAAAAACATTACTCTATGTACTTCTGGTTTTTATGAAAATTACAGTCTGTTTCTGAAAAATAGAAAAAGTTATTCAGCTTTTACTGTCCAGCTGTGCATTCTCCTCCTGATGAAGCCCAAGGCTCCATGGCCAAGATTTCCTCTAACATTTTTTGCACAGTCCTCTGATTTTTACCTGTCCATTCAAAAGGGTCAGGAATACCCTCAGCAGGCCATTATGCACAACTACAGTTCCTACGTCCCCAGCTACAACACTAAATGAAAGAAAGTGAGATAAAACAGCAGGTGTCAAGTTAAAAATTTGCTTTTCTGATCCAAAAATAGGTAAGTTGATGTTCCACTGAAGGAAATCAAAGTTTTTTTCACTGACCTCAGCACAAGTTTTGCTATTTAAATCTTGTTTGGCCCAGGACATCAGTCCTTCTGGCCTCAATATCACCAAAATAAATGCCAAGATATTATGAAAGTAGTCATATGAGAAGATCAAACACACTTTTTTAATTAAATGCTCTTTAGTGTCCTATGGTTCAAGAAAGAGGGATTCTTGCTAATGATTTATTTAAATTCTTTTTGATGTATTTTTCATCTGCATTTGTTTTCTTTTCTGATTTTAGGCCATTATTTACCTTAAAAACATTTCATGCCTGCTTAGCATTCTCCAGAGCTGTGAATCATGCTGCTTTATCTTCTTCAGAGACATTCATTCCTTCTTTTTTATTGATGTTTTACCTTCTCAAGGTACCTGATCTTTGTGCCTTTATTGATGCCTCATTGCATGCCTTTTTCTCTATAGTCAAACAGGTTTCTTGAAGAGGGTGCAACACAGACCGAAAGCTAGAGATCTAAGAAGTACTGAGAAAGACACAGGGCAGAGGTTATGAAGTGCAGTTAAAAGCATGTTGGCCCTGGGGAGACTGAGAATGGCCTGGCAGACCAATTAGCATGTGGAGGGGAAACATGGAACTGCAAAGGATCATGTGTCAAATTAAGTGAAAATGTATAGGAAAAAAGAAAGAAAACCCCTGGCAAGGTGAAAGCTGGAGAAGAATAAAACCTGCAGAACTAATTAAAACAGATATGATTAAATGCCTAGAATCTTCTGTGCCAAAGTGCATTGTTAAACATGAAAATGGAGCACATTCTGTTCACCTGAGGCTTCTGAGTTATTTCATTTGTAGCAACACACTTATAATCCATCTACTCAAGTAAGGAGATCCTAGGCTTCTGGCAGGAGAAGCCCTTGCTATTGATAGTAGTTACTGTTCCATGCAGTGGGGCATCATCGTGACCTAGCCTGCTGCTACTTTTCTTTTGCATGGTCCTCTGACTTAGTTCAGGGCCTGACCTTTAATTGCTGGATAGACTCTTGCAAAAGTGTGGTAACCAGGCAAAGGTGAGTGCCTGGGTACAATCCAACCTGTTAGTTCCTTTTTCAGCACAAAGCCCTATGATGTTATAAAGGATAGGATATTTCTCTGCACTAAGAGGGTTAATTTAAACATAGTTTTGAGACTACCAGCTGGATATTTAACTCCCCACAGAGCCAGATCTGTAGAAATTTATCAGCAGGGGTGTATGGACCTGATTCAAACTCAGTGAGTCAGAATTTCTTGGGTTTTGTTTAGCTTCAATGGACTTTGGAACTATACCCAAAGGATCTGCCAGTAAAACTGTTTTAGCAGTCGGATCGATTTCCTTCTCTTCCAGTACAGAAGACTTCTTGTATGGGAGCGTATCTCCAAACAGGGCTGAATGATACAGCTGAGATTACAACTGGAGAAGGGCCCTTCTAAAGCACAGGGATGTGACATGGCAGGGATGTGGAAGCAGCCACTGCAGCTGGTTAGAGCCTGAAGGATGGGGTTGACCACATGCAGCCAGCACACAGAGAGATGGAGAAAGCCCACAGCAAATAAGCCTTCACTGCAAGGAAATCAGCACAGAAATAAACTAGTGGAAACACATTTTGCCATTCATTATTTAAAAGTAAAACAAAATAAAAAGGAGTCTGAACAGATTTGTCCAGATTCTCAGGTTGTTTAATGTTGATCATTTCATAAAAATGTTTTTTTGTATAATGTTAGCTTGTCTAGAAGTATGAAGTATGCATCACATGAAATGTCAATTTTATTCTTTACTTACATACTTTAATAAATAGCATGGAATAAAACATTATTTCAGGACATAAGCACTCTGCCTACTCAGAAATTGCTCACATGTTCTTTCTGATTATGTAAGTACTAATGGAAAGGATCTTGAAAGGGGAGGTTAGTCTGTAAATCTCACCTAGTTGTACCTCCTGGTTTATAACAGCTGCTTTACACTGTGGACAATAATTCTTTTATGAAAGTGACCTTTAGGGGATCATTTTCACATAACCTAGTATGATTGGGGATCAAAATCAGATGGATCAGCTTGGCAAAAATTAGTTGAGCTTTATTTCATGTTACCCCTTGCAAGGGGTACTTAAAGGTTCAACCTAGATGTTTGTTGAAAAAAGATTTTGTTTTCAAATCAATTTTTACTTACAATAACTTTTTTTCAGAGGAAATTTACCTTACCGCTAACACCAAAATAATCTGCTTAATACTCAGAGAAATACAGTAATGATCAGGTAGAGTTATGCACTTCTCAGAAACAATTTACACAGTTGACACCTTCATATCAACTATATTTTTACATGGAAGGTCACTGCTTCCAGATATAAGGCAGAAAAGAAACATGGACCCCAAACAGCAAGTCAGAATTCTTACATCATGTAGCTATTATTTTGCTTAACTCTTTTCACTTTCTTTTGGGGGTTGGACTGGATGACTTTTGAAGGTCCCTTTCAACCCACAACATTCTATGATTTTGCTGCCCTTTTTCTGCTATAGTTTTGAAAGGTACATCTGAAGGGAAAATGCCAATAAAAGGCATGAGGACACTTCTGTATCAAATGCACAGCCCAGGTTTTCTAAGAGATATTCAACTCTCCCATAATCATAGAATAGAATCATAGAATCAATCAGGGTTGGAAGAGACCACAAGGATCACCTAGTTCCAACTCCCCTGCCATGGGCAGGGACACCTCATACTAGATCAGGCTGGCCAGAGCCTCAGGTAACATTGTGTGGGCTGAACACACAATTTATGTTCTTTTAACCCTTGATGAGACAGGAGTCATAATATGTTATCGCACAATATTATATTTTCAATGAAATTGAATGGCTTAAAAAATGGAAATGCCAATAAAACTGAGGGAAAAAAATATCATGGGACAAGTCTCACAATAGCACATTGGTAACACCTCTTACACTACTGCAGCTAAGGACTAGGATTACTTTGCAAGGAAAATAGCTTCCATATCCAGACCATTCAAACAAATATTAACTTATATTGCCACTACAGGCAACCTGGGAATATAAATAACTGGAAGTGGTTTTTGTGCCTCTTCTGCTATCCTCAGTTATTAAGTTATTATTTCAGCCCTAACAATAAGCAATATGTATATTCTGATTCTCAAGAAACTTGTTGGAAATTAGGTTTCATAGTAGTGTTTATGTATTAGTCTGATCAAATGCTGCATTATCTTCTAGGCTTCTTGGTGGTATTTATGTATTAAGCTTCTTTTTATTAAGTTTCTTGCTGAAATATGGTGTATTAAGTAAAGGCTCCCCATAGTAAATTATGTAGGTTTCTTGGTAATATCACTGCATTATCCTGCACTGAATGATCTTATTTCCCTCATTAGCATAACATGAATTGCAATAGGGAGTTTAATCTTCAGTCCTACACTACTTTATGTACATCTTTTTTGCTCCACATAACTTTTCATTACCGCAAGCTAGGAGTTTAGGCTGATCATCAAGCAGGGAGGGGAAAAAAAAATCCTGTTCCAAGATGAATGAATGTAACAGCCTACAGGAATCATTCTCTCAATGATGATAGCAAATAGGGGAATGGAATGAAATTTCAGGGCATAGATATATCATTTCCCCCTGTCCTGAATACCTAATGACAGGAGAAATGAGCCAACACTTTACCATAGTGCCATAAAAGTGTGAAGGGCCAGATTCTTTCTAGTGTGAAGCCCAGGATTCCTCCCTAGGACACAAAACAGGCAATTATAGGAAGCAGGGTGGGTCATATGAAGAAACAACTGCAACAGAGCCTTTGGTCAGTGTGTTACTCTCTGCTACCACTGTCTGTGTTTGCTCATGTTCATTCTTTGGCATGGTTATTTGGGTACAATAACTGAGACGCTTGATAACCTGGGCACAATTTTTTCACTTGATAACCTATGCACAGATTTTTCACTTGATAACCTATACACAGATTTTTAAAAGACATAATTCTTATCTTTTGGGTTTTGTTTTTTCCCAGAGGCAGAAAAAATTACATTGAAAGATTTTCTACAAAAATATTCAGTTATGTATTGCTCTGCTTCAAGAGAAACAATTTTTTTTTAATGTTTTAAAATAAATTTCCAAAGAATGAAACCCAAGTGCATCCAGAGCAGATAGGTTAAATAAATGATAATTATGGATAGCTTTCATCTCTAACCTTAAGATCTGATAGGCCTTTACATCTGCACTTCATAATTAGAGAGAGGGAAACACAGATTTTTGAATTTCAAATTACAAAGACAGATTCTTCTCAGAAATGGCTCGAGTTGTTACAGTTATGATTGACCTTCTTTGTTAATAACTAGCAGTGTGGATCAGATCAGACATGATGTCAGTATCAAGCGCTTTAAAGTGCACCTAAATGTAAATCTCTCTTGTAGATCTTAAGGTCTTGCAAGGCAAAATTATTATGTTGCAGGTACATAGCTAGCATTTCTGAAAAGCTCTAAGGAGTGTTCATACAAAAAGCCTCCACAGCTTAGTGAGGGTTGTTACATCCTTACAAGGATTTATGCCATTTCCAAGAATATCTAATTAAATTGAACCAGTAATATGCTTTAGATATATTTAAGGAGTTTGGGTTTTTACACTCATATAAGTTACTCTTTTTTTATTATTATTTCTTTAACCTGAAAAACAGACATCCAAACAAACAAAATAGACACACACACACAAAAAAAAAAATCAACTCCAGTAACTACTTTGGTAGGACACACATCCACCTGGACATGAGGAGACAGACTCCCAGCTGTGAACAGCCAAAAGAAAAATACTATAAAATGCTTCTAAAATGTATGCTGTGAGTTATTCTAATCACTGAAGTTTAATCCTGATTAATTCATAAAGCCTTGTTTGGAAAATGAAGTACACTAAACGTCTGTGGTATTTTATTAGCAACTTGAGTCATCAGAACTTCTGAGGATTAGTCCCTGGCAGAGCTCAGAGCACAGAACAACTGACCTGTCAGCTCTGTGGCAATGCCATGCTTCTTCAAAGCACCATAGTTCAGAAATGTTTGGTATTGCCACACTGAATGACATGCTAAAGAAGAAAATATGAATATTTTGTTTCTGAGTCTCTGGAGGGTTAGCTTAGATAAATCCCTTAGATAAAATTCCCTAGGAATTTGCATCCTAATTTTTGAACAGAATCTTCTACATGAAGAGACTACAACCTGTGTTTTACTGAAAAGTGCAGCTTTTGGTACTTTTTTTGTCCCATCATTGTGATCTCTCAGCTCACAGCATGTGACTGTAGGTCTCCATAGGGTGATAGTGTGTCTGGTAAGATGAAGCTATAAATGTTTATATTTTTCTACATGACAGTACTGAAAAGGAAGCTGAAACAGCACAGAATTTTCCCTTACAGCCCCCTCTGGGCATTACCCTACTGCCTTCTGGTCATGAGGAAACTCTGTAAGAACTTCATGGATTCATGCATTTAAATGCCATACTTTTTCTAGTGGTATATTCCAGGCATTTTCTGATTCAGCAGAGCACAATTTCAATGGGGAGCAGTCACCTCTCACCATTGAGTTACACCAGAAAACTGAAATGTGTAACCCACACCCAATGTAGGATTTATTCATGTTTACTTATGGAGGTTTGCAGCTATCTAGGATTACATTTCATAAAAATCCCCATATTCCACTGTGGAATTTGCAATGGTTTTGTCCTTTAAAAACAGACAAACGAAAAAGTATTTTCAATATTGCTTTTGAAATACCCTCATGCCCATGTTAAACTGAAATTTGCACTTTGCAGTCTGGCAGAGGCTCTGTTGGTTTTTTTCATATTACCTAGTGCCTCATGAATCTTCCAACCACATGACCAAAGAACAAAAAGAAAGGAAGCATTGTGGATATATCCCTGTCAAAGCCAGTGGGAGCTGTAGCAGATCTGCTTCTTCCTTGTACTTGCACCATTAGTACCACAGCCATTCTTATTTGGATTAGATATAAGGTCAAATGCAGGCTTTTGATGAAGAACACACACAAGCAAAACCCAACAGCTGCTTAAATTAAACAGATTTACAACTGTTTTCGACACGGCTAAGATTAATCCAATCCTTAGCATTAACCTCTAGATTTTGTATTTAATTATATGCAATCAAAAACACTTGATTTCATGGTGATGTTCACATAGTCAAGAGGAAATATGGATTACACACTCTGATGTTAAAACACTTGCTTGTCATCTACATGCTATAGAAAAGCAGAAGCAAGAACAAAGAAAGGAAAACAGAGGGGGAAAAGATTTGGATTTTTTCAGGGAAGTGGCAGAAACATTTGTCAAGCCACTGGCATGCAAACACTTGTCAGAGGACTCAGCAATAGCAGTTGAGCACAGTGCTAAACAGACACTGCCTGCTATTCATCCACTGTGGGGACTTGCAAAGCATGACTGAAAAAATTCATTTAAGTGTCTGAACCAGTTTGGGAAAACTTAAGGAGTGTATCAGTCCAGTTCAAACCAGGAAATATCAGGGAAATATCACAGCAGATGCAAGGAAGGGGAAATGGAAATCTGTGGGCAATTACACTGGTTGCTTCCTTTGGAAATAAAGAAGTGCAAATAATAGAGTATATCTGAGCAAAGGCAGATGAGCTAGTTTGCAGGACAGTAGCAGGCAGTTACTGATGAAAGCAAGAGACTACAAACTCTGTTGTCACTTAGCACATTCAGCACTGCTCAGCACCTACAGAATCTAGCTGTTCATTGCTGGATGTTAATACTTCTACCCCTTTGCTTTGGTTCCTTGGGATTATTACTTATGACTCAAAACATCTCTGACATTTCATTAAAAGCTGAAAGATAGCATCTCCATGCACAAAAACACTCTGCTGCAGGACCTGTCTTTATTCTGGATGAAGTCTTTTTTTGCCTTTGTTAGCTTTCTTTCACCAGGATCTTTTGTTAACAACCAAATTAAAGCAAAAATGTGCCTTTTCAACATTTGTATTTAATATGCAGTATTATTAAATAGGCTCTTCTCTGGGGAATTAATGCACAAATATGTTATTAGCCTTTAGTTGCTTTAGGTCACCCAGTGATCTTTCTGTTCTGTTTACTTAACTGGTGTAAGTAGCAGTGGGCTATAGAGATGTCTAGAATCAGAAAAAAAACATAAAGAAAAACATTTGTCTTCCAAACAACTCATGACAAACACTAATGGACTGCTAGAAGAAAACATGACAGTGCCACCCAAGGCAACAGTAGATTTGCAGTGAAATCACTACCAAAAAAATGATAGAAAACAAACTGAAACAACTGAGAATTATGTCAGTCAGCCATAACAGCTCAGGCTTAAATGAGCAACCATAGTTAAGGCATGAGAGTTTTTGTGTACCATTCAAGAGTGCAATGTGTGGCTAGGAATGTGTTCATCTGCCATTAAGTCCTCAACTCAAATACACAGTGAAGTCCACACACTTGGATCAACTACTGCTGGCTTTTAGTGTGCATCTAAAATGAGATAAGCTCCTGACCTGGTATCAGCAATGTCTTCCTCTTGCTCTGATAAGCTATAACCAAAAGAGTTAACCTGATTTATACTTGGTTTTGTGACAGCAGGGTCAAAACAGGCGCAAATGTTTCATTTTTCCACTTCCTGGTTTTAAAGAGTTACTCCACTGTCTGTGCAAATGCTAAGTAGAATAATAAACCCACCATTAAAGGAAAAAAAAAAGAAAGTTATAGGCTAATAAATTTAATTCTTTTTCATTTAAATAGAAAAATTGGCAGATTGAAAAATGCTTCTGCCAATTCAGATCAACAAAACATTCGCTTTACAAATTATCCTTTTGATAGCAAACATAAAAGATATGTGAGAGACTATAAATTGAAAAGATCAAATGCCATTAAGCTGTGCACTCAATGAGAGCATCAGAAAAAGCAGCATGTCTGTGTGCCATCATGCCAACACACAAATCACTCATATTATACAATGATGCACTAGCAGTTTCCCCCTTTTGACTACTGCTGATTGTCTCCAAGCATGACCAGATCTGCATCATTATATACCTAATTTATGCATCAAAAATCCCCAGGCTGGGTAAAATCAAAGCAATTACATTAAGGAAAAATGATCTTAAAGATCAGAACAGTATCTGGGGCAGAGATGTGCAGCACTTAATACACTTCCAGGGTGATTTTCTTTAGCCTTCATTAAATGTGCTGAATAGCCTTCAAAGCCTAATGGGCGTATTGTGATAAATGCTTCCAATCTTTGTTACAGCAGCAATTATTTGAAATGTCAGCTCCTCCTGCTATGATACTGCAAACAGGCCTAAACCATAAAAGAGCTGGTCTTAAAAATGCAAATTTTCCTTAAAATTGTTATGGGCAAGCACATTTATTCAATGCCAGAGTGTTTTGACTGCATATTATCATTACATTTTGCTGCTATTATATCTGAAACCTCATGTGCTGTTGGTGACAGCATTTGACAACTTTATTGCTTATTTTAATCTTATTAGGATAGATATCAAGTTGTCATGTATCAAAAAAAAAGAAAAAAAATCCTCTGTATTTATTAACTCCTACTTTTGGTCAAACTCAGTCAATACCTTCTGTTTCATTTAAAAATAAAAAATGACATTTATAAAATAAAGAGATCCATTTCTTCTCATCAAAAATATGCCAGAGCAGTGTTGGTAAGACTGCAGGTCAAAAGTCACTACACTAGGCTTTCTGATAGGATTTTTTTCACTCACTATACAGACCTGAGCAAACTGCTTCCTCTCTCTGCCCATCTCTGTATTCATTTTGCATATTTGGTATGCTAACACTTTACAACCTTTACAGAACTCTTGGAGGGCACAGAGAGAAGTCATTCTTCAAATGCAATTTGCTGTTTTCTCACAAAATCTACTAAGGGTATCATAAAGATTTTAAGTATTTCCTAGCTGAATTCCTTCACCTAATCTATAGTCTCATACCCATCCTATTTCTTGGGAAGTGCCCTGATTTCAACCTCAGTGTGAGAAAGTCTGTTGTAACAAAAGGGCTAGACTAGTTTTTCATAATAGGAAGAATATCTACAGACTCAAGAGGGCAAATCAGACCACTTGAGACCTGGGCCATTCCTTTAGGAGAGGTTGGTGAATTTGGATGAGCCTAGCAACGTATGTAATTAATACATGATCATTACAGTGCATGACAGAACTGCACAGATAGCACAGCCCATCTGAGCACAGCCCATCCAACATCTTATGTCACTTCTGCCCTTATTTGTTTTGACATTAATTTGTGGTGTCAAAATTTGCTCTTATTTGTTATTAAGCAAGTTCTCCATGGAACAACAATGTGCCCTCGTGGCCGAGAGAGCCAATGGTATCCTGGGATGCATCATGAAAGGTGTGTCCAGCAGGTCTAGGGAAGTTCTACCTCTCTACTCTGCCCTGGTGAGACCACACCTGGAATACTGTGTGCAGTTGTGGACACCCCAGTTCAAGAGAAACTGAGACCTGCTGAAGAGAATCCAACTGAGAACCACGAGGATGATTAGGGGACTGGAGCACCTCCCCTATGAAGAGAGACTGAGAGCCCTGGGGCTGTTTAGTCTGGAGAAGAGAAGCCTGAGAGGGGATCTGATCAATGTCTATAACTATCTGGGGGGTGGGTGTCAAGTGGAGGGGGCCAGGCTCTTTTCAGTGATGCACAGTGATAAGACAAGGAAAAATGGGTTCAAACTTGAGCATAGAAGATTTCACCTCAACATGAGGAGAAACTTCTTTATAGTGAGGGTGACAGAGCCCTGGAACAGGCTCCCCAGGGGGGCTGTGGAGTCTTCTTCTCTTGAGAGTTTCCAAACCCACCTGGATGCATTCCTGCACAGACTACCCTAAGTGATGCTGCTCTGGCAGGGGGATTGGACCTGATGATCTCTCAGGTCCCTTCCAACTTCTGATATACTGTGAGACTGTGATTAATCAAGATATCTCAAGAGGAACTGAACAGAGGATTTGAAATGGCCTTATGTATCATCACTATAAAGTCTGTATTTCCAACCACTTCTGTGCAGATAGCATTGATATAGGCTTAAAATCTGTTCTTTGCAGTCTTCTCTCACTCGAAAAGCTTTTACAAATACAATGGACAAACCCAAAGCTAAACATTTCATTTCTCTTGAATCAAATTTTGGTATTATTACCCTGGCCTTTACTAGTACCTTGGTGCTTTGATATGGCCTGTTATGAAAAATAAAAATGTAAAAATTTTAAGATAATACCAGCTGTGAACCTATTTTCAAACCAACAACTATAGCAGGTCCATTTCTACCAACAGCAGAGCAGGAAGGACAGAGACTGGATTTTGAATACAATGGACTCAATTCACTAGCCTGTTCTTTTGGTCTTAAATCAGCAGAACTCAGTGCAGTACCACAAAGTCAAGATATTTACATAGTTCTTACATAAAAAAGCATAGAACAGTCTCAAAGTAAGCATCTGAGAAACATGTAAAATTACAACGTCCTGCAAAAATTCACCCAGCCTATCTCATGGCCAGAAGACTGGATGAGGCACTTAGTGCCATGGTCTAGTTGGTTGGATAGTGCTGGGTGGTAAGTTGGACTGGATGATCTTGGAGGTCTTTTCCAACCTGGTTGATTCAATTATTCTATGATTCTCTGATCATGCATTCCTAATGAGAAACAGGACATGAAGGACACATCTCTCATTCAAGCTGGCATAAAGGCAATATGAACTTTAAAGAACACAACCTATTGAAACCAAAGGATTTTTGAAAACTGAGTAATATCTTCCCCATTGGAACATGTCACTTACTGATGGCAAAGATTGGTGCATCCAGTGACACAGGAACATAAAGGTAAACTACAAAATTTTAATTCTATAGTCAGTTAATTCCCATTGCAAATATTGTACAGGAACCGATTAGAAGTTCACATCAATAATTCAGTGAAGCAGGTGTTCCAGTCTCTAGAGGCCACTGCACAAATCTTTATCTTGTACTGATATTTACAGACATCATCTCACTTCAGAAACTGCAATCTCTGTCAGCTGTAACAGCAGCAAGGCCTATGGTTTATGGTTCCATGTAATGGAGGAAGGGATGCCAGAGTCATACAGTAGGAATATGAATGGAAGGTGTGGGCTAAGTCAACCCAAAATAATGAGAATCAGCCTTTCTGAGCATAAAAAAAAATATTTAGAAACACTGCCTTTTAAACCTCCATTTTATTAACCTTTATCAGCTGCTGTGAAACCAGCACATGATGAGATTTTTGAACTTTGCTGTCAGTAGCTAAAGGGTAATGCTTGTAGTGATTGCTGTTTTGCAAAATTATAATTCTTATATCCAAAGGTCTTCTGTTGGATTTCTTCTCAAACAATTAGTGGCACTGGGAGAAAATGAGCATGCTCTGGCCATTGCTTCACAGGACAATGCCAGGAGACCAACTACAATTATTGACTTTCAGGCCTGCCTCCAGAAACTAAATCAGGGTCAACAAATTGCTTCAAGTGAGAAGGCTGTTTCTATTCTTAGTTATGGTCAGTGCCCCAGCTTATAGATGTGGGACTGTCTGTTCCCAGCAACCTACAGCAAAGTCCCTACAGGACAGAGGAGCCAAGAGCTAAGTTAAAACAAAGTCTTTGTTAAGTAATTAAATTTACAGGTACATAGAGAGAGCTGACCAGCACTGGGTTGAGTGAGAACAGAAGTGACCTCCAGCTTAACCCTTCCATGTTCTTTTCAAGCTCTATAAAAGCTATCCTTTGAGGAATAATACACCCCAATATTGCCAGAGGAACAATCCTTCATTACAGTGTCATTTTGGAGTGATATCTCAGGAAACCTCAAACATTTCACCAACACTGTTATAGGCTGCAGGATGCTAAAGGGGACAGACAAAGCATCTACAACACAGACAGAACTACTAAGGCAAATGCACTAACCTTAATTTTTACATTTTCTGCCGGTGTTGAGACATCCCTCTGAAGACCTGAGACAAGAGGAACTCCTAGGAGCATCCAAAAATGAAAGCTAAGCAAATCAACTCTTTCCAGAATTTCTTATAATGGATTCAAGACTCACTGAGGACCTTGGTCTGATATTTGGCAGATAGATAGAGCCAAGAAGCAAAGAGGTCAGAAGTCAAGCTGATTCAAAGGGAGAAACCACCTGAGCAGCTGCTTATAACTGAGACTGGGCAGCTAGAAGGTATCAAAGTGAATAGAAGCCCTAGATTCAAGGTCAGAGATCCTTAAGTAAACCTTAAACTTCAGCAAGAAAGACGAGAAGAGAGCAGCTAAAGAGGATTTTCACTGGCAGGCTGGCCACTGACAGTTCTTGCCTGCTGCATTTAGCTGTTTTAGAGAAACAGGTCCAAAAACACTCATTTCACATAGCAGACTGCTAACTTTCTAGCAGACAAAAAGTCCAGAACTTTTTTTTTTTTTTTCCCCAGATAAAAGTTTTCAATACACACTTCTTCTGTGGTACTTAGATGCATGCTCAGGAAAGGTAGGCCAAATCTCTGCATCTGCTGTAGTGATCTTTGAAAGAAATTAAAATCTATTACCATTCTGAAAGCAATAACTTAGGAAAATATCTCAGAATAGAAGGCAAGTAACTGAGTATGAAATGTAAAAGCAGGAAGCAGAATGTGGCAGAGCACAGACTTTTGACATAAAGCGGTCCTGAATCCTTTCAGCTTCCTCTCTGTTGAGCTTCAGAGCTACAAAGCATGAAAAGGAGATACCACACACCCTTAGTAGTGACACTTAGAAGCAAGGGCACTAATAGAAAAGCAGCAGAAGACATATAGTGACAGTCTTGTCCACCTTCTAGCACAGCACAGCTCATCCATAGACAGATGTCTTTCCTTAATATGGGTTCTAGAAAAGATTTGATCAGTCTCACAGCAACAGCAGATCTTCATGAAAGGTTTCTTTTTCCTAGGTGTTTTTCCAATGCGGAGACTGCTTCCTTATGCTGTTTGTGAAACATAAGAAGTGCTAGGAGTGAATGAGCTGCAATTCAGTTCATTACATCTATTTACAAATCCTGAATCTGTGGAGTCTCACCTTCTCACCTAACTGGCTTATTGTAGAACACTTATTTATATTGTCTATAGCATCCATAATAAAAGGAAGAATGCTATGACTGTGCAACTGTCTGTTGTACACAAAAAAAAAACCCAAAATATGGGTCCAGTATAGGCACTCCACATTGAAACACATCTGAAGAGGAATGCTGGATCTAAGAAACTTTGTAACTTTATTCCTTGCTTCATCGTTAAAAACAAACAAACAAACAAACAAAGAATAATAATAATAATGAAATCATCTCTGGTCACTTTTGTTTTAATGCAGCTCTTAGCTTCCTGCCAAAGGACAATAACAATATACCAGAAGTCCTCCCCTGGGGGAAAAAACAATGTCAAAAAGCTTGAGAGCAGTTCAAAAGCCAGTAAGTTTACTGGTAGAGTGTAAGAGGAATGTATTAAAAGTATTTCAAAATAGGGAAACTGGAGCTGTCATCAAGACTCTGGAGATCAATATTATCCTTCCAGTCAGTAGAAATGGATGCAGAGCTATGAAAATTTATATCATCCAAGCTCCTGATTCTCAGTCTTTCTTTTTTCCCCTCTTTTTATGAATACCAGATCCATGTTGGCTTTTAGGCCATTCCTACAATCTCTCCAATGCTTTATTTTCCTTACTGAAAAAACAGACATAGTTTTAAAATATCTTTGGGAAATTATTTCAAATCTATGTATTTGCAGATTATCAATATTATTATTGTAATTCTTGTTCCTTTTAAAAACCTTTGTACTTGTGGTAGACCAGGGTGCATAAAAATAAGGCAGAAATTGAACTCCTACAAAAGTATCTGGATGACATTTGTGCACCTGTCTCAGAATTTTGCAGCACACAAACTGAATTTGAAAAGGCACAGTGCAGCAGCTCCTGATCATTATAAGAAAATGAAACAGAGTTATAGATTAGTAGTGAAGATCTAAGCAGAATGCATTACAGTGTTTGTCTAGCTTTAAGAATTTCAGAGAAATGCTGTAGCCAAAGCTGAGCATTTGACCATGCACTCTTATCTCAGAACAGAGTTACTTTGATGTTACAGCATTATTACACAGTAAGCATCCTGCACAACATATACATTCTGAGCATTTATTTTCCTGGATGATATCCTGGGGTTGCTTTGTTGGGTTATTTTGGGTTTTTTTTTTTTTTATTTAATTTATTGGTTATATACTTGCCACTTAAGCATTCTGAAAGAAGTGGAAAAGAAATTCCTCTAGAATACACAAAAGTAAAAATGGAAAAGACAAAAGGAGAGGTAATTTTCTAATATGACACTGGAGGTCACTGAACTGGGTGAACTTTGCTTTACACACTGACACCCTGTCTAAAATACCGACACAGAGTAAGGATGAAATGCATTTGATCATATAATCCTACAAAAAAACCTGCTCCTGAGACAAAACTTTGCCTATATTTAAAAAAATGCAAACAGCCTCCCTGACTACTGGATAACTAATCTGGAAGTTTCAATCTGACCTTAATTCAAATTTTGTCTTTATGTCACTTGCAAAGTATCTTTATACACCAAGCTTCTTATAACACAAGCTTGTTATAACCCAAGCTTATTGGTATTTGAAATTGAATAAATTGAAGTGCAAAATGCAGTTTCAAACCACAGTCAGAATATAATCCAGATGTGCACACTGTTTTGAACCCCATTTTGCATTTGGATTCAAGCATGCTAGACCAGCAGACTCTAAGTATTCCGTTGGGTGTATTTTATACTACACTACCTCTCTTCTAGTGAAACTTGCTATGAATATGCAATATTCACTGATGAAACAGCAGTTAGTAGATAATACTAAATTAACAACATTTATCTTTATTAAATTTATCCTAACTAATATAATATTTTCATGTTTCCAAAAGTATATATCAACATGTTACCAATGTGCCCAGGAGGTCTGATACAAGTGAAAACAAACCAGCTTTGATTAGTTTAGGGGATACAATGAGCTTAATTAACAACAGAATTTTCTTGTTGATATATTTTGATATTAAATATATCTATAATCATTAAGTTATTAAAGAATGTCTTTATTTTGAGCAACAAGTTCTTTTAACAGCAACCATTTCCTGATAGCTCTTGGTAGTAACAAGGCTGAATTAGCTTTTAAGGGCAGCTCATCTAGACTGACTTCTCGTGCAAACCAGATTCCATGCTCCCATATTGAGCATCAATCATTCACAACATATATTGAGTTTTAATCTGAAAGACAGATAGGCCCACCACTTCAAATGACAGTTTAAGGTTAATCATTCTTTGTTATCTCTGATTCTTTCTAGTAATTTTTCATTAAACATGCAGACATGGATTTTAATTTAACTTCAAGCCTTTGTTTCTTGCTATGTTTTTTTCTGCTGACGGTCACTTGAAACTTGTCACTTCTTTCCTTCTGACATACCACAGATGTAAGCAAATTGGGGGGTTGGAGAGACAAGACACATAGCTGGTTGATTTGAGTAAATTTGACAATTAACCTCTTTGATTTTCTATCATATGACTTCTAAATCTCTTCTCTCTACTCAAGGTTCATTCATCCTTCCATAAATATACAGGCAGGGAGCAAATGCAGCATTCTAATATTAAGTTCAACTCTTCTGTGTACAGACTTAATCTCCCATCCTACTTCTCTCATTACAGTCCACAATTACTGTACAAAATAGGGCTCAACATGACTGTAAGAGTGCCATTCACCTTCCTCTGACCTAAATCATTACTGATAGACATTTGAATAGCTTGCCATCCTTACAATCCTTTCCAGTAACATCATGAAATATTGCATATCTTGAAAGCCTTGAGGATTATTATAAATAGTTCCCAAACCAAGTAATTCATCTCCCACTACCAAAACTATGTTTCTGTATAGAATATTTTTACACTGATCTATATTTTTGAGAATTTAACACCTTGTTGTTTTCAAGGCTACAACCACCCTTTCTTCAGTAAGGCAGTCACAGACCCACCTAGAATCATTTGGGAAGTTTAATGAGAAATAAGACAGAAGGAAAAATTATGAAATATTTCAAATCTTCTGCAATAGTATGTTCAATTTCTTTCTTCAGGAAGGGCTTCTGAGACTTAAGAGAAGTCAAGGGGAAAAGTGGAGTTCATTAAAATGGACTTTGAATCTAATCCAGAACACCCTTCTTGGTATACCATTGTATTATATGTGACATGACTGGTGGAGGTTTTGGTTTTGTTGTTGGGGTTTTGTCATATAATCAAATCTTGTGGGAAATCTTCTGAAAATGAGAGTATTCTTTCAAACTATTTCTGTCAAACCCACCAGAAGTACAATGTAGTATTTCCTCTATGTATATGAGATGGCACTTGATCTCTTTAGAGATGAAAACCAGAAAGTCTGTTTAATTAGTGCTCACTTTGTAACCACTTTCATTCATCTGCCAAGATCTAACCAATATGAGATTTATTATCCAGGTTTAGCTCTGCAAAGCCACATGTCATTCATTTCACTGTACAATACCACCTTGGGATTTAGCAGATCAGCAGGATTCTATTCTGTCAGGCTGAATCTGCTCTAACACCAGTTTTACTATAATGTGACTGCATTTGTTGCAGTGGAATGACTTCTGATTTAGACAAGTAAGGCAGAGAACAGAATCGGGCTTAGTGATGTTCTGTCAAAGTTGCTTGTGTCTGATTGCAACAGTAAGTTATTGAGATTTAGAAAAAAAAAAAAAAAAAGGAGTTAAAAAGGAAAATACCTACAGCTCCTCTTCTGCAGAGGAACAGTTGAGTGAAAGTTATTATCAGTTGTAACTTCAACATCTGTACATGGATGCAAGTGGCATAAGTAGTAGTCTCTTAAATGACAGATATTTTATTAAGTTTCCTTACTATTAAAAAAAAAAAAAAAAAAGAGAGAGAGAGAGAGAAACTCCACAGGAAGAACGTGGACCTGATGAAATGGGTCTAGAGCAGGGCCACAAAAATGATCAGGGGGCTAGAATACCTCTGCTATGGGGACAGGCTGAGGGAGCTGGGATGGTTCAGCCTGAAGAAGAAAAGGTTCCAGGATACCTAATAGCAGCCTTCCAGTACCTGAAGGGGGCCTGCAATAAGGCCAGAGAGGGACTGTTTACAAAAGCCTGTAGTGATAGGACAAGGTGGCATGGTTTCACATTAGAGAAGAGCAGATTTAGATTGGATGTTAGGAACAAGTTCTACACCATGAGGGTGGTGGTTGCCCAGGGAGACAGTTGAGGCCCCATCCCTGGAGATATTCAAGGTCAGGATCAGCAAGGCTCTGAGCAATCTGATCAAACAGAGGATGTCCCTGTGCACTGCAGGGGGGTTGGACTAGACGACCTTTGGAGAACCCTTCCAACCAAATCATTCTCTGATTCTAACTCAGGACTGAAATTATGAAAGGTGAAAAAGTGCTCAAAGAATATACATGGCTAAAAATTAATTAAAATGAACAGGCTCCAAGTTCCCAAAACTCTTTAACAGCAGAGCAAAGTAACAAAAAGGCTGATAAACAACAGCATCAGTGCCTAACTGAAAAATACAGTGCACTGTCCTGCAAAACGTATCAAGAGAACTTGTTGACTTTTATGTCAGCTTCAGTGGCAAAAGTCTACATGAAATCTTGGCTCTTGTTTCATTTTAGAAATGTCAAACTGCATTGTTTCCAAAAGGTTAAAGTAATTTTTCAGTTCAGTTTTATCGGGGTGACTCATCTCATTTAAGCATTTGTACTATGCTCTAGTATGCGAGAAATACTGCATGAACACTAGGTTTGTACTTAGCCTCTGAGCTATTAATTATTCAGTATTTTTAACTACATATTTTACTACACTTGGCTGTCTTGACATGCTATAATTTTTTAACATAGAGAGCATTTAGCAGTTGAGAAAAATTAAATTCGGATCAAGTTACTGAGTAATCACATTGAAGATATGAGGAACAGAATTTCTGAAACAGATCAGATTGAATTTTACACTTTCCACTTGAAAATAGTATTTTAATTGGATAAACATAAGAGAAAGCAAAACAACCTGAAGATGTCTGCTGTGCATATAGAACAAGAAGCATTAGAGCGAATTTAAATTCATCATCTTATTTTAACAAAAGAACAAAAAACCAGAAGCAGGAACAAAATAAACTTGCAGAATACCCATCTGAATCTATTTTTACTTCAACTTTCACTACTTTCTTGCTCCACATCAGTATGCTTCAGCTCTCATCAAAGTTCAGCAGTGTCTGGCCAGATTTTTAACCTAGATTGTTTTCATTCCTGCTGCAGAGCATTTACAGGCAACATACACAGAGGATAGAGGCAACGTATGAAGACTAAAAGATAGAATTCCTGTCTCCTGTTTCTTTACTTCTGCTAAGTACACCCACACATTGCTCAATTTTAGTCAGCTAATTACCTGAAGACAGTGCAGGGTAAATCAGTTTTGAAGGATATGTGGAAGTCTTGTTGAAATCTGAGGGGTCATGAAGAAAACGAGTATACTGCTGTAAAAAAATGAGGAATGAATAATTGTGTGTGGGAAAAGGGAACAGAAAGAATCAATCAAAACAGAAGGGAAAAGCAGAAGAATCAATAGCTGCTTCTTAACAGATCTGTCCCAGTTTATATAAGGCATGTGTGACTAGTTGTGCCATACATCTGCTTTTTCCCTCGTCACGTTTCTTTTTCTATCTGGCAGTCTCTCTAGAATGATTCTGAGAGCAGGATTTCTTGTATTCCCAAGGCCTGTATTGCTGAGTTTGGTTTTGTGGGCTTTTCTTAATGGGCATTTCCCAAACCACTACACAGTCATGTACAGTGGTTGAATACCTGCTGTGAATCAGCAGATATTTTCACAGCATCTTCAATCAGCCTGGAAAATCCCCAGCATGCTGTGAAGAACTCAAACAGTGGCTGCAAACATATGAATGATAAACATAAATTGTTCAAACTTCATACAGTATACACCTTATAGTAACTCTCCACCCCCTTTAATCCTTCCAGACAGCCACAGACTCCACTGTCATTGCATCACTTATAGAAATGGTTCCCTATGTCTTGAAGAGAGGGGAGACTCATCTAGACATATTACATGACTGCCAACATTTCAAAGGCTAATTTCCTTGTGAATTGTGCTCTCTCATTTGAGGCAGATGAAGACTTAAGCCACTGATATCAGTCAGACTCTGTTCAGGTGGTGAAGGACTTCTCACAGGGTTTATAGGATCAAAGCTAATACTCTGAGCTTTTCTTTCTGTTTCGACTCAAACACTTGAAATGCGATTTGATTAAACCTCTATTCGAAACAAAATTCTTTAAAAGTGAAGGATTTATGTCATTATGTTTTTCATGTTGTAATTAGATTCTTTTTGTATGTGTTTTCATTTCAATATTCATTCAGGTAGAAAATTATGGGGGTTTTAAGCTTTGCTTTTATTTTAAGGCACAATGAAATAGTGACTGAAAATGCCCTGAAAATCAGTTTCAAGGAGCTAAATTATTATGTACAACAAGGAATGTTTCCATGAGAGAAAGAGAGACATTAAGAGACTTTGACTAGCAGAATTTAGACAAATACAGTTAAGAAAGATTTTGTTACATGTTTATAAGAGTAAAGAAATTACTCAAAGTAACACAACATATTAATTAAATAGAAATTTTACTCCTGTCTGTTAAATTGTGAGGAATTAAATAGCGACTATGAAACAAGTCAATATGAAACATCTGCATCTCTTTTTCCAATTTAAACACTTCACAGCTGTACAAAGTAAACAATCTCCAGCTCCAGAACACATGGATTCCCTGTGATGGCATTTCAGCATTCACTCACACCAACCACTTGTGCCTATGAGCTGTCAAACACTTACAAATTTGATATCTAACTTCAAAGTCTTCCAGGAGAAGCCCTCATTAATGCCCATACTATGATCATTTATATTTGTCAGTTTATCAAACTCAGAATCCACTAATATTTGTAACTGCAATTTAGCAGGATTTTAACAAAAATTTAGCATTTGTGAAAAATTTTCAGGCAGCTTCCATTTTTATATAGTTCTTTTCTACATAGCTTTCTTTTCTCTTTTTTCTTTTCTTTTCTTTTCTTTTCTTTTCTTTTCTTTTCTTTTCTTTTCTTTTCTTTTCTTTTCTTTTCTTTTCTTTTCTTTTCTTTTCTTTTCTTTTTTCTTTTCTTTTCTTTTCTTTTCTTTTTTTTCCCAAAAGTGGTAATTACAATTAAGGACATTAAAATGCAAATAAAGTTTCATGTTACTATCAGGTAAATTACTCAGTTCATGAAAATCAGTGTAACTAGCAGTCTTAATAGGATGTCCTAGAAAATCTAACAGTGGCAGTCACCAGCTGTTAGGGAAGAGAAAGGGGAGAAAGGCCAACACCTACAACACAGAGCCTACCATAGCACTCTTAAAAATCCAGCTCCCAAATACTCAAACACATTCACAGACCATACATAAATTCTGTTTCTTAATCTAATTATTCATGAGCCTTTCATAGACAGGGAGTGGAAGAAAGTGATACAAATGCCTCAATTTTTGCTCCACGCCACATCACAAAATACAGGAACAATACAATTTTCAAATTCCTTATCTAAGTAACAAGAGCAAGTATGAAAATGCACATGCTAAAAGAGACAAGAAAAAAAAAAGTATTTTATGAAATGCTGGTCCATATCTTATTGGACCAGAATTCTATATGTAACATTGTGTGGATTATTGCAGAACAAGTCCTTAATGTGCAGAGGAAAACTAAGAAGGTAATCTGAGGATAAGATTCAGTGTAACCCACTTTTATACTTTAACTTTCTTTTTTGACCTATATTCCAAAACATGCTTGGACTCCTTAGTAGTGTGTTCAGTTTTTTACAAACTGTCCATTTTTTGATTATTCTGGAAAAATCTTGTTACCTTTCCTAAAAAGGCTAAAAGGCCCTAATGCAAAAGCCTTTTTTTTCCTCTTGAGAATCAAGAAAACACTACAAAGCAACTGAGTGGGGAAATATTTTTGGCCTCTTTTATCTTATGTGCAGTGGGAACACATGAAAAGGTAAGAAAAGACTTCAAAGTCCTTCAATTTCTCCTGAAGTTTTACATTTTCTATGTATTATATTTAAAATACCAACAATTCAGGAGATATACAAAAGTGGACAGAATATAAGAATGTACCAAAAAGAATCATGAGAAAAGGATGATAGTAACAGTAACTCAGGGGAAGGGGAAAAAAGAGGGAGAGGGGGGAAAAGTCAACTTTGCAGTAGGAAACAGAATTATTTCATTAAAGAAATTATAATTTCTTTTTTTTTTTTTTTTTTTTTTTTTGGATGCTACTCAAGCAATCTGAGAGAGTGTGGGTAACAAAAAAAGTGGGTTTCTAAACTTGAAACCCACTGAAGGTTGGACCCACTTTAAAGCTAAAGCATGCTTGGAATGCTGCCTGACAGCAATCCCTGGTTTTATAATAGACCCTCACACAAAACATGAAATTCTGGTGAGACATCAGTGTTTCATTTCTAATTGCAGCATGTAGTCTGGGTTGCACCAGTGTGTATCTGCAAATAACTATGATAACAAGTTAATCAGGCCATTGGCTAATTGGGTGGACTCACTGGTCCAGTTCTGTGTGCCAGCACCTGCATACCTGTTTATATTGCTGTGGATAAGCACTGGCATTTCAATGGCTCTGCGAGTTCACAAACACTACTCTTGTTATTTGCTAGCATTGCAATGTGGAAATTAATATTCTACTGCTTGTTCTGCAGCTATTTGCTTTCATAAATTGATATTTGTAATAATATAGAGTGCATCAGTTAGCATAAGATGTGTGGGCAACAACTATTTTGTTAATGCTGCATAATGAAAGGCTGGCTTTGGTTAACAAAGTTGTGAATAAACTTGGCTTTTTGCATTTGTGTTAAAACACTAATTAAAATATCTGTTTGAAATAAATTGTTTCAAAGAGAGAGATTTAGAGTGCTGCTATTTTTGCCAACATAATTACATCCTTCTCAGTGAGGTAGAAGGCTTGCAGGTAGAAAAATGTAAAACACAAAATTAGGATTAATAAGCTTCTCTTCAGAAATAGTTACAGAAGTTCAACTACATATTAATGCTGAGTATAATGATTGGGGGTGCTGCATAGAGAAAATGCCCTGAAATCACGCCCCTCTTCACTAACTGCTCTCACCCTGTTCATGTTCCCTCAGAAGATCCATCCTGCTTTCTGCCATGCAGCCTGTCACCTTTTCCAGACTGCAGGAAAGGAACACTGTCATTCAGAACCATGTCTACATCTTCAGTTCTGTGTATTCTAACTTCCTCACTGCTGCCCAGTCTTGTCTGCCTGTACTGTGCATATACCATTTAGTTCTTGAGGTGCTGCTAATTTCTATTACCATTGCATCTCACTGATTGGCTCTTCACACACTGCTTGCAGTGTCCAAGTAGAGAGGCCACTAAACCATTCTGCAGGTAGGGTAAGGTGTAATCAGAAAAGTAACTCATAGCTGTGACGTAGAGTTCAGGCAAACTATGCTAATCAACTGTATTCTTTACAGCAGCTTCTAAAACTAGATTGCTCTAGGCTTTATTTCTCTTTCTCAGAAAAAATGTCATATTGCTTGAAAAATAAAAGGTCATGTGAAGGGAGGGTGGGGTGGGGAGAATCAAACTGCCTTCAAAAATGTTATTTCTAGTAGTTATGCAATGATTTTGGCTAAGATCACTAAAATAGTCTTAGATTAGGTTTTCACTTGGTTATTATGCTCCAATACAAGTGTAATTCAAGCTATTTGAGTCTGCATTGAATGTCTCAAGTGTTTTAGAATAAGGATTGCATAATTTCATTGCTTAACTTGATGCCTAAACTCTCATTCTATACATGAATTATGTTGGCTCATGAGCACTCAAATTGTTTTGCACATCTGTTGAATGGAAGGCTTTTTTGAGCCCAGATTTCTTTCTGCCCATAACTGTATGCACTCCTTTTTTTTTCTGCTCACAGCTGTGCAAGGTCCCAAGAGACCTGAGTGTTAGCTCCCAGGGAACTAAACTTGATGGATTTTTAACTTTTACTCTGCTAAGAACTTCTGTCCTTTTTGACTTGGAACAATTCCGTAGCTTTCTCCTCTTAATTTCTTATCTCCTTTCATTTGTTCTGCTACTGTCAGCTCAAAACAAATAAACCAACCAACAAACAAACAAAAGACAACAGCAGGATTACTTTACAAAACATTGCTCATTGCTGTTTGGAGGCAATCTGAGATTCACAACCCCAAAGTTGAAGTAAATTTATTCCAGCTCCCTGGAAAACGTTCGAATTAGAAGACACTTGAAAACTACCAGGTGACATTACATTCAAGTTTGCCCTTTTTTGTGGTTTGGTTTTCCATTATTAAAAATCTTCATATTTTTAAGCACAAATAACTTCATTGCATTTTAGACTTATGCAGCCAGATCCTGATAGCTCCACACTAAGTACCTAGATGACCTTTAGAGGTTCCTTCCAACCCAAACCATTCTATGATACTGTGACTCTATAATTCTGTGATTCTTTTGTTCTATGATTCTATGATCTGTACCAATCCTGAATCTAACTTCAGGGAAAAAAAATCCTCCATCTGCTGTTGTTAGTACATATACCCCAGCTATTATCCATAGCCTCATATGAGATTTCTGTTAGTCAATTATCATTTAAGTTAGAAATCAACAAAATAACTTTATATATTATTAATAAAAAATATGCTTAAAACAGAGTATGCTGTGTCATACTTTTCATCAACAAGCTACACATACCAATTGCTAGCCCTATAAATAATTGCTTTGTTGTGTGGTTTTTGCTGCTTTAAATTAAACAGGTCACTGTTTCGACTCACAAATTCATAACATATACCAGATTTCAGATTTGTGCATTTATAATGAAGGAAATTCAAAGTGGAAAGTTAACAGTGACATGTCAAGATGTCTCTAGATGTCTTTTTAGAGCTGGTTCAGTTGTATCTCCTATATTGACTTATGGATCTCATTTGCATTTCACTGGGGAGGTTTCTGAGACACTTCCTAATAAGACTATGGGCAAGCTCTTTTATGTTGTTCTCCCTGATGGAACTC
The DNA here is from genome assembly GCF_027791375.1 of Indicator indicator. NCBI lineage: Eukaryota > Metazoa > Chordata > Aves > Piciformes > Indicatoridae > Indicator > Indicator indicator. The sequence continues at coordinate 6,995,896 of NC_072026.1, read as the reverse complement.
TAAAAGTAGTTGAAAATATTTCAAGTACTTATGATTTGCATTTCAGGATCTATCAGATCATATTAGCACTGTATAAAATACATGTTTCTCTCCCCCATTGTAGTGAAACCTGTTGTAAGTATGAAGAAACAAAAATAAGATACAACTTACTTATATACTTCTAATGCTACCTAAAGAGTAGATTTGAAGGTATTAGCAAAATTAGTTCAAATGTAATTTGGGGAGTGGAGTGCTTGTTTTTAGGAATTTATGGTTCTTCAGAGAAAATAAAGTTAAAAGGAACATTTGAATATTCATGTTTTTAATGAGTTGATGGTGATTCTCTGCTAGCTTTGGGGGTTTTTTGTTGCCTTCTAACAACCCCTAATTAATGTTCAATAATTACTGTTGCACAATACTACTAGTCTAAATACATTCTCTTTAAAATCTTGTGTTTCACACTAGACATTTGACTCAGATACCAAAAAACCACTTAATTCTTATGCCTCTGAGCAAACAGATAATTTTTATCTTACCATATGATTTATGTTAACAACCTCTTTACCCATGCTTAACTATGTTTCTTTTCTTAGCTTATCTTCTTGTTGGGAAAAATATGCCTAAACAGAAAAGGTTACAGCAGAGGTGCTATAATTAGATATTAGGATAGCACTGGGGTAAATGCATCTGGCAGAAAAGGGGAAAATTTTCCATCAGGTCTGTTATACAGCATCACCAAGAAAACAAAAGCCATTCTGTAACTCACCTTTTTAGTCACTGTATTCTGTAACTTAGCTTTGTAACACATTGAAACCTGAAAGCACTCCTTCAGAGATTTTCAGTGCATTTTTACTTTCTTTACATCTCCATCAGGGAAAGACTGGGTTACATTTGTTGTCTCCCTGACATATGGATACATTTAACATTAAGCAATATTAGCCCTGTTTAAACGAATACCCTAAACCACAGGCATCTTTTTTTCTATAGTTTTGCCTATAATTAATTTCATATCAGTCTACATGGAAGTAAAATACCAGTGAATATGGTCCAGAAACTTCAAAGCATGCTTGTTGTTTGATATACTGGTATCACAGCATTGTGATATAGCACAGTTTTAGTCAGCATAATAAGCCAACCAATACCAGACATAATTTTATTATGCCAGCATTAGTTTGAAATAGTTCTTACTTTAGCCACTTCTATTGCTTTCACAGTTCACCCTGAGGCTTGCCTGCATACAAGTCTCTTTAAAGAGAAAAATGTATCTAAGGGCTGGGTTGTATCAGCTCCCATAAGGCTATTGTTTAATAGCTATGCAGAACCTGTCCAGTGCCCTAATATAATACAGGCAAGTGATCCACAGAAAAATAAAATACAGGCAGTGTGTATACACAAGAGATATCAAAAAGCATATTAATTTGCTCCCACATGCTTCTTTAAGTATCAAAACCTAACTTGCAGCAGATATTACCAAAGGTTTGCAGAGAAGAACACAGTTGTTAGTCACCAATGAAGTCTTTCCAGCCCTGCTAGATTCATGTTCAGTGCCCAAGGCAGACAGGCTGTGCTGAAAGTTTTCAGCTTTCTCTTTTCTTCCTTTAAAGTTTCGTCTCCATAGCACTCTACCTAAGGCTACCATCATTCCCTTTGCTGATTCTTCATCTTAGATCAATCTGTGGAGAAGAGGCAATGGGGGGAAATAAGGAAGAAATCTTCAACTGTTACTAATTTATTTATATATTTCTTATACACTGCTCATGAGTAATTTCACATAAGACAGTGTGAAAACTGCTGAGATTCAGATCTAGTTGGGCCTTACAAAGGGTCTGGATCCCCTAATGTTTCTCCTCTTATTTGCAAGTCATGCTCATGCTCACAGCAGGAGACACTTGACATTCTGAGAGGCAGAAATTCAAGGCACTGTAACAAGAGAGTTTTAGCTGTGGCACGAGTGGCAAGGGACCAGAAAAACAGTGTGCACTTGGACCTATGATGTCTGAAGTCAACCAGGAACAGCCCACCTTCCTTTTTCCCAAGCAGAGCCTCTCTGCCTACACAGCAGACAAAAGATGCTCAGGCACAGTTCTATTTTGACCACAACTTTGCTCATGCAGGTCTGCTGGTTCATATAACAGATCACTGTTCGGTTCAGACATTTTTAAAGTAAAGCACATTTTCTTTGGGTCAGAACCTTTATTACTTGGCTAACTGTTTTAAAAACTAGCAGCAAAATAGGAGTGCAGTTCCTCCTCCATCTTGCCAAAGGATCATGCAGGCAATACTAACAAATTCCTGTGACAAGAACTGAATTAACTCTGAGGCTTGAGGACAAAGAAGGTAAATATGGTGAGGGACAGACTATTGGTTCCTCCTCATTTAGCTTTGTCTCAACCCTTGAGCCTTTTGTTATATTTTCTCCTCCCCAACCCACTGGACAGCGATAGGAATAAACAAGCGGCTGCATAGTTGCTCTCTTACTGGCTGGGTGGACTCAATCCATGACACTGGGACACAAGAGAGATTGTTTATAACCCCCATACCTGGCAGAGAAACTGTTTTGCTATCTTGAGCATTATTTTGCAGGAGGTGGTACTTCCATAATGGAGTTTTGCACTGAAAGAAACTCCCGAAGGTTTCTAAGGCATATTTCTGATCTGCAACTTTCTTTATAAACCTGGCAAAAAGTTGTGTTTTGAGTTTGTAGACATTTTTTCTACACGTAATGAGTAACCCAGGATGCTACTCAGTCCCAGGAGTACTCATGATCCTACAGGCAGGAGACTGTAGCAGCTCAAGAAAATGCAAATGTGTTGCTTCTGTGTCTAATGCCCAAGGACTACTCTAAACAAACAGACCAATCAGACTATACCCTAATGTGGCTGAAAAAAAAGAAGACAAAACAGAGAAAATGCTTGCAATTTAGTATTAATTACTCAGTATTAATTTCCTTGATATATAAGTAAGAATATCTTCCTCTTTAAACAAGTCAGTCAGCTCTTGGAAGGAAAAAGGATTACCAGAATGAAAAAAAAAAATATTTATCTACAATTCAGATTTCAAATTTATAGTCAGCCTAAGTTCTCCTTTATCTCTGCACCTTCTTTGTGAGAGGTGAAATAAGTCAGGGGAACAGCATTTCAGGAAAAGCTCATTTAGTTGTTTATGCTTCATTTTGACAGGCCTTGTGAATCTTAATCAAACCCTGAATGAAACTACTGTGGAGATTTAGCTAGCTCAGCTTTTTGGCTCTCTCACTCCAAGAGAAGGGTCTGATCCACAGAGAAAGCACAGAGAAGAAAGGAGGCAGGCAAGCTTAAAGATGTAAAATTTGGCTAATTGAGTTATGCTGTGCTCAGAGCTGAGCTAACATTACCAGTCAGTATCAGCGGAATCCTGACAGAAGCAGCCTGCTGATCAAATAGAAGTGTTAAACATACAGCCACATTTTTCAGGGTGCTAAACTCCCCACTTGTTTCATGGTTATCCAAGGAGCCATCAGTGCTCAATAGCTTTGAAGGCCAGCTCACAGCACGGTCTGTGAAGCTAGCAAGGAGAGAAAAAATATAAACCAAAAATCCCTAGAGAATGCTCATAAAGTTAAGTAGCATAATCTGCTTGAACAGGATGGGCCTATTAAAAAAAAAAGCCTGGAAGCCAGGAGGAGAAAGAACATGATGTGAAGAGGTTAGAAAAGAGGGTCAGTAAGTGTAATTCTTGCTGAACTGATGTATTGCAGAAGTGCAACACTTTCATAACAAACATGGACCAGTTCTAGATTACCTTTTTGATTTGTGAACTTGGATTGTATTAGCTTTAGTTAAAATGCTGGAACTCTCCTGGAACCTATGGATGTAGCTGGAAGCTCAAGAGGAATTATGTCAGAACCTGTTATTCTGTGTGCAGTACCCTTGTCTCTGTCCTCCTAAACCTTTCAAACTTCTCCTCCTAAGCCATACATAGATATTGCAGGTCAGTTTCAAAAACGCAGAAACGGTTTCAAACTATCCAAATCCAGACTGTTTGTTGTGGAATGAATCAGAGCTCTCAAAGGACTGTCAGAAATTCAGACACCTTGAAACATTTATAAAAAGAAATCAGCACAACTGAGATAATAAACCATTTTTTATATCAAGCAGAGGGAAGAAAAATCCAAGCATGTTATACAAAATGTATAAACACATCAATGAGACTGAAATACGAATTCTGGTCTCTTCACAAGTTTCATTTCAGTGAAAAAGAACAAGATGATATATGGAAATTAAGAAGTTTCAAGAAGAAAATGAATCACCATATGTCTTACTGGAATGCTGATACATCGTTCTGTCATTTAACTACTGAAGAAAACTTACCTGAAGGTGCCTAGGCTTAGCATAACTGGATTATTTTTGTAAAAGCAGAGCAACCAGAGCATTGAGGTATCACATTTTAGCTACATCCACACATTTGGGACTCCAGCTGCTACCTGATGCAAGTGACAAGCTAATAAGAAAAAAAGGGTTTGAACCTTACAAGGGGAAGTGAAATGCATGGACCACTATGAAACCAAGGAAAAGAAACTTCATTTACAATGAAGGGGAGACCATTGGAGATCATCACACTTTCTTTTGTAAAATCTGTGCAATAGCACTGAAAGAAGCTAGCATCATCTCCATATGACACTGCCTAGAACTAAACCAACTGGCATGGAAGGAAATGCATTAGCAGTAAATGTGTGAATGGTCAACTTTCCAACAAAATGAACTCTGAAAAATACAAATTTTAAATCATGCTTTTAGAAAAATTGTAACAATATGAAGGCATTCCCCCCCCAGTCATAAATATTACAAGTCTCTTGTCTCTCATGTCTTCCATTTAAGAAACTGTGAGCTGTAACATGAATTATACTTCAATTCCATACAGTGTTAAAGGATTACTAATGATACTTCCCCTAGTATTAGAAGCTAAACATAAATAGATGTTTTTGTAGCACAAAAATCCTTTTCTGTGTATCTGCTGTATGCAGACAGACTTGAAACCAGAAAGTCAAAGCAGAGAACATAACTGTCAACAAACTGTCAAAAAAATGGGGAAATACTAATGTATTAAATCTGTCTTTACTTTTGTGAATATGAAATAAGCCTTGACCAAAATAAGTTCATTTTTCTTTGTAGCTCCAACCTAATAATTTATTTCTGTCTTTCTACAGAGCTGAAGTACAAAAAGTGTCTGAGACTGAGCATTAACATGCTGCTGTCAGAGATTGCCCACACTTCTAAGAGACTCAATACCAAACTGTCAGTTCAGCCTGTCTGGACAGATTTGCAGGTGCTGTCCAAGTAGATGCACCATCAGAAAACTTACTTTAGATAAGATTGAACCTAGGTTGGATCTTGCTATTAGCTACAATCTTACTAGGAACTGGCAAATCACTTAAGGAGGATGCATTTCTCAGATGAATGGGCTTGATGTACAAACATTTATCCAGCACCACTCTAATTGGCCTGGAGGCGCTCTCATGGGAACTTTTATTCTTATCTAAACCTGGAAAACATGACAGTCTATCATATGAGGTAGTCCTGCCCTTGCTTTTTCCAAACAGGATATTCAATTATACCAAATCAAATAACACAGAGACCCATTCTCAGCTGCCTTAATGGGGTTAAGAGTCATTAGCTGTCCTGACTATTGTACCTGGGGTCAAAGAATGGCTACAGACATTTAGTCCTTTGAGTCCTTCTTTGCACCCAGTGAGTTTATAATTAGGTACCAAATAGTTCTAGAGAATCTGACAGTGCAGTCATCACCACAAATGCCAAAACTTCAGGAAACTGCATACCTGGCTTTGCTCTCCCACAACATCAGTCTCTGTGTTTATACTGATATTGGACCCAAAACAAAGGTACTAAACTTCTTTCACATTCCAGCTCTGCACTACCTGCTTCTCCCATCTCCTTTGAGGAGATCCTAAGGCTTGACCAACTTACTCTAGCAGTGCTCTCTCCAACTTAGCAAAGCACATGCACTTTATGTCACATCAAAGTCCTATCAACATCAGAGTTGAGCACAGACAAATGTGCTTAAGGTAATTAAAACAAACAAACAGAAAAACCTAAAAGGTCAGATCATAGTTTAAATTCTTTTTGAACTGAAGGAAACTACATGGGGAAAAGAGAAAAGTAGCTAATGGTCCACCAGGAATTCTTTATACCTTTGGGAAACTTTTGCTTCTGCCATTGTTACCATATTCAGGTAATTTATTTTCTTCCTGGTAGACACTTTAACACCACAGTTTGTCTCTTGTGGTTACCAAATGAGCTGTCTCTCTTGCTGAAGTACTGTGCCTTTGTAGTGTAAATGTACATTGTGTGATTTACTCCTACACTGTGTTTCAGAAGAATCCAGGAATCTGTGAACTGTTATGCTGACAGTGGGAAACTGTTGTATCCTTCCAGAATCAATGGATTTCACTGCTGCAAAGGTGATCATTTCAGGCTTGCCTTCACAGCAGACTTCAATCTAAGGATTCATTGGTTACTTTTCAGTCTAAAATCCAGAGGGTTTACAGACAATTTCCTCAACCCTTGGTTGCAAAGCAGCACGTAGCAAAGCACAGAGGACCTGAACCCACAAAGTGAGGGTGAGTTGAGGAGATGTGGGGGCCCATGAGGCCTCAGGTATGGATCATCAGAGCCACGACAGCCTATTAATGCCATCAGGGCTCTGAAAAGTGCATCTGCAAAGTGGTCAGATTAGTCCATTAATAAAAGTTTAAGCCTATAAGAAACATAGAGGAAATCTGCTTTGCTGTTACACGAGAGAAAAATTAGCCAGTTTTAAGGAGATTATATATATGACAATAATTTCATTTTGTGCTAACTCTGGCCATTCATATTTTCTGGTATATGTTATAAGAACTGTATTCAGAGAAAACTGCACTGTTCAATGTTTGAATTTACTGATGCAGCATTTCAGTGGCATTTATAGTATTCAAACAGAATTTCTTGAGATTTCATAAAGGAATTTTCAATTATGTCCTTCATTGATGTGAAACAAGCTCTTGGTTTCATGACATTTTGGTAACCTCCAAGGAAACCTGAGCTCATTACTGGTATCTACTGTTTATAGCCAGTGCTTGCAAAATAGTCTAATAAAAAACAATAGCAACAGTACATGCAATGATCATCATAGAATGTGTTTGCCAAAACTTCCTATTCTATCAGTCAGACTTACCCCTTTCATGGAACGCTTCTTGGTCTCCTTCAGCAAGTTTTCAAGTTCTTTTTGGACAACTTCCCTTTATCAGCACTGAGTATTCATAGATAAGTTTAATTTTAAAGTACTGGAAGAAAGTGAAGTTTCATCTACTCTAAATCTTCACACTCGAACTGTTACACAAGAAAGAAAAGGCAAATGTGTAAGCTCTTCAATGTGACTACTGCCTAGAACCTGCCTTTTATTTTCAAGTGTCAACGTAACTCCTAAATAATGCTAGGGAAGGATTAATGAAAACCTCTGCTTTATTTTAAATTCTTACCAAAATGTATCAAAATTTCTAATTTCAGCTTTTCCTCATGTTGCAGAAGCTCATTATGAAGCAAGAAAACGTATTACAGAAAAAGGGAGCTATATTTTCCCACTTTGAAATAGCTGAGTGCATTTTTCAGCTAACTCTAGAGCAGAAAACATCTGACATTTGTCTGTTCTTACTGTCTTAGAGCTGTCTGTTCTGCTTGAGCAACACGACAGTCTAAACCAGATAAATAAAACTGGAATCTTTAGTGCAACCCAAGAAACTGCAAAATTTAATAAGCTGCTAAAGGACTGTTACCCAATGTGTTTCATACTGGAAAATCTGATCCTATCTATCACAGTACGTGAAAACAGATGTGCACATTACCTCTCCAAGCAGAACCTCTGAATTTGTGTAACTGACATTCTCCTACCACCAGAGGAGTATGCTGTGATGTGCAGAGATATTTGAGGCAGTCCATGTACAGAGAGATTCTGTTGAAGATTTCCATGATACAGAATTTACTCAGACTTTTGTCATGGCCTTTTACTCTTCACAGTTGATAGCATTTTAGAAAACTTCAGTACGAAATTGAATCATGTATTTCTCTACTTTTGGTTTAACACATTGAGTACTTAATAAGCTCATTGCCGTCAAGCCTTTGTTACTCATGATGTATCCTGGATGTCTGAACATACAAGTTTCATCTCGGTAACTAGAGAAATTTCAGACCTTGATGAAATTATATTCTTTGCAGTTAGACTAACTTTAATAGCTAAAAGACAACTGGTGATACAGCTGAATGCATCATAAACCAAATAGCTCCCTTTTACAGTTAACCAAACAGCTTCTTCCTCCCCCTGCAGTAACTGAAGAACAAATTATCAATAATAGGCAGAAGGCCATTAGCATAATCCATAAAGCCAGAAGACATTACAGTACTTTGTATCTATCAACACTGATTAGCAGCATAACGTTTAATTTGCCTCTATGAAAAGAACAGTGAGAAACAGGGTAGGGATATGACAAAGGAAATGGTTTAATAATACACTGGATGTTTTTCAAAGTGAAATAATTTCCAGCTCACAGGCTCTTCAGCAAAGGGTGCTTTAGCAAGGATTGGCTCAGAATGAGCACATTGATCAAGCAAGGAAAATTACAACTTTTCATAGGCGTAAATTTAGCTAAAGCATTAGAATTTGAGCAGAAATAATCTTGTATGAGCTGAACCAATTTTAGCTTGTTAATATAAAAACAAATGGATTAAGGGATAGAGGCATTTTGTGACTGCAGGAAGAAAAGGTTGCTATTAAGGCACTGTTAGCGTTGAAAAACTTTCCTTGGATTATGTCCAACGGGCCATTGACAAATCCTCTTTTGCTGATATTCATTAAATACAATATACGCCTATACCTAAGCATATAAAATATAGACTCAAAGTCTAAAGACAATAAATCATCACAAGTCAAGTCTCAAATATTTATTAAATAATATAAGGGGAAAAATAAAAACCAAAACCAACAGCGATTGCCTCAGCAATCTCCTGTTTCCCAGGCTTTTTATGTGGCAACAGACTGTAATACAGGTAACTTGCTTTTCGGGTGAAAAACTTGAATTCAGTGATTATGTAAACATTGAGGGATGCATGTTAGAATGGACAATGTTTTCAAAGTATGTTGTATGTTAGATGGAGAGGTCTGAGCCTTTTATCACAAAGCCTAATAGAGCTTCATGTAAACGACGTGCATAAATTATAGAAAGAGCACAGTGATCATCACTAATATGTATTGAAATACACACACTATAAGGTGAAACTTGCATCTCCAAATTCAGCAGAGGGGTTCTTTGAATCAGAGAATACAGAAGCCACTCATTTTCTCATGTCACCTGTATTATATATCTTCATGTATCACCATTCCATTATAATCTCTTCCACTCTCAAGTTATCTCAATGAGGAAACATGCAGCAGCATGGTTACTGATGGAAGAGGGGAAATTGAAACACAGATTCTGAGAGAGTTTGGACATGTGGGGTAGGAACAGAGATGTGGCATTGAAATAAAAAGGCCAAGCTCTTGAAGTACAATGCAGTTGCATTAGTCTGTTGCTATGAGCTATATTGAAGACACAGCTACAGAAAAACATGCAGAATTACCAGTGGCTGTAGATCTAAAGTATTTTTTTCCTCCTCTGTCTGAACAAGACAGTTATTAGCTCAGCAGAGAAAGGGAATGCATGAGAGAACTGGGGCAGAACCATCACTCAGAAATGTGGACAGAATAAGAGACAGGAGTTCCTAGAGCTGCCAGTAATATGGACAAGTGTCTGAAAAAGAAAAACAGAGAGATATTTTTCATTCTTTTCATCTAAAACACAGACAGCACCTGGTATAGATGCTATATCATGGGAGAACAAGAAAGTTTCCATGTGAGAAAAATCACTTCAAGAATCCATTTTCTCACTGAACATGCAATTGAACAAGATAAGTATCTGTGCAGAAAAGCAAAGATGCAGTCACAAGGCACAGGCACAGCAGGGGACTAGCCTAAGTCAGATGGAAAGGAAAGTGAGATATGTTTGTCAGGAACAGGCTCTGTACCTGCAGCCTGACTGAACAGTATCATTTTATCTGGCAAAGCATGCACTACCTGTTACTGGAGAAAACAGCACAGGGCCACAAGTTACAGCAGAGGGTACAACCTACTCCAACAAAAACTTTGGGAAGGGAAATACCACTGAATGAGTTTGAAGATTAAACAGGATTTCATAATCCTACCTCTTCTGTGCAACTAAATAATTCCAGTGTCTTAGGTGGGAAATACAGGAGAACTTCCTTTTTTTCCCTACATGAAAAAAGAGAAATCTCCCTGTCATAATGCTGCTCAGCTTCACAAAGCTATTTCATTGTGTGCCCATTTCAGCTAAGGCTCAGATAAGCCTAAATTAGAGCGTCATGAATTTACAAAAGATGCTTCTCAATTCCATTTTCTATCTGTCTGCTTCTACAGGCCTCATAGTGGAAAAGAAAAGGAAACATTGCCTAGACATTAAGGGAAGGTTTCTCCCAAATCTCAGGCTGTTTCTGTTAAAATGTCCTGTGAACAGAATCCCCTGTTCCCTACATATTCTGGACAGAATATTTCTGGATGGACACAATACAAACTCAGCTTTTGGTATAAAGATAATGGCCTTCATCTGGTAGCTGGACCTAGAGGGATAGTAGGGAACTTGAGCATCTCCCCTATGAAGAGAGACTGAGAGCCCTGGGGCTGTTTAGTCTGGAGAAGAGAAGGCTGAGAGGGGATCTGATCAATGTCTATAAATATCTGAGGGGTGGGTGTCAGGAGGAGGGGGCCAGGCTCTTTTCAGTGCTTCAGAGTGATAAGACAAGGAACAATGGATTCAAACTTAAACAGAGAAGATTTCACCTCCGCATGAGGAGAATCTTCTTTATGGTGAGGGTGACAGAGCACTGGAACAGGCTGCCCAGGGGGGTTGTGGAGTCTCCTTCTCTGGAGACTTTCAAAACCCACCTGGATGCATTCCTGCACAGATTACCCTAAGTGATCCTGCTCTGGCAAGGGGGTTGGACCTGATGATCTCTTGAGGTCCCTTCCAACCTCTGATATACTGTGATACTTCTTTCTAATTAATTTCTTTAACATTGGGCTGTTTGAGTATACAATTAGATGCATTTTATGGACTTATCTATGTTTGACCATGTTTCCCTTTCCCAGGTCATCTTTTCACTTTGTATGCTGATAATTCTGGGTCTCTCAACTCCAGTTCAACAGCTTCCCTCTTTTTTATAGACCAAGTATATGAAATATTATAGAGTAGTGCTGTCTTAAACATCAATCTTTTACATGGTTCTGTTGTTTGACATAACCACAGCTTGCAATTTTATTTTGCATATTAATATGCTGTATATTTTCCAATTAGTCACAGCAAATTAACTGTCCTTGTCTTATCATAGGCAAGGACAGTTCAGTTGGCCTTGCTGCAGCATTTAATCTTGTGAATTTTTAGTTAAGAACAAAGGCATTAAAATTAATTCTTGAGTTAAGGTCTTTTTAAGAGGATTTCTTCATGCACCAAAGTCTATTTGAATGGAAAGATGCTTACCTATGTGGTGTTTAAAAAAATTCTACCTCCTTCGAAAGATGAAGAAATTCAGTGAATTTTATTTCAGAGAAAACACAAGTAAATAGGAACATAAAGTTAATCTACAAAACCTACTTATTCTCAATATCCCTGAACATTTTGTTGGCTTTTGTGATGTTGCATTGATTTTACAGAACAGTCAGTCATGGCTCAGCCCTATGTAGGTGTGGTGAAGGTCTCTTTTCCTAGATGCATTGCCTTACTTTTGTCCATAGTGAATTTGACTGTTCTCTTTTCTTGCCCATTAGGTTCTGTAAGTTCCATCTGGAATTCCATACCATTAGGATGGCATCATGAAAAGGGCTTAAATGTTACCTTCTCTAGTTCCTCAATGAAAATCAGTTGTTGCTGGTCCCAGACTAGCCCTGCACCTATCATTTGCAGCAAGTGGGGCTGGCACGGTTTTGTTGCTTTTAGCTACCAAAGAGTGAAGAATGGAAATGACTTTCAGCCCTTTAGAAGGTCACTAAGACCTACAGATGATCAAGAAGTGATAAGAACTATGATGAACTTTTTGTCCTCTTAACTATTATCTAGCCTGATATTTTTACTACAGGGTTATTTCTTAGTCAAATTATGAATTAATGTGAAACTCTATATGTCATATGAATCAGATCTCTTTTTTTCATAAATCTGAGTGAAATTAATTCAAATATTTCTCTTACTTTAAATGTGCAATTAGCAGAGACATTTTTCAGTTGCTCCAGTGACAATTTCAATCTTCACACTTGACATAAAAGTTGACATGTTTTTAGACAATAGAATTGACTGGAACATTTTAAGTATTTAAGTGTGGTAATTGCAGATCTGCTGCATTAAATCCAATACAGGAATGGCAAATGTTGCACTTAAATAATTTGAGGCAAATAATGTCTTATATGTCTTCTGATTATGTCAGCTTCAAATTAGCAAATGAGCAAAACACCTTCTTAAATCTTATACTTGCATACACAGCTACGCTCAGCTTTAAGCTTTCTATATGTGATAAGCAAAGTCTCTGTGTCCTAGAATATCCTTTGCTGTTGACATCTCAGGAAGGTGGTTTTCTCTGGTACATTGCTTTTGTTTCAACAGTGACAAAACAGTTGAAATAACTCTAAAGAGCTGAAAAGCAACCTTAGCATATTTGTATCCTCTCCAGCACACAGAGTTTATGTGCAACTCATAGCAGATGAGGCAACCTGGAGATGGGTAAGACTTTGAAATCACAGCAAAAGCTACTTGATCTAGCAGCTTTTTCATAGTTACCTTTTGAAGTCACAGCTGCACTTTCAGGGGACCAGGAGGAACGTCTTGACAATGACCATAATGCAAATGTCCAAATTCTTCTACCGTACATTCAAAATTATTATTGAACTGCAGAAGAAAGGAAAGAAGCAGTGCTTAGCAGCACTTTTACAAACTTATTAATCCGGTCTCAATTTACTGCTATTTGCTGTCTTTCCAAAAATCACAGTACTGTAACAGCTAAAATGTCCTTTTGGGAGATGTGCTGATATTTCTGCATATCTCCATACCAAGAAATATGTTTTATATGAGCTATTTTTAAGTAATAAATCTGTCAATATTATTGCACTGCAAGTGCCTAGGTTATATTAGCAGTCAGTTCCAGGAACTGATGAGAGGTTTCAGCTCTGATAAAGCACATGAACAAATGCTCTTCCATCTCTCTTAACCCAGCAACACATTTCTTTTGTAGGGTGTAAAAAAATGAAAGAAGGAAATTAAACCCTTTTCTTTGAGTAAAGATAAAAGATGATATTTTTAACAAGACAAGTTGAAAAAGAGATGGTTTGCTCTTGATCTAGAGATAAATCAGATACTGAAATAATAAATTGGGCAAAGGATTCAATTAAGTTGAAAGGCCTCTCAGTGTACCTTCATATACTTTATCTGTCAAGGAACAACTTTCTAGTGCATGTTCAGTTATATTTTTTTTTAAATGATGTTGTTTCCTTTTTCACATTTGAATCTTAACTGGCCAGCAAAAAAAAAAAAATCCCTACATGGAATAGGAAGCTCTGGGAGAGGAAACTATAAAGTTGTTTACTGAAAAGTTATGCTGGACTGCAGTTAATTAGATAAAAATCAGATTAAAACCTGGAGACAATAAAATGAAGAGTTTAATATCATTTAGAACACAAATTTTGAAAGGAATGTTTGCAGCTTTATATGTAACCTGTTCTGAAATAAATACATGATTGCACTCTGATGTATCCTATTGTGATAGTTGGCTATAAGGGAGGATTTTGCAAAAACATGAGAAAAAAAATCATAAATTGAATAAAATTGAATAGCATTTTGTCTGAGTTTAACTTAAATAAGGACTTCCTCATGTAATTTGCTTTAGCATATTGACCAGCAAAATTTACACTTCAGAGGAAACAAAGTGTTAACATTTAACATAGTATTACATTGCTCACTAAAACGTACAGTTCCAGTCCAAAAAAAAAGACATTTCAGTGAAAGTTTATTTTATAAAACCACTCTTGAGGAGTCCCAGTTCTGAATGATTAGTAAAGGGTTTCAGGTCAGAAGTTACAAGAAATAAACTACCTCTTCAAACGTTGCCTAATATCAAGCAAATAATTATTTTCAAAACAGGCTGTCACTAATATGTAGTCAAAAAAACCTGGCCAGTTATTCAGGTAAGTGTAACTAGCAAGGACATTAAAAACTTTTCCACCTGGCTTCCAAAATAGAGTTGATTAGGCACCAACTAGGTAGAATTTCCATCAGTACGATGTGAATGTTTGCCCTGTACTAATGATGAGAACCTGCAGGTATTATTATTCTCAGAGGACACATTTAATGACATGAGACAGAGAAATGACACAGAGAAAGTACTGCACTCTCCATAGAGCCTGGGCTCATTTACAGATATTTGCCAGTGAGGCAGTTCTGTTATTTTGACATCTTTATTAATGTTTGCTATAGCAATGATCAGTCTTGAGATTCCACAGATTCCCTGAGCTGCAAATAACAGCTAGAGCCTACATAACTGCATTATAGATGGTCATCTCTCTGCACATTTAAACAACCAGAACAGCAGGAGAGCAACATCCCAAAGAGGTGCATTCTGTTGCAAGAATCCAGACAGCTGATGTCTCTCCCATAAAGCTTAGCAAGTCACAAGAAAAAAAAAAAATCCCAATTGCATTTCAGCAGCTTTTATGCTACTTTCACTGGCCCTTAGCCAAAGCTTGTTGGAGTCAGTGGGAATCTTTCCATTTGCTTTAGTAGCCTTTGGCTTAGGTCCATATTTGCTTTCAGATTCGTTCGTATGTTTCAGATATATCTGGCATTGATTTTCAAGGGCACAGCGATAGCCTGTTCACTGAATGCAATTTGATATAATGTACTTTACCTTGATCATCATTATAGAATTCTTTCTCTGCTTAGTATATTGCTTACATTTGTGCTAATCAAACAGTAAATTAATTTGTATTACCCAGGTAACAAATGAATTGCCTAAGAAAGTAATAGCTAAATTCTTCTTGCATTCTTTTACTGCAACACTTCAATTAGAAAATTTTTTTTGCACACACAGGCATGAGCTGAAAAAACAGAGCTTTTCTAGAACTATAACAGCAATTTTCACATTCAGAGATTACATTTAATGGCTGCAAAGGCCATTGATAATATTTGATTTCCTCTGCAATGTTTAGGGAATGCCCTGTCTCCACAGTATAGACTGCAATCTAAATTATTTTCTGCCTTAATTTCATTAAATCTGCTGTTCTAATTGTATCATTTTAGCCATAAAATTCACCCATTATTTTGTTTAGTGCTATTACCACATGCAAACAACTCTTCCAATATCTGACTTGGTAAAACTGACAGTATTGGATGGAACAACATAAGAAGCTGAGAAATTAGAGCCTTCTGCACTTTCTTCTCTCATTTAATCTAGTCCAGCACAACACTCTTCTAGTGCCACTTGGAGACAATACAGTAGTGCTGTGCACTAACTGAGGAGAAGGCTGTGTCACTAGAGATAGTTATATGAGGTAGATAGGGATTGTGCCATCTGTCATATATTCTAATGATCAAGAAATTAGTATACTAAAACATGTGACAGATTAATAAGTAAAATCCAAGTTACATTAATGAAAAGACAGGGGGAGACCAAAGACGAGAGGAACTAATTAGCGCTATGCTTCAGGCCCTATGTAGGCAGGGCAGTCAGGCAGTAAAGTGGGTAGGCTGATCCAGGGTGCCTTACACATATGTGCCAGAAGTACTGGAGTCACTAGGGAAGGTGCAGATGGCTATGTGAGCTCACTTGGACTGCACCACAGCCCTCCAGCTGAGCAGGCTCATTCTGGTTCATTTGGAAAAAGAAGGACTCCTCAAAACAAGCTGTGAGGAGCTGGAAACCTTTAGCTGGGGAAGGTTGATGAGCTGGAGAGGACACTGAGGACGGCTACTATGAATCAAAAGATAAGCAACAATGAAATGAAAAAAAGAACTCCAAACCCAGAATGGTCAAGGCTTTATTCAAAAGCATTTCCCATTTTAAATATCAGCTCTAGCCCTTACACCTGCCATAGGTGGAATGAGATGGGGATATTTTAGCTCAAATCAGTTCATCAGCCCTTTTTTAGAGAGAATATCCCCTACTATATCATGTATGTCAAAATATATTCAAAATTTAAGTATATATAAGACCCAGCTGTTGTGTCAAGATAGATAAAGGCTGGAGAAAAAAAAATCAGAGATAAAATTACTTGTCCATAGTAACCTAGCAGCAGAGCTGACACAGAAAGTCCTGATTTCTAACTCCAACCCTAGCGCCCCTTCACTAGACTAAATATAGTAGCAACACCCATTATTTCAGGTAGCTCAGGGTACTGCTTGGCTTATTAGCCAAAAATGGTAAACACACATTAGAAATGACAGATATGTTTATTTATCAGTTCTTCAATTATTATACAAAGCATAAAAAACAGGCCAGAAAAAGCCTGGTAGCTGCCAAATTGCAGTGCATCTCATTGCATGTGGGAGCAATGTTGGCAAGCTTCCATGTTAAGCACCTTAACTTCAGAAGAAACTCTATGATACAAAAAGCATGTGCCAGCAGGTAGAACAAAATCTGTCAGACACCACTGCCTCTCTATAATCTGTACATAACCTAATTACAACTTCTCAGAATACCATTGTTAAACCATGAGCAAGTCAGTAAACCTTTGCACTTGTTTCTTAAATCATTGCATTTTGTCATATGTTAGTATGTCACCATCTATAAGCTAATCCAATCAATCATTATCAGGTATTGATTTTTGTGACTCCAACATAATCTGCTACATCTGAAGGCAGTGATAGGACTAGGGGAGATGAAGCAAAACTAGAAGTGGGTAGATTCAGACTGCACATTAGGAAGACGTTCTTCACCATGAGGGTGGTGAGACACTGAAACAGGTTGCCCAGGGAGGTGGTAGAAGCCCCATCCCTAGACATTTTTAAGGCCAGGCTGGATGGGTCTCTGAGCAATCTGATCTAGTATGAGGTGTTCCTGCCCATGGCATGGGGCTTTGGAACTGGATGATCCTTGGGGTCCTTTCTAATCCTGACAATTCTATGATTCTATGATTTTCCCCTTTGAGAGCACATATGATGGCACCAATTTGAATTCAAGCCCAGGGAATACATACTGCAGAACAAAGCATACATTTGGAAAAAAGGTTTTGAATCTTGTCCAAATGACACAAATAACCTTTAGTGTTATGAGCATAAACTTTCTAAGCAACAACTTTTTCTGTGGTTTGCAGAAACCATTGGGGGTGGGGTGAACATATTAAAATGAAATGACACATTCAGAAGGTACCACCTTCCACCTGTTCACATTGCACTGAAGAATTTGTTTGGGGGAAAAAAAAATCTACTTGTCTTTCTGTGGTAGATACATCTAGTTCTCAGCTTGTTATTGACAGGATACTGAAAGATCAGTTTGATGAAGTTAAACGCTGAGAAAAGTAGTTAGAAACGCACACAGAGTGCAGGTAATCTGAGAATTGAAGCCTGACAATTGTCAAACACTTCACAACCCATGGAGGGGATTCAAAAGGCAGCATTTTTTAACTGAAAGCTCTGCAATTCCATGTTTTATGCCAATTTGTACTGAGTTGCACATCTAAGATAAGACATTCACAGGATCACAGAAAATTCAGGGTTGGAAGGGACCCTCCCTAAGGATCATCCAGTTCCAACCCCCCTGCCATGGGCAGGGACACCTCACACTAGATCAGGCTGCCCCATCCAGCCTGGCCTTAAAAACTTCCAGGGATGGGGTGTCCACCACCTCCCTGGGCAACCTGTTCCAGTGTCTTTCTACCTTTACTTTCTACATTTCAGATATTTAATTTTCTCCAAAATGAATGCATTTGCTATGAGCAAAACAAACATTTCTGTAAGAAATGTTAAGTCTTTGGGAAGAGATCACAAAATATATAATCTTGCATGTCAGAATTCTGTGCTATTCCCAGCACTTTCTGATCAAAACCCAGCAACACAAAACTCAGAGTTGGAGACTGTTTAGTCATCAGCCTTAAGGTTCTAAAGAGCATAATCCATTATATTACTGAAAAAGATCCCTGAGTATTTTCATAAAGCTCACACTTTATGATATCATTATGGTAAAACAGAGACTGGCAAAACTCTTCAATTTCTTCTGTTAATAATGATTTTGAAGCTCTCTAGAAAAAAAAAGTCCTATTTCATCATCCATGTAACAACTCCTATCAAATGCCTGTTCCTGGTAAGCCACATGACATTGTATAATAGCAAAGTTAAGTACTGTGACTGATCTTCATCAAGTAGTGCCTGGAACTGGCAGCAGTTCAGCACTCAGATCACTGTTCAATTTACAGTTTTGGCAACTATTTCCAGGACATTCTCCAAATTCTTGCTACTGTCTTTGAGACAAAGTGCCTCTTAGCAAAGAGTCAGTGAACCTGGACACTGGACTCCTCTCTCTGAACAAAAACAAATCACAAAGCACTTTCAGTGCACCACTAATGGTCACTGAAAAACAGCTTCTTCAAAGTAATGTTTTTACAAACTTCATTGACTGCACTAAAGATGTCACTCCCTTGCATGATCCCTTTTGACAAACAGCACAGTGAGCCACTGCTGTCAGTTAGCAGCCACTTTAATGCTCAGTATAGAATATAGCAACTTTTTGGAAACTTGTAGTCAGATACTTGCTGACACCTTCACAAATATGTGGGATACTGTCCTTGACATTAAATCATCTTAGGCTTTTTTTGCTATGCTTTACAATTTTCTTGCTGTCAAGGATATCTTCAAACAAGTTGCTAAAAGTATTCAGCAATAACCTTGTTAAACTCACCATCCAAAAGAGAGTTACTTAGTTTTATAGAGCGGTATAGGAACGAGGATTCTTTTATCTCTCTTGGTTTCAGTCTATGAACAGATTATAGCCCAAAGAAAGAGAACAAACTGCACAACTGCTTTTAGAAGGTTTCCTTTTGAGTATCAACCATCAAGCTAATCAAGTATCAAT
Organism: Indicator indicator; assembly: GCF_027791375.1. NCBI lineage: Eukaryota > Metazoa > Chordata > Aves > Piciformes > Indicatoridae > Indicator > Indicator indicator. Next base: position 6,976,739 of record NC_072026.1, on the reverse strand, counting down.
CTCATTTTTCAAATGGGTGAATTCAAATGACAAATTACAATTCTTCAAATGACAAATTTATGGCCACAAGTGCTGCTCTGAAGTATCAAATTGCAAGCCCAGCCCATTCTTTCACCTGATATAAACATCCCCCCATTTTTCTCCCCAGTGTGCTGGCACAGTCAAGATATGAAGGTGTTTAAAACAACCTGGAATCAGATTAAATTTTATATATATATATATATATACACATACACACACACACACAATATATATGTATGTATATTTCTGCTTTCAGAGCTGATGGGTGTTATGGTGACAAGTTTTCCACTTATCAAGACTGTTGATTATTGTGTATCCAAGACAGTATCTCTGACACCAGTTTCAAGAAACAGGGAAGTAAACTTTAGTTGCAAGTGCAAGTCTTTGCTGGTATGCAGTATCAGATATGCAGATCATTGTAAGTAACATACTGAGGAGCAAACATCAAACCTTTTTGTACAGTGTTAAGTGAAAGTTTTGTAAGGAATACTTACAAGCAGAAAGAATTAATATCTTTATCTGAGATTTAAAGACATGGAACAAAAAAAACACAGCACAAAACCCCACAAGTTCTACCCTTTTTGCTATTTTGGGGAACGTTTCCTTTAATCTTTGTGTAGTGATTAGCATCTTCACCAAACACATTTCTGCTCCACTGTGTCAAGAGAATGGCATCCAAGCCTGATAAGGCAGTTTCTGCTCAAAGCAGTCTAATAAGACAGTCTCTTCTCAAGGGGATAAATGAACTCATTGGACTAGCAGCTCAGATCTGCTACTTCTGATTCAAAGCCAGATATTTACTTCTCTTCTAGCCTGCCAATGCAATTTCAGAGCCTTGGCTTCTTGACACACTTTGGATGTCACTTCTCTAACCATACCTCTAGCTGTAACTCAAAGGAAATCATGACAGAGACATCTGATATTTGGACCCTTTCTCCCTGTGTAAACCAGGGTAAAATCCCAGTCTGTAAAAAAGGGCCATAGGATTGTCAGTACAATAATCACAAAGGATGAAGCCTTAACGAGCACTGGGCATTTGCTTTTTGTCCCATGGAAAACCTGGGATGGGAACATAAGGGCAAACTGGCTGCTTGCAGAGAAGTTATGTATTTTGTGATTTTTTTTTCTTTTATAATTAGCTGGAGAAAGTAACAGTGATCCATTTACTCTTTAGTTTTGATGTATTTTACACTTTGCTGCAATCTACAACACACAGGCTGTCCACTCCCTTATAAGCACAGCTCACCTCCATTAGTATCCAAAATCAAAGAGCTATTGCCCTGACTTTAGCTTAGAGTTAGACTCTCTGCATACCTATCCCTGGAATAAAGTATAAAGAAACTACCTACAAGGCCTTAAGCTTCCTTTGTAGCTCTGGGCTTAGGCACTGCACAGTGGTGTCAAATGGTTGAATGGATTCCATTATCTTCTGCATTCAGAGAATTTTTATGCAGGCAGTCAGCTCTAGAGATTATTCCTCTAGCTTGTAATTACTGGTCATATATCTATTTATACATATAGCACTGGGAAATTGCTCCTATCTGGATTGCTAAATAATAATTTGAAACATCATTCTCCTAAATAATCTCATAAATAAATCTCATAAATAAATGCCTTCCATAAGATTTAAGTCCAAGAAGAGGTGAACTAAAAACCCCTTGGTCCAAATTTGAATTAGATTCTCTTGAAAGTAATTATTTATTTTAAAACATTTCTTTTTCTAGACATATCTCTTGAGAAACCAGAAGAGGATTGAGGAAAGTATGATGAAGGACAGAGATACACATGATGAGACAAGAAAATCTATGCCTAAATTAGTAAGAAAGTAAACCTTGGTAAGGGCCATCTTAAAGTCATAAAATTCTGGTGATTATGGGGCTCTGTACAATAAGAAGAGAAAGAAATTGTAAATGGCAGATTTGAAGTGAAAGTAGAATTGCTACAGCAAATTGAAAATGCAAATAAAACTCTAATTTCACAAGCACAGGATACAGAAATATAACCTTTAAAAGAGTAAGATATGGCATTTGCAATGACTTATTAAAAAAAGAATAGATGCAGTCACCTTTCCTTAACCGATTGTTGGGAAAGTAAAATTGCAAGTAGATTGATAAGCATTTGAGCAGTGGCTCGAGGTTAGGTTACACAGAGCTGCTGTGCATTTGCTTCATTTATAGTAGCAGGCAAGCAGGAAAATCTTCCCACTTCTCTGGGTCTCTTGCATACTCTGATGGGCTTCTCACCTTCTTTGAAGCTGCTGTAAGTGGGTATGTGTTGAGTGATGCTGCCTATTGGTCTTAATGGTTTTCTTGGCAATTCTAGGTTTCACAAAGCATAAAATGGCAGGGATCAGAAGGGACCTCTGGAGATCATCTATTCCAACCTGCCTGCTAAAGCAGGTTCATCTAGATCAGGCTATGCAGGAACATGTCCAGGCAGCTCTTGAAAGTTTCCAGAGAAAAAGACTCCACAACCTCTCTGGGCAGCCTCCTCCAGTGCTCCAGCACCCTCACAAGAAAGAAGCTTTCCCTTATGATTAGGTGGAGGTCCTTGTGTTCTAGTTGTGCTCATTGCCCCTAATCCTGCCCCAGTCATCCTCAACTAAGGAAGAGTCTGCCTTTCTCCAACATGACATAAGTATCTCTAAGTTACATATTAAGTTTGAGGGGCAAGATTGTACCATAGAGACAGAAGCCAAACTGAAGTTTCTGTACCTATTAAATGTGTGCCTCACTGAAAAAAAAAAAATAATATTTGGAATACAAATGTGAGGTTTTTTTTTCAGAATTCACAGTCAGCACTGAAAATGTCTTTGTACTTCTTATTTTCACCTATCAGAAGGCTATCAGGAGATATTTGAAAATGGTATCTTAGACAGTCAAAATGCATACATATAAAACTATTAAGAAAAAAAAAAGAAAGGAAAAAATATCTGACACTACTAATCATCATGGTATAAAAAGTTTCTTTGAAGCAATAAAAACTCTGGGAACAACTGAAGTCTTTTCCATACAAGGAATAAAATCTACCAAGTTATACGTAAAACAAACAAACAAACAAACAAAAACCTCAAACCAAGAGTTTTGAGAAGGCATGAAAACAAAACAAAACAAAACAAATTAAAATACAGTATTAGGAAACCTGCCAGAGGCTATGCAGAGTGATCTGATGATCACAATATAAAAAAAAATGCCCATCCGTGTTCACCATAGAGATCTGGAAGGGTTACCAGAATGTTATTTCAAGGTGGTTACCAGAATGTTATTTCAAGGTGGTTACCAGAATGTTATTTCAAGGTAACACACTGAAGGATTTACTTCAAATAGTAATATTAATAGGAAGAGCTTGCAAAACAAATGAACAGTAACAAATTGTCATGATCAGGTGGTATTTACTCAACAATCTAAAGTAACTTAACATAAAATGAACTATAACTGCAGTGTGTAACCTGCCACTTAAATCTGCCTCTGTAAGAACTGGAGGAGAGGGATAATGCAGTGTTTAAAAAATGCCATAGATTGCCTGGCAATTCTAAAGGAAAAAAAAAAAAGATTGCAATCAAACACATCTAAGTCTCAAAATGTTTTGCTGAAGGATGCTGAAGAAGCTAAATATTCACTGGAATTCAAGAACCAATTGAGAAAAAACATAGAGGAAAAATCCATGGTTTCTAAACACACCATTTCCAGGTCAGTAAGACCTAAGGCACCCCTAGGGGCTAAAAAAAGTAGTGTGGAGAGCATCAACACTTGTGGTCTTGTCTGTGTATCACAGCACTCACAGTTTTCAAGATAATCCTGGGTTATGTGAACATTCTATATGGTCAGCTAAACTAATCCTTATTTATTTATAGAAGGATCTTCTTTAAATAGAGGCCAGTTTGGCACTGGAAAACCTACAGCAGTTAAGTTTTTTAAACAAAGCATTTTTTTCCCAAGTCCCTAAAGAGGCCACTAAGGCACTTCACAGATGCACAGAGAAGATGTAAATGGATTCAGAGAACTTTAAATAAATGTAAATTCATGCTGTGTGTCACAGCCAAAGTATTTAACACTGTGAGTCCTGTTACATAAGGTGAAGTAGATCGGTGACATATTAAGATCATTTTGTCTTCACATTCTTTCCAGCCCTCTTTCTGGACCTGGAAAAGGGATTAGATGCTTAATCCATCAGATACTCCAACCCAGTGTCTCAGCTCATGCTTGTACTCATTGGTGATTTAACCTATAACCTGTGACCATGGGCTAAAGGAGCCAAGCATCCCAGCTGTCAGCCCTGCAGCACCTTTCTGGGGCAGAAAGATAACAATGGAAGCGTTTTAAATGTCATTGTAGGGGTTCACCAGGAGCTGTCTGGCAGAGGATTGGAAATCAATACTGTGTGATTTTACTGTTGTTATAGGTTGGCTACTTTGATATATTGCTCTACACTTCAATTTTCCTTTGACGGAAGTTTCCAACGGCAAATATATTTTCCTGTTGAATCACTTTTGCCCTTTAATAAAACAAATCAATAACATGCATTTAAATAATAGAACTCTTTTTTTCTTTTATTTTTTAGTTGTGGGAATTAAAAAGGCAACATGCTACACAGGCATTTCCATTCTTATTTCTTTGCTAGGATTGTAACAATCAGAGCCAGTTATTGCCTTCAGCTACTTTGTTCCATCAGATTTTTTTTTTCATACTTGTCATAAATATACACTACAGGAAAAGAATTACTATACTCTGCCTCACTTTCCTTTAGTTGAGGCAGAAGGAGACCAGGTTTTAAAACAGCAGTTTTCCAGTCTGAAATTAAACTGGACAGATGTACTGAACATAGTTGCAAAAAAATAAATACTCTAGTAATGATAATCCAAATTACCCTCTTTTGACTTGTTTGAAACACAAAGAAGAAACAACAAACACAGGAGGGAGGAAAATTTAGGGATTTCTTAAATCTTCAGATATTGAGTTTCTGTTAATTTCAACAAAGCTGTGTAAAATCTCTTGGCAACATAGCAAGATTTGGTATCTCTACAATGCTAATGGAATGAAGACTATAGGAAATGTATTATACTGCATATATTTGCAGTATAATACTGTATTATACTGTATATATTTATATATATACTGTAAAATGTATTATACTGTATATATTTGTATTAAGTGGATTGCCACATGTGCATCCACCTATACATTAATATTTATCATTGCAAGTGGCAATATTGCTTAACTACAAATTGTTGAAGATTTCTATAATAAGGACAAAAATATGGAGCCTCAAATTAGCCAAACATGTTGTGCAGAAGAATTAGCAAACAGTATCTGTAGTTTTCTTAGAATGGTTTGGGTTGGAACAGACCTTAGAGATCATCTAATTCAACCCTCCTGCCATGGACAGGGATGTCTTCCACTGGATCAGATTGCTCAAATCTCCATTCAACCTGGTTTTGAACACTTCCAGGGAATGGAGCATCCACAACCCTCTGAGTAACCTGTATCAGTTCCTCACCACCCTCACAGTAAAGAATTTCTTCCCAGTAGTGCAAACAACTTTGCATTCTCCCCCTCGACTACACAAACAAAATAAAACAAACAATAGGAACAAGCAGACAATGAGAGGTCTTAGTCCAAGCCAATTTTGAATACCAGAGCAATTTAACCTGGTAATGTTCACAGCTGAGCAGCCACCACTATAATTACCTCCTTTTTTCTCCCCAGCTGGTCATCTATCTCCATTTCCTAAGTCACTGAAACTTATTTAGAAACTAACTAGTATTAGTGAAGTGATATTAGAGTCTCTTACAGCTCTTTCTACAAGTTCCTGACTGCTGCCACAGATCCTGCATTTCCATTTAAAAGCTTTCAGATAATCTGAGGAAGAGCAAACAAATTTTGAACAATTTCACTGTCTAGCCATACACAAAATCATTCTGCTCTTTTACTATGCCTTTGCTATATCTATTAAAAAAAATAAAAAAAGAAGAGCAAGGATAGAGGGTTTTGTATTGGTGCAATATCATCTTTACATTTCATTATTTTTATTAACTTGTTCTTCCTTAATTTGCAGAAATAGCTGACAGGGAAAAAATAAATTTCAAAGCTCCCCAGTAAGTATAACACAAAGCTTAACAATTGCATTGTTAAAATGACCTCTGTTTCCTTTAAATGAAATTACCTTCATATTCTTGTGATTAACCCATACACATCCCCAGGGAAATTCCCTAGTAGCATAGCCATAGGTGAAATTAATCTATTGTTAAAGGTAAGTTAAACTCAAGCTAACCAGAAACAGATTCCTGAAGAGTAGTTGAGTCTTTGTTGTAACTCATAACCTCTGGGAAAATACTAGTCATAGCCTAGAGACCAAGAAAATGAGTAAAATAAACAACTTAAGGAGGAAGAGATGTGTTTACAGCTGAAAAAACTAGTAAGGACTCCTTCAATTAAATCACTAAATCTCCAAACTGCATGGGAGAGAACAAAAGTGCTTTAGTGGTCAGGAGTTAATCTAGGAAATCTACCATCTAATCAATATGAAGCTGCAGATTGAGAAGCAAATGCTGGTTTCAGCTACAGAAAGAATGCCTATGTGTAGTTTATCATTTCCTGAGCCTCCAAAAAGATCACATTTTCAGGGGAAGGTGCTGGGGAATAGGCAAGAATTAGTCATCATTTTCATACCAAAGCTTCTAGGAAATCAGGGCGTTTTACAGATAGAACTGATACTACAGAGGGAAAAATCAGCTCGTGTTTTTGATGAGGGTAACTGAGTAACACATATTTCAGAATTTTGGAGGACTGTGGTGATTTGATGGTACCTGTGAGGAGAGGAATGGCATGCAGTTCAAAGAATTTTGAACTGCTGAAAGCATACACTTGTCATGTGCAAATAGCAAAATGAGCTTACTTGCACAGACAGATGCAAAACATGCCAAACTAGGCTGGCACTGAGCAGTTGCATCACTGTGTTAATATTAGCAGTTTGGACAAGCTGAGAAACTGTGCTGAAACCTTCAGTGGATGTGAATCAAAATGGCTAATGAGTGGAAAGCGTTCCCTGAAAAACAGTGAAAGAGAAAATAAAGATATGGACATAAAAAGTGTTGCAGTGAGGCCAACAGCTCTGTTGTTACACTCTTGACTTTTTCTAGGGTAGTCTATGTATTTGCCTTTACCCACTTTTGTTCTGCTATATAAATAATAAATATTATAGATGTGATTGTGGCAAAAATTAGGTAACTGGAGAGGTGTAGATCAAACAATAACATTATTTGCTGGTTGATGTCTTCCTCCTCCTTATACAAGAATCCTGGAGTTGGAAATGCGTCCAGCTGGGTTAATAGATGTATGACATCCTACAAACTGTCTGTTGCTGAGATTATTTTTCTTTCTATCACCAACTTTATATTCCCACAGGCTCTTTTCTACAATATAAATTCCCCAGTTGGTACTTTTAGATGTAGCCCAAAATGTCAAATCAAACTTACCGCGTGCGGATTTTCACTTACAGCTGTAGAAATGCACTCTGATCAGATAGTGTTACCCCTCCAGAGACTACAAATATATCTGTGTGGCTCAGACCTTGTATGAAAAATATGAGAAGCAGGAGCTATGATTTAGACTGGTTGTCCACTACATCTTATTTACATAGTCCGAAAGAGCAAAGTGGCAAATTACAATGTGGATTCCACTCAAGCTATGGTAGCATTCTCATATATTTCAGTGGGGGGAGAACCAGGTGTATTCTTTCCACCACATCAATACTCAAATTAGTGAAATGTCTTCAAAATGGTCTTAACTTGATAGAAAACTATTGCCATTGACATTGCTGATTGATTTTATAGGGGCAAAGTAGGACAACAGAGACTATTTTAATTTGTTCTAATTTCAGATTAATGCAACAAATAAAACATATTTGGGGGAAAAGCAAAGGAAAACTGGATTTATTTTTTCCCCTTTTCTTACTAATTTGTATTGTGTGTCTATGTTAAAATCATAACAGTCAAAACCACTATGTATTTCTCTTAGACACCATCTGGTACTGTCATGGTTTTCAGGGAAGACTTCATTCATCTTAATGAAAGGATTAGATTTATCAATTACAGTATGAAAAAACATAGAGGTTGTACTTGAGAAGAGAACTTTTAATTGAAGGCAGTGATGGGCAGCCTTTATAAAAATCAAATATAACTGGAGAACATACACGAAATATGTTTTGTAACATATTTGCATTTCAAAAAGGATTATGAAATATACATTTTTGTGCTATTTAATTTTTATCTGATAGTCTTTGTTCTTTTTTAATTTAGAGAAATCCTGGATCAAACAAAAGTCAATTATAGTTATGCATTGTTATCAAGTGAAAGCAAATCTTAATAAGGTTTGTAGGTTGTTTCATCAGTCTGTCATAACAGTAGGGAACATATTTATTGCTATAAAAAATTTATGTGGCTTTAATTATAGGAGTAGATATGGCATTACTTCTGTAAGTCAGTTATGCCACATAGGACTAAAAATAAAGAATTCAGACAGTTTCACATCAAAGAAAGACATTAGGGGCTTGTTTGTGAATATTTTCATCCTGTGTATTTTATATTTTGCAAAATTTATCTGTGGAGTAATTTTCCCTTCAGACTGCAGTAAATAAGTTTGAGCACCTGTATCCCTACCACCCTGAGCATAATCTCACCCTACTGTTTAACTTAAGCACTGGCAGACTTGGTACCTGGGAAACAGGCATCCTGCAGAAACCTTGTGACTGCAAAAAATGCTAACGTGCTAAGTGGAAACCATGAAGCCATGAGTAGCAAGGTATACCTTTAAAGGAACTGAACTCTGAATAATTCTTTCTTGTGATTAACAAATCTAAAGGGAAAAATGTTGAGCAAAAAGTTCACCAGACCTCAATAACCCATTGCTCAATACCAGTTCAAGAATATGATTCTGCCCTGTAAGCACAGTGGATTTCTCTCACCATCGCAGTTCAAGCAAAAGCTAACAACCACGCTCCAGAAATGACAACTACTTCATTTCCAAAGGAAGGAACAAATGCAGTTTAGAAATCATTATATATGTATATATATAAATGTGCAATGAGAAAGGTAAATTGTGATCAGAATTATTCCAATTCCATTTCCTTTAATCTGTAGCTTTAAAAGACTGACAGCATTCACTCTAGGATAATAATCCTGCACTAGGTCTCCATCAGGATTTCATTTCATCATTGTTTGTTTATATGAGCAATGATATAAACTGGTATTGTATTTTCTAGCATGATTATGATAGTTAATATCCTGTCTCAGAGCAACAGCATCTGGTTACTTGTTTACTTGATCATTATTGAAAGGCCCTTTTTGGGAGTTTTTTTGATTCGGGAACAGACTTCCTCCTTTATTCTTTTCCAGCCTACAATGTCTTCTACAGCAGGAGCTAGGAGAAGCTGTCACTTTCCAAACAAAATAGCAATTCAGTGCCTTTTTGTCAACCCCTCCTCTCTGTTCTGAGATGAACATGATTCAGGGATCCTCATAGGCATTTGGCTTTTCCCTAGTGCCATTTGGGATTTTGCATCTCTGCATGCTATGTGTGATGGCAGTCCTTAGGGAGGTCCTTAGCATAGGACTTGTGCAGGTGCTGCATTTTACTTCAGTACAACAGCTAAAGTCCTATAAAGAAAATTCACATCTCACCCCCTCAGACGATTCAAAGTTTCATTCTTGCTTACAAATTGTAAGTTAATACATAGTATTTTGTGCAGAGTCAGGATATGCAAGTGAATAAAAACAGAAGTTGCAAACTCTGAATCTTTCTATATGGAAATAAAAATAGCTATCTGCTGATCTAATGAGCTAGCAGACTATTATGATAATGATCTAGTTGAAATTATATTTCTGATTATTGCATATAAAAGTCTAATAACTGTGATTCAGTTAGCAAAAAAAAAAAAAAGGAGAAATGGGAAAGCTGACCTTAGGCAACTGAATGCTAGTTCATAATAAAATAAAAGTCTAAAATTGCTCTCTTGTTTTAGAGAAGCACTGCAAGCAAGCTTGTTTGACCAAAATAAGCAATGACAGCTACAGCTGCTTGATGGACTTTCATTAGCATGACTGCATTAGCCATTGGATCTTCCTATCAGGGACAATATATGACAAGCTCTATTAATACAGATAAGTGTCCTGGGACTCTGTTCTTATGACGCTTTATGGGGAAAAGCATGTGGGTGAATTAACTTCCTTCCTCACAAACTATTAGTTAAGCACTGTAAAGAAATTCAAGATGAATGAATTTGGTAATCTGATATAAAGAAACTAAAGTACACAGAGAAAAAGATTATAGGAAGTACAGTAGCTTTGGGGGTTTGATTTCTATAGTTGGGAAAAAAATAGTTTATTTTCATTATTGCATGTATTAATAAGTTTTTCAGGTTCTGACCTAAAAAGTCGGGATTTGCATTTTTCATTGCAGAAATATTTAAAATATTTTAAATGAGAAGCAACCATTTGTGCCAAAAGACAAGAGACACTAGCAAAGGACATGACAGGGCAGTAAGAATAATAATTTCTCATATTCAGTTCTTCATACAGGAGGCAAAAGATTGAAAAAGATTTGCCCAAGCAAAGCGTGACTACTTTGTTAACAGCTCAGAAGTATATATTTTATGTGATTAATCTAACTTCCTCTATCTGCCAAAAGACAGGCTTATTCCTTGGGGATTACTTTTCTGTTGATTCAGTGCAAAACAAAGTAAATTAATTCATAAAACCTGAAAGCTTAATTTCTGAAGTGCTGCCTAAAATTTTTACTGGCCTGCACAGTGACTTTTTCATTTGGTTTTGTTATTGTTTTTAAGTTCACAAAGATAATTTAGAAGAAATAATACAGAAAGCTGTACTAATATGTGGCTCTACTTGAGCACACTAAGTGGACCCCCTCTAAAAATACATCAAGACATCAAAGCATCCCTTAAAACATAAGCAATGAACTTGTCATAGAACTCTTCTTCCAGGATTGCTTAGAGAAAGCTAAGGTCATGTTCCTTATACAGATAATAAACAGAGTCTATGCAACTGGAGATGAAGTATATGGATTAATAACACCTTTTGCTACCGTAATAATTTGTCTACATTACCTGATTTTTAGAAGAGCAATTTTCTTTACACTTATAAATCTATGTGGAGAAATATGGCTTATGTCACAAAAAAAAAAAAAAAGCATTGCAGCAGTCTAGCCTTTATCACTGAGGTGAAGAAGATGTTTTATGTTCATTGCTATAATGTTTCAAATATGTATTTTAAAAGCATAAGCACAGCCATTAGAGATATTCAGTCAAGCCAAGTGCATTATTCACTATCTATTTGATAAACCACTTGTCCTGTAATGCTTTATCCCTGTTATGACTCTTCAGTATTGACTTTCAAACAAGAAAAGAGAAAAAAGAAGTGTGGAGGCATTAACATTTACTGCAAAGCACGGCTCCAGTTTCCTGCAAGTGGGATGTCAAGCAGCCTTACAGCAGCATCTTCTTTGCAAGCTTCCTACCTGTGGCAGTAGTCTTTCCTGTAAGGGTTGATGGCTCCTCTGCATGTGAAAGGGGTCTTGAGTACCAGAACAGATGTCAGAATGCGCAGACACCATATGCTACATTCTCCAACTCCTACGCAGTGTCACAATGCAGTTTATATATCTGAAAATTATGTTTGTTATTCATAGTGACACAAATCAGTCACTTCTAAGAGTTCTTTTAAGGCTTGGAAGGAAAAGGAACAAAGGGGACTGGACCCATGCATGTCTGGTAAACAAGTTGTTTACCTGGGGTGAGAGCACGTGTGCTGACCACTGCTCCCTCAGAAACAAGGCCTTTGTTTCTGCCTTGTATGGTTATAGCCTGGCAGAACGCCTTTCCATTGGGCAGCTACACGTTGGCTTCATTTGTCCCTGTTGACCCCAAATCGATCTCAGGCAAGTATATTCACAGACTGACTTGTAGTTGCCTTGCCTTGCTTCAAACCCTGCTTTCAAGCCTTGCTTTAAACCTGCTTGGACCCATCTTGCTAGAAGCTGCCTCAAGTTGCCCTGCCCTGCCTTGGTCACCTGGTCCAGAGCCTGGGATAAAGCCACGAGCCTGTACTCAGCAAGCCGGAGAAACCACAAGCCTAGAAGCCAGAGTCAAGTCTAGCCTTCTTCCCCTTGCCACTAAAATCATGCCATGCCTCAGTTTACCCAGGAAGCAAGCAAGTGCCCGTTGCAAGAAGCATCGTAGACAGCCTGCCACCTGCTGAAGCCAGATCAGCCCTGGGACAACGTGTCATCCTTCTTGCCGGCAGCCTGCCATGCCAGCGCTGTATGAGAGCACCCCAAAGCCTCATAGCTAACATCTCAGCAGCATCCCCTGCATGGGTAGAATCAGCTGTGAGTAATCAATTCATTGCCCCCTGGGTTTAAGGGTTCTTACCAAGTATTGCCCCCATTTCCACCCCCCCCAGCCCCAGGCTGTGTTTGAGGGCTATCTGCTCCCGGGGACCTTCTCTTTCCATGCTATTTCCTCCCGGTTTGCATAGAGTTATTGTTGTATTTGCCCAAAGACTGTACATTCCTATTGTAAATATATATTCCAACTGTATAACGATCCTATTTAATAAACTTGGGCAATTTTTCATCTTAATAAAGTGTTACTAGTATTTTTATTAATGTCCATTTGCCATATCGTTTATTAGTTCTAAGTGCAATTCCTTAACAGGCAGAAATGCCTCAGCCCCATTTTGCATGTGTGTTGCCCTGCCTTGAGTCTAGCAGTGCATTGAATGTTGACATGGCAATTCTAAGGTCACCAGGAACTGCATGAATTGTAATAGGCAGTTCTATTTCACAGTTCAGAAATCACCACTGAGAGCCCTCAAAACATTACAGTTTACCTCTTACTCTTTCCTAAAGTGGTCCCAATTTCTTATTATATTTCCTTGATGATATGTCTGTGAATATTTCTAGTGAAAGGGTAGGATGGCACACTGGAAAACAACAGTAATAATTATTACCCTAATAAAATTGGCATACTTCATCAAATAGTAATAACTTAATGGAACAAACTATTTTGAAGAGATTGTTGTTGCAGATCTTGATTACTATCCAGGATAAGACAATAAAGAAGCTTTTTAATAAAAAATTTAAATTGTTACTGACATGAAGCAACAAAAGTTAACAACTACAAGACACATAAGTGCCACACAAAAGCAAATGGCAGAAAATTCAGATTCAAAAGAGTTAAAAATCACATTCATGGAAGCTACACTAATACCAACATCATCTGACATTCTACTTAAGCATCAGTGCACATGTGTACAGATTATGGAATTAAACAAAAACTACCTAGAAAGAATTCTGGGAAGACAGAATGCTTCTCTGGTCTATTACTCCATGTTGTCCAAACAACTGGCAAGATAATCCATTATCTATTCCAAGTGTTCCTGAAATTGTCTTGCTTGTGGTGTTTGGGGGTTGTTTTTTGCTGTCATTTTATTGGAGTTTGTTGGTTTGGGTTTTTTAAATATTTCAATCATAAAGAGTATCAGTGAAGTTTCTTTGATTTTCCCAACCACCAATTTTAAACAGTGTTTTAGTAATAGAAAAGATGTTGCCTGCACACACTTTAGTTTTATCAGCTTTTAGCTCAGATAATCTGGAAAGCACATTGCCCTCACTTCCTTCACCATCATGCAGAATTCAGCCAAAGTGTAAACTCCACAGCAAAGTGCAGATGCTATCAAATAAATAGAAGTAAGAAAACAAAAAGAAAAATGTAAAAGTAAAGCAAAAGTGCTGAAAGGTAGAAATATAAGAGAGGTATAGAGCACAGTCCATATTCATAATTTAGTCAACCTATCACTTAATTTCTCCAGGTTGTGAAGATACTACTATATTGGTACCATAATTTCCAGATCCTTCCTTCCTACATAGGAATCTGCTTTTATGTTCAAGAATTCTACCTCAGTAGCAAGGACAACATTATTGGACCAGGAAAAAAAAAGAAAAAAGTACAGCTTAGGGGCCACTGAAGAAGTATAGGAATCCAGATGGTTTTTGGGAGACTCAAATGCCGCATTTTTTGGAAAGAACAAGCTCCATCTAGAAATAGAGTAATCAAAGAAAGGGTCTCAGAGGGTAGCTTCACAGAAATTCCTTCCTGCTATTGCTGGAAAAGACCAAAATTTTTTTCCCCATGGCCTTTCTGACTAGTACCTTCTTTACCAGCATATGTAAAAGTGAGAACTTGCACTTTAATTTCCCTCCTGTAAGACAGAAAGTGAGCAGAGCAACTTCATCATTTACTGATCGCATCAAACCTGGATAGATGAGCAGTAGAATAGAAATGTTGCTGTTCATTTTTCTACCTAGTGACACAGGGACAGTGCTGCCATCACTGTGCTGTCATATCTCAAAGTACAGGTCCCCAAAGATGCACTTTCTTGCAGGATTGTACACTAGTCATCCAGAGGAAAGAATTTCTTACTCTGGAAAGTGACATTACAGATAAACTTTTCCTAAACTCATGGGGTAGCAGCTATTCTGAGAGTAATGTGTATTCACCAGCTGGCTTATATCCATGCAAGACTTGGACCATATTGGGTTTGCTTCCCCTGTTTATTATCAAATGAAAAGTAATTATGTATAAGGATATTTGCCTGTGAATAACTCCGTAAATTACTAAGAAAGATTCTTGAAGCAATAGAGGTTGGAACCTATAATTCAATTGAAAATGTTTATTCCAATCTGTGATTCTTTACAAGACAGGCAATATTATCTTTTCAACACACTTACTGGATTCAGCACTGTGCCTCTATAGTGCATTACTGCATTTGGAAAAACAGCTGGTGATGAACATGCAGCACTTCTCCAGTCTAATAAAAAGTGTATAGAACCTAATGATTCTGGCAAGCTTTTAAGATTTTATTACTGGCAATGTGTTTTGCAATACTCATGTAACATTGCAATAATAAACACTGTCTGTTGCTCAAAACGCTCAAGTGAAGATGCACAAGCTCTTTGCATATCTGATAGAGACAGGGCATAAATCAGCCCCTCCCACCAGGTTTATCTTCAAAGCAAGTAACAAAACTGAACGTACCGTGAGAAAGGTCTTTTTCACCAGGCAAAAAAGATGTTTCACTCCCACAGCAGACTCTCTTTCAAAGAGACTTATGAATTCTCCATCCTAATGGCATGCACTTAGGAGATTCTGGAAAAGGGATACCAACTGTACTTTCATATTTTACAGGGTTCTCTTGAGACCTTTGAAGTCACACTGCAGTTGGAAGATTGATGTCTGTGCTTATTGCTGTGCTGTAAATGTACTATGAGACTCAGATGACAATGCCTCGACATCTTTCTAAAGCAAGACTGCACATTTTCTTACATTTATGGTGATTTCTTTCTCTCTTGAGCTCAAGTGCTGAAGCATGCAGAATAATAGTAGAGATAGTTGTTTAAAATACCTGATTTGTAATTGTCCCTGGAGGTTGGGTGTTCCTCTGCTAATGCTTTGTAATTCCTTCCCAGGTATATAAAGCCACTGCTGGACATGAACAGCTTCCCTGTACGAACATGTGAAAATAGCATAAATTATTTCAATAATTAGAAGTTTTCTAACGTGGGTTTAAGTTTTGGGGTTCATGATGTGTTCTTGTATTTCTGAATGATAAATTTTGTTTAAGAAAATTTCTACATGTCCAAAAGTGATATAAAAGCTTCAACATGAGAGGCTCCCATTAAAGAGGACATCACTATCTCTGGCTCACCAATTCCCTCCAGCAGAAAACACCCACCCAGTGAGCCACTATACCTAGGCACTTGAAGAGCCAAATTGCTCCCCTAATTAGATGTGTAACAGCTATATCTATGCCTTGTTGTTCACAGGACATCTTTTTTGATCAGCTAAGGCTTTTTTTTTTTTTTTTGTACCTACCTTTTCCCCTTTTCCACAATTTTCTTTAATCTTTGATCAGGGAGAAACACAGACACTGCAAAATATGCCTTAAATTCAGACAATATTTTTCTGTAAAGTATCCCAATAATGATTTTTCATTCAAAACAAGTTCATAAGGCTGGTAACAGCAGAGGAAGTAGTAATGGTTTAAAATAATTTTAAGACATGAAATTAAAGAACCCTTCGAAGATCAAATACTCTGTTCTTAGGGAAAGAACAGGGAAACAAGCTAGTGACTGAATTTTTGCAGAAGTTTTCTCATGCTTAAATGCATTCCATTCTGATAAAGAAAAATAAAGAAAATCAATCATTTTATTGATATATTTTCTTCCTGAGCAAAATCACTTGATTGGTGCACAATTAATTTGTTTTGTGATTTTCACACTTTTATTGTGCCCTTTGAAAACAGAAACATAGTAGAGATAAAGCTTACATAGTTCACCATAATGTAGGAAGCTTAATAAAGATTTATGGTTACAGAAAATTTTCAGAACCATGAGAAAGTTAAGACCAGTAGAGAGTTTCTCTCAATTAAATTAATTGTTTTCTGTTATAATACTCTGTTTCTGTTACACCTAGTAGTGACTTTTTTCTTTTGATTAAGTTTCTCTGCTCTTACTGCCCTGGAGACATGCTGAAAAGCAACTCCCTGTTCAAAGTGACTCAGATGACCTCAGAACCTTCAGATCATTTAGTTTCTGACATTTGTCCTTTATGTTCTCTTATGAGGTTATTAACCAAAGGGTATGGTGTGGGGTTTCTTTCAAATTAGACATCAACTTTCTTAAAGCAGGTAACTGTTATGTGATTAGATATACATGGGTCTAAGTAGATTCCTGCAGGAATTTCCCACGGAAAACAAATGTTCAGTTTCACACAACTACTAAAATATTTAGCTGTACATTTTTATTCCTGTATTTACACCAACAAAAGCCCAGCCAGTGCAAGAAATCTCACGAAGCAACACTGAGACACCTGAAATAAGTTTACTTAACATTCACATGAATATTTATGGTGGTGTTTTGCACTGTTTGCTGTGCTCTTGTTACTGAGCTTAATCAATTTATGTTAATAAATAATACTTCAGGGCTTTGGCTTGTTTTGCTGTTATTATTTTATCACCACTTAATACTTTTCTATGGCTCTTAACAGTCAGCTGGTTTTATTCTTATTTTAAATATAAATTGTGACAAAATGCATGGTGAAAGCTTGCCCATTCTTAACACAAATTAAGTGAGATTATAATAAAATAAACTGTTGAGAAGCATTCTATCTGCTTATGCATTTATTTATTGTATGCTTATTCTCTCAATGAACATTTCAGGATAATAAAAAAAGGCAGGAAACAAAAAAAAGTGTCATTTTTTACCTAAAGGTTTTCCAGTACTGTTAAATAAATAAGGCACAAGTGCTTTGTATTTTTTCTCAGTAACTTCAGTGAATTTTACTGTCACAGACACTTATTGTTTAAAAGGAAACAAAGAAAAGTCAGAGGGAATACTGAGTGGCTTTGCCTTTAGCTAAACCATTCCTACTGAATCCTGGGATAGGCCATTTCAAAATGAAACATTTTGATTTTTCATTTTAAATATGCACTAAGAAAAAAATCACATAGTTTTAATTGTATTTTGAACAGAAAACTGTTTTAGCTTCAGTTCCAATCTCTTTTCCTTACCTAATACCAGAAAATCCTTCAAGTTCTCCTCTCCCACAAAAATATAAACATGGTTGCCTATTGACTACCTTTACATGTTTTCAGACATTCTTTAAAGAGGATTTACTCAAATATGCAAGACTCCCATGGTCAAATTTTCTCCATGACAATTCGGAGAGTGAGAAAACATAGAGTGAAAGCACAGGATTCAAACTACTCCCTCACTTATCTTATAGAATGTTTAATAAAGTGCTATAGCAGATGCTGAGGACGAAATTGCAGAGGTTCATAAGAGAGTCTAGACAACCCATATGTCAATAATGGACAACAAAGGTTTCTTCCTAGTACTTGCCAATCAATCCCCAGCAACTTGGTTCATCAGCCATTCAAACATAAACACTTTTGTTAAAGCCCATGAAAAAGCAGTTCGCTTTGTTCCATTTTCATCATGCCCAAAAATCACTTAGTTTTACTC
This sequence comes from Indicator indicator, assembly GCF_027791375.1. Taxonomy (NCBI): domain Eukaryota; kingdom Metazoa; phylum Chordata; class Aves; order Piciformes; family Indicatoridae; genus Indicator; species Indicator indicator. The sequence continues at coordinate 6,958,623 of NC_072026.1, read as the reverse complement.
ATTTCAAGTAGAAGGAAAGCCCGGAAAGCAAATATCATTTGAAAGAGTAATTAGACGGCAAGATTGTTGTAAATTTAACTACAGAATCTTGTCATTTACTCTTGCCACTGTAAAGAAATTAATTATTAAGAACTTCTAAGAGACCATTTAGACAAATTTTCTTTTAGGTTAAGTGCCAAAGACTGTGCACTCTCATTGGCTGTAGCTTTCAGCCGCTGGTGGTCTTGTCACTGAAGAAGTTTGCTGTTAATCCCTGCTTTGGTTATCTAGCCACTGACTTTGGCATTTTTAAGCCAGTACTTTGGACACCTCTGACACTGACAGGCCCTGAGCTATCCCTGTTCATGTACATTAAAAGAGTCAATAGTATAAATATACTGCTCACTAAAAACTCAGGCATAACCACTGTGTTAAGGGCAAGTGTAAAAAGGATTGGGCAGGACTCTTTTCAGTGATGCCCAGTGATAGGACAAGGGGCAGTGGGCACAAGCTAGAACACAGGAAGTTCCACCTAAACATAAGGAAAAACTTCTTTCCTCTGAGGGTGATGGAGCACTAGAACAGGCTGTTCAGGGTAGTGGTACAATCTCCTTCTCTGAAGACTTTCAAAACCCATCTGAACATGTTCCTGTGCAAAGTGATCTAGGTGGACCTGTTTTAGCAGGGGAATTGAACTAGGTGGTCTCCAGAGGTCCCATTTGCCCCCTACCATTCTCTGATTCTGTAAGGCTGTTACAAAGCACCATCCAAATACATTGATCTAACATCTGAGCAGCCCAATATCCCATTTCTAAAATAATGTATCAACTTATGAACAGAAATAGTAATAGGACCATAGAACAATTTGATATTAATGGGTCAAAATCAAGCTATTAGGATTTTACATACCCAGGAGCCTTCCTTCTTTGTGAATGTGGAATGTTTCACTTTGATGATTTTGCCTACATAGATACATCTGCAAGATCACAGCCTAAAATAACTTCTGGCTGTTGTGGAGCTTTCCCTGCACCAAGTTCCACTCCTGGAACAGAAACTGAATGGATACCTAGATACTGAACATCAAGAGCTCTTTATGCAAAGGTGCAGCTGACACTATATAAATGTGTTTTGTTGACACCCTCTTTGTAAACACAAATTTCTCACCCCTGTAAGCTTTAAGAGTTCACAGCTTATTGGTAATACAACTTTCTTTGGATAGGTGATATGTGCCTCACAAATACAGAGGAAGAATAGGACAACTCTTATAAATAAGCAGATGTTGTTCATTTTTTATTTTTCTCCTGCCAAAAACTGATTTACTGTAAATTCCCTCCATCTGGCAGGAAGCTAATCTGAATATGAATCAATCTATTCAAAAATAACTTCAAAAATTTTAGGCATTCATACCAGGTTTTTTCTTCAGTACAATACCATTTTTTGAGTCATTCTACTCAGACAAGCAGGCTTTTCAAAGCAAATCAAGCAGAAATATTTTGAGAGGATTCTACAACTTAGATTTTTCTTGAATTCTCTCACAATAGCACCAACTTATTTTGATTTTTCTGCAGCTCATAAACAAATATTTTTAAGGAGGTGCAGCAGAATATTCAAAAAAAAAGATGGGGAAGGGTAGCAATAATTGTCTATATGCAGTGCAGATAATATAATGGTCAAAAAACACTTCTAAATCACATTTTAAGTATTAGTTTTATAAGTTTGGTCCCTCTTTTTCAAACACTTTCTTCACTGAAGGAAATAGATACATGCACACACTTTAACAAAAAGAGTGCAGGAATAGCATCCAACAATGCTATAACTAAAGCTCAGCTAACAGTTCTGTGTAAGTATAGGTTACAGTTGTATATAATCAGCAGGAAATCCTTTCCTGCAAAAACTGAGAATGATGAATAGCCACCTAGCTAATGAGAAAATAGAGAAGTGAACTACTGCTACACCATCTCCTAATTATCTGTGAAAGCACTTTATCTTTTACTGGTCAGGTACTGCAGGTACATAGAAGAACAAAAATATGTTACTTGTTGGAAAAAAATTGAAATCAGAGTAAAACATCTCAACTCAGGAAAACATTTAAACACATACATGTTATAAATATGTGCTAAACGTTCACTAGAGATTTAAGGAAATTTATAAACCTGCATATGCAGGCTCTTATCCTTCTATTCAAGAAATGCTAAAGGTATCATCCATCCTGAATTGTGGTTAAAATTTAATCATTTAACTACTTATGCTTAAACTCAAGCATCATGTTAAGTACCAAGACTAAAGCTCTCGGCAGCAGATTGAGGGCTTGGAGGGAATACTTGAAAAGCAGAAGAAAAATGTCTTCCTGAGAACCCAGAAGTGCATACCATTCTAGGCAGAAAAAATTACATAAAAGAGGGGGAAAAAAAAATAAAAAAAACCTAGGCAACAAAAAAGGAAATACAGATGAAATTAAAAACACTCCTAAAGAGAGTTGCAGTATTGTATGGGAGGAGTATGATCATGCCAGGAACAGACACATAAATGAGAGTAGATCTACTGAAGAATGAAAGCATGACAGGGGATTACCTTCCATTATCTTGATCCAGTGATATGAGTTCATATTATATGGCTGAGCAAAAAGAAACACTGCAGCTCTGTCCAACAAAACATCACAAGTGTTGGTAACAGAGAGACCAGTGAGAAGGTGATCACAGAACTAAAAAAAAAAATAAAAAATAAAAAAAAAATAAAAATCATAAAATATTTTTCTGTTAAGATTGGAAACTAAATTCTTCATATGACCCAGAAAGGACAAGGCTTTAAAGAATTATACACAAAATAATCCCCCTGGTATGCAAAAGGGAGGCTGCAGCAGTGGAGATAGGGATGCTTAGGTACCTGCTTCTGTCACCCAGCAGAAGAAGTCATATAAGATGCTGAGACATTCTCTAGGCAATTAGGATGCTCCTGCTTTGAAAGGCACTTACATTGTGCCTGGTGTAGGCACAATAGTTGAGTAAATGATTTTGCTCTGCTGTTTTTTGGATTCCACTCAAAAAAATCTTTTTTTTTAGAGAATTGGGTGTATGTGTACTTATTGCAGAGATAATGCAAAATAAAAATGACCAGAGTGCCCCAACAGTGTAAAAAAAAAGCAGAAAACTACGTACTGAAACTAGTTATTGTAACACCGTCTAGTTAAACTAAGTGTCCAGAAGAAAAATCAGATTTTAATATAAACTTTGTAGCAAAAGGGTATTATGCACATTTTACAGTCATATTAGTATCTTTAATGAAGTAATCACAGTACTTCTATAGTTTATCTTAAAAAAAAAATATTAAGATACAAAACAATCTTCCTTGTAAAACAGAACTGGTACATTCAGTTTGCTTACATGCTTACCCAGCTTAAAGATTTCTCTATCCAGTTAAAAATAATATCAGAATTTTAAATATCTAGATGCAGCTGTGGCCACATCAAACTACAAACACCATGGGACAGACATGGGTCATATATTCTGGAATATAATTCAGTGCAGAATTATACTTAACCTACTATCTGTGCATGGCTTTTTCCTATATATTTTCACTTTCAAGGAGACTGCTAGCTGAGTTCTTCTTGCTCTTTTCTTAGTCCTTGAGCACCTTCAGTTTTCCCAGTTACACTAGAAGACCTCTGAATTGCTGCCAACAGTTTGTGAAACAGTGGAATGCTAAACACTTGCTGATTTTGATTAAATTCCTCACTAACAAGAAGAGCACAAATGTGGTAATCACCTTTAAATATGCCATATTTGAAAAACACCAATCACTTCAATGCAGCTAAACAACTCCTCAAAACAACTAAAAGAAGGATTTAGTTGTAATAATCAACGCCTTGAAAAAGAAAGAGCAGCAATGCACCAAGACACTGGGAGATGGAGCTTTGCTCATAAGCTGCTGTGTATGCAGAGGAAGCAAATTCACTCCAGCCTATCTCAAGACCATTCATTAACTTCACAGAATCACACAATCACAGAATGTCACCTTCAAGTGGCAGAGCTTCTTGTATGAGCACCACCTAACACACACCAATCATCATCAGCTATGTTAACATGAGCTATGCCAGGCAACGTCAGGACTCACACTGATAAGACTAAGTGCATTTTAATTGCAACTGAAGTTCAGCATTTCTCTGGAATATTGATTTTTCTGCTGAAAGGAGGAACAGTACACTGAAACACATTTGGAAATATTAAAATGATGTTTAGAATTTGCAGATTTGATGCTCTGTGTTCCCATTCTCTTCAAAAGACCAGAATGCCTGACAAATTATATTTCCTGCATATAGACATTCAAGTTTCTCCTCTCCCAAAGATGACCAACTGTGTTGACCAGTGAGCCTACAATAAAAGAACTGATAAGAGAGACTCTCAAACTGCAACTCTTCTACATAATACAAGCAATGATGTCAAAATAAGAATTTTCAGCTTTCAGTGAAAGTAAATTCACATTTATATCAAAAGCAAAGTTTTTGAAAATGTCTTAAAATAAAGAATTTTAATTATTGCATTGAAATTTTTCTTCCAGGAAGCAAATTACATCAGCTGTTGCAGCAAATGCATCAATTGTCCTGTTGCTTTTTTATACAGGGAAAGGTGCATAAGTTACATTTTCAGACACATCAGATGGAATGGTTACGTTTTGTTAATGAATGTAATATTTCTTTAGATTCTCTCACTGGTCATTCCTTCCTATTCAATTCCAAGTATTTTCTGGCCAAGCCCTGCCTCATTTCACACAATGCACATACAGCCTCTTTCATGCAACTAGCTTCCACTGAATGATGCTGGAAACTCCAAATATAAACTCTGATATGCTACCAACCCTCAGGAGGCTGGAAGCTAATTTAAAGTAACATATCTAGAGGGTATAGCAATGAACAAAAAGAACAAGAGGCAAAACAGGTCAAGACAACAGTCAAAGAATCACATGGCTACACAGATCAGCTGTGCACAGAATTGAATGTATGTGTGTGTAAAGACAAATTTAAACTAGGAACTTGTTGAAGTAATAAAGGCCTTAAGATTTGATCCTGTATGATCAATTGCAAAATGTTTAATCACATCCATTTTTAATTTTATTTCAACAACTTTGTGTGCTTTGGGAAAATCACTATCATGTAGCATAGCATGGCTCTTCCAAAATGTAGTCGATCATTCTTATCTATTAAATCATTTCTGTATTCAAGACAATGCACTGTAGATGTGCTACAATTTTTCTGCTTCTCTGTCTCTGCAACTAAAAGTTCTAGCTCTTCACCTAACCCAGTAAAAGTCAAGGAAGAAATTTGAATCCCATCAATACCAAAACAATAGATAAAGTTGACTTTGAGTTAATACTGCTCTGGATATCTCAACAATCAAGTTTGCAAACAGGATGAGATTCACAAGCCCAGAAGCCTTCTCTGAAATACTCCCTTACACATCCCTTCTGTAAGTGAGAAACCATCTAACTGTGGGGAGAAAAGGGGAAAAAAAAAAAAAAGTATTTCAGCAGCCTTTCTATTGCAGCACTTAACTGGCATGTGAAGGAGATCATATTGCATGGTTGTCTTCAACAGAAGGAAAACAATCAGAAGCCCTCAAGCTTTCCTTCCCCAGTAAGACACAAGTAGGACTAGCAGAAAAACAAAGGTATTTTGCTGCAGGCTTAGCTCCAATAGCTGGAATTATGACTAGTTTAAGCATGTAACAGCACAATTTGCAAGAACTGCTATGATAAATGCCTCCAATTGCCCATAACTTTTCAAACGGACCCTGTCTTAAAAGTGTGACATTTTCTTCAGCTTCAGTACAAATTTCTCTTCTACTGAGAGTAGAATTATAGGGAAGCAAGCATAAGAGGTCTTTAAAGTCGGAAAGCTTAAGATCAGGTTGTTTAATTATATCTTTATTTTAATTAATTCCCATTTACTAAGCAGATCTTACTTTCATGAAAGTATAAAATAAATTGTTGCAACACCTGAAGATGTAACATCTCTCTAGTCTGGAGCTTTTGTTTGGATGAATAGACAAGCTTCATGTGTAGGAAAACAGACTTAAGAATTGTTTTATCCCCTTGCAGAACTTTACATTGGCTAAAAGTAGTTGTCCTAAAGGAACATCTGGATGTGTTTTGTTGGTTTTATGTTTTGTTTTGTTTTTAATCCTAGAATGAAAAAAAAAATTTGTGTGTAGTGAAAAATGAAAAAACAAAAGTAAAAAGGACTTCTTGATATCAAGGCAAACAAACTTAAACTTTCTGTTTCCATAATCTTCTGTGTTAGGGAAATGTATCAGATATGAGTCTAATGTTCCAATTAGCACTGTCCTAAGTAATAAAAAGTATAAGGAAATGCACTTCTATAGCACCCAGAGACTACTACTGACGTGAAGAGTCTCTAGCTGTTTAGTAACTGTGGTACAGAGTATTACTGAGAAAAATTCATTGTGTATAATGAAGCATTTCACCATCAGAGCACCTCAGTTACACTTTTCCATGCCTGTATTGCCAGTATTCTGGTTAATACCAAGTGAAATATCTTACAATTTTACTGTTTTCTTTGCAATTATGCCAAGCGTGCTTTGCAATGCATTTAAATATACTGCATTGCAGTTGCTCTTGAAAATACAAATGCATCCAAATATAAACTATCATTGAAAAAAAAAAAAAAAAGCTTGCAAAGAGGGAAAAAAAATCATAGAAATAAAGATAAGGTTCAGAATCTAATCAAGAAAGTAATTTCTTTTGCAAATACATACAAACAGGATAATTTTACCTCGTTCTGACTTTGAATCGTGTAAGTAGATCACTGAAAGTATAAGGGGGGAAAATAATCAGCTCATTAAATTTGTTTTATAAAGCATGACTGAATTTAACTGAAGTCATGGAGAGGTCAGCATGAGTATTCACTATCCAAAATTATCTTTCCTTTCCTCATATGTGTCCATCCTATAGATTAATTCTGGTTAGGATTCAAATACCCTTCCACCTGGATTGGTTTCAGAATTTTCTCCTTATGCAGAATTCTGGCTATGTTTTGAAAATGCCAGCTTCTTTTCAGAGATGTCTGTGGAGTTCATTAACACCTTCAGATGATGTGAACCATTCACATTCAGAAAACTCAAAATGTGTTCCATATTTCTGCTTGTCATTCCTTGTATGCACTTGATACCTGTGTACTTTCCTATTATCATGTTAATCCATCAGCATGAAATTTTGAACAATATTCAAACAAAAATATTAGCAATGTTTTCCAAAAATCTGTTCCAACCAAAAAAAAAAAAACAAAAAAAAAAAACCAAAAAAATCAATGCTTGTCCAAGCACAGCTTTGCAGCCCCAGGCTTAAAAGAGCAAGTTAATTTCTGGGGGGAAAAAAAAAATATTTTTTTTTAATTAAAAAAGACATTAAAAAAAACAACACACAATGAATACTGAAATCTGATTACTCACTATGAGCATTTATTTAAATTGGAAATGTGTTCTGTGATATCAATAACAATTCTTCTTCCTCATCATAGTTTGTCCAACCCTAGCAAGTGAAGATGGTCCTCTTGTAAGTAATTTAGATCTTCTAAATGAAGCAATGTTCCAAAGCGTGTGGCAGTACATCTGCAACATTGTTTAGAATAAAACCAGCAGAAATTTCAGAACTGCCCTGAAAGAATATCTAATTTAGAGAGAAATTCCAGGCAGAAGTCTCACAGAAGAATGAGACCAGTGACTGGACTGTGGAAGAGCAAAACTAATAATGAGGAACCTCATATACATCTAGAGTTAGCTGAAGATTTTATGCTGAATTGTATGGTTGTGTGATTTCTCCTGTGAGGAGGAAGAATTATAAATGCTTTATTGTTTTGCCACATAAACCATCTCCATGACTTAAATATTCAATGTTGAAATGTGGCATCATTTAAATGGTCCATAGAGACAAAGAAACAAGTATCTGCTCATTACCCACTATACACAGGTCAATCAGAACATGCAGTGAAAAGAGGCCAATCAAATCAATAATGGGAACAGAGAAGGCTGTGGCTTTTTAGACACACAACAAATTTTTAGCAGAAAGACTTACATAACACCTCAGAGATCATGGCATGAGCCAAGAAGGGTAATTCACAAATCTCAACACTCTGCTCCCGAGTAGTCCTGAGACCACTGTACAAAGGCAAAAATTTAAATAAAGAGATGTTTTAAATTCCTAAAGCTCATGAAATTACATCTGCTAGAAGAATGGATGAACAGCAGCCTCTTTACTTTCACCCATGCAGATCCCAGAATGAGGGAACATAGCCTAGGAGTCTCCAAACCAGCAGGTAACCCTGTTGCACACAGGGAAGAAAATCTGCACTGATCTTCCTGTGCCAGACATGTTGGTTTCACTGCCAGACTCTGCTGGCTGGGGAGGAGCAGATGCTGCATTCTGGTAATCTGGCAGGAACACAGGGCTCTGCCTGTAGCATTGAGAATTGAGTAGTTATATAGGAAAGATACTGTTACACAGCAAACACTATAAATATGTTCCACACAGGCAGCTGGCATCAATAATTCATGCTGGTTTATGAACTCTAGACAAACAGGGTACCAGGGTGACTTAAGCAGTGTAATGGCTGCCATCCAATTTCCATGCCCACATTTCTACATAAACCACTCTGCTTTGGCCACTCTTTTTTTTTTTTTTTCTTCCCCATTTTGATGTTATCTCTTCTGCAAAGCTAAATTCCATGCCAGTTTACAAGCTTGCTCCCTTGGCTGAGCAGTGTACTCAGGATACAGGGATCTAACTACACAGTCAGCCAGGACTGCATGTTAAGGATATTTCAGCTTTATGCAAGGATAAGCACCATGCTATGATATCTCAGCTACCTCTGACATAAACCTCATTCCATAGCTGGAAACATAACTCTATCAAGATGGCACTGCCCTGGAGGTAGCACGATGAGTACACTGCACAGAGTGTACTGCTACTAGGATCAAAACCACTATCCCTGCATGAAACTGGACTTTGCCATGTAGACCTGGCAGCTACTCCAGGATTAGGAATAAGGGTGCACCAAGTGTGGACAACTCCAAATCCATCAACATCACCAATATATGCTAAACCTCAGTGCTCTGTTCTACCGCTACAGCAGGTGAGTCACTTTGCTGATTCAACTACACCCAGCCACATAACAGCTTTCAAAGTGGTAAAATCATGGCTGGAAAGCTGCCCAGCAGAAAAGGACCTGGGGGTATTGATCAATGAGACAGCAGTGTGCCCGGGTGGCAGAGAAGATCAATGACATACTGGCTTGTATCAGCAGTAGTGTGGCCAGCAGGAACAGGGGAAATGATTGACTCCCTGGACTAGACACTGGTGAGAGGCTGCACCTTGACTACTGGGTTCACTTTGGGGCCCCCCTCACTACAAGAAAGATATTGAGGTGATAAAGCATGTCCAAAGAAGGACAGTGAAGCTGGTGAAGGGATCTAGAGCACAAGTTTTATGAGAAAGATTTGAGGGAATCTGTTGTTATCTATTTACTGTCTACTTAGTAAGCTATTTGCTCTTATTAAATAAATTACAAACATTCTTATTTATTGTTTTGAGAGACATAGGGAAAAGTTAAGCCAGAGGAAGCTTTTTTTTTTTTTTTAATGAAGAAAGAAAACCTTCTGGTTTGTGATGAACTTGTGATTTCTGGCCAAAAGGTAGAAACTTTCTACCTAAAATAAACAGAAATCACACATGCAGCAGTGTCTGACTTATCACTTAATTTACTTCAAAGGGGACTAGAAAGCTGATCAGACTTCACTTAAACATGAAAATTTTGATTTCAGGAAGTCTTGAGCAGTATCATGGAGAACTCATTGCTGTCCTTGAACCTCCTCTAAATATCTTGCATGTAGTATTTCACCTTATATATCTGTCCTTTTGTTCATGACTTCTGAGAAGGTCTGTACAGGCTCCAGAGGTTTTAGCACATTTGTATCCACTTCTGCTACAGGGGAAGTGTAGCGACTGATACTGTTTGAGAGTAGAAATTGAACCTATTGCCTGATACTCAGGTAGGAATTCCTTGACCAACAGGGTTTATACTGCAAGTAAAACAAGGTCTAACACCTGTGGTTCTTGTTCTTATTCTTAGGCTGATTGTGCTGAAGGATTTACTGGAATGCTTTCAGATCCTGGTACTGTTATATCCTGATACAAATCTATTTACAATAATGCTGTCTGCTTTCCCCTAGTCTGGATATAAGTCCAAACATTCAGCACTTGTACAGTACAGTACATTCAGCCCAGTTGTACAGTACATTCAGCCCAGTAAATGGAACTGGATTTTGATGCTGGAATGACCCACCAGAGCTAGCTCAATAACTACAGGGAATGTTCTTACAGCAACTTTAATCAAAAGATTACCCAAATAAAAACTACTAAAGCTCTTGTTTAATAAAAGGTAGTACACATTCTCAGCTAGTGAGAAACCATCCTCTGATTTTTCATGCTGTCAGCAGTGACTGCCTAGCCTGCCAAACAGGGCATTTCTCCAGGCACTTACTGATGGCTCATGTGCAAGAAAATCAGCAAGTCCAGTGAGAAATGGGACTAAAACAATACCCACCACACTTTCAGCAGTTTTCTCCTTGGCATCTCACACAGACTACAGCTACAGTGAAAGATCTGAAGAGGAAGCACATCTCTGGCTTGCAGCTGTTCCCATGCCTAGAGCAGCCAGACCAGCACCCCAAAACAACATTCAGAGATACACGGCCTTCCTTCTTGCTATTCCTTTTGAATCTCTTTACTACACTGTCCTCATCTCATCGAGTTTGTTCCCACTAATCCTTACTCTGTTCCTGCAGAGGGCTGCTACATTTTCACACAGCATGACACCCCTTGTTAGGTGGGGAGGTATACTTCAGGTATAGCTTAAGTTTCAAAAGGAGAGGACACTGGAGGATGCTCTAAGCAAAATGCTATAGGTCAAAAAGTTGGAAAAGCTCAGTGAAACAAGAAAGATTATTTCTCTCTATAAGGCAGCCCATTTTAAAAGTTAATAGTTTATATTAAAAGATGATAGCACAGCCTTAATGAATTAGGACTTCTCACATCTCCGCCATTCCAATGCAAAATTTACAAAACATAGCTTGCTGCAGCCCATGTTTTGGTGCTTTGAGTATTTGTTTTATGACCTTGGGCTACATAGTTGTTACACATTAACATCTTTCTCAGTTAGTACTGTTCATAGTATTATTGCTATAGGCTGCTCTATGGCTGGATTTAGGGGGAAGAAATATTGTGAAAAGGCAAAGAAAAGGTAGTGATAAGTGAAGAGATCTCCCACAGACTTTCCTGTGGAAAGGATTATCTTTAGCAATTAAATTTTTCTTCCAATAATGCATGGATCTCCCAATGAGACAGAAAAAGTAGGTCAACTCATTATCCCAGCTGCACTGACTCAGCAGCACTCTAGCCATTTTCCTACGACTAAAACAGGCACTGCACAGAGAAACACATACAAATTAGGTAGAAATATCAACACTGCATAGGTCAGCAAAACCATATGGTGCTTAGATAAAAACACATGCATATTCAGAAATGGCTGGTATCTTTAAGCTGCATATAAAAAAAACTACAGATAACTTAGCTCTGCAGTTCTTGCTTCCTTTTTATGCATTCCAAAGTGAACTCGGAGCTCATGAAATATTCGAGACTGACAGCTCTGGATACCAAAACGTTCCAGCTGCAGGCAGTGGCAACTGGAGCTTTGCTATGCTGTTCTGTCAGTTCTGCCTGATTTGGAGAGACCACTTGCCTGGATCAGAAGGTATTTCTGTCACTCTCATTAACCCATTGGCCTCTTGGTTGAAGCTGGCGACAGGATGCTACTGTAGTAGCCTTGGAGACGACAAGCTGGCAAATGGATATCACACTAGACAAGGACAATGGCCAACTGAAAGTCACTAATAGCAATACAAACTAGAATCCCTAGAAGCCTTTTGTTTAGGCTTCTAGAGATTCTAGAATGTTGTAGTTAAAAGATACTCTAAATTATTTTCTCAAGACTGCAATATTAACTCTTGAATGACTGACATAAAAAAAAAAAAGTTCTGTTGTTTGGCTTTCACTAGTCCAAGTCTCAACACAAAGCTGGTATAGAGTCCTTCAGAGCTAGGTTATTTCCTTTCATTCTGCAAGTCTGAAATGCTGTTTCCAGCTTAGTAGAACTCTAAGTGGTAGAAACACATAAGGAAAAAAAAAATCCCTGTATTCCCTGGAACCCTTTCAATGATCCTCTTCTATCAGACAGAAAATAATACTCTTAACCTTTGTTAAGATGTAACAATGCAGTTATGGAAGGAACTTACTTTTACTGCTGTGTTGTTGAAAAGCTCTAACATCAGGTATGTTGGAACACTGGGATAAATTCTGGAAAACATATGGCCCAGTTCTCAGTGTTGAATTCTGTGTTAGCTAAACATTCCAAAGCAGCAATACTTACATCCCTTAAATTGCTCTGAAAACCACACCTGTTCTCCCAAAGGAAGAGAAAAATATATTCTATAAACTACCAAACTATAGAAAAAGTAGCTAATAAGGGGAAGGGGTGGAGGGAGAGGTGTAATGTAATATCTCTGAAACATGGAGGTGCTCCACTCCTTGTTCTGAAATTCCAGATGCAATTTCATTGTCTCATATAAAATTGAATGAGAAGCTGTAACTTTTCATAGCTACATAACCATATCATCCCCCAGAGCTATGAAAAAAGACATTGTGTACTTCTACAGCTTTTAATTTCCACTTGTTATTGTTTTACTTCTCCACCTCAGTGTCTTTTAAGTACAGTGACTCACACTGAGCTTTTAGTGCTGATGAACACAGTACTGTAAAATTGTTTTGAAAACTAAAGAGTAGTTTTTCTTGTAGAAATATCATTAAGCACTGAATGCAGGAGATGGGAGAACAGTTATTAAAAGACTCAAATTTAACAGGATAGACCAGTGAAAGGAGATGAATGGTTTCAGACTCAGTAAGACCAGAACATAACATCCAGTATACATATGGCTCATCTGAATGCTGTGGGACAACTTTTCAATCTCATCGAAAAAGTTTTGACTTTCTTCACTTCTTCTTGAAAAGATTACAGTGGATAAATTGGCAGACTTGCTGATGCAAGACTCTAGAATAGTTTATAATTCCCTTTGAAGCATATTGCTTAGCACACAGCTACTAATAATGTACACTCACACATAATAATGAGTATAACATCTGCTGACTGCACAGAATTATACAGGACATAGACTAATCTCATGCAAAGCACCAGGGCTCAGTTCCCCCACTTCCACCTTGTGGATTTCAAGGCAAAACAGCAGAAGCAAGGAAGCAGATTACAGGGTTTTCAGTAGGTGTTACCTGACTTTCCTGCACTCCTGTATCTTTGAACTGGTCTGTCAGAGGAAAGAAAATCCTCCCACAGCTGTTGGCATTAGCAGAATCAGGGGGGAAAAAAATGGACAGAGCTACTCAGATTTTACTATGTTCAAAGTGTCTGCAGAGAAACCGAAACTTAAAGGCTCAAATTATGGACATCATTGCAAATGAGAAGGACCAGGGTGCCAGCAGCTTTCTCCTTAGCAAATAATTAGGCTGAGTGCTACCAAGAAGCACCTTCCTATTTCTAAACATGACCTGCATTTCCCTCACTGTGATCCCTGTTATGCTTTAACGTTGGCTTAAATGATACCACAGTTAAGCTTCTCATTGACTGGATTACGTTGTAATTTCTACTGCCTGTATTCTAAGATTCTTGAGGTTCAGAGACCATCAGCCTGACATCATATTTAATGCAAGGTAGTGCAGAAGCATCATCATTGCCTTTGCTTGATTTATAAAACAAGTTTTAAAAGGAAACTACCCATTTACTGACACAATGAAAGTTCTGACTACAGCAAACTGAGAGGGGAAAGTAAAGAGTTTTTTCTGGATAACTTTGAGGAAAAATTATGCCATATTTACTATCAAATAAAGTATAAAATTATCTTTTCCAATTTACAGTGATGTAGACATCAGTGTGATGAATATCCACATTTCTGGGTTTTTAGCACATTGGCCAAAATGTCTGGTGGCAGTGGTACATTCTAAGGACTACAGAGCAGAGTTTACAAATTGACAGGAAATTGGCTAATGTTCATGCAAGCATTTTCTGTGCCCTCTCAGCAAGATCTTTACATTAGTCAGTCATATGAAGGAGTTCAAATTTCAGCTAAAATCCCATACATCTCTCTCTGTACACCTGGAGGTATACAATTTAACACTAATAGAAAAATTGGTCTAACACCAGCAGAAGTAGATCCTGTGTCCAGATAATTCAGCTATAAGTTCAAGATGTTGTTCTCTATAACAAAAAGCACTCAGAAGGAGAATAAGATAGGAGACAAATTTCATGACACTATGCAATTATAACAACTTAGAAGGTTGTTTGACTCATACAGTGTACCAGTTGTAATTAGAGCTCTCCAGGGAATTAGCTTAACTCTTTTCTAAAAGGTTTGGAGATTCTCCTCTGAAATAGCTAGGGAAATGTACGTGATGATGTATGGACTGAGAACAGTTTGACAGAGAAATATTACATCTTTATGTCCCCCATCTAACAGAAGTCTGCTACTTTCTTCTTTTGGCTTGAATGACTCATACATAAAAAAGGTTACCAGGAAGAAAAACCTTTTAAAGGGTGTGATCAGTAGGAGATAAGATACTACTGAAAAAAAAAAGTCAAGACACCTATGATCTAGGACACAGAACAGAAACTTCACCTCTGACCCACATAATACCTGAGGGAGAGGTTTATTTCACCAAAAAACATAAGAAAAGTTTCTGATGCTGCACATGAAGATGTCAACAGTATAAAAAGCTACTGAACTTACAGGAAACAAAGGCCTGTAGTGATAGGACAAGGGACAATGGATTCAAGCTAGAGAAGAGTAGATTTAGATTGGATGTTAGGAACAAGTTCTTTTAGATGGGGGCAGTGGAACATTGAAACAAATTGCCCAAGGAGGTGGTTGAGGTCCCTGGAGATATTCAAGGTGAGGCTCGACAGGGCTCTTGGCAATCTGATCAAGTTGAGGATGCCCCTGCTTACTGCAGAGGGGGTTGGACTGGATGATCTTTGGAGGCCATTCTGTGATTCTATAATTCTATGAGACAACCCCAAAAAAAACTGCTCTTATTTCATACCCATCCTCATACCATACCCTTAATCCCAAATCCTGTTTATTCATGTTAAACAGATGAACACAAATCAGAAGAACACAACGACACATCAAAAGCATTAAAGAAACAATTTTCCTGCCATCTTTATGTGTTGCATGCATTTACTACATCTAAACACATAGTTGTGATAAAGGTGTTAAAAATGCATGTTAAAAACATTTTTTCATTAAGGGAAAAAAAAACGTAGAGACTGAAAATGAGCACAAAATGAAAATATGAAAATAAAATCCCTGTACTTTTTATTTTCTTTAGTTTATATTCTCTTTATATTTCTCTCCTTTTTCACATCTACTTTTTTTTTCTAACTGTAAATAATTATTAGTAGAAGTCTAAAAAACTGTGCATCAAAATAGCTTCTTCTTGGATAAATAACATAAAATAGATATTTAGCACTGGTTAACATTTTGATACTGAGGAGTTCTCAACACTTTTTAAAAGAATCCTACTGCTCTGACAAATGAGGAAATTTTTTTTCACAGAAAGAGTGATCAGGCATTGGAATGTGCTGCCCAGGGAGGTGGTTGAG
This sequence comes from Indicator indicator, assembly GCF_027791375.1. Classification (NCBI taxonomy): domain Eukaryota; kingdom Metazoa; phylum Chordata; class Aves; order Piciformes; family Indicatoridae; genus Indicator; species Indicator indicator. Next base: position 6,942,857 of record NC_072026.1, on the reverse strand, counting down.
TCACTAACCCTGGATGTGTTTAAAGATCACTTAGATGTGGTGCTTGGGGATATGGTTTAAGGGTGAACTTTGTAGAGTAGGGTTCTGGGTTGGACTTGGTGATCCTGAGGGTCTTTTGCCACCTGAATGTTTCTGTGATTTCTGTGAAATTCACAGAAGTCAAAAAACATCAAAGGTATGAGTACACGTTTTTAAAAAAAAATGGAACTATTATCCACAGAATTACTGTTCCAAGAATTACTGTTAACACAGTACTGTAAAATTGCAAAAAAGTGAAATTCATGGCAGTCCCATAGTGCATTTAGGATCTTTTATGTCTGCAATTAACTGAGTCTTAGATGTTCTTTAGAAGGAGGACACAAATATAAAATATTCATTTATAACCCAAAAACATTTAACACATGCAGATAAAATATGTAAACACCTATTCCATTTGGAATTTAAATGTTATGTTGATTTGCATAGTTCAATGAAAGAAAAAAATGTTTCATTTATTACAAAGTTTCATGATTAATTTCTAGCCTCAGGCTTGCTGAAGATGTGCAGGTATTTGACATCAATTGAATGTTTGGAATTGTTTAATCTAATCTGAAGGACTAAAACCTATACTCTGGAATCCTTCCTTCCTTAGATATATATCTTAACTTCTCATTCAAATGGACTACTGCATTTTTTTTTTTACTACATTTTCAATTTTTTTGTTGTTGTCACATGTTTCAAAATTAGTGATTCTTAATAGCATTTCTCACAACAAAGACTTTACCTGTAAACCAATTTCATAACAGACCAAATGACAGGCATTCAATTTAACGTGGCTATTCCTGGGTTCCCTTTGGGCACCTTGAAATTTGTGGTGAAATCCATACAACTGAAAGCCATCAGACACCTGCAGTCTTGTCATTTGAGTGTCATTTTTCAATTAATGTACAGAAATCATGACTCAAAATGCAGATACTGACAGTGTCAGATTCACAATCACACATACCACTTGCCTTCTTGTGATGATATTGCCCTCTGTTATTATAGGTCAGAAACTCAGCTCTGTTGTTGTGGTAGGCAGTAGATCACAAATACATTTCTGAAACTATTTCCAGAAAAACTAGCATGTTTAGCCACCTGTTACACCTATAACATCTTACCTAAATTTGATCTGATAATTCATCGTTTCATACGAAATCATATTTGCAAATAAATTCCGTAAAGTTTTGAACCCAATTGCTGATTTTAAATTGCCCACACTTTTTACATTTTAACAGACATGGTCCTGTACTGTTGGAAGGTAAAGACTAAAGAAAAAGACACAATGCTGAAATATCAAATAATTATTTCTTTCCAGGATGAATCTAATCTTGTACTTCCATATTCAACATCCATATATAAACAATATTTCAGTTTTATCCCAGTGACCCAGAATAAAGAGAAGTGGGTTTTTTTAAGGTTCATAAATGTATAACTGAGAACAATGTTTTACCTTTTAATCACAAACAAAACAGCCTAGCCTATGTAAATGGAACCAAGCAACAACACACTTGGTTACTTGGAACTGCATGACTTTATCTCTTTGCAATTTGAAACTGTTATGCTGACAAATACAGCACAGCAGGGATTGGGCATCACTTGGAGATTAACATTTTCAAGCCTACATATATCATAAAAAAAAAAAAAAACCCACACTACCAAATACAGCTGAATAGATGGTTCAGAGACTAGGAGAGGTTGAATGCAGCAAGTACTGAAGATTGATAACTACTTACAAAGAAGCAATCTGGGCACAGTGAACAGCAGGTTGCTACAGACATTTGGCATATTTATTGAAACATTAAGGGAGTTCCAGAATGCCATTAACATATATGCATGACTGTGTAAAAAACATAGTATATTAATTTTCCCACACACATAGAAATCTTGAATCATCATGACTGGCCTACACATCATAAAACTTAAGTGAAACCATCCATTGTCAGCACTGCAATTTAATGGTACTTCCATTTCAAAAATGCCAATAATATTTACAGCTCAAAATGCTTGGCCCAGTTGTATTCCCAAGAGTAAAATCAAATACACATCTCCCATCAACTTGGAGAGAAGCAAAATCAGACATTTTTGATTCTGCTAAAGTATAAAAATTTGACATAAATATTCACAATGTAATTGCTCCTCTGCAGCACAAACAACAGCTGAGAGGTAAAATAGCTCTGCTGCTTCTTTAGAAACTCTGTTTTACATGAAAACACATCATTGAAGAAATTCTTGAGGTAAAGGATATGTAATGTTGCACAATGAATCATAAAAAGGGATATATTCTGTCAAAGTCTTCGCAACATAAATGCATATCATCACCTGAGCATGCAAAGTTTACAGCAAATAAACCAGTTATCTCTTGAGCAAAATAATCTGTGATAGAGTCCCTCTGTGGTACCTTTAAGGTTGACTTTCTTCCTAAAAATGCAGATCACATTCCCTTGAGATACTCATCTTTTCCCATGATGCACTTGCCTGACAGAACAACAAGCTTAGTGCACAAAATGCCACTGGGGTTGACAAGAAAATTCCATCAGTATGCAGTGTTTACACAGCACAGTTTAGTAATAGCAGCTCACACAGTCCCTTGCCTTGGAACAGAATTATAATTAGGCCTTAAATCTTCACCATTCAGAATAATTCTTATCACATTAGTCTTGTACATTTTCCTTGTGTAAGTCAGCAAATATACTTGTCACTAAAGAAAACATGATACAACATTTAAACAGTTTTGAAGATGTTGTTTACAAGATGCCCAGGTGCAATATTTCTAGGGCGTGAATATCTATAGACTTTTCCGCATTAATTATGAGGTTTAAAATCTCAATTTTAAAGTTTTATTGAAGTTGCATTTCCTTCCTCCGACACATTAAAACAATACTTTTATAAGTGTGGTTAAGTACTAGCTGTAAGGACTTGGGAGCTAAGTTCAGTCTGAAAACATCCTCTGTGTTTTATCAAAAGGTGTTTCCTAAGCATTCACAAGGTTAGAGCAAATATGATCTAAATCCAGATGTTTTATATGTTTACTAGCTTATGAGAAATGCTTCAGAAAACATGGGAGGTAAAATGCCAGAGAGATCCCTTTGAGGCTACCACATTCAAGCATAACTGTGCCTTTCTTGCATAGATCTAAAAGACCATTGAAGCATATCATCCAGCACAGATACAACCTCATCACACTGCCTTTCCCCCCCTGCCTCTGTGTAGCCCAGAGGAATGCCACAAGAGGAAGAAATTTTCTCAGGTACTCACAGGCAAGGGAAGCTGCATGAGCCTAACATGGAGAAGGATATAAAAGGTGTCTCTTTCTCCTCAAACATTTCCCCTTACGATATGGGAAGCAATCTCTGTCTCTCCTTCAGTCAATATTTTTTAAAAGCTACAAAACAGGTGGGGAAGTAAAATCACCATATAAATCTGAACCCTTTATTGGACTCATTCTTTCTCATATTATATTTTATTAGCTCAGCAAAAAAAGACTCATGTTGCTTTACTACCAAAATGCATTGTGCCAGTGCCTCTGATCTGCAGCAATTAATGTTAATTCTTTGCAGTGACATATGCAGATCCTCATAAGTATGCATATCCATTTTCCATAAAACATACATGACACTTACTGAATAGCAAGTAAATTTATAAGGCCTGATACTTAAAAAGAAGGGGGGGAAAAGCAAAAATAAACTTTATAGTCCTCACACAGGACTAACAGAGATTAAGTCTTCACTAATGCATTCCTCAGCTGCTATATTAAGCAAACAAAATCATAGAATAGTTTGGGTTGGAAGTGACCTTTAAAGACCAATTAGTCCAACCTCCCTCCCATAGGCAAGGGCATATTACACTAGATCATGTTGCTCAAAGCCCTTTCTAACCTGACCTTGAACATTTCCAGTAATGGAGCATCTATAATATCTCTTGGCAACCCGTTCCTGTCTCACCACTATCATAAAAAACAAACAAACAAACAAAAACCTTCCATATATCCAAATTATTCCACACTCTTTCAGTATAAAACTACTCCCCATTGTCCTGTCAGTACACTTTCTGGTAAAATGTCTCTTTCTCAGCCTTTCTTTTAAGCCCCCTTAATATATTGAAAAGCCACAAGGTCACCTCAGTGCCTTCTCCTCTTCAGGCTGGACAGAAAAATCTGCATGTCAAAGAGGTACATGTTTACTCTAAAAGAAGGATTTGTGCCAGCTGAAAGTCACTAACTAGGGGATAAAATAGGAAAAGGTCACAGATATAATCAGTGGTCTGTATACAGCAGATCCTACAGCCAGAAAAAAAAAAAAATCTGGTGGGCAGGATCTTTTCTACAATGCCTGAGAAAAACAAGGCATTTCAGCTACAGAGGTAGTTCTTGGACAAGCAGTACAGCAGGATGAGTTAGTAAGCAGTCAAAATACCTTGTGATCACGACTCCAGTCTACCTCCAGGCACAAGGAAGCATGCTTCTTGACTTACATTAATCTCCCCTATTATAACTAACCTCTGGCCACAAGTAGTCTGATGAATAAATTTCAGCTTGCTCCAGAGCCTCACTTTTCACTGATAGTGAATGGGTTTACTGACAATATCTCTGCTCTCAGCTGATCTCTCTGAGCAGCTCCTGTAAGCTGTTTAACTCATTCTCTCAGATTCAAAATGCATGTTTTTTAGATACATTACTTTTTTTTAAGTATGGGAAGTCAAACTGTTACAAAGTGGATTATTTGATCAAACCAAAAGCAGCTAAATATGGCATGTTTGAAACCACTCTTTATCCTCTACAAAGCTATTTGCTCTGAGTGTCTGGACTTGATTTGTATTTCAGCCATGTGTTAACATTATATGTACTGGTTAGTGACAAGTTAAACAACCTGGTTTGGGCCAGACTGAAAAGCTAGCCAGCAAAATTACATCTACCTCCTCATTACACAAATAAGGAATGTAGATAATTTCATGTTTCATCTTATTGTTTTGATGTCTTAGAGCAAATGGCAGAAAATGAACCACATTGGAAATAACCAAGTGATTTTTTTGCAAACCATTACTTTCAATGACTTGCTACCATCCTTCACATTATGGTCCTGACATTGGGTCTGTCCTCACCCTATCAGATCACGTGTGCTGCCAACCACCTCTTATCATCCGTGAGCAGAAACTACACTTTGGCCTCGATAAACTGCCATTTCCATTTACAGCCAGATTTTTTTAAAAGCAACTGAAAGTCCCATAATTTACAGAAACAGATGAGTCTCTCCTCCTAAATCAAGATGCATAAAACTGCTGTTCCTCTAGAATGCATTAAACTCACAACTTTTTGTTTGTCATTGCAGTAGTTACTGTAATAGGCTCTATCTATATATCTTAGATAAAAACGAAACAAAACAATCATCAAATAGTATTTATGCAATAACATTTCTGTTGGTTCTTTCCTTCTGAGGGATTTTCTGTTTAACTTGATCTTCTATTATTCAGTTAAATACTGTCTGTCATATAGTACACAGAGGTCCTAGTGAGAATAAAATTTTCCACTTTTAAGACTCAACCTAGTTTGCATAACTACACTGTATTCATACAGACAGTGTTTTGGTTTGCAAGTGAGGTTATTAACAATGCACTGCTTTTAAATAATATACAACACACTTAATTAGTTCACATATATCATTGAACAACAACATCCACTCAGAGAATAGCTTTCACCAGCCATCCTCTGCCAAAATTTTGTAAGCCAGACAGTATTGAATATCAAGTTGAACAACTTGAATACCAAGCTGATTTCCAAAAGATGTTATTTTTCATGCAGAATATCACAGCAACACCACCACCTAGAAGGTACCTGAAAGGACATATCAATACTGTTTTCTCAAAGTATATAAATTAATTAAGCTTTCTGAAAGCAAGAAAAGTATGAAATAGTTGCACAGGGATTGGATTCAAAGATTGCATTGTAAATTATGTACAACCTTGGCAAAAGCTTCCTTACAGTATCACAAACTCGAAATATTTCAAAATCAGGTATGGCTGCATCAGGTAAAACACTCATTGGGAGACATGTTTGTCATCCTGACACTGTGAAGACTATACAGAAAGCAGAAGAAGACAAATGTAAACAGAACTACTTCAAGGATGACACAGCACTTCCTACTGAGCACATGTGTTTTTAACAAAATGCCAAGTTTAATGCTAATGGCTGTTAATCAGAGCCTTCTTCAATGTAATTTAATTTCCTAATTTAAAGCTTGGTACTACATAATCTTTTAGATTCAGAACCTATGTTTGTCTTGTTATGAAATATTCATTATGTGTTAAGAGTATTAACAGCAAGGAAGCCGTGAAATAATTATCTGAAATATTACTCGGCTTGGGAAATATGCAGGCTCTGCTGTATGGAGGCAGTTTCCCCTTGTAGGGAAAGTATCAGGTGGGTAAAAATTTGTGCAATAGTAGCCCCAACAGAAACAGATGTCGAAAGACAACACAAGATCTCCCAAAGCCTTTCACAAGTTCCCAAAGCATTTCACAAGTTCATGTGCACAGAATAAGAAGGAAGTGACAAGGATGCTTCAGTGAACAAAGCTTTTCCCAGACAGATGTGGAGATCCCTTCACTACAGCCAACTAAGAACTCGCTTCTTAAATATTTGCCTAAATATTAGCAAATTTCATCAAAACACATAAAATGTAATTGCTGTGACAGCATCTCCAATCCAGAGTTCTCACAATAGATTGCCTGCAAGTTTCCTACACTTCTCTGCACTTTACAGAGGCTGAAAACAAAAACCAAAAATTCTGAAAAACAACAAAGGGAAATTTTTGTTGGTTTGGTTTTATTACACTACACAAAAGCAAGACAAAGCTCCACTTCATAGCCTTACATGGAGAAGATTATGGGATCTAGGGGCCTATGCTGGTCAGGAATCAGTCAAGTTTGTTTCCTCTAGCAGTGCAAGAAGGTTACTTGAAATAACAGAGATGAGGTGTTCACCAAAAAAAAAAAAAAAATCCCTAAAGATTAAAACAAGCTGAGTACTCATGGGTCAAAATGTAAACTGGTGCCTGACTCACTACCTTTTAAATTATTCTATATTCTCGTAGCTCATGGAACAATTTTGTCTGAGGTTGGTTTTTTTTGGCTGCCACTGGATACAGCTTTTTACTTTCCTGATGGAATGCCAATAGGTAGAACCTTAATTTCATTAAAAAAAAAAAAAAGGAGAGTATTGTATGAAGAGCAGCACGACTGCTTTGTGTGATCTATTTAGCCAGTGTAAATGGGCAGCTGAGTACACAAGCAGGTAGTTAGTTTTCACGACTGCATGCAGACTTTCAATGTGTTTCTTCACATCATTGTTCAAACACTTACATAATCTGAAATTTGGTGCATTCAATAGTTTCTCAGCAAGTCCTATCTAAAAAACACGTTGCTCTTCAAAGCCCAATAATGTAGCCCAAATTGCAGCAGCAGCAGCAGCACTATCAACAAGAGTCTTACCGTCACTTGCATATCCACACACAATCAGCATCACAGAGGCAGCTGAAAACGTAGGTCCTTGTGACACTGGCTTCTACAGTCCACATACCTCACCCACAGAATGTCCTCTGTCTATACACAGATATCTCTGCCAATATCTCTATAAGAATTAGTTACCTGGGCGAGCTTCACAGAAAGTAGAAAGAGGCATTTGTATGGCAACGTTCCTATGAGTCCAGGTTAAAGATTATCTTAGAAATAAATGAGTCACACCACAGCATTCTCCCATTTGCACATCTAAACTGGGAATAACTCTTGCACACTGTCATAAGGCAAGCAAGTAATCCAAAACCAGAACCAAACCTGAAATGAAGTACATTCTCCTGTTACTTCAGTCTTAGTTTCTATCTTGCTCAAATGCCAATATACAAACTGAAATAACTAGGATGCTCCAGTGAATTCCACTGTAATACACTTTACTGATTTGCAGCTTTTGCATTATGAATACTTCTCAAAGGCTAAGTTACACAAGATTTTGGAACAGTTCTTCACTGAGATATCTTTCAAGAGATATCTTGGGGGAAAAACAAATGTTCTTTGATAGATTATCCCAAATAATATAGTCCCAAAATACCACACAAAGGTCAGAGACCAAGCAACTCCTATTCTGCACTCTTTGTTAAGCCATGTTCACTCTCATCAGAAGTTTAGTTTCCTAAACAAGAAAACAAAAAATATTATCTACTGTTTTGGTATACAAGATTACTCAAAACTATCAGGACATGTAGAAAGTTAAAGCCTACCATTCAATAATGCATGTATGACAAATCTAAAGGAATTCACTAGAAGGACAACTAAAAGCTTGTCTTGTGTTCATACTGATCAGAGGCTCAGTATTTTGGTGTATAATGCAAAATTTGCCTGTTACACCAGGATGTAAACATTTAAAATTTCAGCATACATGCCTGAGGTAAAAGAACATAAAAATAAAGATTGACGTTGTCCCATTAAAAAGAAACATGAGAAACTCAGCTTGTATTTTATAGTTTTACAATACCTATCAGAACACCCAAAGGCAAGACCTGCAGTGGTTTGATACTCCTGAAAAATTGTATTTCTTCTTTAATAGGAAAATAATATATAACTTACCAAGAATGTGAATATTACAAATTCCAAAAACAGCCCTAACACATCTTTTGTCTCCAGTTAATATTTTCTTTCTTTTTAATTAAAGCAAGTAAAGTGAGAGCAAATAGAGCTATCAGGAATAATTACTGAATGAAAAATATGTCAATCATATTTCTGAGCACAGTCTACTGAGATAAATCTACCACATTATTTTGCCTTTTATAAGATGCTATGAGACATCACACATACAGATAAGGCTCTAAAAAAGGCCTTGAGAAGTTGAAATTCCTCCCAAATTACATTAATAATAGGAGTTTCTCAAATATACAGAACAGCAAATAGTACTATTAATCTCAGTGTCTGACAGCTTATATTTCACCCAAGATTTAACAGTTAGAGAGACAGGACCACCTAGACTTGCTGTTCTAAGTGACCTTGCTGCTATTCTACACTTAACAGTACAGAAAGACATTTCTCTTGAAATGGATGGCTTTTCTGTGGATGGCTTTTCAATAAGTAATCTCATAATAACCAATTAAATAAAGCAGAGCAGCTTTAGATGCATTACAGTACTGCTGTGCTCAGAAAATACAGAATTAATCATAAAATGGCTAAATATAAACTTGACAGCAAAGTCAAAAGGGAACTGGCAATTTCCATAAAGGGACCGTCTTATCACAGGCAGAAGGATCTAGCAGTTAAATTAACAACATAACCCTGAGCCATTCTACTCATACTCATCCTAGTCATGTTACCCTTTTTCCAAGAAAGAGGAAAAGCAACATTTCTCCTGCAGTTACTCTCATTACTGAACAACCTATGACATTACGGTCAATGAATAGGATAGATATCAGCTCATTTTGTGTTACTTTTAATTACTTTGCTGTAATAGTTTCAGGCTAGCATTTTGAACATTTTCTTGTGCTTTAAGTACAAGCACTATATTAACAGGAGTACAAGAAGGTCAAGTAATGTTAAGCTATGCAAAATGAATCAGCAATTCATTCAGAGGAAAGTAGCCAGAACGTATCCTTGTCTGCTTCAGATATTCTACTCATTAATATTAACATTCACTACAAAATGCTACTAAGATTTTCAAATGGTAATATTGTTTTACAATTAAATAATATTTTGCCAGACATGAGCAGCAGCACTCTAAGTCCTGTCTTCAAAACAAATAATTTCTTCTTACCAAACCCGCTGCCCTGAGGTGAGCCTTCTGATTCACAGAACTCTTCTAATTTCTCAACTATTCACATCTATCAGCTTTTAATTCAGTGGATTATTTGTTTGGGTAAGTACTGCTGCATCTGGTAACTAGGGTGCAATGTTTCTAGTTTATTTATCTGTTTGTTCTTAGTTTATGCGTAGGTAGTCTAAAAGCATTTAAATCCACAGATTATTATTGTTTTAGTTATATCGATAGTTTGCATTTCTAAAAGGAGTAACTATATTGCAGTATGCTTCAAAAACCCTACGTTTCTGAAAAGGATGTTTTCTTTTAAATCCAGGCTGTTGAAACATAATTTTTAAAAGTTGTGCAATTTAGACCTGTAATGGCAACAACAGATGGACTTTTAATTGTAATTTGCAGGTTGTCTTTAAGGAAAGCAAAGATATTTCTCTTTCAAAGCCTTTGTAAGGGTCTTGAGCAGAAAGAAAAAGCTGCCACATTACAAGAATGGTGTCTATTGTGACTGTAGTGCCATCACACTTTTGTTGCTGTTTCTCATGCATTTTTGGCTAGGATTAAACTGGTTTGGCCAATAGCATTTAAAAAATAAATTTTTACACAGCAATTTTTTTCCTTTTGCAGCTCACAGCTGAGTTGCATCCCAGAAGGTTGAACTAAATACTAGTAGTATGATTTGGTATTATTATTTTAAGGCATATACAGCACCTAATAAACATCAAGAAGGGCCTTAATGTTGATGTTGGTAATGGAAGGCAAAAATAATTTCAGATATAGACTGTCTGAATTGAAACCCAGCATTTTAAGGATCTTTAGATAAGGCTCTTTATCTCAAAATAAAAAACTAAATTACTAAACAAACAAAAAAAAGTAAAACCTCTGAACCTTTTGATTTTTCTTTGTTGTTCAATTTTTTTCATGAACTGGCTTTTTCAAATAATTAACTGAGAGGTCTGACACATTAAATGGATATACATGTGTACTTCACCAGGACAAATTCACTTCTGGATAGGAAAAATGCAAGCAACAAAATTATCTGATTAGAAAAATGATAAAAATCACGCTGAGACATTGAAACTACTATTTTTTTTTTTATATTTTATTGTTCCAATTAAAAAGTTTGGGTTTTTTTCTCCTTGTTGTAGATAGGCTGCTTAATCTGAGTTCTTTACTGCTATAGAAGAGGTTTGGGGAAACTAGAACAAGGAGTGTGGCCATATTTGACTGTGCTGGAATAATTGTCTGAACAGTTCCACCTATTAAATGAATAAAATCTAGGAATATCCACTCTAAATCTCAAGAACCCACATTTCTCCACCACAAACTTTGAGTTGGCCTTTAGTCAATAACTGCATGAATGTTGAGATTTGCCTATTCTCACCCTCCATACTTTGCTTTGTCTGTTTTCTCTGCTATGTCCTAATCCTAGGTTGTAAGCATTTTAGTGTTCTTTGCTTTGCTCACTACTCAGCATTTAGACAGTAAGCCTTGATGAAGCCCTTTAAGTTATGCTGTAAATTAAGTGTAAGAGTAACAGACCTAGACCCCTTGAAAACTATATTTGTTTCCTTCACTCTCAACAGATCAGGAGATAAAAATTTTATCACCTAGGTATTGATACATTTAGCTGTTAATGTTCATCAGAAGCAAATGTTCTGGGTTTGTTCTTTTGCTGTTGTTGTTTCAATGCGTTGTCCTTCACAAATAGATAAGCAATCTGCAAATGTAAATCCTTTTTTCTTTTTTTTTTTTTTAGAATTCTTACATAAACAACCAGAGCTTCTCAAATCATTGAAGCTCATTAACATTTAATGCTGTGTAAAGCTCAATGATCAATGTGTCCATTTAGTAAACATACCTTTTCGTACAAGCTTTCAGCCCTATTCTCTTTTGGTTTGTATTCAGGTGGAATCGTTACTGAAGTATTCCAAATATAGATGTTAAATGTAGCTTTTAAAAGCTTCCTCTGGCTTTTAAGTTCATATTCTAAATTACTTAAAGGTTGTTCTATTATGTGATGTCATGTTTTGCAATGTCTGCTTATATAGTATTTATAGTATTTTTCTTTCATTCTACTTTGGGGGCTTTGATGCCGTTTAAAAAACAAAAAATTAAAGGTTTATCTAAAATTTGTTTTGTTTGGCCACAATATAAATAGGACAATTATCAAGAACAAGATGAACTCTTTAATTACATAAGTATGCTCACTATTTAATTTTGATACAGGTCATATTTTGTGCAGCAATATGCTCATTAGTTCTGTCTGTTGTTGCAGCTAAACCAAACTACCTTTATATCCTGCTGTAATAATTGTGGCCTTATTAAGATTTGCTACATGGATCGTCTTCAGCTTGCCTTCTAAAGACTCTATCAGGTTTATTCCAGCATAGCTATTATCTTCAACAGATAATTTGAGCTGGAAATAATGTGCAACTGTCCATCTAAATCCATCTTGTCTCTTCACCTTGTTTAAAAATGAAATGATGTTTTGCTTCAGGATCAGAGCTTACAAAGGACTCTATTTATGAGCAGTTCATTTCACATTACTGGATTCTGCAGGATTGAAGTATCTCCCTCTCACAGGCTCCCTACAAAGAGTATGTTCAAGTCACAGAACCACAGAATGTTAAGGATTGTAAAGGACCCCTGGAGATCGAGTCCAACCCCCATGCCAAAGCAGGACCACCTAGGGCAGCTGTGGTGGTTTGAAACTGTCTTTTTAATTTTTCCTTGCAAAGTTCAGAACAGAGAAAGTGAAAGAATGTAAATAAGTCACTATTGGGTGTAAGAAAGCAAAATAACGATTGTTCTAAACACTTCCATTGGATAAATAGAAATGTTTAAGAACTATTACCCAAAACAAAGTAGGCACTCTGCACATTCTGCGTTCAGCAGTGGGGGCAGTTGCTGGGCTGTCTGGCTGCTGTTTCTTCTTCTCTTCTGGCTGAAGATAACACGTACTGACCTTGGCAGCTAAGTTAACAACTTTCTGCTCTAACTAAACTCTGCTTCTCTGTCCAGGGGGGTCTGGGGGGAAGCTCCTGAGAGAGAGAGAGGCCCCTTTGGGAGGGTCCCCTTGGGGGGAAGCAAAGGGAGATCGGTTGTGCTTTTCTGTTGATTGTATATATTTGTGAATGTTGTGAATTTTGTATATTTGTACATATTCATTGCATTTCATTGTAGATTTTAGACTCTGCTTGTAAATACAGATTTTCATTTGCTTCCAGACTGGGCTAGCCTGGTTATTGTCGGTGGGGGGGGAATTTCAGCTCACACCGACACACTTTTTATTTTTGGCGCCCAACGTGGGGCTCGATTGCTTGTTTGATTTATTTCTGCTCAGATTAGGAAGCAAAATGAAGCTGTTTTGGATTTTGAGTAATTTTATTTCATCTATTATTGGTGCAATTGTCTACAGATGGGCTGTTATCTGCATGATAGACAAGATTGTGAGATACGTGGCATATAAGTCGTTTCTTTGGGTTAAGAATAAGTTACTGAATGTTGGTGAATTCTGTTGTGGTCTTATTGGGCTAAGAAGCTATGGTAACTCAACTATGGATGTGCTAGCAGACACATTTGAGTTTGTTACTCCTCTTACAACTACAGAGGGTCCTTGGAACCAGTGGTACCCTAGATATCTTGTGCTAGCCTTAATCTTAATTTTGTTGCTTCTTGGAATAATCATATGGCTACTGATAGCACTGTGTCAAGAAAGACATAAGGCTACTTGCTCTTCCAACTCTGCTGTGAATGTGAAAACCAAGCCAGTAAATTTGGTGGCCACTGTAACCAGAAAGCGTAAAGGAGATGCAGATGCTGCAGGAGATGGTGCAGATGGAGATGAGGGTCCTTCTACTCAGGGTCCCTCTGTTAAGAAAGATCCTTCTGGTGAGGAAGAGAGGGTTAGCCTTAAAACTCTGGTAGACCTCTTGAGACCCCACATGGATGATGGAGATGTAGGTCAGGATGTAGACCCTGGTAGATTAGCAACTGCTGGCAGAGCCTCTGAACTCAAGGAAATTCAACGGAGGATTACAACAGGATTATGGGGACAGCAACCTCAGGATGATGATGATGATGAGGATGACATACAGTCAGCTAATGCACCCAGACAGGAAATTAGACATGTGAGGAAGGATTACATCAGAGGAGATAATGAGCCAGTCCTGTCTTGGCTAGCCAGGTGTTTTGATATGGGAGCCCCAGCATTGGTGGTAGGCGACAAGTCAGCCTCCCAGTTGGGGATGCTCTCAAAGGATACAGACATAGACAGGCACCTAGGCAAGTGCATTGGTAAAGTTTCTCTGTGGGCACGCCTCCTACTGGCAGTCTCGCTGAGGTACCCCAGCAGAGATGATTTACCATGGAACCCTAAGCCTTGGACCACAATAGCTGAGGGAATCAAGCGTCTGAGAGAGTTTGCTGTGAGAGAAGTAATGTATGGAGATTATAAGACTCTGAATCCTGATGAAATTCCTGTTGGCACAGGCCTTGCCAAAAAGCTCATTAAGCTTGCTCCTCCTAATTATGCTACTATTCTGGCAAGCAGGATTGTGGCAAGAAATTATGGTGGAGTGCCTCCCACTGTTGGCCATTTCACTGACCAAATGAGGCAGTTGGAGGATAGTCTCGCACGTACTTCTTTGGTTTCAGCCATTGAAACTCTGTCTGGAGAAATAAAGAATTGCATGAAAGAGCTGAAGGAGGAACTTAAAACTCCATATCCAACTTGATGAAGGGGGATGATTCTGATTCCTCTTCCTCCAGATGGATACAAGTTTCAGCTGTTAGGAACAGACGTGCTCCAAGAAGGCCATTCCAGAATAGGTCAAACCAAAACAGACAGCAGAGGCAATCACGTGGCAGTATCTGGATAACTCTGCGTGATCAGTTTGGTGAGAACATGAACAGATGGGATGGTCAACCAACTTCTGATCTTTTCAAGAGGTTACGGGAGCTGCAGAGGGGCAGATCCCGAGGTAGCAATACCAGGAGGGTAGCTGTCGCTTCCTCAGTTTCCCAGAACAACTCTGATAGCTCCAACAGTGATCCTAATTCTGGTGCTGGACGTTGTGCCAGCTGTACATGTGGATGTAATCCCCACCATTAGGGGTGCCCTGCCTTCCGCCAGGGGGAGGTAAGGGATAATGGAGATAACAGAATCTATTGGGATGTGTACATCCAGTGGCCTGGCACTTCAAAATTTCAGAAGTACAGGGCCTTGGTTGACACAGGAGCTCAGTGCACCATAATACCATCAAATTATCAAGGGGGAGAATCTATAACCATTCAGGGAGTCACTGGTGGATCTCAAGAGTTGTTTAAGATAGAGGTTGACATAAGTTTAACTGAGAAGCAGTGGAAGAAACATACTATTGTAACAGGTCCTAATGCACCTTGTATTTTGGGAATTGACTTTCTGAGAGAAGGGCGTTTTAAAGACCCTAAGGGTTACAAATGGGCTTTTGGAATAGCAACTATAGCAACTGTAGAAATTGATGGAGGAAAATTGAAGTTGTCCATTAGACAGACCTGAGCTTTCAGATGAATCTGCAGTTGTGGGACAACATGAGATAGAGGATGTAAAGCTGCCGCTTGCTTCTCAAACTGTGCATTACAGACAATACAGAACCAACCGTGACTCTTTGGTGCCCATTCAAAACTTGATTTGTCAGTTGGAGAGTCAGAAGGTCATCAGCAAAACTCATTCACCTTTCAACAGTCCAATCTGGCCTGTGAGAAAGCAGAATGGAGAGTGGCGTCTGACAGTTGATTTCCGTGCCTTGAATGAAGTAACTCCACCCATGAGTGCAGCTGTACCAGACATGATGGAACTCCCATATGAGCTGGAATCCAAGCAGGCCAAATGGTATGCTACCATAGACATTGCTAATGCTTTCTTCTCTATTCCCATAGCAGAGAAATGCAGGCCTCAGTTTGCTTTCACCTGGAGAGGCATTCAGTACACATTCAATCGTTTGCCCCAGGGGTGGATTCACAGTTCAACCATCTGCCATGCAGTGATCCATGATGCTTTGGAGAAAGGTGGAGCTCCAGAACACATTCAGTTCATCGATGACATCATCGTCTGGGGTGAGACTGCTGAAGAAGTCTTCGAGAAAGGTAACAAAATCATTGACATTCTC
Organism: Indicator indicator; assembly: GCF_027791375.1. Classification (NCBI taxonomy): domain Eukaryota; kingdom Metazoa; phylum Chordata; class Aves; order Piciformes; family Indicatoridae; genus Indicator; species Indicator indicator. The sequence continues at coordinate 6,926,906 of NC_072026.1, read as the reverse complement.
TTGCAAGCTGGTTTCGCTATCAAGCGAGACAAGGTGAAAGGACCTGCCAGAGAAATCCAGTTTCTGGGAGTGCGGTGGCAAGACGGTCGCCGTCACATCCCAATGGATGTGATAAACAGAGTCTCCACCATGGCAAATCCCACCAACAAGAAAGAAACTCTGCGTTTCTTAGGCATAGTGGGATTTTGGAGACTGCACATTCCTGGATACAGTCAGATTGTGAAACCTCTCTATGATGTGACTCGAAAGAGAAACAGTTTCCAATGGGGTCCTGAGCAACAAGCAGCCTTTGACCAGATCAAGCGAGAGGTAGTCCAAGCGATGGGTCTGGGACCTGTCCGAACTGGTCCAGACATTAAGAACATTCTGTACACGGCCGCGAGTGACAATGGTCCAACCTGGTGCTTATGGCAAAGAGCTCCAGGGGAGACACGAGGACGTCCTCTTGGTTTCTGGGGTCGTGGCTACAGAGGCTCAGAGGCAAACTACACTCCAACAGAGAAAGAGATTTTAGCTGCTTATGAAGGAGTGAAAGCTGCTTCTGAAGTGATCGGAACTGAGTCACAGCTTCTTCTAGCTCCTAGATTGCCAGTTCTGAATTGGATGTTCAAAGGCAAAGGTTCTTCACCACATCATGCAACAGATGCTACCTGGTCTAAGTGGATGGCTCTGATAACACAGAGAGCTCGAATGGGAAATCTCGAAAGGCCTGGTTTGGTGGAGGTGATCACAAACTGGCCAGAAGGCACAAGCTGTGCTAAACCTCCAGAGGAGAGAGTAACTCGTGCTGAGGAAGCTCCTCCTTACAGTGATCTGTCTGATGATGAAAAGAGATATGCTTTGTTCACAGACAGTTCCTGTCGTCTGGTTGGAAACAAGCGGAGATGGAAATCTGCAGTGTGGAGCCCAACGCACAGAGCTGCAGAAGCGAGAGATGGAGAAGGAGAATCCAGTCAATTCGCAGAGGTAAAAGCTGTCCAGCTAGCTCTTAACATAGCTGAACGTGAGAGATGGCCAAAGCTTTATCTCTACACCGACTCGTGGATGGTAGCCAATGCCTTGTGGTGTTGGCTAAAAAAATGGAAAAAGAATGGCTGGCAGAGGAAAGGAAAGCCAATCTGGGCTGCAGATCTGTGGCAAGACATTGCTGCTCGCATCGACAGAATCCCAGTGAAAGTGAGACACATCGATGCTCACATTCCTAAGAGCAAAGCTACTGAGGAACAACAACACAACCATCAGGCGTATCTAGCTGCAAGAGTTTCCCAAGTGGACACAAACTCTGATCCTGATCCTGATCTTGACTGGAAACACCGAGGTGAGCTGTTCTTAGCTCGGTGGGCCCATGACTCGTCAGGACATCAAGGCAGAGATGCAACCTACCGATGGGCTCGTGACAGATCCATTGACATTTCCATGGATGCTATCACACAAGTCATCCATGACTGTGACATTTGTGCTGCTATTAAGCAGGCAAAGCGGATCAAGCCCTTGTGGTACGGTGACCGATGGTCCAAGTACAAGTATGGTGAAGCCTGGCAGATTGACTACGTCACTCTACCTCCTTCTCGATCTGGTAAGCAGTATGTGCTGACTATGGTAGAGGCAAGCACTGGATGGCTGGAAACTTATCCAGTTCCTCATGCAACTGCACGTAACACCATTCTTGGTCTGGAAAGACAAATCCTGTGGAGACACGGAACTCCAGAGAGGATTGAGTCAGACAACGGAACTCATTTCAAGAACAATCTTGTAAAAAACTGGGCCAAAGAGCACGGCATCGAGTGGATATTCCACATTCCCTACCATGCACCAGCTGCAGGGAAGATCGAACGCTACAACGGTTTGCTGAAAACCACTCTCAAAGCCATGGGGGGTGGATCTTTGAAAAACTGGGAGAAACATTTAGCGCAAGCAACCTGGTTGGTGAATAGTAGAGGTTCAGTGAATCGAGCTGGACCTGCCCAATCAGATTTCTTGCGAAAGGAAGAAGGTGATAGAGTTCCTGTTATCAAAGAAAAGAATCTGTTAGGCAAAACTGTTTGGGTATTTTCTCCTTCAGGAGAGGCCAAACCTGTCCAAGGGGTGGTTTCTGCTGAAGGTCCTGGTCACACCTATTGGGTGATGCAAGAAAATGGTGAAATTCAGTGTATTCCACAAAGAAATCTAACTTTGGCTGAGAGAGGTTAAATTCAGAGTGTTGCGCAGATACAGCATCGCGCCCAAGAGGAGAGTTCATGAGATCTACGGTGCATGAACCCTGAGAGCCCTGAGTCACCTGAGAGTCCCTGTTCCTTCCTTCGCTCCATCTGTGAGGAAACAAGATGTTTGCTGTTTTTCCTGTGATTTGACTCTTTTGAATCATCTACATCTGAAATAGCTGGAATGGACTATGGTCTTTATTCACTTATTGTTGTAGATATTATTTTAGATTAGATAAATGGTAGTAGCAGCCAATGGAATTGTTTAGAAGGGGTGGACTGTGATGGTTTGAAACTGTCTTTTTAATTTTTCCTTGCAAAGTTCAGAACAGAGAAAGTGAACGAATGTAAATAAGTCACTATTGGGTGTAAGAAAGCAAAATAACGATTGTTCTAAACACTTCCATTGGATAGATAGAAATGTTTAAGAACTATTACCCAAAACAAAGTAGGCACTCTGCACATTCTGCGTTCAGCAGTGGGGGCAGTTGCTGGGCTGTCTGGCTGCTGTTTCTTCTTCTCTTCTGGCTGAAGATAACACGTACTGACCTTGGCAGCTAAGTTAACAGGCAGCCCACACAGAAACACATCCAAGCAGGTTCTGAAGGTCTCCACAACCTCTGTGGGCAGCCTGTTCCAGTGCTCCATCACCCTCACATGAAGTAGTATCTCCTCATGTTGAGGTGAAACCTCCTGTGTTCTAGTTTGTACCTGTTATTCCTTGTCCTCTCACTGGAACACCACCAAAAAGAGACTGGCACCTTTATTTTGACACCCACCCCTCAGATATTGGGCACTGATAAAATCCCCTCTCAGCCTTCTCAAGACTAAGCAGTTCCAAGTCCCTCAGTCTTTCTTCATAGGAGAAACGTTCCAGACCCCAAATCATCCTCACAACTCTCTTCAGCAGATCCCTGCCTCTTGAATTGGGGAGCCCAAAACTGGACACAATATACCAGATGTAGTCTCACCAGGGCAGAGTAGAGGGGAAGGAAGACTTCCCTAGATCTGACCTTGAATATCTCCAAGGGTAAGGCCTCAACCACCTCTCTGAGCAACCTGTTCCAGTGTTCACTACCTTCATGGTAAGAAACCTCTTCCTAACAACCAAACTAAATCCCCTCTTCTCTAATTTCAACACTGCTCCTCATCCTATCCCTGCAGGCCTTTGTACACAGTCCCTCTGCAGCCTTCTCGTAGCCCCTTCAGGTACTGGCAGGCTGCTGTTAGGTCTCCCTGGAGCCTTCTCCATGCTGAACTCAGCTCCCTCAGCCTGTCCTCATAGCAGAGGTGTTCCAGCTCCCTGACCATTTTCACAACCCTCCCCTGGACCCTCTCCATCATGTCTGTGTCTTTCTCGTGCTGAAGGCCCCAAAGCTGGATGCAGCCAGGTGAGGTCTTACCAGAGCAAAGCGTCAGAATCACCTCTCTTAACTGCTGGCTATGCTTCTTTTGATGCAGTCTAGGGTAAGATCAACCCTCTGGGCTGCAAGAACACACTGCTGGTTCACAGAGCTTCGAAGCTCCTTTTCCTCAGGTTTGCTTTCTATCACCTCATCCCCCAGCCTGTATTGCTAATGAGGATTCTTCTGGCCCAGGTGCAGGGCCCTGCACTTGGTCGTCTTTAACCTCATGAAGTTCACCTGGGCTCACCTCTTCAGCTTGTCCAGATCCTTCTGGATAACAGAATGTCTCTGAGTGTTTTATGTGGATATGTGTAGACATATAGAGAGATAAAGGAGATATGGACCTGTGCAAATGTACATACACATCTTTTTGCAAGATTGGTCAAATTATATATATGTACTGTCACGAGTACAGAGACACCCTTGCACAGCATTGTATTTAAAGATAGCAAACATTCAGGGCTATGTGTTTCAGCTCCCCCTCATGCCTCTAATTCTGACCATAAGCAATCGGTGTAATTTTGCAGCCTGGCTTCCATGTATAATCACTCAATCATTTTTGCCATAATTGATAATGAATGCTAATCCGCAGGTGAAAATTAGAAGCTGTTTTTCAACATGTGGTCTTGAATTACCGTGATTCATCTCCTATTTTAAATGGATTTTTTCTTTTTAATTAAGAAATCAAACCAGGTGTCACTATTTGAAAAAAAAATCAATAGGAATGTGAGATTTATCACTGAGGTAATGATTGGTTTTTTCTCCAACCAGCTGTATTTTTTCTGTGTGCAATGAGTAACAAGGGTTCTTTTAGCCTGTCTCACAAATATACACATGCAGGTGATTTGCAGTTCCAGTCCCACATAAGAAATAAATCCCCCTGTTCCATCTAAGTTCCAGTCGTAGCTGTGTTCAGACAGCAGGCTTGAGTAGTTAGTTTAGCTAATCATGACTTTCAGGACTAGCAGAGAGATTAATCAGTAATTCTTTCTACACCTGAATGCCATATAGCTGGACTTGTTTATCAGGCCAGAACAACATAACAAACAGGATTTTTTTCTGTCTTTCTCTCCAAGACACATGCTGACTACTGGCAGCAATGCCCACTGACATGATAACTTTTTTCAGTGGGCAAGAGCACAAACTGCTGCTTGAGTTTCATCAGATTTTCTGTTTTGAAGATCAAGTTTTGTCTATGATGTTGCATTTAGTGATGGATAAATTTTATGCAAGATGAAACCCCCTTGCATTCTAGCCAGGCTTCAGAGATTTAAGAGGCTAGTAAAAGCTGGATCTGTCTTTTAATAGGTAGACCAATTATTGCCTTGACTATAGGTCTGACACCAGCCTATTTGCTGTAGGTGTGTCACATTCAACAGAAGCAGTCTGGTGCACAAACAGTGCAGTTTATTCATATGAAGCATATACAGATTCTTTAAGATTGCTGGTGATGAATGCACTAAACTGCAGAATAGCTCTAGAGCTCTAAAATGTGATTGCAATCACAGGCTTGATTTCCCAGCGAAGCACCTGGCATAGCCAAGGTCATGAATCTTAACAAAAGGCATCCCTTTGGGGTGGGTGAGGAGGGGAGACTCATTGATCTATCCCTGCTGTTTGGTGTCAAATTCTTATTCCTCTCCAAATGACATACAAACTCAGGGTAATGTTGATACTTCATTGTCTACTGTTGTGCAAAGCATGTGGGTGAGACTGTGGTCAAGCCATAACTCCTTGTGGTCAAACCATTGTTCCTTTATCATTTGCACAAAACATTTATAAATCTTGGTGTTACTCCTCTGGTCAGCAATATTGCAGGTGATAAGTGGAAGAATAGGATGGTGTGGCCTCTGCCCAGCTCCACATTCCTTCCCAGTGCCATGGCAACACATTTGGGATTGAATTGGGCTCAGGCTATTAAAAGCTCCATGATCCAACCTATCTTAGGATACTACCATGCTCTGTAGAGAGAAAACACCAAGAATTTTTGTGCTTTGTGCCTGTACACAGAGTGTGCTATGAGTTTCAGCAGTCTTTCTTCTGTCATCTTGCCTTCTAGAGGATTGTGCACTATGCAGCAGAGAGGAATAAGCATCCTTCGTGAGGTATATGCTGGTAAGAGTATTTACTGTGGAACAGCCTGTCATGTTGGGAATAATTTTTATTTTTTTTTTAGGTTATGCTCTACAGGCATTTGTTTACAGCTGATAGAGGTACTTGTTTATTTTCTCTTCTTCTACATCTGATATTTGTTTTGGAGCTTGCTTCTGCTGAGATCTCATATTCTCTCTGTTGTTTTGGGGGTTTTTTTAGCAGCTCAAAAGACAGTGGGTCCAGCAGTGCCTGGAGTCACCTGAGAGCAAGGTTTCTTTCTCCTTCTATGTTTTAAAGAGAAGCAGCACCTGCACTCTTGTCCATTCACTTTCTTCCATTGTAATCTAGATCAAAATTGGTGCTGCATCTGAAGGTCATTGAATTTCTTGATGTGAGAATGTGCAGCTGTTTTCTCACACACTGATGTTGCTGTTATTGCTAAATAAACCTCTCTTTCCCTGACTAAATTTGAGAATCCTTATTAAAGCAGTTTGCAACATGACTGGAATTGGATTGCCTTCGATGTGGCTTCACAGAAGCATAGACTGGGCTAGAATCACCCATCCAATTCACCTGGTGTGGATATATCTTGTCAGAGGAGAATGCATGAGGAATCTTATTGCTGTATCTGTTGTTGTTGTTATTATTAACTCTCTCCATGGATTTTGCATCACAGATATAAGACTGTAAAAAATAAAATTTATATTTTTCTAGAGTAACTGATGTACAGGCAATCATCTCAAAGAAACTTCTTTGTACTGAAGTCTAAGAACTTCATCCTTAGGCATTTTGTGCCTGAGGCCAGTTTGTGCTTTTAATAACTGCCTGAATAATCTGCACTGCTGGGGGAAGCAACAAGGAGAGGGAAACCTCAAGGGAGAAGCTGTGAGACTTTGTCAAAATTCTATTTTTACATTAGATTCTCCAGTCAGAATTCTGTTGCACTATAACACATCCTTCAGTTCCAGTGCACACTGCTGATAGGTATGAACAGATGGAGACAATTATGGTTAATACTTTCAAGTTAGTATTAGGAAAGTTTTCAAAGACAAACAGTATTTTTCATTTACTATGCAAAATAATTCTTGCAAGTAATAACATTGTGTTGTAAATCCTGTTCTTGTGAACTGAGGGAGTGGATTTCTGTAGTAGAAAGGCTTTCTCCAATCCTTGTGTTGCTTTTAGGACCTGTATGAAGACTGCTATTCATCATCTATATAGGAAGATCTATCATTAGCTCCCAATGAGCTTTAGCTCTTTTCCTGGATCACCTATCAGGTGAGGTTATTAACCCTGCTATGTAGGGGGGTTAATATGGTTGAAGTTTTCCAAGGTAGGGAACTATAAGGCAAGATGGGCTCTCTACAAAATAAAAAGGTAAGCACAAATGAGCAGAGATTATCTAAATTTGATGGATTTTACAGCTTCTCTTACCTTCAGCATCCAACTCCAGAACAACTGTCCTGAAAACTGCAATTAGACACTGGCCAGCAAGCTGTTTATCCCATGATGTTTTCCAGCATATTAGGATGATTAGGCCAGTACAGCAAGCTACAATCCTTAAACATGTCTTTGGCTTTATTTTTACCTAAATTTTGTAATTATTTCTTTTTTTTTTTTTTTCTCCTAGCGTTGATTTGGAATATTTTGCTATATAACACAATTATTCTGGACATATTCAGATTTTTTGGGTGCTCAGGTAACTAGAAACTATTATTCATTGCAGATATAATCCTAGAGTATACAGACAAGATCTTAAGAGATGCTAGACAAGCTTTGCTGCAATAAAGAGGAGGGTAGTGCTGACAACAGCATATTTCTGTTGGCTTTGGCACTGACAAAATGTTATGATGAGAGGGAATCACAGTTGTACTGATGGTATTAAGATCATTTCTGGCTTGCTGACAGTCATATGTCAAACAGCTCTCACTAAGTTAGAGATCTCTGCAAGCTAGTCTGGAATCTGATGGCTTAGATGTGCGTAATAAAATGTGGTGAGATTTTGGGTTTCCCCAAAGTGTTGGAATATCAAAAAGTGCCTGGCACACATTTCAACTTTACCGTGGCAAGTATGTCACAGAATTATTCACCAGCTTTGCAAATGTAAATAAAATTAAGTGAATAAAGATATATATTTAATAATATTAATAATTTTTAAAAGCCACAATAAACAGACCACTTTGTTGCTGGCCAGGATTAAAGTTGAAGTTTGTCTGGTTGTGGTGACATGAAGAAAGGAATTAAATTTGGTGGCATGAATTTTGTCACCCACCTATTCAACACATTTCATTCACTCAAAGTCTTTACCAAGACTGTAAACAAACTATAGGGAGGCAGGTTTGTTTTTTTTTTAAGCCTTTCTATCTCTCATTACCTTCTACTGACTTCTGAATCTCTCTTTCTTACTTGCTGCTTTTTTAATATAATTTTATGGGGATTGTCACATGCCAAGTACAGAAATATTTGCATTACTGTTTTCCTTAGAATTATGCATAAATAAAATCTGTATTGTGAGGACTGAACAGATTGCTAATAACAGGAGAGAGAAAAAAATGGGACTTGCGAAGTCACTAAATAACCTGGAGTGAAAAATACTGATGTGCTAAAAAGTTAGTAAGTAGAGAACAGGAGAAATACAATGCCTTGAGTTTGGCTGGGATAGGGTTAATTTATACAAGAAACTGAGAGGGGACACAGCTGGGAGAGCTGGCTCAAACTAGTCAAGGATGCCACTGGATGCCATGTGAGGTTATGATCATTATATAACTGAAGGGATCCCTCATGAATGGGATGATCATGGTTTACCAGTTGTGAGTAATTTCTTTCTGTGTCACTCTCTTTATAAATTCTTTTATTACTATTATTGTTGGCACAATTTCTTCCCTCCTGGTGTTGTCCTTTTAAACTGTGCTTATCTCAACCTATGAGGTTTTACCTTTTTTCTTTTGATTTTCCTCCCCATCCCATTGGGGAGGCAGGAGGGAGGGAGGGAGTGGCTGTATGAAGTTGATAGCTAGGCTTAGAGCATGGCAAACAGAAAGAAGAAGTGACCATCAGGGTGGTGGTCAGAGAGAAAAAATCAGAGCAAAGCCTTTACTGACACAATAGCTGCATGACTGGCTAAATAGTAGCAAGAGCCCTGATAGAGAGTTGACAATCAAGTGTTGAGATACCAGGAAAAGGAGACTGAAAGTTTTAAACAGATGACCACTGATATCTCAAATTAAAAACATTGTTAGCAAGAAGTAGGAGACCAAACCAAAGGAAAATAAATGGGCACTAAGCACATTGGTGGAAGAGTATTGAGAAGAAAAAGAGAAAACACTTCAGAGAAGTAGGAGATGAGTATGAGTTAAAATAAGGTAGAAGGGAAAGTCCTTATCATGAGAATTGGGAAAGAAAGGAAGCGCCTGAGAAGAAGGAGATAAACTTATGGGAGTGGGGATGAAGAGTGGGAGATGCAAACAGTCTTGGGTTGTAGTTACTATGAGCACTCCAAAGCAAAAAGAAGTAGTACAGGGCAAGTATATCCCTCGGTAGAGGAATCTAGAAATTGCAGTTAGCAAATATGAAAATCCAGGGTTTAAAGAATAAGTTTTTGTTGACAATAACAAAGCTCTCAACTCTTCATAAATCAAAGCCATCCTTTCTAAAGAAAGTACTGCTGATATGTAGTTAATCTATCAAATGGTTTGCTTTAATTCAGAGACTTCATCTTTTTATGACAATTTATTTCTGAGAGACTACAGCTACTTCATTAGCTTCCCAAAATGAGGCAATTATTAGTTAGATACATCTTTTTTTCTTTCTCCTTTGCTGATTAAATAATCTCTTGCACGTTTTGTTGCAGTGAAATCTTAGCTCTGCTAGCTTCCAGCTTTGATTTCAGAAATTACCATTCTGTATATAAAAGCGACCTTGGGAACCCTGAGCAATTGTGACCTCTGCTGGAAACCTTAAAATTGATTCTGCTAGATAGCAGCTATGGGAAATCATTATCATTGTTACTTCAGGCACTAATCTGCAGTACTCTAGGCACTCTACAAATAGAATAAGATGTTGTACCTGCTCTGAGGAATTTAGAGGATAACTAGAGAAATAGGAAAGGTGAATGAAACTTAAACAGAAAATATAAAAGAAACAAAAGAGGTAATAAGTGGCAGGAATACAGAGAGAGTATCCATTTCCCTCACAGATTGCTTGTGCTACCTCTGAAATAGTATAAGATATTGATGAATAATTACCATAATTATGGACATGGCTAAAATATCCTGATAAGACAACTACTCCAGATTGACAGGGAAAACATTCCTCAGGATGTGATCTTGTTACTTCTAAATGCTAAAGTGAAACAGCAGAAAAAATTTGTTCAGGAAGAGATTCAGTTTTGAGGTTCTGCTGGAAGCAATATGACATTCATATGTGTGTGACAGAAGGAGCCTTTTATGCAAGTATTGAGAACTATATTATTGATCTGGAATTGCCTTGAGCCACCCATTCATGATTCCTGTCCAGAGTAAATCTTGAAATGCTCATAACCCCAGTTCTTCAAGTAATGGCTTGCTCAAGTCTGTGTTCCAGCATGAAAGGCACAATAAAAAGCAAACTTCACTTACTTTCTTGGAAGGAGATATTTACATTTGACAATTTACCATGAAGAATGAACTGATTATGGAGTTTTGAAAAATGTAAATGACTTCACCACTTTTCTTAGAGCAGAACATTTGCCATCTTGAACATATGGTTCATTAAGGCTTCAGCAACTGTTTACTGTGGTTAAAAACAAGGTTGTGGGAATTCTAAAAAGCAATGCTATAAGATCAGAGCTGTTGATGTCAGAAGGCCCTGAAGCCAAGGCTGTCTTGCTCTTCCTAGTGAATCCCTGCCTTCTGCAGTGATCTGTAGAATACTTCATGTGTTATTTTATAAGTTTTTTATGCTGTGATTGTGTCAAAATCCAGGTATAGTAATAAAACTATTAAATGTTCTAATAAAATGATTTGCCTGGATGACACTAGTTGGGAAATAGCACTAAATAAGCTTGCAGGTGAGCAACTGAAAATATCTTTTTTTATATCAAGACACATTCTTAAATTGTAAGAAGCTGTACTCATTGAAATCTCAGAAACTACGGAGTCTATGTGAAGTCTTAGTAAAGACCTAAATATTTGAAATACTTATTGTGCACTCAATATTTTGCAACGGTGAGGGTGAAATATTCAAACTGTAGAAAGCTTTGCCTAATGTGAGGTATGAGACAGGTTTTTGACTGACAAATGACACAATTGGCATTAAATCCTAAGCAGGTGAGATGGCAAGGTAGAAGGAAATGCATTTCTCAGCTTGTAGGTACATTGCCTGGAGCTTGAGTGCTGAAGGCAGTAAGTAGACTTACCATGTATAAAATATTACTTAGTACTTTCCCTAGTTCCAGTAGGTTCTTTATTACATTAGTATTCTATGTTCTCTGCACCATTTTTGTGGAGGAAGTGCTCTCTTAGATTGGCAACAGCAGTTTTCCAGCTCTAAGCCTAGTAAAAAGGAAATGCAAGAGAAAAACCTTTTATTCTGCTGCTAGAAAGCCAGCAGAGGGAGCTTAACCTCTTCCCAGTGCTTATTAATAATACAAAGGTACATACACAAGTAAACAAGTCTGCCATGATAACCTATTCCCTGTAGGAAACAGGACATCAGTAAGGAAATCGGTTAACAGTTGAATGGAAATGGATAAAATCAGTAGGGAAAAGAGAATTTTCAGGTAGAGCCTGCACTAAAACTAACAGGCAAAAAAAATAGTATCTGAAAATCTAGGAAGCTCTATCAATTATCTTGAGAATAAATAGTGTTGCTAAGTTTTTAGACTTCACTTTATACCCAAGAAGCTTATTGTTGAGTTTGCTTTCTTTTGTTTTGTTTTCTTTTTGGGGTTGTCTTTTTTTTTTTTTTTAATGAAGGCTCAGATTTTTTTTTTTTAAAGTGAATTATGGACTTCTTACTTTAGATACAATTGACTTACAGATACTGGGACTTTGGGGGAAAATATTTCTTCTTTCTCATGCAGTACTGTAATATTCAAGAAAGTCCTAGGCCTTTTTTTCTCTTTAAGCAGGGCAATCGACTCTCTAGAAACTTAGAGATGAACAAATAGGAAAATAGTATCCATTTCTTCCTTGAGGAGCTACATAGGGTCACTCAGTAACTGATTTTTTTCAACTAAAACAAGCATATACCTAGGGAGGCTAGTGTGCTTGTTTTACTTACTGCAAATGTATAAAAGTTTTGCTATCCTTGACATCCTTGAAGAAAACAATTTTGGGAGTGGATTTAAAGTTCTGGAAGAGACATGAAAAAGAATCAGAGGAGTGTTCTCAGGTGGTTTTTGGTTTGGTTTGGTTTTTTAATTGTTGTTTTGAAACGTGTGTAGGTTTTGCACTTACTATTTATGACAATATCTTCATTATAGAAAGGTTGGAGGTTTAATTAAATTATTATATAAAATATTTACTAAGAACAGATGTCTTTCTAGAAATACTGGTTACTATTGGATAAGAATTTTCTAGCAACAGCTCCTCTGCTAGAACCCAATATTGACTGTACAGCTTGTTGCAGAGCTGTCCACAGAATGCGTTGTAAAATGATGTCTCACCCAGAATCACTCTCACTTAGCTTCTTTCACTTGAAGCATATTAGAGAACAGTTACTGAAACAAGTGTAGGTGATCTTGTTGGATGTATGGTTTATTTCCAGCTACACACAGATACATATTTCATGCTGCCACTTCCAAGTGTCTGTTTTGGGAGTGTTTTGCTTGAAATTGCAAGCCTTTCAAGTTACGCTTGCTGTTCTGATTTATTTTTCATCTCCATAATAAATTTGGTTTATGATTTTGGTAACAGGAAGGTATCCCCCTCATGAAAAAAATTAGGACTTCCTTTCATCTTCTTACAAGTCAATACACCAACCTGGCTGCCTGTACCTTAGCAGCCAGGCAATCAATCCCCTTCAGAAAATATTTAGACCAATTTTCCACTTTCTATGTACTTAGTAATTGTCCCATTTCACTCCAGTGTTAACATTGTTCTATTTTTCCACAGTGATAGTCTCTTTCCAGTAGTCCTAAAGTGTCATCTTGTGGCTAATACTGGTCATGATTTTATATCTTCAAGAGAAAACATATAGAAGCATTGAATATAGAAAATCTGTAAATTCTTCTCTTGGTATTGATAAGATTAATTTGAGGAGTCAGGATTATTTTATCTGAGATTGCATCATTGGGGTTTAATTTGGAGATCATTGATGGTAGGTAACAACAAATCTACTAAATTCTTAATCCACTGGGAAGTTACTGGAGTGTTTCTGTGACTGAATGAAGTCATATGACTTAAAGAGATCATTAGGTCTTCAAGATGCTCACCTGATTGCTATGTAATGCATCTTATTTTTACCCTTTGATGAAACAAACATTAATGAAAAATCTTCAGAAGTGAAACAATGAAATTATCAAACTGGCCCCAACATAGTAACACAAAATATAAACTGTCTTAAGTTATCACAGAACACCCCAGCTTGCTCAGCTACACAATCAATCAGATGTCATTTTTGAGGCCAGTAAGAAACCAATTTAAGTATTTTACATTAAACAAAGGAATCCAAGTTTCTTTTAGGGGATTTTCATATGACAGCTTTGAAAAATGGGGTAGGAAGGAGCTTTAACTATGTTGTAATATTTTTGTCTCAACAATTTTTTTAATGGCTCTTTTGTTGCTGAATCTGCTGCAAAACAGACAAAGCCTTGTTGCTGGTGTTGAACACCAAGTTTTTCAAACACATGCTAATAGTTCATGATCTGTATTGCAAGAAATTACAAATGGGCTTAGAAGGAAACAGCAACCTTTTCTCCACTTGTTTGTCTCTTGTTTTTAAACTAATACTATAACCTAGCAGGTAGAGAATACCAAACACAAGTATTGCCTACAGTTTCCAGGATTTTGAAGTGTCATGTATGTCCTTAGGTGTGCCTGTAACAAAAATGCTATCCCACATTTATTAATATTGCAGTAATATGATGTAGAAATTATTTCAAGTGAAAAAGTATGCATTCCTTGCCCTAAAGCATATAAAATCTCAGTTCATTTGCACAAAGGACAATGTAATTAATGCATAGACAAGATGAACTTTCTGAGATAAGAGTTGCTAATGAGAAGAAATATTCCTATTATTTCAAGGAAAGTGTTGGCTAGTTGTAACGAGCTCATTTGTGTGTAATATTTTCTACTGCAGCACATATCTTTAAAATAGATTTTTGAGTTACATGCTGTGAATGAACTGGCACAGCCACTCTAGTGAAAATTTCCAATGAATTCTGCTTCTGAGTACTACTAAGGTAAATTAGGTATTGATTTCTGACAAAATGGAAGGCTTGTCTCATTGCTGAATTTTAAATCTTACAGATTAAATAAGAATTTGATAGCTGATGCTAAAATGTATTGTTCTTTGTGTTTGTAGATGTATCCAGAATCCTAAAAGGAAATATTCCTCTTTGAGGAGAAAAAAAAAATGTAGAAAGAGGGGCAGGCAGGAGGAGATGAAGTGAAATATAAAATATTTGATGCTTTGTTCCAGAAACTAAAACTTCCTGGGTCAAATCTTGTATGCCTCACCAGGAGGAGCAGGAGCAACCAAACAGAAAGATGACTTTAGTTTTCACTAGAGATTATTGTCCAAATATTTAGTCCTATCTTGTTTACTTTAAGCTTTCTTTATGATTTCACCCAGATGTTCTAGTTCCTGCAACTCTGCAAAATGCACATTTATACCACCTTTCATGATCTCCCTGTTGAGATGCTGTGAAGTCAAAGCAACATAATTACATCTTATTGCTCTTTTAAATCAATTACAATTCTTCAGGGAATATTTAAATGGGGGTTGTTTGTGATTATTTTTTTCTCTTGTTTTTTGAGGAGTTTTGTTTTGTGGGTTGTTGTTTTTATTTTTTCACCAAGTCTGATGCAGGGTCAAAAAGATCTGTTCTCATACTACAAGCCAAGGAATCTGCAAATCCTTCAGGCATGGTTATTTACTAGGATTAATTAGCACAACTGTTTTCTGGTTGCTCTCCATAACCCTGACACCTTTTACAGTTTCCACAGATGATACAGAATTCTGCTCCTAGAATATTTTACTCTTGTAAACACAGGACATCACTGTGTTTTGCACCCACTTAGTAAATATTTTCTTAATACTATGTTGAACATAGTATAATTGACAAGTTCCATGTACAGTACACAAGCTTCATGTAGTTTTCTTTATGCTTGGCTGCATGCATCTTTCTTACCATCAATTCTGCTTTCCCTGTGGTCCTTGAGTATCACTTGTATTTTGTGTATGTGTGTTAGTTGATACAGATTGGGGTGGTTTTTTTTCATGCCCTCCTTGTATTACAGACATGATCGGTGCTCTCAGGTCTGACCTAGTACTCACTGAAGTCAGTTAGAAGTCTTACACTGAATACAGTTCTTTCCATTCTAAAAATCCAGTGGTGTGCATGTGTAGTTTCTTTCTAGGTTTAAGTATTTGATAATATAATGCTTGAGACAGTATGGCTTGCTTCAAGTAGTTGTTAATGCCATTGTAGCTGAAATGTGCAATTTTAACCTGAGGGATTCTGAAGGAATTCCTGTATAATATAATAGTCCATGTGCTAAGTGTCAGTAAAGGAGATTGAGTCTAAGTCGTATGTTGTGAGTGTTCCCATGTTTAATTCCACCACAAGTTTTGTTTCAGGTCTTTGTTGCAATAAAACTTTTTTTTAATCACTTTTATCATTGAAATGTTTCGATATCACTAACTCTGCTGTCTGTTCATGGTTAACAGTGATCATATGTGGTCTGCATTTATAAAAGCTTTCCTCACAGGTTACTCAGTTATTTTAAACTCTCCATTTTCTGCTTTAACTCCACCCCTTAAAAGTTTAAATAACAATCACTTTAACTGCCTGGAGGGCTTTTTAGTCTTCTGCATATTATTGGTTGCTTTGCTTTCACAGTGGTGAGCAAATATCTGTAAACCAACTAAATGCCAAGAGCTTGGAAAGAAAAAGGTTCAGTCTGAACTTAAAAAACAAAATATAGTGCTAGGCATTAATGAAGTCTTAGTTGGATATTACAACACCTTGATTTAATCTTCTCCTGGAAGCTCTGCATAACTATGCATATCTCATCACTTCTGTGACTGAAATGTCATCCCAGGCACTTGCATCATCAAGGTCTGTAATAATCTCCAAACTCTCTGAACTTGATAATTCTGCTGGAAGTTTAGTCTTTTGTCAGTTGTCCCCAGGCATAATTTGCATGCTGTGACAGTGACACTTATGTTGTATGTTCCTAAAAGAGATAACCAGCTAGATGTCTTTTGGTATGTGACTGACAGCATTTAGTAACAATCATTAGATGATTGTTAATTTACTTTATTGCACTTCCATTATCACAAAGATCTGAGTTATTATAGATGGATAGAATTAGTGCTCTTTCCAAGCAGAGCTATGAAATCTTTCTCAATTTCCAGATGATAGAAAATGTGTATGCCAAAAACTTCAGAAATACTAATAATGTCTTTAGTTTGGAATTAGTTGTGTGCCGAAAGGCAAACCATGTCCTAGGCTCCATCAAGAGGACTGTGGTTGGCAGGTCAAGATAGGTGATTCTTCCCCTTTACTCTGCTCTTGTGACAACCTGCCTGGAACACTGCTTCCAATTCTGGTGTCCCCATCATAAGAAGGACACAGAGCTGGATTCCAGAAGAAAGCTATAGAGAAGATGAAAGGGCTGGAAGGCCTCTGCTATGAGGATAGGCTGAGGGAGCTGGGGTTGCTCAATCTAGAGAAGAGAAGACTCCAGGAGGGACCTTATAGCTGCCTTCCAGTACCTGAAGGGATCCTATAGGAAGGCTGGAGAGGGACCTTCCCTAAAGGTGTCTAGCAATAGGACAAGACGGAATGGATTTAAGCTGAGGAAGAGTAGGTTTAGACTGGGTTTTAGGAAGAAGCTCTTCAGTATGAGGGTCATGAGACTCTGGAATAGTCTGCCCAGGGTGGTTGGATACCTCCTCCCTTAAGCTGTTCAAGGCCACGTTGGATGGGGCCTTGGGCAGCCAAGTCTAGTTGAGAGGTGTCCCTGTCCATGGTGGAGAGATGGGAGTAGATGATCTCTAAGGTCCCTTCCAACCTAAGCCATTCTATGATTCTTTTCCTTTCTCAGGGAAAAACACACCTGAGGAAGAGTTGTTAAGATTTATTTTTATGGAAATTTTACTTTATAGATGTGTAAAGACAAAAAAGAAAAAAAAAACAAAAAAACCCAACCTTAATAAAACTGCCATTTAGAAGATAAAGAGCTTCTCCCCCTTCCTAAATTTTATCAGTGCTTACTTGGTCTTTATAATCTTCACATCTTCAAGTATCCTGGAAGCCTGTTTGGAAATGTACTACTACTCAAGTGTACTCAGCCACTATGCAGTGTGTTCTTTTTGTTGGTTACCAGACCAGACTTCTTACTGCATTTTAAGTGTTTTCTTTCTTTAACCTTTCTCCTGACAAAGGACTAATATATGTAACTATAGGATAAGTATCAGACAAGATATGGAGTTCAGCTTCAATAAAAGAACGTTCTCCATGAGGTCTTCTACCTCTGTCTGGCAAAAGCTTGTTAAGAATCATACACATCATCTCAAAACTAGAACATTTACAGCTGATCCTGGGCACAAAGATTTGGACATGCATGAGAAAATGATCAAGCGATTCACTAATCATTTTCTGGTTCTTTCTGTCAAGTACAGGTCCATGTCACTTTGCTAGTGAATGAATGCTCTTTGGATGCAGGCTGGACTAGCCTAACTGGTTAGGTGCAAATATATGTTCACCCAGTTAACTCTGGTCTGCTGACTCCTTGAGTGATGACTGAAGAATTTCTTGACTTGAATTTCCTTTCTGTCAAACCATTTTCTTGGGGTGTCAGGTTATTTCTGATACATGCATTATATAATGACAGTTGTCAATGACATTCTGCTCACACACTCAGGTAGATCTCTAACTGGTTGATATGGTTTGCAGGCTTCCTGGCTGTGATTGAAAAGCAACATGTTAAACTCATAGTCACTGAATGTCTCTTATCTGCAAATCTCATGTTACCACTAAGCTTTCTGGGAAAAAAAGATATATATCTAAACCAAGAACTTGGAGAAAACAATTGCTGATAGTTTAAGATATATTAATAAGTGTTATGTAGCAAAAAAAAAAAAAATCTTTTCTCTATTTTTTACTTTTTAAAGTTATAAACCATGAGGGAGAATGTGATAAGATTCTGCTGAAAGTCATTAGCAATGGCACAACAATACTAAAATTATTTATGTCAAGTAGCACCAAGTTAAGTGAGCTAGACCTTGAGTTCAGAGAGAAGACATTTTAATGTAAATTAAACCAGGTTCTTACTGGCCGCTAATCAAGTGTTTACCTGTTTCCATTAAACCTACACTGAATTTAATCAGTATGCATTCTAATGCATGCATTTCTCTCTAAATAAGAAGCATATTTGTCATGAATATTTAAATTGGGTTTTAAATCCATGAAAGTTTAATTTAAAAAGTGAAGTGGGCTTTTTTTCTAGAGTTGAAAGTTAGCATCTTCAGATTCTATTCAACAACTGCAAGCAAATTTTGAACATAATAGTCCTGAGGGAATATTTCATAGCATTTGGGATTAAATGCCTTTAATTGCAAAAGCTTAAATGTAACTGCAATTTATGTAATTTTACCTGTCCATAAGGCTTACATTTTTCTTTCTTGCAGCTAAATAAAATTGCTAAAGACTAGTTCAGGAACTGGAAGGGTACAGACTATTTTAAATATAAACCATGTATACAAGGCAACAAGTTGTAAATCCTGATTTGCATTTTTCACTGTGACTATTGAGTAAGAGATGAGACTAATTTCCTTTATGTATAAATTCTATCATGATATATTAGCTTTGAAATGCATATGTAATATAAACTCCAGTTTTATTTCTTTGATTCTTATTATCTTATTATCAAATTTTCATATTTTGAGTTGGGGTTTTTTAGCTTTTGGGGGGGGGGGTTATTATGATCACTACTCGAGCTCTCTACAGTGGTATGGGCAAGGGCTAAAAAGCAGCTTTTAATAACCATTTTCATTATTTTACTCCTAGAAGAGAATAATGGAGATGTCCTGAGCAAAAAAAATCTTATGGTTCCCTATGTATTTAATTGGCCACTGTGAACCCTTCTTGCAAAAATGAGTAGAATCTTAGCTTTCATTGTGTATTTCTTACCTGTTTATTGCTAAATAATTCCATTTGCTAGTCATGTCTTTATTGCTCAGACAGCTATGTTCCAGTTATTTCTGATATTTTTCAGACCTTCATGATTTATACATTTTCTTTTTTCCTGTTCATTTTTTTATTTTATCTATAGCAGCTTTTCATACAAAACTTCATTTTATTGCTTTGTTTTAAA
The DNA here is from genome assembly GCF_027791375.1 of Indicator indicator. Classification (NCBI taxonomy): domain Eukaryota; kingdom Metazoa; phylum Chordata; class Aves; order Piciformes; family Indicatoridae; genus Indicator; species Indicator indicator. The sequence goes on along the minus strand of NC_072026.1, from coordinate 6,907,679 downwards.
GCAAGCACAGGCAACTGAAACTTCAACAGCATGTTTGATTCAAGTGATATAAAACAAATAGATCAGTGTGGGGAAAAAAATCTCATTTTTAAAATATTAAATACTGAATAATTGGCACAGATCTCAAAACAGAAGCATCATAGATGTACCCATAAAATATGTATAAATCTTCTTAGTCAACTCAAGTCTTACATTATCCTGAGTGCAGGGCACTTCCAGTGGGATATGGATGTGCACTGCATCTTTGGGTAGAGTTTATCCTTAGTGGTGACAAAAGGAAAGGTGACAAAGACTTGAGTCAAAGATGTGCTTACAGAGTTAGAATTTCTAATATTTGACAACAGTGGTGCCATCATTATATCCTCAAATATACACTGTGTATTTAATGAAGAATCCCTTTGGCAAACTGTGGTGTTGGACTTGTGTTTTGGAAGAGCACATCACAGGTCCCTTTGGACTGACTTTTGCCTGCTGTCCTACCAGTTGTCAGGATTGGAGTTAGTTTGGGGTATGCTTCAGTATACCAGTGTTTGAGCAGAGAGAATTGATTGACTGAACCTCACTGCACCTTATTCAGATCTCTGTAGAAAATAAAGGGTTTCATGTTTTAATTTCTATCAATGTGTATTATAAGTATATAAACACACAAAAATGCAGCATTTCATGCTGTAAATAGAAACCAGAATACAAGGAAGCAAAGGGCTGGCAAATCATGAACAATAATTTTATACTCTGTAGCAATTTAGTGCATATACTTTCCTAACATCCTGTCTCACTACAGTAAACTAAACAGGCCACCAACAATCCATCTTCCTGTGAGTAGTTGATATTTTAAGACATTTGAAGTAAAGCACTTAGCAAAATCCTGATTTTCTCAGAGCGGATTCGGCAGTTGTCATGAACTTGAATGAAGACAGAAAGGCATCTCTGTTTCTCCAAAACCAGAGCTATGTTCTTTGCTGATGTACTTCTGTTTGGCCTTCAAGATTTGTCTCAGATAAGCCAGCAGCAATGGAGTCGTATTGAAATTGTAGTTTTGTTCTTGACGTTCTTTAAACTAGGATAGAAGTGCACACAGGGAACTCCCTCAGCAGGCTGGGTATCGCCACTTGTCACTGTGACAGAGGTCTTGTATTACTGTTTAGTCACTGAGTCACTTAACTGCTGCTGAAAGATGAAGGGTTGGATATAAATGATGTAAATGTTCATGAACAGATGCATTGTACCATGATGCTGTCACTCAAATTCACAGAGTGTAGAAAATGTTATTCCTTGCTAGAAGAGCATAGCTGGAGCAGTTTGAGGGGCTTTCTGATTGTTAAATGCTAATGTAGCCTTACAGACATAATATACTGCAAAGATACTCTGAGGAAAAACCAGCAGACATAGGCAGGGATAAACTTTGACAGAGGTCATTCATGCTACAGGCAAAGGAAATCTTGAAGCCAGAGAGCTGAAGGCAGAATTCTTGGACTTTAATCTGGGTTTCACTCTTAATTCCTAACTTGAATGCTTGCTACTTCCCAGTTTTACCAAGTAATATCTCCTTCCTCACCTTTCCTCTCAACAGTGGTATTTGTGCACCTTTGAAACAGAGCAAAACAGTGTTTGTGCATATTTGAAACAGAGCAAAACAACTGCTTCTCTGCTGTAGGTGAAGGATTTCACACAAGAGGTCTAGCAACAGCCCATGATATCCTGAAAACGAAGTCTTGAATTCATTTTACAAATACTATCTGATGTTTTCATGATGGACCATGCTGTGTCCTCTAGTTTGCTTCCAAAATACCTGTTTTGGTGATAGGGAGTAGCCTGGCCCTGCATTAACTGACAACTGAAAGTGAAGTTTTGCTACTTCAATAGGAATTTGTGACACCTTTATTTTAAGCAATTAGAAACTTAAATGAGATTTCAGACTGAATAATATGTTACAAACATTTTAAAAGAGGCAAACTGACTGAATATTAAAGCAAAGTTGAATTCTCCAGCTAAAATACATTAATTTTATTGCTCCTATTGACTGCCTTGCAAAAGCTGTAACCACAGGAGGCCCAAAGCAATCAGAATTTGCCATCTAGTGGCATATTTGTTAATTACCACAGTCCCTTTCTCTTGAATCAGCTAGGGATTACCTTCATTTCATTAGGAGAGGACTCCTGTTTGCCCGTTCATCCCCCTCCACTGGGAAAGCTCCCAGGCCAGTGCTAGATGCCAATCTATAGCATGAGAGGAGAGGTCATAGATGTTTGAAACAAGGAAATGTATGTGAGTACTGAGCTTGTGGTGGGCCAAAGAAAACATGAGATGTGTCAATAGATAAAACAAGGATCATATACTACAGTCATAATTTTGTTATTTTTACTGAGTATTATTTTTGCCATACTGTGTAGAAGATTTTTTTTTTATATATATCCTTTTAGAGTAATACCTCTGTTTTCATACACCTGCAATAATGCCACTTGTAAATTACTGTGTTACAGCTACGTCAATCATAGAATCAGTCAGGGTTGGAAGGGACCACAAGGCTCATCCAGTTCCAACCCCCCTGTCATGGGCAGGAACACCTCACACTGGATCAGGCTGGCCAGAGCCTCATCCAGCCTGGCCTTAAACACCTCCAGGGATGGGGCCTCAACCACTTCCCTGGACAACCCATTCCAGGGTCTTACCACCCTCATGGGGAAGAATTTCTTACTCACGTCCAGCCTGAATCTCCCCACATGATTACACTCAAAAGATAGTTTGAAAGAGGAAGACAAAGGGTACTTGCAAAAAATGTTCTGGAACTGCTTACCTTCTGGTGCAAATATTATGTAAATGCAAATGCTTTGCTCATGATGAACTAAGAACGATGTCATCTTTGCCCAGAGTAACTTACTTTGTCCAGGGAGCAGAAAACGTTTTTTTCTGTTGCAGCCTGTCCAGTCTTTCCATTATCTCTTCGAATTGAGATATGCACTTGTGTTCCACGTTCTCACTTGTCCTGTAATAATGACCTATTTCTGTGATTTGTGACATCTAGCAGATACAATATGCCAAAATACAACTTGACATAACCTTTATACCTTACAATTGTTTTTGTTCAAATAGAAAAAAAGTAGTGAGCTCTCTAGCAAAAGTACTCTATGATGCCAAGGAAGATGAGGTGAATATAGACTCCTGTGGCAGTGAAAAAACACAATTATCATTAGTATTAGAGCAATGTATATACAGTATGCTCCTTATGGCATAATAAGCTTAACTCACTCTCTGGTTTCTTGCTGTCCTAATTACAGAAAACGGACATTAGCTGATCTCTGGAGCACCAAAAATACTGTACTCCAAAACTAAAATTATAAGGGAGTGTTAGGCACTCCCTTAAGAATGCAAAAATCAGAATTTCTAATAAGGACCAAAAGACAGTACTATTGATGTGCATATGGCTATGTCATGTTCAGCTCCTTTGAAAGAAAAGAAATATTAAATTGCAGCCCTGAGATATTGCAAGTTGAATCTAACTTAATGTGTGCAACAAGCTGTTAAATTATAACTGGGCACTCGAAAGCTTGAAAACACCAAGTTTTTGAGAGTTGGTAACTTTGGGTATTTAATAACACAGATGTGTTTTCAGTTGTTTAAAGACACAATGTGTTATTGGACCATAGATGAATGTAAGGGCACAGGTCTGGGGTCATGTGATTTAGAGACTCCTAATTGCAACTTCATCTTAAGAAAAGTCCTATCAGTACAATTGTTCTGTTTGCTGTTCAGGAGTGGAGGTGGGTAGGAGGCTTGCCTATAACTTGGCCTCAGATGACAATTTGTGTCTATCACAAACTGGCATCCATTTGATCCAGACTGAATTTGTCTGGTTTTTCAATCTGAATCGCAGAAGTAATATTTAAAAGTGTACAGGGTTTGAGTGCACCTCTATGAAGTGGCTCTGGCTGAGGATCTCTGTTACAGGCAAGACGTACATATTCATTAGGAGAGAAGCTTTCTGAGCTGCAATGATCAAATATGTGGCAGCTCATCTGGGTGCAAGCCAGCATTTGTACGATGATGAAAAAATCAATTCTTCTGGGCTGGAGCTGAACTTGCTAAATTTGTAAGGGTTTCTTCTTCTTGTGAACGGAACAATACATGTAAGCAAGAAAATACACATACAGAGCTTCTACTTCTGACAGTATAGTAAGGTCCTGGATTTGTTCTGATCTTGCACATGAGATCCTCCACTGACAGCAATTTGCATGCACTCAGTGGAGCCATTCTTAAGAAAATTGTGGTCATGCTTCCAGTTTCAGCTGAAATCAGTGAAAAGTTGAGGATATTTCAAATCAAGAGCTTTAACAGAGTACGGATTTAGTTTATCTTATCATCCAGGCCTTCTGGGTTCCCCTAATGAAGGGACTTAGCAAAGACTTGTGTGCTTGGCAAGCCCTCAGCTGCCTACAGTACTAGAATGCTGCAGGTTGGCAGTAGTGTGTAAGCTGCTGTGCAGCTACTCTAAAGAAAGGGTAGCAAGTGTCAACGGTGTTTCTAGCACAGACTGGAGACAGTCCAGAGACTAAAAAATAGTGGGAAGCCAATTTAAAGGTATCCTGGTGTCTGTAATGAAACTTTTGCTTAAAGTTCACAAGGAGCACTTCAGTGATTGAAAAACACAAGCACATTCTCATCTTTTTAGAACTTCAAGTGTTATAGATGTCCCATAGGCCATGAATGGGATAATCCTGATTTGTGTCATTATATCTTTCTAATGGGCTCTTACTACAGAATTTGCAGGCAGTGACAGCTCCCAAGCTGACAGAAGCCATATTCAGGATTTAGAGTCTCATCTCTTTTTCAGGAGATGAGGCCATTGGAGCAAAGGTTTGCAGCTTTTTATGTCACCTATCATGAAATGAAGTCATATTCTCTAAATAAGCTTTCAGAAAAGGTAGCACATAAATTGTCATTAAGGCTCCTGTCACCTGTTTGAGGAGGGGGGTAAAAGGATGTTAAATCCAGCAGCTGCTTCTTTTGTGGGAAAGTATCATGGGCTTAGGGCCATAGCTAAGACTCACACAGCTGCTCACACAACTCATTCCCATTTGCCTCTGAGTCCAGTCTGAGACTTCTGCCACAGCATCAGTGGTACAGTGACTAATTTCCATTTCAGGGCTCAGCTTCAATATTGCTGTTGTATATATTTGCATATATTTATTTTATTATTATTATTTTCATTAAGTAGTTTTAGTTTCCTTTTTGACTTCATAAGTTTCTCTCCCTTATTTCCTTTCTTTTCCCTTTTGGGAATAAAAAGAGGTTAGTAGAGAGCATCTGTCAGGTGTTTAGTGGCCACCTCAGCCCTAACATTTGATAAACAGAATGCAGAGGTAAGTCTCCTCTCCAGGACTTTCTTACATCCTGATACTTATAACAATGATGATGTAATACACAGGTCAAAATGATTAAATCTTCAGATGGTGGGTCATGGTATCTGTCCAGTCTGAATTCACTTTACAATAAAACTTTTGAGTGGAAATAAGTCTTCTTGAAAGACTTTAAAGAGATATTCTTCCACAAAAGTTATAGTGGGGAAGATGAACAGAAACATATAAATCATGTAATAACAGCTCCTGCTTATCAAAACCACCAGATTTCTGAAAGCTTTAAGGCAGAGTAAAAATATTTGGAGGCAAGACACTAAAATAGCTGCAAGTTCAGCTGTCATATTAAAGAAACAGGTGGAAATGATGGATATGTTTTTCAAAGTACCTTATTCCAAATATATGCATGCAATGTGACTAGGGTAAAGCCAGGGCACACCCCTGACATTGTATGTCTGAGTAAAGACCCTGCCCTAAGTGTTTGAATGGGTATTAAGTAGAAATTCTGTTCAATGAAGAGTGATGTATGAATTGTGTAACGAAAGTATAAGAAGAAACCTGATGGCCATTGACTTTTAAAAGGTCTCTTCATCCCCATTCTGACATTTATAGTCAATTTTCAACAGGACTCACCCTCAAAAGGTAGTCATCATTTTAAGGTTTGGGTTTTTTTTAAATCTATCTGCTTTTATGTCTAAATACAGAGGGTTCAGTTCTGTAAATCTGCCCCATCCTGTTCACAGAATAACACTTTGTCTAATAACTATAATTTTTGTTTCAAATTACAATGGTTTAAGAAGTTCTTTTAAAAACAGACTAAAAGCTGTCTAGGAACTCTGGTCCTAAAATGTCCTTTCTTCTGCTCCCTTGTTGGTGCTAGTTGTTGATTTACACAGAATGAAGTTCAGTTCTTTTCCGTGCTATCACACTGATGAATAAAGTCAGAATGTTGACACTTCATCTGAAAATCCCTTCTAAAATTATTCCTTTTTTAAAAATGTGTCCAGGAGCTAGGAAGCTGCAGTGGTGATGAGACACAAAACTTATCAGCAGATCCTTAGAAAGCCCAATGAACTTAGCCTTTCAGTTGTGATTTGCTGCCTGATAGATCAATAGGTTGATTTCCTTCTCCAAAGTTCCTGAGCAGGCTTCTGTATATGAGCTGCTGCAGGGTGATGATTCGTGAACTTTTAAAAATGCATGCAAGCTATCCCCTGAACAGGCTCATGTCAATGCATTTTTCCAGATGGAATAGTTTGTTCTGTCACAAACAGGCATATCTTTGCTTCTTTGTCTTTTACAATCTGTCTTCATCTGTGTACCAGCATGTTGGTATACAGTTTGGTGGCATTTTAAGTATTTATTGGATTGCAGGTAAGAACCACAGCGTTTTTTGTCATTATAACTGGAACTGGCACTGTAGGATCAGGTACCAACTCTCTGCCTCTAAGCAGTTTGTAAGTTCCAAGGAAGACAATTTTCTTCTTGTATCATGCTGAAACACATTGATTCAGTATTGCAAGAAAGAGTTGGGGTTGTGGCTCCATGGAGGTAGAAAGATAGAGAGGGACTTTTTACAAGGGCATGGAGTGATAGGACAACAGGTAACGGATTTAAAGTTAGAGAGGAAATTTAGACTGGGTATAAGGAAGAGATTTCTTGCAGTGATAGATGGTAAAACACTGGCACAGGCTGCCCCAGAGAAATGGTAGATATTCCATTTCTGGAAACATTCAGAGTGTGGATGGTGCTCTGAGCAACCAGATCTAGTTGCAGATGTTCCTTCTCATTGCAGGGCAGTTGGATTAGATGACCTTTAAAGGTCACTTATAACCCAAACTATTCTATGATTCTATACGGTTCCGTGATTTCCTGAACTCTCTCAAAGTAAATGATTGAATTAGTTTTACTAGGTACCCTGAGAACACAATAAGGCTTCCTACACCTGAGAAGGACAATTAAACTCCATCAGTTGTTCCTGTTTGCTTCAAGCCTTTACCAGTGTTAGGTTTTGGTTTTGAAGCCCAAGAAGAAGAAAGATACAAGTAAAAAAAAAAAAAAAAGAAAGAAAAAAGAAAGGGAAGCTTTCAAAAAGGAACAGGAAAAGAAATGGAACCTGTCTGAATAAAATAGGAATGGACAGCTGAGCAGGTTATCATCCAAATATCAAATACCACAGGCATCAGTCAAGTGATGTAGCTTCTCAGTGTTAGTTTCCTTACTTTCAATATCCCTGTCCCTGTGTATCCTGCATAATGGTTGGAGATCTCAGTGTTGGAAAGGTAAAGATGAGCCTTAAAACTGTAATGTGAACAGCCTTACACAGGACATAGCCATGGCCATTAAAAAAACCCATGAGTATCCTTAGCTTAAAGGCTAAGAGTAATTATGTGCAGTCACTGAGGTTATGAATTTAATGATTAAATGCTCTTATATATGGCACAGTTCTAGCAGAGACTTAGAATATCCTGATCTGAAATTATCAAAATCTGAGGTTTGTTGCATGAACTAGAGGGGAGCAGCCAAAATGTCTTCCTCTTTAAGGACACCGTGATCAAATCCCCAAGCAGGGAAATCCTCTTGGTGTTAGTACAGTTCTTAGTGATCATTAGCTTGAGAAGTTAGAGCTTGTAGAGTTTGTGGAGGGAATGCTTTCTTAATAACAGCTTCATGTGGTGGAGATTAAATGCTGAATTCATCAGTGCTGAAACCAACATTCCTCTCTTCTTTTATTTATCTTCCTTCTCTGACTTTTCCCCTTCAAAACAGAACGCTGAACCTCACAAGCTTTGTTTAGAGAAATTAGCAAGTTCAAACACAATAACAATACTAATGATAAGTAAATAATTACCTGTGTTTGCCACTCTGGAAGAGTGGAAACTTCCATGTAAATAAGTTAACACAATAGATCTCAACTCAAACTGTTGAAATCTGTGGACAGATGAGTATTGGTTTCACTGCTCTCCAGATGAGATCTCAGGCACAGTAATTATGTAGCACATCACTGACTGTCTTTTCTCCTGCTGCTGATTGTTGCTTCTTGGTTAGCTGAATACTCAACAGAGAAGAGCCACGAGGTATTGTAATGTATCCCCTTTTTAATCTCACTACCTGACTGCTGGGAGTGAGATTTCTAATGTCACATCTAAAGAGTAAGGTCTACTGGAAGAGCTGTGCTGTTTCATGGTGTAAGAAGTCAAGTGCTCCAGCTGATGGAAAACTGATATAGCATATTGCTATGCCACAGCATATATTGAAATGTTGATAAGCAGTGCTTTTTGAAAATAAGTCAGGAAAGGAATGCACACACATCAAACGTCCTGCTGGTATGTGCTGTATTTCCACAAGAGGGCTCTCGCAGTTGTATCGACAGCAAATCTGAGCTCTACTGCCCGAGAAACAGAGCTGTGCATTGGGTTAGACTGCCTGGATGTAGAAGCCGTAATTCACTTTCATCACCACAGCAGAACTATCTTCTGAAGTTTTACCAATATACTGTCAGAGAACGACTATCAGCAGTGCCAGCCAGAGCATACCTTGCTTGTCTGCGCATCTCTCTATCCCTGCCTTTTGCTCCTTTCCCATCTCTGCTTCTTTTCAGTTAGGAAAAGAGCTGGATTTTTTTAGCTTGGAGAAGAGGAGACTGAGGGGTGACCTCATTAATGTTTATACATATGTGAAGGGCGAGTGTCTGGAGGACAGAGCCAGACCCTGCTCAGAGAGGAGCAATGGGTGCAAGCTGGAGCATAGGAGATTCCATGTGAATATAAGGAAAAACTTTCTCACTGTGAGGGTGACAGAGCCCTGGAACAGATTGCCCAGAGAGGTTGTAGGGTCTCCTTCACTGCAGACATTCAAAACCCACTTGGGTGACAGTGGCCCTGCTCTGGCAGCTGGGTTGGACTAGATGATCTTTCAAGGTGCCTCCCAACCGCTAACGTAGTGTGATGCTGTAATATATTTTTGGCTGATTTGCTTTTTCTTCTTTATTTGCAAGCAACTTAAGCTTATTATATTCCATCTATTATCTGCAATAAATATGAAAGACTAGCAAATTCTTATGGTCCAAACAGGCTGGAAACCACCATTTCCCCTCAGAAGTCCTTCTAAACTGAACAATTTTACTCTGAACGGTTGATTCAGTTTTAACATTGAACTATTTACACTAATTTAAATATCCTTGCTAAGAATTTATACTTTATAATATAATTTACAATTTATATTCTAGTTTTATGCCTCGGAAATTATATTGGGTTTGCTTTTAAGGTTAAGGGGAGCGTTTCATGGATTTCCTTGCTCTTAGGCTTTGGCATGCAATCATGAAAGGTGACCACAAGAGGGCAACAGTAATACGATAGTTGTATGTACGAAATCTACTACAAAAGCGTCAGACTAGATTTTCGGGTTATTTTAGAGACTGTTTTCTCATATTTAAAGAAATAACAGTAATCAAATCGTTAACAATCTCTTTTCCCAAGCATATATGAATAATGACTGTCTAGTGTTACTTCTAGAACGTTTACTTGCTGTTTGTTTTTTTTAGACACAGAAGCGCACACAAAAAAAATAAAGCTAGCAAAAAACTAAGTGGACTGCCTCGAAATGTATGTCCTCCCAAATGGCATTGTATTCTTTAGTCATATAATAATACAGCAGGCCTACATGCGTTGTGTGAAATTTGTCAGCATCTCCAGGAACGTGCAAATTCACACATCCAGGCCCTTGCACTGACCTTGCATTTTCATAGAATCATAGAATGACTTTAGGTTAGAAGGAACCTTAGAGATCATTTACTCCAACCTCTCCACCACAGGCAGAGATACCTCTCAACTAGACTTACGTGCTCAAGGCCTCATCCAGCCTGGCCTTGAAAAGCCCCAGGGAGGAGGCATCCACAACCTCCCTGGGCAGCCTGTTCCAGAGTCCTGCCACTCTTGCACTGAAGAACTTCTTCCTAAAATCCAGTCAAAACCTACTCTCCCTCAGCTTAAAACCATTCTTCCTTGTCCTATTGCTAGACACCCTTATGGAAAAAAAAAACTCTCCAGGCTTCTGGTAGGATTCCTTCATGTATTCGAAGGCAGCTCTAATGGCCTCCCCCCCGAGTCTTCTCTTCCCTAGGCTGAACAAACCCAGATCCCTAAGCTTATCCTCATAGCAGAGATCCTCCAGCTGTTAGATCCTCCTCGTGGCCCTTCTCTGGATTTACTTCAACAGCTCTGTATCCTTCCTATGATGGGGACACCAGAACTGGACACAATATTCAAGGTGGGGTGTCACAAGAGCAGAGTAAAAGGGAAGAATCACCTCTCTTAACCTGCCAGCCATAGTCCTCTTGGGCTGCATAAGTACTCTGCTGGCTCATGTTGAGCTTCTCATAAATCAATGCATCCAAATCTCTTTCTTCAGAGCTACTCTCAACCCACTCTGCACCCTATCTGCATTTATGCCTGGGATTGGCCCAGATGCAGGACCTTGCACTTTGAATTGTTGAACCTCATGCAGTTGTCACTGGCCCACTTCTCAAGCACGTCAAGGTCCTTCTGGATGGCATCCCTTCCCTCAAATGTGTCTACCATACCACACACCCTGGTGTCTTTGACAGACTTGTTGAGGGTGCACTCAGTGCAGTTCTGTAGATCCCCACATGTGTTTTCTCATGGTTTAGACTGTAGCTACTTAGGTCCATGCATGTCTGGAATGTGTATTTTGTGCTGCTGTTACTTGGCACCTTCAGTACCACTTAGCTCTGGGACTCCTCAAATATATATGCAGATATATTTTGCTGACCTGTTGAAGTGGCATGATGTCCTGGACATGGATGATGTCCTTCTTTTGTATTTGTTGTGTAGGGCTAAGACTTACCAGTTGATTACCATATGGCAGCTTTTACTATAGCAATTTATATAGACCTAAAGGAAGCATGTCCGTGTGCCCATCTTGTTGGCACCTAAACTTCAGTCATTCACTGTCTATGCAATTGGAAACTGCGTTTTTTTTTCTCACAACCTTTTTTTTATTATAATTTTAGGTCTCGTAGTCAGATTTTCCTTTAAAAATCAGGTGAAGACCTCAAAAGCAACTGTTTTCAAAGCAGAAAAGTCTCACCATGGTCTTTTGTGATGAAAGGAAGCAGAGGCCAGCAATGTACAACATTCTTGTTTGTTCACCCGAAATGGACTACCACATATTGCAGATTGCTTTCTCATTAGTAGCCCAGGTTTCTCTGAATAAAGATAACCAAACTTTAATGGACACCAATCATATTTCATGCTCCTTATAGTAGCATAGTAGACAATGGAAAGTTTCTTACAATACTTGCCAGCTGAATGGCACTGGTTTGATATTAACTGATGTCACTAGTAGTTGCTGTTGTATATTTACTCATTTTGTGTGCACAGGTAATGCAGAAACTTGCTTTTAAGTTTTGGAAAGGAAAAGGTTCTCAAATACATACTTTCAGAAGCTTTAAAAACAGAAGATGCCTTGAATTAAGGGAGTTCAATTAAAGGAAGTAATTTAAAAATATAATTGATAATTTTTAAGTAAATGTGGCCTTGTAACAGAATGCAGATGGCAAATCCACCATCCAGGCAACCTCAGGATGTGATTGAGAAACAAGCAGGAGGTGCAATACATTCTATTAATTATTTTCACCGCTACAGTTGTTTGCTATATAATGCAGGTCACCAGGGGTTAGCCTGAAGCTTCTCCTAATATATTAGTAAATAAATTTAAACAGATTTTAATTTGCTAATGGAAAGGTCTGAGCCAGTTGCAAATAAGAGTGGAGCTACTTTGTCTTGGTCATTACTATGCAACATGGCTGCTCCTAGCCATTCATACAAAATGTTACATTTCCATAAAGCACAATGTAATTTGTCACAGGGGGAGAAGTAAATAAATAAATAAGCTAAGTACCCAAAACATCACTCTGTAAACTACATGAGATTAACGATAACTCTGTAGCATGGAGCAATCATTCTTACAGAGTCTGTAGGATAATTACAGGTTGAATGCCTGCCTCGGAAGGCTTGCCAAATAATCCAGCATGGTACCTTTACAATGCTTACACATTTTTTTCCTTCCTTACAGGGAGGGGAAAAAAAAAAAGTATCTGTTACTTCCAAAGGGTATAAATAAGATTAAGCCTTTTCCACTTGCCTCCTAATGATTTCTCAGCCTATTTTGAATCCTTGCTATGTCCCCATTCCAATTCCTACAGCTTGCAGCTCTGTGCATTCACACAATTGTAGTGTAGCATCGGCTGCATGATCTGTTTGGGTTTCTTTTTGTGCTCATATTAGCAATCCTTAGCATGTCTTTTGCCATAACTCTTTTTGTAAACATTTGTAAATTATCTCACAGAAGCAGAAACAGAAGTGTACATGTGTTTAGCCTAAGATCTAGATTGACAGTAGAAAAATTGGGAAGAGAGGAAGAAGTTTCTAAGCCTAGTAGTATTGCCACAGTTTGTGTCCTCCTTTACATTGCTTAGAATACGACTGCTGCAAGCAGAGAGTGATCACTCTTTTTAAACAATGAGAATTGATTAAGAGGTATAGGCAGTGTACTGCTGACAGGTGTTTTAGCCCAGCAATGCTACCTTGTGGTTTCATTTCACTAATTGTGCACCATAGGTATGGCACCTGTCTTGAAGCTCAACATTTTAGAATTAGATCATGAAGCTTCACTCATATCCATCACTAGTTCAATTACTTCAACATCTCCCTCTCAGATGAATTTTAAAATGTAGGTTAGCCTGATTGTCCAACTCATCCTTTCCATGTTAAAGAGAGAAATAAGGCTTTATAAATGTTAGAGTGATTTTAAAAGCTGCAGTAATTGATTATTTTTCTCCCCCCCTCCCCCCCCTTCAAAAAGGCCTCCAAAGAGGAGAAGGACAACTTCTTGTCAGGGAGAATTTATGCAAAAATACATTTGAGGGTTCATGAAAAGAGGGTTCACAAGCTGGCAGCTTAAAATAGAAGTCCTTAATTGATTTTTTTTTTTTCCTTATCTGCACACAGAATATTTCTCACCACCAAAAGTTTTTTCCATGTTTAAAGTCTCACTTGGTTTTCATGGGTGTGATTTTGTGGGGGTAGAGTTTCTGTGGTTTGGGTTTGCTTTAATGGCCCCCTGGTTTTAAATATTCCAACTATTTGTATTGCTCAGAAGCATGAGGTGACAGGAAGGGCTGTTAACGTTTAAACCTTTGTCATTTTCACCTCTTCTTCTCTTTTGTGATGAAAGAAGTGGCACTCGATTTTAAAATGGACACAAATTAAGAAGCATCTAAGGATTAGTCCCTTAATTACAATAATCCTTAAAGGATTATTCAGAGATTGGCCCTTACTAAAGTTTTAAACTTAGCCATGCATTTTAAATCAGGAGCTGACTGATCCATGGTCCAGCAAGAACAGAGAGGGTTCAGGTTTAAGCAATGTTTGTATATATATGTTTAGGCTAAGAAAATTATCTACTTCAAACCAGACAGCTACTGCTTCATGTTCCATCTGTTACTGGTAAACAGCTTGCACAGTGAATCTCATAGCATTTTAACACCTTTCAATAATCCAGTGTCTAATTGCCTTAGAAAAGCCTCAAATAAGCAAATAGAAAAGGGGAGATCCCTGGCTGCCAAGGCCAATGGCATGTGTTTTCAGGCAAATTCCTTTCTACCATCATACAGCCTTGAATATGAGAAGCAGGTGAAGTCCTCAGGCTTTTTTTGGTCACACGGGAATTCCTACCATTCAGATGTTTCAGTTCTTGATTTCAGTAAACCACTGATTCAAAGAAAAGATCTCCTAAACCTTTTAACTTCACTGACCATCTCTGCCTGAATGATTGCAGCAAGAAACACTTAAAAGCCTTCCACACTGTACTCTGCACATATTAACTAACATTCAAGAAGCTTCATTCACTTTTCTGTGATGCTTCACTGTGCAGTGCTTTACTTGTTTTCTCCACGTTTTTCTTTTCTTTCCCTTAACAGTCCCGTAACTTTCTCTTAAATTAAACGTTCTGACAGTTTGTTTGGTGGTTTTCTGGGTTATTTTCCAAGCACACTCAGTTGGTGAGAGATTAGGAAAAAAAAACAAAACAAAACAAAACAAAAAAAGTAACAAGGATGTAATGAAAAGAAGAAGCATTGCTGTTGAAATACAAACTTCTGGTAGTAGTTTTGAAAGAAAAATAAAACAAAGAAACAAATGAAGAAAAAACTACTAAAAAATGTAATTAAAAAAAAAGGAAAGATAAAGTTTTTGGGTTGGGGTTTTTTTTTTAGACACTTCAGTGTGTCTTCTCACATTCTGATCTGAAATTGTAAACAACTCTAATTTGACCATTCCAGAGAAAGAGGGAAAGGGAGAGGAGGAAAGAAAAAGAAAGAAGGAAGAGCAGAAAGTAAGGTTATCTTATTTTTTTCACAAAGTGCTATGTAATTTTGAACATTTACCTTGACTCCTTCTAGAAGCAGACAGAACTAATGTGGAAGGGTTGACTGGATAAGTCAAATGAAGAATGTTTATACACAATTCCACCCATTTTGGCTCAAAGCATGAATAGCAAAGCAATTAACAGTAGTATTTAACTCCCTTGCCTTTTTGTTCTAAGCAACTTTTCTAATCTGTATCTTTCTTCTGTCCAAATCTTGTTTTGAGTTACTGTTATTTAACTACTTTCTTTTTCTTTTGTTACTTTTAATAGAAAACCTTTTCCCACATTAAGAAATTAAATCATTATGTTAAAGGGTACTACAAGATGTAAAAGAGGAGTTCAAAAGGAACAGAGAGGAACACCTCTCCTATGAGGAAAAGCTAAGATTTGGTAATGTTTAGCCTGGAGAAAAGAAGGTTCCAAGGAGACCTTGTTGTGGCTTTTCAATACTTAAAGGGGGCTTATAAGAAAGATGAGGCCAGACTTTTAGTAGGGCTTGTAGCCCTACTCAATTGTCCTAGATAAGACAAGAGGTAATGGATTTAAACTAAAAGAGAGTAGATCCAGACTAAATATAAAAAAATAATTTTTTTACAATGAGAGCAATAAACACTGGAACAGGTTGCTCAGAGAGATTGTAAAAGACCCATTTCTGGAAAAATTCAACTCAGGGCCTGGAGGAGGTTCTGACCAGCCAGATCTAGTTGAAGATGTTCCTGCTTATTACAGGCGTGTTAGACCAGATGACCTTTTAAGGCTCTTTCTAGCCCAAACCGTTCTATAATTCTATGAAAATAACTAAGTTTGCATTGTCCTTCACAAAATGCTGTTCCCAACAAAATGAGAGAGCAGAGAATAATAGTAAATATTCCAAGAATTGAGGCTTAATTTTCCTTTTCAGATTAATGTTCTGCTAGGATTCTCTTCATATGCTGCCCTGCATTATGCCAGTGATTTTTCTGTGTTCATTTCCACCCAGGAATGCCTTTGCCTCCAAAAGAAATTATACCATCTCTTTGTAGTTGCTGAATACAGCTACAGTTATTATAGAGCAGCTTAACCTGGGGGCTGTGTATCTACAATTTTAATAACTTCATTGTAGAGGAGCAGTTTACATTTTAAAGAACTTTCTATTTCCATTTCTCTTGGGTATTTAGGGGTAAAACAGTGCAAAGAAAGACCTTAAAGTTTCTAAAGTGTCATTGTCGTATCTCGGTTCAATAAAACAGCCATATGAAAATTGAATACCAACAAGTATTGAGGGAAGCAAAATTAATTTCAAGACTATGCCAATTATTAAGACTATAAATTAACGTGTTAAAATATGATCCTGAGAGCTGTATCACCAGTGGAAGCAAATCAGTGTACAATCAGAACTTTTTAATCACTAAGCTTGTTAAACTCTAAATATTCTGCCTATGAGCTCATTTTGCTGCAATCCTGATTAGTTTTCTGCTGCTTTAATTATCTCATTTGAAAACTTGCGTGAAGAGGTTAGAAGCCAAGGAGAGTAATAAAAATTCAAGCCAAAATCTACACAGCTGAAGCTCAGGATTTGTCACTACAACAAATATTTTATTATGTATTAGACAGCAGGTGAACACTTTTGCTGAGAATAGAAATTATTAATCTCAATGTGTCTAATGATACATACAACACATTGGAAGTTTTCTGACATTATTCCACGATAAATACTGATTAGAAATACAATGCTAAAACACTGGAGTCATTTCTGTGAACACATTAGAAGTCACTTATATTTTTTGGCTTGTACACAGTGTAATAAAGGATTTATGCAGTGTAATAAAGGAATTACATTTACTAATAATGCTCAAATCGTAACAACGAAAGCTTCGGTAATAAGCTTAAAGAAAGTCCTTTTGCAAATTAGTTACACATGTCAGCTCCTTATTTAGGATAAGATTTCACTCACTGATACTTGAGACTATGGAAGAATAATGTGCACACCCACAAGGAAATCTGCTTTCTAGAGAGCATTTCCCCTACATGATGCAGGAACTTAGAGAAAGAATGTGGAAAAGGCAATAAGCCCTTAAAAACAAAACTTATTTTATTTGTCTTTGAAAGCTAAACAATAAGATTTTTAAGATTTTCAATACATTGTACATGTAGAAAATCAGTTGCATCTTATAGAGTTAAAGAAAAATGCAATCTTAAGGCAACATACATTGGTTTCAAAATAAAATCATCACTTAAGGCTTGCCTGTAAGCTGTTGTTCCTTGCAAGCTGCTGTAAATCAGCTGTATCTATCCACTTGTTGCAATAATTATTCTGAACAAGTAGTTCTAGTAGTAGTAGAATGCCTACTTATATTTCCAGTGTAAAATGTTGAAGAAAATCTTTGTTGACTGTAAAAGATCAAAGTGATGATGAGAAATCATGACTGGTCTCTCAGTGGGGGAGAACATATGATCACTAATTTTTTCACTAACTGTTTTCATCAATGAAAGTTCAGAAATGTAGAATATCTGAGAATTCTGCCACTGTGTCAGATTGTCTGAGTTTCAAAAGCAGAAAGTTAACTGACTAATGTCTTTTCTTTAGCCTTTCTTTCTCATGCACACCTCAGCAAACAACATACTTGAATTCAAAATTTATTTCCTGAGGAGAGCAGGCTAAAACCAAAAGACCAGGAAGTGGATAAGATCAAGAATTTTGAATTTCCAAGTAACTAAAGAAGCTTCCCTTATCAAGCAACCATTTTGAGATATCAAAGGAAAATGCAAAGTCTAGTGGCTCTGTTAAATGTTTATGCTCTTTTTGGGTATGGCTTTGGTTTGGGACATGGGGACAACCTTTATTTCTTGCTTTGCTGTGTGACTTCTGACAAATCACATCACCTCCTCATGCCTGTGCCCCTGCTTTGCCTGTCTTCTCACTACAGAATCTTTCACAATCTTTCAGGCTCTTCACAACAAAATCTTTCTCCTACTGTTTGATTGTGCAGAATCTGTCACAATAGGATTTTGATTTTGGTAGGAAAATCTTCTTTAAAATCTATTGTAATACTAATAATAAGGAGAAATAATATGGAATATATCACTCCCTGGGACTAGAATAAGAGCTTAGTACAGATTCGCTGCATTCAGATGTACACATCCTTTGCAAATTGGTGGAATACAAATAACGTTCTTCCTGCACTCCCTCACCTCTTCTGCTTTCAGAAAAGACAGAATAGCTGCCTTATTTTCCCTCACCTTTCTGACCTTGCTTCATCTGTGCTGTTCCTTTTGTCCTCAAGATATCAGCTTTAGTACTGAGAATGACTCCTTGAAGAGGAAACATGTCCTGCATGTGTTTCATTTTCATTCCAGGCTGTCTGTGGGTGTTTTTGTGGGGATGTCTCTGTGTGTGTCTTCATCACCTTGCCTACTTTAGCAATTAATTACTTTCTTTTTCTTGTCAGCTGAAGGGAGAAATATTAGTGTCAGTATTCATGGGATTGATATCCTTTAATGCCTCTCTTAATTCTCACTATAGCTGCTAATTGTCACCAGACTAACCAGCTTCTTGTAGGAAAACCATTTACTATGATGAACACTTCATTACCTCCTGGCACTGTCCTAAACACTGTGTGCCATTTTCCTCTAAAATTTTGCCCAAGATCCAGGAATGCCCATGAAATATCTAGGATGTTAAAGGGTGAAAATGCCCAGAGGTAGTTCCTAAGATGATTATCAGTGGTAAGGGCTAGACTCTTTGAGCAATGGGAAGATGCATCTTTTTGTTTCAGTGTTCCTATCATGAGTTTTAACATCTGGAGAAAGACTGATGTTTTCTTGGCTTTTCATCCCAAGTTGGGTTTTTTGATAGTGGTTGTTGTGGTGGTGGCTGTTTTTCAGTGGTCTTTTTTGTCTAATTTAAATATTTAAAAGTTTGTTGGGTTTTGGTGGTGGTGGTGGGTTTTTTGTGTTTGTTTGTTTGTTTTGTTTTCGTTGTTGTTGTTGTTATTCCAGAAGGCTAAGAATGTAGTAACTGGCTTTGAGTGCTAGGACAGAAGGGGCTGAGCAGGCTGAAAAGATTCTATTTGAATTTTCACATGAAACTTAGAGTCTTGAAGTACTCAAACGTGCTAGTTTTTAGATCACTTCCCATGGGGCTGTCTGTTTAGTGAAAATAATCAAAAACCTGAATGATTCCCCAGTGTGACCTCAATACAAAAGGTGGAAAAGAATCAGTGTTAAATTAGTAGTTATTCTTGTAGTGACTAGAGCTCTGGACAGGGCTAAGGTGGGCATATTTTACAGCTATTTTAATGCAGATGTCACAGATTTTAAGGAATTCCTAACTAACATTCGCTTTTCAAAATCATGGCTTTGTTCCTCTAAGAAGCAGGTATGTTTTTCTCCCTAATAAGGTGTAAGCATTTGGATTTTACCCCCAAACTAGTGAACTAGAAACCACAAATATATACCTTAACCCATAACCCTGCACAAGGTCCTATGTGTGGCAGCCTGATTTGAGTTATATCAGTTAGGAAGACAAGTGGACCTAGTGCACAACTGTCACTATTTGAAAGTATAAATACAGGTGTCATATGTTGCAGATAAAAACCAATGAAGATTTCTCAGTTTTCACAGGGTAGTGGAGAAAAGTTGAGGAAATATTGCCAAAATTACTTAAGAGTTGTCTTATCAGATGTGATGCCATATATCACTCTTAGATGAAGCACATTACTGCAGATGACACTTGAAATTATTTCTGTGAGCAAAAATTTAGGGGTTTTGATGCTGGCTTGACTCACTATGCTCAGTCTTTATCAACCATGCCACTGCCCATGTTATTTTCAAGTGGAAAGTTAATGGGACTAATGCATAATCCATGAAACCTTTGCATGTCATTTCAGAAAGTAAGGCCATCAAAAAGTTCATACTAAGTAGACTGCTCCATTCAATAACAAAGTCACATAAAGCACCAACTATTCATTCAATATGAACACTTAAGACAGGGGACAAAAGTGCCACAGAAAAGCATGTTTTGCTACAAGCAGCTATAGCCACATTTTTCATTTCATCTTTCACCCAAACCTTTATCATCAGTGTGAGCACTATTCAGCTGTTATAGGAGATTGGCTCTTTCCTGATAATGTTTTTTTCAGCCTCTTTGCTGATGTCAAGAACACTAAGCTGCTATATCTCTCTATTGCACCTTGAAGGAGGTGGAAGACAATAAAGGCTTGAAGTCAGCCTCTTCTGAAAAAAACCCAAAACATACACATTATAAGAATCTTTTATTTTAAAAGGGACTGTCATATATTAGTCACTGTATATGCCTCAACTTTACTCTTCATTGATTTACAGTGGGATTTCTATTTGATTTTCCTGTGCTAAATGAAGTAAAGGGAAGAACTTACAAAAAAGGGCTAGATAGCTCAGGCTTTCAGGGAGTTTTTGTTTCTAGATTAGTAGTGGTTATCATCAGCAGGCAATAAAAACAGCATTAAAGTAGAATGACAAGAAATTATCTGAAACGCAGTAATGTGCATCCACTGATCCGATAACTTAGGTACTGTGTGTCTGTCTGGGAAAGCCAGTATTCCTACACAGAAAGCAAGCTGTATGCCACCCTCTGCCCACAAACAACCCTAGCCTGGGTCAGCAACCTGGTGTAGCCAGCAATAGGGAAGTGATTGTGTCCCTGTACCTGACACTCTTAAGGCCACATATCAGGAACTGTGTTCAGTTTTGGACCCCTCCCTGCAATAAGGACATTGAAGTGCTGGAGCATCTCCAGAGAAGGGCAACAAAGCTGGTGAAAGGTCTGGAGAATAGGTTTTATGAGGAGAAGCTGAGGGAACTGGGATTGTTTAATTTGGAGAAGAGGATTTTGAGGGAAGATGTGATTGCTCTCTGCAGCTACCTAAAGGATGCTTTAGTGAGGCATTGAGTTGGTCTCCTCTGCCTAGTATCAAGTCACAGAGTAAGAGAAAATGGCCTCAAGTTGCACAGGGGAGGTTTAGATTGTATATTAGGAAAAATTTCCTTGCTGACAAAGTGGTCAGGCATTGGAACAAGCTGCCCAGTGAAGTGGTAGAGACACCATCCCTGGAGATGTTCAAAAACTGTGTAGTCATAGTACTTTAGTGTCCATGCTGTTGTTAAATCAATGGTTGGATCTCAGAGGACTTTTCCAACTGAAATGGTTCTCTGATTCTACAGCAGAGAAAAATGAAAGTTGTGCAAGCTCTCTCATACTCCAAACTTAGAGCAGAATTAGTGTGAATTGCTCTTCTGAATTTGTTACTGCCTTGCTTTGGCTTTGCCCTGATTCATTCATGTTTTCTTAAAAGAGTTTGAGAGATGTGAAAAAAAGACCACCTCCAAGGCAGAAGTCAAAAAGAGTGAGAGTCAACTGCCTAGATAAGGAGTCATTAAAGTAGCTGGATAGATATCATATTTAAAAAACTATTTTTCCTCTCTTTTAACAAAAGAGTTGGACGAAATTTAGTGCAATCCTTAAGCTGCCTTTCCTGTGCATATTACCTCAGCTCTAGCCCTAGGTCAGTAGTGCTTGAAAAATTTTCACTTGTTAGAGGCTCTGCTATGCCCTGTAAGAAAAAAAAAAAAATACAAAAATAAACTGGTGTTCCCAGTTCAGTTCTTAATGGACAGGTGTTCACAGCACAAAACCCTCCATTACAATTGGCCCTAATTAGCACCTTTATCAGCAGCCTCCCCAGAGAGGCCAGAGAATGAACAGGCTTGGAAACTGAGCCACCAGCCTGGCTCATTGCTAGAGGTGAGCCCTCCAGGTCAAGGTTGAGGGGCAGTGTGAGGAAGCTTTGCTGCTACTGCCTGGGCTGTAGCTGCTCCATGAATAGAGGACTTCAGTCTCAGGACTGTCAATCTGGCACCTTTCAAAAGCCCTAAATTCACTTAATTAACAGACAGGAAAAAATAGCCTTCCCTAGCAACTCTTGCATCAAATGGCACTTATGTTACCTTATATTCTGAGCACCTAACCCTATTAGCATTGCATTGTGAGTTTCTGTTGGAGTGCCTTTATGTACACACCAGTCTTAACATACACACTAATGTATGCTGGGAGATTTAGCAGCATTTTAAATTAAACTTACATTAGCAAATAGAATTTATGGCTTTTTAAACCATATTTTCTATTATCTGTTATACCCTCTTAATTGCACAGGAAAGTTTTGGGTTGTTATTTTTTTCTATATTAATATTCCTTTTTTTTCTTCCTTGCAATTAAACCACCTTCTTCATTGAATTTCATGCTTTTTCTTGATCACTTTGTCCTTTTTCTTCTACTTCTTTTCTTTTTTTTTTCCTTTCTTGGCACAAGACAGCATTTATTGTTGTTGTGTTCTCATGACAGGTCAGTCTATTGTCTATTAACTCTACAGCACAGTAAACCCCCACATGCCTAGTTTTCTTTCCACAGAGATGCAGGATATGTCAGTTTTTACAATAACATAATATAGAGATAGAAATTATCTAATTTTGCCCTGTCCTGGGTGTGATTGTCCATAGTTGTGAAGCTCTTAAGGCTACAGGCTAAGCTTTATAGCACAGAATTTTCACTTCACAAATGTATTTTGACAGTATTCTGTGTGTAAGTGGAGTATTCCTGGTACAAAATTATGATTTCTCATTAACTTTTAATATAGTCTCTTTACACTGTTCTATATCCCTTATTTATTTCAGTAGATAATGTTTTCCAGTGGTGGTGTGATTACTCTTCAGGTAAGATTAGTTGACTATGCTCTAATTTAGCTACCAGTTAATAACCAAACCATAGCTAGCAAATCCAGTTGGTTTTTTGGTTTTTCTTTTTTTTTTTTTTTGCCTTAGAATATCCTCTTGCATCTCCATTTTTACTTCTTATAGCTCTATCTGGACAATCAAGATCACAATTCAAACACCTGGAAAGCAAACAGTGAGGTCTTTCTCAGTTGTCTGTGACCTCTGTTGAATCTCTTTTTTCTTTTTTTTTTCATTCTGTGTCTCTTTCTCTAGAAGAAAATATAGAAAAGATATTCTCAGCTCTGAAAGTTTTAGGTGAAATCTATTATGAATATATAAAGTAAGTTTGTGAGGCTCTGTGGTCTAGATAGTAGGCATTCTATGAAGTCAGATTTACTCTTTAGGTATGTGTCTGGATTTTGTTCTTTTCTGCTGTCTCTTTATTTTCTCTCAGATGTTCTATGGATTGGGGGTTTCTCTCCATTTTGTACAGTCTGTCATGAAAGGCTCCAGTATTATGCAGTTCATATTAGTCTAGTAGAATAACCCAATATTCCAGAGGAGTTGCAAAACAGCAGCTACCCATCTTTGTGTAAGGAATCCATGCTGACTGCTCACAGCACAGAGGTGTTCTATCAAAAACTCAGACCTTTTCTGAGCAATGGCAACTGTAGGAGGTTTTCCTTCAAGGAAGCAAGATTCTCTTCAGATATTTGTGCTGCATTATCTTAAAGATGACAGAGTAGTAATTTTCTCAGTGAAACTGTTCCCTGTTGTGGTCAAAAAGCAACCCATATTTTTGTACTAGTCCCATAATTTGTTCTTTCGAAAATTACATGTTGGTATTTGGGACAGGTGGCCAGATTATTTACAACACAAACCAGATCTGAACTGATCATTTAGATTAGAGTGTTGTCTTCATTCAACAGAGAAATAAGGAAGAACAATACATGGGGAGAACATGAGACCTGTAAGATCACTAAGAGATGAAAGTTTTCTACTTTTAAGACTGGATTTGAGCCACTATTTCCTCTACTTAGTGTTTCTGATATGATGTTTTATATCTAATTCATTAGCTGGCACCTGCCTAAAAACAATGGATTGACACTGCTAACCTACAGCCATCTGATGTATTAGTATCTAATTTTTTCATGTGTCTGCAAACGTGCTGATTACCTTTATTAATAAGGCTGTAACTGTTGTTCAGAGTGGACATGTCAAGTGACAGTAGTCTTCCACACTCAATTCTATGCCTGCATTACAGCTACTAGTCCAAAACACCTTTCTGACCAAATTCTTTTCTGGCTTACAAGCAGCTTTCTTTGCCTGGTGAGAAATGAATGAAAAGTGGCTGTACTGGAGGTTGAATGTTGGTGCTCCCAAGGGCTTTTCAGAATTGTTTTTACCTAACATATATCAAATGTCTTGAGGCAAGATCACAATGAATATAAGGTGCATTGAGTTTACTGTGGAATAAACTAAGTCATACCAGCATTGACCTTCAATGAGTCAATTCTGAGGCTGATTGGACCTAATTAGCTCCTGATCCTATTCTTTTTAATGACCTACACCTTTTTATTTTCCTTTACCCTAGAAAATCTGGTTTATGTTAATTAATCCGGTGTAAACGTTCAATTAATTTTTAAGCAATGAAGAATGGCATCAAACTGCAGGAATATACCATCACTGTTACAGCTCATTCCCTTCTCTGGGATTTTAACACCCAAAAAAGTTACAATGCTAACAAAATTCTTTGGCTTACGATGTAAAATATTAGTGAATTTTAGTCAGTGAAGCACTCCTGAGCTGATTTGGAAGCCTCTCAGTTTTAGCTGATATTTTGTCAGTATTGGTCAGTAAATGGCCATCAAGGGTTGTTTCTGAAATTTGGCTTGGCTACCGGCTTATGTCCCAGTTTTGTAGCCGATTATGTTACCAATATGTCTCTTGTCACAAGGTTGGGCGACAGCGACATTTACATTTGCAAGAGAATGATCAATGAGCTCTGAGTAGTATGCATCAGGTTTCCAGAACCCCTATCACTGGCACATTTTCAGGGGAGGCAGTCAGTCTACCTGTCTTCCCCAGGAGGAAGAAGTATGCATGCCCTGCAGCAAGCAGAGATTTCCTGCTGAGCCCCAGACCTTTTTCCTTCAAGGCACAGCAGGATTCTTGTGTTAAGGTTACAGGCAAAACCTCAGCTCTTTCCCAAGATTATTCTTTTTGCAACAAATGCTTTACCTCCAGTTGCTCTCAGAGACTTTTCATAGAATCATAGAATTGTTTGGGTTGGAAAAGACCTCCAAGATCATCGAGTTCAATCATCAACTTAACACCATCATTTTCCCCGCATCCCTCATTGTTTCTATTATTCGTTGTCTGTGTTGGTTCAAATATCCACTGTGCTATTCCCCTTCCCCCATTCTCACTTCAGATGACTTACCTTTATTTCCTCACTTCAGCTCATCCTAGTGGATGGTAACACTCTATGAGTTAAGGAAATTAAATATAGCACTCAACTGAAAACATTGTTACAGTAACTTTAAAATATGAGCCTAGAATAGAGAAAAATTTACAAAGACTTGATGGAATGTCACCAAAAGTCTCAAAATGTGTAATAAGGCAAAGAACAAATAGAACACTTATGTGAGATGTGTGGAGGAAAAGTTAATAACAAAGCAGAGCAAATAAAGTAATGATAAAATTTTATGCCACATAGTCTGAGTCAAAAGTGTGTTGATAGGAAAATTCAGGAATTATCTGATAAGTATTTCAAAGCATTTCATCTTTTACCTCAGTACCTGTAAAAAAAAAAGTCGTATGTGTGCTGCAGCTAAATTAAAGATATTTTAAATTGTCTGAGACTAATTAAGAGAAATCTGGACTCAACACTGTCAGTCCTTCTAAGGACTTTAATTTTGGTTAATATTTTTCTTGGTTTGTACTCGATGTAATTCTACCACTCCAAAAGTAAATAATGTAACAGTTAAACAATAATAAACATATAACTCTTCTATTCCTAGGCATGAAATTCATATGACTGACATGATTTTAGCAAATTGATCTCTTATATAAAACTGGGTATTGTGAGAAAACATCTTCTAGCAATAAGCACAGTTCTGAGCATTGCACACCCTGAGAGTTGTTCCTAGCTGCACCATGTACTTGGTAAAATCGAAGCTCATTATCCCCACTGTACAAGGCAGAACATAGTTTTACACCAAAATGAACTGTACCAGGTTATCAATGACAAAAGCTAACTGATTTCTCTGTGTATCATCCTCCTTTACTGTCAAAGATAGAGCCTCCATTGGTCTACCCATTTCACCTCTTCAGCTTTCAGGAAACAGGGAATAAACACGATAGCACAGGATATGCATATGTTAAATCACATATCTATACTGCAACCTACAGAAGAAGGTGGTTCTGGTTTATCTCCAGTACAAGGATTAGCAGAATTCAACATATTTGTGCATTCTATTTTCAAATGTCATTTTCTCTATGGCAAAGCAGTATAGTAACTAAATTTTACACCTCTAGAAATTACAGGATCACAGGATATTAGGGGTTGGAAAGGACCTCTGGATATCACTGAGTCCAACCCCCCTGCCAGAGCAGAACCATGGAATCTAGCACAGATTGCACAGGAATGCATCCAGATGGATCTTGAAAGTCTCCAGAGAAGGAGACTCCACAACTTGTCTGGGGAGCCTGTTTCAGTGCTCTGTGAACCTCACAGTGAAGAATTTCCTCCTTATGTTGAGGTGGAACCTTCTGTGATGTAGTTTATATCCTTTGCCTCTTGTCCTATCACAGGGTGCAACTGAGCAGAGCCTGTTCCCTTCCTCTTGTCACCCAGCCCCCAAATATTTATAAACATTTATTAAATCCCCTCTCAGTCTTCTCTTCTACAGACTAAAAAGCCCCAGGGCTCTCAGCCTTTCCTCATAAGACAGTGCTCCAGACTCTTAATCATCCTCATAGCCCTCCATTGGAATCTCTAGAGTAGTCCCTGTCCCTCTTGAACTGGGGAGCCCAGAACTGGATGTAATATTCCAGGTGAGGTCTCACTAGGGCAGAGTAAAAGGGAAGGAGAACCTCCCTCGATCTGCTGGACACACATTAAGAATGAACCCCAGGATACCACTGGCTCTCTTTGGCCCCAAGGGCACATTGCTGTCCCATGCAGAACTTTCGTTCCACCAGGACTCCCAGGTCCTTCTCCACGGGGCTGCTCACTAGCAGGTCACCTCCTAACCTGTACTGGTGCAGTTTATTCTTCCTTCCCAGATGCAGGACTCTGCACTCATCCTTATTGAACCTCATTAGGTTCCTCTTTGCCCAGCTCTCTAATCAGTCCAGGTCTCGCTGAATGGCCACACAGCCTTCAGGCATATCAGCCAATTATTAGAACTTTTCTTTAAAGCAGGAAATTCTAAGAGTGACTGATAAAAGAATTTTGGGAAGGGTCAGATCAGCTGAAATTGCATAAAACTTCAGTAGAAACCTAAGAAATGAGCTTTTTGTGCCCACTGTGGTCTTCTCTTGGGCTGAAATTGGATGCATTCTTTGGTCAAATGGGTCCCAACAGAAGAAATATGTACACAGTTCTGATAAAACAGCTTATTTCTAAGTCAGATTTGTGATTCCAAATCCACGACTGAAAATGAGGCCATGCTGTGGATATGAAGACAAATATTTAACACAAAGTCAGAAATAGGTTTCTGAAAATAACAGATTGTTAAAGTTACGGTGAACATGTGCAAACTGCAAAATATCAGCAAGTCTTCTCTGCTGCAAACTGATGTAAAGCACTTTTGCTGTTTCCCCAGCAACCTTGAGCAATGCTAGCTTGTTTCTTTGGAAGTAAATTAAATGTGACTTTCAAGTAGTTCATTATTTCAGTAGCCACAATGCCTTTCGGAAGCAAGGACATTCGATAAATCGTATTAGGATTTGCTGCGCTTATGAAGGGAGGCAGATAAAGGATTTTTGCAGAAATAATTTTCAAATCTAGTACTTTTTTTAGAAACTACAAAAATTACATTTCTATTGATATAGGAGGAGGAAAAAAATTTACTCCTTTTTTTTCTACATGTAACTGTTGGGCCTATGTACTGCCAAATAATTTGGTACAACAGATGAACTTGCACCAAAACAATTTCTTCAGATTTGACTTTATGGTACCTGCTGCCTACAGACAGGTGTATCTCAGCTTAACATTTCAAAAATAATAAGGTTTGCCATTTCCCTCTTGAAAACCATTGAGCTATGCTAGGTGTTAGTAGATGTGTTGAGAAAATGCTGTCATGCCATCATAGAGTCATAGAATGTTAAGAGTTGGAAGGAATCTCTAGAGGTCCAGAGCAGGATCACCTAGGGCAGGCCACACAGGAATGCATCCAGGTGGGTTTTGAAAGTCTCCAGAGAAGGAGACTCCATTAGGTAATGCCTTGCAAACATGTCTGGTTCACCTGTGTGTAGCACCTCATAACTATGATCATGTCTCAAGTCCAAGCATTGAACCTGACTCCCAAAAAGAAAAAGAAGTCCCAGAAAAACTAAATGCATCTGCCTTGCCTTCAGCTCCCCAAGGTGAAGGGCAATCCTTCAGGTGTTCAGACAATGGCAGCTTCTCCCAAAGAAAGCCACTCCAGTTCCTGCTGGACAGATGCTCATTAACACATATCTGTGCTTTGTGTTGGTTGCACCTATTTGGAGCTAAGATATCAGGTGAAGTTAAATCTCATTCTGACATGTGGTAGCTAAAATAGTCACATTGGTAACTGCACCGAGCTAGTAAAACTCAGTCAGGGGAAGGACAAGGGAACAAGCCCTCTCTCCAAATGCCACTGTCCGTTAGATGACAGTGGATCTGCCCTCCATCCTCCCTCACCCAGAAACCCCAGGTCTAGCAGTGTCCCTGAATATGAATATTTTTCATAGGGTTCTTATAAGTGATTGCTTGTGGCATCTTATAGCCTTATCTCAGCTTTTGCAGCCCCCTCATGAATATTCTGTACATATGGAAGAGTTTTCTATATCATTGCCCATTAACAAGGAGGATAATCACTCATTCAGTTATCAAGAAGTCAGGAAAGGCCTTTCCTTGAGCCCTCAGTGCAAAGAATCATGGGAGATCAAAGGAGGTTAAATGTGGCTGACATTATGATCATTACTTTTTTTCTGTGTAATTACTGTATTATAATAAAGTTGATCTAAGATAAGGAAAAGGGGTATTAAAGCCTTTTAGGGCTAAAAGACCATATTAGCAACTATTTACCTTTTTTTTTTAGTCATGGGACAGAATGTATCGTTCAACAGATACATATAAATGAGCATTCTTTCACTAAAAGCATAGTAAGGTCATAAGTGGACATATAAATGATAGACTACTACAGAATTTCTTTTCAGAGAATTTAATCCAGTGTAAATGTAAAAAGGGAGGGGAAGGTGTAATGATGCATCATTAGTAAAAACAGCAACACTGAATTTTATATTCAGGCTGAAAAGTGACTTTTGCAATCTCTAGAGAATTTATGCTTTTTAACCTTGATAAGTTTTGCCTGCCTTTTCTTAGCTGTTTCATTCCAATGTATTCATACTTTCTAAAGGAAACTCACTAAATGCACTCACATACATTAACAAAACTCTGTATCTACAAATGCAACTCACCCTGTGCAAACAGCATAAATTTATTCAAAACTCGTTTTCTTTTCTGGTTGTACTGGATGTTGCCAGCAGAGCTAGTGAAATTAGCCGACTGTACCCACTTAGGAATTTAACATGAAATCAAATCTTCTTTACCTTCCATTTCTTGTGCCCAAAAATGAGCAATATATCTCAACAGATCTAGCTGCAGAAACATCATCATTGCTATAGCTTTTCCTGCTGTAAACATGAAAAAGAGCCATCTAAAAAGATGAGAAACACACCACTTGTAAAACAAGAAAATCTTCTTTAACTGAAGTGATAAATAGTTTCTTGTTTGGAACCTAGAGTTTTTAATTGTTAGCTCTAGAGCCTTTCCAAGTTATCCTGCTTTTTATCTCCAGATAAATTTTCAATCTTTCACCTGGTTTTGAACTTTTTTTTTTGTGTGTGTGAATGATTATTTGGGTAGAAACCTGTGTTCTGAGATAGAAAGTCTGAACTTGCTTTGCAACAGGCTGTGAGATGTTGCCATGGGGTTCTGTTTCTTGTATGTCTCTTCCATCTAACACTTTATTTTTTCAGTTTATTTCAGAAAATAAGAGACTGCTGATTTTATGAGTCACCTTGTGCATTTGTCCACTACTCACTGTTACTATCATTAAGAGCCTTCTCTGGGGCACATAGGTTACACCTAATTGCCTGATACACAGTTTCCACCAGCAGCAGTTTTAAGTGTGTAAAATCTATTCATAATCGAGGGGGAGAAACACACAAGGTATTGAAGTCATACTTGACTAGGAAAAATTTCAGGACAAAGAGAGTATAATAATTGTAGGCATTTCCTAGTTAAGTACGACAATCTTTCTTGAACAGGATTGAATGGGATGTGGTAACTCAGGTGCCATGACACCAAAAACAACATTGAATTTCAAGTATGAGGAAATAATGATGTGAGGGTAGTTTAAAAAAAAAAAAAGAAGAAAGGACAGACGTACCCTGAAATTGCTCAAGTTGAGTTCATAACTTGGAACAAGTTATTTTTCACTCCATTTCTAGATATAGAGAAGTATCATCTGAAAAAGATTATGTTACTTACATGTTATCCTCTTTCCCTGGCATGTGTAACCTCAGGAATGCACTTTCTGGACATGGGAGTGTTTTATTACACCTGCACTATCTGCTCACAATCTCTATACACTTGTTGAACATTGTTTTGCCTTCTTGGTTAGCTGTCCCCAAAATGCTCCATTCAATTTCTCAAGTTTTCTAATATTATTTCTTTCAGAAGTTTTTTTTTCTGGTTCTTAATCTCCTTTTCCAGGTTCTAGTATGCAATTTCTTATATTGAATGACATTAAATATTAAATATTAAATTAGACTTCTAATTCTAATTAAATATTAAATTAGACTTCTACTTCAAGTGAAGTAGACAAATCACAGTTTGTTGGTTTGCATATTAAAAACAAAACCAAAACTGTGTCAAACACCTTCAGTAAGGTAGCAACACACAGTAAACAGAGAGATGGACAGAAAACAAAACAATGGTGAAAATTAAGGAATCAAATGTCTCAGCTATGCTAACTCTTCCAGAAGTTACTAGGACAAAAAAGAAATATCTGTGGGAATGTTTCCAGCAGTACTTGATGCATGCTTAAACCAGGTGACTGACAACTTTATCAAGTATGTTATACTACTGCGGGGCACTGTCTGTAGTTTTCTTGGCTAATAATAATTTCTTTTGTTATGTACTATGATTTTGGTAGAACTATACCTCCCCTGAATCTATGCAGACTTCTCCCTGATTAAATATTCAAGGGTATCATGGAAAAGGCAAAATTTTATTAGGTCAGTGGGCAGGCAGATTGAGCAACCATTTACTAATAATTTCTGCTATTAAAATATGCCATAATTAATTTTAGGAACTGCCTGCAACTTTGCAGCTCCATGCACAGCTAATAGAAAATTTGACTTCTCTGACATTTTTTTTTTTTTAAGTAATACTCATCTCCAGAAGCATCAATGAAGTTCTTCAGTTGTTTGGGATTTTGGTTTGTTTGTTTGCTCAGTTTTTTAAAAGGGAAATATCAACAATGCCTATGAACTGGTTAAGATTGCATACTACAAAACAAATGTACAGGTTTTAATATGATTATGTTTAATCACTTTCTCAACTAACATTGCTGTAACAACAACAATTTCAGGTGTTTACCTCACCCTACAGGTCTTACAAGTTCTCTACCACAGCACTCTACTATCATGTAAATGGAGAAACAGAGGAGCTAGATTCTTTTGCTTTCAGATTGCACCTCTCCTGCATTTCTCCCTCGTTTTAAATCGGTGTTTAGGTTTACACTACATCTCCCATCAGGCAATGCAGGCTCCTTCCTGACTAGGAGAAGGGTGCAGGGCAGCTGTCAAAACAAAGATTTTTTTTTTTTCTCAGTTCTTCTTTCATTAGAGATGGAAATTCTTCTTGCAGATTATTTTGGCTTCTGAAATGTATTTTTCTGAATTCCTTTCTTTTATAGATTTTCAGTGGCATATCTGGTCAGCTACAGAAGAACATTTATTAAATCAGATGAGCTGGTCAGGGAAACAAAACGATGTGTGTGGCTAATCAACTCTGCCTTAAGTGTTAATAATGATGACAGGCTGATGTGTTTAATAGATATGTGCTAGAAAACGTGATGATGAATCAGAGGACTTTTATGTGCTAGGAGTAGTTCAGTAGCTCTTCCTTCTGAACTGTAGTTGGCTAAATGTGTTTGCCACACATTGAAAATTCAGCACAACTTTGCAGAGTCATGCAAAACTCCTGTTGCTAAGATGGTCACAGGCTTTGGATCTGTTTGGAAAGCTTAGCTATACTTACTCCTGCAGGTTTGTGCCTCATAAACTCTGGAAAACAATGAAATACATTTGTTGGTAATGTTCAGCCTTACAATTTATTGAGAGTCCATTTAATTACTTTCATTAGCTGTTTCTGTAGCAGCAGTCACTGTATTATTGAAGTATATTTTACTTTTACTTGAAGCAGTTATGTAAATATTCCTAAACTGGGTTTTGTTTTGTTTTTTATTCCTCTTGTAGTTCTGATGCAGACTTGTCTCTGGCTTTTCAGCCTGCAATTTGAGGAAATACATACAACATTGTACTGCTCTTCTTGCCTCACCCCTCCACAGATATTCATTGCCTGTAGCAGGCATGAACTTTCTGGACAGTTCTACTTTTTAAAGTCATAAGTCAGTGGGACTGTACTCTTATAAGTATTTCATGAAAGCAAGACAATCTGATAGAGTGGTCTTCAAATTCTACTTTTGAAATGCTGAAGTTAAGAAACATAATTAAACTGCAACTGCATTAACATTTATATAAAATATAAACCAAGTGCTTATCCTGAATCACCAAACAAATTACAGTTTGAACATTATAAAATAAAAAAAAACCCACCACCCAGCTACTTATCAACAGCACCATTTGAAATTACTGCCAGTACTACAACTCTAAATGCATAAGATGCCTTAAATACAAACCCTGAACATTTACATACTGATTTCATGAGCAAAGCAAAAGGTATTTGCCACTAACAGTACAGGACTCAGCATTTTTATTGTCTGAGTAATCCTGGTTCACTCTGATATGAAAATTCAATTATTTTAGAACTGGTCTTCTCATTAAATTTTGACAAGGAGCACAAGCTCAGTACCAGCTCTAGCTCTAAGAGGCTGGGGGTGCCTGACAGCTCCACGGTGAATTTTAAAATGTAGTATTTTTACGGGACAAGATTATCTGACAATTTTATATTGAAAAAGAAAAAAAAATTAATCAAATCCATTGTAACATCCAGCACTGGTAACTTGGTCTTTTTGTAGATATTTTTTATGAAAATTTATTTGGGGGGGGATGGAAAAAGTCCACTGTTTATTGCATTTTTTTTTCCCCCAAGCCACCTTCTTGTCTTATGCTCCACAATTGTGTTAGACAAAAAGTGTCTTTTTGTGAGCAAGTATTTAGACAAAAAATGTCTTTTTGTGAGCAGCAAGTATTTAGCCACTCATTGTTAACATTTTCTACCTTTCCTCAATTGAATGGTAATTGTAATCATTTCTATAAGTAGGATTTCCAACAATGGAAAATATTTTATTTAACCTATATATATATAATCACACACACACCCCATTAGTGCTATGAAGGAATGTGTAGACAAAATAGGGTTTGACCAGTTTATTGAAACCAAAACTTTTCATAGGATCATAACATTCTTTTCAGATTTTCAAGTTTAAGATGACACACAGCAGATAGTCCACAGACTGCTGGAGTATTCAAACTTAGGACCTGAGCCTCTTTTACAACCAACCTTTCACCACCTGGACAATTCCTGCCTGACCACAAAGCTTATTGTAACAGATTTTCCCTAGCACACCATGTTGAAAGTGTTGCACACTTTATAATCCAGATAAAGCAGCCAACTCTGGACAGACAACATGGAAAGAAATGAGCTGAGGACTAGATTTGTGAAAGCACAGTTGCATAATCTTTAGACAGAGTCTTTCATGCCACTCTTAGACCATTCTCCTGAGTTATAGTTCTACATTATAGTTCCTACAAAAAGAATATTTAATTGATTTGCAAAGTAGAACTGCTCCAATAAGAAAAATGAAAGTATGCCATCTCTTGGACTGCTAGTAACATGGTGCTTATGGCTTTAGCTCTGGTGGAACAGACTAGGAAAACAAAGACTTGAACTAGGTCTTTTGAATTAAAGATAAGTGCCTTAATATGAAAGTGTTGCTTTTGTAGTAGGATTCAAAGTTCTGGGATAGGTGGGTGAAGGAGTTTAGTGTTTGTTCCACCTTGATCTACAATGTGAAAACTGGGGAAATACTGAAACACTGTGTAGAATGAGAAAAATCACTTTCCTGTCCAGTTCTGATAGTTTCCTTGTGTTCATGTAGGTCTGTGCCTTTTCAAGTAACTTGTTCTATCTATTGAAATGTTAGTAAGCAATGAACATATAAGAATAATTTGCTTCAACTTTGAGAAGACATTTCAAGTAGACATTGATTTACTGGCTTATGCATGACCATTTAGGACACTCACTGGATGTTCAGTCTGTGATTTCTTTCAGTTACTGCTATTACATCCAATAAGAAGAAATTTTGATTTGAGCATCACATTATTTCTAATGCTTTGTTCTTACTGCTCTAAAAGAATTCAGTAAAGCAAAGAGTCTGCATACTTTTTATTGCAAACTTAAGACATTGGCCTTAAGGAAATAAATCCTAAAGACAGTATTGCAAAGGTCAACACAAATGTCTTATTTCAAATTTACACAGGATTTCTTGAAAGTAGAAAAAGTGTTTAAAGTCTAAACCAATGTCACATCTGGACGAGTGAAAGAGTATTATCTCTAAACACAAAAATCTGAGCAACAGAGAGCATCTTCATTATGACACTCCCTGGAAGGAAATTATTCAAGGAGACCTTATATGAGGAATAGCAGACATATTGGACTATCCAATCTATTAGTTAGGGTCAGGGACATTTGAAATACAAGCTTCCTAGGGAAAAAAAAAAAAAAAAAAGGCAATTTGAGGTTTTTCCTCCATATTTTAATTAACTTCTGTGAAGGTCACACATATCTCTATCTCTGAAATGCATAGTGTGCCACTCATTTTAAAAATCTGGATATTTAGCATTATCTTGCCATTATAATCCAACTTTCCTTTTTTTTTTTTTTTTATCCAAAATTTCCCTTCAGTGATCAAATTAAAGAGATGACAAGTTCCATATCCTTACAAGCTAAGCATTTTATATTTTATACTCAGATATACTCAGCATGATATAAGATGAGACTTCATAATGGGATTCAATGCAGTTGAGTGCTAAATTATAGCAGGCTTATATCACAGAAAATTATAACAATGAGGGAAGAATTCATATCATGGCTGTAGTAAGAGAGGAAAATTAAGACTTTGCAATTAAAGTAGTAACCTAAAACTTTAAAATAATTTAAACAGTTACTGAATACATGTAATGTTCTATACTTATCTGGAAGCAGGATTGGCAGTTGTTTGAAAGGATCCAAATGAAATGTGGACAAGGTGTATGTTATGTCCCCAGAACAGAGATCTGTCATTTTCTTCATTGTTCCTGAATACATTGGTATTGAATATCTCTTTCCCACAAATTCACAGGCTCCATGCAAGACTAGAGAGAAAACCAGTGTAATGTTATCAGTAAATTGATGTTGCATACAACTTTATGACGGTCCTGACAACTGCAGTTTGTGAATTTGCCAAGAGCAGCCCAGTAAGTGATTTTCAGAGCTGAACAGTGAGCTATGTAGTAAAATAATCCTTTCCTTCAGAAGGATAAAACTGCAATTTTCTTGTAGACATAATTTACAGAATTATTACTGACAATTTTAGAATTCCACTGGGTGAAACACTGGGGGCTTGATAACAGAATTTCTTAGCCTTTTAAGAACAGGCAAATTTTAAACAGACAGTGTCTCTATAGCATCTGTGTAATAACACAGGAGGAACTTGACCTGAAAAACCAGTGGTGGATTTAACTTCCTTACTCAAATCCTCTGCCTGCTTGAAAGCTAACATCCTCTGTGATTCAGAGCTTTGGATAAGATGTAAAAGGAGCCCAGGTTCGTATTCTGAGCTCCTCTCACATACCTTTGGGTTGCAGCCTGTAGTGCATTTAGAGCTATGTTTTCATATGAGCACTACTGCATAAAAACATCTTGTCACAGCTATTTAGATTTCCTGCCCTGACAAAATTTAGAAGCTTATGCAGTTGTTTAGATTTCAAATCACAGGCGAAAAGTGTCAGGAAGAAAGAAAAGCATGAAAAAAATTTTGCAAATTATAGTGGTACTCAATGTTTAATTTTCTTGCTGAAAGTTGTTTTAGTAATCTCACAGGAATAAAGGAAAAGACAATAGTGTTCAATACAGGTGTCATATCTACATCTGGTTTAGATCCAACCCTGGAGACTTATATTGGGTACATGAACATTTTCACTGACATCAATGAAATAGCTACATGTATCTTGGTATGACTTGGGCTTGAAGGCCAACTGTAGAGCAAAATGCTCTGTGTTCAGTTCCTCTCTGATGCCAAAGGTGACATCAAACTTGCTTCTTTTTAACCTAAAAAAGAATGACTTTCATGGTGTGATGGACAACTTGCAGGGTTTGCTTATTTACAATGAGTTAGCTTTACAAAGATTGATACAATTAAATCTCTTCTTAGTTTGTAAATTCTAACATCCAAGAATCTAGCAGATGAGCTGTTCAGGCCCTTCTGGCTGCAACTTTTTGGGGCCAAGTAGATTTAATTCCAGTCTTTTGGCTTTCTGTGGTTGAGGAAGTGATTGACCACTTCAGTTCACATCTGTTTGCATGGCTTATGGGGATGTCAGGCAATGGACTCTGAAACAAAACAGCTTAAACTCAATATATTTCCACTCTGCTATCCAGGGGGAACTTCTAGAGAAAGCCAGGGTGGATAATTTGTCAAATGCAACTAACATGGGGAATGGCTTCTAGGGCTTTTCTAGAGGGTCCTGTAGTATGACTCACGCATTGAAAGGGCTGTACTCATTGTGCTTTGCAGGAGTGCAAAGTATCTGTTAGCTGGTTTCACTCCTTGCCTTCAGAGAAAATATTTCAAGGAGGATCCAGGTAGCAGTCATTTAGAAGGATGTACTCAAACCTGCTCTTCCTTGCTCTGAGTCCTTTCTCTGGCTGTTCTTGTGTTAGTCACACTCACTGGCAAATATGCTTTTGCTGCAGGGACAGGCAGCATTTGTAGGCAGGCTGATTTCAAGTTGAATTCAAACTGACAAAGAGAACAATACCTGGAAAAGGACATTACCTCAAACAAGCAGCTCAGTTACAGCATAGAACAAACCAAGTAATATCCTTTATTCAAGGAAGTCTAAATGAAGCCTAAATTCTTGTAGCACATCTAATAGGGCCAGCTGAAAACAAGACAAAAAATACAGTTACCTTTCGCATTCTAAATTCAGGATCAGAATTAGTGGATGATACCAACCGAGTTAACAAAAAACAAAAGCCACAACCAAAACCCCACAGCAAACAAACAAAAAACCTGCTGAATTACTCTACCAACATTCATTACAACTGCTTGGTCTAGCTTGAAATGTTTTGGACAATGTTCTCCACTAAAAAAAATTTTAAAGAAATAGAGAAATGAGTACTGAATATAGCATGGATGATGCAGAATCCAATGAAATCCACAGCAGAGCTGAAGACAAACATACTTCTAAGCCACAGAGTGAAATGGAATGCTTTACTGATGTACCTGGGTTATCAAGAAATAAAATTGTTTAAACTCATCCTTTGGTGGCTGCTAACCATAGTGGTTTTAATATGATCTACACAAGGTGCCTCAGGTGTGTCAGTAGAAAAGAGTTAGACCTGCTTGTACAGATTCAGTTTTCCAGAGCTATGAAAGGTAGAATTTTACCCTACTGGCATTCAAATCTTGGACAATACAAACAGTTGCTAAAAGAAGCCAGCATCTGAGATGTGCAAGATCTCTAATATTTTGTGCTCTTCTTCAAGGGCTGTAGCAGACATAGTGGTCTGATCTTTCTTAAATGAGGAAACAGAGGGGTAGAAGATAATAGGAGGAAATAAAAATACTCGATTTTTCACAATTTAAAACAATATTTCACATGAAGACTTTTTCTGATATGATTACAAATTTGTCATCTCTTCAGCCCAGGCAGATGGGTCTAACAATTAATGGAAGGATCTTTCAGTGGGTTTGAAAATTTCTTGAATTACTTTAGTGGATGGTGAACCATGGATGTACACGTCTTTCAGTGCCAACATTTAAAACTGTACCTAGGCTTTAAGAGGTGAAAAAAAAATAAAAGTGTTCATATTTTATTCTTCCTTTAAAACTGCTGGAATTTCAGCATAGTAAAGATCAGTTAATCAACACACAGAGGGCAATTAAAAATGAGAATCACATCCTTATTGTCCTTTTTAAACACTTTTTTTTTTCCTTTCTGAACCCAAGCTCCAGGCCAGCTTCCTATCCAAGTTTTCCTTCATGCCTTATTGTCTATTCTGTTCAGCTATTTAAAAAATGTTGAATATCAACAATGGCTTTCAGTAGTGTATTGTCAACTTTTGTATGAAGCAATCTTGGTTGAATGAGAAGATCCCAGAGCTTATAGTTCTATTTACTGTGCTGCTCTGGGTTTCTGCTTGAATGTGTGCGACTGATAACAGGACAAATTTCTACCTTCGTTATTACATTTCAGCCACATAATTCATTTGCCAAAATCTTTTCGGAAATATCTTTGTAGCATATTGTACGAGACATCAGGTAAGTGCTTGTAACATAAAAATCAGCAAAGATCCAGCAACTGCCTTGTCAAATTTGTTAATTGTAGATCTGCTCCTGCTTGGTTGTTTTGCAGACTTTTACGATTTTTGTGGGTAGCTGTGCGCCCTGAATCATCTCTAGCACAGCATCTTTGCTCACATAAAGAAATTCTTACTGGCTCTGCATTGCTTGTCAAGTCTAAAAGCAGTATTTTAAAATACCTGGGGGAAAATGTTGCAAATGCATGCACAGCTTATGGGTTTTCAAGTAACAGATATTGCCGATATTATTGTCAATATGCAAGCTTGTTTCTGTCTAGAATTTCTAGTACTCTTTGGGTTTTTAGCTGGTTATCAGGTTTCACAGTCTGATATAATTTAATTTTGCATATAGGATAGCTGTAATGGAACAGTGTCTGTCAGAGGATTTAATTAACAACTTCAGAATACAATTTTCCTTTCACCCAAAGGAGTTGAAGATTTTTGTACAGACAGTTTACAAAGGTGGCACAAGCAATCAGGTAGAGTAAAATGTTAGGATTATTTTAAATCATAAAGTAGGAACTGATGTCAGGTAGACTTTGCAGAGGAAATAAATGAAACTAGCTTCTGCTTTTTGTCTTCTGAATGACTTGAAGAAAGATTTCTTTAAAAACAAGCAAAACAGCAATTCCATTTAATTTTTAAAATGGCATTTCTGTATATTTCAGGTTTCACCTTTAATGAAAGGAGATTCAAGACTGAAAAAGCCTAAGAGAAAAGTTTTGTGAATATCTTGAGAAAGATGTGAAAGCAGCAGCAAAGAAAAAGGTACAGTGTCACCTTTTTCCATGCATGATATATAAAACACTCTATCTTTCCAAAAGTGTCCAGCTGACAAGTCAGTTGTTAAATTTTATTGCAGAGTCACCTTACTGGATTTAATTATGAGACTGACTAATTACTGAGTCAATCTTAGCATTGCCTTAGCAGTTTGGAATTATTCACTTATCTCTTGTAAAATACAGGTACTTTTTAAGTGTCATAATGATGACTGTGGTCAAAAAACAAAGTAAACCAAACACCAAACACCCTGCCAATGATAGTTGAGATGAATTTCAGGATTTGTAAGAATTTATTATTTTTCCACAGTGAAATAATAGGTTCTTCAATGATCATTGATTTCAGTGGACTCTCAGAGCTTATCAAGCAGATAAGACAGGTGTTCCTTTGTTGAATCTGCTTTACCCTGTGCATACATAAACTTACAAAAAGCTTCTAGTCTGTTGGTTTTTTTTTTTAATTTAAAAAAATATTTTTAGTTGTTTGGTGACAATCTCATTTCAAAAACAAAAAGTCTGTGGGGACAGTTTTGCAAGTTTTAATTACATTAAAGATTCTCCAGTTCTCTTTATCTAGAACCCTACATGAGATTTGTGTTAGTTGTCCAGACAATACAAGGGAACATTTTTCATGATTAGGCATTGTCTACATGTAGAAAGGAAGACGTTAAACTGTGTGTGTGGATGTTGAACTGTTTGTGTAACCCTTGGTTATTGCTGATCTTAAAGAACTCTGGCTCTTCACTGCAGGCAGGAGACTGCCTCTGATT
Organism: Indicator indicator; assembly: GCF_027791375.1. NCBI lineage: Eukaryota > Metazoa > Chordata > Aves > Piciformes > Indicatoridae > Indicator > Indicator indicator. Next base: position 6,867,532 of record NC_072026.1, on the reverse strand, counting down.
CTTAGAACTCTCAGTATGTTGCATTTTTATAGTAATTTCCTGTAGAATTATTGCTTACAGGTATTAGATAGTACTCCTTATAATGATGAGGCAAATAAAGATGTTCCTTTTCATTTCACATGAGGAGAAACTGATGTGTGAATTTTATTTGTCTGAGATCAGCCAATCAGCTTGGCAAAACAAAGAAGGTGTCCAGAATCAAGACACAAAGTCAGCCTGTAGTAATGCCATGCAGTCTGTGTTCCCAGTCGTGGTACAGACAAGAAAAGGCTCTTTTTCCTCAAAATGCCTTCACTGCTCTCTCCATATACAAATTTACCATACACATTTCTCACATTTCTTACCTTTTTAGTTCTTTCTTTTTTTTTCTTTTTTTTTTTTTTTATTTTTCTCCCAAATATTCACACACACATTAGGAGGTAGTTTTGTTTAAGTAGAGGACAATGTTTCACTCGTGAAATATTTCCCTAAAAGATCATGAATATGCACTTTGCCAGCTGATCTGCACTGTCATGCTTTCTTTAGCCATATATAACCACGGAGATGGCAAGGTCTGCTCTGTGCAAAGGAGTCATTAGCTTGTTTACACAATCATTTTTCTTTTGTAGAGGGGAATAGAAAGGTTTGCAGCTTTGGGAGGCATGTGGTAAACATCTAAGACCAGGCTTTTAGGCGTGCATCTGTCTTGGGTTGTAGAAGTCCTACTACTTGATAGGGCAAATGATCCTCACCAAAAGTGTCAAGGAATCTAAGCAGCGCTAAGAAATCAGGAACTACTACAAGATATGGATATGCTATGACAGCTTGCACAGGTTGAGAACATGAGATGAAACCTCTCTCCTCCTTTCTTCTGAATTCTGCACCCTTGGAAATAAATCAAGCAGACCATGTGTTTCCATCCCCATGAGGTGTGGCAAGCAGGACAACCTGCTCACCATGGTGTCCTTCCCATGTAGCTGGTCAAGGTTACTATTTTGCTCTTCAGACACATTATCAATTATCCTGCCAACAGATTGATACCAGACCTGTAGTTTTCTTATAAAATAAAAACCTAAGTTTAATTAAATCATCAGTAACTTGGACCTAATTATTTCAGACAGTATTTAATTAATGTTTCATGGATACCTAATGTAATTAGGGTTCCTTTAATAAGACCTTCTATGACATTAAAATATATGACCTTTATCTTTCTTATCATCCATAGTCTGACAACTCAGATTTGTCATTTTCACTATAGGTATAGTTTGATTAAATAGAACAGAACGTAAAATTAATCTAGCAAATTACACTTGTTTGTTTCTCTTTTTTTTTTTTTTTTTTTTGCTACTTAAAGACTAATAAGTTAAGCCTCTTAATTAACAATGTCAGTACAAATGTCCATGCTAGCATTTTACTTTTGTGGGGTTTTCAGACTGTTTCTTTTGTATATCATTTTTTATGACAAAAGTAGATAACAACCAGACTTTATTAATCATAGTGAAGGGTTCAATCTTTTAGATATGAAAAATAAAGAGCTATTCTTTATACTAACAATAACTAGTATTTTTTTCTTTTTTCTTTTAATTTAAGACAATTCTGCAAAATACTTAACTTTTCTGTCCTCAAACTTCCCAAACATAGAATTGCAGTTTTCTTGTGAATGAGTGTGAGCTTACTGGTCTTGTCCATGCTTTCCTTTTAGGAGCTACAGGTTCTTTTCTTTACTGTTGTTTTGGGGTAGTTACTCAAGATCCAATGAAAAAGCATTTGTCATATGCAAAACAGAGGAAAGATAATGTGGCTGAAAGGATATTAAAAGCTTTCTTGAAACAACACTCATCTGATCTTGTTTCCTCACTCACTAAAGAGCTTTTCTATCTCACCTTTAAAAGTAGAACTGCTCTTGTTACTTCACTCATGTTTAAGTTCCACTCACTGAGGTAGAGCTTACTGATGTATGTAAAATTTAGAACATAGGTGAGAGTTTTGCTATGACATCACTCTCTTACTTTAGTTGAAAGGGAGGACAACTGCCTCAAGGTACAATAAATAAAAAAAAAAAAAAAAAAAGACATCAGAAATTGCAAACAGAATGCAACCTGGTTATTTAATAAGCCAAGATGAATGCTTCATGAAGAACAAAAATGTAGGTAGAAGGTACAGAAGTTTATAAATGGAATAGTTTCAATTTGCTTCTACTCATGTTCTGGTTATTTTGACTGTCAGATCTTTGGAATCCACACACCAACTCTGTGGCCAGAGAAAATAAATCCAAGTACCTATTATTTTCAGGTTTCATCAAAAGGTTTAGGTACATTTGTAGACAGAAAAACAATACAAAACTTATCAGTGAAGTATAGTGAGATTTTTTTCACTATGCCAAGAACTGAGGAGCGATCCTCTAGAGAAGGAAAACAACTTGTGTTGTTTTCTGTTCTGCCACTCAATGAAAACTAGAAGGACAAAGAAAACTCTTGGCTCAGAACTGGTGCAGATGCTGAGGTGGAATAGCATTGCTTTGTCTCTGATGGAGAGTGTAGAGAAGGGAGCAGTTTACTGACTGACGCTTTTATTCTCTTTATAAGAGTTTTAACACCAGAGTTGTTGTCTGGAGAGAGAAGTTAAGTTGATGAGCACTACAGAGTAGATTTCAGACAGAGTCTGAGGAAGAGGGAAGTTTTCCTCAGCCCCACTCCAGAAAAGTACAGAAACTCATGTTGAGCTTTAAGCCTGTGAAGAATCCTATTTAAATATGTGAAGATATTCCCACACTTAAAATTAAACATGAGCTAAAGGTTTTTGCTCCATAGGCAAGGAACAGGCTTAGTGAGCTATCTGGTCTATACAGGGTCTGTTGAGGTGATAAGAAAGAATGAGCAAAGAGCTGTTAAGAGTAGGAGAATAGTCTGAGCAGCCTAAAGGAATGAAATGATGAGTAAACACTGAGCACCTCATTCCCTTTAATTTATTCCAATATTCTACCATAACTACCTGGAGTAGCAAACAGTTTAATATGTGCCTAACCCAAAATGTAACCCAAGAAGTATCACTTGGGTAACATCGCTGATAATGCATCTTCATTTCTTTTTGCAACTCAAGTCTTTTCACATCACCACAACCAGGCACTGCTTCAGATCTATTAACAGCTCTGAGGATGACCTGTAACCTTCTAGTAAGTCCTGTTCACTGTGGAACTTGATTTATATCAAGGCCTTCAAACTATGGAAATATATCTATGGCTATATTATGGAAATGTTATCTGAAAAAGTGGTAACAGCAGCTTCTTATAAAACATTACAGAAATTCTTGTGTAGAGTTCATGATTTTTTTGCCACTGAAATGAGAGCAGTTGCATTCAACACACAGCAACCCCTGACTTTATATATGAAATTGTCATGTTAATTTAATAAGTGTTAATTAGTACTTTATATGTTGTTTGCTGATTGCAGACTGTGATTAGTGTTGAGACTACAGTCACTAGCCAGTACTGCCAGTATTCCATTAAGAGTTTAAAATATAATAAAGTCAATGAACAGGATTCATCCCACTTGCATTAATTCCCAGTAGGGGAAGAGGATGTGAAGGGGTTAAGCCCAGGAAATTTATCACTATCCAAACAGGCAGCTGCAGAATTCCACTCCTATTGCCACAGTAAGCCTATGCTGAGCAAAGCTTCCCACTGCACAGGGTTTTGGGAACAGGAGAACAGAAAAAAATCTTTCCTCTAGCCCATTCTGATTCACTTCTCTTACAGTCTTCTGCTTTTGATATTGTTCCCTGATCAGCTGACATCCTGCTGATTCTCTCCTTGCAGTTAGTTTATATTTTATATCACACATCTTTATAGTCACCAAGGTTAGATTTCACTGTTTTCTTCATTAATATGGTGAAAACTGAACCACAGCAAGCCTCTGTTTGAATAGAAAACACCTAATCTATCCATGGATATCCAAAAGAAATATAATTAATGTAGAAAAATCTACTGGATAAAAAAAATATTTTGATCTAAACATGTAAAAATAGATTTATCTGATTGCACAAATTACTAAAAACTGGCCACCTTGACTAGATTAGGACTTTTAAAAGCAAACACAAATCAGTGAATCATTTTAATCAAATTTAATTTAGATTATACACTTACACATAAAATCTAATTTAGCTGGAATTACTCGGTCATGACTTGTCTGCTCCCCACAGGACAAGGTTAAAGAGATTACATTTGGGTTCATGTCAGCAGCATCTGCTAGTTAGCCCTCTGAATGCTGATTTAATGAGAGACGTTATACTTAGTCTCTTGGAAAGACTTCTGGTTTAGGCAGGTGCTTGAGAGATGTTATTAATTTAGTATGATACAAGGAATGATGTTATCATACTCAGGAAACTCTTGGATCATTATTTTGGTGTGTATAAAGCATCCTGGTGGTTTTGTTTACATCTGATTAGCAGCTTTTGAGGGCTTCCCTCTAATCTCTCTTCAAATACTACTTTAGAGAGATAGAAGATTCCCCTTAAAGAAAGAACAGGGTTTACTTTCTTATGAAGAATTATCTTGGGGATTGTCTGTAAGAGGCAGCAAGTGACCATTAAGCTACAATATGAACACAGAGAGAACCAGAAGGCAATGGCTTAATAGTTTCTCACCTGTGGAAAATCTGCACCTTCAGCCAGCTCTCTCACAGAGAGCACCTTGCATTCCAGCCCTATTGCTCCACAGGAAGACAATAATTCTGTGTTTACATCTATCCAGAGCCAAAATCTATCCCTCTTTAATATGTAGCACTGATTTACTTACTTATTTATTTATTTTATGTCAAAACTAGTAGGATGCATTGCAGTTAGTTACTAATCGATGGGGGAAAAATAAGTCTGAGTTTCACCTTCGGTGTTGAATGTAGTGAGGACAAGCTTTATTCTGATGGAGCAGCTACTTTGCAGCAAAAATATGGGCAGTGATCACCACTTCTGCATTTCTAGTGCTGCAGAAGATAAGAAGGTCTGAAAACCTGTTGCTCAGTACCTCACTCTGAAGCAGAAAATTTACAATGGCATCGTGAATCACCAGAGCTGCCAAAGATGTGTTCATGACTCCCCAGAGAGAGGCATAAAATGCAGTGTGCATATTACACTTACTCAGGTATCTGCTGCCCCTCTGACCTAACTGCTGGATGTGCAGAAATCAGAGACACTCTTGAACAGAATTTCCACAAGTAAAGAACTGACACACTCTGGACATATGTAAATCTTAACTGATTCTCTAACCCAGAAGGTAAACAGTGGACCTAAATGGACTTTACTGTCCTAAAGTGTGTCCCTGCCTATCTAGGAGACTTTCATGCTAAAGTAGTTTTCTCCCACATACAGAAAAGATAAGCCTAGAATTCATTCGGGGTAAATCAGCACCATTTCACTGAAATCAGTAAAAGTTGCATCAATTTTAGATCTCCTGCATTTTTTCTGATAGTTTTTAAAGTTTCCCAGAAAGGAAAAAGTACTGAAACTACTAATCCCCCAAGTTCTGATAAAGAATTTGGAATAACAATTGAAGTTCATTACAAAATTTTACTATTTCAATGCATAATTTCCCTGGTGGAGGGGTTTAAAACTCTCTCTGTAATTACCATAACAGCATAAGGGTTGAGCCATTAAAATAATCTCTGGCAATTCTGTGTGATTCATGTTATTTAGAAAGAATGCTGCAGACACGATGTTCTTTGCTTCACCCTCTGTTTTCTGTACGTCTCTCTACCCTTCCCCTTCCCCTGTGTATAAATGGTCAGTTCTTACATATGTACTAGAAGAATGTACATCTCAAAAATTAATAAATCCACCCTGAAGAGATGCCATTTATATATGACATCCATAATCATATCAAAGAAAACTGGGCAAAATTGAGAAAAATGAGGACATACCTTATTACAATTACCTTCTATTCCAGCTTATTTTTCTTATTAGCAGTGCCAAAAAAAAAGAGCAGTCCTCCTATTTTATTTTAAATAAGCCTGATAAGAGGTATCTCATCCACTTAATTTTCATATAAAATTGCACTCTGGAGCCTGATCCTCCTGCTTTTACTCAGGCAAAATACCTTGTGCTGTCCCTAGAAACAATGTCTATGCAAAGATTACAGGGTTAGGACCTGGTATTTATACTTTTTGCCCTGGCTAAGCACTGTTATTCATTCTGTGTTGCATGTGGTGTTCTCAAATCATCTTGTGCAGAAGGAAACATGCACACAGAGTTGTACTGAATGTGGTCATGCTTTGATGAGAAAAATATAAGCATTTAGAAACGGTATTGGGTCTGCAACAGTGGTGTCAATGTAAAGACATGTTACACTTGTGTGAATATGTTTCCTGTGATGATGTTAGTGTTGAAATACCAAGTTTGGGTTTTTTTGTTTCACCTATTTGAGTTTCACATTCACAAAATGCAGAAGAGGAAATACTAAAGTTTTCTGCCAGTATTCTAGAAATATTCAGGCAAAGTCTTGACTAGCTGAGGTTTGTGAAGAACGAACAAGGTAGATAAATCTGTGCTGTTTAATATAGAAAGAGAGAAAAATTATAATAAGAATTCCCTATTCTGATGAAATTGGGGGAATCTGAATTTGAAAAGGCATTCACAAATATGCTGCACAAACATTGTGTGGCTAACACACCAATCTAGCTGATTATCTATGGGGAAACAAATTTGAAACTTAGTTATGTTTGTGTAATCCTGATACAAATATATGGAATTTACAGCATGTCCCTGCTCCCTGAAATGTGCTTCTGTCCCCAGAATTCACCCAAGTGAAAAACAAAGAGACAAAAAGGAAATAAAGTGAAGCATAGCCAAATTGTGCAACATCACATTCTAAATTACCTTGTGCTTTGAATAATAAATTTTGACACATTCTGGATGTAAGGCACAAATTTCAAAGGTGAGGTAGTATGAAGAAAAGAATTCAGGAAAACAAACAACAAAACCCAAAACAACAAGAACAACCCCAAAAAACCAAAAGGCTGACCTGACCCTAACAGTGCCCAAAATTGACAGAGTTCATACTGAGTTCTGAACTTCCTGATTTGAAAATCCTTCTATTAAATTATCACACAGCCTAATCCAAAACACGATATGGACACCTAAAAAACTCCTGTGTTGTTCAAGATCATGGAGGAAGCATAAATAGCATTGCCACTCATCCAAAATAGGATTTCTAGAAAAGTGGAAAAGAAGTGCTGGTTTTTATTATCCCTTTTAATTAGCTAACTAGATAGCTATTCAGTTCCTCCTATTATAGAAGGACAAGCAGAGCCTCTCTCATACTGTTTCTGTCAGAATTCTTCAGATGCAGAAAAACAGTTTTCCCTGCTATTGCAGTAATTTTTATTTATAGACCACTTCTAATGTAAATATTGGCCTACAATCAAGTGCTAAGGAAGCTGACTGATTTAGCAATGGAGATGGAGTAGGAATGTAAAGGATTAGAGTGCTTAATGTACTGGAAAGAAGTTTATCAATACTGACAATTCTCACAGTGCTTAATCAAACATTTAAGACAAGTGGAGAAGCAGACAGTAAAGACTTTGGGGCTTTTGAACAATAAAAGCAAACAAACTGTCTTGTTAGAACATGTCAATTTATGGTGGAATATAGAAATGCCTATAATTTAGTTACTCTTTTCATATAACTAGTGGGTTTAGGTAACTACCTAAAGTATACTAGCTTTAAAATTACTGTAAGTAACTCCTGAGGAAAATTATGTAGAACTTTTCTCCTTTTTAAATCGAATTTCATTGTTAAGCTTCATTTACAACTTGGTAATTATTAAGGAGGATTATGGTTTTTTTTTTCTCTAAAAGGCAATTTATTAATGGATTTTTGAAAATCAACACATAATAACAGGCATAAAGCTCTGATTCTTCAGTAACATATCTTGTGTTTCCCTTACCAGAGCTTGAGTCTGGTCTACAGACAGAATCAGGACCAGAGCTGAGAGACAAATGCTGCTCTGCATGTCTCTGCAGGCTTAATTTGGGAAAAGTGGCTCACAGACCTGAACTGCCTGGGCTAGATCTCAAAAAACAAGTCTGCAAATTCTCTGCTTGAAATTTTGCCATTGATTCAGGGTATCTAGAATCCTATCTAAATGGCCAGTCTCAAACCCTACTGTAGTGTTGAGTAATATTCTTAGTGAAATACTGGATCCAATTCAAAGATAAAAGAGATTTCACTTTCTGGTTGATTTCAGCACTACTGAGATAACTCAGGTAACTCAACAGCAGTCATGTTTTACCATTGGGTTTACACTCATATCAGAATTCCCTTAACCTGACATTTGTTATCTTTATATCAGAAGTAAAGATCAGTAAATATTTTTAAGAAAACAACTGCTGTAAGACCAGAAACGTTAAGTTCCAATGTGAGAGAGAAATAGGAATATACTGCAGACTGTGTGAGGCAAGAGAAAGAGAAGGTAAATCCTTGAGATATCTCAGGAATCAGCTAAATAATAAAAATAAAGATAGATGCTTACCGAACTACTGGTAATATGACACCTACTACAATAACACATTTGTCATCCAGTTTAAATCTAACTCTCAGAAGGAATTTTTGTGCTATACAACAGCACAAACATCTTTTCTCTGTAGCTCTCGTTCCCTCAGATACTTAGCATTAAGGAAATTGAAAGGAACGAGAACACTGTAAATTTAAATTAGTTCTATGGCTCGTGATTAGTTTTGAGCAGGGGAAAAAAAAAAAAAAAAAAACACTTTTCCCTGAAGTGACAGTGTTCTTTCTACCTGGTAGCTGTGCATCCTCTGGCAGCCCTTGGGAAGGACCCGAAGGCTGAGGGCAGTGCAGAGTGCCCTCTCCTGGGTTAGGAAATCATCCCGCTAAACCAGCAGCGCAGCAGCCACGGCACCTTTGCTAAGCAGGGACATGTGATTACTGTTCCCTTTTACACTGGAGCATTAAGGTGTAGGTCTCTCCTGTTTCAGCAGACATCTTAGCTGTGAGTCAAGACCATCTGTACCAATTGTGTCTTGCATGAGCTTGAAAAAATCTTGGTTTTCTGCAGACTGACTAACTCTTTAGAAAGCTACATCTTTTTTTATTATGTTTTGCTATATTCATTGGAATAGGGTGTTTTCCCATGACACTCAAATCATTCCTCAGATCATTAAAAGCATATTCTTTACATGTTACTTAACTTTAGATAGGACTGGTTACATTTTCTCCATTCTCTGTATTCTTTTGTCCTGGACTGTTCCCAGTGAGTTACAAAACATGGATCTGACTGGTCCCTTCCCATGAGTTAGGTCTGCTCTGAATCCTTTTCACCTTCTAATATTTGTGGGAATGATCAGCTACAGATATTCAAGGTGATCAAATCCTGGACTAGTCTGATCTAGCCTAAGAGATCTGATTCCATGTACTTCCTATCTCTTTCAGAAAGTTTTCTTGCACTATGGTTATGCCCATTGGCTGAATCTCATCAACCGATGATTATCTTTCATCTCCAGTTCAAATATTCTCTAATAAATAAGTAGGACTGGATAATCTTATGGATTAAATGATCTCTATATGGTATGCTTCCAAATGCAAATCTTAACACTTCACTGGATATCCTTTAGACATGCCTTGTTTGTGAAGTTTTCAAGTTAAATCAAAGTCAAAGCGGAGTATGAGAGTTTTTTGAGATTAGACTATTTTCCAAGGAATCATGGAATCCTTTTCAAAAAGAAAATGAACATTATATCGATGGGATATTTTATACAATTGTGAATGAGTTGGACCAGAAAGACTGTGGCAGCTGACAGCAAGAATCAATAGCTAAAAGGAAAGCAACCCTTCCACAGAGGACATAAAGTGCCTACAAACTGCATGGTTTCTCATCTGGTTTCCTTTCTCTGCCAATAAATTATTCCCTTTGAAGCTATTTTTCCCCAGGTAGCTTCTCCTTCATCACACAGCATCCTCTTCCTCGTGTAGTAACCTCAGAATTCTTTACCAAATCCCCTCTTTCCCTTCAGGCTACCCTCACTGAGTAGAATTTTGTTTTCTTCTACCAGAATAAGGTTCTGTTTGGTAGATTTTTTTTCTCTTTTCTAACATGATAAGGGTTCTGAGACTCTCATCCACATTCAGACACAATGTTTACTCCACCTGGGAAAACCTCACACTCCTGTACCTCATCCCTGTCCCATGAGGCAAGAAGTACCATTCCCCAGAAATTGCCCTCCACATGTTCCTGATCAGCTCAAAGAAGGGAATCTAGTGGAATCAAAAGGCCTGCTTAACCAAGGAGAACTGGGTTTTAGCCAGATTCTTTGGATGAGAAAGGCAGTGGGCACACCAGAAGAAGAACTCATATGTCTCTCTAGATGAATATTGTGTGATTGGTCTACCTGTTTGAAAAATTACCTTGAAATACCTATTTCAGAAGTCCTTAACTTCTGTATCTTTGCATAAGTTCCTCTTCTGCAAATGTCAGATGTACTTGCGCTACTAGGAGAACAGTTACCTACAAAGTTGATGATGAGCTGACCATTGACATACATAATAGGAATATCAAGCATATGTTCAATTGTACACATCCCCAAGCAGTCAGAGAAGCAATAACAGAGAATTCTGATGGTGGTTAGTCATTAGTCTTTGCACTGTTCAGCAAGACTGGGAATTGAACAGTTCTTGGGAGATACCTCAACATCAGGTAATTGATTTGTGCTGTTACAGTAGAGGATGAGTGCTGATTATTAATTTAAATAGTGTAGTTATTTGTCACTCATGTTGAGGTCAGAATTGTGTCTTGAAGACAGTCATAATAATCTCTGGAGACATTCAAAACCCACCTGGATATGTTCCTGTAATAATAACTGATTCTTCAGTGATTTGTTTTTCTGTTGTTTCATGTCTACTGCATATGTATATGCATATATTTGCTTTACAAAAGGCTGTGAAGCATATATTGACCTCATTTATCAATACATGATAGAGAAAACTTAAAAAAAAAAAAAAAGGCAAGCAAAAAAAGAGCAGAGAGGATCTTCAGGTCTAGTGAGTTGCTGCCATGGCTGGCCATGTCTTCTCAATGGTAAACTGGGAGGGCTAAAGGAATTGAATCCTTTCCCTGATAAGACTGAGCTTATATTGACGTCTTCTAGATCAAATCATGTCCAACTCCTCAAACACAGCTCCACTCTCAAACTGTTTGCTCTAGTTTTCAAAGCTCTTTATGTTCCCTTCTTCTCTACTCTTAGCAGAGCTCAACTCCAAAATCTTCTTGCTCTCATACTTCAACAACATTAGGTGAGATTTTCAGATTTTGAGAATCAAGGTCAGTTTAGATTCACTTGTACTCCATCATACAGTTCTTTACCTTCCACTTGTTTACAGGAACTGAAGTTGCTATCAGAAATAAAACTTCCCTGTGATGTCTGAGCAAAGAATTGCAACGTCATTACAAGGTTTTCCCAACTTTTTCATCTCCTCACTGATGCAGATCTTTATACGGGTTTTGTGTTGCAAATCACAGAAGCCTCAATGACACTTGAGCTGCCTATTCGCATGGAGGGAAGTTTTCCCTGTTAACTAGTATGGGTAACTTCCCCCAAAGCAATTAATTTCAAATAAAATTAAATGGAAGTTTTGTCCCAGGAGAAAAAAAAAGAGAGAGAGAGAGAGAGACTTGCATTAATCATAATCTTTTAACTACTCTCAAGCAGGGAGATTACTTCAAATGATGACACTAGTGACTCCAGTTTGTGACTTAGGAGAACATTCTTAACAGGTTAAAATATTTCTTATTGTTCATCCCTATATAATCACAAAACCAAAGCAGGAGTAAAAGGGGATACAGACATCAAATAAAAAACTGCATTTTGTATTCAAACCACTTCTACTTAGAAGTGTGATTTAGTTTTCTGAGCAAGGAAAGCTGCTTTTGTTGAATATTTACATGTTTAAGATTGAAAAGGGTAATTATAAGAACCCCATCACAGAGAAAAACAATTCATATATATTTGATCACCCCTTCGAATTAGCCATGTAAGCTTTTTTCTAAACCAACAATGCAATAGGGAAAGAGAGAGAGAGAAATAAAGAGAAAGGAAAAAGAAAAGGGAGAAAGAATGACAGAAATAAAAATAAATAAATAGGAAAAATTAAAACAATAAAGGGGGTAAAGGGGATGAAGGGGGGATGGAGTGACACACAGCATCTCTGACTTTATTTGTTAAAGAGATCTCTGTGGTCCAGGTGAGCCAGTATGAGAACAGGACTTGTTTATGATAAAGCTTTGCACCTATTACATGTTCAAATCATCACTGAAAGATTATTTAAATTACAGTATATTGCATGGCTAATAACAGATTACATCTACTCGTTACACCTCATCATAGAAGTCTGGCTAGGGAGAAATCATGAAGGAGGAAAGCTGTGCTTTTTACCATTATGTTTCAGATTGGTAAGAAAATGAATATTACTTTTATGCTCAGGACAAATAAGTATGTTCAAAAACTAATGACCAAGCAAAATAATTTAAAAAATAACTCAAATTTTAAAGTCATTACATATAAAGTTAATTTTAAGTTTTAAAAGCAACAGTATGATTTCTAAAATAACCAAGATGTGTGAATTAAAAATAATGTGGGGAGAATGTATCTGCCCATGTGAGTCCTGAGGATAATGAAAGAACATTAATTTCAGTTCAGAAGAACTGGGGATAGTTTTTTACTGTAACTAAAAGACAGCAGGGTGTTATTCAGCATTTTGTTTACCTCAAGCTCCTCAGCTGTGTTTTGTTTTCTCTGAAAAATACACATGAAATGAGATGCACATGCTAAAATTTGTTATTTAATGTGCAGTGGAAACATTCAACTACCTATCTTACTTTTTTTTCATGTTTTACTAGTTCCTTTACTGAATATCATCTATTTGACTGCTTGATTTACCTAGAGAATGCTATAGTGAATACTATTGCTATTATAAAACACATAATATTAGTTAAATTATTATAATAAAAACAAAGGGAAATGGGAAGCCAGCCTGCCTGATCTTAGGCGCCTTTTTGTGCAACAGAGTTTATATTCCCCCTCTGTTTTTCCATTTTCTTTATATGAAATGAACAGCTGTAATTGAAAAGCAAGAAGCTCCATGGTTTATAGAAATAGGTGTTGTTAAGAGCCTTAGCCATCTAATTTTCTTCCTATTGCGGGGCAGGCTTCCTATTGTCTGTCCTTTAGAGCTAATTTCTTTTCTGATCAAAAGGCCCACATCATTGAAAAGGTAGTAATGACTATTCATTTGGCTGAAACCTCCATTCTGCAGCCTGCAAAGCTTTATTTAGAAACTGCTATTTCTTTCTAAAAGGAAAACCTCATTTGTGTCCTCTACAATGTCAATTAATGTAGAATATATTTTAATTATTTATCCTGGAGAGAAACCTTTCAGGATCTCAATTTACTCTGCCAGTGATACAGGCTGTAGCTCGAAACAATACGTGCCTTCAAAATTGTGTGTCAGGGAGTAGGAGTAAGGTGTGTTTTGATTTTAATTCGCTACTAATGAATAGTTTATTTGCAGCTAATTAGCAAGTTAGAGTTTTACAATTCATGTTTGATTTCTAATCTTACTTCTAAAGAAGGAGCCCAGCCGTCATTACCAGCAAATCAGGTGGGTTACTGGAGCTGTAGAGAAAACATTGTTGGAAAGATTCACGAAGTGTTAAATGGGCAAAACAGAGATGATTGTGTTAGGGTTTTTTCTTAAGAAGGCGTTCAGCGGCGTCTCACTTGTCACTAGTGCCAGGGAAAGAGCCGTTAAAGCACAGCAACAAGTGACCGTGGGGGACAGGAGATTTCCCGGCCCGGCGAGGCTCCTCGCACTGCGGCAGCGGCCGAGGGCGCGGGGAAAGGGCGCAGGCACTGCCCGGGGCAGCCGAGTCCCTGCGATAGAGGCGGGCTTGGGCAGGACTGCTCCACCCGAGCACCCCCATGTCACCGCACCACACGGCGGGCCCGGGCCAGCTGTGGTCCCGAGTCCCCCGGGGACTGCTAAGCACGCCGCTCGGCTCTGCCTGCCAGCGCTGTCCTGCCGGGGGGGGGGGGGGCAGGGGCGGCCCTGCTGCCGCGGGACACCGGGGGCTCGGGGAAGACCGGGAAGTGACCGGTATGGTGTCCTCCGCTGCGCAGGGGAGGGAAGAATTAATCGTGCGGGAGCCTAGACCTTAGACATTAGAATGATATCATCAAAGAATCATTTAGGTTGGAAAAGACCCTTATGATCATCGAGTCCAACTGTAAACCTGACACTGCCAAGTCTGCCACTAAACCATATCCCCATGCACTGCACGAGTCTTGCAAATCCCCGCAGGGATGGCGGCTCAACCAGTCCCCCGGGCAGCCTGCTTCCAGTGCTTGGTAGCGCCGAAAGAGTATACACTTGGTATTGTAGCAACGGAGGCAAGTTGCAGAAAGTTCCTGTTATTGTCGTGTCTCTTGGGAAAGAGATTCTTGCCAGGGGTCGGCACGGACAGCCTTGCAGCAGCTGCCCACCAGCGCAGGGGGCAGCGGTGGCCTCTTTAATATCACTTTTTGTGGTCTTTTTTTTTTTTTTTTTTTCCCCGAGGTGTTTTCGCTTGAAAACACGAGCCGAGCCTGTCGTTTTCTTGCAGGCTCTGCAACGAGCCCTGGCAGTTGTCCTGTGCTGGTGGTCCCCTCTACAACTCTGGTAATTGGTAACTTGGAGATGGAGAGAGTCCCTATTAACAATACCACCCCCCAGCCCCCTCATCTTTCCGCTCCCGCTGAAGCCAACCCCATGAGGCGATTGCCAGGAGGAGCTGTTTGTCAAAGGCTAATAAACAAATTCCTCCCGAACACCTGAACGAGGGCTAGAAACAACCCAATTAAGAATCGGGCTACCGGTTGTTTTTTGTAGCGGTGGAAACAATCTGTGCTCGAAAAGGGTCTATTCAGTGGGCACTCTGAGAGGTCTGTTTGCAGCACGCTATTGTCAGAAGCCAAGTAAAAGTTCAGCTGGGGGAAAAAAGTGATTAAACCAAATATTCACCACTATCGCCTTGAATGCACTGGGAGGCTCAATTCAACGGAATTGATCTGTACTCCGACAACGCTGCCAGGGTTTTACCTACGCACTTACGATTTTTGTTCTTAAATATTGTTAGGTTTAATGATGTCATCAAAAGTATCCCTTGCTTTCCCATATACATGAGAGAGAAGCAGAGACAACTGTAGTCTCCAGTGCAACATCCATATCCACGCGGTGAGGTACTGGAGAAGTCACGGAAAGGAGTTGGAGCTCGTTTGTCAGAACAAAATAGGGAATAAAAAAGTCTCATAATAACCTTGGGCTCCAAAACGAGGATGCAATGATTCATTTAACAGGCACGTTATCATGCTGGAAACTTCTCTGGAAAGACTTGGATTCGAGCCTTAAACCAGGGATGAAACAAAAGCACGTGAACATTTATCTTAAGCATCGCTAAAAGCCTGGGTATTTTCAGAGGATCATCCTAGTGAGGATCAGCAGAGTCCAAACGAAAGGGGCGTTCAGCTCCCTTGGCTGGGCAGGTCTTGAGAACAAGCTCTTGCTGAGCTCGGTCGGGAGTTAGGCAAAGCGCCAGGGGGGATGTTTTAATAATAGGATTAAAAGGGGCCGGTTTGGTGCATAGCGTTATTCTTTAAAAGCCAGCGATCTTCCCTGACTCAGTTCCAAGATTCCCCCAAACTCTGCTGGAGCTGCAATTAACATATATTAATGGCTGATGCGTATTAAGCGCTGGTTATGGAAGAAGCACTGTCCCTTTCAAATGTGCCTTTTTAACCATAGCGTTTCTCTTGCGTTCAGCTTAGGTTGTTCTGTAAAATTCTGATTTCGCTTCACACTCATTCGTCCCCAAAAGCAGAAGAAAAAAAAAAAAAAAGGGGGGGGGGGGGGGGGGTGGAGAGAGAGAAAGGAGAAAGTAAAGGTGGGCTTCTCTGCTTTGACAACTGTATTTACACGACTCCAAGCGTTCCCCGACTCCTACCGGACACACGGGCTCTTCGGTCCAGGACAGCTTCAACTCTAGTCCCGGCCACCGCCTAGGAATTAATTTAAGAAAATGGGTACGGGCTTGAGGCCCCCCCGCCCCCCCCTCCTCTGCTCCACTTATTGCTCTGGCTGGCTCCTCCTGCCCTTTCCCTACTTTACAGCAGCTCCATCCACTTTCCCAGGATGGGCAATACCAAGAAGCAGGTGAAAGCTTGAATCGTTTGTGGCCACCAAAGGGTGGTGTGATAAGACTTTTTAAAGCATTTCGTAGGTAACTTTAGGGAGCAGCAGCAGGCACAGCTGAGCTTGCCTCGCTCCCTTATCTCTCTCACGCCGCCGATCCGTGGGTTTCAGAGCACGGGGGGTAAGAAGGAACTGCTTTTTCTCTCCGGTCCCGTTTGTATTATTGGGAGCGGTGGGGTACGAGCACTGGCCGTAGCTCCGAGCCTGCCTTCCCTGTCCCAAGCTTTGCCTCACTCTTCTCCCTCGCACGGCACCCGCGGCCCCTTCCCGAGCCGCAGCTCCGGTCGCTGTCGGAGCTCCCGGTAGCAGGTGCGTTGGGGAGGAGCCACCCTAAATCTGAAGATGGTGGAGATCTGTGAGCTGCCGCAGCGCCTCAGCCTGCCCTGGCGAGCCCCGCTGCACGGCGTCCGCCTGCCGGGCTGCTCTCAGGCAGAGGGCTCACCCGCCGGGCAGGGCAATGTGGCTTCAGGGTAAAGCACTGCCACAAGGACGGACTCTGCCAGCTCTCTTTTCGGGTGCTGAAATCTCTTTAGAAATCCTATCGAGTTTCCTATGTCCACCCGTTACTAATGCCGGGGCAGAAGGCTTGGAGCAGCGTGGTCTTGCTCACCCTTTCTTCCGGAAAGAGAAATCAGACAGATTTTTAAAGTATTCCTCAGAAGATGTGGGGGATGAAAACTCTGAACAGTGGAATCATTATAAGAACCTATGCTGTGCGGAAATACACGAATCTATATTTACTTTTTCATTCAGTCAGGTTCAGTTCATCTATATCAGCGATGTTTCAAGAAAAATGCTTTTCTTTGAAATAACAGGGAACTTAAAATTACAAATAGTGTGGCCTTTGAGGGAAAAAATACATAACTGGGGTATCAGGCAGCACAATGACAAACTGAAGGACAAAGTAAGGCTGTAATATTTATTTAAATGTCAAAGGAAACACAGTTCGCGGGGCTTTCAGCATGTGCTCTGTGTACCACCTAATTTTTCGCTGTTTGGAAGTGCGTTCACCTCCTCCTACACACGTTTATACAAAGAATTTTCAAAGAATTGTCAGGACATACATCAGTTCACTTTCCAGCCCAGTCTGGCTTGAGGTGTCTGAAGATTTTCCAGTAATGCTGCAAAAGTTAAGACCGAACTACGGCCGAATTGTGCTTTTTAGTGTGATGCAGTTTGACACAACAGCTTCAGCTGTTCCCCTATCCTTTCGGGCTGCAAAATTTTGACTTCACTCAAGAGCACACCAGCAGCAAACCGAGTACCAACAGATAAAATGCTATCTACATCCCAGTTTGTCTCAAGTGAGATTTAATTTCCCTTCAATTTCGTCCAACAGATGATTTTGCCAAAAGAAAACCCTACAAAACGGGTGACATCTTAAACTGCTGAATCACAGGAGTGCTCAGATCCACTCTAATAAATATCCTACCGTAATACCAGCTCGTTTGGCTACCGCGACCGCGGGGCTACGCGGTGCCGTCCTACGCCCTGCTGAAGCCTTCACGGCCCGGCTCCCCCCTCCCTGATACAGCGGTCTTGGGGCGGGCTCTACTGGCTTGGGCTGTGCCTCCATGTTCAGCCTGGAGCCCTGCCTTGAAGGTATCTTCTGCCCCTGTACCGATTAACGCCATTGTCCCCATCGTCTTCTCCTAGGGCAGCACGAACGGCTGCCGAGCCGGGGAAGCTGCACCGATAGCGTCCCTCCCTGCCGGGCCTCCCGGTACGGGACATGATGTCCAGAGAAGTCTCTACTTCAAGTCCCTCGACCTTCCACTGCGCTCCGGAGCAGTTTGCTCAAATCTGCAGCGACGGAACCGACGGCGCTGCCCACCTCCTCCTGCACCGCCGCCCTCCCAGCGCGGCTCCAAGACTCCAGGCTCAGTTTGTCTCTAGTCCCCCAGTGTACCCCGGCCGGGAGGACCGTCCAGCTTCCCCAGATGGAGCTGGAGCGGAGCGCACGAGGAGGACAAGGAAGAGCAGGGACAGAGCAGCGCGCCAGTCTCCCCCCGCCCCGGCCCCGCGGTGCAGAGCAAGGCAGGCTGGGTATCTCGATGCCTGCGGTGCACTCAAGGAGATGCCAATCCTGTCCATGCGCCCGGGCAAGGAAGGAAGGGAGGAAGAAGGAAGGCAGGAAAGATGGAAGGGAAGGGGAGGAGAGGGACGGAAAGGAGAGCCCATGATTGACAGCTTCAGTGAGCTCTGCTCCACTCACACAGTCTCCACCGAAGTTTTCTTTCACACGAAGGGAACTTTGTTGTTGCCATGAAACGTGGGGGGGGGGGGGAGGGGTTGGGGTAGCAAGCGCCATCACCTCCCCCCACTCTCTTTGGGCAGCTGAGTGAAAAAGTTCCAGTAGCAATAGGGTGGGCGCAGGTAGGGACAGCCTGGAGCGCCCTACCGGCAGCGAGCCCAGCCCCGTTCGCAACCGCACCACCGGCTGCCCCGAAGGGCAGCCGCGCGGCAGCCCCTCTCCCACCGAGACGGAGTGGCCAGCGGCCGTACCCGGCCCCGGCAGGCTCATGCGGCTTCTTTCCCTGCAGAGAGTTCGGAAGTAGAAGAGTTCGCTCCGTCCCCATCCATTTCATCCGCTCCGGGATGGTGTCTGTGCACCATGGGCTCGCTCTATCTTCAGGCAGTTTCTCCGGGCTTGAAACAGGGCTGCGCAATCACCTAGGAGCCCCAAATCTCTCTGTGCCAGATAAACGCTCGGCTCCGGCTCGCAACGCAGCGCTCTGACCCGTTCTTCCTCCCCGCTTCCCCGGAGGGCAGCCCCAGCCCGCCTTACTCCCGAGCCCGCTTCTCTTCCCGCAGCGCGACGGGCTGCTACAGCTGCCCCACTGGCCTCTGCCCCATCCCCGCCTCTCAGGCCGCCAGCCCGGAGATGGGGGCAGGTGCAAAACTCGGGGACGCGCCAGAGGGGAGGGTCCGGCACCAGCAACCCCCAAACGCAAACTTTTCGGCTTCCCCCGCCCCCGTCGCTGGTCAGTTACCGGCGTCGGGGCTGTCGGGAACCACTCGCTGATTGGCTGCTGCCCGCTCATTTATAGCCCGTCAATCAAACACCCCCGGGACTGTTTGCGCTTCGCTTGGTGCTGCCCGCGGGAAACGCTCTGCAGGCGCTGCAACTGCACCTACACCTCCTTCATCACCTTCTCGGGGAACCGCGCCTCCGCCTGCCGGAAAAACTTCCTTCTCCCGCAGCGGCAGCTGCTCAGGCAGGTTTTGTTTTGGTTTTGTTTTGTTTTTCTTTTAATTGTTGTTAACTTGTTCTCTGTAATCTGGTGCTCGCCTGCCCGCTACCCTGGCGCACCTCTTACCGGCTCCAGCTATGTATAGCATGCTGGAGACTGAGATCAAGACGCCGCAGCCCACGCCGGGTAGTGCCGGGGGCAATCCCGTTCCGGGAAGCAATGGCAAAAGCAGTAGCGGCGGTGGAGCCAGCAACGGAGCGGGAGCCGGATCGGACCAGGACCGGGTAAAGCGCCCCATGAACGCCTTCATGGTGTGGTCGCGCGGCCAGCGTCGGAAGATGGCACAGGAGAACCCCAAGATGCACAACTCCGAGATCAGCAAGCGCCTCGGGGCCGACTGGAAGTTGCTGAGCGACGCCGAAAAGCGGCCCTTCATCGACGAGGCCAAGCGACTGCGGGCCGTGCACATGAAGGAGTATCCGGATTACAAATACCGGCCCCGAAGGAAGACCAAGACTTTGTTGAAGAAGGACAAATACTCATTGCCAGGCAATTTACTGGCCCCAGGCGGGGGCAACGCGGTGAGCAGCCCCGTTGGGGTGGGGCAGAGGATTGACACGTACGCTCACATGAACGGCTGGACCAACGGGGCTTACTCACTGATGCAAGACCAGCTGGGCTACAGCCAGCACCCGGGCATGAACAGCCCCCAGCTGCAGCAGATGCACCGTTACGACATGACGGGCCTGCAGTACAGCCCCATGATGTCCACGGCCCAGACTTACATGAACGCCGCCTCCACCTACAGCATGTCCCCCGCCGCCTACGGTCAGCAGCCCTCCACGGCCATGAGCCTGGGCTCTATGGGCTCCGTGGTGAAATCGGAGCCCAGCTCGCCGCCTCCTGCCATCACTTCTCACTCGCAGAGGGCCTGCCTGGGAGACCTGCGAGATATGATCAGCATGTACCTGCCCCCGGGGGGGGATGCCACAGACCCTTCCGCCCTGCAGGGCAGCAGGTTACACAGCGTCCACCAGCACTACCAGAGTGCCGGGACTGGCGTGAATGGTACCGTACCACTAACTCACATATAAACTTGGCTGCTCCGGACGGCTCTCCATCTTAATCCCTAACCCCACCAGCGCTCCCTGACTTCACTGGGACGTACGGCAGTATTGCTCGGCTTAGCAGACAATACTAACTTTGGAGACATTTGAAAAAGGAAATCCCTTAGTTGTGTCCCTTTTTTTTGGTAAAAAAAGTATTCCAGCAAGCTGTTGTTTTAATAGAGCACAACTCCTAGAAGCCGCTGTGAAGTTTTCAAACCACGGCTACTTCTTTCCTGGTTTCTGCTAGGTTGAGCACTGTTTTATTAGGTGAAAAGTTTTTAAAATATCTTGCATCTTCCAGTTCGATTTCTGGCGTTGAAATAACAGATATAGATATATATATATATATAAAAAGACCGGTGGGCTTTTGTTTTTGAACTCGTTCACGTTATCGTGATTTCTTAAGTGTTTTGTTCTTCCCACCGTACCGAGCCTCACTTGGTTTCTATTCACAGTCTGTAGCTTTCACGAGTTTTGAAAGTTTTGTTCCTTACAAAAGGGGGAGGTGGGAGAGAGCTGTGCGGGTCGCAAACGCGTTTTTTTATTTATAGTAAGTTGTGTGTCTTGATTTTTCTTAAGCTGTAAACTTATGTAAATTGTTTTGTGAATTTTACTGTGAACCATGTTTTGACATATCAGATTAAGAAACGTTTTAGTTTTGTTTACCGGATTTCTTAAAAGTCACCGAAATACTCCTTCCCCCTCCCTTTCCCTAGTCCTTGTTTGCTTCCTTCTTCCAAACGAAGAGAGATCAATAAATTTTATATGGGGCACGTCGTCGGTCTCCGGGCGGTTTGTGCGGGGCCAGGCACGCTGTCGATGGCTCGGCGGCGGCGCGGAGCGGGCGCGGAGGGCTGCGTTCCGTGGATCCTCGCTGTAGCTGCCGCCAGACCCCTCAGTCCGGGAGCTGCTATCGCTTTTCGGCTGGATATCTGTGCCTGCCGCGCCGCGCTGTTTGTTTGGTGGGTGTTTGTGTTTTGTTTGTTTTTTGTTTTTTTTTTTTTTTTTTTTTTTTTTTTTTTTTTTTTTTTTTTTTTTTGTCTGGGGTGGGGAGTGCTCCTTCCAGTTTATTTTCATCTAAAGAAAAGCGGGACGCGGCTCAGGGGAGCGTCGCTACGCTGCTGGGGCTTCTGTGAGCTGCCGACCACTTGTTGCCTCCACCCGGCTGGTTTCCCTCGGCCGGCGGGAAGGGATGGGGGATTACACGTCTGAGCCTCGGGGTTTTTTGTTTGTTTGCTGTCTTTTTCTCTCTGGAGGATTTGCCTAGAAACCCGAGCTCATCTGAAATAGTTACAAAAGTAAAACCCGTTGGGGAACTCTTAATTAGAGCCTATTAAAAATGAATGGCTACAGGAGTCCCCAGAGGAAATAAATAATTCAGTCTGTTCAATATGTTTGACCACCGTGTTCTAAGTCCGGACAACTTTTGCCTTTATTTTTTCCCTTTTTTTTTCTTCCCCCTAGGGGTCTCCGCTATTCCTGGCCGTACTTCTGCAGGCGCTGCGGAACAGCCTCGAGCTGTAGCCGCCGCAGAACCCCGGGGCCAGGGGCCAAGCTGGTCGCGGGTGCAAGTCGTGATCTTGGCCGATCCCCCAACCGCGCCTCAGCTCCTGGCTTCGAGCAGTGGCCGGAGGGACCCAAGTCTGCTCCATAGCCGCCCTTCCCGATGGTCAGTGTATTTCGCAGTGCGACCCCCCACTCCAGCCTTAGCTTGTAGTTTACTTCCAAGCTGTTAGTACAGAAAGAAAGGGGATGGGATTAAGCTTTTGTTGTTTGGTTTGGTCTTGGTAAAGGGGCCTGCTCTGCTCGTCCCTAATGAAGAGCGGCTTCGGGGGCACTTCGCTCCCCGCCGCTGTCTGCCTGCAGCGGCCGATCTCTGCCAGGGGCTCCGGGAGCTGTACTCTCCTTCCCGCTGTTTTTCTCTCTGCCCGGCTCCTTTCCCCGCCGGCCGGGCCTGCTACCTCCTGGACCCGCAGCCCGGACGCCCTGGCAGTGGCTCCTGTCTTATTTTCCTCTGAGATCCACGGCCAGACTCGGTCAGGGCCTTTCTCTACTTCCAAGAGGAAAAGTCTAGGTTCTGCAAACCACGCTGAGAGGCTTCTGTGATGCGGGGTGCCTGATTTCTAGCTGCCTGGGAAAGGGACAGTGCTGGGAGCAGCTGCAGCAGGTCCTCAACTCGGGGAGAGACCCCATGCCACACAAGCTGCTTTCTGCACAGACAAGGCCCCCGGCCATCCACCCTCTGGTGCGGGTGGCAAGCCCCTGGCAGCACGCTCACTCCCCTCTGCTTAGGAACAGTTGTGCCACAACAGAAGGTAATCACTTCGCAAATGAAAACCCGATGTGTTCTAACGCCGGCAGCTCAACTCCACTCCTTAACCTTTCTGGGGGAGTCTGGCAAACCTGTGGCGTTGCTGTCTCCTGTTTGTGCTGCTACACTTCAGGTAGGAGCGTGCCTGCTACAGACTCTGAGGAAAAGCAGCCTCATAACCCAGAGATCTGAGAGAAGGTGATAAGATCAGTGGTGTTGCTCCTGTACATGGAATTACGCAGTGAGGGCAGCAGCAGGTCCCATTTCAGAGGGGGGACAAACTGCTTCCCAGTGCTCTCCAGAGCAAGTAGTGCCTAAACAGCTCTGGCAGGGGAAGCATGATGATCCTGTTCCCTGAAACAAGTCTCCCTCAGCCTTCCCAGACAGATGTGTAGTGATTATCTTACAAAAATGAAGGTTTCTGAGCAGGTGAGCTGCTCCCAGCACTGGAATTGTATTTGGTATCTGCAGAGTTGAATTGCAGCTGTTCTCTTCATCTGAGTTTTCTGTAAGTATATTCTCTGCCATGAAAGCGAAGAAACACTGTTTTTCAAAGGGTTGTAGTATTTTAAAGCCTAAGGGGAGTCTGTGAGCAAGTCCCTGAGGGGTCACAGAGAGATGCCTCCATATAAACTACCTTGTCCTGTCTGAAAGTTCATCTTAGTGATTTGTCTTGTGAATGCTTTTTTGTGAGGTATTGATTTTGAGATGCATAGACAAAGTCCTCCACCCAGTTTTCAACTTCTGGGGTTGAACTTTATCCTGAAGATGGCAGCTTGTGGGCAGAGCTTGTGGAAGGGGTTGTAAACAGGCTCACACCACTTTTTGTGGGGAGAAACCCATTGCAAGCCTAAAGCAATGAAGCCTTGTATATAAGTACAGGGAGAGATACAGTTTGTCCTTCCAATTTCCATTAGAGAGCCTTTAGCATAGGGGAGACATTGCTTGAGAGAACTTTTTATTTCAAAGAACACTGCTCCATCCTTTACTTGGACTCAACTTTAATTTGCCTCAAGAACAAATGCTGAAACATGTTCCCATGAAGGTATGTTTTATTTGTACTTAACTTCATCCTTAAATTTGAAGTTTATTCTGAACATAGATACAGGTCCTACATGCACTCAATATTAAAATGCCTTCTGAGCAACGCCCAGGCAGGATTTTGTAGTCCTGGTTATGTGAGAGGAATTAGAATTGAGCCTTCAACATTCTCAGAGAGCAGGTGGAGTTACTAATGATTAGGTCCAAGACACATTTGCTCTGTCATAGATACATCTGCACAGCAACCTCAGCTCCAGAAATCCACAGCACTTTGCAAAATATAGCTATAAGTGAAATGATGAGTTGTTGTAGGTGCAAAATAATTTGCCACTGTTTGCACAGTTAAAACAACTACAGCCTTATTCTAGAAAATCTAGAATAGATGCAGCTGCATAGATTATCCTTAGAAAGACCTGGCTGTGGAGAGGTTAATAACGTTAACATTTAGTTGTAATGACAATATTTAGGCTTTTGCATTAACACTTTTTTGAAAGGAACAGTGGAAGATCACACCTGGTGCTGCTGTTGGTCTGTTAAAACCCAGAAGATTGGGTTACACTTTCATGGTTCCTTCCTGTACCAAACAGCTGTAAGTTAACTTATTTAAACAAAAAGTGGCACAAGAAGATATTTTAAAAGTAAAATTTCAACACAGGCTGGTTGGGGAGTAAGTTGTAATGATTAGCAGAGGAATCTGTGGATATTTGAAGAATATATTTTAAATGATGTGGTTTTGTATTTCAAATGTGGTTTTTTGCCATAAGAAGAAATAAATACCAAGCTCAGTAGAATTCATGTGATTACCATAAACACTTTATGAAAACATTTATAAGTAAGTGCTTTCCTATATCAAACACAAGATTAAGAAAGATACTTTCAGGAACATCAGGAAGATATGACATGAACTTCAAATGACAGTGGAAAAAAAAGAATTATTTCATGGGAATGAATACAGTGAAAGAGGTGAAGTGAGGTGATGTTCAGGACTAGAATGTTGCTGTTATTCCCAGTGCCTGCAAAAGCAAGAAGTTTGATATGATTTCTTTTCTACTTACCCAGACATCAATCCTAGATTTATTGTCGTCAAGTCCAGTTAATGTATGTGGCCCAAATTCAAATTATTTCTATGGTAAAACTGGAGTGACAAAACACAAAAATCTTCAAGAGAAAGCAGATAAAGTTTGAATCCATTTCTCAGGGAAGGCGTGGAGAGCTCTTATTGCAGACCTGTTTGCATGGCGTAATTTAGTGGTTAATGCAGATTTAGTTTTGCAGAACAGTTTCCCATATGCTTCTCTGTCTTGACTCTTTAGTGATGCCACTAGATGCAATAATAATTGCAACACAGTGACTTATTTCACAACATAAATCTCATCTGGATGAGGAATTAATTATTCTTTGCTTGTCAATACCATTCATAGCCACCTTCTTTGCTAATCAAGTAAATGGGATTTCAGATTTGTCTCCTCCAAAGACATCTCCAGAAGCTCTTTATGCATTTTATGTCCAGTTTTCCAGTTTCCAAAATGAGACCTATACCTACTTAATGAAGCAGGGGAGGTTGCAATGCATGTGAGTGAACACATGTATGAGAGGGCAAGAGAAGAGGGGGACTGTCAAAGTAAATCATAAAGAGGAGTATTTATGCCTCCTCTCTGATTTCTTTCAAGAAAAATATGTACCACTTAAATGTTATTTAAGTCAATATTATGCTCAGGATGCTCATCTTTATTGTTGCTAAATTTAGTTATACAATATTTATGCCAGACTACTTTTATTTGTTAATGTATTAAATTAAGATAAATCAATCTAAGCATGGTTTAGTATGGTTTAAAAATGCATGTGCTAATCTAAGTGAAGTCTCTAATTCACATTCACATAGGGAGGCAGATGTGGGGTTTTAACACTACTGTCCCAGAGCTGTTTGCTCAGTTGATATTCCGGAAATTACTACAGCTTTTTCTATGCTTTGGCCATCACAGTTCACATGCTGGTGGATTGGTGCAAACTCACCTCAGCTGATGGGGAGAAGTGTGAAACATAAAGTACTGCATAAGCTGTGCTGCTTCCAAAGACATGCAAAGTGAACCAGCCTCTTAGAGCCCTAAAGTGCTGTGTGTATATTCCACGTACACAGCAGCCCAGAGCTTGAAGAGTCAGGAATAAGTAGGGACGGGCCTAGCAATAAGAGCAAAATTAAGAAATGTTAAAAACTTGTAAGCTTCTGTAATTTATCTCTTCTGGGGCTTCTGATTGAGACTTCTGGCCTTGGTGAGCTTTCTCTTTGTCTCCGTGGAGAATATTATGCACCTTTTCTATACAGGCCAGAGGAAATAGCATAGCAGTGATTGCACCAAGCCTTCAGGATTTCCCCTTTGTACTAGACTCAGCTTATTCATTTCATGCATCATCATTCACAGCTTGGTGTGCTGATTTCAAAAATTCTATACATCTCCTTGACACAAAGGGGAGAGACAGAATACAGAATATAGTGGTGGATGTGCCTTAGGTGCATATGACGACTGTTCTTGAATGCCATTTGCAACGGAAGAAATCTTGAAAGTCAGTGGGAACCTTGCCCATTCAGAATTCAGCATAAGGCACTTGGCATTGATTTCATTTTTATTGTACTGTGCTGCCAAGTCAGAAAAGCTTCTCTTCCATAAAGTTAAGAGAAGATACTTTAATCCAAATCATTCTTCTCTTTCTTTTTCTTTTTTTTTTTTTTTTTTTTTTCTCTTCTCTCATTTTTCCCCTCCCTCCTTTAAGGTTCACTGGGCAGTTTTCATTGCGCTGCCTGTAAACAGCAAACGTTATAGTAGGAATTCCTTTTAAAAAGTAAGTTATACTTTCATTATTGAGCAAAAAAATTCCTTTCTTTAAACTTTAGTCTGTTAAACAGGCGAACATTTGTGAAATAGGTGTGAATTTTTTATGAGCGTACCAGAGCTGGGATAGTAACTGAATTAATTGTCATGCCCCTAAAGTAAAAGGAAGTAAAGAGGCTGAATATACAAACTGGCAAACATATGCATCAAGGTTAATTCTGTGTAGTTTTCCAGGCATTCAACAGGTCCACATGAGTCGCTGCAGTTAAGAATTAGCCCTGTCTGTGTTCTTTCAGGGAAAGTCCTGAGAACAGTTGAAGTTTTTCTGACTTGGCTGATTTTGTGCAGTGTTATAAGAAAAGCTTTTTCAACTATTCTCAAAGTAAGGAGACCAACTTCTTGAAAATATTTTGCTTCCTTTGCCAGTAACTCTTCTCTCAATATATTTGTCTGTATTTGTGTCAAAGGAGAATAATTCTAGCCAAGAGCAACATGTTTTAATGTGGAAGTCTTGTGTAAGCAGGTACTAATGATTTTCAATTAATTCTTAAAGAAAATAAGGATTCTTTTGTTGGTATTTCATTCAGACAGCCACATCAGAAAAAGATTACTTAAGAATTTAGACTGTGATGGGATTGAAAGATCTCCTGCTGGAAATTCTGGAGTAGGAAATACAATTGTTTTGGTTTCTAGCAGAGGAGTGTCCATTTGTGCATGTGGTAGAGTTGCTTTGTTATCCAATGACTGACAGGCCAATTAACAATAGGAGGAGATTTGTGAGCTATGTGGAGACTTATGACACTGCCAACATCTGGCAGATCATTTGGATTTCCTGTTACATGAAACTACAGCCACAGCCCATTTTCTCTTCAATTATTCAAGAGAGGACTAGAATCTAGACAAGACTATGCTGATTTGAATACTACTGAAATAGCATTAGGTGAGATTTTTCAGTCCTGTATCTGATTCCTCTGTTCTGGTTCTGCTTGGCTCCATGTCTCTCATTAATCCTGCCAAGACTGAGGAACTGGTATGAACACAGTCTCCAAGTCCAGGGCAGCACCCACCATACAGTCCTATTTTTTTTAGACAAATACCTTTTTGGTGGGCTTTCAGACTGTCAGTTCAGGATACCGTTCTGATGCACGCAGGCCTCAGAACATCCATTTCCCCTTAAACTGAGATTTCATCATGGGAAAATCCCTCCTTTCCTAACAGAACTACTGATCTCTAGTGTTTATCATTGTTCCAAACAGCTTGACATCAGAAGCTTGTTGGTAGCCCCTAGCCCATTGCTAATAACATATGAAGATACTGATGACATTATGATATTGCAAAAGTTGTGTGCTGGACACCTCTGTACCTGGCTCAGTACGGGACTTCAAGATGAGGAAGGACTAATGGAAAGTACTGCCCAGGATTGGTGTTGGGAAGGCATTGGCAGACATTTGGTGCTTCATCTGCTTCGTCTTTGGTGCAAAGTATGTAGATGAGTAGCAAACATCCAAATGTCTTATTCCCAACCCAGTCTGCATTGAAAGCATTGCTAAGTGAAGCCACTTTCTGTATCTGGATGGAAGCCAGAAGACAAACAACTTTAATGCCAAAGCAAGGGCACATTCACATTCTCTGACAGTGCTTCTTGGTTATAGCATTAGAGTGTCTGCTTTCATTTTGACAACAAAATAGGTAAACTCAGGCCTTGAATGAGAATCAGTCCACAAAGCAACCTCCTTGGTGAGTTTGGAAACTGTGATGACTGAGATTGTTACCAATCCATGATGCAATTTCACTAACAAATCCTGACAAGAACAACTGCCACTGGTGGGTTTTAAGATTTGTACCTTGGCTATAGAAGCAACAAGGAGAGAAGAAGCAAGTGAAACAGACCTTCATCATTGAGCAGAGAGAAAAGCACCCAGGTTATAAGTATAGGGCTAAGCATCTCAGGTGGGAGGGAGAGGATTTAGGTTTACTTTCCCTACTTCATGAGAAACAAGGGCAGGTGACTTTAATAAATTGCATCACAAAATTTCTTGCAAAAATACCTCTGGGAACTTTTTATTTTAACATGCTATAGCCTGTGAAATTTTCAGAGGAATAGGACTTGTTTTCCACAACTTTTAAAGCATTAGGTATGATTTCAATGATTATACTCATTCATATATCTAAGCAGGTTTAATCACCGTTTGTGGCTGTCTTAATTCCAGCTCCAAAGACTGTCAGCCCAAAGGGAAGTGTGGGAAAGCAAATAGTAACCCACAGCATGGGAGGTAAGTGAAAGCTGTGGCTCTGTGAAACGTATTGTTCCAGCTAAACTGAGACCCTTTCCTTTTCTTTGAAGCCTTATAAAGCAGTGTTCATGATCTGTAGTGGTGCATGTGGAAGGGAGGACCAGAGACAGAGTGCCAATTTAAAAGTAGGCTTTTATGATTTAATCACAAATATCATTCTCTTGCTGCAGGCATGAGAAGTATACATACAGAAAATGGCATTGTGACAAATAGCACCAAGAGGTTTTATTTCTGAGTCCATTTAGTGAAGGCTGGGCAGGAAGGTTAGATGTAAAACAGAATGATACAACTAATGGAAATGGAAGGGGAAGGCCCAAAGATAATGGGATGAAAGGAGTTTATCACCTTGAAACGTGTGTTTCACTTCTGAGGATTATTTGAAACTGTGAAGAAACCAATGCAATGTTATTTTGTGTTTAAAATACGTCTATATTTTCAGTGTCTCATGGTTACTTTTTCAGCATGTACAATGTGACCAGAATGTAGCTGATCCTTACCTTGAAGTGTGAACACAACAGAAAAATCACTTGTAGCTAATGAATGAACAGGAACAATAGAGATGCATTGGCATTTGTCCCTAAAATCTCTGTGTGAAGGGGAGGACAGGACAGCTTTGGGAGGGAGCTAGCCCTGATCTGTCGAATTTCGATGAGGGTTTCTCTGGTTTGTCTCCCATTCTGGCTGGCTGCATTATTATTTATTTAATCACTCAAATTGTGGTAGGTGCTGCTTGCCTTACAGTCTGAATAACAAGCTATTGGGCTCAGTAGAGTTCACTTATGCAGCAGGAAAGAATAATTCTCTCCTCTGCAGGAACTACTGGGTAAAATTTAATAGTCTCGTCTGTGCCTCAGGGGGTTAGAGTAAAGAATCATAATGGTCCCTTCTGACCTTAAAAATATATAAGTATATAACAATATATAAGTATATACCAGGATTGTGTCCTGGCCACAGTACAGTCAACGAATTCCCCTTAAAGCATCTTTTCTGACACGCTGTGGTCTGAAAGCTGAAGAAAGACACAGCATGGAGCAGCACGAGTGCACCAGATGACGTGAGAGAACAGGGAAACTACTAAAAGAAGGTCCTGTGGTTACTTAGATGTGTCATATGGCATGCACACATGAACATACACCCTTTGGCACAGGAAGTATCAGCAGGTTATGCATAAATGTGCATGTTCGTTCCCTTGTATCCCTGCAATAACTTTTGCTGAACTATAGGAAATAAAAATAAATAACTATTGGATTGAGTAATATAGAAAACAAATGTATGCTTTCTGGTTCCCATGTTATTCCACAAATAGGGCTGCCATAATCCCACTTCTTTAGTAGCATCATTCATATTTATTGTTAAGCTTAACCTGAAGAGGTACATTAGTGGGAATTCTCTGATAAAATTTGATAGGCTAAGGTAATTGTGCATCTTATAATTTCATTAAAGTCTCTACCTCAACCCAAAGCTGGTTTTTGTTTGTTTGGGTGTTTTTTTTTTTGCGTTACTTTCCCTCCTGTCTGTGTGGGGAGAGAGAGGACTTGTGAGAGTGGGCTGTGCTAACCCAAGACACTAAACTCCACCTGTCTTGCAGCATGACAGTTACCCCTGCACCAGCAAACACAGAGCCTTTTCAGCAGCATGAAGGGCACGATAAGATGCACAATTGCCTTAGCCTATTTGCAGAAAAGTGCAGCAAAAGGCAGAAGCAGCAGCAGAAGCCAGCAACAAAATGCTTCCCCCAACCCAAGCTTGAAGAAGCCAGCCCAGGGGAAAAGATCAATACACCAAACCCCCAAAACTGGAAGCAGCAATTGGAACAGGAAACCTCTGATCTAATAATCTGAACTACAAGCCCCATGACACTTTGCTCCAGCCACTACTTTCACTTTGAAGCTGGCATGAGGGCAGCATGGTTTTGAATATCAGCAGTAGAATCATAGAATCAACCAGGTTGGAAGAGACCTCCAAGATCATGTAGTCCAACCTATCACCCAGCCCTAAGCAATCAACTAGACCATGGCACTAAATGCCTCATCCAGTCTCCTCTTGAACGTCTGCAGTGATGGCGACTCCACCACCTCCCTGGGCAGCACATTCCAATGGGCAATCACCCTCTCTGTGAAGAACTTCCTCCTAATATCTAGCCTAAACCTCCCCTGGCGCAACTTGAGACTGTAGATTCATCTCAGCCCATGACACTTAGAAACCAGTGAGTAGAAATTCACTCACAGTACTTTTCATTTACAGATACCCTTCCTCCTCCCAATAGACAGCCACACTTAAATGTTGGCCTTCATTTCACCAAAACCAAATCATCTCTGAAAGAGTGTATCATTCTTTTCACTGAACACAAAAAGTATTTCATGTGTATTGCAGCAAAATATGCACATGAATCCTAAAGAGAAGGAACTATAATGAAAATTAAAATCTATTAGTGTTCCTTTGAAAATTTTCTGAATTATGGGGATGTGATGAAAGTTTATTTTGTTACAAATCAGTTCTGTGGCAGGATAGCTTGTAGCTGAGTTTGCTACTGGTTTGATGCATCCGTTGAATCTACTAGCAGCTGCAAAATTCCAGGAGCCTGGATTTTTCATGATTCAGTGACCATGTAATTGGCCATGGGATTTATTCAGCCTTTTCATTCTATGTGACCCTTCCATACAGCATCCCACCAAAACGTCCTGGTTAAATTCTGTGCTGTAATGTTCTGCATCCTGAATGAACAACTCACACTTTAGTATCCATTTTCCTGGCATATAGACCCAGATAAAATATAATAATGGCTGCCTGCTTGTTGGCATCATTGTTAAAGCTTACAGTATACATTTTAAAATACAGGCCTTAAAGTATACAACTTTAAAATGTGAACTAGGCCTTGGTGAGCAAAGGGCATTGTGATTGTTCTCTGTGTCTGCTCTGCCTGCTGCCTGCAGTCAACCAACATCAGATGTTTCTGCAAGCCAGTTACTAGATGGACCATCAGGAGTGGACACAAGCACAAGCAGAGGGCTCAAGCACGTATTCAGCCTCCAACTTGAACAAGTTCTAAAATATTGTGAATTAAACATTTAGCAACACTATTTGAGCAATTCCAAACATAACTACTCTTGGAAGCCACTTCCCTTGCCTGCCCGCCCTCTGGCTGGGAGCTCTGGGTGTGGGAGGAATGCAGGATTGGATGCTTATCTCTTCATCTTGTCTCTGCTGTGTTTTGAGTTGCTAACTTGAGTGGTGATGTGCCTGGAAAAGACTGGCTGGGGGAGGTCATCTGCTGTACTGATAGGCACTGCTGGGAATGGAGGTGGAATATATATGCGGAATAATGTTTTTTTAAGTTGTGGTCCAAATCCTGTATTCTAAGTCCATATAGTATCATTGAAATTATATACTTCCATGTGCATGACATTCAGTTAGCTTTATGTAAGTGATGGGTGACAGCCAGGGGTCTGCCTAGAGGTTATCATCTGTGTGAGAGTTGTTGCTTCTAGCACCAAAGGTCAAGATTTCGATCTCTGTTATATGCTTTAGTGTGGAATAACTTGTTTTACAGAGGTGTGGCTGAAATAAAAATTTACTGTAGGTTTCACTTCCAAGGCCTATATTGTGACAGGATTACAACTGCAGTATTATCCAGGAGAACCCTGCAAAACCACCAAAGGTGCCTTTTGCATGTAAGAATTAAAGTTGTTGTAAGTTGTTTCAGGAAAGAGGGTAGGAAAGAGGGTCTTAAAATGCTGCTGTTATCAAAAATGTAAATAGAAATAGTCCTGTTGAAGCGAGGTTTCCTTTCTTAAACTAAGTGGTTTTTTTTTTTTCCAGAATGGTAAAGCTCATCCTGTAGCAGTTGTTGCTAGTTTGGAAGAGGTGAACAGAGATTATGCCTGTTACTGAGTTTAAAAGAAGCATTATTAGTGTCTCTGTGAGCATTCACTGCTGCATGGTGTGTGCATGGAGAGAGGTGAGGAAGAGCTTTGCTCAGGTCTATAGTAGAAGGACAGTTGAACAGGACTTTACTCTGGCAGCCAACAGGACTGTCAGAGAAAGCATTGTGATGGCATTTGGCACATGTTACTCCTTAGAGTTTGCAGGAGGGTTAGTGGATCCAAAATCTTTCTTGAGAAGAGCACTTTTAACCCATCAGAATCAGCCTGAAACCTCCATGATACATTGCTCACAGCTACTTGGCAGATCTGCTGTCTTTCACACTTTCCTCTTCTCTGATGAATGAGACAACTAACCATCCTCCTTGTGATGGTGAGCACTGGTGTGCTAGCTTACTTGAGAAAACTAAAACATTGCAGGGTGCCATACAGAAAGGTTCATTTTGAGCCCAAGACTTTGAGTGCTGCTACACAGCACCACATCTTCCTTGCTTTCTGATCCGATGGCCTAGAAGAAGAAGGTCAATGGTCCCTCAATCAAATTGAGAACTGGAAAAACCTAAAAATGGGAGGTGGTCAGCTGTAGCTGTAAGGACTGAAAAGGAATAGTGCAGGGCTAACAGTGCTGTGAAAATCTTAAGTTGAAGGGGAACATTGCTTTTAAGTGACTTGTTTTTAACCTTTCCTAAATTCTATAATAGTTGCTGGTCAACTTGCTTCACAGTACAGCACTGAAAAGCACACTTGGAGTATGAAGTAAGCTCGATAAAAGAACTCATGAGTTTGATATTTTTCAGCCTTAGATGAAATTGCAACATTTCTGAGTTAAAAAGGCAGAAAGTGAGAGCAAATGTACAAAGCCTTAATTCTCACTGGGTCAACCTCAGTGATACCGGAGTGCCTCATCAGTCCCAGTAAATGAATGTGCCATGGAGGGACTGGAAGCTGCTGGATGGCATCCTGCATCTGCATTCAGATCTCAACAGGCTTTGGTTTCCCACATCACATTCCACCCAGGAATGACCTTAAATCATTGTGTGGACTTCAGTGAGTTCAGCCACAAGTACCTGTACTCCAGTGCCCCGGATCTTAGCAGGCTAACAACATCCCTGAATGATAAGAGAGCCCTACAGATTAGAAATACATTGTTTACAGGTGATAAAACCAAAATGTTAGAGCCTGAATGCATAAAGAGAAGGTGTGTTCATGTGCAGAAGATGTCAGTTTAAAATTATGCCCTTAGCTTAGTACATCTTTTGATAAATTTCATTTATTTAATATTCTGTAATAGATTAGAAAATCTCATGGTTTTTTTGGTTTTTTTTTACCGAAGAAAGTCAGCTAATTTTGTTTCTCTTTCTACAGATATTATTGTGTTTGTTTGTGTTGTTTCATGTTGTTTTCTGTTGTGTTGTTTTGTGTTGTGCTGGTTTAGTTTGTTTTTCACACTCAGTAGCTGGATAAGTGGTTGAGGTTTCCTTGAACTGATTTATGTAACTTAAAAGTTCATCTTCAAAAATCACCCAGGACTGCAGAGCTGGATTAGTGCCTGCATTCAGCACCCAGAATATCTTTTCTCTTTATTTCCAATCTGATTTTTTTTTCTCTAGTTTTTTAGGTATGCAGCTGATGTCAAATATTTTCACACCAGTCCTCCATTATCTTGCCCTAAAGATAAAACCCATATTTGTTTTTACACTCTAAGCCTTCTGTGGTAAATTATTCTCTTCCTTCTGGGAAAAAGAGACTTGCTTTCCAAAGTGAGCATGGCAGGTGTGAAGGGGTTTTCACATATCAGAAAAGGCCCAATTGCAAGACTGGGATTTAGATTTATGCTGGTTCTTACAATCAGTGGCGAACTCATTAGACAGCAACCACTGATATGCAGTATAGGCTTAAGTGTTGGAAAAGATGTTAGAAGGATGTTAAATAGCCAAAATCCATTTGTCTTAGAAAAAGCATTAAAGTCTTCATTTTTTCTCCTTTTTTCCTTCCTCTAAACAATGACACTTCTGTAGAAAGTATTATTATGAGCAATAAGATGTTATTATGCTGTGACAGTTTGAGTAATGAATAATTGCAATAAATTTAACTAATATTGACTATATGCAATGTCACTTTGTGATATCAAGCAATAGATCAAACTTATAACCCTCAGTGGTACCTAACATGACCAGGCTCAGTGCAGTTAGGGACATACATGCACTGTGAACACTCCCTTCAGATGCACTGTGAACACTCCTTTCAGCAGCTTGGCAACTTGCTGAACAATTCAGCTGCTTCTCCTGCTCTTTTGCTTGATATTACCTGCTACCTGCAACTGGACTGCAGCAGGGATGTGCTCCTCAACTGCTGCAGTTCACAGGTTGATTTATATAAACCACTGTTAGTGCAGCTTTATTGGTCACAGCCCAGAATATTTGCACAGCATTTGAAGAGAGCATCTCTGTAGCTTCCACTGCTGAATCCAGTGGGAATTGTGCATCAGACCCCTCACGAATTTACAGCATGTTTTTCAGTCTCAAAATGAACAGCAGAAATGTAACTTTTTAGATATCACAGCTAAGAGCATGTGAATATCAGTGCCTGTGCTGAAATCACTGAGAAGAGCTGGGTGCAGATCTGATTTATTCGAGACCTGATTTTGAATCATTCCACACAGTTCAGCAAATTCCCATCGGTTACTGCAGAGACATGAGAACATGAAACTGTCCTCTTGTGTGCCACTGGACTAAACCTTGGTACTGTTAAACTCTAGGCTTTGTACAGTACTTTTCAAGGAATGCTCTGGAGGCAGTTAGCTTTGTAATTCCAAATTAAAGGACTAGGAAACTTGGGACAGAGGAGCCCAAGGTTCTTCTGAAAATTCTTGCTGATAGTGAAGACCAGCGGGATTGGTGCATTGTCTCCCCCATCCAGGTCACTTGTGAAGTCCCCTGCATAATCACAGCAAAGAGCTTTTCTGGCTTGTGGCTTCCATGCTTGGTGTGCTACTGAGGACCACAGAGGAAGCTGTTAAAGTCTCAGTCTTACATGCAGAAGTGCGAATCGGTCTTAATCATGGTCTGGACATAAAAATGTTCCAGCTCAGAAGGATTTGCAGGCAGGATCTGAATGAATGGAGGCCAGTTGCATGTTGATGGCTGTTTAAGTGAAGGGATTGACAAGGAGATCCATAGCTTCAGGCAGTGGACCAGTTTGCCACTCCCAGCTGTTCACCCCACCCACATTGCTCAAGCAGCTCAGTGGCTCATGAGCCGGTTGCTGAGTTTCTGTACTCAGTAGAGTGATGTTTCAGAGGGAAATGGACTGCTACTAGCTTGCCTTAAAATGTGCGGCGCTTGAGCTCAGCAACTGCCCTGCTTATGGCTGTGCCATCTGTGCTGTGCTACGGTAGCCTCAGGTGCCCCACACTGTGCCATCCCCGTTTCCTAGGTTGTGCCCTGACCACAGAGGGTTTTGCACTAACAAACAGGCAATACAGTTCCAGTGAGTATTAATAAGCAAACAGATAATTTGTGTAATTCTAGCAATATTGCCTGCCTTGCAGAAATATGTTTTGTTGATAAAGGTCTCACATGAACTTCACATTTCTAAGCAACCCTGGTTAAACAATACCAGCAGGAGTCAAAGCTTTCCCCCAGCCCATGGACTGGAGATCAGATCATGTGCAGTTCTCCCCCATTGACTGGGCGTATG
Source organism: Indicator indicator (assembly GCF_027791375.1). Lineage (NCBI taxonomy): Eukaryota > Metazoa > Chordata > Aves > Piciformes > Indicatoridae > Indicator > Indicator indicator. The sequence goes on along the minus strand of NC_072026.1, from coordinate 6,830,912 downwards.
GGACACTGCCAGGCTGGACGAGGTGTCAACCTGTGACCTCTATGTGTGATAAACTCATTATCGAGCCCTAAAGCAATCTTCTTATGTACTTGACATTATTGTTATCTGTGACGACCAGAAGATGAGGGAGGAGGGGTACTCTGATCTGTGAAGTCCCCATGCAAAGTGCTGGACAGGGAGGAGGTGGAGGCCCATCCCGGTCTGGGTGCTGGGAGTGGACTGCATTCCTCCGCGCTCTTCCACCCAGGGGTGGAGCACAGTCGGAAGCAGTGTATTTGCTTTCATCTGTCCTAATGATAAGTAGACAATATCCAGGTAACCTTGTGAAATGTCTTTCCCCTGGCCCTTCTCCTCTGGAGAAGAAACACTCATTAATCCTCTACCCAGGATTAAAAAAGATATGACTGGGAATACAGAAAACAAACAAACAAACAAACAAACAAACAAAAACCGCTGAGGGTTGGTTTAGGGTTGATCAGGGCTGATTAACTTGCCTGAGCTGTATTAGCAGAGATGTCTTGTGATAGCTCAGACTTTTGCAAAGCACTGCTCAGCAACTACTCTCCACACGCCTCACCTGCACTTCCTTGCATAGGAGACAGTGTCTTAGCATAGTGATGCATCCTGCTGTGCTTGAATTTTAAAATAAAATTTCACAGAGGCACGAGAAGAACAAAACTGCTCAAAAAACGATGTGATTGCCAAAACTGACCCATGCATAATAAGACTGATACAAACAGTAGCAAATCTGATGGAGTAAAGATTTCTAAAAGTGATGTGGTGAAGGGTTACAGGACTGTCTAGAGGCAAAGGTTCACAATGCTGCTTATAGGGCAGCATTTTGCTAGGTAGGTGAGCAAAGAACTCGCTGTGTTGCAAGTAATATTAAAGGTAAGAGCTTATGTTTTAAGATTAACTGAAATTTTTAACCTGGAAAAATGTGGGATCAAGTTTTTGGTCGGTGTGGTTTGTCCAGACTGATATATAGCAGCATGCATAGGATTTTTCCAGGTAGGGTTCTTTTACCATGGCTATAGGATCAGGCATTACATCTGCTGTGCAGGTAGGGTCTGGTTTGCCTTTTTTTATGCCTTAGTTTCCTGGCCTCTGGCATTCTGTAGCAATGCTAACCTTGAGAAAGTGTTTATGGATTGAAATCACAGCATAGGTGGTAGCATTACTTTAGCAGAGATCTAAGTCACAGAGTACAATCAAGAGCTGCAGATCTGCTTTTAGCAGGTATTTTGTCTCCCTGAATGTTTACTTCCAATGAGACAGCTTAATAACATCGTCACTTTTAGCTCCCAATTAGATTTTAAAATTAACCCTTCATTAATGTGACAGGGAGGTGGCAGAGACACATTTCATTGTAATGAATATAAATTAAGGGTATATTCTGCACTTATTGTTCTGAACGTTGGGCTGGAGACAGCCTTCTCCAGGGACTTGGAAAATAATTTCTTTGAGAGGTTAGATTTTCAAAGGATCTGTAATCATACTTAAAAATCTCTTCTACCAATCATACATACACAAACACATCTCTGTTTAGAGAGTAACAACTGGGACTGCTTGAACAGGGGAGTATGGGAAAGACAGAAATACCTTTAGAGGATTTAGCAGAGCTGCCATTGTACTGTTTGCACACTGCACAGGGGTCTGCTGTGACTCTGGGCAGAGTTTTCACAGATTTCTGCCAAGGAAAAAGATTTTCCTCTGAGTTTGGATGCACACTGAATTAGTATCTTTGCAAATGAAGAGCACTTAATTGTTTCTTTTTCTTTTCATTTATTTATTTTCTCTAGGTTGGAGTAAAATTTATTGAAATGGGCTTGATTTTTTTTTTTTCAGGTGCCCTGTGCAGAGATGTGTGTAAATTGACCCAAAATATCATCTACTTAACTCAGAGATCGTTGCACATGTTGGGAGGTATGAGGCCAAGCATGAAGGAATGATACCTTCCTGCCAAACACCTTCAAGTGCAGGGCTGGCATTTTGTTAATTATATATGCTATTTTATTGATTTAGTGTTCATGCCATGGCAGTGCTTGGCAGTAGAGCTTGGAAGCCTTAGGGTACAGTTTCCTGCTAAGTCTGAGCTGCAGTCAAAGCTGCTGCTTTTTGCCTTCTGCCAGGGCTCATGTTCTTGTGGTCACCTGGGTCCAGGATATGATGGTGCTGGAAACTGTTTTTCTTCCAGAATGATTATTCAGCTGAATTAACTCTTGCAAGTTACCAGTGCAAGAGGCGAGTGGTTGTGAGCAAGGAATGTAGAATGAACCATTTCAAGTGTTTCACAGATTTAAAACACTGTAATTGTGTCTGTGTAAGTAGTTGGGGAAGTTGTGATGCTTTCTGCTTCAAGGGTAAGTGTAACAACCAGAATGATGTGTTTAAAAGATTTGGTTAAAAATATGTCAATGTGTGTGTTTGGCCAGTTTTCAAGATAAGCAAAAGAGTATCTTTTATTCACCTATTTATTATTTGTACCTTTTTCTGTTGCTTTGGAATACGACTACTCCTAAGAGTAAAGAGATATGTGCATAGGGCTTTTCAGGATTGGGGTTAAGCATAGTCCTTGCTGCAAATAGGTCTGTTTTGACTATATGAGTGTAACATTATTTTATTTTATCAGGATGTTGAAGCATTCTATTTTCAACAGATTCCTCTGTTTTCGAAGTCTCTTGGGTTTTAAATAACTTGTAAAGATTTTTTTTTTTAATTTAGCCTTTCTTTTTGCCACCAAAAAATACACTTTTTTTCCCCCCTTCAAATAAAATGTTTCCTTTCCTCCTGTTAAATACATTAAAAGATAGAGACATATATTCATTGTTGCTGTATTCCAAACAGCAAGTTTTTCAATTCTTCATCCAAACCCGCATGGCAACACAGGACTCCACTCTTATGGTTGGTTTCATTCAACTGTCACAAAAAGACCTCTGTGCTGATTCCCATGCACAGTCACAAAAAGCCATGATGATGGGCAACACTTAATTATTCTATGAGCTGAAAACTCAGTTCCTTCTTTCCTCTTCCAAAGACTGTAGGTAATGGCTGCAAACTCTAAAGGAGAAAGGTGTGAGAGAGCATGTGTCAGAGACCTGGGGAGAGGAGCAGCAGAAGCCTGCCTGTTGCATAGTGCTTTCTCTTAATAGCTGAGAACACTTTACAAACAATAAGCAAGGAGAGCTGTAAGCACCTTGACTGGAGCCTGGAGCAGGGACTAGCACTTGAGTAAATTGGTCTCAGACAGGTGCTTTAGTGGCCCAATACCTATGTGATGCAGGAGACTCCTTTTTTTTTAAAACTCTCTTGTGTATCTCACTGTGTAACCTGTGTTGAAGAGCATTTTGTCTTCTGCTGTAACAACATCCTCTCATTTCTTGGAACTAATGAGTGATATTAGTTGAGTGGGTTTTTACCAGTCCCGTTTTGTAGCTTTAAAATGTCTATCTCATCTGTTCTGAACATGCCAGTATCTACTGGGCTGGACATTTTTACTGTGCTGTTTGATTTTTGCAGACTGCTTTTTAAAGAAAGTTTAAGGAGTTTATTTTAGAGTCCTTCAGTTGCTGCCAGCCCACCAGACTGGAGGGTAGCTTCAGTACTTCTGCAGGTAAGTAAATCACCTAAGCCTATTTCCTTCAATGTGAGATATACATGGCCAATTTGGACTCTTTATATCTAGATTTGCTCTGAATGTTCTGAAAGTAGCAGAAGGAAGATGACTAAATGTAATTTCTCTGCTGTGATTAACTCAGCTTGCTCTCTGATCCTTTCAAACTCGTAAAATATATTTTCTTTGGAATTTTTTGAAGATGAACTTTTCTCTGTGTGTGTGTGTACAAACCACGTCATCAGAAATGTCAGCCTGCAGAGCTTAGATAACTCACCAAAGCTAGTTGTAAGAATACAGGTAAGTCATTTCAGACTTCACAGTATTATTACCAAAGTACTTTAACACAGCATTTGATTGCAATGCCAGGAAATTTATTTGAAAGCTAGTTAAATCTTGAAATATTTTAAGAGTTCTTCCCACAGGGGCAGTGCTGTGGCAGTATTTTCCTAAATGAAGTGGGAAAGTTATGAAGTTCCTTTAGCGAAGACAAACTGATCTGTCACTCTCTTTCCTGGTTTTTACTCAGTGTAGTGATAATATTCTAGCTGGGGACTTTTTTCTGAAGCAGATCATATTGCATCAAAGGTTGTCTTAAGGCAATGGCACTTTGTAGGCTAGTTATTGATGGCTGATTTAGGGTTAAAAGTAGCCAGACTCTGAAAATTGTGTGTTACTGTTCATTTTAGAACAATAATCTGTATAATCCCGGCTCAATTTAATATTGGTTGAGGGGAAAACTAACTGGAAATAAGACATCATCTTGCACATGTTTAGGTCCAGTAATTTATTTTATGAAATGAGAGAATTGTGAGAGGTTGCATTATCAGCTTCATGGATTCCATATCGTGTCATTTATTGATTAGGTGCCATTGCTAATTTGTCATTTTTTTCATAATTTTGTCCTAAAGCGTTACCGTTAGCCAAATTTGTTGGCTGGGCTCATGTGACCAGACATGCTGTCAGTTCAGACATTTAGGAACAGAGTTGATGCACAGAATAAAGGTGTAATAATTGCTAGAATACACATTGCATTTTTCCACAGGGGAGAAAATAAGTCTTACTGAAACATATCTGAGCCATGTCAAAAACCTGCTTTTGAAATGACAATCCCTTACTACTGATGCCACATAAATGATACAACCCCAAAACTATTTCTGGACCAAGGACCATTTCTAAGTACTTAAACCCCTTACTTCTTTATTCTGTGTTATCTTCTTTATTCTCTGTTTATTCTGTGCAGAGGTAAGAACTGTCAAAAAGTTGCCATTTGTGTTCCTGTCGTTAAGGTTCATTTGGTGATACTACTGTGTTTCCATCAACAAAAGTTATCCAGCAATAGTCATGCTTTCATTTTAGCTTGTTTCCTGAAATACTTGTTCCCAGAGAATAAATTACCTCTAAACTTTGCTTGCTTTTCATCCTCAGCTTTTCAATGTGCATTAACACCACTGCATTCTTTTCACTACCTCTTTTTTTGTGTGTGTGTGTGCATGTGTGTAGAAGTACCTTGGAGAAGCTGCAGATCTTGTCAAGGACTCTAGAAGTGTAAGACAAGAAGGTAATTACTCAGTTCCCTCCACGTACACCAATAGAAGGTTCAACAGAAGGCTTTTAGAAAATTTTCTCTACTCTATATCCAGAGCAATGCTGGTCTTTAACCACCAACATGCAAATACTGCAATGACAGGAGGCTTAGAGTGCCTTAGCAGACCTGTGTCTCCTGCCACTTGGAGAATATGTGAAAGTCTGTGTGCTGCCTGCTTAACTTGTGTAAGAGTTGTCCTTCATTTCTGACTACTGACTTGCCAAAGGCTCTTAAATTCAGAGATAACACATCCCAGGAACTGATAAATTTGAGCAGGGCACAATTTTGTAAATTCTACCTCTGTTGCAAATGTTTCTTCCATGGAGACAGCAATGTCAAATGGCTCCCATTGCCTCTTCACACTTGATGACACTCGTGGACACTTATGTACATTGACAGTTGAACTAATGCCTTTCTTCTAGCTTCCTCCCTTCTACCTGTTATTACTGAGCACACTGCAAATGGGAGGCATCAGCATCTTACTTGGCAGAGTTGGTTAGAAAGATGGATTTGGTGCTTGAGAATACCCCTGTGGCCTTTCCTAACAAGCAACCATTTCATTACAAGGGTGTTGTATCTGCTACAGTGAATAACATTAGAAAAGTGTCATCAAGTAATATTACCCTCTACAGAATTTCTCACCATTTCTCTTGAGAATCTACTTGAACAACACATACAGGGTAAGGAGGAGGACAAATTAGGACCTCTCTTGGGTACAAACAAGACTGTTGTGCAGCTGGAGCTGTGCTGCTGAATTTCCAGTTGGTTAACAATTAGCAGCTTCATGGATTCAAACTGTAGCAAATCTAAGAGAAAGTTTTTTCTTGGGAATATTGCCACAGCAAGCTTTCCTATTTGAGAAATAGCTATTTGGGATGAGAAATAAATAGAAGTTCTCCAGTTGTTCAAGGTAATGAACTTTGCTGCCTCTGAGGGGTAGTGTTGTGGTGTAGGTTTGACAGACATCCCATTCGTTGCTGTATTTTCTCTCCATCTGGGTGATTCACAATATCTGCTACTGTTAGATTCAACCTACAGTGTTTTCAGGGTCTCTATGACACCAAGTATGGACTGTGACCCACAGAAAAATACCACAGTACTTGTGCTAATGAAATATTGTAGAGAACAAATAGCTTCTGCTGAGAGCTATAGACAAAGCTGCTGACTTGTAGAGAGCATCCATGTAAAAACTTTATTTAGCAGAAGACACTGAACCTGAGTTGTGCCAGCAGAAAAATCTGCTTATTTAGTTCCTAGTCATTCAAGAGCAACAACTCCTTAGCCATTTATTAACAAGTGGTGAGAAAAATGTGTTTCCTGAGGTTGGAGTCAGAATCAGGTCCTAGCTGACAGCTTCCAGTCCAGGTTGAGCTGTGCCAAGGAATCCCACACAGCTTACCCATGATGCTCTTCTGGAGGCCATGGTCTCCTCCAGACTGTCCACAGCAGCAAGCTTGGTCTACCCAAACCTCTTTCAATCTAATAACCTGTCTGGATTGAAGGCCATGTGTTTCTAGGGCTTATACCCACCTGACTGATTGGGGCTGAGGCAGAAGTGCCCATACAACCTCCTGCTGGCAGCAGTGGGGCAAGTATCAACTACCAATACAGAGCGACACAGCTATTACATCTGTAGCAATATAGCACTAGTTGTGAATAGGCTAGAGGTAAGAACCTCTTCCAGTGGATCTGAGACAGGGCACATGTTCAGTTCTTATGTACTTTGCTTCTGCCATGCCTATGTAATTGGTTTCTCTCTGGTAGCATCACCTACTGGTGTTGTTCATCCCTTCCCTGATAGTTCATTGTTAACTTGCATAACTCCAGCTTCTAAGGATGGCTAGGAAGCTGACATAGTGAATAGATCATTACCTGTAATAATCAGCAATTTAGACATTTGCCTCTATGAAAAGTGTTGCAGTCTTATTTGTTAGAAATCATATTTTTTTTCCTTTTTTTCCCTTGTAATTGGATGAGAGTAGTTCCACACAGAAATCACTGTAATTATCACAGCATCTTTTTTAATTTGTTATGGCTTTAATTGATGTTTAGATGAGACATTGCAGAGCAGAAAAATCAACTTCAGATAAATTTTTTTTTCCTTTTTAGTTTTTAGACTAGTCACAGTAAAATGCAAATAGAAAATACAGAATGAATAGGAAACTTTGAAGTAAACATGCTGAGATGACATGGAACTTAATGTAAGGCAGCAAACAGTCAACATTAATAAATGATTATGTAAGAACTATTAAATCTTAATTTAGCATTCTTACAGCCCTGTTGGCAAATGTATTTTTTTTTTTTTACTATCTAATTGGACAATGTTCTGTGACTGTGAGGCAAAAATTATGACCCAAACTCATACCTGTTCTGATAAATGGAGATATCATTAGTAATATGAAGTAGGTGATCACGACTTCTCTCTTTTTCATAAATTACACTAAATAACCATAATGCTGCAATTTAGCTGTCCAAAGTTCATCCTATTCAGCAGGCCATCCATAGTCAACAGTTTAAAGAAAGGGGACCTGCTGAGAAAATGGTGGTCTAATCAGATGCCATAAAATCCGGCTGATCAGATGAGTCCCATTTTCTTTTTTTGTAAGGAGATCCTAATGAAGCAGTGCATTGAGGGAATTCACAACTTTTGTTCCCCCATTTGATTATTCAGGTTGGCTGCACCAAGTTCTAAACTAAGCAAGTGGAGTCTAATCCTCTGGGCTGTTTGCATACATGCTGTGTTTTACAGGAGACTTATTAAATCCCACTTTGCCAGCTACCAAATTGTGTGCATTTTATCTCCAGTCCAAATGAACAAAACACTAAAAGAAGCATCAAATTCAGCCACCAAATAGGAATCTACTCTTCTTGTTTACTCCCTGCTTGCTGGCTGATTCACCAAGCACAGTGAAAATGAAAAGTACTTCATGCTGCATGCTTCATGAATATCTAAACTGGTGCAAAGCAGATGGGATGCTGTATGCAAGTTTAGGCAAAGGTTAAACTTGCAAAATTTGGGGCTATTCTTAGTTATAACTAAATATTGTAGTTCACCTGGAGCAATAAAAGTCTAGCAGTACACCCTTATGTGGGAGTACATCCAGTTGTGGGCAGGGTAGTTTTGATTTGGCTGCTTGCATTAGTCATCCCCTTTCTTTAGGAAAAGATCTGGGACATGTACTTGTGCTTAAACAGGACAGTGCTTATTTCCATTCAGCTGAGTTTTCAGTTTTCTCTTCCTTTTGACCACTGTCTTACAATTCCTGATATCTTCACATCTTCCTCTTTGTGCTGCCCTCTGGGACTGCTGCACACAGCTGGACATTGCTCCCTCGCATAAAATGCGAAGATGACAGCAGCCTGATCGGGAGCCCATTGAAGTCAGTGCTATTTAAGTATGAGCCTGCCAGGCCTGCCTTTGTGAAGTGATGAGCTCCTTTACTCCCTTAGTATCTTTTCCCTACTTACTATTTCAGCGAATCTGCAAATGGGAAAATTGCTGAAAGAAAACTCCCAAGCTCACAAACAATTTGGTTCCTCATCCTCTGTTCAGAGCATTGCAGCAAGGAGCAGCGAGACTTTCACCAAACCCTTTGTCAAAAGCGATGAACACAAACAAGCACTAATTTTGTTCTGCAAATGGTGTAAAAACAAAGGTGCAGCAATGTAAATAACCAAATATGTTTATGAGAGGAACCACCTATACTGAGTGTTTTTCTCTGGTTGCTGATATAGTGGATTCCCTTTGCTGCCACGGAAGTGAAGGGCAATCTGCTCTCATTCTGCAGGAACCCAAACTCTACTGCTGTGCTAAACAAAAGTGCAGCATGCCGCCATGCTGTCTTGTGCTCCAAATAAGTCCTCACAGTGATGATAATTGTCTAAGATAAGTTGGAACAGCTATTCTACTTTGGGATTTTTTTCATGTTCCTATTATGGCAGCAAGTGCCTTGATTTGATTTATCTCATCGAGCGAATTTCTTTCCATGTGGGAATGTTACGGAAGTCTTCCACTGGAGACTCCAGAACAAAATCTCTCTGTGCTTAGTGCTGCCTGCTGACACTTTCCAGTACTTTTGCATATATGCACATTAATTCACAGTGAGCTCATTCCAAAACTGAGCTCATTACACTGGACATTGGCACATCCTTCACAGGAGCACAGGAGTCATTAGATTGTTTCATTCTCTTCAGCAGTTCATGTAATTTCAAGCTCTGTTAGGGCTTTTACCCTGCAACAGGCCTTGCTTCAATTTTCTGCGTTGATTGTCAGGAAGTCAACATTCTTTTGGGAAGTTTGCCTTATGTAACCACTGTTCTAATGACTTGCATGAGAGTTATTTCCATATCTTCCTATGTAAGCAGTTGACCCCCAACCTTTTATCACCCGTCTAAGTTCAGCTTATCCTAATGATCTGCTTTTGTCTTTCAGGCAAGTCCTTAGGTATGCAATGCTCTCCCCATGCCAAGCTGTGGAAGCATCTCTGTGGTTACCTTCCTTACAGCCACTTGTCCTAGACTGATGGCTCTAAATTTGCTGATAGAAAATGGCCTGAGAGAAACAACGGGGATCACTGATGTTTATCTTCCTACTTTATGTCTTGGTTTTCTGGATGCCAGCTTCAAACCACCTGGCTCTGTAAGTATGTGCTTGTGTTCTAGGAAAACCTCCCCACACATCTCTATTAGGCTTCAGATGTGTGTCTCTCTCTTCAGATTCATCTGTGCTGGTATGAGATGCTATCAGGTGTTTATAACTTTGCAGAGGTTAACACTGCTCAGATTCACTAGCAAAGCTGTTTATGAGAGCACTTCCAGGTTAGCTTTAGATTAAGCAAATCTGAATCTGTGTAAACTGTTCAAGTTAACCTGGTTTGTCCTGACTGAAACACCTCTGGAAGCAAATGTGTGAGTAGTGCTGCTAGGGCTGAGGGGGTGATGACCTTTGGCAGATGGCGTTGCCGAGATGCTTGGGGGCAGGCTGATGAGCAGTAACCTTTTTCATATAGTTGTTTGTAGAGTGCTTGTTTGTCTCATTTTACCAACATGATTTCTGATGTGGATGCGTTTATACCAGAACAATAATAACTTTTAAAATAATTATTCTTTTTTTTTTTTCCTTTTCTTTTCAAGTTCAGTTTGCCATTGCCCCAGAAGTGGCTGTATGTGCACTACATAAATCATTATAATTTAAATAGTACAGTTCTTTAATTCACTCTGCAAAAGAAACCAGAGATTACTAGGCAACTAAGATAGAAGTTACTATCCATACACTGACTAGATTAGCAAATTTTTGAAGGCTAGAAGTATTAATGTGATACAAATAGTTCATAGTGTTGGCTAATCTACTCTCTACGTATACAATATAAAACTGTCTTTGACGGCACATATCTTTAAAAGCTCTTAAAAGTTAGGCTGTGTGTATATGACAGAAAGAGAAATTCTTCTCTAATTTTCAGTGTGAGATTTTTTTTTTTGAGGGGAGGAGAGTGAAAGAGAAATGATCTACAACTCTGTTCTGTGAGCAAAAGAGAGCTTCGATCTGTACCGTTCGTTTTCTTAGATCTCTAACATACCCAGGGTTTGTCACCTCACACAGAATTTAGTTGAAATGTGCTCAGCAAAGTACTTTGTGTGTGTGCCTGATTTCCAAAGCCCTGAGTTTGGTGGTCTGCTAATCCCAGTAACACCACCCTTAACAACAGTGCCGAGTGTTTTGGAAGAATCAAATCCTTTGCAACTCTTTTTTTCATTTCAAAAACCATGAAATGGACTATTTGCAAGCAACTCAGTTGCTGGTCTTTCTCCTCCCTGTTACTATGCTCAAAGAAAGGTAATGTTCTAAGGTATTTCTCTGCAATAGTTGCAGTCACCCGAAATAGTTTCAAATACCAGGGTATTATTGATTGTTTTGCCAGTAATCAGGATCTCTATGGTGCAGGGATTTGGGAGCTATTTGATTTATTTTATCAAAATGCAGCTCTCTAATGATATTAAAATATTCCTAAATTTTATCAAGTCAGATTGCACATGCTGTGATGGAAAAGTCTGTATTATCCTCTGTTTGTTCAACACTGCTCCCCTTGAAATAGATAAAATATCCTAACAGTTTCCAGTGTTAGAAGAACTACTGATTAGTGACTTTCAGTCTCTAGTTACACTGTAGAGTGCTACATTGTCTGATTTCACTCCCGCTTACCTCTGCTTTAGGAGTGTTTAGCCCATTAACATCTGTGTGCTGGATATATAACTTGGAATAAACCAAACACAAAGCTGTGAGAGGTAGACCAGGGGCTGCCCAGCTGATCATCTGAAAGCTAAAGATGATGCAAATCTGTCACAGTGCTACTTGTCAGTATTAAATGTTCCCCAGGCTTCGGATTACCCTTTTGTCAGACCTAAAGTGTTTTAAACTAAAGCTGAACTGTCGTGTAATTGCTTGTCTGCAGTACATGGCAAGCTAACAAGCCATTGAGAGAGTAAAAGGCATCGTGGTTTTGAATTATTTTTTTCTTTTTAGGCTGGGTGTTACTGTGCAGCTTGGGTATCCAACCACAAATTAGAAAGTTTGGACGTCTGCTTTAAAGACTTGTGGGTTCTGCTATTGACGAGGTGGAAAGAACAACTGAAGCATTAAGAGTATACTTTTAAGGTAAAATGTTTACCCTCCTCCAATGTTACATGTTTAGGGTTTTTTTTCTTCTCTGTTTTGTTTTGTTTTGTAAATAAACCCAAAGCCACAACAAAGCAGACACACACATGTTCAGACTTCTGTATTTCGAGACTGATGCTTTACTTGAAATAACACTTTATTGATGTTTGAGATTCCCCAATTTCCAGGGAAGAAAAGCTGATTATCTTCGGAGGCAGTCTTATACAGAAGAGCAGACCCCCACCAGCCTTCCGCTCCAGACTGGATCAATGCAGAGAAGTGCTCTTTGATGGACTTTCAGGCCCTGTGATCTCCCAGCCCTGGGAGTTTAAAGGATGAGCATATCAATCCAGGACCACTGAAATGCATTTCCATTGCATGAGGGCTCCTCCTCCTGGCTTTGTCCGGACAAACTCGGCTCCTCCTACTTTTGTCACTATTCTTTCATGCTTTGTTTAGCAAACACAAAAAAAGCTTTGTTTGTTGCTGGGTCTTTTTTAAGCTTTGCATAAAGCAGTTTAAAGTGCCGTAATGCTGTGTACCTGTGATCACCTTCAGGGTCAAAATCAGTTTACAACAGATTAACCTATTTATGCCCCTCCCCCTCTTATAATTTGCACAAATACAGATTGTTGTTCTGATGAGCAGAGTCTTCCTACTTTATTCTGAATTCTGCCTTCATAAGAATTGCTAACTCTGGATTTCCCTGGGAACAGTTTTCTAGAAGACAGCACATGTGTGCCTGCCTGCCTTGACTGCTGTTGTCCTGCTGTGTTTCAACATACTGAGCAAGAAGAAAACTAGCCACATGTAATTTGTAGAAGTTTTGGTAACACTAGTGCAGTTATTTTGCTTGCCCTAATAGTTGTCATGACAAATGTGTGTGTTTAGGTTTACACTATTATTTCAGCCATAAAGCTTATTACAACTACAGTATTATAAACCCTCTACTTGTTTATGGCATCACCATCATCAGAAACCTCCCACTCTCTGTGATATTTCCCCCTCTGCCCACTGCTTTGGAGTAGATCCTAACACCTAAGTCTTGAAGAGAGAAATGAGGTATTTCATGTCTTTAACAGTGAAGCCCAATGAAATAACTCAGCCAGCAGTATAACAGATTCTTCGTTAACTGCATTCTTGAATGGGAGGATTGCCCATGGGAGAATAAATTTGTAGCTATTCACATTAAACTGGAAAAAGCAGTACAGGCAATATTGCTCACACCCTTTCCCCATGTGTGCACACACCTAAAAGCTCCACAAATTGAAGGGCTCCCCAAAATGCCAGGGAAGTGTAGCCCTAGGGGAAGGACATTGTCTGGTGCTGTCTTGCCATATCATACCCAGAGATACTCATGAAAGTCATGTTGGATTAGGTGGTGGAGTAATCCATCACCTTGGGAGATTCTGGCATTTATGCAGATGATGACTTCCTGCAGGGCTCCTGCAGGGTTTCCCATAGGTAAGTCTTAAAAATCTTAGTGTGATTGAGTATATCATAGCTGGAGTCCTCCTATGCTGAACTGAAGCCACTCCTTTTCCAGTTCCCAGGAAGAAAAAAATAAAAGTTGCTTCTCCTACTCCAGAAACCCCCTATGTGCTTTCTTTACTACAAAGGGCAGAAGTTCTGTGCTGCCCTTTTAATATTCTTGGATAATGGTTTGCTGAAAGACAATGATAGTAAAGCATTGCACTGCAGCATCCCAGTAGCAAGGAATTAAAAACTGGTGCTCCGAAGAGATTTCCTTGGAAAGTTTTGCCAAGAGCTGGCTTTTCTGAACTTGCCAGTCAAGATCTGGGGTGGATGCCACAGTTCCGTCTCAGCCAAGCCTCAGGCTACAGCCAGGCATGGAAAGAGCTCTTGTGGCCCTGATGGATGGGGCTGATTGTAATGGACTCACTGTAGCACTTGACTATTATTGATCCCTGTGCATGTTCATCTGTCCTATTTCCCAGAGCTGTACAAGCGTAAAGGAAACATTCTGAAGTGGGTCAGTCCTTATTTCTTAGACTGAACAAGGGAAACCTCTGAGCTTAGACAGCTCTCTGGTGATCAGAGCTCCTGCCCTGTGCATTGTCAGAGGTTCCAGGTACAGTTTAAACTCTCAGCTCTATGAACAAGAGGAGGCCCCGATCCTTTTATCCTTCTCTCCTGCTTACAGCTCTATGGTCCTGTCATTTACTGTCCCAGTGGGGACTGCTTTTGGCAGAAAAGTAATATGCCATAAGATAATAGTTTTCTCTCAGTTTAGTGAACTGAACTGGTTTCTAAACATAACAATTATAACAAGCACAGATGATGGGGGTGACTGTGTGACAGAGAAAAGGAACAGAGATGTTGGGACTACAGTACCCCTAGATCTGTAGATTGGCTCAGCTATCCTATGTGACTGTTTCCTGCACAATCACACTTCTCTGAAGTATGACAAGAGTGGGAGAAGTGGTGAAACAAATAGAGACAAAGAAACAGCAAGTCATAAACTAGATCAGTTTGCTGCCTCCTCTGTGTTACCCATTCACAGCATGGTTTCTTGGCTGACCTTGTGTTAAATCTAATTTGGCAGGGCTGAGGTTGTTTGAAGTCAAGACATCCTTCTGCTGCGTACTTTATGGAGAGGTAAATATTTAGAGGTTGAGGTGGGGAGGCGTGGGACTGGGATAGGAGTGCATGCAGCCTGTGCTCCTTTTGAACTCCTTGCTGCTACAGATGCCTACAACCATGGCAGCAAATTTCCCCTTTCCATCTGCCATAAGAGGTGTCCCATTCAATTGGGCCTGGGTCTGACCAGGATGACCTATGCATTCCTGACCTCCAGACCATTCAGCGAGGCCACACATCCTGAAAACTTCAGTACAAAAGACAGCTATCAGCTCCCTTTGCTTAGCAACAATCATTACCGTGAGCACATCAGCCTGATGTTCTGCACTGAGGACTGTCTCCCTAATGCAAAGTGCAGTTCAAGGTCTCTGCTTTAACTCTCAAAATCCTTTGCAGCACTGGCTTGATGATTCCCCGGGACAACTCTGTTGCAAAGATGTAGTGGTAAAATGTGAGGTGATTGTAAGACCTCTGTGCAGACGCCAGGGCTGTGGAAGCAAGGTTGGGCTCCTGTCATAATTAAATGGCTTTTCCTGAGCGTTTTGTCTTGGGCTCTTTCTTTTGCTCATAAACATACACACACAATGAAAAAACTTGGAAGTCTACCCCAGGCATTCCTCCTGGTGAAAGACACAAGGGTAACCAATGACATTGTTTCAGTTTATAGGTGTTTCTAAAGCAGTTGAATGCAACCGTGATGGGGCAATAGAAGTACCTAAGGAGAGAAGTCCACGTTTCAAGCACTGAATCTGCTAGCCTCTGAGTCCATGAACAGTGTTGCATCTGTAAATTAAAATGATCCAACTAGCCCTTTCGGAAGGAAACCATCTTGTAAAACAACATTCAGACCCGTGGACTGCGTCAAAGCAATAAATTAAATCTTTAAGAATTTGCCTTCAGGAGCTCTGTTGTGCCTACTGTCTTGCATTAATGAATAAGTCAGTAAGACTCTTGGAAACAATCAGGTAAGAAAATACTCTGGCTTTTAAAATGGTATAATTTCACCAGATTGCTATGTTCATGCAGAAAGCAGGAGCTGGAGATATTCTGAACATGTAGAGAGTAACTGGAATCCCCTTTGCATTCCAAGCATTAACAGCTAATTGTGACCTCAAGAAGAATCACCTATTTTATTTGAATACAACAGATTTCTGGTACAGAATTAGGAGAAAAAACCTCAACCTGTATATCTAGACAATCAGTGGAAGTGGTGCTGTGAAGGCCGTTTCCAGCTATTCCAGATGCAGGAAGTAACCTTCCCTTCTTGATCTCCATCTCAATTCCTCTCCTACATAGTGTTCAGCAGCCTTTTTTTTTGATCAATACTTTTTTTATTTCCTAGTTTAAGTAAGCTGTGTTATCTTAATTAAAACAACAGGTTTGGGTTGATTTTTTTTTAAATGTTGGGGTTTTTTTTGTTTGTGGTTGGGTTTTTTTTCGTTTTGCTAACCAATGTGGTTTTCAATGAAGTGGCACAAATGCCACTAGAAAAGGCTATATGGCCTGAAGTAGTTCACTCTATGGCTTTGTGTACTGCTGTCTGGAGCAGAAATCAGGCAACATTGCCATGTGGAAAATACAATGGCCCAAAGCTGATCCATTGCTGTGTCTCCACTGACAAATGTATCTGCTCCTGCAGCTCCTCAGTTCTTCAAAGGATACCATGCTAAATCACACCATCATTCATGCTAGGCCATGGCATCATTTAATGCTCCTGCAAGGTAAATATTTCCTCAACAACTACCTGCTAATTTACAGGCATATCATGAAACTTGTTCTACACAGATTCAGTGTTAAAAGAGTGCAACTTGTCCTTTGCAAATCAAAGTGGGTGAAGCAGTGGAGCACTGCTGTATGATGGATGCCATGCAATACTCAACTTGTCCGTGTGGGATGTGGTTCTGCCAAATGGTCAGCTTGAAAGAGTTACTGGAAAAGAAGGATTATGGTGAATATCATTCTGGAAAGTACTGATGGAAGGTGAGGATTTTGAGTCTAGCAAGTCAAACAAAAATAATCCTAACTCAGAGATGATAGTGCAAACCATTGAGGAGTCATTCTGAAATGATCCTACTATCTAAAGCACAAGCCTTAAAGACATATTTTTTATTGCATGTATTAACTTAGTTTCAGCCTTTTTCACCATTTGATTTGTGGTTCTTGGAAATGGGTGTACCACTAGTCCTTCTAAAGCTGCCATAACTCCTACATCTCTAACCAGGTGATTTTTCCAGGACCCAAATTTGACTCTCAAGAGGTCTGAATCCATTTTATTAATTAAGAATTGACCCCTAGTTCAAAAATTTTGATAGGGGGAAAAGAGATAGAACAAAAAAAAGGGGAAAGATTTTCTAGGAGTTCTAGGGAAGGAAAGGTAAGGTAAGCACAATACTGATTTTAGCTGCTTGGTGTCTTATTTTAGCAAAAAAAGGTGTGCCTAGCATTACTTATTTCAATGTTGTTGGCTGTAATGGGAGAGGATATTTCCTAATGATCTAAAATTGCTGAAGAATATCAGATAACTATTGCATTAGTGATTTTGAGTATGTAATAAAGGGCTATAATAATTAAGATCTCATCTTTCATTCACAGATACTAAGTTTGAAGTACTTCAGTCTCATCCTAGTGGCAATTGTCAGCTGTAGCCCCTATTTCGGTGTTTTTTTTTACTCTTTAGTAACGAAAAAGATCAGAAAAATTCATCATCTGTGATCAGCTGTGAGAATAGAGCCAAGATTTAAATACTGAAATCAAGGAAAAAAAAAAATGTAGTGCAGGATAAAACTCTTCTCCCTCTCTAAAAGAGAAACCGAAGTAGTTTCTTTTATTTTTGCTAGACTCAGTTCAGATTTTGTGCTAGTTACCAAGATGAGATTCTGGCTGTTCTTCAAAAGATACAAAATAAAGTATAACTCTGCAGCCTCAGAGGGAATCAATTTACTTTTCATCATTTCAGCATACTTCACAGTATATGGACATTGTCTGACACGGAACAATCAGCAAAGTTTGAGAGAATTCTGTGGCACCTGTTCACACTTTTCCTTTCTTTGTGTTATAGCCTTAATATTGCATTTCAGAATGACCACCTTCTGTACAGTAAAAAATGGAAATTAAACAGAATATTATGCAGGGCATTAGAGGTACTGAAAAAAAATGTAAATAATGCAGACATGAATCAAAGAACTGTAATTTCTCCTTTCCAAGAAAATGTTTGAAAGCCATGTTATCATTTTCCTGTGGCACTGTAACAGTTTTGGTGACTTTGAAGTGCTGCTCTCTTAATCTTTATGATAATTTATTTTTAAATAACAGCCAACAGCTTCCTCACACACCTGATGCTGGTGATTGTTAGGACTCCAGCTGCACAGTCCATGTCTGCATTGTGAAATGAGACCTGCATGAGCAATATTCTTATCTCGTATTCTGAATAATTAAGGAAATTTGCCTGAACAAGAAAGACAGATTAATTTTGGTTTTCAACATAAATCTTGGTACTTTTATCTTATTTCTTAGGATGTGGTACTGTCCTCAGACTTTCATTTTGATACAAGCAAACCCTTTCTTCCCAACTAAGTGTGTATCATACCATGGGTTACCCTTGACATTTAATCTACTTACTACCTGGTATATACCAACAGAATGTTTATGCCTTATGTGTGCCACAGATTGTGATTTGCTCACACAATTGGGACTATGGATTAAGGCTTGTAATTAATTAAGGCTGTGTCCTACTCATTTTGCAGTGAGGATATCCTGAAGAGCTGAGCTTCCCATCTGAGTCCCAGTGCTTGTGAATTTTCACCCTCCTGCCTCCTCATTCACATTTGTCTGTTTTGTACTAGAAATCACCAGTGGAGCAACACTTTCAGTGTTACCTTTTTACTTTGTATAAGGAGCTTTGGATTTTGTGTGCTACCACTGACCTCAGAAAATGCCACTGCAGGCTGTGGATAGCTAGGCGAGGGCAGCTTCCAGACAGTGGGTGTCAGGAGGAGGGGGCCAGGCTCTTTTTGGTGGTTCACAGTGATAAGACAAGCAACAATGTGTTCAAACTTGAGCATAGAAGATTTCACCTCAACGTGAGGAGAAACTTCTTTAGAGTGAGGGTGACAGAGCCCTGGAACAGGCTGTCCAGGGGGGTTGTGGAGTCTCCTTCTCTGGAGACTTTCCAAACCCACCTGGATGCATTCCTGTGCAGACTACCCTAAGTGATCCTGCTCTGGCAGGGGGGGTTGGACCTGATGATCTCTTCAGGTCCTTTCCAACCTCTGATATACTGTGAGACTGTGTAATACTGTGTGATACTGTGTGATACTGTCATACTGCTTGTGGACACACAACAAGGAATACAATTTGGGGGACAGTGTGTTTTCCCAAAGGGAGAGGAAGTGGCACCCACTGTTATTATTGTTGTTGTGAGTATTAAAAATGGAGAATCTGTAATAATAAGCTGAAATGGAAATGGAGAATCTGCTGCATTCATGATTTTTATAATATTAGTAGGGTGATAATTCCTTTGGCCACTGAGGTGATGCCCTCAAAACAAGAATGCAGAGGGATTTTCTGCATGGCAGCAGCAGTGTCCTGGTTTATCCATCAAGGTGAAGGCTGTACTTTGCCACAGTCAGACACTGTGCAGGTGAAATTCACATTTGCCCTAGGATAGGATGTGTGCATAGTTTTAGTAACATCTGTAAGCTTTATGTGCATGTGCTGTTTGTGAACTAAGCACGGGCATCTGATGGCCAGGACTTCAATGCAGCTCCTGTAATTCAGTCCCCCAAATCCAGCTTTTATCTTGGGTATGTTCTATGTGCTTATGCACAGCTACTGCAGCTCTGACAAATGATTTTCTAAAATCAAAGTGGCATACCAAGGACTTCTTACTGTCTAAAAAAAAAAAAAAAAACCAAACAAACCAGCTTTTCTAACAGTTATTGTAGCTTGCTTTGGGGTTTTCTCATCCACTGTGTGTACAACCTACTGCTGGTTCAGTCTAATTATTTTAAAAATATCTCATACCTGGCAAAATATTTGCAGTCAGTACCTGCTTGCTTCAGCTTTCTTTTTCATTCATTTTATCTTCAGACTTTTTATGGGAGGTTATATCTATTAAGATTATTTTCCCTCCTCAAGCTGTCATTGTTCTGTCCTTTTACAGGCTTATCTCGTGAAATACAAGTTTCCATGGAGATTTTATTTAAATAGCTCCTAGGTCCTATTTAATTCATAAATCAGAAATCTACAGACCACACCTCTTTTATAAGTGTACAAGGACATTTTTTGAAAGAGGATGTCAGTCAAAGGGGTATTTGCAAAGGCTGAGGTTTAGGTCTGACAGAGCAGGGACTCATGGTTTGCACAGATGTACTTTATTATCAAACAGCTTTAAGAAGGGGTGAGTGACAAGACCATAGTAGCCAAAATACAGTTCATGTGATTTCAAAGCATCAGAAGTGCTTTTTTTTCCCCTCAAGCTCTTTCTGCAGTTAATTTGTGTGATAGGTCATGTCTTAAAAATAAAACATTTTGTTTTCATCTGAATGAATCTGAAAATATTTTAATACCATTACTATGGCAAACAAAATAATCTGCAAAGTTCTTATGTGAGGATCTTTTACTTAGTTTATTGTTTAAGAAAACACACTTACTAATGATGGGAGGAAGAAAAGAAGTGATGGAAAGCAAAAATTGGAAGGTAGGTCTCTGTACCAGAGTGATGCTGTCAATGCAAAATACAGATACAAATGCCTTGAACTACCTGAGAAAGGAGGTTGCAGTGTAGAGGGGAGAAGGAATACTTGCTTTGCACATTTTGATCTCTTTGTGGCACATCTATTTTGTTCTTACAGTTTGAATATCACTGACTTGTAAATCATTGAGGAAACACTGCTTTAGCTTCTGCTTTTTTCCAGTGAGTAACCCAACAAGGACTTGTTTCCTTCTCTAGGATGATGGATGCTGTGCTCATACAAATAAGAAATAATAGGGACAGATATACAGATTCAAAAGAATTATCCTGGTGCAGATCTGACTTTACTCAATTAAATTAAAGTATGGAACTCAGCCTCCCTGATTTTCAAGACTTTTCATTTTTGTCCCCTGGGAAAAATTCCTCCAAATGCCCCCACTTCCACTGCTTTCTGATACATTTGTATTTAAGATTCTATTTTCATTCTGTTACAACTATTGGAGGTTCTGCTGTGAATCAGCTCCACTAAGTCAAGGCAGGGCTTAATTGTCCTTCGTTATAGCTTCTTTGCACATCTTCCTGGACTGGAGTAACTTGCCTAGACCAGGTAGTTAATCAGAGGCATCCCAGACTTTCAGCCTGCTTTCTGGTGTCTGCTATCTAGGGCCACATGCAAAGAGCATGGACAGAGAACTGAAGGAGTTTGTGGTGGAAAGGTAAAGCTGACCTTAGTGGGAAGAGAGTAACAGGCAGGTTTGTCTGAGCACTTTACATACTCCAGTAAACAAAGGATGAGATCCATTTTAAACTGGCATGTTCTAGTGAAAGGAGGACATAATGAGGGTAGAGGAGATGGCAAGCAATACCTGCAATCACTCCTGTAACCCGACTCCAGGGCCACATTCTCAGGGAGCAAAGACTAGCAGACGGTACTCATGGATTGCTCTGTCTACTACAGACAAATGCAGCCATCTCTAGGGAAAACTAGGGAATGCCAACTGATATTTAATACGGACAGCAGGTCATTAGGTCTGGTTTCAGCAGCTCTTCAGGAAACTCCTGAGAAATCCTACCACCAGATGAAAAATATATTCTTGGGCAACGTTGTGCCCTTTGGAGAGATACATCTTTGAGCGTTGTGGGTGCATCCTGAGCCACAAACACCTCTTTGAGACCACCTTAATCCTAGTACTGTTCATCAGAGTGCACAATATCCTTCTCCAATAAGAGAAAAATAAAGCTTTGTATAAAGTTTTTTTCTTATTCTTCAGGAAGAATGAGAGAGGAGAAATAAAAGTGCATTTCAGTTACCCTGAGATATTATTCAAACAGTTGTGTGATGGGGAGGTAGGAAATGCCAACTCAGTGCAGTCATTTGCTCCATCAGTTGAACAGTTGTCCCAAATGATGGCTAATCAGAGATAAAGCAGGCACCAGCAGTGAGGTTTCAGTATTGCAGCTCCAGCAGATTTGCAAGGGAAATTCAGATCATCAGGTGGTCCATACCTTTGGTAGAAGGTCAAAAGAACATCACAGCTTTCTTATCTTCCCATTTTATCTGTCAGAAGTGGAGAGTACTGGGGAAAATATCTGGGTATTTGTAGCATTAACCTATTATAAATACAGAGTTGTGCATGCAGGGACTTTCTGATGTTTGGGGTGGGGTGTGTGTTAAAAATTGGAAAATTAACCTCTTTTTCTTTTTTTTTTTTTCTTTTTATTACATTTTCCCCAATGGACCAGAGTTGCAGTTTGCTCTCCAAAACTCTGTGACAAAGCTGAATGTCTATTAAAATGCAGTTGTGGTGGTATTTTTTACATCTTGTTTGCAGAAGGAAAATGCAACTATAATTTTGCTTGGTGCTCTTATTTTGTGTTATTTTTCCCTGGCTCGAGTCCTACACAAGTGCTTGTTTTACTCAGTAACAGCAGTAGCTCAGGTGGAGTGATGATTGATCAATACAACCCTCAAAGTGAGGTTACCCAGCAGTGTTACTGGATGCTGAGGCTAAGATTTGGGCCCAGATTTCTGACATGCCTGGTTGGAAGGGTTGAGGCTTGCAGCATTAAAGCAGTTTGTTAGCAAGATCCCTGTATCAGATCAGATCAGATCAACTGTTGATTTTTCCAGTCTGAATTAATCCTACTGAGCTACCTTTGGTGGTTAATACCTGGGTGTCTCCTTGGTGTTCTGTGATAACCAGAGAGAAATTTTGACCCAGCAGGCTGGGTATAGCTGGTGTTAGAGTGTCTAGAAGAATTTGCTGAAATTGTATTACTGGTAACAAAACATTAGTGTGTGCTTCTTCCCAGGGGACAATCACACCTAGTCAGGTGTTTGGTGTTTTTCTGTGCTGGAGACTGTCCCTGAAATAGGTTGAGAGTGGGTACAGAAATCCCTAGTTGTTCAGTCTGCCACCTTCTGATATGCAGCAGGAGTTGTGTGAGTGATAAAGTGGCTGCAAAGACTCTTAAAAATAATTTCTTTTAACTGTAACTGAAGGGAAAATAATTAGATTATCCTCAACTGGTGAGCCAGAACCTTTCTGTATAGAAAATTATTTTCTGTCTTCAACAATGAGCCACATAACAGAACTAAATAAAAATTACAAACATTTCATTTCTTTTCCCAACTGCAGTTCTGGCTCGTTCCTAGCACTGCTGCACAGAGGAACCAGGAGAATACAGCAAGTAAAGGAAATTAACTAAAAGAAGGAAAATAAATAGAGGGTTGTGTGGGGGGAAAGGGAGCTGCAGATGTGAGGGACAGGATAATTTGTACTCTGGGTGGTGCATAGCTGTAGTGATGTTTTTTGGCACTTCATGTCACAATTGTTTATCAGGCTGCCCAGGTGCTTTGAGCTGTTAGCTGAACTTCAGCTATAGCTACTACAGCAAAACACTCCCTTGGAGCAGCAAAGGCTTTGGGCTCCTTCTTGCTGCTTTGCCTGTGCAGACTCATAACCTAGGCCCCAGTTTAATTCAGCCTGGGACTTTTAGTATTTGTAGTAGGATCTCAGAGCTTGAAGCTGTAATGAAGATGTACTTTGTATCTTCATTTAGATACGGTCATTGAGTGCACACAGCCAACGAGTTCCTATAACCTCCTGAAGAATTGGGAAAATATTTGGGTTTGTGAGAGAAATCCGGAACTGCCTAGGACTGTACATGGGATCTGGTCTGCCCAGGACCCTCTGTGGAGCTTCCCTACTCTCAAGCAGATCAACATTCCAACCCAGCTTAGTGTCATCTGCAAACTTACTGAGGGTGCCTCAATCTCTTTGTCCAGATAAAGTTATTAAAGAGAACTGGCCCCAAAACTGAGCCTTGAGGAACATCACCAGTGATGGGAAACCATCTGGATTTAACTCCTTTCCCCACCACTCTTTGAGCCCTATCAGCTATCAGGCCCTGTCTTACCCAGCAAAACCTCTACCCATGCAAGCCATGAGCAGCCAGTTTCTCCAGGTGTATGACTGTGGAAGACAGTGCCAAATGCTTTACTAAAGCCCAGGAAAACAACATGCATAGCCTTTCCCTCATTCACTAACACCTTGTTGTAGAAGGAGATCAAGTTGTTCAACTAGTGCCTGCCCTTTAAGAACCAATGCTGATTGCTCCTGATCACCTGCTGCATAATGGCACTCAAAATGATCTGCTCCTTGAGCTTCCTTGGCATTAAGGCCAGACTGACAGGTCTGTAGCTCACTGGATCCTTCTTCCAGCCCTTCTTGTAGACAGGCATCACATCTGCCAATCTCCAGTCTCCCTTGGGAAAGGTTAAATAAATCCAGGTATCCTTACGGCCATTTCTACAGATAAATACTTGAAGAGAAATATGACCTTCAAGCTACTGTTGAAAAATAACATAAAGGTTTATGTTAAGTGATTGATTCTGGCTGCAATTTCCTTAGCTGAAGTGAAGCATCTACGTTTTTTGAGAAGATGGGTGGGATCTGTGAGCAGACAAGATGCTTGAGTTCCAGTTTATCAAGTTGGAGCATAGCAGGTAAATAATCTTTGGTCCACATCTTTTGCTCTTTTTCCCCCCCCCCCCCCCTTTTTTTTGAGGAAACCTAATCAAGGTAATTGGCATTTAACAATCAGGTTTTAGAATCTTGACAGTTCTGCAATGTGGTTTCTGTCACTGCTCTGGGAAAGCAAAACTGAGGAGGAAATGGGACCTATCATGTCATGTGGATAAGTAACTGGCTCAGACAGAGCTTCCTTTGTACCAAGACTTGAAGCCACACTGCTGTCTTAATACAGCCTGTGGCTATTGCAGTAAAAAGCAGGTGCAGAAGAGAAATAAGGGAAATGGATTTTTATTATTATTATTTTTTTTAATGGCCAAGTTTTGTATGTTGACATTCATTTTTCTTTAAAGCCAGCTATAATTCTTGGAATATATGTGAATTCTTCAAATTTTAGTACAAAACAGACAGAATATACTTTGCTTGCAGCCTAATTTTCTCTATCAGCAATCTCAGCATGAAGTAGTTTTTAGCAGTCACTGTTGGCTCTTTATATCACTCTTAATCACACACAGATAAATGTTTAGCTCTTGGGAAAATGATTTACCTGCCTTAGGGAGATTTAGATAAATATTTGTGTCCTTACACCCAAACAAAAAATACACAATAGCCAATTTAAACACCTGTCATAATTTGTTTTTGAAGAACAGTTTAAAAACTAATTACAGGGTAGAATATGGAAATATATCCACCAATTTTCCTTACTATGAATCTGGCAAAGTGAAAATCTTCATGCCAGTGGCTTTACGTGTTTAGCTCCTCAGTCAATTCTTGTTTGCTGTTTGTTTTATTTAAGCCCATTTATTCGATGGGAAGAATTCAACATAATAGCACTAGAAACTAATTACAGATTCAGGTCTGGTACCCCTCAGATGTCCACAGTTTTGAAGGCACCAGAGAAATAAAAGTGATTATTTTGCAGCATCTATTTTTCAGATAGTTGTGTAAGTTGCTCTTAAGAGTCTGTCATTGCACATGGACTGGTGTCTTTTGGAAAATGCGTTTAGGAGTAGCAGCCTATGGGTCTCTACAGAGAGCAATGCTAACTTCAAAGCTTTGAGATGACTTGGGCAGTTTTGTTGTAGTAAGTGACTGTGTGAAACTAAAGCCTTCAAATCTGCTTTAGATAGTTGATTATCAGGGTCATCATCTCCTCTGTATTGCCTTAGTAACTGGATGCAGCAGGCAGTGTGGACCAAAGGAGGAGTGATAATTCTGCTGTATTGCCCTCTGACGTTGATAAACACAACTCAGCTTCTCATCATTGGTCTTGCAAAGGATTAAAATATTTTCACATGCAAACTTTTCAGTAATGCTGATTTTTGGAAGCGTGGCTCAGCTGGTGTGAGTTGTGTTTCAAAGGTGTCACAAACAGATTTGTAGACACTTACTAGGAGATTATCACTGAGTTACATCAAGCTGGGAAGAAATATCAATGTGTGGTTTTGACAAAGCCTCTGTTGTATTTCCATGCCTATGTTTTCATCTGTGAGACAGGGGTAAGGAACAGCATCCTCTGTGCCACTGGAGCGTTGGGAGTGTGTTTTGAAAACACTCAGCAGGAGTAGCGGCAATTCTTTCACCTCTGAATGCCAGGATGCCAGGCCTCAGAATCATTTGGCAACAGGCTGGCCAGAGAAACCAAAGCATTTCTTAAATTCTTTGCCTTCCTCCAGTAATAGAGGAATAAGACTAAAATTAGTTAAATAATTATGAAGAAATCAGAACTGTCTGTGCCTGTGAACTAAGGTCATGTGAAAAAAGATGTCTCTGGTTCACTTGGCTTCCCCATGGAGTACTTAGAAATGGCTCATGCTGGAGTATATAGATAAGAAAGGTAGACAGCAGCATGTTTGAAATGACTGTAGCCCCAAGAGCCCTGTTACCTGTGCTTTCTATACATTATAAACTACAAACCTTGGTTTTATTCAGAAAATGTCATTGTTTTTAGGTAAGGACAGCTCTGAGAAATATGTTAAATTGCAGAAAGTTTGTCAGAGAAAAAAAAAAATTGTCATCCTCTTTGTCTCCAACAATGTTTTGCCATGCAGAAGTGAAAAAAAATCTTATTGACTAAGCTTTTGGTGAGATGTACTTTGATATTAATCTCTATGAAAATCCTTTTAGGGTCCCAGGTTTTCCTTTCCTGATATAAAAACATTTTAAGATTTGTTTTCCATTATATCAGTATTATCTCCTTTACATGCCTAGCACTGTTAAGTAATAAAAAGAACACATGTCAAGGGAAAAAAAAAGGACAACTAGAATCAAAGGTAGCCCCGTTTACTTGTGCTTAAGCACGTCTCACAGTCTTGAAAAAGTTATTTTTGTCTCTTGATAGGTGTGAAAATTAGAGTTGTGTTGCCAATAGGTTACATCATGGCCTGGAGTGAAGATCACTGATTTTAATGTTTAAATATTCTCTAGTCCTACTTGGGAATACCTGCTATATATCAATTACACTCCAAGTAGGAAGTTTTTAAGACAACTGGTACTGCTAGAAATTCTGCCTGTCAAATTTGTCATAGTTTATTTAATTACAAGTACGAAGAAGAAACAACCTAGTAGCTTTTCACAGTCTCTTCCCCCCCAGGGCAGATGGGTATTAAAGCCAATTCAGTCTGTTTCCTGATTGCTTCAGGCTACAGAAAATTGTTCCCCAGGGAAGAGAAGTAAATCAGTTATGATCTTTAGTCTCTTGGAGGGAGATTAGAGCCACCACACTGGTGAAACAGCAGTAGGCTTCCTCTGTGTAACTGATTTCACCTTTAATCCTACCATTGATTGAATATTGCTAAGGACTCTGCCATGCATTTTAAGGTCAAACCAATGATGAACGCCCCAGGCAAAGGAAGTTATTTACACAAAAAGGTAGAGATGAGCCTTTAGCTTTAGTATTTCAGAAAAGCAGTGAAGCATCTACTTTGGCAAAAAAAAAAAAAAAAAAAAAAAAAAATTCCAATTTCAGCCATCAGCCTTTCCCAAGTTTTTGTAAGGCTGCTTATCACAGTGGTATCTGAGTATCTTCCAGGTAATAAGGAACAGTGAAATCTTTTGTGGTCTTCACTGAATCTCTCACTTCTTTCTTTTACAGGTAGAAGTTCTCCTTGATGTGAGTCTTTTATTCTTTATCTGTTGGTGTTAATTTCCTTTTAGTATTAAGAAGAGATAGGACAAAAAGAAGTACAAAAATGGCAAGAGTAATTTTATGGTAGAAAGCAGTTGTATAGGAAAGGGGGGGAAGCAGGTTTTTTAAACAAACAAATAAAAATAATAAATTACACCAGCTACTGAGGAATCTCCTCTCTTAGTCCATCATTTCGCTTTATATAACACAGACTGGTTTGGTTGTTGGATCTTTTTTTTCCATTAAGTTATTTTTTTTCTTTAATCAGTAAAAAAAGAATTCTTCTGTCTGCTGGACTGGAAAGTCCAGAATTTTCCTGACAGAACATTGTCATTGTATCCAAAACCTGTGTCTCTTAAATCTTTGGAGATTTGCTATGTATAGTACTGCAGTAGGTTGTGACAGGCACAATGTCTTGACATAGCTGCAGGTTAGGTCTGGCATAAAATTTGTTTCTTTTTCTTATTTTGTATTCCTGTTTATATACTGTGCTGGTGTTGAGAGTCTCAGTTGCTTTTTAATATGGATGCACTAAGCCCTGGATGAACAGTGACTTCTGCCTTGGAAGAGGCATGTAGAGATGTTTATTTGGCATCTTGCATGCCACTTGATCAGGTCTGAAGACCTCAGTCTACCCAAGAATCTCTAAGTCTAGCTGGCAAAGACAAAATTCACTTTTGTCATTACTCCTTCAGGATTTCCTGGATTCAGTTGTAGAACCATTTGTTTCCAGGCCATCACACTTACATGGTCCTCCCTGGTTTTCCATCATAGAGTTGTGGAGTCTGTCCTCTAGATCCTCTAGAGTGAGGACTTGTGTGTAGATCATTTTGTCATCTCTGGAATGCAGCAATCTGATCTGTTGGGTGATCTTGGGCAAACTGGAGGACTCCTGTTTCTCTTCCCAAGTGATATGTATGCTGCTTACTTATATTGAAAGCTGTTAAGGGTGAAAAATTGGAGTCATCTCTTAGAAGGACTTCAAAATACAGGGGACTGTGCTAATGACATACTGAAGGTAGTACAGAACAGAGTGGGACCTGGAGAAACATGCAGGATAAATATCTGGATGGTTGCAGAGGAATGATTGGACTGAACAAGAGTTGGGAAAACACAGTAAATGAGAGGCAGCTTTGTTTTAACCTTTGTTATTGCTTGACAAGGTCATGCTTTCTTCATGTGGTCACTGCATTGCTCCAGAGACCTTTGGCTGGTTTATCACATCTGTCTGTACCTTAACACACTCCTGGTTTGTTGCTCTCTGCCTAGGACATATCTTACAAGGTTCTACTTAATGCCAAATATCCTTTATTTGTAGGGTACATTTGTTGTCTATTAATGCCACCATTGTTACCCCTCACAATTTGGGAATCCTGTCAGCTACTTTTGTGTGGGAACATGATTACACTGATACCAGCAGAGCCAGTGCTGGTATATGCTCAGCTTTTTTTTTTTTTTTTGTGCCACTCTGGTGGCTGTCCTGATCAGGGCTTGTGACTGAAGTACTCAATGAGGACCTAGCAGCCTAACTGGCTGTGGTCACACCATGCTGATTCCTGTAAGCTAGCAGGTCTGAGGCCATTTAGGATCTAGCACCCAAATTGGAGCTTTTAATGCAGCATCTAGAGAGACAGAAGCCAAATGCATCATTTGTGCCTGCAGAGACCATGATCAGCAGGTGCTGGAGGTCTCTCACAATACCATCAGTTTTT
The DNA here is from genome assembly GCF_027791375.1 of Indicator indicator. NCBI lineage: Eukaryota > Metazoa > Chordata > Aves > Piciformes > Indicatoridae > Indicator > Indicator indicator. Next base: position 6,801,893 of record NC_072026.1, on the reverse strand, counting down.
CAGCCCATGGCAGCAGGTACTGCAATACCCCTAAAAAGGGGTGCAGAAAGGGCTGCTGTGGAGCTCAGTGGTTTTGCTGACTGGTGCAGACCAGAAACTGACCCCCGGGTTCAGGCTGACTTTCTCATCTGCAGAATTGAAGGGCACCCAACCAAGCTGACGTCAGCCTTGGGGGCTCTGGGCAGCAGATAAAGCCTCTCACACACTGGATTAGGTGAATTTGCCAGTTCACTTCACCTACTGCAAGCCTCAGGCCCCCTTCTCCTGCTTCCTGCTGGGGTGAGGTTTTAGGCCAAGTCCCCTGCCTGCACTTCTGGACTCTGCAAGGGACTAGGGGTGTGGAGGGAGCATCTCTGGGTGCCCTGGCAGGCAGGGTTTGTGCCATGTCTTGCCAAGGAGGTGTCTGCAAAGCTTGACAGCTTTGTGCCATTTTCTGCAGCAGTCCCTGTGGGAGGCAGGACATGCTTTTCATATTATAGCTTTTCCTTGATATTTTCCTGGTTTATTTCATGCTTGTTCCTATTCCCAAGCATTTCTCCAGTTTAGCCACAAGGTGCCATCAGTAGACACATCTACAGCAGTATTCCCTGGAAACAGGGAAAGCCAGTGAAAATGTCTTTGCTGCTAAGAAGAGGGAAAGACCAATTAATAAAAACTGTAAGCAGGAGGAGATTAAAATATACAGCAAAAAACACCAAGGAAGGGCAGCTTGAACTGTGTACACCCAGAAGGTTTTATGCTGCTGCACTGACAACCTAATCAGCCTTGATTTTTATTCTGTTTTTAAACTGATTTTAATATTTAGTGCTCCTGAGGAGAATGACATCAAGCAGTGTCTATATAGCTTTGTGGTCTACTCTGTGTGCTGCTGTGAGAGGACAAACCAGAAGGTGTGGTTTTTGCCTCCAAGTGTTTCCTGTCCGATCTGAAGGAAGTGCACCAAGGGGAAACAATTTGAAAAAGGACAGGGAGAATAAAAGTTTCAGTGAGAGCAGATTTTCTGGAGCAACTTTATGGTTCTGCCAGAGTATTTCCTGCTGACCTTTTGTCTGCCCCTTATCCCATGGCTGTTTCACGTAGGCAGATCTGGAGGAGCGATCTGACAAAGCAGGTGACAGTGAATTTACAGAACAATCCTGGAAGGAGTCATGCTTGAAGAACGGCAAACAGGACAGGAGGCCCAGGACACACTTGTAAGGCCAGCAGCACATCTAGTGGAGACAGGTGTTGTTTGCAGAGCAGCACAACACTCAAGTATTTTCAAGTATGTGATGCATCTGCAGAGTGGGCAGTTATTTCCTTACAGGCTAAACTTTGCAAATCAGGATGTAGGTCCTGGAAAAGCAGTTTATACTCATTGGGAACGCAGAGGAACCCAAAAGATTTTCCCATCGTATTTTTGCCGTGTGGCAGCATGGGTGTTAGGGGCTGATTCCTGCTGGCCTGAGAAGGAACATCCAAGATGCAAGTAGGCAACAGTGCCCATGGAAGAAGTCAGGATGATAACAATGATTTTGGAGGACACACCATGCACAAAAGCAGAACAGCAGTACTAGAGCAATGAGGAGAATGGGAAAGCTTGGGAGGAAGCTGGGGCTATGACTGGAAGCAAGGCACGTCTTGGCTTCTTGAATGTGAGAAACTTCTTCCTAATCACATTTCTGACTGCCTCTGATGCAGCACAGTTTGTTTGCTGAGTTTCCTTTTTGGCTCCTTACAAATTGACCCATTTGCTTGACTTTGTGTGGTTTTAATTTTCCTTTGCAAAATATCCACGCTTTGGGCTCATTTGGTAAATCAATATTAACCTTTCAATGAGGCTGCTATCAGTCCTGATTTTACACTAAATCTTTCCTACAGGTTTTTCTTTTTCCCTCCTCCTCCCTATGACTAATAGATATAATTTCAACAGTTTGACTAACTGCTGTGTTATAGAAAAGGCAGTAATTTATACTGATGTAATGGCTGTGATAAAAATCATTTGTGTGCTGATTTTATAAATTAGGTAGGAAATGTGAGTGCCTCTGAAAAATGAAGTGCTACCACATGAATTCCAGTGTTGTTAATGCTTCATACCTTTCTGCTTCATTAAACCAATTTCACGGGGAGATGAGTTAGAGGAGGAAGCTGTGCTCCTTAAGAGACGCAACAATGGTTTATTGAAAGAAATGGGGAGAAGATTAAATTAAGTGCTACTTGAGAAATATGGAAATACAAAAATATTCAAGCTTAGAGATGGTGAATTCAAAAATATGATAAGTTAGCTCTTTCATACCCAAAGAACGGTCTCATCATAATTGCATAGGCTGAATTCACAGGCTGCTAATTAATATTGAAGACTTTCTTGAACCACTCTTAGAAATGAGTCGGAGTGCCCTCGAACTAATTTATAACTATTTCCTTTTGGAAATCAAGGCAACTTAAAACTGCTGCTTTCAATGCATCCCCAGCTTGGCTGCTAAATCCTCTGAAATAATTTCTGCCATATATTTTAAAGTTTATTTATTATTTCACGTATTCCATTTATCAGCTGAATGCAAAGGGAGGCATGAAAAAAGGCATAAGATTAAGAAGTCTTCAGATTTGGTAAGACCTTTCTAATTTAGGATAACGATCCAAAGCAGCCTAAAATAACTTTTCTGACCACTTTTGATCTGAATTCAGCTACACTGAAACCAATATGTTTCAGTCATATTTATAGCAGAATTTTTTTTTCTGATCCAAGCTGTAGAAATGTGACTTAAGAAAGAATACATCTGTGTCCACTGAATGCCTTGAAGATCAGCTAAGATCTAAAATTAACAGGCTAATTGATTTTTTACCACTTCCATAAAATAGCTGCAACTATTTTTTCCCTTTTCCTTTTTCTCCCTTGAGGACTAGAAGTTTTCATTCTCAAACAACTAAACCCTATTTGTTCTGTGGATGGTGGAACATGTAAATACAAAGGGAGTCATTCATTAAATAAGAGGCTTATGCATACACAAGTTTTAAAAAATGCATAGTTTGAAAGCACAACTGAGAGGCTGCCATTTTACCCCTGATTCACAATGAGAACTCTGTGTACAAGTGACCCAAGTACTGGGATTTGGTCCAGCTCTCAGATTAGCACAGAAAACACGTAGAGACATGGATGTCCCCCATCCCCCCCTCCCAGTAATGATAATAGGAGCTCAAAATGTGCTCGTTGGGAATGTGTGTAGGATCTTATTGACAGAGGCATATGCCTTGCTACCTTCTGCTTGGAGGGACTGTATTTCTTCTGGGTGCATCACCTACCATTAGCACTATTGCACTATTGACACTTGCTATCCATATGCTTTCATTTAAAATAAATCATTCTATGAAACAGAATAATGGGCCAGGCAGCTTTAAGGCTGGATCTTGCCAAGTGCTCTCAATTCCCAATGAGAGGTAATCAGAGCTGAGGACACTTAGCCCTTCTCTGGATCAGTTCTAGTAGCAAGTGTGTGATAGTACAATGCAGCTCATTTCAATATTGGCAAAGATCCTCCTAACACAGTGATGGGCACTGCTCAGTCCCTCTGCTGCTGGATGATTTTAGCAGGGTTTGGCACCTTATGGGATTGGTCTGGAAAATATAATTAGCAATTCAACTCATCTGCAAGCATGGTGCATAGGATTTCTAGTTTTCTTTCTTCCTTTCTTAAAAACCTGTTTCTTAAGGAAGGAAGGAGGAAATAAAATAGGAATAAAAATAGATTTTTCTCTTAGTGATGTTCTCCCTCCTGGCTGTACCAGAATGATGCTTATTATACCTCAGAGACATCTGGACATTTCATGTGCAGTTTGGTGGATTTTCAGAGGTCTGAGAATCAAATGTCTTTCTCTGTGTAAGTTTGTGCACGCCCATTTGGCAGACAACTGCTCCTTTCTTACTCCCTGCTTGTATACTCAGAACTGAGCTGAGGCTCGTTGGACTTGGTGTTGTTACTGCCTCTGCATTACTGGTGATGTTTGCAGCTGCCAGGTTGGCAGTGGTTAGATCTGCCTTAATGCTACTGCTAGGCTCTTAAAAAGCAATGCTGGGGAGCTCTGCTTGTTCCTGGGGGAACTCAGTATGTTAGAGGTCTGAGTTTATTTCTTTCTCTCTTTCACCATGCAGTCTATTTTATCCTTATTTTGAATTGTTTCTCTCTCTCTTTTAAAAAAATTCTTATCCTTTCCTCTTTCAGTTCCTGTTTACTTTTTCATCTTGGCTACAGTGTCTTTTACCCTGCACTGTGTCAGGTGAGAGTAGCTTGCTTTTTGTTCAGGAATATAAACACTCACAACTTCCCCTTGCTCTGCTACAGGCATGTGTAAAGCAGCAGATAAATGTTGATGGCATTTTGTCTGCATATATGTTGGGCTTACTGCAAGCACTGAGGGTAAACTACAGAATAAACTCACATGCTGAATACTGGAAAATTATATCAAAGATCTAATAATGAGTAACTGAAGATGCCTGCAGTTATTAAAGCATTTTTCTAAGTGAGACACATACAAGGTAAACATATCTAAGAAAAAGAACTGTGTGGAGCCTGGACTTCTTTTTTTTTTTTTTTATCAATATTCATTTTGTAGCAGTCCATTAGAAGAAAATGAGAAGTTTTACAGGGGCCACAAGATTTTGGCATGTTCTGTCTCCCTCTTTTAAACTCAGAATTAGTTGTGCAAGGAAGACAGTCTCATTTCCTATACTCAGTTATAGTATTACCCTGGCTGGTTGAATTTGGAGCCTGTCAAGAGTGCAAAGTCTGTATGGAAGAATTGCATAGTAGCTATTGTTAGAAACTACATACAGGTCTGTGGACCAGCTTTGCTATGGATATGTAAGTAGTTTATGTTATATATGCTTTGGGGTTACTTCTGTGTTTTAGATAATCTGCATTAATTTTAGAGGTTCCATGGTGATAGGTAACCAGGTTCAGAAGTAGAGCTTTGCAAAAAAAGTTTGACATCTCCAGGATTTGAGGCTCTTTTAGAGTAAAAATGAGATATTTGTAAAGCTTAAATTTTCTCCTGACAGAGAAAAATATGGTAACATTTAATATTAACCTTCTTCTAAAGGCAGGCTTTGAGAAAATGAGTATGGCTTGAGAAGTAAGCACACACTGTACAAGTGTTCTAGACCATAACTGTGTCAGTAGACCTGGCAGCACAGCAGTCTCCCTGGAGCAGGTGCAGGCTTCAGCTGCACAAACTTTATCAGTCTGCAATAAGTCTTCCTGCTTGTGCTCCCAAGTTTCCCTCTTGTTGAAAACACAGCTCACTAGGGGAAGGGTCTGGAATGTCCTTTATCCTGCTCTGACTTCCTTCTTCTCCCTCCTTACCCCTTGCTCTCAGCTTTGCTAAGTGAACAGTTTATGCAAGGTTGTAAGATTGAAAGTTCTCCAGCCTTGGTTCCCACCAAGCAGGGAGCAGCTGACTGCTGTCATATTAATGATTTTCTATCCTCAAACTACAAATGCTAAGCAGGAGGGATTGGTTTATTTTGCACAGGGAAAATATGAGGGATTGGTCTGTTCAGGCCATGGAAAATCTGGACACAATGCAGTGCTTTACTGGCTCATCCTTAGGTGAGTCTCATGCACATCTCTTGCAGAGTTGTGAAATGAAACTCTCCAGAGGGCAGAACAAAAGTTTGAATAGTTATGGGGCACTGCTCATCAGCTGGCAAAAAGTCATCTGCTTATTGAAGTTGGATGCTTCATGCTGCACACAGCACTTTCTGGAATGTTTTAGTCACTCACTGAGCATTTTGAGCTTCAGGGGTGACTCAGGAGCACAAATCCCATTACATTTAGCCTTTTTCACTTTAGTTTGTGTGTTTCTGACATCAAACCTCTGTTAGATTTTCCTGTCAGAATAGCAATCTCTTAATGTGTAGATTCAGTGCCAGCATCAGAACAGACTGGTGGGGAAAAAAAAATCCCCTGTCACTATCGGAATGGGCCAAATTACTTTTTATTTATTTATTTATTTGGCTATTCCTCACTGAGATACAAATTCAGAATTTTGAAAGCTGTGTCTAAAGTTTTATACTTTGACTTCATAGCCAAGGTACTTGGCAGAATCTATGGGGCTGTTAGTGCAGCCTTTAATGAACCTGAGCAGAGCTTGTCCACAGCCACCATTAGTTAAGTCACTCACCACCTCTATGCCTACTGAGCTGCTGGTGGTAGAGCAGCTGTAATGTTTATCTCACTGAAGTCTTGCCAGGTTTTAATGCTTCTTAAACAATAGTACCAATATTTGGTTAGCAGAAATATCCAGTAGTGGGTAGAACATTTGTCATGAGGAGCTATCACAATATCTCAAGCAGAAAAGAAGGGAAAACTTGAATACAGAAGGGGATAGTGGTCAGTATCATTTGAAGGCAATAAGATGCTTCCCAGTAACTCCAATGGCCATGGGCCTGGGTTTTCTTGTTCTTTGTTGGTGTTGACATAAGTGCTTCTCTTATGCTGTTGACCTGCAAGATGCCAAGAGTGGACAGATTAAAAATGCTGCTGTCATAAATGTGCTTGACTGCAGAAACAAGGGAAAAAGTCAGGCTGAAAACTCTCCAGTGAAGTAGGATAGTTTAACTGGTGAGTGAGCAGAACTGGCCCTGAGAGACAGACCAAACTACTACCATAAAGCAATGCCTCTGCAGGGCTTTTACAAGAGGTTGCTGCTCTTTGGCTGGAGAAGTGAAACTTGCACTTTTTCTGAAGGTGATGATCTTGGAAAAAATCATGATGTGCAATAGTAATGACTTATCCTGCCTTTACTCCTGTGTTTCCTTTTTGGTAGTGCTGATAGGAGAAACACTGCACTTGAAGGTCATGCAGTTTATGACTTCTCAGTGTTGAACATCTTTTTGGCATGACCAAATACGTTGTGATGCCAGGAAAACATTTGCACAGAATAATGGAGTTTGGATCCTCTGTTGGAACATTCAGCGCAAAGAAGTGTTTTAAATTATTCTAAACATCTAGCTTGTTTGTCTGTTGTGAGCCTACAAACGTCCTTCTCTCCCTAAGACTTTCTGAATCAAGTTGTAGCCTATGCAGCCTATTATACAGAGCCTCATAAGTGAGGTGCTTGCTTTGGAAATAGTGCCAAAATATGACATCAGGATGGAGTTGCTGTAATTAATGTTTTTGGTAAGAAAGAGGTGCAAATAGTCTAATTTTTTTTTTTTATTTCCTTCCTTTTATGAGTGAGAAATATAATACTCTGTTACCTTGTGATGGGATGATTCCAATGCAAATGGCAGGGACTGGTGGCTTATTAATAGGCCTTGCCTGTAGCAAGCCTCCCTTCCCCGCTTCAGTTTGAAATTGATTATTTTAATACAGAATTCCTGAATGAAAGAGGTTCTTGGCCTTTTCCTGGGCTGTTGAATAATGTATGTGGGAGAAAGCAAATAGAAGCAGAGGGTCTCAGCTGCTGGAACAATGGGCTGTGCACAGAGCTGAGGGGGCACATTAGTTTATCATTGCCTTGTCAATCCTCATAGGCTGGGAATCGTGGGATAGCCTGGAAAGAAGCAGCTGCTGAACGTGTGGTAAACTGACCAGGGCACTTTAGAGAGATGACTGCATTTACACATCTGAAAACAAGATATTGATTTTTCTCTACAAAGCTAGAGAGAAATAGTCATCCTGAAAATATAGCTAGATCATGAGTTATTTGCAAAGCCCCAGCGCTGTCTGCGCTGCTCTGAGAGCTGGGAGCCTCCTCGGGCTGGGGCTGGAAAACCTAAAAATAATCTGCATAAACTTTGCTTTTCCTCTTAGTTGATTGACTGCCTTCCTAATCCTTTTAGTGATTCATTGCAAGGAAAATGGAAATTCAAGCAAGCTGGCTTTGTAAACGTTAATGAAATTATTTTCCCTAGGTTAGTAGATTTTTATTAATTTAATTTTTTTTCATAAGGTAAAAATATTTTAAAAGTTATATAGTCCTTTTCTGTGGGTTAAATCGATCTTGAAGATACGCTTGTGAGATATCACAGGCTCTGCCCTTTGCAGAGGGGGTAGAATTCACTTCTGAGTGCCAGTTGTGGTTTATTTTACCTCCTCAGGCAGGAGATTATCTTCATATCTTTCAGAAGTGATAAAAATAAGCACATGGAACAATACTTGAGATGAATAAAGTGAGATGCTTAATTATTTTAAATGATGAAAAATTTAAACAGAGATGAGCACACACTTCCAGGTATGATTGCTGTTGCTGTGAGATGTTGGTGTCTTGTTCTAGGCCAGGTTATTATTAGGATGCTGTTAGGTGTTCTGTGCTCAGAATTCCTGATGTTTGTTTCAGCTCTCAGAAATCCTATTTACAACTCAGAATCTTCTCTGCTGGGTCCATACAAGACCATATTCCCAGTGTGAATCAATCACAGGTTGAGAAGTTTCAAGTGGACTAACTTGCCTTGGTAGAAGGGAAATAGCTTTGTAGGTTTCATTGCAGATTCAGATTCCCCATAAGTGTGGTGAATTTGTTGTCCTTATCAGAACAGTCTGATGACAATTACAGACATGAAGACACTTGGCTTCTTGAGCTGCTTTCTTGATCATCTCTGTCAAAACTCACGTGCCTCAGCACTTACTAGCAGGTGTAATTGTCGCACCTTAGCACACAGCATTGAAATAAACAACTTTATATTGTGATACTGAATATAATCAACTGTAGTCAAAATCTCCTTCAAGATTAGGACAAAATGAAACCATTTATTTGCCCCAGGGTATTTTCAGACTGTTTCAGTGTCTTCCATCTGGATAGATGCAGGAAATTAGGCTCTCATTGCTCTCCAGTCTGATATTGTGATGAGAGCAATAGAACTAGAACAGAATAAAAAGGTTTTCCCACATCTTTTTTGAAGTCAGGAAGGTATAACAACTTAACTGTACTTTGATTCCTAAATCAATGAGCTGTATCATGAGATATTACAAAATATAACCACTTAAAATCAGGTTTCTAAGTCTGAATAAATGCTTAGGACTTCTAATGCCCAAAGAGGCCAGAATTCCCCTGTTGATTGTAATGAGAATTCAGTAATTTAAAAAGTTGTTTGATTCATTCATGTTTGTACTTATGACTCTGGATATAGGCAGCTCTTGCCTTAATTATTTCAGAATAATGATTCAAGGCAGATTTTTCTTCTCAGAATGTTTTTTAAGTTAAGTTCACCAAATAAGTGCTCTCTTAGGAATCAGAGGCTTCTTAAAACACAGTGTGATTTCCTGACATCTCTGTTCTCTGGTTGAAATTGGTCATTATGAATAATGTCCTTATGAGTCACCACATCTGCAAAAATGTTAGGTGAGACACTTAAAATCTGTGGTTAGAGAATCCTGACTAAGCAACAAGAAGAAAAAAGCTGAATGACATCAGTCAAAGAGGACCTTCACATTCTATTTGCTTCAGAGACATTTGTTGAACAACAGAAAGCTCAAAGTGCCCTATCTTGCATTCCTCCTTTCATTAGGAGTTTTGCATGGGATGATGCGGAAAAGAACCTCTTAAACTATGTCATGAAAACCAGAAAGGGTGTTTGCTACTTCTCACAGCTATATATTAAATTATTCCTAGAATATTTAGTTGAATTAATTGAACAGCAGCAAATAGTAATGGGATGAGATGAAGCCTTGACCGAAAAAAAAGATATCTTCTTTCCCTGGTGAAATAAATGCCAAGGGTTTATCAGCAGAGGAAGTGTTGGTGTAGCTGTACTGAACACTTTTAAAGACTAGCCACAAACTCTAGACTCATTAAAATTCATGACCTATGGAATGATATGGCTGTCAGCTCCACTCAGTGTTCATTCTTGAGGCATATACTATCATATACCACTTGTCAATTAGATAATCCTCTAAGCAACATGTCCCAGGTTACATATTTCTCCCCTTTCCTTAAATTCAAAGCAAGAAGATACTGTAAAGAGGGAATACATCCAAATATAGGCAAGGATGCTCTGTCTATAGATGCAACAAGAGTTGTAGGTCTGTGTAACTGAACCATAAGTATGACTGGGCTGCCTTTGAACAACCAAGCTGTTAGATTCCTGAGAACCAGGAATATCCAGGCAGCCTGGTATCAACAGTTTGTGACTTGCAAAGACACAGACAGAGACAAGATTGTTCCTATGTATAAGAAACATTGAGATCAACAATCACATGACAAAGAAAGTGGTGATTACAAGGAAGTGATTTCTGGATGAGGTGGCAGATCATGTAAGTGCAGTGGTTTTAAACAACGTATTTCTGAAGATGAGATGGTTTAGATGTTTCACATCTCTGTACTTACATGGCCGTGATGATAAAAATAGCCCTCAGCAGCAGACATCAATACTCTGCTTTAGAAGACAAATGTCATCAAGTAGTCATCTTGAAACCTTTCCAGACACAAAGTCAGCAGTGGTCTGTTGTAAGCCTAATTCTATATATATATGAAAATCCAACATTCACTGAATTTGGTATAAATTGATTTTTTTCTAATCTTTTTTTTCATCATTGCAAATACGATCTTTTAAACAGCTCCATACTTAGAATCATAGAATCAACAAGGTTGGAAAAGACCTCAGAGATCATCAAGTCCAACCTATCACCCAGCACCTCATGACTAAGACAAGGAACAATGGGTTCAAACTAGAACATAGAAGATTTCACCTCAACATGAGGAGAAACTTCTTTCCAGTGAGGGTGACAGAGCACTGGAACAGGCTGTCCAGGGGGGTTGTGGAGTCTCCTTCTCTGGACACTTTCCAAACCCACCTGGATGCATTCCTGTGCAGACTACCCCAGGTGATCCTGCTCTGGCAGGGGGGTTGGAGCTGATGATCTCTTGAGGTCCTTTCCAACCTCTGATATACTGTGAGGTTGTGATACTGTGACTAACTAAACCCTGGCTTCAAATGCCACGTCCAATCCTTTTTTGAACACCTCCAGGGATGGTGACTCCACCACCTCCCTGCACAGCACATTCTGATGGCAAATCACTCTTTCTTTGAAGAACTCTCTCCTCACCTCAAGCCTAAAATTCCCCTGGTGCAGCTTGAGTCTGTGTCCTCTTGTTCTGCTGCTGTTTACCTGGGAGAAGAGACCAACCCCCACCTGGCTACAACCTCCCTTCAGGTAGTTGTAGAGAGCAATGAGGTCTCCATCAGATTGGCTTCTCTCTCTCTTACAGGAGCAGTGAGGTCTGGAAGTATATCTTGATTGTTTCCAGAAATAAAGACTTCAGTGCATGTATGGAGACTCTGTTTATCACATCCATTGGGATGTGACGGCGACCATCTTGCCACCGCACTCCCAGAAACTGGATTTCTCTGGCAGGTCCTTTCACCTTGTCTCGCTTGATAGCGAAACCAGCTTGCAAGAGAATGTCAAGGATTTTGTTACCTTTCTCGAAGACTTCTTCAGCAGTCTCACCCCAGACGATGATGTCATCGATGAACTGAATGTGTTCTGGAGCTCCACCTTTCTCCAAAGCATCATGGATCACTGCATGGCAGATGGTTGAACTGTGAATCCACCCCTGGGGCAAACGATTGAATGTGTACTGAATGCCTCTCCAGGTGAAAGCAAACTGAGGCCTGCATTCCTCTGCTATGGGAATAGAGAAGAAAGCATTAGCAATGTCTATGGTAGCATACCATTTGGCCTGCTTGGATTCCAGCTCATATTGGAGTTCCATCATGTCTGGTACAGCTGCACTCATGGGTGGAGTTACTTCATTCAAGGCACGGAAATCAACTGTCAGACGCCACTCTCCATTCTGCTTTCGCACAGGCCAGATTGGACTGTTGAAAGGTGAATGAGTTTTGCTGATGACCTTCTGACTCTCCAACTGACGAATCAAGTTTTGAATGGGCACCAAAGAGTCACAGTTGGTTCTGTATTGTCTGTAATGCACAGTTTGAGAAGCAACCGGCAGCTTTACATCCTCTATCTCATGTTGTCCAACAACTGCAGATTCATCTGAAAGCTCAGGTCTAATGGACAACTTCAATTTTCCTCCATCAATTTCTACAGTTGCTATTCCAAAAGCCCATTTGTAACCCTTAGGGTCTTTAAAACGCCCTTCTCTCAGAAAGTCAATTCCCAAAATACAAGGTGCATTAGGACCTGTTACAATAGTATGTTTCTTCCACTGCTTCCCAGTTAAACTTATATCAACCTCTATCTTAAACAACTCTTGAGATCCACCAGTGACTCCCTGAATAGTTATAGATTCTCCCCCTTGATAATTTGATGGTATTATGGTGCACTGAGCTCCTGTGTCAACCAAGGCCCTGTACTTCTGAAATTTTGAAGTGCCAGGCCACTGGATGTACACATCCCAATAGATTCTGTTATCTCCATTATCCCTTACCTCCCCCTGGCGGAAGGCAGGGCACCCCTAATGGTGGGGATTACCTCCACATGTACAGCCGGCACAATGTCCAGCACCAGAATTAGGATCACTGTTGGAGCTATCAGAGTTGTTCTGGGAAACTGAGGAAGCGACAGCTACCCTCCTGGTATTGCTACCTCGGGATCTGCCCCTCTGCAGCTCCCGTAACCTCTTGAAAAGATCAGAAGTTGGTTGACCATCCCATCTGTTCATGTTCTCACCAAACTGATCACGCAGAGTTATCCAGATACTGCCACGTGATTGCCTCTGCTGTCTGTTTTGGTTTGACCTATTTTGGAATGGCCTCCTTGGAGCACGTCTGTTCCTAACAGCTGAAACTTGTATCCATCTGGAGGAAGAGGAATCAGAATCATCCCCCTTCATCAAGTTGGATATGGAGGTTTTAAGTTCCTCCTTCAGCTCTTTCATGCAATTCTTTATTTCTCCAGACAGAGTTTCAATGGCTGAAACCAAAGAAGTACGTGCGAGACTATCCTCCAACTGCCTCATTTGGTCAGTGAAATGGCCAACAGTAGGAGGTGCTCCACCATAATTTCTTGCCACAATCCTGCTTGCCAGAATAGTAGCATAATTAGGAGGAGCAAGCTTAATGAGCTTTTTGGCAAGGCCTGTTCCAACAGGAATTTCATCAGGATTCAGAGTCTTATGATCTCCATACATTACTTCTCTCACAGCAAACTCTCTCAGACGCTTGATTCCCTCAGCTATTGTGGTCCAAGGCTTAGGGTTCCATGGTAAATCATCTCTGCTGGGGTACCTCAGCGAGACTGCCAGTAGGAGGCGTGCCCACAGAGAAACTTTACCAATGCACTTGCCTAGGTGCCTGTCTATGCCTGTATCCTTTGAGAGCATCCCCAACTGAGAGGCCGACTTGTCACCTACCACCAATGCTGGGGCTCCCATATCAAAACACCTGGCTAGCCAAGACAGGACTGGCTCATTATCTCCTCTGATATAATCCTTCCTCACATGTCTAATTTCCTGTCTGGGTGCATTAGCTGACTGTATGTCATCCTCATCATCATCATCATCATCATCCTGAGGTCGCTGTCCCCATAATCCTATTTTAATCCTCCGCTGAATTTCTTTGAGTTCAGAGGCACTACCAGCAGTTGCTAATCTACCAGGGTCTACATCCTGACCTACATCTCCATCATCCATGTGGGGTCTCAAGAGGTCTACCAGAGTTTTAAGGCTAACCCTCTCTTCCTCATCAGAAGGATCTTTCTTAAGAGAGGGACCCTGAGTAGAAGGACCCTCATCTCCATCTGCACCATCTCCTGCAGCATCTGCATCTCCTCCTGCAGCTCCTTTACGCTTTCTGGTTACAGTGGCCACCAAATTTACTGGCTTGGTTTTCACATTCACAGCAGAGTTGGAAGAGCAAGTAGCCTTATGTCTTTCTTGATACAGTGCTATCAGTAGCCATATGATTATTCCAAGAAGCAACAAAATTAAGGCAAGCACAAGATATCTAGGGTACCACTGGTTCCAAGAACCCTCTGTAGTTGTGAGAGGAGTAACAAACTCATATGTGTCTGCTAGCAGATCCATAGTTGAGTTACCATAGCTTCTTAGCCCAATAAGACCACAACAGAATTCACCAACATTCAGTAACTTGTTCTTAACCCAAAGAAACGACTTATATGCCACATATCTCACAATCTTGTCTATCATGCAAGAAATGGCCCATCTGTAAACAATCACACTGATAATAGATGAAATAGAATGACTCAGAATCCAAAACAGCTTCATTTTGCTTCCTAATCTGAGCAGAAATAAATCAAACAAGCAATCGAGCCCCACGTTGGGCGCCAAAAATAAAAAGTGTGTCGGTGTGAGCTGAAATTCCCCCACCACCAACAATAACCAGGCTAGCCCAGTCTGGAAGCAAATGAAAAGCTGTATTTACAAGCAGAGTCTAAAATCTACAATGAAATGCAATGAATATATACAAATATACAAAATTCACGACATTCACAAATATATACAATCAACAGAAAAAGCACAACCGATCTCCCTTTGCTTCCCCCCAAGGGGACCCTCCCAAAGGGGCCTCTCTCTCCCAGGAGCTTCCCCCCCAGACCCCCCTGGACCGAGAAGCAGAGTTAGTTAAGCAGAAACTTAGCTGCCAAGGTCAGTGTGTTATCTTCAGCCAGAAGAGAAGAAGAAAACAGCAGCCAGACAGCCCAGCAACTGCCCCCACTGCCGAACGCAGAATGTGCAGAGTGCCTACTTTGTTTTGGGTAATAGTTCTTAAACATTTCTATCTATCCAATGGAAGTGTTTAGAACAATCGTTATTTTGCTTTCTTACACCCAATAGTGACTTATTTACATTCTTTCACTTTCTCTGTTTTGAACTTTGCAAGGAAAAATTAAAAAGACAGTTTCAAACCATCACAACATCTCACAGAGCACCTGAGAGAGAAGCAGGGATCACTGCAGGCTGTAGTTTAAAGCAATTCCCTAAACATGAGGCTTGTTTTGCATAATTCTGTGGGAGTATCTCACTAAGATGAAATCTGAAAAGCACAGGAATGTGCTGCTTGTTTCTTGAGGATAAATGCACTTTTCACACTAAGAAAGAGACATCAGTGTTCCGTAGTAAGTCCAGGAACTGTAGGTTGTGATGGGAGATCATCAAACAGACTAACATAAGCTTTGCTGAGCCGTGGAACTTCCCCTCTGTTGTTCATCTCTGATGATTCATCTCTTCCAGGGGAAACTGTCATTTCTTGACACCTTCAAGTGCACTAAAGGCATTTTAGGACAACAAAAGGCCAGCACTGGAGTTCAAAGCTCTGCTCCTTAAACTCCTGTTTCTCTTTGCCAAATTCCACTGAAATTACAGTGAGCAGGAGCTGATAAGCAGAACTGGTGCCAGAATGCAGAAGGTGTGCAGTGGGTGAGAGGAATGTGAAGGAGGCTGCTTTCCTAGGAGCATGAAACCCTTGTTCAGTACTTTTTACATGCACTATGAGCAGAGTCTGTTGACTGCTCTGACAGGGAAGGACTGCTCTACAGGCTCACCTGGCCTGAGCAAGGCATTACCAACTTTTTGCTGCTGTCTCCACTATCTGGCAAATGAAAAGATCTTTGGCTTAACACAATCTCAGCCAGGATAGGAAAAACAATGCAGGTGAGTTAAAACACTCTGAAATAATAATTGCAGAATGGTTTGTAGTTGCCACCTTACTCTTCTCCTAGCTGGACAAATGCTTTACTCCTCTTCTGCCCTACCTCACTGACCAGGGCAAAAAGCCTGCTCTTTGGGGCATCCTGCTTCACTGCTGCTACAGAAAAATATCAGCCATCTCCTTTCTCTTCTGCTCACTGTAAGCAAGAAGCAGGTCAGAGAGCTTCATGCCTCCCACCCACCCTGGGGCTAAGCTCCTGCAGCATCACTGGCTCACAGCTGTTCCCACACAAGAGACTCACCACACCAGCACCTTTCTCTACAGCCAGTAGTATCATTTCCTGCTTTTGGTTCACATTTCCACTCTCTGTTTACAAAGCATACTGCAAAGTTAAACTTCTGCCTTCACCTTCCAGCCCCAGTAATGTGCTACTGTGCTCTGAGTCTTGCCTGAGTAACAAGGACTTTGTTGCAAAAAAAAAAAAAAAAAAATCAAGATGAAAGTAATTTGCTCAAAACATTTTCTTCTGTGCATGGGTGGTGTGTGGGAGAAGCAGGGATTATTGCCTGCATTTTACTGTTGGAGTAAATGTGGTTTAAGTTACTCATTCTGCAGAGCAACTAAATGCATTTCATGTTCTCATAACATTTCCTGTTAAAATATAGGCTGATCTGTATTCTCCCAGTTCCAAAGAGTTGGTTTTGTTTGGTTTGGTTTGGTTTTAATAAAAAATAGTTACAGTCTTGCTTTGTTTCCACTGATGTTATAGAAACATACACACACACACACATATATATGTATATATATATATATGCTGGTGCTGGTCTCTTCTCACAGGTAGTTAGTGATGAAACAAGCTACAACTGGATAGATTTAGACTGGACATTAGGAAAAGCTTTTTCACAGTAAGAGTGGTCAGGGATTGGAATGTGCTGCCCAGGGAGGCGGTGGAGTCCCCAAGCCTGGAGGTGTTTAAAGGTTGCTTGGATGTGGTGCTTGGGGAGATGGTTTAGGGGTGAACCTTGGAGAGTAGGGTTCTTGGTTGGACTTGGTGATCCTGAGGGGCTTTTCCAATGTGAAAGTTTCTGTGATTCTGTGAGATCTTTTCCCAGAGGAGTGATCCTTCACAGAACACAGTTTTATGAACGGTGATCTCTGTGTTTTGTTTTAGAGGACAGAAATAGTCCTTACTCAGATCTTACTCTGAATAGAGGAAGAATAAAAAAGAGATTACTTTTTGAGAACATAGAGATTACTTCCTGTACTGTGGAAAATTGTTCAATTTCAACTTCAATACAGCAAGTTCTGTAATGTACTTTTTCTTGCCCACTGTGTTTTGCACTGGCCTTTCATGTAATTTTTTTTTTTTTTTTTTGTGCACAACTGGAGCAAATTAGGTGGTCTTGGAAGGTGTTGGTGAAAGTGTAAGGAACAGAATATTTGACTGAGAGTATTTTTTTTTCTTTTAGTAAAATGTTTGTCTCAAATTTGGTTTTCTATGTCTTTGTGTTAATCCAGAACAAAATAAAACATGACTTCTAGTTTTGCTCCTTCATGTGGTTCCCACTTATCTGCTAACAGATAAGACTCAGAGGTTTGGTTAGTTAAACACTTCTCTTCCAAAGCACAGACTGTGATTTATTGAATTGTTGTTCTTCAGAGATGTCTGAGCTAGGAGCAACTCCAAGAAGCAGTCAATTCCTACCACGAATTCTGTTAGTTTTGTTGCTTTCAGTATACTTCATTCTCTTACTGTTCCACTTCTTTTCACATTCATCCTTGTCAAACCTGGAGAGCCAAACAGAGCAAAGCTAGGCTTTGCACATCTGATAACACTTACAGTAGGACTGTGAGTAAATAGCATTAAGATGGGATGCAAAGCAGCCAGGCCAGAAGTGCAGGGTGATGGCTCCTGCTGACTCTCAGGAAGAGAAGCTCTGATGGCAGACACTTTATGGCTGGATGTATGTCAGATTCTGGTCTTCCTATTTTAATGTGGCACCATTTCAGAATGATAGCCAGGGCCAGAAGCAGTGACTGTAGCTTGTTATAAGCTGATCTAAGTTCATTTATAAGTAGATGAGCTCCACTCCAGCTATGATAGAGAAATTATTTAATTCCCTTACTGGCAGTTGTAGCACACTGGCTGTAGAAACCAAACTGTCTTCCACTCTCACAATAGAGTTAGATCACACAAGCTGGATAAGGGGGGATTTGCTAGTGCTGTCCCTCTGGATTCAGGGTGGTCAATGTTTTGCTTTTCCCCTGGCCTGACAACTGCTCTGGTGAAATGTAATTCTACTTCAATGTTGTCTAGTGGAGCAGTATCTGTATTTCTGTAGGCTATCTGCAGAAGCACCTTCTTGCCACACCTGAGGACAAGTCTTCAGACTTCACCTCAGCCAAGTATTTATCAAAAGTTCACCAGTTCTTTTCATCCAAGATCAGATATCTCCAGATGCAGCTGAGAAGCAACCACAGCTCCTCTCTACAGAGAGACAGGCCCACAGGGAAGTGGCTTCTTGACCTTATCAGTGGTGTGGAAATTAAAAAACAAATGTAAAACATTTTCAGGTAATCTCCAAATACCTTTGATACAATATACATCGTTGGGTTTTGGTTTGGTTGTTGGTTTTGTTGTGTTTTGTTTTGTTTTTTTTTTTTTCCTAATGATTTTCCTGTATGAATCAAGCTGAAATTAAAGGCAACTTAAGTTGAAGGCTATCAAAACCAAATTTCTGTCAAATCTTGCTCTGATGCACTGCATGCAACCAGAAATTACACCACTCTCCTAAACAACAGTGGTGTTGCACTAGTAAAGTCAGGGACCAAACATGTCACTGCAAGCATTCATTTCTCTACAGGAGGGCAAAAAACTGTTCTGATATACAAGAGATCACTCCAGAGGTATTTGTGCTCAAGACCAACCCAACAGACAACACATGAATTATCTATTTAATTAGATGACATCCCCAGCCAAAGTAGTGCATGCTACTGCCACAGCTGTCTGTGGAAAAGGTTTCTGCATTAATGTGGCCAATGAAAATATATTCATGTAGTTGGCATATACCTAATGTCATCTGCCTCTAGATCCAAGTCTGGACATCAGCAGAGAGAGATTTTTGCAGGAACATTGTCTTCCTCCGTTCTCAAAGACCCTGAGAAGTTTTGAAGGTCTGTCTGACTTTGCTTAGCTTCATGTCACAATGAAAAGTGACCTTTGTACCTCCACAGCATTAAGGCACTTGGGCCCTACCTGGCAAATGCAGATCTACATTAGAGATTTCATCTGGATGCTTAGTGCTGCTTAGGCTTGCCCATCCTTCAGACAGCATTAATCTTGTCCTGATTTCACTCAAAGGTAGGTACTTGTGGCAACACATTCAAGAGAGCTCTTTCATGGTTTTTGTTTGGTTTTCTGTCCAGTTCAGGGGCTGCACAACCATTTCAGATGTCCTCAGTGAGAGCCAGCATTCTGCCTGTGCTCCTCTGTATTTCATCTGCTCTGATATATACTGCAGTATGTTTAGTGTGGAAAGCCCAGTCATGAACTTAAAAGGGTCTGCTATGACCTAGAACTGTATCTAATGTATCATATTTTTTTTCTGGTCAAAAAGTATGGAAGTGTAAGAGGAAAGCCAAAGGCAAAACTCAGTTCTCAGCTTTCCACAGTGTATTTTGTATATGGATGAGTGTAATTTGCAATGACAGTGTAATTTGTAATGACAGTGTGATTTGTATGTATATAAGACAAAGGAAATCCCATAAATACAAATATTTCACCTTTCTTGTTGTCTCATTGATTCACAAATTATGGAAAGAACATGTCCAACTATTTTGTTAGATGTGACTTCCAATTTCCCCCACCAGCCTTCAGCTTACCTAAAACACTGCCATTTCCATTTTAATCCACCAAATACATGCAAAGTGAAAATAGCCAATAAATGGCAAAAACTCCACAGGATTTAAAGCTATTTTTGGGAAACTACCATGTAAGCTCATCTTACAAAGGATCTCTAAGAAGAAGAGCCACTCTTTAGTCTCTACACGATTTAAATTCACAGCCTAAAGCATATTTTCTTTTCCCAACACTGCTAGAATTCAAGATGCATCTTTAATTGGCTTAATGGAGCCACAAGGTATTACATTAGACAGCTTTTTCCTAGTTCACAGAGGTCATATTGACATGTAACTTGTGGTATTTCCTTGTTTTCATGATAAGATAAAACAAAGGGGAAGTGTTCAGTTCCAGGTGAGTGGGAGAGGGCACAAAAAATGGGAAGAAGATAAGAGTGTTTGATGCAGGTGGGAATTTATCAAGCAGTGTCTCTTTGCACTCAGGCAGCAATTGCATAGGAATCTGCATGCTTATGGCATCTCAGTCTTCCTACTCCCAGTTTAAGATTGCAAGAAAATAAGAGTCATATAGTGAAGCAATGAACAGCTGAATCAGCAGTGTCTCTCTTTGAATATCATAAGGCTGTAGCAGGTTTTGCTAACACAGATGGAAAGATGCTGGGGTCACTCCCAGCCAGCTCTCATGTTAGAATAGCAGAATGAATGCAAGTAAATGCTACTAGTGACCACTTTTCAGTCCCATCCTCCTAGCAGAGCCAAATAAATTCTGTAGTTAAAAAAAAAAAAAAAAACAACAAACAAAACAGATTGGATTTTAATAACAGGATGCAAGGTTTTTTTCAGCAAATAAATTCATAAACGTTCCCTGTTTCACGAAGTGTCATATGCCTCTGGTCTGTTCTACACCAGTGCACAAGGCAGCCCTGACTAGGAGTGACAAGCAATAGTCCATCAGTGTTTACTCCTGTCCTAGCTGAGTACAGCTAATAAATAGTGCAAGGTTCACAAGATTCCTTTATTCCAGTTTTCGCCTTCCCATTGGGAACAATTGTTCTTGAGCCTTTTCTGCAGCTTATGGAGAGCTGAAAACATTCTGTCAGTCTTTTTCTCAGGATTTTTTAGCCAAGTCATGGCTGTAAGGTATAGACTGGAGCTCGTGGTTAGTAGCATGCACACCAAGGGTGGTTCCTAGAGTGGTTTCCAGTGGCTAACTCTATGGAATCAGTCCATGGTCTGGATGAGAGGACTGAGTGCACCCTCAGTGAGTTTGCAGGAGACAGCAAGTTGGCCAGGAGTGTTGGTCCACTTGGAGGGTAAGGCTTTACAGAGGGATGTGGAGAGGCTGAATCAATGGGTTGAGGTCAGTTTTATCAAGTTTAAAAAGGCCAAGTGTTGGGTCCTACACTTGGGTCACAACAATCCCATGCAATGCTACAGGCTTGGGTGAGAGTGGCTGGAAAGCTCCCAGTGGAAAAGGACCTGGGAGTATTGGTCAATGGCCAGTTGAATATGGACCAGCATGTGCCCAGGTGGCCAAGAAGGCCAATGGCTTCCTGGCTTGTATCAGCAATAGTGTGGCCAGCAGGACTAGGGAAGTGATTGTTCCCCTGTACTCAGCACTGGTGAGGATTCATCTTGAATATTGGGTTCAGTTTTGGGCCTCTTACTGCAAGAAAGACCTTGAGGTGCTGGAGCACATCCTGAGAAGGATAATGAAGGTGAAGGTGAAGGCTCTGGAGAGCAAGTCTGATGAGAGTGTCTGCAGGATCTGGGGTTGTTCAGTCCAAAGAAAAGGAGGGGAACCATTATTGCTCTCTACTGCTACCTGAAAGGAGGTTGTGGTGAGGTCACAAGTGATAAGACAAGAGGCAGTGGGCTCAAGTTGCACTGGGGGAGGCTTGAATGGTGTCCATGGCTCACCATAAGCTCCAAGAGAAAATGCAACTCCTTTGTTGCTGCTACAGCATTTCTTCTTTGTTTGGACATCACGTGGTTTAATATTTCCACACATGGCTTATGAAACTCTCAAAATAATACGCTTACAACAAGTTCCATTTTCTTTACTAGTGGACTGTTTTTAAATAGCTAAAATAGCTAAAATGAATATTATAGAGATAAATAGAATTTCTTCTTGAGATCTAACCATCATGTAGGGCAAGAAAATAAAATTACTTTATGATATGGTAATAGCTAATGTTGAAATGTGTTACTGCCTACAGGTAAACCACCTGTATTACTTTAATGCAGCACAATTATTTCTGTGTTATTAGATTATATTCAGAAGATATCTGGACTAGCTCCTGTTTTAAAAAAAAAAGGCAGAAATATGTGACAAATAATTCTTATATAGCTTTGTTTGTCTCTTTTCCTGCATAAAGAGTAGATTATTTTCAAAATCTCATTAAAAATGTTTCTCCTCAGAAATTTATCTGACAGCATCTCTGATTGGTCACTGAACTTAAATAAAAGAGGGAAACAATCAGAGGTAGCAATTAATGTGACCTCCCCCCCAGTTTTTCATCATCCAACAAATATTTTACTAGAACATCTCATTTAACCACAAAAAGTGCTCTGGTAAAACCACAATCACTTGCAAGTTGTTACTCTGTGAACTGTCTACTGCTGTTCCAATTATAATACCTCAACATTTGCAGATGTATAAAACCATTGCTAATAATTTTTTCAGTGTAGAGATTTGTGATTTGTGATTCGTCTACATGATTTTGCAAACTGGGAGTCTGGAGGAATGATACAAAGAAATGATCTGTCTTATTTATTCTATGTAAAGCTTGAGCAAAACATTCTGTGACTCTCAAGCAAAATATTCTAGATTTAGAGGAAAAAAAAAGGTATTTTACTGAAAAAAAAAATTGTAATTATCTGGCATGTTAATATCTAGCCAAAAACTCACCAGCATGTTCTTCAGACCTTTTATTAAAGCAGTCCAGTTTCTGAAGGGTCTCTCTTCTTCTTTACACCCTTAAGTGGTCATTCTCTACCATATCCTACTCCCTGTGATGGAAGTATCCTAGTGGAATCTGATTCTGAGCATTAAGGGTTAAGCTTTTTGTTTTAAGTTTCCCAGTGAGTCATCTTGCATGATGCACTGAGGTGCATCAGTCATGTAGCTTTATGTCTCGGAGTCATGAAGTCACCTAATGAGATGTGACTGACACTATTTGACATGACAAGTCACCCAGGAAAGTGCAAGAAAACAAACCCCAAGGTTTTCCTGAAAATTCTGGTTAAAGCTGCTGGCTTTCCCCGTGTTTTGTTTTAAGTTGCAGTGAGGAACATATGTTTTACAATGGGTAGGAGGAGGGAAAATACATGAGAAGATTTTTCTGATGAAGAAAAAAAACCAAAAACAACAAAAAAGAAACAAGCTGTGGACATCTGGGCACAATAAAACTTACATAAAAAGCGTTCCTGCAGTCTTTTCCCAGTGGAAGCCCTTGGGAACATTATTTCTCTGTGGCTATGAGAAGTTGAAGAGCCACAAGACTCATCACACAAAGCTCAAGTGTTTTTGTAACCTAGGGACAAACATCTGCACGTGTGCACAAGGGCTTTTGACAAGACCCACTACAGAATTTGGACACCTATGCAATTTTTACAGAGCATCATCTCACAGATGCTGAAGATTTCTTCTGCTCGCACAAGACAACTCTGGCACATGAATACTGAAAAATACAAACCCCAGAAGTTTCACAGACATGAGCACAAAAGGCTCCTCTTATAGTAGAGTTCTCTTTGCCTCTGCCTCAGTACCATGGTCAGGATACAACACAATATATCCACAGGGCTTCTACAGTTGTCCTCAGGATGAAATTCAGCCTTCTTCCACTGCATCCTTGCCTGAGCATCTATGCACACAGGCTGTAAATCCTTGTACATCTGCCTATATTAAGTGTGTTTCTCAGTGAAGTGCTGCTGGAAATATCCTACAAGTTTATGCTAAGAAGAGTTCAGCTACAACTTGTTTTCACAGTGCTGTTCTCTTTTTACATGGTATTTGATAGCTTTATTTAAAAAGTGATTTGTAAGAGTTGTGTAGCTTCAACACAATGACATGCTTGAAAGAGGTCTTGAAGGATTCAAACAGCATAAGGTAGAATAGGAAAGAAAACATCTGAAGAGGTTAGGCAAGTTGGGTTTTGATTACTTTAATGCTTATGGTAGTCATTAATAAAAAATTGAAGAGTCTTACAAAGAAATTTCCAGGTGCTAAGAAAATTATCCCATAATTAAGTGCTCAGGTTCTAGTGCCTGCAATCTTATTCTTCACAGCCTTTTCCCAACACCTCATTCTGTCTCATTGGACTTTAAGCAGGCAACAGCTTATAGGGAGGAAAACATAAAGGTATAATGTATAAATATAAAGGTAACAAATTTCAGGTTTCTACAGCCAGGCTGTGAGAAAATGACATTCAAAAAATAAAGTTAATTCTTTTGTTGTTGAATAAATGTAGATTTTGGAGCTTAGTTTTAAGGCCCTGAGCTGATGATTTGTTCTATGTACAGATTCAGGCAGTGGTGAAGCAGCTTCTCAAGAAGCCAGAAACTGAACCTAGCTGAGCTATCAGCTTTCAAGAAGCTGGCTTTTATTTTGCCTCTGCAGTATTTATCTCCTAAGCCTCCTGTCAAGCACAGGAAGAGAAGCAGCTGTTTAAAATTAGAACAGTACACACGTTAACAAGTAACTGTACATCCACTAGCAAAAGCTTGGGGATATACTAGAAAATAACTTTAGTAGCATTGGGAGTTGTTGATGTCTGAGAACTTCAGGTTTCCAAACTTCACATGTTTTCCAGCCAAGACTTTTCAGCCTAGTTCCTAACCCCACACCTGGCGTGGGATTAACCTGCCAGCTAGCTGGACAAATAGGGAATAAGCAAAGATGCCAGCTGCCTGGATTGGCTCTGAATATCCCTAATTTTTGGGTAGGCATTGGCTCAGAGCATCCTGGTTTAGAGGAGTTTCTGTGACATGGACTTTGTTCCCATATGGAATGCACGACTGGAAACCTCTAGTTTTTATTTTCAGCCAAGTATAAAGGAGTGTTTTGCATCTGTGATGTGCCCTACCTGTGATTAGAAGGCATGGGGAGGCTGGCTTGTAGGGCCAGTGCTCCTGAGTTTGGGGAGGTTTTTGCTCTCACTGAGAGAAGAGAGCATCACCTATTTTCAGTTCCTTGTGCTGCCCTGGCTGTGTTTGGACAGTTCCATATCCTTACCTGCTATGAGAGGCCCTTTCCAGCTCACAGGGTTGCTTTGTCCTCAGAAAGACCCTCACAGTCTCACCTTCCCTCAGGGACTGGAAACCTGAGACTGTGAGCCTGCAGCTCCCAACGGGAAGAATACCACATTAACCTGGAATGATAACCTGGCCAGCCTTGTTTCCCTTGGGGGTCTCTTACAAGATATTATTTCAACCTGTGGTCTCCCCAGAGCACCAGTATTGAGTGTCAGCAACATCCCATCTGACCCTCTCTGTTTCCACACATCCTCAAAGTTAGTCACCACTCTAATCTCCCTTTTCTCTTTTTCTTCTTTTATCCTCACAGCAGCCCTGTGCCTGATGAATCTGTGTGTTCTTGGGCTAAATTTGTTATTGCTTGCATTTTGTAAACTCAGCTCCTCAAACAGTATGAACAAGTGCATTGCACTTCCCAACTGACTGCAGAGTGTCTGTTTTGCATGTTTAAAAACACCTTCCTGGAGTTTTCTGTTTAAATAGAAAACATACAGGTAAAGCACTGTCAGGTGGAGGTAAAAGACATTTTGAGGAGGACAGATGAAACCCATTAGTGAGAATGATTCTGCTTTCCTTTTGTTTAAGTCACAGGGAGATGAGGAGTTTACTTTGAGACAAGTTCCTGACTACTCTTAAGAAGCACAGTGGTGTCAAAAGGAGTCTCTCCAAAAAGCTCTGGTTACATTACTTGTTACTCTGACAAGAGGTTGGGGGAAATAATAAGACTAAGCTTCACGTTGCTCTTTCAGTTGCCTCAAAACTCTGTTTTTCATGCATGACATAGTGATCATTACCTGGATGAACACAGCATAGTCACAGAAGTATTTCTGCATAGCTGAAGCCCAGCATAACAAATCGAAGTAGCAACCTTCATTATTCTGAAAAAAAATATGCAAATGGAATTATTTTTAATCTAAAAAAAAAACCAAATGAGAGCTTTCTGAATTAATTTGTGTATGTCTCTATTTTCAAACTGGAATGTGTAATTCTGTTTACAAATGTTTGGCTTTTGTTTCTGTGGTTTGCTGTAAGTTCCCCCCCTCCTCCCCTTATTTTCTTTCTCCCCCTGGAAAGCCACGAGGCAACCTATTTGTTTAAACAATTATGTTTTCCCCTCAATAAACCAGCAGATGATCTATTGCCTTCATAATCTTTACTTAAAAACCAAAAAATATCCACATGGGTGCACAGCATTTGGCTAATTAATTTCTGATAATTTGCAACATTAACAGCCAGCTGCCAGGGGCTTGTGTGCCTGTTAATCTGAGGCAGAAGCCGTAGTGAACTGATTGGAGATCTGCTCCTGCTGGTTACCAGATAAATTATTCTTGTGACAATGTCACTAGGTTAATTAATTCAATTAATGACTCCCATTGCAATGTTTTTCTTTGTCTTGTTCATTTGCCACAGGCTGCTGAACAGGTACTCCTGAAGTTAAGTCACAGATAAGGAGTAATGTACCATTTTTATTTCTAATTCTGAAGTGCCTTTTACATGAAGTTTAGTAGCTCTGAATGACATTAGAAATTAGTTTCTCTTCTGTTAGTTTATTTTTTTTCTTTTAAATGCAAGCAATCAAATATCCTTTGCTTTACTATTTTCAGAAATAGTCATGGTTTTAAGTCACTTC
Source organism: Indicator indicator (assembly GCF_027791375.1). Classification (NCBI taxonomy): domain Eukaryota; kingdom Metazoa; phylum Chordata; class Aves; order Piciformes; family Indicatoridae; genus Indicator; species Indicator indicator. The sequence goes on along the minus strand of NC_072026.1, from coordinate 6,775,599 downwards.
AATGTTAGATCTTCTTTCACACTTCCTTAAAGGAAAAAACTCAGCATGGAAATTTGCTCTTCAGGTGCCATGAATGGGATGTTTGCTATTTTCCTTGCAAAGAGGAGCTACCAAGCCTGAGCAGACCTCAGGTCTATGTGTCTTATCATCCCAGCTATCTATTTCAAAGTTCTAGAGGCAGAAAAATGCATCTTAGTCTGGCTGATTTTTTTATTAGGGAAAAAAATGAAAGGAACAATACTTCCAAGAGGGAAATATGGGAAGAATCTCAGAGACACCCTATGAGGCTCTCAAGAGCCCTCAGTCCTGAATGCCATCTCATTTTTCTGAGCAGAACTAGGGGAATTTGGAGGTTGTGCTTTAAAAAGCATAACCATCATCTTTCTGATTAGTTCATATAAAAATGTAAATAAAGCAGAGAGCAAACAACGAAGTGGGAATGAAATTCAATTTGTCTTTTTCATCTCTGCTAAGGAGCAAACCACAGGCAAAGCACTGTGACATCCATCCAGATTATTCTTATGAAATATCCAAATCCAAATGAATATCCAGAATATCCATATTGTTATTATGATCTGGTTTTGCATTACTACCACTTGGACTTCCAGCAGATGACTCTGGATTAACATCACACATTGCTGTTTGTACTGGTCACCCTGTGGCCTCCTGTATGCACTCTGCTGTGTTTGCCATTCAGAGTTTTCATTTTATTCCTTCTCTTGAACACAAGCTGAAAACATGCTGAATTTGAATTCAAATTTGGAAATAAACTGAAGCAAGTTGTAAATGCAAATCCCACTGACATTGAAGTTCTGCTCTGGTAGCTGTTCTGAGCTAGCCCCCATTTAGCATGGGAGCAAATCAGAATAATTTTTAATCATCTGAATGGCTGAATTAAACCCAGGGAAGACTCTAAAAGGCTTCTAGTGAAAGTTGTATCTTGCCCTGGGGCACTGCAGCAACCTAATAAACCTGGAGGGAAAAAAGTAGTGAGGAACAATTTGAGGTATTGCAAGGAGATTCATTCTGGCTATTAGTATCACTGAAAAAGCTGAGGAACATGTGGTAGCTGATGTTACTGGTGCAGTAAAGGTGTCCATGTGGGAAGCTGCCTCCCTCTGAAGTGTCAGTGAGGGCTGCATGCTTCAATGGTTCTGCATAGGTATACCTGGCATTTTGGGGCTGACACAGCCTCAAGCTGCACCAGGGCAGGTTTAGGCTGGAGGTGAGGAGAAAGTTCTTCATGGAGAGACTTGTTAGACATTGGAATGTGCTGCCCAGGGAGGTGGTGGAGTCACCATCCCTGGAGGTGTTCAAGAGGGGATTGGACGTGGCACTTGGTGACATGGTTTAGTGGTCATGAGGTCTTGGGTGACAGGTGATGATCCTTGAGGTCTTTTCCAACCTTACTGATTCTGTGAGTTCACAGCAGCTCTCTCTCCTGTGCCACACCAGTCTTGCTGAATGGTGGGTGCAAGGGTCAGCCTCTCCTTCCCAGGTGAGCCAAGGGCTGTGGCTGGTGAAACAGCTGCTCTTGCTAAACCAGACACCCACACTTGAACAGCCTGTTGAGGGGGAGAAGAGGGCACTCCACAAGTTGACTGCTGAGCTCTGTGCAGCACTGTGCTTTACAAAGCCTGTCTTGAAGCTGATGGCATCCTTTGGCATTTGTTATGTAATGAAAAGACTATTGTCCCCCTAAAGGGGGGAAATCACCATGTGCTCTTCTTTAAGTTCATGCCAAACATATACTTTTTAAATAGAAACACTCTGGTGTTTCAGGTCAGGGTCCTTTACCATAAGCAGCTGCCTAGGCAAGCCATACAAGAGAAGCATAATTTGAGCTGTCATTTCCCTGCAGTAAATGCTTTCTTTTGTCTCTAGGAGCTGAGTGATAGAAATCAGGATATGTAAATTTGAGCAATGGATCTTAATTATGAGCAGCAGGTGTCTGTGCAGGAGTGCTCAGGTGAGGGGGGGAATGGGTCTCATGGCTACTGTGACTTGCTTGTTGTCAGCATACAAAGGGAGGACTACAAACTCCAATTAATTATCCACATTAATGAGCTCAGCCACCCAAGTGAGAGTGCCTTGTTTGCTGCTCCAGCTAAATCTTCTCAGCAGACAGTGGTTTAAAAAAGAGTTCTGCATCTCAGACTCTGAAGAGCACAAACAGTCAGCAGTAAGGATTAAATAACCATGATAAACCCTAAGAAATCAATTTGTGGGAGTAGAGACTATAAGGAACAGTCCTGTCAGGGAAATTAATTGTCTGATGAACATTTCCTTAATATGTCTTGACCAGAGGAGCATCTTCCCAGTATATGTGAAGAGGCAATGCTCTTGACTTTTCACTGATTTAAAAATAGTTAGTTATGATGCCTTTTTTAAAATATCAGCACGCCATTCATCACACTGAAAGAGTTAAGGTGAGCTGGGAGGTACAATTAATACATATTGTAATATGCAGATCACTGTTGGACTGTAGCATCTCTGCCTCTGAGCAGGCACAGGTAAGGGAAGACAGACAGGAATGATGCCTCTAGACCAGGTGCAGCCCACACTTTCTTCAGTCTGCCCCCTAATGTGAGTGGGTAATTCACTTTGTACACCCATTCAATCATGGCTTTTATTTTTTTTACCATTTATTGAAAAATGAAACATTATTAATTCTTTTTTTTTTGGTGGGTTTTTTTGTTTGGTTGTTTGGTTTTGTTCTGTTTTGTTTTTTGCCCTGAAATTACCAATCTGCTTTGTAAGCAAATACATAAAGTGAAGTTATACTTTGTGGTCTGAGCTGATTTATGGTCTTGCTGCTTTGTGCGAGTGTGGCACTCTGGTCCTGGTTGTGTGAAGTTGCTCTCAGTGTTGGCTCTGACATACCTGACACTCTGTACTGAGTCATAGAATCATAGAATCATAGAATCAGTCGGGGTTGGAAGGGACCACAAGGATCAGTCAGTTCCAAACCCACACTAGATCAGGCTGGCCAGAGCCTCATCCAGCCTGGCCTTAAACACCTCCAGGGATTCAACTTGCTGACCAACAGAAAGCTAGCCCAGAAAACATAGCAGATCTTCATAATACTCTTGTAGGCATCATAATGCAGACATCATAATACTCTTGTAATTAAGATAGTTGAAGTAGTAACAGACAGGAGTGCCCCATGTAGACAGTGGACAAAATATGCCCATCAAGTGTTTTTTCCTTTGCACTTGTCTCCTGTTTCTTGAACTGATGGGGTTAGAGCCTGTGCCATACCCAGGACAACCCAGGGTTTTTATTGTACAACCCTGGCTGGGAGCAGACCTCTGTTTGCAGCCCTTCAGTCATCTTCCCAAACGTTTTCCTCCCCCCACCTCCCTTCCAACTGTGGCAATATCTAAGCAGACATATGGCCCTTCGTTATGCATTGTCCTACACCTTGTGTGGCCGCTGATGTTGGTGCAAAGTGGGTGTTAAACGGCATCATTCTTATGTGGCACTGTTTTACACCCCCTTGGTAAATGATTATGTGAGGTCCAGAGAAATAAACTGTCAGCCCCAACACACCACAGTGCAGTGTGTCTACGAATCTGGGACACTGTAGTTTGAAGAAACCAAAGTCTTTTCTCCTTTGAGAAATAAAATGAAAACTAAAAAAACCCCAAAATCTGTAAAGGCTGTAATTGTGTGAAGGGAGGTCATTTGGCCAGATTATAGCAGAATGACTTAATGGATGACCTCACATGTCAAACTATATATAGTTAAATAATTATTAAAATAAAACTGATTTGCTTCTCTAGCTCTACCGCTTCTCTCAAACCAGTAGTCCCCAACTTGTTTTTCAGTAGAAAACCTACAGATATGGGTGCAATCAAAAATTGAAATCTATCCATTTGTAAACCTTTCCACAACCGGGAATATTTCTGAGTAAGAAATGAAGCATCTCTACTTGTGTAGAGGAAATGTCGTTACACAATGCAGGACAAAACAGTCAAGCCACTTTAAACAGAGTAAATGAAAGAAGGCTTCAAGGTAGGATCAGCTGTTTATTTATACCCATTGTCTCCTTGTTTCCCACACAAATATATTCTGTGTTTAAAATTTATAAAGCTGGGCAAGCCCTTCTCACGCTGTTCTCAGTAAAATATTGCTCACTGCATCTCTCTGAGGGGCTACTGACAAATAGGTTCTTGTTGTCTAACTTTCTCTCTGCTGAGGTTAATGATTAAGTGGTTCAGAAGGTTAATTCCTGGAGATAGTGTTGTCTTTGGCTTGAACAGATGTTGGTAGTGCTTTAATGTGGTTATCAAACTCTGCTGCCCTTCATTCTTTGCTCCTTCCAGTCCTGGGTATTGTTCACCAATGCATTCCAGGCCCACACTATGGAGATCCAGCAGAGCTGAACACACCATTGCTTTACCACTGCAGAGCATCGGCTTTCCTGGGGTCACACTGCATAATGCCAACATATAGCACATCAACTGATAAGGACAGGCTTGATCCTTAAAAGATTGGTAAATATTTGTATATGCATAAAGATACAGAATACCTTTTGAGACTCTCATTGAGCCATCTGTAAAGCCACTCACTCTGGCTTTGTATCACCAAATCTCTCAATAACCTTTACAGAGCAGTGCATCAGTGCCCCCCTCCTTCCCTCAGAGCCTCATATCTTGTTAAATGATATGAATCTCAAGGGTCTCTGTAGTAATCTCTTGTGTAATCAGTGCCTTTAACAGCCTGTTAAAACATCGTGGGTTGGACCAATATTTACAGTGCTTGAAGCTATGTCATTATAGGAGTTGGGGGATATGCCTAGAAGTCCTTTATTCCCTCATCCACTGTGTTGTAACCATCCATTAGTATCTTGGGGTTAGGTGATAGGAAGAGTAGTGTCAAGAATGCCTTTACCAGGCAGCCTTCCAAACACCTCCTGCCCCTTCCAGCAGGCTGCTTGAGATCTGCTAACAGGAAAGCTGTTAGACTGAAATGCATCTGGCTTCACCCTGTCTGGATATGAAAATATCATTTTAGTCTTTGCATTGATTTTCTTGTTATGTATTTTTTTTTTAGTCTCACAAGTTTCATCCATAATAAAAAAAAAAAAAAAGATATAAAGCACTGTGTTTTAATTAAGAATTACTGCTAACATGTTGGAGTTAAATAGCTTAGGAAATCAGGGCATTTCCCAAGAACCTGTTTTTGTTAGGTGGAGATTTTTGTAAAAGCAATTCACAGTTGCAATGAGAAGCTGTGGCTGAAAAAAAAACCCAGACCAACCCGATGCTGGTGCTTTAAATGATAGCATGCAAAAATTATATACTTCTGTGAAAATAAACTTTATCATTTCTATAAGCAGTCCTTCAAAGCATAAATTTTAAGTCAGCCTCACAGTGGAATTCATCATTTGAATGTCAATACTGACAATGCCATAAGTGAATCATCATCTGGTCATCATTATATATGAAACTGTAAATTGAGAGGAACTGTTGGGTTTGCTTTTCTTTCATGATCAGTTGATATTAAACTTGAGGCAGATGTCATCTGTGTCCCTACCCAGCAAAGCTGTGTGAGCAGCTCTGCCCTTGTCATGTGCACTCCTGACTCCCTGGTGGTCAGCAATGTTGAGCAGCACCATGCTCTGTTTTTTAAGTTCCACCATGGAGTCTGTAGTTGTAAACCTGCTGGAAAACACTGACTGCATGTGATCACAGGCTTATGGCCACAACCTTTACCACCAATGCAATACTTGGGTTTAACTTGTCCTCATCCCGACAGATTTCAAACATAATTGTGTACAGAGGCTGCTCTGGATAAGATTCCTTAGTGTTTCAACTGAAGCTGTGCCATGGGGCAGAAAGGAGTGAAAACTCCCAAGGCCAGAAAAAGAGAAGGAATGAATAATCACAGTAATGAGGGTGCTTCTCAGGGAATGGAGTGCTAGGTCCCTATGCCCCATGACTCTTCACAAGGAGCTAATTCAGGTTTGTGTCAGATAATCTTTCAGCTGAAGGAGTCTTTGCTTTCTTTTGTTTTCATCCACGGGTGTCTGATTAAAAAAACAATTTGTCGCCCAATTCAGTTGTAGTCTGCAGGAAGTCCTTTTAATCTCTTTGTATAAAACACCTGGATGAGTAGTATTTATTTGCATTGGATTTAAGATGGATCTCACTTGTGTAAAGAGAATGTGGGCATGGTTATGCCTGTTGAGGTCTCAGTGGTGTCCTGTGTGGTGGTATCAGTTCCTCCCTACGACCAGCAATCCCTCCTCAGCTGGGTCTTGGCCTCACCTTTTTTTTTTTTTTTTTTTTTTTTTTGGCAGCTGCATCACTTCAGCTGATCTTTGTCAGCCTGTGATTGATGAGAAACCTCCTCCCTCTTTTATCTTTCCCTTTCTCTGTCACTTCCAGCTGACGAACGTGCTATCTCTGCTTTTGCTCCTTACTTAAGGCTTGTTATATTTGCTGGTGGTGCTACAAAAGGCACAGCTCACGTTTAAGGGCTCAGTGTCCCGAGGGCTGGAGGGCATTCACAGCTCTGAGGAGATTCCAGGCTCAGGAATAAGCTGGAGTGGGCCATAAAGCGGCAAAGGTAACACTGGTTAAGTTGTTCAGTCAGACTTCACTGGGTCAAAGTCTTTCCTTAGTGTTCTTCCTCTTCACCTTGCTGAAGCTGGAGGTGTGACTCCCATGGATTTCCACTACAATATAGTTCAAAAGCTCCTTTCCCTGTGATAACTTGTGTTTAGTTAGCCTAACATTACCTGAAGGGTGGTTGTAGCCAGGTGGGGGTTGGGCTCTCCTCCCAGGCAACCAGCAACAGAACAAGACGACACAGTCTCAAGCTGTGCAGGGGGAAGTTTAGGCTTGAGCTTAGAAAGAAGTTCTTCACAGACAGAGATTGGCTATTGGAATGGGCTGCCCAGGGAGGTGGTGGAGTCAATGTCCCTGGAGGTGTTTAAGAAAAGCCTGGAGGAGGCACTTAGTGCTATGGTCTAGTTGATTAGTTAGGGTTGGGTGATTGTTTGGCCTTGATGATCTTGGAGGTCTCTTCCAACCTGTTTGATTCTGTAAAGCTCTGTGTGCTGCTCGTGTATGTGTTGAGCCTGAGACTTGCATGTGCACCCTTGGTTTGACATGAACTGCCTAGCGATTTTATCAGATCCTGGCTGACTGTCTGCCAAATATTTCTCCACAAAACCATATGTAGGCAAAGCATGAAACAGGCAGAGGTATGCACCAGCAAACCGGTGTGCTGAAGGATAAGAAAGCAATAGTTGGTGGAAGCCTTCCAGAAGCAAGCACAGGTGCTCGCCGCTCTGCTGCGTGTACAGCAGAGGGAGCAGGAGGTAACGACAGGGAGGAGAAAAGGGGACGGACAATAGCTAAAGCATGAAGACAAAAGAATTTTTATGTACTTTAAAAACTGCCTAACTCCCGGAGAGTGACAGTTTAGCCAGCTAGAGCTGACTGCAGTGCAATAAAAGGAGTAGCTGTGTTTCAAGCATATATAAAATTGCTCTACCACAGAATCCAGTGCCCTTCAAACTATCCCTCCTCCTTTTTTTTTTCCTTTTTTTTTTTTTTTTTTCCTGGGGTCTGTTCTCGTTGGTAGTGAATTGGAAAAGGGTGTTTTGAGCATAAGCAGGAATATGCTGCAGTGTTTTGAATTTCTGTAGGCTTCTATTTCTCTTGGTGAGATGTTGTGCCCTGCACCAGTACAGTAACTAACACTGCTAGAACTCTGCGTGTAAAGTCAGGGACTCCAGGGGCTGGGAATGGTTTGATTGCTACATGTATGAATTTCAAATTGCTAGGGATATTCCTGTGATGTATCTGCTGTTTGTAGCCTCTGAAAGCAGATGAAAGTCATGATGACTGTGGTTACCTGTGGGGTTGCCTGGCTTTCTCCTGATCCTTCAGGAGGTGACTTGTTACAGAAAAGCAACCTCTTGTCCCTGCTGTTCATCTTCCCCTCTTCTCTGGTTGTGGTGCTTATAAGCCACACAATCAACTAAGAAAAATGCCTCGGCAGATCAATTTCACAGCATGGTTCATCACAGATGCTGTCATGGCATAGGCACACAGATGTAAGATGAACAGGGAACCCCAGCATGGAAGAGGGGATGTGGCTCTTACCTCTGGTTTAAATCACAGCAAGCCCTGGGCCAAATGCCTTTTACCAAGCTGTTGCTGAGCAAAGCTTGTGCTGAATGAGGTTTTTTTTTTTTTTTGTGTGTTAAAACTTGTTATCTTCCCCGGAAATATAAAGTCCATGTTCAGTGTCTTTCTACATTGGGGGAGTAATATAGTTTAGAAAGAAATATTTCTGGGGGAGTAATATAGTTTAGAAAGAAATAAACCTCAGGAGCCAGGGAAACCTGGGAGCAGTTCTTTCAGCATCTAGAACAGCACAATGATCTTAGTGCTGAAAAAAAAAAAAATACTAAATAAAGGAAACTGGAAAAGAGAAATTAGAGAACTAGTTTTGTCAATGAAGTAGAGCAGGCAGATCTGCAGTAGAAAAGCCTTGTGGTCTGAGAGAGATTCAAGAAGGGAAGTGCTTTCTCAAGGTCCTTATTAAGAGGCAGTGGAGTTTGATGAACATGCTCTAGGAGATGGGACATTCCACTGATGTCCTGCTGGGTGCTAGAGACAACAGGGATGCACTGACACTGAGTTAAGAGCTTGCCATAGAGAAATGAAGAAATTCCAGCTGCATTCTTATAGAATGGTACAAAGTCAGTGAAAAGTACTAACAATGAATTACAACAAAGCAATTTGGTGTTTTCAGAACGGAGAAAAATAATTTTATTTGAAGTGCTATCATAGAGCAGAAAGTCTGGAATATGAAGTTTTTTGTGACTCTTCAGGAGGGAGAAAAAGTTCAGATTCCTCTGTGGTTTCCTTGGTTGCAGTTGTGAATTTTCTAAGTCACCTAAGCTAGAGGAGTATACAGACTGCATTAAGATTAAAAAACAGCTAAATACTTACTGGTACCATTCAGAAAGCTGCACAGTGTTATGTGTTGTGCCTCTGCTTGCCTGTGTGTTATTTACCAGTGCAACAAAATCTCCATACTGTGTCAGCCAGACAGACCAAATTTTGAGGCTGCTGTTATGAACATTTGCCCCACATGGGCATGGGGGCAGAGTCAGCAGTCAGGGTGCTGGATTGCATGCATGGGGAAGTCAGGCTGTGTGAGGTGAGTACAAATGAAACTTGTATTTAAAAAATGTGGAATTGCCTCCTGCTACAGAACATGGGAGCTCTCAGGTCCTGTGAAAGTCCTTTTCAGATCACCATTTCTTGCAATACCCAAGAGCAAGACCAGAGTGATGCCCCTGTTATTTAAATGCCTGCTGCTCTCTGGGGAATGAAAGTATTTGTGGTGCAAGAACGTGTCGTGGATCCTCTTTGCCCACATTCCTGGGCACAATATTCCTGTACTTTGAAACAATGAAAGTTCACAACAGAAATGTTCAATTAACTGTTAAGCACTGTCACCAATTCAGGGATCATTTCCAAATCTGATGGATGAGTTCAAAATATTCAATTCATTTGAACCATCAGGCGGAAAAACAGTCAAACTCCTGAGGAGAAAGGAGCAGATAAATGCTGAAATGAACTTGCATATCTTTAAGAGGTATGGTGCACTGGAGACAGTGAGTTATGAAGATGAAAACTTCCCAAGTGTCTACTGTAAGCAGAATAATAATGGGCAATGTCTCAAGCTAAGTGTTTTCTCTCTCTGATTTCATTTTGATGCAGTTTTGCAAGGCATGACAACTGTGTACACATGGTATGAGTCTCACCTAGAGCACAAGTTATATATTTCCCATGACAGTAAATAATTAAAAAAAAAAAAAGAAAGGAAAATATGATTAAAAATAAAAAACTTAAGAGCATGCAATATTAAAGTCTAACAGGAAAAACTGAAAGAGGATTCTTGGCTAACTCAGCAAATTCTAGAACTTCCCAAAGCGATGCTATTTTTAAGTTAATTTATTTGGACTGTTAAGGTTATATTTTGGATTCTTATTCAGTTCTGTTTCTCACAGGTTCATCCAATGGGTTCTTGCTGCAGAAACTTTTGAGAGAGTTTTGAATTAATGCAACTTCTAAGCCACTGAAGGTGAGTAAAAACATATTTTCCTCCTTTGGAACGGTGTGATGATGTTTTCTATCAGCAGTGCTCTTAAAGTCACAGATTTTATAGCTGGTTAAAAACAGGTTATGTAACATGAAAAGCAGTTATGAAGTATATCTTATTGACTTCTGCTATGGTTTCCTTCATCTCTGCATTATGTGTTAACAAATTCAGTTATCCCTCCACTCGATTTTTAGACTCTGATTCTATTGGTTTCAGTTTAAAACTGCATTTTGAATATATTGAGATATGAATAAACAAAAAACCAAAAAAAAAACCAAAAAAAAAAACAAACCAAAAAAAAAAACCAGCAAAGCCAAGAGTGGCTGCACTGATAACAATGGAACAGTCCTATTGTCTGATGATAGCCATGCTGTTATTTTCCTGAATATCCAAAGTTTTCATAGCTGAAGTGTTTCTGTTGTTGTGGAGTGATGTGATGCACTGCAGAAGTGATCTGCTCAAGACAGAATAGAGGTCAATATGTTTGCTTAGGCAATCATTTAAATAGTAATCATTTTGATGCAAAGAGGTATTAGGGTTGCTGGAAGGATTCCCATGAAGGTTGTGTCCACACTGTGCTTGGGCTTTTATAGAAAAGGTGAGGAATTTGGGAAAAAGGAAGAAAACTTCTTCCCATTTTGAGGGTGGAGAATCTTATCATTCAGATAGCAAGTGACATATCCAGGCTGGCTCAGGGAGCTGGTGAAGGAGCAATGAACTCAGCCCAGAGTTACCCTCTCAGGGTGCAGTTCCATTATGCAGCTGAGCTACTGCAACTGCAGCTCCCACTGAAAGGGAGATTTTATTTCCTGTCATTTGCTCCCTTCTGCCAGTGCAGGTGCTTGGCTGATCATTCATTGAGCCAGTTCAGGAAGACCAACAAGCGAAAAATCCAGCTTCACCCCCACTCCAGGGAGTGGGAGAAAAGATAAGGGGGACACCACTGGGTTGTCCTCACTTTGCCTGGCTGTGTCTTTCTGAGTTACTGCAAAGGTCTGGTAATGTTGTGTGAGCCTGGAGCAGCACCATAATCCCAGGGCAGCAGAGGTCTGAGCATTGGGATGGGACCATGCCCTCCTTTCCACCACTACTGCTCTCCTTGTTCTGGTTTGTTAGGGCCAGGCACACTTACAGCATGGCTGCTTGGGTTTCACTGTTGGATCCATATAAATCGTAACAGCAAAACACAGACTGAGTTTCTCCTTACCAGCTAGGTACTGTGAAATAAGTAAATTTTTTGGCTACTTGGAAGTAACAGAATTTGGCAGACAATGCCATTTGTGTGGTAGCATTTCTCAGGTCTATAAACCACCAGGCTTCATCAGTTGGTCCAAATGCAAGCATTAAAAATAAACACACAGGCAACACTTTGGTCTCCACAGAATAAAAATCTCCTGTTATGTACAGAGCCTGATTTTTCCATTTCCCTCAATATGCTAACTCTTCTTTACTGGCCCACTTACGAGTAACTAAAAGCTCACAAAATACAAATTCCTCTAGCCATAAATCCTTGTCTTGATGCTACCTCCACAGTACAATGCCTCTCTCTTTTACTCTGGCTTTTTTTCTTTCTCTTTTTCTTTCTTCCTTTTTTTTTTCTTTTATTTTTTTTTCCCTCTATCTTTATCCCCTCTGTTTACCCCAGTGCAGCCACTCCACAAGGTAATTCCTTTTGTGGCAGGCTTGCTGCAAACTAACCCCTATTCACACTGGCTGCAATTTTCAATTAAAGACAAGAACTTAACTTTAGTGGAGGGTCCTATAGAAGCTGCAGAGTCCAGGATTTGGGACTTTGATTTGCTTTCCTTTCTTGAGATGTTGAGGTTGTGAAGTATGAGAGAGGGCCTGGGTGAGGTGGTAAAGTGTCTTTCAGATAAGAGCTTGAAAGCAGAAAGCATGTTAACCCAGAGGCTCTAGAGTTAGGGGAAAACAAGAGGTAGGAAAACAGTTCTAGTGCAGAAATTATGTGTAGGCCTGGTGCCCAGAAACAGGAATTAGAGTGAACAAGTTGCTGAATTATTCTTTGCAGAGTATAACAATGTCAGTGAAATAATTACTGGACTCCTTGTAAAGGATACCTCTATGGTGTCCAGTCTAAACCCATTAGGCTTTAACCACAAGATTGAAATGCCACTTAACATGCTAGATTGAAGCTTATGGAAAACCAACTATAGTGAGGAGGAACTGTATGCTTTTTGTTTTGCTAAAGAAGTAAGCCACACAAGAAATTATAACAGGCAAGGAGAAGAATTATTTAAGTGTGTGAAACCATTCCCCTTCCAGTTTCTCATTTAACTCTGTGTATATTGGAATAGTTTAATAGACTGCCAATTATTGATTTTGGTTTGGTTTGATTTCTTTATTTTTTTTTTTTTTAATTAAAAATGGCATGTATGCAGGGGCCATTTGTTCTCACCATGCCATTAAAAAAAAATCAGGCAAGATTGTCTGGCTACATGAAAAAAATACCTGCCCTACACAGTGTCCAGGAAACAATCCTGAGTATTTCTGATCCTGTCAGCCCCTCTATTACAGATGTGCACAGCTATGGAACAACTGTACCTAAAACAAGCTTCATTTTTTCAGTTTCTGTCAGCTAGTCAAACTTAAAAAAACTCTGCCTGTCTGTTAATAAGAATTGAATCATGTACTAACCAGTGGGTAAAAGTAGTAGTAGTAGTACACAGATACAATGCTCTACCTGTTCAACACTTTTAGTTATTATATTGAAACACCCAAGGAAAAACAGGCTCTGGAAAAACCTTAAATCTGAATGAGCTTAACTATTTCTGACAAGTTTACACATGAGAGACATGGAGACTCTGTGTCCTGCTTGCTACTTGAAGTTTTGCCCTGGCTTTCTGTTTGAAAAATTCCAGCCAAAGTTAAATCAATTCACCCTTTGCTGATTTCCAACATTAGACATGTCCCAAACTTCTTTTTTTTTTTTTTCTTTTTCTTTTTAACCTTGCTTTCAGATTGACTTTCTCCCAATTGAAATTTAGTCCCTGAATGGTCTTTTTTTTTTCCCCCCCTTTGCTTCTAAACGTTGATTTTAAAAAAAAGGGTTTTCTTCACTCCCTCAATTTGATGTGACAGGGCCCTGACATGAATAATGGACGTGTTTCTTTCACAGGCAAATCAACTTAATTTAGCATGCTTTTTTTCAATAGCAAAGCCACAAGCCTGTAAATTCCATGAGATCCTTTAGGTTCGCAGAAATCTTTAGAATTAGCAGAAAACCTATAAAGTAAACAGCACTTATTTTGTCAAAATACTTGAATAACTTTTATGCAGGAGGTAGAGATGAATATAGCACTTCCTAATCAGATTGTGATTTACAAGCAGTTGAGGATGGGCTGCCCAGGCTCAGCCTGCTCTTTTGCTAAGGGAGAAAAGAGGGATAGGAGGCACTAATAATCACAAACATTAAATAGAGCTAAAATCCCAGGTTCTCTTCTGAAGTTGGAGAAGTGGAATTAGAAGGGGAATTTTATGCAGTAGAGGGTACCTCAGGAAATCCCCTTTCTGCGCCCATCTCCCTTCAATAATAGCACTCAGAGGAGTTGCTGCTTTGCACAGGGTCCTGCTGCCCAAGCAACAAGATAAAAAGAATAATACTTACAGTCTATAAAGGAAGATGAGAGACCAAAGCAACCCCCTAGCTCCTGAAAATACCCTGTGTATGTGCATTGATAGGAATTGTTTTAGAGAGCTGATCCTTAGTGCCTTGTCTATGGCATCACTGATTCAACAGGGGCAGGTTCATCTCTCTCTACACAGTGTTGGAAAAGGTGCATTAATGAGATGCTGTAAGATTTTCTTTATGCTAAATAAGCAGCAAACACTCTTCTTTGAAGCCTCAGACAGCTGCTTTGGATTCTGCCTCAGTTTTCTAGTTTGAGGCTGTACCAGAACAAGCCAACAACTGCAAGGGTGAGCTCTGCTCTTCTCCCCCACAGAACCCAGAGGAAAGAAAACCAGGGTAACTTTCTCAACCTGTCCTTTTCATAACTAGGACTCATCTCCCAGGACTGCTGCTTTCAGAAAACAGTTTGGTGACACTATCAAAGAAAAACAGGGGTTCATTCTATTGTCATTATCTATTATTGTGACATCAAGCAGCTTGTTCATTGGAATATCCTGATGGTATTAATAACGTCTCAGTGAATAACAACTAGATTAGTTTGAGGTGTATGAAGTCCCTTGCTAAAAATAATCACTTGCCTAACAAACTGGTGAAGAATCTTTCTCTTTCTTTATTGTATTGCAAACATAAAGTAGAAGCTAGTTTAAAATAATCATCTTCTCAAATGAAATACTACTTTAAGCCATCAGCTTGTGTAGAAGAAAAAGGGTCCATACAGATGCTCTGCAGCATTCAGCCTTGCCTCACTAAATGAAATCAAGTTCTGTGGCTAAGGGGATCCTGCATACCTCCAGGTCTGCCTGTAATAAGTATTTAATCAGCCAATTAGGGGAACCAACAATTACAAATTGGGAAGGAGAGAAAATGGAAAGAAGGGGGAATGAGTCAAGGTAGGCAGTAATCCCTTTGCAAAGGTTTCTAACATTAACTCCTAAAGAATTACGTTCCGCCATACCTTGACTGATTTGTTTTCCCCCTTACTCCCCCTTCCCCCTTCTCTACTGGTTGGGTCAGTTAATTGGCTGATTAACTAGCAATTACCTCTGGGACCAGCTCTATATAGGGGCTCTTTTAATTTAGAATTTTATTGACAAAAGCACCAGAGCAAATTCATCTCTGCTGTAAGCTTGTTGGAGTGAATGGTCTGCCATCCAGGACAAAGTTGATCCATTATATCACAGGCACTGTGTTTTTAAAGCATTTGATTAACCTGGGACTTTCAAAATTACTTTCTTTTTCTGCACAATCTGGTCCTTTTGATTAGAGTGGCAGCATGTAAGAGCTTATGAGGGCAGTCAGTCAGATAGCCAATAACTGTGTGCTGTGGCAATATTCTCCAGCCGCTGTGTCCATGTGAGGATATTGATAGCTAAACCAGGGTGACACCTCCATGATCTCTCAAGCTGGCATTATTGTAGTCTTGCTGGCATGGACTTTTTACTGAGTATTGTCCAGAATGATGAATTGCCCTAAACTCTAACTCTTATCCACACAGCAACCCTGGAGAGTTGGGGACATCTCTGACCTTTGGCTTCTAAGCCTGACATAGATAGTTGCTTCCCCAGCTAGGAGAAGGGGTGCCTCATAGTAACTGATGACTCAGGAAAGTGAGCTCAGCTATACCTGGTTCTCTCTCAGTCCCTCTTTGGGCCACCTTTTGTATGACCTTCCCTCTCCTTCTTCCTGGCACTTCTGCTGGCTGGGTACTTTGTGCTGTTGGATAGAAAAAAAAAAACAAACCCAAACAACTCAGTGCATTTACTGCAGTGCTCTAAGCACCAACAAACTTAAATGGGAAGCTGCAAACAGAAATCCTTCATTCCTGTATACACTTGTGTTCTGTGGAGGGACTGACTGCTTCTGCTGTTTCCTCCAGCTCCCCTCCTGGGAAAGGAAATGCTGGAGTGGATGGACCTCATACATGGTTACCAGGCAGTAAGGAAAGCATGATATGGGAGGGGATGCAGATCCTCTTTTGGGAGAACTTGGGCCAAAGAGCCAGCTCTCACCATTGGAGCCACAAGGCAGAGGATCAGATTACTGAGGGATCTGGCAAATTCCCTAGAACACTGGGACCTGGCAGGAACACATCTCTCCCCTCATGAAAGGGGCTCTGTATTTTACAGCTTTAAACAGTACATGGGTTAAAGATGGGCTAGCCTGGGAAGAGAACAACTTAAAGACAAATAATATGGTTTATTGGTGGGGGATGGAAGAAACAATGTCTTTTTCCCCATGATATGCCAGGACACAAAATCCTGCTGCCTGGAGTGGTTTTCTAGGCAGGCAGAAGGGACCATTACTGTTTTAGCTGCCATCCTGTTTGCAGTGCTGCAAATGCTTCAAGGAACAGTGCAGGGAGGGGCAAACTAACTTTGTGAATCTAGAGACAAAAGCCAGAGGCAGCACTAGTCATAAATATGACAGTGGATATTTGTAGCAGTGAAGGGACAGAGGTAGGAGATGCAGATATGAAACTGTCAAGAATCAGTATGGGAAGATGGCATGTTCCACAGCCAGCTCTGCCAGCTGGAAATGTCACCATTTCTATCTGCACTTGTACATGGAAGTTCACTCTCAGTCCTGTGGTGAGAGCATAACATGAGCATTTTCTTGCTTCAGACAAAATTTTCCAAGCTGTCTTGTTAAAAATGGTTAAATTAAACCCCTCTGGGTTTTGTCTGGAGCAGCCTGAGAGTGCTCAGAGAAGCCATCCCACAAATCAAACAAGCAGCTGCATGCTGGTGACTTCTGGACTGTGGCGACATCTGCCTGTGTCTTCAAGAGCTAAAAAAAGGCCAGGAGGTGGTAGCTGCTTCAGTGCAGCCTACATATTAGTAAAATTCCAGAGCATGTGATTAGTGATTAATGATGAGGATTTCACCTTCCTGGCCAGATCAGCATGGCCCTTTCACAGAGAATTTGGGTTCATATCTCAGACTGAAGTGTGTCTGCTGCTCCTGAGAGCTGGTGAGTGTGGCACAGCTGCATTAATGGTAACTGTTCTGCTTCTGTACAAACCCATCCTGAGTAGGCATTTGGGCTCTCAGTTTGTTTTTGAACCAGCCAAATCCTTTCTCTTTCAAACTGCTGCATTGTAGCAAACTTGAAATGAGAGGACACTTGGACTGGAAAAGCAAAGAAAAAGAGGACATCACTTTTTTTTCATAATGCAAACATGCTGACTGGTTCAGGGAGCAGCTAAAGAAATCACTGGGAGAATAGTCTTAGCATAATTGGTCTCCTTGCAAGAGAGAGTTTTTTTTTTTTTTTCTGGAAAAAAAACCTCTGTTATAGTGATAAGAAACTTGTCTCACAGCTTCCAAGATCTGAGGGATGCAGTAGTAGAGGAAAATACTAGCTTTGAGTATCACTGGACTAAATTCAATCCCATGAGATATTTTTGAGGCTGGGGAACACTTGGCAGGTTTATTAGAGGATATATATTAGAGAATAATTTTCACTGTCATAAAAGTGATAAAACATGTTCCTCAGCTCTGGACAAAGCCAGCACAGACATCTCACTTTGGTGGTCACAATTCTGGATTCTCTGGAACACAGCTCATCCTAAACCTCATCATTTAGCAGTGTAGTGAAGGGGTTTAGTGGAGAACATTCCCAAAACCCATGTGAATGACTAAAAACATTCCTGTCTTTGCAGCTCTCCAAAGTCCTTAATGCTAAGGGACTTGTAAGCCTCAAATTAAAGGCAGCTATTCCTCAGATGCCAAGAGCCACACTGAGATGGGAGGCCAGGCTAAATCTTTAGAGGCAATTTATATTGCCCTTATAAATTAAGATGCCTATTTACAGACAGAAGCTGTTTACATCTGCAGCAATACTTCTACTGAGCATGAATGGAGAAAAGAAGTGCATGCAGCACAAGATTCAGGACTGAAGTAGCTGCAGTGTCTTTGATCCATTTAATCACTGAATGTGGTCACAGGATCAAGTTCCCAAGTAATAGGTAAGCAATGTCCCTATCCAAGGCTTAAGTTTCAGCAGGTTCTTCATTCTATCTTCCTTCACCTGTGCTCTTTCCACAAATCATTAGCAGAAGTTTTCAGCCACAGCAGAGAGTATGAAAGGGATGAATGGCAGATCCATGAATATATTCTGGGACCTCATAAAATTGAGAGGTTTCCTGTAGGCTAGAAAAAAGATGCTTTTCATCCTAAGCCAGTTGAGGTCTGTAAGAAAAATATTCTGTGTGCAGCTGGGAGAAGTATCACCATCTTGTACCCTTGCTCTCCTGGGAGACTTCAAATTCCCTGATGTCTGCTAGAGAGATAATACAACAGGGAGAAAACGGTCTTGGAGGTTTCTGGAGTGTGTGGAAGATAACTTGCTGACACAGCTGGGGAGGGAGCCAACTAGGGAAGGTGCCCTGCTGGAATTGCTGTTTGTGTGCAGAGAAGGACCTGGGGGGGGGGGCTGTGTGATGGCTTGAGGCCATCCTGGACATAGCAATCATGAAATGATAGAATTTTCAGTTCTTGAAAAGGAAAGAGAGAGGTCAGTAGAACTGTCACCTTGGATTTCAGGAGGGCAGGCTTCTTTGTTTAGGAGATGAGTTGGGAGGTAGTCCTGAAGATAAGAGGAGTCCAGGAAGCCTGGATGTTCTTCAAGAAGGAAGTCTTAAAGATGCAGGAGTCTTTTTCTTCACTGAAGGGGTTGTCAAGCACAGGAACAGGCTGCCCAGACAAAGTGGAGGTTTCTAAGGCCAGGCTGGATGTGGCTCTGAGCAACCTGATCTAGTGTGACGTGTCCCTGCGCATGGCAGGAGGGTTGGAAGTGGATGATCCTTGTGGTCCCCTCCAACCCTAGCAATACTGTGATTCTATGATCATCCCTGGGGGTGTTTAAGAGATGTGTAGACATTTTGCTTATGGACATGGTTTAGCAGTGAGCTCGGTAGTGTTAATGGTTGGACTTGATGATCTGGAAGTTCTTTCCAAGCCTAATTGATTCTGTGAAAGAGGAGGGTGCTGTTTACTTAAATATTGTTAATCTTCTGTCTTTGTAAAGGAAAGGAGGGAAATAGGAGGGAAATAGCTGTGTAAACTACCTAGTAGAAAACAACTGAAGAAGGGAATGACACCAATTAGGATGGTCCATGCTTAGGAAAACACACAGCATGTTAAAAGTGATAATAGAAGTTAATTATTATAGGTTTTTGATACTCTCCTTGTCATAAAGTAGACAACTGTCATAATCAGGTGTGGTTAGAGTGGTTTTGAGGTTTGCTTGAGAAATAAAGACATGGTTGCAGTATGCAAAACTAAAAGGAGAATTTTTGTTTATCCCATTCTAACTTGCTACTCATTTGAAGTCTTTCTGTTGTGTTGTCTTCAATAATATCTTGTAGGGCAGGGGAGAGGGAGGGGATGCTTTAAGGAGTGCTAGTCCCCTGTACCTGTGTGGTGCCAGCAGCTGGGTGCTCGGGTGTGAGGAGGTGTAGGATGGCAGGTTCCCTTTCAGTTCTGCTCTGGGATTCAGCCAGCTTTTGTCCACTGCTAAACATGGATTAGAGATGTAAAGAGAGGCAGCTTAAACAGTCAGCCCATCACAACAGAAGTAAAACCATTACAAAACAGCACAACAGGAGAAGACCTGACTGCTTTTTGGTTAATCCATGGGTTCACCCTCTGGGCTGTGCACTGCGCCTCTGCCCTGTGCCCCTCCTCGCCAGGATGCTTCTCCTCCCACTGAAGCCAAAGACAGCCACACCACAGACGAGTTCAGAGAAATGATATACTCTCCCCTTTAAAAAAAACTTAGAAAGATAAAAATCTAGTCCTCCTGTTGTCCTGCTCATGCCCTCATGCATCATTGTAGAGGGTCTGAAGAGACAAGCCTGCTATTACAATGTTGTCAGGGCCCAGCTAGCTTTCTAGTTCAAATCCTTGTTCATGCTGTTTGCTAAGTACTTGTTCACTGTGACAGCTTTCAGCAAAACAGAACACACTGAATGCTTCTTTCCAAACAGCCCTGTCCTGCTGGGCTTCAAGTGAAACAAGCCCTTCAGACTCCATCATGTGAACTTTTCATAAGGAACAATCTCCTTTAGACAATTCCTTTCAGAGATACTATCCGTGAAACTGGGACTTGGAGATGAGGTGACATCACAGCCTTCTTCCTCTGGCCAGGGTCATGGCCACCAAAGTTGTATTTGTCAGGAGGCCTCCACATGGCATGGTGCATGATTTCCTTAATTACTTAATGTTTCCCCATTATTAAAAAAAAAAAAAAAAAGGATCTACAACAACTTTAAAGTGTATTTTAGTAGGTTTTCTGCTGAAAGCTTTTGTGCAGACTGTCAGATCTTGGGTTGTAAGAGCCAGAACTGATTACTGAAAACATAACTCGCATGCAGTTAAATCTTAAAGACAGATATGCCAGAGCTGATGGACCAGAACTGATACAGAATTTTGCTCTTTCCCTTGTTGGTGTCTGTACCTTGGGCCATTCCCCTGTGGCTCATCTGCCTGTGCTCTTCTTGGTAGTACTCATGCATAGAAACAAACAGGAGGTCTGGTGAACAAGACAAAGGTTTATGTACTCTTACCACTGTGTCAGCAAGTAAATAGAATCATAGTAGAATTGGTAGGGTTGGAAGGGACCTCAAGGATCATCTAGTTCCAACCAATGGGGAAACAAGAGCTGGATTAAAGAGTCTAGAGACATGCCAGGTGTTGTGCATACTTCAGTAGAAAGAACTTGGTCCCTGGGCTCTGCTCCCACCCCACTGCTGAGGAGAGACCTTAGAAAGTACCACCACCTTTCCAGGAGGTGGAGATCAAATTGATGACCCATGAAAGCTGTGTCAACACAACTGACCACCATCCCAAGCATCTGATGTGCACAGGCAGAGGAGAAATAGTAATATATATATATATATATAGTAATATGCTAGGAGTGGAAGAGAGACAATCATGTGGAAAAAAACTGATGGGAAAGAAAGATTGAAGGTGCATGATGTGATGCAGAAAATAGTCTTTCTGGTAGTGGTGTGTGGAACATTTATGAGTTTGGGGCTTTTTCCCGTTTTTTTTTTTTTTGTTTGTTTGTTTGTTTTGTTTGTTTTTTTGGCTAGTTAATATACAAAAAACATCTATCTCATGGAGTCATTTGATACATTGTACTGATATTTCTTTTTTACTTTTGTATCATATTAAGAACAGTTCTTTTGCCCTGTTTTGCAAACAAAAGCCCCCAAGATAACCCAAACAGTTATCAAGGCAGCACTGGTCTTAAATAACTTAAAATGCCTGTTGGAAAACAAATGTAAAAACAGCTGCCCTTCAACCCCAGGTGATGTTTGCTCCTTCTAGAAAACATGGCAATAATATATTATGTGCCTACTGGTGAAACTGGTAACTGACAACATTTTGCTTATCCAACTTCCATGATGAAATGTACCCCAATTATGAGCTCCAGAATTTGTCTTTTCCTTATCATGACTGCAGATGATTCTGCCTTCTAATAATGGATACAAAGGTTACTGGTTGAAAGGAAAAGAATTCTGAAATCACAGAATTGTCAGGGTTGGAAGGGACCTCAAAGATCATCCAGTTCCACACACACACACACCCCCCCCCCACCCCCCGCCATGGGCAGGGACACCTCACATTAGGTATGCCTGGGAATTACATGTGAGAAGGGATTCTCAAATCCCATCATAAACTTTGAAGTTTCACCAGGCTCCTGTGCCACAACCAGAATCATATGAAGTAGGTGACAGCTTTAGAGGGTAGATGCTACAGACCCACACATGAGCAGTGTACTTCTAGTTTGGCAATGCTGATGAGCCCAACTAAGCTGTCTGTTGCCAGAAAGATTACAGTCTTGCTGCTTCCCTTGCACTGGAACCAGCAAAACAGCAAGACAAGCAAGGAACTAAATGATGCCCAGAAACAGTGGAGAACAAGATTTATTGGAGCACTGTACTCATGACACTGAGCAAAGGTGACAGTAGCCCAGGATTGCACAGGATTTGCCACAGACCCTCAGGTAGCTCTGAAAGTTGTGGATCTCAGATGGCATTTCTTCTCTCTGCTTCTAAAAATGTTAGCTTCTGAGCAAGGTTTTATTTATCTGGCTGACAGAGTCATTCTGTGGGCCAAAGAAAGTTAAAGGACAAGTGATGATCTATATGGAAATTTGGTCTACAACATGTGTGCTGTTTGGGATGTTTTCTGTATCATCTGGGAATGAAATTGATTGAATAGTCTGGAAAAAAAAGAAAAAACAAACAAAATCTTGGTTTCTTAAGTGCAGAAGTATCAATTTCTTTATATGATTCTTTTTACTTTTTCATCCATTTTCAGTCAGATTAGGGAATGTCATTCTGGAATATTTGCTGGGAAGAGACCAGAATAAATAACCTGAGATAATGATAAGAGATAAGCCTCACAAGATTCAGCTTTGGGAAAGCCCAGAGTGTAGTCTTAGGAATATTTTGAGTATGGGGAAGGGGAAACCCTTACTATCCTGTGGTATTTCCACATTGCTCCTTTTACTTCCTTTCCTCTGAGTCCCAGAATATTTACAAATCAATTTGCTATAATGTCTGTTTTAAATACAGTCTTATGAAATCATACTTGACATTAGTAATATTGCTTTAATGTGGCTTGCCTTAAAATGCTCATCACATCTCTTGCTGTCTAGCTCATGTTCACCTGGAATAGCCAGGGATAAACAGCCTAGGCAAGACTATGGAAGCTAGTCATGCAACTTAGACTGTGTAACCTGTGGCTGTATTTTACAAGACCTCATAAATAACAACCAGCTTCTGCCTGTTCTTTGTCTTTTTAAGTTCCTATAAGACCTTCTGTGTACACACAGAGGAAAAGAGAGCAAGAAGAGGAATGTACTCCAGATGGGAGAACTTGAAGTAGTCCTCTACTTAACAGTTATCTACAATCATGCATTGCATTTGTCTGTGCTGTGTAGAGGAACATAACTTCTGTGCTGGAGTTATTTTTCTTTGAAAGCGTGGACCACAGATTTGAGGTGCAGGCTGTAACAAACACAAACAAGTGTTGTACTCATTCAGCTGTGAGTTTCTCCCATTTACTCCTCTGCATTCTCTCATCACTCTCAAAAATGTGAAATGCATGTTTTCAAGTGGGGGGAAGAGGAGGCACTGAGATGGAGCTTTTTCTATGCAACCCTTGCTTTTTCACGATTCATTAAACCTTTTCTCCCTCGCTTGTAATTGGACCCCTCTCATTTACATGCATGAGGGATGCATAATTCTGAGAGGGGTACTGTGGTCCAAAAAAAAAAAAAAAAACCAACAAAAAAAACCAACCAAAAACCAACCCCAACAAAACAGGAGATGGCCCTTGAGCCAGGGTGCAGAAGACACAAAGCTTGGGAAGTGTTGATCTCTGATGCATCTCTGGAGCAAAGGAGCTGGTCCTGCTGTGCAGGGAAGTGAATTGCTGCTGAGAAAGCTTTGGGCTGCCTTGACTCATCCCAAGGCTGAGGCTCACTTCAAAACCAATCTTCAGCGACCTCAGCTCCCCAGAGAAGTGCTGTTCTTGTGTCTGGGGCAGCAAACTGCTTGACTGCCTGGGATCCTCTGCACACTGGCACTTGATTTGTTAATTAATTATTGCTGATGGAGCATTTGGTGGTATGGTCCAGCCTCAAGAGCTTAAATCCCAGCTGTTGAAGCTGAACTAACCATTTAAGAGAGGTGGAAGGGAAGACACTCTGCTTCTCCTTTCCCCTGCACTACGGAAGTTAGCTCTTCATATCCAGTGGATTTTTTCCTTGCAAGACAGTGCCAGGTGTTTAATAACCTTGTTTCTTCTTTTCATGGTAGGAACCAGCTCAAAGGTGAAATCTTTTAGCTGGCTTTTGACTCAGTTAAATTTCTACTTAGAAAACTGCATTCCATGCTTAGTAGAAACTACTCCTCTCTTCTTCTGTATAGATCCTCTTTAGCTTATCTTCACTTGGCTCTTAGAGTTGTTGTGCCAATGCTGAGCTGTGCTAGAAGAAGCTTTGATGTCATGTCTCCCACTAGTAATTCCTGAGGTATGAATAAGAGGAAAATACAATCAAGTTTGTTATGATCTAGGCAATGAATAACAAAGCTTATTTTTTAAGCTGTACTTAATGCACAGGCCAAACTGTATGGATCAGAGGAAAAAACTAGGCACTGATACTTTCCCTACAGGAGGAGAACCCTTGCCTCTCTAGGAATACCTGCTCTGTCCTGCTCAAGCAGCTCTCCATGTGGCTGCTCTTTCTATCACTTCCTCAGGGGAACCAAGCAAGCATTATCCTTTTCCTGGTACAAAGAACACTAGAGGTCTTTGCTGACTGATAATATAGGCAAAATATAAATGTCTTCATGTTTTAGTTAAATTTATTGCAAGGGAATCTGCAGGTCGTTGAGCCTTAGTAGTTTACTTCTGGAGACAACAGTTGGCTTTACATGTCTGAAGAGAGGATGTTTTATGGTGGTAATAATTTGTTAACGTTCAAACCTTTAACAGGAGAAAAAAAAAAAAAGAATGTGATATTACCCTGTGGTGTAGCAGTCAGGATTGTGTCTATTATTAAATGCTGCAACTGGCTCCAGATTGTTCTATAATTTATTTTTCTAATTATTTTTGGTAGACTAGTTGAGTACATTTGATGAAAGAAAATACTTAAATACTCTCAGGGCTAATGTTTGTTTGCACATTGTCTGTGGGAAAATATTTTTTTTTTAACGAGTAAGGTGAAAAAAGTACATAAATATATTAATGAGCATCTCTTCTAAGCTCTTACTTCATATGCTCCAGCCCATCTTTTAGCTTAACTTCTATTTAAAAAGTTGAAAGAAAGTAGGAAATCCCTGCAGAGAACAGCCAGCCACACTTCTGAATTTCAATGTGTCCTTCCAGACCAGCGTCTTTGGTTTTTAAATGGTAGTGTTGTTGCTTTAATCAGGAGACAATCCTTATATATTAGTTGTGCTGGCCTATAATTGTAAGAGCTAAATGATACACAAAACTGGATACACATCTTTGCAGGCCGATTAATGGGGAGGACTGAAAGCAAAAGTAAACACTAACCTCACAAAATAAAAGAAGTTAAAAGATAAGTGTTAAGGACTTTTTTTTTTTTTTTCCTTCTTTTGGGAGAATAAAACAAGATTTAGTAGCTTTCCACTTAATTTAAATGAAAAGAATTGCTACCTTACATATTGCACTGATAATGTGAGGGAGAGTGAAAACAAAACCCTCTTTGTAGCAGTGACACCTCCTATAGTCGTTGTGAAGAAACTTTTTCCCTTGGTATCTGCTAACCAATTCTAATTAATGCTGCACATTCCTCCACTGAAATCATTTAATGCATAACAAGGGGGGTAAAAAAAAAAAAAATGAGAGAGGGAGAGGGAGAGAGGAGAAATTCTCAATGCTGATGATTGCCCTGTTCGAATTATGGGAGTGAAAGCCCTGGCCCCCTAACCTACTGTCTATAAAGCAGAGCTTTGAAAGAGAGCTGCGACCTACAAAAGCTGTCAATCTCCCTTGCCCTGAAAGCCTGGGTTCACATGGATTCAAGTGACAACCCTCCTCCCCCGCACACAATACATCAATCTGTCTCTCCCCCGAGCACCCACAGCCCATTGTGCAAGCCGCAGGTGCCTAATATAGCACCCATGGCCGCCCCCCGGCCCCCCCTGAGAAGCGGCCCCGGACAAAGGCGCTGGGGCAGGACGGAGGCGGGTGCTGGGCTGCAGGCAGATGGGCAGGGTGCCCCCGGGACGTGGCTGCCATACAGCTACTTGGGGGGTTGGGGGGGGGTAAACTCTTTTTTTGGGGTGGAGAGTGTCTCTGTTTCAGCCTGGCTTCTTCCCCCTGCCTTTGGCTAAGCTGGTCGCTCCCAGTGCCCAGGGCTAGCACAGGGTGTTTGGGGCTCAGTGCATGGCATTGCAACTGAATGGCAGAGCTTCCTAAGGTATCAGTAAACACAGAGGTGCCCTGTGTTGTGGTCTGTAAAGGGGTTCAGACTCTCTTCCCACCATCCTAATGGGCAAGTAAACCCTGGGGCCAGCCCTGTTCTGAATCACCTGTCTCTGATTGGCACCCAGGGCAGTGTAGGCACCTAGCTGTCCACACACTGAAGGACAGCCCTGGAGGGCTGTGCTGCTGGTGGCCCCAAAAGCAACTGTCTGCCCAATTGATACTGTGCTTTGGCAGCTGAAATCTGGCCTGTAATAATACCCCAGGTTTTCTGTAGACTATGAGTAAATTGCTTTGTCACTTCATGTCTCAGCTGACTCTATGTAAAATGGAGCGAAGGTTTTCCTCTTCTCTTCACTCCTTTGCTTGTTGATTGTACCATGCCCAGCACAGGAGGGCATTTCTGCCATAAAACAAATTAGTGGCAATGGTAACAAATGATCAAGTCTTGCATCCTGTGTTACATCCTGGCAATGCACAGTGATGAAAGTGCCACTGTTTCATCTTCGCTGCTTTCCATGACTGAACTGTGAATGTTTTCCTCCCTTTATTTACATCTGTGTTATTGAGTCAACTTTGGAGAACCCAGAGGATAACCATGGAGCTATAGCCAAGACACTGGATAGGAAGAAGCAGGAGCTCATCCATGCACATGCTGCTACAAGCAGTACATAACTGGCTACTAATGTGTTTTGTTTTTTTTTTTCCCTAGTACTTACAGCACAGGTCTTTTATGTTGATCTCTTTCCTTGCAAGCACACAGTCTGCTCCTGAGTAAACCCATAAGCCTTGTAAGCCCAGAAGTTACTCAATATCCTTACTTTTACTGAAGTTAAAATTTGCATGGAATATTTTTTTTCAATTCCCCTTTGTATTTATCAAAACAAACCAAGCAAGCAAAGGAAAAATAACAGCAAAGGTTTGACTTTACTTTCTAAACCATTCTGTTCCAAAATGTTCCAACACGTCTCCCTTTCTCGCTGCCAGTGACTCATCTCCATTATTTCAGAGCTTCATCCTCACCTGCAGGATTTGCTGGGTGGTGGAGACATCCCAGAGCTCAGTAGTGTGGCTGCTAGAGCAGCATGACTCCTGCAGCACTGAGTTGAGTGCAGGCTAATTGCTGAAGTATTTCCTTTGCTTTTGGTGAGGTTTTGCTTCACTGATTGCAAATTAAAGTGACACTGCAATTCAAGTCAGCACAATGAAATGATGCTCTCACTGCTTTGATCTTGGTCCTTAGATAGATAACTCCTTAAAAATAAAAATGAAACTAGTAACTAATTTGGTACTAAGTATCAGTCAGAGATGAAAAATGTCAAAAGTGCAGAGCCTGCTTCGAGGTGCAATGATAACATCTGCAGGTGAAGACAGGTAAAAATGTCCTGATTTTCTTGCAGCAGCTAAGAGTGTTCCACTTTGCTACCTGAAGAGCTGTTTCAACTTTCATTTCAGATGGATGTTTTACAAACACCAGCTGGAGCTGAGACTGAGAGAAACAGCAGTGTAGAACACAGCCAAAGCCAGCCAGGTGAGCCTAGTGGCAAAATTGTTTATGTTAAGGAAAAACAAAACAACCAAACCACAAATGGAGGATGCCAGATCTGTTGTAACAAACCAAGAAGCTGAGCATATGAATAGAAATGGTTTAAAAGCTATTAACCTTTCCCCAGTTTGGATTAGCAGCACCTTCAGGCAGGTTTTGAGCCTCCTGCCAAAACATATGACCAAACCAAATTCAAATTGGCATTGGTTTGTCTCAGCAATTTGTTACAGCATGAGATCAAACGATCATGTTGTCTGATTCTGGTAGCTTTCTTCACTCACCTTCAAGATTAGATGAGTGGATTATTTAGTATATCAAAACTTGAAAATCTGAGCTTTATCTGTACAGGTGCCTTCTCTTGCCAATAGTCAAAACTCTAGCTTCAGGTGTAGGACCAAGGAATTAAGGTTGCAGTAATTCTCAACCTCACTTCCAGGAATGCTGCTGTCAGGTAGCTGCAGCCTTTGTTTCCTTTCCAGGGCTGAGTCAGCTCTAAAGTATCTTGAAGATTCAGTGTTTAATAGAGATCATTAAAAACATGTGTCCAGCTTTTGCTGGGACAAGGTAACAGTGGCAAGACAAAAATTACCTGGCTAGCATCATAAATTGTTTTTCTTCTTGATCTCTTATGGCTACAAATGACATGTAAATGTTTCCTTGAAGCTAGAATTCACTAAAAATTCACTAGAGAGACATCCTCTTACCCTGAGCAGGGGTTCAACCGAGTGAGAGACATCCTCTTACTTTGAGCAGGGGTTCAACCAACGAAAAAAAACAAAACAACCTGTTTTTCCTGACCTCTCTGAAGTGGTTATCTGAACAAGAAAGTTAGGGTCTGGCAGTCCTGGACAAACAGTGCTCTGAGTCAAGCTTTGTTCTTATGAACTTAAACACCTTAGGAGAAGTTTAAATCTATGCCTAGTACAGGAAAAGGTAGCCTCAATGTGACAACTCTCTTTGAAGGTAGCTGCTACTGAACAATAAATAAATAAAAAATTAGGCTAGCTTTTCAAAAGATCTATCTACTTCTTTCCTATATAAGTATCCTCTTGCACACACAGAAGCCTGGACACTAAGATGAGCTTAACTCATTTGAAGTACAATTTGCAGTAAGGGAACTGGAAATGAACAGTGGAAATGATTCATTAGTCACATCTTCAGCTCCAGTCCAGACAGTTATGCTGGGCCTTAATTGCTTCTGTTAACATCATATACTAGAGCTCATTAGTGATAAACAATGTGTATTAATATAATTCAGACAAGAAATAAAGAGTAAGGTGGAAATCCATTTGCTGTGATGGCCATTAGTCAATTCAGAGCTGTTGAATGATGCTTGAGAATTTAATATGAATTGGGAGAATCAATATTTCATGAGGCAGATCTTCTCATCTTCCTGTGAAAAGTTCTGTGTCTAAAAAAAAGTTCCTTAGTGAAAAGTGCTTGCTTGAAAAGGACACATACCAAAAACTGCCCTATTGGTCTCCTCAACAACTTAAATTAGCAAGAGTGGCTAAGGCAAGTTCATAGTAGGGAATACCTACTAATACCTGCTCACAAACACTCTAGCATCAGATGAACAATGGAATGTGCCAGTGGCTGAAATAGTCTTGTTCACATGTGGAAGCTGTTGTAGAGTAAGTTCACCTGCTCCCTCCTCACACACGATTTCATCTCCCATGTCTTGAGGGCTAGATGTCCACATCTCTTAATAACTTTGCTTGTTATATCTTTTTCCTTAGGGTGTAGAAGGCCCACATTGAAGGCATTCTGTGTGATCTGAGGAGCAAATGTGGTGCAGGGCAAGGCAGACACAAGCTCTGAGGTGGGACTCCTGTTCCTGGGTCTGGAGAGGTAAGTCACATCCATCCATCTGGTGTTTCATCTTCTGAGTAAAGGGATGAAGTAAAGGGAGGCAATATGGCAAGTAAAGGGGGAGAACAAGGTCCTGGATATTTTAATGGATGCTCAGTTCTGGTGTAGAAGTTTATACTAGGTTCTGGAACTCCTTGATAGAGTTCAAAGGAACTTAAAAAATGACTTAAAATCTTTAAGGCAAATCTGAGAAACTGCTGCTTCTTAGTTCAGGTTGAAAACAGTAGAGAGGTAGTTGGACAACTGAGTTACTCATAGAACAGCAGCTCTTGAAAGGAGGCCTTCCTGTGTGTGTTTAGCACAATTTAAAAGCTAGAAACAGAACTTTGCTACCTCCAGTGAAGGTATCATTAACCCCTTATGCCAGCAATAAGTGGATTGTACACTGAAATGTCTTGTTTGGGTGAGCTCACAGATTGTCATTGTTTAGAACACGTCTCCAGGCTATACCCTACCCAACTTCTGGGAAAAAAATTTGTAAGCTGTGTATGCAGGAGGTCAGATTTAGATGACCCTAATGCTGCCCATCATAGCCCTTAGATCCCAAACCTCTGAAAGCTGGGAAAGTGCTAGCAAGTCAGTTGGGTGTATTTGTATGAAATTGAATGTGATTTCTCTTAAAATTTCTTGAAATTTTGCATATGAATTGCCTGTGACTCCAAACAAACCTCAGTTTCTCCTGTTTTTGCTTTGTTTGGTTGCTGAGATGTGATTTGTCCAAAGAAATCACTCTAGCTCACACCTAAGTCAGTCAGTCTGTTATCAGAGATCACATGTTCCTGATGCTGAATATCTGCAGCAGTGGTTAGGGTGATAATTGCTAATGGCAGCACAATGATCTCATATTTAGCTTTGTTTCTTACTTATTCACCAGTGCATTCTTTTTTTTTCTTCTTTCAGCAGAATTAAGATGGCATTTCAGTTTACAGGAGGCAGCAGACCTCATCCATGTGGCTGCAATTCTCAAACTCCCAGATTTTCAGACGAGAATAGAATCATAGACTATTTTTTGTTGGAAAAGACCCATATTGATCACTGAGCTCAACCATTATCTGGCTCTGCAATCTGGTGTCCCTTAGCACCACGTCTGCATGTCTCTTCAACACCCCCAGGGATGGGGATTCAACCGCCTTCATGAAGTTACCCTTCTCACTTCGCTCTCAGAAGGCTCTAGGTATGCAATGCCTTCACTTGCTCAGCTGAGAGCCGGCTGCGGTGCGTGGCTCCCGCAGGAGTCGCCGCAGGGAGGGGGGCGCTTGCCCAGCGCTGGTTGCCAGCTGCACTCGGGAGCAGCTAGCTGGGTTTTGCAGGCCGGGAGCGCCACCTTCCGCAGGGACCGCACGGAGCAAAGCGCTCCTGGGGCAGGCAGGAGCTACCACTCGTGTTCTCATCTCACCTATTCTCCACATTTTCTTCAGCTGCCCAGGTGGAAACCAAAGTGTCGATAATGCCCCCTTTGGCTGCTACTGCTGTCCAGGATCTGTGTCAACACTCTGGATGTACAGGAGGAGAAGCACTGATGGGGTAACTACACTTTGTCTAGGAAAAGGAATTCATTGCATGTGAGTCTACCTCTGGTCTGATTTTTTTTTTTTTTTTCCAAAAGTAATGAAAATGGTAACTCTTATTTTCTTCTGAATATTGAGAAGTAGGACACTTTCAGCTCTCTGTAAGGCTTACATCATTCACAACTGCATGACCTAAAAGGAGCATCAAAGATGCAATTCTGGTATTTTGTAACCTAAGCCTTTAGCGAATCATTTCAGCAGGTAGAGAGCAGCTAATTGCCATTGTTAATCTGAAGAAAATCTTAAATTACATCAAGTGAGGGCATGAATTTTCTTTTTAGAGAGTGAATGGTTAAAAGAAAAAAAAAAAGTCATGATAATCTGTTAAAGGTATTCTGTTTGTGAGTCAGGACCCTCTCTGCAGCATATGGTCTTGCAGATCAGTTTGATCAGTGCCTGTCAGGACCCTCAGGCCATTAACAAGTATTACTGACCCTGAACAGCCTCACCTGGGGCCTCCCCTCCACACCCTGTCCATGGGCTCAGGAGCCTATTTTAATGTGAGTGCTGGATTTTCAGTATCTGCTCGAGCTGCTCTGCAGGAAAGCTGGTCTCTGGCTCAGCCACAGCTGTACCTTGACTGTTTTTGGACCCTGATCTGTGGAACTTGTGTTCTGGACTGACATTGGATCTGTGTCAACACTCCAGCCCTGCCTAGTCATCACAGGGCTCTGTCTGATGCTTGGTATTTTTTTACTGGGCCTGATCCTTAGCTGTGGATTGATTGATTTTTTTTTTTTTTTTTTCTTTCCCCCCCCCCCAAACTTGATGTTGGATCTGCCTTTTCACAGTGGTCTTGTCTACTGCTCCAGATTCTCGGCTGAACTTGGCTGCTGGTTTTACTATGTTGGTTTTACTTTGCTGGTTTTACTTAGGCTGAAAGCAGTTCCATTTGCACATCATGGTAAGCAGTTGGCACTTGTTCCATTAGCCAACAAAATCCTCTCAGAGAATAACAAGACTTTGAGTTTTTGGTCTGCTGTTGTGTTTAGAAAGGGCTAAAATTACTCTCCTTAGAATGGAAGCTTTCCAGGAAGCATGAGTGGTACAGGTAACAGTAATATAAGTACCCTGAGCAGCTTTGGCAATACTCTTTGTGGTTTTTCTGGTACCCATCCTCATCATAAAATCCCAACCACAGCAGAAGAGACCAGAAATCAGTACTGGTTAGCTGTGTTCAGCTCTCCTTCAAATGAGGGCAGACTACCACCCTTAGGTCAATACCTTGCTGTCATTTTTCTGTCCATATTGCTGTTGTATACCAGCTATTTAGTAGAATGAAGTTGGGCAGCTGTGGGGCAGCCAAGGGACTTGCTCTGGTAGGACAGTGAATCAGTCTAAGTGCCTAAAACCAGGAAGGTGACAACAGTTGGAGCTGCTTCACTGCTTAGGACTTTACAAGGTGCTTGAATTTTAGAAGTGAGGTTTTTTTCTCCTTGCATTGAGTCATTTGTGATCCAAAAGGTAGATTAAGAGATGAGAAAGGAGGAGCAGCAAAGTGATCACCAGTCTGAAATCCAGGATTGTCCTGCTCAAGGCTGTTCACAGATACCTCTGCAAAATAATTAATAACAGTTTATATAAAAAGTACATCATATGGTGATTAAAAAAAAAAGTATGAGTAGGAACTGAAACATAGTGTTGTGTACACTACTGCCATGGGGAAATGACATCCCAGCCTCTCTGGGACACTGTGGCATCTACATCCAATGAAATGTATTGAAAATACACCTATATTGTATTCTGTGTTCTGTTGCTGTAAGAAGAGTTGTTCCTCCTCTCATCCCTACACTTTCCTGCACCAGGAAGCAGTGGAACAGGAGCTTATCCCCAGCAGCAAAACCGGGAATTACCAGGGTTGCACTCGGCCGGTAGCTTCCAGTCTGCAGTGACAGCAGGATTGGAGACTGAGCACAGACGTCGTCTCCTCCTGAAGATTTCCTCCCAACGACTTTTGGTTCTTCTGCCATCGTGTGGCCGACAGAAGGATGCAGAAGGTTAGCTGCTGTGCACAGTAAGGACTGCATTCCCTTGGTAGTGACACTTTAATGGATAAAAGGTCTTCTCGCGAGGACTGGTTGTGAGCTTTTTTCCTTTGCCTCAGTCCTCCAGCAGGGAAAAGGAGATTTGTAACGCTCCGCTACCTGCTAGAGCAGTGGAATACCAGGAAGGGCTCCTCAGCTTAGGGGGGAGGAGGTTGGGGATGCTGCTCCAGCAGACTCTAGGGTGCAGGGCACTGCAAGCCTCTGGCAACTGTGCAGGGTGCTGCTGGCAGGAGGTAGTGGCAGGTCTGGTGAGGAAGAGCATATGCTGTCCTCAGCCACCCTTGAAGATGCAGCAGTACTTGTGGTGGTAAGGTCATGACACATGGCCCAGTACAAATCCAGACAGGCCTCAAGAGGGCTAGGCAGGTCCTTTCTCTCCCCTCCTTCTTGCCACAACAACAGGGCAAGGCAGGAAAAGGAACAAAGGGGACAGGCCCTTGCCTGCCTGGTAAACAAGATGCCAGCTGGGGTCAGAGCACGACAGCTCCCCCAGATACGAGGTCCTGGTCTCTGCCTTGTATGGTCATAACCTGGCAGAAGGCTTTTCCATTGGGTGGCTACATGTTAGCTTTAGTGCCCCATTAGACCTCTGGCATTTTGTATATATGCAAGTGGCTAGGGAGCTTAGGGGCCTTGCTTAAATCTGCCTTGCTCAGATCCTCCTTGCTCACATCTGCTGAAGCCTCTCCTCACTTCCTTGCTTCAGGTGCCTGCTCCAGAGCCCTGGGATAAAGCCTGAGCCTCCAACTGGATTACAGACCAACAGTTTCTGGAGTCTGTCAGCAGCGAGAGTGAGCCAGGGACATCTCCAAATTCCTACTCTAATCCTTGTGAGTAAACCCAGCCTGCTCATATTTTCCTAAGGGTTATTGGTTGGCCTTTGGTTTATTAGTGGGTGAAGCTATTGGTGTCATAGCTTTTTCCAGTCTCTGACCTCTCTGAATTGTATCAAAATTGCCATAAGCATCCTAGAAGACCCCATAGAACCTGTAAATAATTTCATCAGTTTTGGGAAAATAAAAATAACTCTATTTTATAATTCCCACCTTGTTAATCTAACCCCAACTAATACAGTACTTCAGCTGTGCCCTACCTGGCTGCTGCAGAGGGGATCCAAGTTCTGTCCCACTGGTGGTACAAGAATATCATTTGTAAAGGAGGTGGGACGGAGGGAAATAAAGAGGTAGAGCACACTTCCTTCCCCAGCTCTGATGCACTGAAAGCTGGGAAATAAATGCAACTGTCAGCTGCTGCCCCTCAGCAGGGTCCCAAGAGGGACCTGGGTGAAAAGCAGGAGCTATGGGAGATGTATTTTTGTATGTTGAGAGCTAGGATTCTTCTGCTGTGTCTCAATTAGCCACATCTAAGGCAATGCAACATTTGGTTTTCTCCAAATCTCATTCTCAAGAGCAGAAATGATACAGAGTGTTGCTAATCTGGAATTCATGCTCTGCTGCTCCTCAGGGAACAGCCCCACAGTGGGGAGAGCTTGCTGCTGGAGGCAGAGCACGAGGGTGTGTCTGAATCTGCTGTGAGAACTGTGTACTTAATGTCTGCTTCCTTCCTTCTGAAGCCTTTTACTGATGGGTAATGATTGCCTATTCCAATGACTGCTTCTTCTGAAGAGTTATCTGGAAAACAAACCTACTTACTCTTTGGTGTTCAGTTGCAGTATCACCAGATGGCCTCAAGCAGCAGGGCAGAACACAAGCAAGAATAACTTATGGGTCCAAAGATGTGCAGAGACATCTTGGAGTAAAAGGAATCCACATCCCCATTTGGCTATGCCAGTCACTGGTGAGCAAAGCTGTGCCACAACCTTCCCTCAGTTGGGACAAAAGGCTCTCCTTGCTCACAGCATTTAAGCACAACTGCTTTTTGAAGTAAGGCAGCAAAAACTGTCTGCTACCCCAGGTAGAAGAGTTAGCTGCTCTGCCCAGATAAATTAAGACACAGCACCCACCTTCTGTTTGAGCAGGCTTTGTCCAGCACTGTGTGAGTTGCCATGATGCTATCAGAAGTGGTGCCACAGGGTCTGTACCAGCCATGACCAATGGAGGAGGTGACCCTCAGCTCTCCTGGTACTGTTCTGTCTCTGCACAAGGAAAAAGAAACCTTACTTGTGAGGTTCTGCTGTGTACACATCTCCTCCCTGCACTGCCTGTGGAGAGTTTTAGATGCCTATTACAAATCCTGCCTCACCTCTCTGAGAAGGTTTAATTTTTGCTGCTATGTCCATTACTTCCATTACAGATTTCCCAATGCTCTGCACAAACAAATGCAGAGAGGAGGGGGAGGGAGAAATAAATTAAAACAGGAGAACTCAAGGCAGTTTTCCATTGCCGTGCCCTAACATAAGCACTGTAGCAGGGTAACAAGCCAGGCAAGTAAGATTTATAAAGGAGAGCAGCTACACTCATGGATGCAGAGTCTTGAGTAAACAAATTATTTTTAGCAGGCTATTAAGTAAAGTGGATGCTGAGAAGTGCAGGACAACAACCAGCAGTGCTAGGAGTAAGGGCTGAGGTAGCCTCCCTGTGCTTTGCCTAGCACCATCCTAACACTGATTGAGTCAACACTGGGTTGGCTGCTGCTGAGTCCATGTCAGCTTGTCTCCTGCCCACATCACTAACTCCTCAGAGCAATGTTAGCTAGAGACCTCCCCAGGGAGCACTTTCTGTTTGCCAAGCTGCTCTCAATCATTTAACTGCATGTCACAGTCATCCTCCTACCAGCCCTAGCCGCTGGGCCTTAGGGGCTTGCTGGGTCCCCTCCTTGGACACCTCATTTCAGCCTCTGGGTAAGCAGTGGTTGGGTCCCCAAAGGTAGACTGGGCAGTAGATTTGTTCACTCACAGGTTCAGGGCACTTGCATCATGTTTTGATTCTCTCTGCACTATTTGACACATATATACACCCTGGTTCCAGGACAACCCTGCAGACAGCTTCACAGTCTCAGCCTGTTCAGCAAGCCCCCAAGCACTGCAGCCTGCAAGCAGCTGGATTCACAGCAAACCACAAAAAACAGCTCATGCATCCTGTGCCCTGGTCAGCACTGAGGTGTATCCCCAACAATACAACCATTTATACCTGGGGACTCAGTGACAGCTTAATAGTTCTTCTTATGTTAGAAGCTACCCAAAAATTTCCTCTTCACACTGTTCTCTATTCTAACACTTTCCTGTCAGGAAAGGAAAATTGTGACTATGCTGCAGCTGAAACATCTGCCTCCTTTGCTTCAGCCAGTGATGCCCCATGTCCAGCATGACAGGACACATCTCATACCTCATGAGATGCAGCTGTGAGCCCAGGGTATACTCTAGATCTAGAAGTAAAACATCCAGAGTGTCCGTCACATTATTTACTACAGTTTGAGAAATGTGGTTCTTTAGCAAGGGTCTCTTTTTTTGTTTTAAGAAGCTGTGCTTCTGACAGTGCCAGCAGGGCCTGGAGCAGCACATCCCAACAGTTGTGCAGTGATTCACAACTGCCTATGGGTACTCTCCTACCAAGGGGCTTTCAGCTTATTCACACCCATCTGCCACCACTCTGCATGGTCTGTGTATATGAGGACCTGCTCTGAGCACACAACAGTCACTGCAGAACCATCTGAGGAAGCTGATTCTCCTGCCCAACAGCCACAACTGCAAGGTATAAAGAGGAGGCTTGTCTTCCACACACCTATTCCCTTCATCTCCCCTCTACGACATTTCTTACTCAGTAGACTGAGCAGGTCCATTTTCCTGACAGCATCCCTCTCCTGAAGCAGAAACCAAGACAGACAGTGCTTCAAACACCACCAAGAGCAAGTCTCTATGCCCACACACTTGGCTGTTCACACATACAAGCACTAAAGGACTTCTGCATAACTTCTCTTCGCCTTCTGAAGGACCAAAGAGAGGTTGTGGAACATAACTTCAATTCAAAGCAGCTAAACATTTCATCCCAAGGGCAATGCAGCTCCAGAACCCTTCCCCAGCATTACACAGACCTCATTCCACAACTCCTGGAGCTCTTCACAGAGCACTTAATGCCACTGTGCTGCAGAGAAGAGGTTCAGAGCACTCTGCAAATGAAGACCTCAGAACACACTTAATTTAAAAGCTAAATATAGTATCAAGATGATACTCAATAGTGTCTCCTTAATAAAAATGTTATGTTGTTTGCCCAAAGATGCATAACTTTCAAATGAGATTTTGATACCTGATGATCTCAGGTACCTAAGCTTTCCCTTCCTACCACTGTCATTTTACCCACTATAAAATCCCAAAGGCTATATTAACATGAATTAAACTGAGAACATTTGAATATCCATGCTTAAGTTCAGGTACCTGAAGCACAAAAGCTGGTGAGATTGTCCCGATGCAGTATCCTTGTGGGCTCTCAGCAGTGCTCAGTAGTTCAGCTTCTCAAAATGAGGCATAATAATCCACTCCTGTGACTTGCTGAAGGACACAGAGCAGAGCTAAGAGTTCTCTCTGAGTTTCCCAGAAGCCATCCTACAAGACACAACAAACTGTCTTGTAATTCAGCTGCTCAGAGCAAAAAGAGTCAGTGTCAAAGGCTTGAGCACCCTTCAATAACTGCCTTCAACAGCTTTATTCTCTGATTCTTCTGGGCTGAGCCCACCTTTGGAAGGGCAGAAGGTACAACCATCAGAGCCATCATTCAAGATGATGTTTGCATCCTGCAAGTCTTCAGTTTCACCCTTCCCCTCTGCTCTGTGTCCCCAGAATGCCCACTGTCTCTAATGGGAAACTAGGCAAACACACACAGATGGAAGTTCCCCATCTCTTACCCAAGCTCAGCTGAAATCAGTAACTGCTTTGCTTCTGAATACCTGCTTCTAAGCCTTAGAACCAAGAGAAGCCCTTGCTCTGCAGCAGCCCATTTGACTCCTTGTGCATTAAACAGTGTGGCATGAACTTTGAAAAGGCCCCAAGGTCACCACCTATAAAAGCAGCCAGGATCACAGTGGAGGTTTATCCAAGAGTTGCTCCAAGCCCTCCAAGGCTGGCAGCTCTTCAACAGGGAAGGGACACTAGGCACTGAAATGCTACAGATCAAACAACACAACCTTAAAGAGGATGCTAAAAATAGAAAAGCAATCCTGCTCTTTTCCTGCTCTGCTACTGAGCATGCCCTGTTCCAAAAGCCAGCAAAACAGATGGATCCCTGCACTGGAGTCACATGTGAAAGGAGGGTGCTGTTTCCTGCCACTGCAAAGAAGATGCCCCAGGCTGGGGTGAATGACACACAAGCATTTTGCTTGGTATCTTGCTTGGCACAGCGAATGACTGCCTTATCTGAGGAGCAAGGAGATTTATCTGTCACAGTGGGACCCTGCTTGGCTAGCAGGTGGCACTTCATTCCCTTTTGCACTTTGCCCAGCAGTTCACTCCTAGGGTGTTGGCCTCAATTTCAGTTAATAACTCAAACAGGTTCAAGTCAAGGACAGGTAGGTTTGGACCAGATTATTTCCAACTGAGATTACTTTTTGCATTTTTATTAAAGTATGGTCATAAAGCATGCATGTAGGATACTCCACTACTAACTTTAGCAATCACTACATTTCCTTGACCCACAAATCCAGGTAGTTTTCAGGACCACTAATACAATACAGAGTACTGAAGTATAGTGACCAAACAGACCTAAATTTAAGTCAGAGGATTTTAAACAATCAGTGCACAAATGCCACAGCCAAAGTGAAAACACACTGCTGCTTTGGACCCCAAACAAAGTCATTGTAGTACTCACACAACAATCCATGCTGGTGTGACTCACCAGGAGAACCCCAGAGGGGTCTAGGAATCTGGTCCACTTCTAAACCAGGTCACCACTGCTGGCAGGTTGGAGATAATCCAAACTCCACAAAGGTTCCCTTAGCTGGGTAAAATGAATCTCCATTTTTCTGAAACAAGTCTCCATAAACTGCCTAGGAAATAAAGAAAAATTTAGAGAGATTTTGACTTAGAGATGTTGATACCAGAGGCTGTCACTTGAATTGCAGCAGGCACACTTAGAGCCAAGGCAATGATGCCATTACTGCCAGGGGGACAGCTTGCTGCTCCTGCCCATATTAGGGACAGTCACATGGCAGGCATTAGGAACACCTCACACTGCTGGAGCAGAGACCCAGGGAAACCAAGCAACATCCTAAATGCTACAAAAAATTATCTTCAAGGAACAGTTCACATACAGGTTACCACTGAAGTGTAGTGGAGGGATCTGACTTCAGCTTGTCTGGCTTCAGCTAATTTCAAGAAATCACAGCAGCATGGATTTAAAGGCCACCTGTGGTAGGTGTTGCCTTGCTGTCATTTAGCCTTAACCCTACCATATGGGACACATCTGCATAAGCCACAGCTCTGTTCTGATGCATAAACCCACCATGGATGAGAGAGAACAATTAACAAGTACAAAACTTTGTGCTGTTTTTCAGTTGAAAAAGTAGTCTAGGGATTTGGAAGGCTGGGTTTTTTGTCTTTTTTTATTTTTAAAGCTGCCTAGTGTGTGTGTGGGGGGGGGGGGGGGAAAGAAGAGAAGAATCAGCCTTTTGCATGTGATTCATGTCTAAAAACACCCACACAGCTCATCACACTGACCTCAAAAGACAGAAAGTGCTGCAGCAAGACACTTACACAGAGAGAATCCATGGGCACTAAACCACAGTGAACAAAGAGCCTGTGAATTATCAGCTCCTTAGAGATAATCTGCCAAGCAAATATTAACACAATTAGTGCTGATCCCTGATTCTCATAGTTTTTGAGGTTATACTGAATTTCTTGCTGGGTGGAAACTTTGCATTGCCTTCAGCAGATCTGAGCTGGGAGAATAAAACTGAGAAAAACCCAACGAATCAAGGCAGCATTTCTTGTCTCTCTACAAGCAAGCAGCAACTGGGTATGGCCAGAATGGCAGAGTTGATGCTTAGTGCTGCTTTCATTAGGCTGCTCCAGAAATGCTGTTTTCCCAGCTCTCCAGCAGTGGTATTGCCCATGACTCCTTGCTCTGGTTGATGTCTTCATCTGTCATACATCAACCTGAGTCTGAGGGGGCTGCCATTGCCCTGTGCTCATTTTCTGGCTACCTGCACAGTAAAACTGTGCTGCCAAAGAATTTTGTACATCCCAACTATAGCTCAATTCACTCTAGACAGGAGATGGCTCATGGCTTCCTAGAAGTGAAGGGACTGCATATTAGGGTATGACCTAGAGCAACAGTCCATCCACTGTCCCATCTCTGCAGTCCTCAGTCAATACAAGCAAAGAAAATTCCCCTGTTTCTTCATTCCAGTTAGAAGTATCTAGAAGCTATCTACTACTTGGATATCTATAGATGAATCTATGTAAATGAGTAATTACAAATATTATGAATAGTTATATACAGTGGAAGAAAGGTCAACAGAGAGCACCCAACCATTCTCCCTGTTCTGCTCATACACATACCTGCTGTGGATATGGAGGTGAGATCACAGAATCATAGAATTGTTAGAGCTGGAAGGGACCTCAAGGCTCATCCAGTTCCAACACCCTGCCATGGGCAGGGACACCTCACACTACATCAGTTTGCTCAGAGCCACCTCCAGCCTGGCCTTAAAAACCTCCAGGGATGAGGCTTCCACCACCTCCCTGGGCAACCTGTGCCAGTGTCTCACCACCCTCATGGGGAAAAACTTCTTCCTAACATCCAATCTGAATCTCCCCACTTCTAGTTTTGTCCATCCTCCCCCAGTCCTATCACTACCTGACACCCTAAAAAGTCCCTCCCCAGCTTTCTTGTAGCCCCCTTCAGATACTAGAAAGCCACGAGGAGGTCTCCTCAGAGCCTTCTCTTCTCCAGACTAAACAGCCCCAACTCTTTCAGGCTGTGCTCCTAGGAGAGGTGACATTGGAATAGCTATTGGATGGTATAACAGAAGAGGTATTAGAATTCAGTGTATTACAATCATGATAAAAAGTTTTTTGATAGACTGATAAGTTCCTCCCTGCCCAAGTTGTCACCAGGCAAGAAATTTCAAAGGCTTCATTTCCAACATTTCTCCATGAAAAACAACTTAAAAATAGCAGAATTTCCTTTGATATATTAAAAAAAAAAAAAAAAAAAAAAAAAAAAGTCTGGCTTCTATTAAGCAGTGCTTTGGAACAAGCCTGTTCTGTGGAACTTTTCCTTTGCTGTTTTTTTTCCCCCCAGAGACAAGCTCTATGCTGTCCCCTTCCCAGGTGACTTCTGTTACCAGTGAGAGGATGCAATGGTCAGTTTAGAAGTTTCCTTTTTCACCTGCTCAAGAAAGGAGAGCTTGGAAGCTTGCAGCAGGGAAATGATTTCTTGATATTTTATCTCCTTGTGCTTAGCTTCAGGTTTCCACCTCTGGTCTGCAGCACCCCAGGGAAAACACTGCTTGTAAGCTGTCAAGTCAAGGTAACTCACTGAAGGAAGTCATAATCAGGAGGCTTAAATTAGCTGTAGAGGGGGCTGCATCCCTGGAAAATACTTAGGTATGGCCTAGTGATCACAACTGAAAGCAGAGAGGACAGCCCTGAATGCTGTGGTTAACAGAGAAATGATAGAAGCAGAATTCTTTTTCTCCCTCCTATGTCCTGAATTGTGCTTCTCTTTTAATTTATGCACACTTTGGGTCTCTATTCCTTTTAACCAGAGCAGTGCAGAGGCTTTCCTCTCAGAGATGCTTTCCACTGTTTGTTTTTGGAGTTTGTGGGGTTTTTATTTTATTTTCCCCCCCCTCTCTCCTCATTTGTCCCTTTTCCTTCTCTCCAAAGAGCTTTCTTGTGTGGAAAATGGCAGCCACCTGCTTCTATTGTGAGGCTGCTGGCAGATGTGAATGGCCACTTTACTGAACACAACTGCCTTTGGGCACAAGCAGGCCCAGCTGGGACTAAGATC
The DNA here is from genome assembly GCF_027791375.1 of Indicator indicator. NCBI lineage: Eukaryota > Metazoa > Chordata > Aves > Piciformes > Indicatoridae > Indicator > Indicator indicator. Next base: position 6,733,907 of record NC_072026.1, on the reverse strand, counting down.
TACAAGTGGACAATTAGCAGCCAAGTAGTGGACTAAAGCTGGTTATTTTTATTGCTGCCCTGAGGAGATAGGTCAGGCAAGGCAAAACATTAGTATAAGCAGCACACTGAAAGCATCTGAAGCTCTGCAGGCCCTGGAATGCCTGCATGCCACCATTCTGCACAGCACTGCCTATTGCAGGAAGATGTTTTCCTCATCAAAGTATTTGCAGAAAAAAAAAAAAAGTACTGAAAGGGAAATATGAAGAGCCCTTGATTATTATTTCCCAACAACCCTGTCTCAATTTTAAAAGCCAGTTTTGAATTTCTCTTTGCTCAGTAGGTCATGAATTTCCAGTGCTTCTTGCCAGCACCACTGATCACTGATGGTGCCAGAATGGCATCTTCCATTTGCATGAGTGAGGTGAGATGGTGACCCTCTGGGCTAAACCCACATCTCCAGAATCAGCCCAGAGACACAGGGCAGACTCCAAGTGACCCATCTGTTCACTCCTGTTGCAGAGGAACTGAAAAGGAGGTGACTACAGTTTTCTTATGCTTCTTTGCATATCAGCACCATCAGACATCATTGCTGTTTGGCAGAGCTGGGGTAAAGGCATAGATCAGAGGTGGATGTTCTGATGCAGAAGTGTCCTCAAGCTGTGAACATGCCAGTGCAAACTGCAAAGCTTGTGGGGATGACATCCCTCATCACACACATCTGGCTGGACTTTGCTTCTTTCCAATTTTCAGGTGTGTTTTCTTGCAGGAAATAGGACAGAACTGAAACCTGCTTGTCTGAATCCTGCACATGCTGTTACGACTGCTCTTCAAGCCACAGTGACACCCCGTGTAGTGCCAACCTGGCAGCTGAGCTCCCAAAATAGATGCCTATGATTTTTTTAAAAGTGTTGTGATGTCAGAAACCTTCCCTTTTTAGCTTTTGCCTCATCTATCAGCTCATGGTTGCTGAGCCATAAATAGAGGCTCACGGTCAACACAGGCTAAGATTCACAAAATCATTTGTAGAAGTTAAAGATTTTTTTAAGGGAGACCTGGAATCTCCTAGCTGGATTTTATGGCCTTAACCTCATGGCATGATGAGAGCTGTGAAGATGTGATGGAAAATACAATACTTCATTGCAATGCAGGGGAGCTCTTCCAATATATTTTATATCTATCATGGTGCAAGACTTGAGGCACCAAGCAGCTAAATGTTTTTGCTTGACCTAAAAAAAGAATCAAAGGCTGATAAGGGGGGACAGACAGAGGGATTTCCAGGACATGATTTGTCTTTCCCTGCAGTGATTGGAAGGAATCAACTCCTAGAAGTAGACTATAAATGTTTCTTTGTGTGACAGCTTCATATTGAGACATCTGAACCATACATATCAGAAGGAACAAGGAATTAGAGCCTGCCCAGCTGTGGGTGCCTGCAGCTCCACCAGTGAAATTTCACAGCAGCCACGGTCCTCAGCACAAGCAGAAAGCTGCTGGGGGCCCAATAAGGTGATTCCAAACTGCATCCACTTCACTCTTAAAACCCTTGAGACCTTCCAGCATTATGCCAATTAGCAGGGTACTGACCATTGGTCTTCCCAGACAGACAAAAACCCAACTTACTTCAGTCAAAGCCACAACCAGTGAATCCATCGTGGAGTTCAAACAGCAACACAAACCTGGCTAAGAGGTTAACAGAGCAGTTGCACACCTAAGCTAGAAGTGTTTGCTCTTCTTTCTTCCTAGTTAATTACCACAAAGCAAGAGCATGCAAAGGCAAAACACCTGCAGATACACTCACATGCATCCACTCCTTCAGAAGCTTATGAGCACACCCAGGGATCATCTATTGCTCTGGCAAGTGATTAAAAACTTGCTTTGCAGTGTCAGTTCCTGTGGAGGAGAAAGACCAAAGCTTTAGGGAGTGACCAAAACATGACAAAAACTTCCCTGCCCCAACCAATTGAGAAGCACCTTATATTTTCTGTTTCCATTCACCTCCTCCTACTTCCCCAGCTGAGAAGTGGCAGCTTTGCTTAAATAATCAGAGAGAAACCATTACATGGTGAATTTTGGTGAATTTTGGAAAGCAGGAAGACTGCTTCTTTGTGTGTGACTACCCATAAAACAGCTTGCCTTATAGAAATCCCAGATTAATTGGGACAGAAGACTTCCTTCAACTCCCCTATTAAATCCCTCTCCTTAATGAGATGTGTAAGGAATCCCCACAACATGTCTGCCTCATCCTGCCTTCATTCACTTTCCTACTTCATCTGAAAATCAGGTTGTGCAGCTCCAGATCATTCACTACATTCAGTAACTCTGAGCCAAGCACAACATGACAAAAATGTGGAAAAAAAAAAGAACCAACCAAAAACAACAAAACAAAAGTAGAGCCAGGGAGCAAACCTTGATGCACTCCATGGGAAAACTCCTGTACATTTCTTCAGTGTGAAACCAGAGAGCTGTGCTGTATCACAAGGAATAGCAAAGATCAGAGTCAGATGGAGGCTGGTATCTGAGCCAGGAAATTTATTTAGTTATTTATCTTTTAAAAGTGATTTGTCAGCAGCTGATATCAGTCATTTCCAGCATCTTTTTGTTTCTGAGTTGGATTCTTCATCCCTTCAAATTTACTATTCTCCCATGTATCTTTAGCAACAGAACTATGGCTTTCACCATATCACCACATCATTATATTCCTTCCCCCTACCTTTTTTTCCCCCCCCTTTATTAATTATATTTTTGGAATGGTTGAGGTTGCCAAGGTATCTCTGACTCCTTTCCCAGCCTTGTTGCCCTGAGAGCCTTTTGTAAGAGTACAAAATGATGGAGCAGCCACGTGTTGCAGCTACCTGCTTCTGGTTGCTAGGATGCAATTAGCCATCAACAAAACAGTCTGACAGATAAATCAAACTACATTGCACTAATTTGCACCTTTTTTTGGTGGACAGCTGAGTCATCTGTGGTCCTATTAGCTGCATGGGGTCTTGCATTGATGAGAAGAGAGGGTCCTAGAAGACCCTCTTGCAGATAAACCAGGAAATCCCCAGACTGGATCCACATAGACATGAGAAACAAATCTCCAGAGCAAAGTGGTAAATGGTCCTCAGAGAACATTTCTGAAGCTGACACTCTTTGATCCCAAACAACTAAGGAATGAGATTATAATTATTTTGAAAATACAGTCATAATCACTCCTTTCCAATACTGTGGGACAAGCATTAAGAACATAGTTCTCTTCAGAATAATTTCTTCAAGGGAATTGCAGTGAGCCACAGAAGTTTATAAAAGTACACCTAGCATGATGTGGTAGAAGTGCAGATCTCCTCCTGGTGACTTTCATGTAGTTTCAGGCAGAGATTCTTCAAAGATTTCAATTTCAGAGGAAAGATTTGTGAAGTTCTTGTATCACAAGTTTTCAGATGGTCAATCCAAATACATGCAACAGCTGAGAGCAGAACTGGTTTAATACAGAGGCTTTCGTTCTGCCTGCTTTTGGGTTGGGGTTTCTGCCTGCTTTGGGTTGGGGTTTCTGCCTGCTTTGGGTTGGGGTTTCTGCCTGCTTTGGGTTGGGGTTTCTGCCTGCTTTGGGTTGGGGTTTCTGCCTGCTTTGGGTTGGGGTTTCTGCCTGCTTTGGGTTGGGGTTTCTGCCTGCTTTGGGTTGGGGTTTCTGCCTGCTTTGGGTTGGGGTTTCTGCCTGCTTTGGGTTGGGGTTTCTGCCTGCTTTGGGTTGGGGTTTCTGCCTGCTTTGGGTTGGGGTTTCTGCCTGCTTTGGGTTGGGGTTTCTGCCTGCTTTGGGTTGGGGTTTCTGCAACAAAATAGAGGATGTCTGCACCTTACAAATGTTCAGGTACAAACCTAAACTAGCATTCAGGTTAAAACTCAGAGCTCAGCTCATTTCCTTGTCTGTCACACTTTGACACTAGTTTGGCTAATTGCAGATTCAGTGCCCTTTGACTTAAACCTTCAGAGAGCCTGCAGTAAGGTCTGTGCAACTTCTGCTCATCCCTGGCAGGTTTCCATCTCTACCAAGGAATCCCTTTAGAGATGTGACCCTTTCACCTGCTCACTAGCAGGTGTTCAGCTGCTAGTCCAGACATGGCAACACCATTACAACTCCTTCTGATTTGTCTCAATGGCCCTCCAGGGCTGAGCAAGTTGACCTTAAAACTCAATGTCAAAACCTTGCAGGCTGAGCTTGTTTGGAACTCTTGATCAAGCCTCAATTAGTTTCCAGTTAATTTATAGGGTACTCATCTTCTAGGATTTGCTTCCTCCTTTCAAGCTATGCTTTGAGAGAGACTGAAGGCCCAAGGAAGCCACAGGCTGTAAAGCAACTATGTGTAATCCTTTTCACATTGAGATTCAGGGCTGAACTTTTGGGAAGCCAACAATTCCTGGAAACATAACTCCAGTTGGAAGATAAAAATTAATGAGGGAAAAAAAAAAGAAAAAGAAAAGATAAAAAAGGAAAGCAAGGAGCTATAAGATTGTGTCATGCAATCTTCTGGCATAGCTTTGTCTGATCTAAGCCCAGTTCCCAAGGCCTGCCACTAGATGGTAATAAAAACTAAAATAACAAAACCATCTTGGTGTTAACACCTCTGCCAGCTGCAGGAGTTTCCCAGCACTACATCACAGCCCCTCTAGGTTGTGAGACCTGAAGAAAGCCTCTTGTACCTTCAAAGTCCAGCAGGCTGACACTACTTTTGAACAACAACAACGATGTGCAGCAGCTGGACCCTTCAGCTCTGCTGGAATAACCCATTGCACAGTGGTACCTGCCAGTGGGGCCAGCTGGCATAGGCACAGAACAGAGCTAACCCAAGAGCTACAAGCCACACAGGAGCTTCAGGCAAGTCTTTGCTCCACATTCAGGAAGATGCAGAAGATGCTCACCTTCCCAGAAGCTATCTGTGCTCTGTGGCCTGCTCCCAGCTGAGCTGGACTTCCCAACCTGCAGCTCAGGGAATTTTTCCTGGATGCATCACAGAAAGGACTGGGAAGTACTGCTAGGTTTGGTGTCGTGTCAGTTCATTCTGAGCCTGGTCCTGGCTTCTGCTTTCCCCACTGCATTTAGAGGAAAGGGGAGATATGCCACTTTCACTTTCTTCTCACAAAGATCCCAAATTTATCTCAGATTGCCTTATCTACCAAAAAGTATTCAGTAAACTAGTGAGTTATTGCAGCTTTCAGCCTGCCTGAAGCAGATATCATATCAGACATCGAAGCAGGTCTGATTAAACCCTTTAATAAGGTGGCAATCATTTTGAGGTCCAAGACCATCAGAGATAGCCTGGGACAGAGTCAGGCTTTCAGCAGACAAGCTCACTGCCAAGCTTGAGGATGCCAATGGCTGGCAGGGTGTTCTAGCAAGACAATCCTCACCTAAACACTAGGTACTCATGGAAAATTACTGGAGTTTTGGTACCAAAGCAGTATGAGCTCCAAGCCAGTCAAGAGTTATTATTTTGTCACCAATAAAATCAGTGCTTTAGTAGAGACACCCAAGTGGAAGACCCTGCTTTGTCTCCTGTATTGTCATCAGCTTTATTAACCTGCAGTTACCTGAACTAGTCGGGTGTGGCCTCCTGTGGTCAGTTCTGGTGATGGGAGTGTGAGCTTTGCTGTCTTTAGTTATAACCTGTGACCCATTCCTGTGATCTTTTTCTTCCTTCACACATTTTTTTTTTTGCCTGGCTTTAGCAAAACCACAAGACTGAGAGCTTCAGCTGCCCATTTCTAATATTTCCTTGCATACATTAGGAGAGAGTGCACTTAGTCTGTCTTGCACAAGGCAGTCACACAGCTTCAGGAGCCTGGCTACTCTTCAGATGCAAGATGAGGTACATATTATTATTGCCAAGTAGGGTAATTCATTACATTCCCTGCATTAAGGCACACCCAGGGTATCATGCTCCTGCTCCCAGGAGGGTACAGCTGCCTGTCCTCTTCAGGAAGGTCTCCACAGAGCTTCCCCTCCAGCGTGGCACAGTACCCAGGCAGTGGCTCCACCTACTCCTGCTTCCAGAGATTACCATCTCCCTCTAGCAAGAGTTGAGTAGTCTGGCAGGAAAATATTAAGTAGAACATTTAAAACACTGAAATAAATGGGACTGCTTGAAGCACTGCTCTGCTCAGAAGGTGTCAGGAGATAAATTATTCCAGAGGCACTGAACCATATGCTGTCAGGAACAATCTTGTTGCTGGCAGAGAGAGGATGGACAAAGCAGCCTGACAGACCCCTTCTTTCCATCCTAGCATCTATAATTTCTCTATTAAATGACTTCTAATCGTCTCCTACATGTCAGGACACATCTTGATGCCTTGCTTGATAAGGAACTGAGGCCAGCAAGATCATTCAATTAACTTCACAGTCCAATACCTCCCCCAGCGTCAAAACCTCCCGTCCCAAATGGGCCAGGATTAGCTTTTTGTACCTCTGCAAGGGCCCAAGGGAGAAGGACAGGGAGAAACATTCATTCCCCTCATTTAAAAATGTAAAACACATTCAAGGCTGTGTGTAATAGTGTTGTAAATCTTATTTCCATAAAGTACCTCTAGGGCTAATTCACAAGACATTAATCATATTCCAGCTTCTCCCAGCTGTTAACTCATCTGCAGGGGTTTTAATATAAGGTTTAATATATGCTTTCAGGAGGCAAAACTGTACCAACAAGGACTGGGCTACTCAGAACAGAGATTTCCATGATCTGGAATAAAAGCAGTTTTAGAGGCTCCCAAGCCCTTGCCTGGCAGGTGTCACCCCCTGATGGAGCCCTCCCTGGCTCTGCCCGGGGTTACCTCACCCTCCATTCAATGACACCCTCTGGTGAGGAGGTTTGACTAAGAGACAGGCAGTGATATATTTCCAGGTCACTTCCTTCAAGTGCAATCTGATTTATTCCCAGCCACTTCATTGGCATCCTTCACTGGCAGAATCCTTAATTATTCCCTTAAATCTCATTTCAAATTCCAAGCACTTCCTCCCGCCCGTCTCCCTCCTGCCTCCTGGAATTATACTTGTGGATAAACAGAGTTTCCTTTATCTCACCTTTCTGAAAGCTCTTCTTTCTAGGAAAGGCCTCATTTTATCTTCTTGTCATGTTGGGGAGGTAACAAGCTCCCAGGGCATGGGGGCTGCTGTCTTGGGGACCAGGGAACAGAATTGTCCTTAACCAGGGAATGCCACAACACATCCAGAGAGACTGAATGCACCTTGTTAAAATGCTTCACACACAAATGTTCCTTGGCAAGACAGCAAGCGACTCCAGGTTGTGGCAGAAGGGTGACAGGGCTGCATTGCAATGTCCTTTCAAAGTCCTCCTCCATTAACAGTCCCCACAACTCCAACCCACAGCCCTACCTGCTTCTGCTCACTCATCACATGAGCCTTACAAAGTCCTTGTCTGTTTTTTTCCCCTTGCAAAGGCAACCTCTCAGATTGCCAGGCTTCTGCCTCCCTTCCAACCTGCATTTGTTTTTTCTCCAAGTGAGCAGGGGAGAGCTGTCATCCTGTTACCAGCCAGGCAGCAGGTCATCCCACAGCCCTTTCTTCAGCCTCAAGTTCCTCTTCCACATGCAAAGCCTGATTTGTAAGGATTGCATTGCCTAACCCCATCCCCTGAAATCAGCTTGCTGGGTAATCCTGTTCTATGTGCACTCCACATGCAATGGAGCATCACTGTGGCTGCAGAAGCCCCTGGCTGCACTTGCATGGAATAACATTAAAGCCACCATCCAGCTACAGAGGCCCAGATGCCAAAGGGAAAAGGGCAGAGGCTTTCCAAAAGCAGTTTCCTCCCCACTCTGAAGGCTATAAAAATGAAAAGCCAGAAGCTGAGCATCTTCCTAGCATCAGGACATAGAGTTTGCAGTAGCAGCACACACTCATAGTAATATTCCCACCTCATAAATCAAATTTTAAGTTACTTAACCACTTTTAAAAAAAGGACAATTTTACAATTAAAAAGTCAGGTGTTCAGATTTATTGTTTTCCAAGGGAAGTACTTCAAGTTTTTTTTTTTTGTTTTTTGTTTTTTTTTCAGCTGAAGTTAATCAGCAAATTTGTCTCCATTCCTCAACCTGTGTCTTTAGTAAAATAAATAAACAAAATTTCAGGGGTACTAAATCCAGGAAAATATTTCTTTGGAAAAAAAAAAAAAAAAAACCAGGATATGAGTGGTAGAAAGACATATTAAGCATGGATGGGACTGTATTAGGTCTAGAAAGAGCCACAGTGAGGGGAAAGACATGTTCTTAGTTTTTACTGGAGGGCAAACAGGAACAGAAGTTTAGGAGTAATTGTTGATGGGCAAACAAAGCCTCTATAGTTCAGCTTGTGCAGCTTTCTCTGTAGTTTTTTTTCCTTAAAGACCAGCTTCAAACTCTTGCTCTCCCCACAAGCAGTTGTGGTGTCAGCATCCTCCAATGATCTCAGCTGTGGGATGCAGCTCACAATTATTCTCAGCTTCCCTCCCAGCTGCTTTGCCAACTTAAAGGATTCCAGTGGCTGGTATAAGGCTAACAGCAGGCCTCCAGCTGCTCACAAAATTCAGCTGAACTTTCAGCCAGCTGTGTTCACAAGCAAGGCAAGGCCATCAATGCCTGGACAGGCCATAGAAGCAAAAGGCTGCATTTGTACATCTTCCAAAGCTGTGCCTAGGCTGGATGGTGTTACAGGAGAGATAGGTGACCAGCATCTGCTGGGAACAGGGACCTGGCTTTAAGCCTGCACCAAGCTCACAAAGCAGGGAGGTCTACCCTCACCAGTAAGTCATTTGAGTGTGTGGGAGGATAAAGCATAAAAAAACCCCAAAACACCTGAGCAAATCAGAGTCATAATGCTGATTGCTGCTGCATTTTGGGTAAGAAAGTACAGTCTGTGCTCCAAACCTTTCTGTTTGTTGATATCTACAAAATTCATCTCCCCAAGCTCAGCACTGGAATAAATTCTTCCCTTTGGTATTTCACCCTTGTTTCTCTCTCCACTTACAACTGCCTCTTCAGAAGAGCTGTACTGCGTCTCTCCTCCTTCCTTTTTACCTGTTTGTCTTCCTTTTTCAGAGCCATTCTTTGGAGGTGACAGTCCAATCCTGTAGGTATTTCAGATATGCCACTCTCCAAAGAGAGGACAACATTTTTCTATGATGGAAGCTTCTCTCCTGCTAATCCACTGCCCTTTGTGCTGCTCTTCCCTCTTGTTGCCTCTCAGCTTAATCTTTAACATCATAAAACAGCATTCCAGGAATGTCTCATTAATGGCAGAAAAATCCAGGAGCATGCTATGTAGCATCTTGACTGTATCACAGTTAAAACATGCTCTTGCAAGTGACACAGAAAAGAGGGGAAAAAAAGCAAAAAAACTCCAACAAACCACCAAATCTAATGCCTTTTCTCAGCTTTCTTTTGCTTTCTTTCCTAAAAGAGATGTTTTTTTTTCTATTAGTTCAGTAGGTTCCTGACTGCCCCACACAGCCTTTTCCTTGGAATAACAGACCATTGCCAGGCAATTTAGCCACACTCTGAATTTGTTTTCTGCCTCTCACCTTGGAAAGTACTATTTGTATCACTACTGCTGCCTGTGCACTTCTTCTGAAGAGTTAAAAAGCCACCAGTAAGTGCTACTAAACCTATGTGATACCAGCAGTTATCTTCATGTTTGCCTCAGCACAGAGTGTTGGTTCTTCCATTCTCCCAGCTCCCACTAAAGAACCAACCCTCCCCTCCCCCCCCCCCCAAACCATCCCAATCCATCACACATTTGACAAGTAGCAATAATTATTTCAGAGTCCCTTGGCTGCAACTGAACAGAACCACCATGAACTCTCTGAGCAGCTTAATGTGGTCATCTTGGATAATCTATTTGTTTTCTAAGTGTTATGTAGTTTAGATTGATTTTGCTATAATTTTCAGTTCCACAGGAAAGAAAATAGGCAAATAACTTTTTTTTTTTTTTTTTAATTGTGACAATCATTAACTGTCACCAGACCATCAGATAATCAAACTGCTACCAACAGGGATCACTCTGTAGGAGGGAAAAGACCACAAGCTTCAGAGGAACTCTCAGGCCAGGCAGAGCCAGTATTCAGAGCACACAGAAATGCCAGACAGCCCTCCAATATCTGGCCCCACACAACCTTGGAGATACAATTTTTCACTGTGAAAAATACAGCTCTGGCCTTCCTCTGCAGAGCTCAAAACCTGCCTGGTCATATCCTGGACCCATGCATGCAGCAAGGTGTCTGCCAGCTTCCCCACTTACAGATCACCTGTTGGTACTGCCCTGCATCCCTTCAGTAACAGATCCCTGAGCACCAGTTTGGAAAATTAAATGCACTCCCAGCTCTGAGCTCCAGATGTGATACAGCCAAAGCCAAATTTTCTTTCCCCAAGCCACTCCTTACTTTGCCTTTTCTTCTCTGCTGTTTTCTTGCTCCTCCTCTTCCTCACCACCCACCTAATATCTCAGGCAAATCTTTAGCAGCAGCTCTACATCTTCAGACCCTCATTTTCAGACTGAAACCTCCTGCTTCACCCAGCTCCTAGCCAATAATGCAACACAGTACAAATCAACACTTACCTAAAAGCTTGTATCAAAAAAACTGCTCTCCAAACTCCACCAGCAAGCCAACCATCCTCCAAAGGCAGCCCTCTCCTGCTGGTCTTTGCCCCTTTTAACTCTAAATCACTACAGCTGTGGTGGGTGGGGCTGCCTGAACTTGGCTGGTGAACAAGAGGGTAATAGACAGCCTTTGATTCGTGCAAACACCAATTCCTCAGAGATGAGGTGCTCCATAAGCATGGAGGGTGAGCAATCAACACATCTCTTTCTCTCCTCCAAATCTAGGATTGCAGGAAGTCAGGGAGAAGCACACCTCCTGCAGCGACGTGACAGGGCTTGATACTCCTCTACAAACTATCTGGAGGTATCATAAAACCAAGCTCCTGCTGCTGCTTGCTCCCAGGATTAAAATCATTTGGGGACTGGGACGTAGTTCTCCTAGCAACAAAGATTCTTCTCCTCACAGTTGGTGAGATGTCAAAGCTCTCTCTCTGCCATCTCCTGTGCTTGAGCAGCAATCCTCCTCCATTTCAGCCCAGCCTCTTCATCCCTTCACTTACTGCTGCAACCTGCAAGCAACAGCTGCACCAAGGGCACCACTCTTCATTGCCCATAAGATTGGATGAAGTCTTTAACCAGCCCCAAATACTTTAAATAAACATTTGAAGACATGTTCACATTCTGGGAATTCTTCAACAGGGACATAGCTGCAGTAGATTAGTTTGGGTACAATATGATCCCACCTAATGCTCAAGTGATTCAAGCAAGGGAGCCACATGCAATGCACTGCTTAAATGAAAATAACATGGTTTTTTGTCAAGAGCATCAAGATGTTCTGGGGGTTGGACTAAATGACCTTTAAAGGTCTCTTCCAACCCAAAGCACTCTGTGATTCTATGATACTAACTCTCTCCCTACAAACACATCCCATACAAATATGCCATGCTATCACCCATGGCCAGATGGCCACAAGTCCCTCAGTGCTTCTCTAAGTGAGCATCACAGGGCAAATTTTGTTCCCACACATCTTGCATTGCAACAGCTCCAGGGCAGACTTTAGTAGAGCATTTCCAGTGAGGCCAGTGCAGGACAACTGGCACAACCAGTTTTGTCAAAGGAGAGGTTTGAACACCAGGAAGGGAGGACAAGTAAACATCAAAACATAATTTTGTCTTGTCAGGCTTTCTTTTCTCCTTCTCTGTCAGCTCCATGTAATAGGCTACCCTTTTCCTAAATATTTATTTGAAAACAGTTCCTGAGTTTGTCTTGGGAGACGAAGAAAGAAAAGCTGAGGTTTCTGTATCCAGCAAAGCTGCCTGCTCTACACCAGCCCAGCTCTCTCTGGAGGCAGAATCTCTCTCCCTAGGCAGGCTTTTGAAGAGCTGTCAAACTGTGACATCTAATGTCCAGCTCATGTGCCTTGTTCTTGGATGCCAGCCTTTCATCCTTCATAGACAGTTTCATTTCACTGCCAGAGGAAGAAGACCCAGTGCAGAAACTGCAGCAGTCACAGTTCCTAGGGCTGGGAGCAGTTCCTGTGCTCTAACCTCCATGCAAAGGAGAATGATGGCATGGTGGCAGCCAGGGGACTACTGACAACTTTGGTCTGTTTATCCTGGTGTAAGGATCATGTTCTGGCTGAGTGTTGACACTGACACCTCAGTTTACCTCCTTCCCAGATACTTCACCAAGGCTTTCTTTTACTGGCTGGTTGGTGGAGTGTATTGTGGGGAGGGTGGGATTTGCTTCACCCAAATGCATGCATGGCTTTCCCCACCTGGGGCACTGTCAGCATCCTTGCTCTTCCCTTGGTACTGCTTCTTTTTATCTCTCTTGAGAAAACAGCTATTGTGCATGATGATCAGACAGTCTGATAGAGGGAAAATTGCAGATATTACACTAGAAAGGGAAATGAAAGACTTTTTTTTTTTTTCCTTTTTCCTTTTCCCAGGCTTGTGTGTGCACTAACAAGGTTTAGTTGTCTGCATCAACCTCATCTGGGACACCCACTCACCACCCGTGGGCCTAAGAGCTATAATTAAGTTCTAGCACAGTTTCCAGCTTTGTCTTCAAGTAGTCCTGGTTGAACTGGTGCATGATCAGTATCTTCCCTAGCCTGATGGTGACCACTGGCTCATCAAAGATTCTTACTGTCACCAGCCTGCCTTGTTCAATGCAGTGAGGCTGCCCAGGGGGATTGTGGAGTCTCCTTCTCTGGAGATATTCAAAACCCACCTGGATGCATTCCTGTGTGGTTTGGTATAGGTGATCCTTCTTTGGCAGGGGGTTGGACTAGATGATTTTTCGAGGTCCCTTCCAATCCCTAACATTCTGTGACTCTGCACCCTGGCTAGTGAAGGTACTGTTGGCACTGTGGTCACCCTCTTCCCCCAACTTGGTTTTCCTTTCCTTGGTTTTTATTTCTTGATAGGTTTCATAGCTGTCCCTGTGCTCAGTCAGTCACTGATTAAACAGCAAAGGCTGGGCAAGGATGCAATAGATGCTTGCAGCAGGTAAATCTAGAAAATAAAGAAATAAGTCACCTAGTAGGTGGGGAATACAATGAAGCACACTTTCTACTGTCCCGTGCACAGCCCTTTTACTAAAGTTGGAGGGGATTAGACCACCCAGCTCCTGTGTTTGACTGTGAGCTTGTGGGAAGCTGCATTTCCAGGGTACAGCTCAGCTCTGGTGAAAGCCTCTGGCAGACTCCTACTTCTTTCAACAGCATGCATGGAGAAACCCAGCAACACCAGGCACTCTGTGGAGGTAACTTGATGGATTTGTCAAACACATTTTTGCAATTTTACTGTGTTTTTGTGGTGCAGCATCATCAGCTTTTCCTGTGTTTGATACACTTAAATGCCTTGAATTGCTTATAATGGAAAGCTGACCTTTTGCCTGCTGGTGCCACGGCACATCACGTTGAGGCAGGAGGTTTGGAGCAATTATGTGCCAAGGTTAGCAAGAGAGCAGTTTGCCATGGTGGGGCTGTGCTATGTGTGTGAATATTGACATGGGAAAGTTGAGAAAGTGGGAGGTGAGCTGTACTGGTGGTATGGCTGGCTTTGGGGGAATGGGAGCATATCCCTGTGATCAACAGAGCTTCCTTACACTGGGTTTGCACAATGGCACAGGAAATGTGTTTTCTCCCCCCTGGCAGGTAGCACAGGGCCTGTGCAAAGGGCTGGAGGGAGAAGAGGACTCCTGGGTGGTGGGGACAGACCATGGCAAGCCGATGGTTTATTGCACACTGGAAGGGATGCATGCTGCTCTGCCAGGCAGCAGGGCCTCAGGGTCTGAAAAGAAAGTAAGTGTCACAAAAGATGCGGGGAAGGAAGTGTCAGATCTTGCTAACTGTCCAGTGGACTAGGGAAGGGAGAGCAGCCACGCTCTGTAAGACTCTAATGCCCCTGTGAAGATGGATGCATGTTAGGCTGGGAGGACATTTGCAGTATTTGCAGTTCCATAGGTGAGAAGATGTTGCCCTGGGTCCATTAGTTAGGGCTCTTCAGAGTTCAGCTCTGTCCCTAGCCCTCACTGTCCCTGCTGGTGGGGGTGGCTCTGTACAGAGCAGGTCTTCAACGTAACTCAAGGTCAGATCCCTCTTGCAGGGGTCTCTTGTGTTTTCTTCCTCTCCCTTTGCAGCATGCTGAGGCTCCCTGGCTACAGCTGTATTTGAAGACTCAGTTAAAGAAACCAAATTTCTTTCAGTCAGTCTTCAGAAAAGTCCCTCCTGGAGCAATTTAAAGTTTTTTTTTTTTTTCTTCCTTAAATAAGGCTTTGGCTGACAACAGCTGCTCCATTGTCAGGGATGACAAATGGAGAGGGGTGTGGAACTGAACATGAAGGAGAAGCAGCAGGAAGAGTAGTGGAGAGCAGCAGCATTTCAGTGGCTTGTTAGTTTTGGCATCAGTCAAACTGGAATTGGGGACATGTGGGAAGTGGCATCAGGGTAAAATGAACAGCAGAGAAGATGCTGAACATCTCAGCTATGGCTTTGTGTGGTTGCTCAGCACTACCAGCACTGGTGGTGTTGTGAGGATATTTCAAGCTGTTATTCGTTCCTGTTACTAGTGCTGGTGGGGTCCCCCACATCTGTGACTGAAGTCAGAGCCTGAGCAAGCTCCTTTACAGGCCATAACTAAGATAATCTGTGGTGCATGTCATATCTTGTCCTCACAAGGACCTATAGGCTGATGAGGCATGAAATTAACGTCTCAGCCATGCCTACAGGCCAGTTGGACAAAACAGTGCTCTGCCTGCTTGCCAGGGAGCAAACGAGGACTCTCCTGGAGACGCATGGGGTCCACACTGACCACAAAAGCAGACCTTGTGAACTACAGAGAGATATTGCCCATGTTCATATGAGCAGGAACTGTTACCTGGGAACAGGCAGTGGCACTCAGGAAGATGGAATAGCTTTGTGCTAGAGGCTCCTTCCCCACCACATGCACACCCTCCTGGCTGGTCCCAGCTAGAGACCATCTGTGGCTTTACTAAGGCTCAGTGGAAAGCAGAAGGGGTGAAGGTGGGAGACTGGAGGAATTCAGCTTGTGCTCATTTTCAAGCCTAACCCTGGTTCTTGGAATTAATGAAAAGAGCCACAGATATCAGGTACATTAACAAGCAGGCTTTAATGGTCCCCATCAGGCAACTTTGGCCCTGCCAGGCTTCCCACAGCACAGCTGGGAAGATCAAAGCTGTCACATGCAAGTGCCAACCTGACTGATGGTGACATGAGGGAACAAATACAATGAAGAGCTCTGCTGAACTCTTCCTTGACAGTGATTGGAGTTAGGAGAGCAGCTGGTGTTGATGTGATGTCCTGTCATGGGTCAGGAAGGATGAGGAGCAGGTAGGGGAGGTCTTGTGCTGTTTGGGAACAGCTCATCTGCTGGCACTGCAGTTTTCAATCCTCTCTCTGCTCTGAGTGCAAGGGGGCAGAGGCATCTCTTCTCTTTCCCCCAGATCCCAGCTCTAAATGCAAGAGACATCATGGTGCATATTGGGCTTGGGTCTTTCCAAAGCCCTCATGAGAGCCTAAGTGAGGGCTGGGGAATTTCCCTGCGAGGATCCCACTTCTGATGCTGGCTTAGTAACAGAGACTTATAATGAATTAATTATACATTATTAGCATCCATTATTCATTTCTCCTATGTGTACATACACGTGTGGCACTGAATAAAATGGGAACGATGCCAAACAATTAAATGGCTCTCCACTGAGAAACAGCCTCAAGAGGAGACAGTGCATGACAAACAGAGGGGCTTTAGTGAGAATTGACATCAAACTGGGTGAGGGAAGGAGGCAAATAAACTGTGCAGGGGAAGAACCAGGACAGAAGGCAAAAAACTGGAGGAGACTTCTGAATTACAGCTGGTTGAGCAGACTATTTTTCATGTGAGTGGCTGAACTTAAAGCAATCAGAAGAAATTTGGGTCAACCATTGTAGCAAAACAAAACAAGACCCTAAAGATCATTAAAATCAAGCCTAAGTGGCTCTTTTAAAAAGGAAAATAAAATCTTCATTTATTGCCTGGTCTGATTCTTGATGTTAGACTAAACAAAACTTCCAGGAGTTTTGAAACATCGAAAAAGGCCATTTCAAAACATTCCAGTTTGATGTGGCATTGGGTGCACCCTCAGCAGGTTTGCTGATGACACCAAGCTGTGTGGTGCAGCAGACAGGCTGGAGGGAAGGGATCCACCCAGAGGGACCTGGACAGGCTGGAGAGCTGGGCACAAGCCAACCTCAGGAGGTTCAACAAGACCAAGTGCAGGGGTCCTGCATCTGGGTCGAGGCAATCCCAAGCACAAATCCAGGCTGGGCAGGGACTGGCTGGAGAGCAGCCCTGAGGAGAGGGACTTGGGGGTGCTGGTGGATGAGAAGCTCAACAGGAGCTGTCAATGTGCACTTGCAGCCCAGAAAGCCAACCAGAGCCTGGGCTGCAGCAAGAGAAGTGTGGCCAGCAGGACCAGGGAGGTGATTCTCCCCCTCTGCTCAGCTCTGGTGAGACCCCACCTGGAGTACTGCATCCAGTTCTGGAGCCCCTATTACAAGAGGGATCTGGACATGCTGGAAGGTGTCCAGAGAAGGGCCACCAGGATGAGCAGAGGGCTGGAGCACCTCTCCTATGAGGAGAGTCTGAGAGAGTTGGGGCTGTTCAGTCTGGAGAAGAGAAGGCTCTGAGGTGACCTTCTTGTGGCTTTCCAGTATCTGAAGGGAGCTACAAGAAAGCTGGGGAGGGACTTTTTAGGCTATCAGGTAGTGACAGGACTAGGGGGAATGGAATAAAGCTGGAAGTGGGGAGATTCAGACTGGATGTGAGGAAGAAGTTCTTCCCCATGAGAGTGGTGAGAGCCTGGAACAGGTTGCCCAGGGAGGTGGTGGAAGCCCCATCCCTGGAGGTGTTTAAGGCCAGGCTGGATGAGGCTCTGGCCAGCCTGATCTAGTGTGAGGTGTCCCTGCCCATAGCAGGGAGCTTGGAACTGGCTGATCCTTGTGGTCTCTTCCAACCCTGACTGATTCTATGATTCTATGATGTCCAACCAGAAACGTTTCAACGTGCCCTGTGCGCTTGGCTGAAAACGTTTGTCAGAATTTGACCCAAATTGGCACACAGCTTGGGTCTGGTTCAAAAAGGAAAATTTTCAGCAGTTTGGCATATTTGTTTTGATTATTCATGGCAGAGAAAGGAAGGGAAAGGAAGGAATCACCCAATGCCCAGAGGAGGAAAACAGATCCACCAGCACGGCTCAGAGATGTCATTTGTGTATGAAACAGCAGAGTCATGGCAGAGCCAGATTGAGGAAGCTCAGGTTTTCAGCATCCAACTCAACTGATGGAGGTAATTACAAGTGCCAGATTCCCAATTTATTCTTCCAGGAATTCCCTTCTTTAATAAAGTCATTCTAACAAATTGAGAACATCCTCTGTGCTATGCAGGACATATCAAAGCCATTCTGAAGGCTGAGGAGAACAGCTTGACTGAAAAATAGGAACAAGTGCCAGGCTTTGTAGAGATCTAAACCTACTTCAGCTGTCATACAATTGAATGAATTTGCTCTCTTCACATGCCTACTATGCAGGTTCATGGATGTCAGCTGCTGAGCTTCAGTCAGAGTCCAAAACCAGAGTCCAAACATTTCAGAGAAGCAAAGAACAGTAGGACTTGCCCATGGTGTTCCCTGCAGGCTGCACCTGAGCAGAGGAGGTTTGGCCAAGCTCAGATGAGTACCACCCTGCAGTCACCTGGCCAGTGCAGCTTGGAGATACCTTGCCTCTGTGCTGTTCCAGGCTGATTTCAATAGGCTGAGCCCAGCAGGACAAGTATGTTCATGCAGACCTTCTGGAGAGGTTTTGCTTGGTCTTGTCCAGTTCTTTTTAGTATTACTCTGTGAAGTGTTCACCCCAGCATAACTCCAGTGAAATAACTAGACGAAGAGTAACTTTTTAACAGGAGCATTCAACATGCTGAAGACCTTGTTTTCTACACCAATATAATTAAACCAGCTCCAAAAAGAAAGCCAAGAACTGCTTGAAAACCAGGCTTTTAAGAGCATTTCATTAAACCTACAAAAATGCTGTGAGGATGCCCCAATTTCCTGTGGCAATTTAGTCTGAGCCCACAAGGACAACATTGCAGTTAATTCCCTTGCCTCCCAAGCAAACACTTCTGAACCCAAACTGAGAGCACCCAGATGGGTTTTGTTCCCTTGAATCAGCTACCAGTTCAGACAACTGGTGAAGGCAGAACCTGAGCCACGTGGAGGTGGTTTGCTCTCCACCCAGAGAACAATGACCCATTCAGCTATCTCACCTAGCCCATGTTCTTGCAACAGCCCAGGTTGTCAGCTGCTAACAGCAAGAAGAAATACAAGGACAGGGCTTATCCTGGACTGCTTTCCTGGTGCCCAGTTTCAACAGTGCCCAGTCTCATGTGAGCTTCTGCTCTGTAAGCAGAGCTGGGAGATGAGAAAATGGTTTGCTGTCCTCAAGGAGGCTAGGAAAGAGCAGCTGAGGTTTGCATTAAGAGTAACACATCTCTAGGGAGAGGTCAGGCCAAGACTCAGAATGGCACATTTGTCTGCTGTAAACACAGCTGGGTTTTGTCAGAGTCAGGACCTGTGTGGACTTACAAGTCACTTTTCCCCAGGCTGCAGGAGCTTTTTCTGCAGCTGCTGAAATCCCCAGAGTGAGGAGGGCTGAAGCAGAGACCCTCCCCCTCCCTATGCTCTTACAAACCTGCATCTGCCATGTACCCTTTCTATCCAGGAAAGGCTTTGTCTGCATAGAAAAGTCGCATCATTTTCCCTAACATGGAGTCGAAGCCAAGACAGACACCTGCACAAACCCTCTTCTTGGCACCCTTTGTGCAAGCTTTCAGAGCCAAAAGCACCTCCTCCTGCTCCTCAGATACAGCACTGCTAGTCTCAGGGTTTCATAGCCAGCCCCAAGAAAGGGAACAGCTGCTCTGCATCTCTCCTTTGCACTCCTGCCTCCCTTGTTCAGCAAGACTCAGCTACCAACTGGCCTCACTTCCTTTCAGACTCAGGAGCGAAGTGCCAGGAGCATCCCTTAGTGTCCTCTGCTGAATGGCTAAAGCAACACTTCTGGCCTTGTAAGGGGCTGTGCAAGCTCCCAGCATGGCCAGCATGGTGACACTACATTAGTAGTTAGAGAGGGATGCAGAGAGCAAGGCACAAAGCCAGCCACCAGCAGCACATGGCTTTGGCTGGCAGGAGCTCAGCACTGCAGGCAGGTGCAGAGAGAGCAGGGGCAGAGGGAGCAGTGTGCATGGAGCAGCCAACGGTGGCTTATCAGCAGGATGCTTCTTGGGGCTTCCCACTGAGAGATCAGGCCTTTGTGGGAACAGCAGCAGCATTTTGCAAGCCTGGGAATATAGAAACAAACTGCTGGCAGACTGCTCCTGCCCAAAGGGACTTTGCAAAGAGCTGGATGAGTGGTTGACAGCCTGGTAAAGAAGCCATTCAAAAGCAGGGAAATAATTTTTCCTGTTCAGGTGTGCTTTTGATGTTTCCTATGCATATTTTTCAGTCTAAATGAGGAGGAAAAACTTCAAATGGAAAAAAAAAAAAGTTCTGAAAGGTACCAAATAAGTGCATTGCAGCTGCTGAAATATTGTCCTGGTAATTTTTGGTTTGTGTCCCAGTTGATCTTTTAAACACTATGGATTTTGAGTTATGAATGGATATAAATTTATAGGAAAAAAAATTATCTTTTTGTTTGGAGCATGCTTACATGGGGGGTGTTGAGGAATTTTATTTTATTTTATTTTTACAAAATGTTATAATTTATTGAGATCTTCCCTGTCCCACATCTAATTTTGGCTTTACAGAATTGGTCTTTGATTAGTAAAAATGAAAAGGATTCACCAAGACTCTCACAACCCCTCTCTGGCTTCTTACAAGGACTGTGTAAGACAAGGCCATTTGTCTGAGGAATTCCATAGCTAGACTCCCAGAGGAAACAAAGTAGTCAGAGGATTGTTACTTGAGGCTTGTTGCTTGAGGCTCATCCTCAGTTCAAAAGTACTTGGTGAACTCAGGCTAAATTTGAGCTTCATAATAAAAAAGTGAAAGAAGGCAGAAATAATTTGTTCTGTGGGTTTTATGCAGTGGCACAGATCAAAAGTAAAAAGAAAGTCATGAGTGGGTTAAAAGCAATGCTTCCAAATATAGGAAAGCCTGGATTTGGCTTACAATAGAGAAGAGAAAGCTGGTGGAAGACTACACAGCACATTCACTACAGGGAACTAGTCTACTTTTGCCTTATTGTCCACCTGAAGCTCCATGAGAAGCATTAAAGTAGCACCAAGAAATGATGAAACAAATCCAAACCATGAGGGAGAGAGAGTGCTTTGCCCCAAGAGTCTTGCAGCTGCACATCACCCACTCTACATCAGCCATTGCTGTGCTGCTCCACTCTCTCAGGACACCACACCTGCCCCAACATGGTGGCAGTCAATTCCCATTCCTGGTAGGGACAGCAAGAGCAGGACAGGCACCATGAGCTTTGCCACAGCAGTGCTTGGGGAGGAAAGGCTTTTTTTGCTTTGTAGAGCAGTGCCCAACCTTGGCACCAGGTGCCTCCAATAAGCTGGGCACTGAGAGCTTTTCCCTGGATATTTTTTGAGATGTTATGTGGCTGTTGCTCTGGTGCCTCCCCTCTTTCTTCACCCTCATGCACCCTCTCAACCCTCTGCTTATACTCCCTTCTCTGTGACCTTGCCATTGCCCTGCTCCCAGTTTGCTCCTGCCCACCAGCACCCCTTTTGTCCCCAGCCCTCAGGGATATCACTCAGCTGATTGGAGAGGAACTCTTTTTTTATGGAAACTCTACAAGAGATGGATGGCTCACACCCAGAATGAGGGTGAGCATGCAGGACACCAGCTGGGCTATTCCCCCTCCAACCTTGTTGTACTTTTAATTTTTGGCTGGGGAGAGGGGTCAAGGAGAATTTAATTTTGCTGCTTGAAACACATGCAAGCTCATTTGCAACAAGAACATTGCTGTGGTCATTAAAAGTTGGAGTCAGAGTACGCTGACTCCCAACATCACCACTGCTGCAGAGGGACAAGGTGAGAGCCTGCAGCATTCCTGGGATGACTTTTCTGAACTGGAGACAAGTGACCTATTTAGATGAAGGTGAAGTCACAGTCCAGACAAGGAGTACTGCTATTCCCTGGAGAACAAGGGAACAACCAAACCATCTGGCTCCAAGACATAAATAATCAGTGCAAGATCATCAGCTGAGAAAAAAAAACTCCTTATTCCCTCGACTTCCCTTGATCACCACTGCTGTTTCACTGGTTTTTCAGAAGACAAAGACACCCTGACCTGGTCTAGTGTTAGTGGCTGCCCTATGTTGACATTAACCTGAGTGCCCTCCACTGCTGTTGCCTAAGGCACAGGAACCCAGGGCCAGCTGAAGGGAACCCTTCACTAGACTCCAGCAAGACTGGCCAGGCATCCTCAGCATTGCCAATAGCAAAGAAACAGAGGGTTCCCCCCATCTGGGCAAGCCCTGGAGCCTCTGGGCTCTCCTGTGCTTCCAGTGTGGCTTGCAACCTTGTAGCAGAGGCTGTGCTGCATCTGAGATACTGCAAGGTTGAATCACGGTGTGATAAAGCTCCACGGTAGTAGTGTATTAGCAAAAAAAAAAAAAAAAAAATCCACCACCACTGTGCAAGATCCAGCAGGAAAGGTCAAATCTATTTCATCAACTTCTATTCTGGCTGAAAATGTATTCCTTTTCAGCATTAAAAAAGAAGGTTCTCTTTGGGTTAGTATTTTTGTGACATGTCTTGCTTTTCAGGAATATTTTTGGATTTGTTAAGGCTCCTGGGGTGTCCAGAGCTAAAAATGTTCTTTAGGTTTTGGTTGTTACTGCTGCCAAAAATAAATCAAAAACAAACCCCCAAATAGAATCTCATTAGGAGTTGTTTAAAGGTCAGTTTAAAGAGTCCCTACAAGATGGATTATTAAGTTTGGGTTAAGGCAGCCTGGCCTGGAGCTTGGGATGGGTCTGGAGAGGTGCAAGATTCCTCCCTCTCTGCAGGCATGCTTCCTTGACCTGGTGCCTACTAGAAGAGAGAAGCAGTGGTAACAAATAACCTGCCCAAAATCTTGGCTCCCCACAGGGCTTGAAGCTGCTGCTCCCCTGGGGGTATGTGTCAGCACTTGCATTTGGGAACGAGATGAGCACACGGAGAGGAGAGGGAGCTGGGGGTAGAGAGGGAAGAGAAGCAGCGGAGCCGCAGAAGCCACGGCAGGACATCACAAGAGCCCCCGAACAAGCTGGTGTGTGCACACAAACTCATTATGATGAATTCCAAGTCCTGAATCTACATCTTTGAAACCCTCATCATGTGGGAAAAGGTTAGACTATTTTTTTTGTTTGTTTGTTCATTTTCTTAAGTGACAGCTCAGATCAGAGCTGACATCAGAAGGATAAGCACGAATCCTGGGCTGAATATTTCATTTCCACAGATGCTGACATCAAGTTTGTTACACAGAAACTCTTTTGCATTGTTGAGTTTTGCCTTTTTTTGGTTTGTTTTGTTTGGGGTTTGTTTTGGTTTGGGTTTTGTGCTGTTTGCAGGCTTTTACTGAATTTTATTTCTTCATGTTTTCACACAACCCTCAGCTAAATTTCGGGATGGACAAGGGAAAAGATGACTGAGCTCAAAAAAAATCAGCTTGGAACTGGAACAAATTTTGGGGTGGACAAAGGAAAAGATGACTGAGCTCAAAAAATCAAGTTGGAACTGGAACAAATTCTGGGGTGGACAAGGGAAAAGATGACTGAGCTCAAAAAATCAAGTTGGAACTGGAACAAATTTTGGGGTGGACAAGGGAAAAGATGACTGAGCTCTAAAAATCAACTTGGAACTGGAACAAGGCAAATTACAAGAAAAAAAAAAAGGCTGAAGAAGTAAACCCACATTGGCTCTGCCTTTCTTACAATTTTCATGTGCTCAGCTATTCTGCCTCATGCAAAGATTAATCTCAGAATCAGAGAATCATTAAGGTTGGAAAAGACTTCCAAAAGCATCAAGCCCAACCCTTGGGACTGAGGAGGGCTTCGTCCTACTTCATAGCAAAGAAGAGGTTTTCCTTGAGCATCACCAGAGGCTGAGTTCAAATGTAGGCGGGACTGCAGCCAGGGTCATGGTAGGCCTTCCAGATTCCTGTTCTCTGGGCCATGGCAGGCACCACTGACATCAAGGAGCTCACCTGGGACACACTTGGCTTTAGCAATCCCAAGGACTTGCCCCTCTGTGGCACTGTGCTTCAGACACACAGGTGATGCCTTGCTCCTGGTTCAGTCAGCAAAGGACAGCTAAAGGAGGCAATGATGCTGAGGAGCCCCAGCTTCCCTCTGTTACATTTCAGAGCATTACTGTAAAACTTCACAAGGGAAATTATGTTTATGCTTCAATGCAGTGAACAAAAGCATCCCATCTCCCTCCTCAACCATTCAGGCTAAATTCAGCTCTCCCTGGCACTGGTATCTTTGGAACACATCCATTCTGGATTTCCACAGTGACATCTGGGAGCAGAACACGGAGCCTTATTTATTTATTAAGGCGATATGAGTTTGAGATTGACTGCTGCAGGAGGAAACTTCCTCAACTGTTTTAATGTTCAGTTGTGGAGGATTCAGTGCTACACCCAGAGGAACAGAGCCAATTAGCAGAGACAGGGCTGCAGCCATCTGTGCATTGCAATCCTCTTGTGCTGCTGCTGAGAGCACCAGCTTCCAGAAGATCCAGCCAGGGTCTTTCCTGGCTAAGCAGCCTTTGACATTGGTGCTGATGCTGAGGCAAAGGAGACACAAATGGATTAAAATAGCACCACTATTATCAGCTTCCCTCAGAATTCTGCTTCAATTTAAATTAATTTGTCAGAAGAACAAGAAAACTGCCCTTTTTTTTTTTTTTTTGAGCAGCTGTTCTCCCTCCTGGCTCCAGAAGCATTTCAGTGCCAGGAACAGCAGAGTCCAAGGCCTCAAGACAGAGGCAGCATTTGGCTTCTGAGGACACTCCCAAATTATTTCTAAGCACAATCAAGAGCTGCTGGCATGTCCCATTGGGCAGTAGTGAGATACAAGGCACCAACCCTGTCCTACTACCCCAATTACTTTCAAGGTAAGGAACCAGCCCACACAAGGAAAAGTCCCATAGGCCTGCTTCAGCCAGAAGATACTCTCTGAGCCAAGAACTGGAGTTCCAGTTTCATCTTCATTTTGGGGCAAGAGGCTCACTCTGTGTTCTACTCTGTTGCACTCAGGAAAACAGCTATTGACAGCATTCTCATTTTGCAAAAAAAGTGTCATCTCCAAATCCAATTCTCTCTGTATCTGTGTAACTTGGGATGTTCCCAGGCTGGTCTTTAGGAGCTGGCACATTAAGCTTCTCTTACAAGAGTATTTAGATACTTGGTGCTCCAGAGACACCCAGTAGAGCATCACAGTCCTACATTGGTCTAGCCTACAAGAGCTGATGCAGTCTCCTCCTCACCCCAGATCTGCCCTCCTGCCTTCCCACATTATCTTACTCCAAGAAGATTATTTCCCTCTCTTTCACTGCTGCTCAAGAGACCAGGGCTAGCACCAGTATGGGGAAGCCTTAATACAAACAATCCCCTGAGGAAGTGCTTGAATCTGTCTTGTTCCTTCTGAAGGGAACCCAGAGTTATCCCAGCACTGGGCTGGTTTCCTCCTTTCCCTGTGGTTTCTGGAAAGTCTCTTCACAATCCAAGGCTGCTCTCAAGCAGGTGACTTGGTGCTGACATCATGCTGTGCTTCCACTTAGGTGTTTGAAAGGGGAAGAAGAAAAAATACCCTTTAGCTTGGAGTTTTCCTCAGTAACACCTGGTTTTGCAGAGGTGTGACTCGGTGTGTTATAAAATCAATTCCTTCCTTGCCAGTCCAGCACATTTCCATTAAATGTCTTCCTCCTCCTTTGGAGGCTACAGCAAAGTGAGAGCTGCATGGGTAGTCATCTCTCCCCCACACCACACTGCATGTGGTTCTTACTCCAGTCCTCCCCACTTGCTCTGCCTGAATGCTTGGCAGCATCACCCCAAACACACCTGCACCCCCAAAGGGAGCCAGTGCTAGGCACGGCCAGCTGAGACACCTACTCCAGTGGAAATAAGGCTGCTGCTTGAGTCACTGAGTGCCTGCTTGACTATGGGCCCTTTCCAGGGAGGAAAGCAGTGACAGAATTTCAAGGCAGCTGTTCCCAGAAGGGTCTGGGTCCACCAGTCAGCCCTACAGCTTGGGTCACACCTTCGGTGCAGGGAAAAGTACAGGAGGTGGCTTCTGGACTTCTTCATGAAGGCAACCTGCTCCCAGGACTTGGATCTCAAATTTTGGATCTTGTCTCAAAGCCAAACTCCCAGCTCTTTGGGAAGCTTATGTAGGAAGAGAAACAAATCTCTCCCTGGCCTCACATAGCCTGACTCCAAGTCTGATGTAGGATAAGATATGCTAAATAGCAGCAGCAAGGAAGAAGCTAGGACCTGATTCATTGTTTCACTGCTCTCTGCGTGCTTAAGTCCCACGAGGGATGGAGAACACTTCCAGTTCTGATACCAAATACCAGGTCTCAGTCTCTGGCAAGTGCCAGAGCCAGTTTCTGCAGCTAAGCTTTGGCCATCCTTCCCACCAATGGGAAAAGACTCAAGGGTGATCCATTCTGCTGCTGGAGTGGCATGTCCCCTTCCTGGTTTACCTCAGACTCTGGGCTGCCAGCTGCTAAATAATGAAAAATACAGAAAGGCTGATGCCAGCACCCACCATCTTGCTTCACTGTTTCCCGCCATCCCCAAGCAAGGAAAACAAGAGGAATATGATGACATGACTTAGAGGCAACTGCTCTTCTTTTCAGTATAAGGTATATCAACACCCTGCACTCAGCAGTGGCTGCCTCCACCTCACAGCATGTGGGCAGGACAGGGCTAACTGGCAGAAATGTAGCCAAGGAGGAATAATGGGTAGAGACACAGCTGGACCTGGTTCTGGATGGGGTCCTTGTGTAGTTTGGCCAGGACACACACATACCACAGCCTCCCAGGGCAGCTTCATGCACAAACCCATCGCCTGCTGCAGCTGGCACACAGGTCAGGATTCAGGATGGTGAGCTCCTGTATCCCATGAGGGAGGCAATCTTTGCCTGTGGGGAAACAGGGAGAAGCACAGGAAACAGAAGAGGAAAAAGCCATCACAGACACCAGCTGGTGGACTCACAGGACCCCTATTCTATTAGCTACAGGCTTCCTCACTTGCCCACTTCTCTTCTCTCCCTCCAGAACTTTCCCCCCCCCGCCTTGCCCAAGACAGAGATCAGAAGATAATTTCCTCCCTCCTTCTTCCCTCTCTGGTAGTAATTCTTACTGAACTCATGAAAAAAGATGAGCACGTTTCACACCCAGATGCCCATCTCTGGAGCCCACTGGAGCGAGAGCAGGAGCTGCATCACTGGGTGCGCTGCGGCAGAGCCCCTGGGACACATCCTGCCCCTCCCGGGGGGCTGCTCTGTGTGTGTGCTCAGCAGGGCGTGACAAGGGCTCCTTAGGGATGGAGGAGACTGCTGCCAGCCCTGGCTGTGGCACAGGCAGCACGACCCCAGCGGACCCCTCCTTCTCTCTCCTCTACATGTGTCTGAGGAAGGATTCACCTTCTCTCAACCCCTTCAGAGCCACCCCTGGTCTCCAGCTGGAGACAGATACTTAGAATCATAGAATCAGTCAGGGTTGGAAGGGACCACAAGGATGAGCCAGTTCCAACCCCCCTGCCATGGGCAGGGACACCTCACACTAGATCAGGCTGGCCAGAGCCTCATCCAGCCTGGCCTTAAACACCTCCAGGGATGGGGCCTCAACCACCTCCCTGGACAACCCATTCCAGGCTCTCACCACTCTCATGGGGAAGAACTTCTTCCTCACGTCCAGTCTGAATCTCTCCACTTCCAGCTTTGTTCCATTCCCCCTAGCCCTGTCACTACCTGACATCCTAAAAAGTCCCTCCCCAGCTTTCTTGTAGCCCCCTTCAGATACTGGAAGGCCACAAGAAGGTCACCTCAGAGCCTTCTCTTCTCCAGACTGAGCAGCCCCAACTCTTTCAGTCTGTCCTCACAGGAGAGGAGCCCCAGCCTGGTGGCCCTCCTCTGGACACCTTCCAGCACACTCATATCTTTCCTGTACTAGGGGCTCCAGAACTGGACACAGTCCTCCAGGTGGGGTCTCACCAGAGCTGAGTAGAAGGGGAGAATCACCTCCCTCAACCTGCTTCCCAGAGCTCTAGCCTAGACCTGCAGCACATGGGCAGCCTGTTTGGGGAAGGGAAATACAAGATGAGGAGCCTGTGTTTTTATTTTGTTTTTTTCTTTAAGTGCTGCAGCTACTTCCCAGCAAGGAGACACCAAGCATGTGAAATGCCAGGCCTCCTCTAGAGCCTGTCATGAAATTTGGAGATTATTTCTGCAAACCTTCTCTAAGGAGGGGCTCCTGAGTGGCTGGCAGAGCAAAGCAGCCCATGAGGAGCTGCATCTCTTGTTCTCACTATGCAAACCCATTACCTCTGACATGATGGTTATCAAGGTTTTTGCTAGCTCTGCTCCCTGCTGTGCCAGAGTCACCCTGCTGGATTTCAGGTGTGCTCTGGGAGGCCTCAGCTCTCCATCAAATAGAAAGGGGTAGCATATCACCATGTCAAGGGGCTGTGATAGGCACAAGCAGAAGGAGTATTCAACAGTCTGAAAGATGAATTCAACACGTAACAGTGATTTTGCCTAGCTTCCCACCACTGTTGACCACAGCTCTGCAAAGGAAAGTTGGCAATGCAAATGTTGGGTGGGAATGGCAGCATTTATCCATAATGGCACTTGATGATGTTCTTTTTGTAACACCAGTGCCTCAATGTCCCTGAATCCTGGCCCTGTCACGAAGCTGGTCCCTGCTGAGCACTTAGGTGTGGTCCAAAGCAAAGCTGGCATCAGCAGCAGAAGTGCCTAGCTGGGCTTGTGGAGTGGCCCTGTCACTAACTGAAGTAACACTGTAGTCAAGACTCCCCCAGACACTACACTCTGCTCTCTTTTATGTCAGAGACCTTAGATGTTCCCTTTCACTCCTCACTCATGTAACCCAAGTGGGATTTCCCCTTCCAGGCACAAGAAGCATCATGCTGATTTGGTGCAGCTCTGTGGGTGTGCTAATTGCTGCCCATACCTGCCTCATCAGCACAAGCCATGAGCTTGTATGAGAGTGTATGAAAGGATTGGTGTGATGGCTCTTCACCTGCCCTTCCTGAAAAACAGGGACCTCACCTTTGAAAAGCACCCACTGGTGAAGAAAAGGCTCCTGGCTGCTTTGAGGAAGAGTGCCATGCCTCAGCCCACACACTAGTTGCATAAACATGCAAACTCTTGATCAACCCATCTCATCCAATTAAACCCCAGAGATGTTGGACCAGAGCTTAAAAAGTAACCAGGGGAGAGGAAAGCAGGATTATTGCATCCTTTGGGAAGGGTTTGTTCCCCCTGCAGGGAAAGCCCTGTGCTTTCCTCCCTCCCCAGCTTTTGTGGAATTGCCCACACAGTTTTGATTTGGTATTTCTCACCTCTCTCCCTCATTTCAAATCCTTAAGCTTGCCACACCTTCTGCTCTGGAAACAAAGCCTTGAAATAAATTAGAGGAGAAAGGGAAAACAAAGCCCACCGATCTCCCCATTAGCACGGAGCACTTAAGCACTCAGATCTTTGCATTTTAATTGTAATCACTCCAAACACAAAAATCTGAAGCGACAAACCCCACAGCTAATTCCAACTGATTAAGCCACTCTCCATCCCGATGCTCATGTGAGTTTCTGGTTTCATTCCTCGGCCTCTGGACACAGCCCACTGATAAAGGCAGGGTTTTATTTTTACTTTCCTCTGTCCAAATCGGTCTGCTTCACTGATTCCTGTTCCAGAATCACATCTGCACACCCAAGCTCATTCCCTTGGTCTGAGCTGTGCCCTCGGGGGTTTGATGCCAGGGATGTCCCCAGCCCCAAAAGCTGGTGGTTTGGAGTGAGGAGCAGGAGAAAGCAAGACAAGAGCAAACACAGAGTTCACAACATCCCAGGATAACTCAGGTGTGAAGAGAGCTCTGCAAGTCCCTGGTCTAAACCCCAAGCAAAGCAGGACCACCTCTGAAGTTAACTTAGGTTCTCAGATCTGTCCAGCTGAATGAGTGTCACCAAACACAGACATCCCACAGACTACCTGGGCCTGTGTTTTGATGACTAAAACTGCCTTCCCTATGGAGGTTTTTTCCTTGTATCTAGCAGAATTTCTTTTGTTGCAATGCTGCCTCTCATCCTGTTATTATGGAAATTAATTAGGACCACATTCAATCAGAAAGGGAGACACAAGAAGAGCTCCCAGTGCTCGGTGAAAGGCAGACTGCGCAGCACAGCCTCAGCTTTGAGCACAGCAGACCAAACCCACACCACAGATTCAGACTTCCTGGGGATTTAGCTCCAGATTAAGACATGTGTAGCTACATAGATGAATAGGCATCACTCTTAAGAAGCAACTTGTCCACAGCTCTCTGCCAGAGAGCAAAGCCACCTTTCTTCCTTTCTCTCTTTGACTTTAACGTGCCCTGTGCCAGGGTCTGGTGCAAATGTAAAAGGAGTGGAGAAAAAGCAGGGCAGCGAAATGGGCAGATGGAGAGCTGGGCTCACAAGAAGCTTCCACGAGGGACACAAAAGAGAGCAAAGATGAAACCGCACAGGCAAACTTGGTTTGTGAGTGATACCATCATGGCCTTGAAAAATTCACAGCACATTAAATAAAACAAAGGTCTTCAACCTGCCAAGGGATTCCAGTCCCGGGAACCTTTCTAGCTGTCATTGGTACCAAGTTCCTCCATCTCTGGTTTTAATTCTTTCTTTCTTTCCCATGTACAACTGAAAGAAGCATGTCCTTCTTTGTCTCATTTGTACTCCTAGGAGCCTTCCTCCTCTCTCATTTTTATTTCCGCTCTGCCTTCTCCATTTGCCTTCTGGCTGAAGCACTTAACTAGCTGAGCTTTTCTGCCCCTAAGACTTTCCCCTCCTTCTGAAAGGCTTACAGAACTGCTGACTGTGCAAGATTTGGACCTCTCAGGAAGACGCATGAAGCAGGTAGGGTTGCTGTCCTGGGACTGTGGAGTACTCTCAGGTTAATTTGTGAAATTAACTTCAGACTCAGCAGCCTCTAGAACTTCAAGGGAGAAGGAAAATGCTGATGGTAACAGCTGCCTCTATGATTTATGAGCCATACAGGAACACCTAGCAAGCTTTAGAGAGCTGCATATGGAAAGGGATTTTCCTGTGAATGACCTTCTTTAAGAAAGTGTACTAGGCACATACTTGAGGAGAAATTGCTAAATACTTCCTCAGTGGTGAGCAGCTTCATCTTTGCATGTCTACACACGAACCTCCTCCCTGCCATAAGGAATGATGACAAAGTAGCAATCAGAAGACACTTTCAGGGAAACTACCCTCTTCTGTAAAACACCATCCATTCACCTCTAAGGTCTGTGAAGGAAATATTTTCAGTGTCCCAATAGCTCAACAGGACTTTGCACAGGAACTTTTGTGTGGTAGCAAGCAAGTCATTACAAGTGCAGATATGTAGGGCAGTGAGAAGATGGGTGAAACATCCTCTCCCTTCTTGTTGTTCTTGACACCCTTCTGTTGATAACCTTTTCATACAATTAGGGTGAGCCAGGGTGTACAACAGCTTCTGTCAATGCAGCTCTCACATTGGCATAATAGCTTGTAGGAGTTTCTCCCTAAGCTGCACAGCAGATACCTTATCCTGCCTCCAAGGTCAGTGCAATGCTGCCCCTCACTCCAGCTGAACAGCTCTGACAGTAAATAATGTCATCTGATTGGGGTGACTCTCCTGTCTCTTCTTTCTGAATCTGATTGGGGTGACTCTCCTATCTCTTCTTTCTGAACCTGCTCTTCTCTTCAGCAGGAATCCTTTGTAAATTCCCCATCAAGACCACAAATGTTCTCTGGTGCTGCCATGCTTTAGTGGATAGAAAACTGTATCAGGGGACCTGAAGACCTAAACTCTAAGCTTATGCTTTCCTTGCATATATCATTCTCAGGTGCTCCCTCTTGCTCTGCTTGCATACCTCCTGGGGCATTCACATGCTCCTGTGGTATGAATCACCACTGCTGTTTCATAACATGAAGCCAGGTGGAAACTTTATCCAACAAAAATGGAAAACTGAGCACTCCTGTACTCCTATTCCAAGGTGGCTACCACTGCATAAATTATACTTTGCTTTGTTTTGCACACATATGTGTGATGCAGTGGAAGGGAGATCAGGAAATTTTGGACCAGAAACAGAAAATACCATTAAAACACAAATATTCAATAATGATTAGTTATTTGCCTTTTCACTTCTCCAAAATCTTGATTCTTGGCTTGAAACCTGCTACCTGATTAATAAACATTGAATGGCAGATTCCTTTGATTTATCTTCTGATAACAGGTTCCAATAGTCATATTTATGCAAGCTCCTCTTCATGACAGAAACTTACTTCTTGTTTTTAAATGCAAACACAGCCCTGGATGTATTCCCATGAATCAAAGAACATGTTGTTTTTTTGAAGAAGGACTTAGAACTAGGCTCATGATTAATTCACCAAATTAAATTAAACCAGTTGGCAACTCTGACTTAAAGTTGGCTCGTTTTCACTCAGCTGACTTCAAAATGGCAGAAGAGATTTTGCTCAGACTCTAGGGGAAGGGAAAGAAAAAAAAAGAAAAAAAAGAAAAAGAACTTGCCTTTGGGAAAAGGAGTAGAGGCTGGAAATAGAAACATCTGTCCTCCTTGGTCATCCAATGTGAAGCAGAAGCAGCATCTTGCTAGTGGCTCTGCCTGCAGGTGCCTGGCAGAGGAGAGATGTCTTGGTCGGACCACAACGACATCCAGGTGCAGAGCCAAGCAGCAGTTCTTGCTCCAGCAGGAAGATACTCATCAGAGTGCTGACTTCCTGCCCCTCTCCACCTGCAGCACTCACCTTTAAACTCAGTGTTTTTAAAAAATGGGCAGCAGCTCCAGTTGTGATCTTCACAGCTCCCTAAGGAGGATGCATCTCTGCATAGCGACTGAGAGATGAATCAAGTTGAAATTGTGCTCATCATTCACCAATAAACCCACAGAGTGAAAGAATATACAGTGTGAGGATGTGGGTGGGTGAAGATGGATCTAGCCTCACCATTGGGATTGGGTAGATGGTAGATGAGGCATCTCAAAAGAGTACCACTGAGCTCTGTATCTTGCCACTAAAATAATGGTTTGGGCCCTCTCAAAAGAGTACCACTGAGCTCTCTATCTTGCCACTAAAATGATGGCTTTTTCTACATAGGGAGAGTTGGTTTTTTGGTTGTGGGTTTTGGTTTTTTTTTTCCTGAAGGCTTGTACAGCAGAGATTTTAGACATGGAATATGAATAACACAGCCTCCTATCTGCCTTATCTGTTGCTTCTTATTTCAATGACTTATACTTTCTAATTAGTCTTGCATGTTTACCTGACAAGATCTTCTAAGAGTGGTTTGAGTGCCAGCTATGAACTGTTTGGTTGTTACACAAGTACAGGGAAAAGGGACAGTAAAATCCTTTCTTCCATACAGTGACTGCATGCTGAAGTCAGACCCTTCCTTGGCAGAGTAGCTCTTCTAAATCCTGCTTTAGGACCCGACCTGTAAATTCACAATACAGACCACAGAGGCAAATTTTCAGTCCTAAAACTGAGACAATGATACAAAATCCCTGTCTGTAAAAGTTTATATAGATCACACTTTTTAACCAGGAGCTCCTCTGGAGGCTATTTGTGCAGCCACATGCCTTGCTATCATAATTTGTGCCTGCATTGTTGCAAAGCCAGACTCCTGCACTGTGCTTAGTATGATGTCAAAACTTCAGTGGCTCCTGTAAGCAAAACTGGTAGAGACTCTGCCATGATGCTTGTCAGCAGTATCTGTTGCTGGGTTGCCTGACCCCAAGCACCCCAGCATCCTGGGGGTTTATAGGAAGCAGGTTTTACAACTTGGGGTTTTTTGGCCAAGTAGCCAAAGGCCCCAAACCTACCTGTTTTGAAGGTAGTAGGTCCTCAGTTTCATGCAAAAGGACTATTCAAGCTCTTACCAGATGTATTCTAGGATGCTGAGTTACTCTTGCCTTGCATTGGCAGCAGCCTGTCCAAACAGCCCTTGCAGTTATGCTAAAGCTCTGCCTTCCTCCATAGACCTCTCAGTGTAAGGAATGGAGTGCAGAGCTGGCTGTTGGAAGGGAATATGGGCTCTCTCC
The DNA here is from genome assembly GCF_027791375.1 of Indicator indicator. Classification (NCBI taxonomy): domain Eukaryota; kingdom Metazoa; phylum Chordata; class Aves; order Piciformes; family Indicatoridae; genus Indicator; species Indicator indicator. The sequence continues at coordinate 6,700,471 of NC_072026.1, read as the reverse complement.
AGGCTCTTCGTGACTGAACAGCTCTGTTTGGGGGGGAAAAAAGTCCATGAGAGGGATTGAAGGTTGAATCCTCTGGCTGATACTGCATTTCCCATGGGTTGGTTGAGAACACAGGGAACAGTTAATATTTAAACTGTTGACACAGTGCCCGATTTTGACAGCTGCTTCAGAGTCACCCTCCTTTGGAGGAGAATATTGTCTGGGGGAAAGCCACATGAGCAGCAAGCACAAAATGTCTGGGCTCCCTCAAACCACAGGTTTGAGTTGCAGCTCAGTCAGCTCAGCTCCCTTCTACTCTCCAGGCAGAGGGTGACTTACAAGGGCTTCTCAGCACAGGGTGTATTAGACAAGATTTCACAAGACAGCTGGCTGGAGAATGTTTGCTTTTGCCGTGGGGTTTTGTTTGATTGTTTGTTTTTTCTTCAAAAATCTCCATTCTTCCCCCTCTCTCCTCCCCCTCCCTCCCCCCCCCCCAAAAAAAAAAAAAAAAGAAAAAGGAGGGAAATCATGGTGATACAAATGAAATGCTTTTCAGCTGCTTTGAAATAAAATCCTTTATTTCATTTAAGTTTTAGTATCCATTTTGCTCTCAAGGTTTTCTTTTTCTGGATTTCCCTCCATCTGCCTCTGCCTGCCTGAAGTTAGTCAATGAAAACTCTGTTCACACAGGTCATATATAATTCATTCTTAGACACAGAATGCTCCAAAAATATATCAACGAAAGAAAAGGGAAAGCCTTTTGATGCAGAAGATTTCACATGCAGTAAAGACATTAGTTTAAAATTTCCAAATTAACTTTTTTTTTTTTTTTAATTTCTGTTCTTTCTCAAATTTCAGAGGCTATATATTCACTTTAATGCATGATAGTTGGGAGAGCAATGTGCTAAACTCTACCTTGTTGCTACCTTCCAGCCTTTTGGAGGTTGAGCTGTAGTGGTATCCCAGTTAGGAGGGAGTGTATTGAGATTCTTTTACACTGTTATACAAACTGATTTTGAGGAGTTCTTCTTTCCAATGGCAAGAAAATCTCCAGAATGAACCAGTAAGAACATGCTCTCATGGTTTTGCAAACTTTGGGCATTGCCATTAACTGCTGAAGCCATTGAACTGTCAGAGAACCTTGGATGCTTTAATCACTTAGGGGCTTTTGGAAATGTGGAGCTCTATCTTTATTTGAATATTCAATAAGTTTACTAGCACCATTAATGATAGCAATTATTAACAACAGGAAAATAAAGAGAACTCTTTCAGTATCCCTGTAGAGAGGTGGGCAGGTATAGAACTTACCAACATGTTTGTTGCTGCAAACAGTGTAGACCTACCTGGGCTTCCAGGATGTGTGAGTATATACTGGTGCCACTTACTAAGGGTATAGATTAACACAGCAAAGCTGCTGAAATGCCAGTCTAGGCAAAATATTCTTCTTAAAAGGACAGAGGGCAGTTTTCTTGGGCAGATGTGACCTGAAGATCGTCTGTGGATGTGAAGCAGTTTGTTAGCACCTTATCCCGAGTTACAACTAGAAGAAATCATTAAAGCTTTTTCTCTGATTGCAGCATGAGATCTTGCCATGGAGACTCAGGGGACAATAGATTAAACAGAAGAGAACAGGAAGGGTAGGTGAGATTAACAGGGCTAAAATGTCCTTTCAAATTAAATGAGATGGCAAAATGAGTTTTTCCAGCAGCTAAACATAAACACAGTTATCTCTAATAAAATGAATGCAGGAGGAGAGCATCACAGAAGCTCTCCAGAACGGCAGGTTAGGAGGAACTGTAACTCACCATCACAGCTTGAAAATATTTCCACTGTGCTGCTCACCTATGGTCTGTTATTGCATCCTTTAAGCATAAACACAGCAGACACCATCCACTTGCTATTTCTCTTTTAAAGCTACAAAAGAATTGGCTTTTACTGTTTTCATTAGAGGAAAAAGCCTCTTTAGCTTTCACCACTTTGGTGAGGCTGAGGCCCTCAAGAGTTTGGACTCTAAGACAGAGGACTGGTTGTCTAGCTCACATGCTAGGTTTTGAAAAGCAGATATGGGATCAATGGGAAGGAGGTCCAAGAGAAGAGGGCAGCAGTGCCCTCAGGGTCTCCCTGCTGCTGCAGCTATGCCAGGAAGGGGCAGCTGCTGAGCTCAGCAGGATTTAGGGGCTTTTAAAAACAAGAGCTGTCCTAATGGCTGGTGAGGATAATTAGAAGTTGAGTTGTCATATTGAAGGAAGCAAAGTAATGGGTTTATATTATCTATAGACTTGAGTGGAGGCAAGAAAGAAACCTTCCTCCCATTACCTTCCAAGTGCCATACAGTCAGTTTGCTGAACAGGTGGTGACTTCAGGCAGTGTTCAAGAGGGAAACAAGGACTGGATCTCAAATGTTAAATGCTGAATGCAGGTCTAGCATGATCTTTCTTTTCTGACTTCTCATTCTAGCCCCCACACTGATCCCATTGACAGTAGGTCCCAGCTGGTAAGAAATACAGATAGCTGAATATCCAGCTGAAGCATATCAGGCAGCGTAAATTTTCCTATTTTCCTGCCTGAGTGTGGAAAACACAACTGTTCTCTGCTTCAGAGATGCAGGGGTGGTCCTATCAGTGGCAAGCCAGCTCCCAGCATCCCACTAGCAGCTCTGGACTGCTAATTTTCCCTGATTTTTTAAACCTTAGATGTATGCTTACAGTTTAAAGCCACAGAAGTGTGGAGTTGATCAAGCTGTGAAGAACACAGCCTGGACAGAGCATAGACACATGCAGATATGGTGAGGGACTTTGGGGTGGTAACATCAGGTAGTGATAGGACTGGGGAGAATGGAATAAAGCTGGAAGTGGGGAGATTCAGGCTGGACATGAGGAAGAAGTTCTTCACCATGAGAGTGGTGAGAGCCTGGAATGGGTTGTCCAGGGAGGTGGTTGAGGCCCCATCCCTGGAGGTGTTTAAGGCCAGGCTGGATGAGGCTCTGGCCAGTCTGATCTAGTGTGAGGTGTCCTGCCCCCTGGCAGGGGGGTTGGAAGTGGCTGATCCTTGTGGTCCCTTCCAACCCTGACTGATTCTATGATTCTAACATACCTTTGCACCACAGAGAAGTGAAGATTCAAAGCCAGGTCCCTCCTTTTCCATGTGGTCTTTTTCCCTGACCATGAATCCTGCTTCCCTAACAGCATCCCCTCAGTGAGTGATGCTGAGGTGCTGTAGCAGCCTGGCAGCTCAACGGCTTTGCCCGCTCTGCAGTGGCTGTCCAGGCAGCCTTACTTGCACATCCAAAAAAACTAGATTACTTCAAAAGGCCAAGCCTTTTAAACTTTTAAAAAGGAATTTGGGAGCTGAAGACTCAGCCTATTAGTGTGAAATACCTCCATGTCTCACTCTAAGTGCATCCATCATTTCTGAAAATGGTCTTGTCTGATCTACTTTTCGTTAGCATGGCAAAGTGCTTTAAAAAGTCCTTGAGTACTTTATTTGCTTGTGGGAGTAGGACTCCAGAGCTTTTGGAAATGTAGTCTCTGATCTTTGTTCCTCAAATTCAGGGTAAGTTACCTTACGGTGGAAAAACAATGCTGAGGATTTATTCTGATTTTCCCCTCTGCTCTAAACAGTGTCATAGAGCTTGGGTGTGTTCCAGACTTGGGGTGATAGGACATGGGGCAATGGCTTCAAACTAGAGAAGAGCAGATTCAGATTGGATGGTAGGAACAGGTTCTTTACTACAAGGGTGGTGGAACACTGGAACAGGTTGCCCAGGGAGGTGGTTGGGTCCCCATCCCTGGAGGTAATCAAAGTGAGGCTTGAGAGGGCTCTGGGCAGCCTGATCTAGCTGAGGATGCCCCTGCTGACTGCAGAGGGGTTTGGACTAAATGACCTTTGGAGGTCCCTTCCAACCCAACCCATTCTATGATTCTTGGTTCAACCCACCAGCAAGCCTGGATATGCAGAAAGCTTTACTTCAGTCTTAGCAAAGTCCTTTGGACATGCATTTCAAGTGGAATCATTACAGTTATATTTAAAGTTAAGGACAGGTTTGTGTCCTCTGGATGATAATATTGATATGCTTTTCAGAGGCCAGTAATCTAGATCTGGCCAAAATACAGTGCCTTGAAAATGGAAACATGTAAGAACATTCAAACCAGCAAAGAAAAAGGTGATTATTTCTCCTTTAAAGGCTGTATTTTTATAAGTATTACTTTTGTTCTGGGTAGGGAAAAAAAAAAGAAAAAAAAAGAGGAGAAAAAAAAAAAGCCAACCCAAAAGCCCAAGAAAGATTCCTAACCAATTAATAATTAACAGCGTTCAAGTACATTTATGTTCACGTACAGCATATGTTTTAGGAAAAAAAAAAGGAATTTTTTTGGTGTCTTAACAGCTTTTAAAAAAAAAGAAAATAAAAAAGAGAGAGAAAAGAAATGAAATGTACACGTTACATTATTTTGGCACTGGTATGGACCACTTTTAAAAACATTTGTTGTTAGTATTTATAATGGTTCGTACAAAACTGTAAACTATTTTCAAGTTTGTTTGTTTTCACTTTTGTTCGTCATCGCCTTTCAAAAACTGTCAGGGCAGGGACAAAAACACCCCAAAGAAAAAAAATAAAACCAACAGAAAGATCAAGGCAACTCTCCTTGCCCCTTCGCTCCCCCCCCCCACCCCCCCCGCCCTCCTCCCACCCTCTCCCTAAAAGAAGATGCAGGAGACAGTTTTTGAAAGCGCCTGGCAGTGACTGGTGAGCACTGCTCCTCCTGGGAGCCCTCCTGCGGCACAGCCTGGGGCTCCGGCGCCTCTCTGACTGACACAGGATGGCTCTGAGAGCAGAAAGTGCCACCCACCGATCACACCTTCCCACCTCTCCAGTAGACAAAGATGGCTCTTTAGGTCATTTTATTTTATTTCTTTGTTGTTTTTTCTTTTTTTTTCCTTTTTTTTTTCTTTTCCCCTTTTTGTTTTGTTTTTTTTTTTAATACAAAAATTTCTACATCTAAATCACTTTGCTAGAAACATTATTTTTCTTTCTTCCCCCCCCCCCTTTTTTTTTTTACATCAGTTAAAGCAGAATCTGCTTTTGTGAAAAAAGACAAGGATCAAGGTCTTATTTCATGCAGAAAATGCAAATTAAAGATCATAAAAATGGGTGGTTTGTTCTGGTTTCTTTTTTGTTGTTGTTGTTTTGTGTTTCTTTTTTTTCTTTCTTTTTTTTTTTCTTTTTGTAACGCTGTACAGGATGCAATGCAGCCACTCAGAGTATGTTAAGATGGGTCACAGAAAGTCCCTTTGATGGCACACACTGAACATTGCCACTAATCTCCCTGTCCTGTTGTCATTGTTGTCCAGTTAGTTGTTTGTCTGAATTTCAGGCCACATAAGGTGTCCCCAGTTAGAGAAGATGCTGATGCTTCGTTGTCTTCGAGAAGAAGATGGATGTGTGCAGTTGAAGAAGATGATACCCTGGCATAAATGGGCTGGATTTTATGCTGGATTTTCCTGGGAAAGATGCCCTGGCATTAGAGGTCTGATCTCGTTTGCTTCCGTACCTCTTGGCATAACGTTCCTGTAGTGAGCACATCGTGAGAGGGCATTTGTCCTTCAGCAGGCAGTTTCTCTTCTGAGAGGGGATGTGATTCCACACACAGACACTATATTATGACATGCCAGGAAATGGAAAGAAAAAAACACCAGAGACTGAAGGATGGTCCTGCTACCAGGGTCATGTGTACTTGCCAACGGATGGGATATTTCTGGGTAATTCTGGAGGCTTTCCTTTATTCTCAGTTGTTCCATTTTCTTCTCCAGCACCTAGCTATTCATCTTTTCAGATGTTAGAAACTCTTCTCTGTGACAACTGTTGAGCCTTTCTAGGGGGTTGCTCACTAAGAATCTTCCCTTTTGGCCTGCCAAGCACATTGAGCCCAACCCAGTGAAACTGTCAGAACTAGGCACGATTTTAAGATGCACAGTCATCAGTTCAGCTCCTGTGCTAAACCTGAGCAAGGGATGGGGCTTTCCAAGCATGGGGCATTATATGGGTTTGATCCCACCATGACCCTCTGCTCTTGCCTATTTCAGTGCAATTGAAATAGGAGAGGGGAAGGTTGATGAGAGAGGGTGAGGTCAGTCTCATCTCCCTTTGTAACCTCTCCCTTTGTCACCATCTAGCTTTGGCAGGGGCTGAAACTCAGGGATTTTTGGACCCATCTCTGCTTGTAAGGGACTCTGAGATAAATCTTCCTTATCTCTACTGCCGAATTCATGGGGCACAATGCTGGTGACATCTCTAACAACAGCCTGGAAGCTGCACTAGCAAAAGATATATTCTTGTTCAAAGATTATCTTAATAGTTCTCCAGATGTCCCTGAGGCAGGTAGCACAGCAGTCTCCAGAACTTCAGGTTCTGTGAGCCACTGTTTCTGGAGAAACAAGGTTAAGCATCACCAGCTGTTCCAGCACCAGGTCTTTCCTGGGGTGCTCCTCGTGTTTGCCCTCCCATTTGACATGAAATTGCACAATAGCCACCAGTGTAGTGAAGAATTATCTGTACACCTCCTTCCTGCCCACCTGCTCTCATTGGGAATGGCCATGCCCTCAGAAAGGTTTGGTCCTACAGCAGTACAGGCTCCACAGCCCTCGGCACTGTCAGGGGATGGTGATGAGAAGGAAGTGACCAATGAAATGCACCATCCCCTACAGGTAAAAACAGAGGGACCTTGCTCAACACCTAATGGTCCATTCCAGCACAGGGCTAAGCATCTGTCAGTCCTTGTCTCTGCAGAGAAGAGTTGAGATCAGCAACAGAGGGAAATTTCTCTGCTGACCTGAGACAGGATGTTCCTGATGCTGAGAAACAGGCCATTGGCCCTCATCATTACAACAATGGCTACTATGTTTTCCTTCCTTGATGGCTTAGCTTTCCCAGAGTGTTGGTCACTAAGTCCTCTTCACTGGGCTCAGCAGTGCCAGGGTTATCTGGGCAGCACAGGTCACAGAACAGCGTACCCAGTAAAGCACACTGCAGTCAATGTCCAGAGGGGTGGTAAAGCCAGTGAAAAGGTCTTTGACCTTCCTGTCTGGACAGTCTGCTCACTGGATGCCCAGTTACATCCCCAGACAAGACCTGGACCCAGCATCTGACTGTGGCAATTAGCCCTGGCACTGGCCGGCGTCAATCAGCTGGCATAGCACTGAGAGCTGGGAGGTGTTAGCCTTTACCAACCTATGTTTAAAACAAATCCTGGAGGAGAAATCATCACCCTCTTCAAAAAAATGTTGCTGACCAATGTCCTATCTCATCTTTTCTGGGGGAAACTTCTGCCAGTAAAAATGCCAAGCTCAACCTGTGCAAATGACCCAGTGTGCATCCCTGTATCACAAATGGGATCTCCCCACTTCAGCAGACATGTATTGATTTGGTTTTTCCCAATATGTACATGTGGCACTGACAAGTTCTGGCTGTCTTAGATGGGAGCAGGCAGCTCACAGAATGGAGCTGAGAACAGGACATTTGGGTCCTTTGTCTCTAGTGGGGATGATGGTAGCATAAGATTCTTGAAGCAAGAGGCTGCAATTTTGTTTCAGGAATTTCTAGTATAGAGCACAACAGGGTACAGAATCTTATGCTCTCTCAAGTCCTCCTAGCTTTGTCTCTGCAAAACACCTGTCCTTGCTTTCCCACCAGTCCCACTTGGCCTGCTCCTCAGCAGAAATGGCTGAATCAGGGCTGTGTGCCTGTACAATAGTGATGCACTCTAGCTGGAGTGGTAGCTGCAGTAGAGAGAAGTCTTACTGCTGAAGAATGGCCTTTCCTAAGAGGAATGCCTTTCCTTTGCTCCATCTTCCATATAAAGTTTGTTTCTCTCAGCCTCTCTGCAGTAATACAAACAGCACAACACCCATTGGCCCAGTTGTAGAAAGAAGCCACGATTTGCCCCACAGAGGTAAGGCTGTCCTCTGGTTTTCCATAGCATTAAACATCAGGTAAGACAGACAGGCAGTTTATCAGATTGGTTTTCACCCTTTACACTCCTCACAGTTCAGACAAAGATGGATTGCAACACAGAGGGTTGCCCATGTGTCTCAGACCCATTACCATCATCATCCTTGCCATTCCCCATCACTCATTTCTGCAGACTAGAAGCTGCATGGAAACCAGGTGTTCCTCAGTCCAAATTCAATCAGTGCCCTACACTTGAGTCCACTCCTTTGTACTTCCAACCTTCTGCTAAAGAATTTGTCTCTGCAAGGCCATGGCCACTAAAACAGATAACTAAGCTTAACACATGATCCCTGCTTTGCACTTTTTTCCCCCCCCAAACCCATCCTTCACAAACAGCCAGAAACCTACAGACAGGATTCTATTGAATTGCAAAAGGTCTTCAGATAAATCTTTTCACATGGATGACTTTCATCATACCTCTTCTGCACAGCTGGGCAGCTCCTAGCACTTATCACCCTAGACTAAGTCACAGGGTGAAAAGCAGCAGTAGCAACAAAAGCTTCTCAAAGGAAGTTCAGGCTCATACTGCCTTTACTCCATCTGCATTAGTTCATTCCTGCAAGTGCTACCTGATCTCATCTCCATCCCCTCCACTGCATCCCACGATACAGTAAGGCATAGTGCAGGCTGGCTCTCCAGAAGGGACCATGTGCACAGGAGATGAGAGTCTCATACAAAGCCTCCTCCCACTGGCCTCAGGGACAGTGGGATCAAACACTGCAAAGTTACTTACACACCATCACTTCCTCATCTACTGCCCACCTTTTCTGTGCTGTGCTTGGAGGTGGATCAGGGAGCCAGCCCCAAGGTCACCATCCCAGTGGGCTGTGCCTCTGTGTAGGCACAGACACAGGTTTGTCCTCCAAATTCCTGTGGGAAAAGTCTGGGAAATGTGTTAAAAGATCAGCCTGGAGGACACTGTTTCATTACATTTGTCACCTTTCAGCTATTCTTTACTTCTGAATATACAGAACTGCTTTTATTTGGTTTACATCAAGACATCAGAAATCAAACATCTTTTTGTTTTTCTTTTTCTTTTTTCTTTTTCTTCAAAAAACCACCCCTAAAAATAAAACAAAAAATAAAAACAAAAATTGAAAAAAAAAAAGCAAAAATAAAACCAAAACCAAAACTCAAGCCCCAATGCTATATACATCTTCTCCCCAGTCTCCACTCTCCTCCCTCCCTCCCACCCTCCCTCCCTCTTTTCCACCCACCCTCCCTCCCAGCATCTGCATTAGGTTCTGCTTCCAACACATAGGTTTCACCTCTCTCACCCAGTCCATACCCCCAACTCAATCTCCCCCCCAACTCAGTTTCCATGTCTACAGCAAAGACATCCTCCTCCTCTGCTTGGTAAGGCCAGTCTCACCTCCAAGAAAGCATTTGTAACCTGCATGTTGTTTCTTACCCAGCTGGCTCTGAGCTCTACCCTGGTGTCAAGGTAGAGCCATTGCTCCAGCTTGGCACAGTGGTTCTCCCCTGTGCATCTCAGCCCAGCTCCTGCAGCATTGTCTACATGCAAATGATTGTCCCTGCCTAGAGGGACTGAGCTCATACTGATGGCAGAGCACCATGACTCTCCCCTTTGTTTTCCCCATTCCTGACCTCACCATTTCTCAGAGGCCACAATCTGCCCACTGGAGACTGCTGCCATGGCTGGGTTTCTTTGAGTGCTGCCTGCAGCTGCACCCAGCCTGACTCAATGGAGGTCTCCAGTTGTCAGTGCTCTAGTCCCTTCAAACCTGTTGTATTGCACATGTATGTTTCACTACCTCTCTCTTATTTGCTCTGCTTCTGGAATTACACCTCTCCTAACACCCTCTTCCTCATACCATCCATTATGATTTCAGTAACCACCTTCCCTAAAGCCACTGTCCTTTGGTCTGCAGTTCCAGAGGTTTCTCTTCTGCCTGGTAACAGCTCAGAGATTTAAAACCTCTTCCTCCTCTCCACAAAAAAAAAAAAAAAAAAAAAAAAAAAGAAAGAAAACAAAACCAACAACCTTCCCCACCCCTTATCTCCTCCTGTCAGAGCCTCTGGAGCATATCTGGCCAAACAGACTGACCAGATCAGTTCCCTGCATGGCTCTGTTTCTGGGGAGTGGATGTGCTGTCCATTGGACAGAGGAAGTGCCAAGCCTTGGCAGGTTCCCTACTTATTTGCAAGACATAAGCTGCTGGCATGGTGTCAGATGTGCATGCAAGAAAGCTGGATGCCAGTTAGGACCTACAGTCCTGCTTGTTTCATGCACTGTGAAGTCATCCTATATACACTATGGGCTGGTTTATGCTTGAAGACATGAATATAAAGGTCTACATTGTTCTTTTACCTTAGTAATCAAAGCTTTACTTTCACCCATGGAATAGCAGGGGTTTGCTACCAGGGCTCTTAGTTTCCTCTTTTGCTTTTTCTCTCATTCTCTTTTCAGTTCTTAAGGTGAAAGGAGGTTAGGAGGGGGACAGGTAGGATTACAGTCCCAAGGTCCTGGTTCCTAAAGGTCCCTGAGTGACAGCACTGTACAGTATCAGAAAATGAAGTGATAGAGTTGCGTTGGCCATGTATGTCCTGAGAGAGATTTCATTTCTATTTCTTCTCTTCCTTCTCCTCCTCCATATGCCTACCTTAGGCTGTTATGCATGGGAAAGGTGCAAAATGTTCTTCCCTAGCCCAGCTCCCTCATTACAGTCTCTGCTAACAAACACAGCCCAGCAAGCTGCAGTCCTGCCCCAAGCTACAAACAAACCAAGCCTCATTCAGAACTACCTCCTGACACCACTGCAGTGGAAGTCAAAAGAAGAAGGTTCGCTTTTGAACAGCACTCACACTCTTTCCTCTCACTTTCTCAACTGCCCTCCTTTATGAAGAAAAGGTAGACAGCAGCAGACACAATCTGCAGCATGGAAATCCCCTCCTCCTTTCCAGTAACACACTTTGTACTCAGTGCATGAGGTTCATGCCTTTCTTTTTCTCATGCTTGTGATGGCTTGAAGCCTCTGAGCCTCGAGTATGATTAAAATGCCTTTTTTTCCCTTCACTGTCTCCTTTCTGGATCACTGGACCTCAAAACAAGACATGGGTTTGTTGCCTTTCTTAGGGGTGGACACAGCCAGCTATGGAGAGGGAAAATGGAGGTGCCACCTCGGTTATGAAGGAGGACATGTCTAAAGTTCTTCAGCATTCTTCCCTCCTCACGTATGGAAAAATATTTTCCATTACTCATTTGGCTCACAGGACACTCAGTTGTTCTCCAGCATTCTGCCCCATCACCAGAAATTGTAAGGCAGTTCCTGAACTGTGAAAAGTCCTGACCACACACTCTTTGGCAAAGATTCTTATGTAGGACCAGATAGTCCAGATGTCTGGATACACCAAGACTGACTCTATGAAGTAAAACAGAACTGGTAATACCAGGTCAGAAACATTCAGAAACTAAGATGACCTCTGATAATAAGAAAGAGAACTCAGCCAACAAAGAACTGAGGCAATAGCAAAGGACTCTGGCTCCCAGTCCCAGTAGGTGAGTTGAGCCACTGCTCAGCACTCTTTTTCCCAGGAAAGCTTTTGGATTGTCACTATGAAATTCTGGGCTCAGTCCCTGACTGAAGCCTCAGATATTAAGCACAACCTCCCTATACCTGATCTTCAGCTTCTGGAGGCCCTGGGCTGTACCTGCAGGCTGCTGGATGGGGTCAGCCAGGACCCCACTCTGTGTGGGTGCACCTGAGCAACAAGGAGCTTAGGTGGGTTTTGCATCATCTGTGTCCTGCTGCCCTCTGTTCTTTGGGACCAGCTGAGAGAGCTCAAGTGCCTAACTTCTACCACACATTTGTCAGGTTTTTACTATAACTATCAAATTCCTGGAGTTCCTGAGTCATCTCCCTCAGCTTCATAACTTTTTACCACATGGCCATTTGTTTTCCATCCAATCTTAATAGTCTATTTACAACTGCCTCTTTTCCCCCTTTCTATCATTCTAACTACCCTTCACATTGCAATCACATAGATAAAGCATGTTTAGATAGTCAGCTGGTTAGACTCCTCTCAACAACTGAACCTGCTGATAGGCAGCCTCCCTCTGGGAGCTGCAGTCATCTCACATGCATCTATCCACCTACATTATACTGCTGATGTCATAAACTACAACTTTATATCTTCCATTTAAACATTTAAAAGCCACTTCTAAATAGAATCCCACTAGAAAGTGTAACTTTCTCCATTGGCCAAGCTCTAACTTCCTGCATATTGAGTAGGCAAAACTCCCCAATTCAGCCCTAGTCCTGTTGTCTAGCTCCATTCACTCTTCAGGCTCTTGTTCCTATACAGAACCATCTAGACCATAAACTGCAGTAAGTGGGAAAGGCCACTTCAACAGCTTTGCTCTGAGTGTGGAAACCAGCAAGACTTCTGCAGGGCAGCTGGGAGTCTAAGTCTGACTTAAACATTGTGCTAAAACCTTGGTGAGTCCAGGGAGGCCTGAACTGAATGTGTGCATCCATTAACGTGACAGAGGAAGAGAGAGATTGGGGGTGACTGAAAAGGATGGATGCTCTACTTTCATGGTTAGGATTCTGTCAGTAGAAAATGTGTAAGACACATTACTGATATAAAAATAACAATACTTATTACTCTGATAAGCCCTGAATCTGCCTCACCCAAGTCAAGGCAGAACTTTCCATGACTTCAGTGTTACTAGGTCGGGCTTGTGGTGATTCACATCTTTCATAGCAATGTACAGAAAGAAATTAGTGAACGAGAAAATGTGAATTAAATGCATCTGTCAACTGAAAATCAGGAGTTTCCCTAGTCTCAGAGCTCTCCCAAGTGATGGGAGTCAAAGAAAAAGGAAGAGAATGCTAACAGAAAAAATACGGGATGTCTGGGTTCAAGGCAGTGTGTGTGTTTATGTGTCTGGCATGTAAAATCCTCCATCAGCTACAAACAAGGTTTTCATCATTACTCCAGGAATGGCAGAATGGCCCTAGGGTTAAGTTTTGCACTTGTGAATTCATTATTTTCATGGCTTTTATTAATATTATAAAGGAGATTATCAATCATTAGTGATTGCCAAAGTGGCCAATAATTCAGTGATCTTCCTGAAAGTCACTGGCTCCTTTGGAAAAAGTTGACCTTGATGTCCAAGGTCAAATTACTCTTCTGTACATTTGTAATAAGTGCCAGTGGATGGAAGCTGCTACAGCCTTAGGGACTTCCACAAGCACTGACAAGGTCAATAATTTCATTGCAAACTTTACTCTGCCCAATCTCTGAAGAGCATTGTCTTCCAGTGGAATGATGTTCCATGCAACTCTACTGCATCCTTAGTTAGATACTCTTCAAGAAGGGGCACAGGGTGCCCTTCACAGTCTTCATGTATCAACAGACCTAGAGCAAGGGTGACAGTCCACCATTTGCTTCTGAACTTCTTAGGAGAGGGGATAGTTATTATTTCCAGATTTTTTCATCCTGAAGCACCACAAAGTTAAATGACATCCACCCTTTCCTGCATCTTGCCATAAGCTGTGGTCACTCAGTGGGATGGAGTGTGAAGTCCCTTATCTGGCACAAGGAACAGGTGGAAGAGGAGGAAGCGTTGAGTTTTAAGAGTCATACAACTGCTTTACTCCCCAAACTCAGTAAGAAAGATGTGGGGTGGGAATGATTAGGAACAACCCCTCCTTTCAGGACTGAATCAGCTTAGTCTACTAAAGATCAAACAACAGTGAACAGCAGCACTGTCCTATTGCTGATCCCCAAGGCTCTCTCTCTCTCCTCAGCAAGTATATATTTGCACAATCTACCTCCCCAGCTCTGTCTCTCTATAATACAAGCCGGGACCCCGACCTCCAGTCTCGCCAAGTTGCAAGGAGCAAACAAAACACTGCAATTCTCCCCCCAAACACTGCCAGTTAAATGTCATCTGTGTTCTCATTCTACAAAAGACATTACAAAAGCCCCCTCCCCACAAAACATGCTTGCACACACACATTCATGTCTACACACACACACACAGATGTGCCACACACACACATTCACACAAGGAAAAACAGCTTGCAAACTCCTGAAGGTGGAAAAAGGCAACTTGCAAATACGCCTTTGATTTTGTTAAGCTCCCTCCTCCCCCCTCCCATAACCCCACATCACCCTTTCCCTTCCAGATAATTGCCTTGTCCTCCCCCCCCACCCCAGCCCTGGCTTCCCAGCTCTTTGAAAATAAATAGTACTTTTTTGTTGTGATTGTTGTTGATTTAAAAGATTCTCTTAGGCTTGTGAGCAAGAGAGAGGGAGAGAGAATAAAAGAAGAGAAATCTCCTAGCGTGAGAAGGAAACCCCCCCATCCTATGAATCCATGAAAGAATAAACATGATGGGCAAAGAGCAGTGACAGAAGAAAGATTGTAAACAAAGTATAATGAGAAAGATGAAATTCAGTAATGAAATGGAAGGGAGGATAGCACATTAGTGAGCACAGCCAGAGATAACCTATCAACCCCACCAGCTTTTGACTCAATTTCTTTACATTTCCCTCCCCCTCTTTTATTTTTCATCCATTCTTGGGTTGTGGGGGAAGGTTTGTGGGTTGTTTTTTTTCTTTTTTTTTTCTTTTTTTTCCTCTCATTTTTTCTTTTTTTTTTCTTTTTTTGGTTGTTGGTGGTTTTTGTTGTTTTTCCTTTTTTTTTTTTTTTTTTACAATGATTTAAGTCCTTCAGCAGGAAACCAAAATCAACACTTCCCTCCCTGAAACAAACCCCCCCCTCCCTTTTACCCTTCTTTCCCTTACCCCCACACACATACTCCATGGTTCTACATGTGCTGAAAAGAGAACGGTAAGCTTAGAATAGATCTAATGAATCAAAGGAATAAATGATCATGAGAGTAAAGAGTAAAACCCAAACCCAAAAGACCACAACACTCCTGTGTTGTCATTGTCTGAGTGTCTGTCCCTATCTCTCTCGGAGGCTGCAGGCATCAATTTACATAGTACAACCAGTAAACAAGGTTGAAGAATCCAAAGGTGATTGGAAAAATGATTCGTGACCACTTGTCAATGGTGCTGACATCTGTCAGGTCTGGGATTTTGAGCTTCAGCTTGGATGACCGCCGGCGGAGGCGGCAGTTGGCACGGCTGCGGGCTGCAGCGTGGTGGGTCAGTGGGACGTGGCGGTCCAGGGTTGGGTGGTGACCAAATCCATCCCGAGAGGCCAGCTGCTTGCGAAACTGGATTCCTGAGCCTTCAAAGGACATGACAGAGTTTCGAGAGTCGCCAACGCTGCTCATCATGTCCGTGGCCAGGAGCTCGTTGTTCATCTCCAGAGTGCTGAGGAGGATGTTACCGTAAGGGTCAACCTAAAACAGGGAAGACAGAGAGGAAAGGTAGCAGGGATGTCCTGTGCACACAGATTCACACTGTCAGGGAGGATTTTGAACAGGTTTCTGTGTAACAGCACCACTGCTCGGTTCATGTGTGAGCTCTGAACGTGGACCTCTGCGTTTGAAAATGTTGTTCGGTGAAGCTGGAGTTGAAGGACTAGCCACATGTGCTTGCGGTAAAAATCTGAGCTGAGTAGTATGATTCTGCCAACACAGGAGGACCAAAAGCCACAGGGGCACTTTTGGGTACACCTGCTCCATGCAAGAGGATGGTCCTGATGAGGCTGGCTTGAGGATGATGACAAAATGATCAAGGAGAAAAGATTCCCAGTAATTACCAGCTAGGGGAACTGGAGTTCATGTCTCATGACGTGGAGAAAGGCTGCTCCACAGCTCACCCAGGAGCAAATGAACGGTGGAGAGTCTGAATTCTCCTGCCACAATGAAAGAAGGGGACAAACCTGCTCTCTCACCCTCTTCTCCTCATAACGGTGGCGCTCGTTGTTGGCCTTGCTGATCCGTTCACTCTGTTTCTTCTGCTGCCGAGGGCCTCTCCCAAAGAATATGTAGTTGACAAAAGCATACTCCAGGAGGGCCAGGAACACGAAGACAAAGCAGCCCATGAGATACACATCAATAGCCTTGACGTAGGGGATCTTGGGGAGAGTCTCTCGCAGGTGAGTGTTGATGGTAGTCATTGTAAGTACAGTGGTGACCCCTGCAAGGAGAGGGTAGGTGCTCTGTTACCAAGGTGGGATGGTTTCCTGAAATGACACTCTCAGCTTCACCATCTCTCCTTCCAGCTGGACAGCTTCAGGAGGGATGGCAGCAGTGAAAATGGGAAGAAAACTGTGATTATTCTAAGCCCAGCTGACCAGTGAAAATTGCTGCAGAAAACAAACCAGTTGCCAAAGTGGGGAAAAATGCCAAAGCTGAGTATCATCACGATGATTTGGATCAATGCCCTTTGGATCTTAGTTCTTTAAGTCCTCCCCAATCCTCCTTCTTTCCCTCAAAGCGGTAGGAAACATTTAGGTTTGCTCTCAGTTTCACAACCTCTTCTCCTCCCTTTTTATCCACTTTAAGAACTCGTCAGGCTTCCCTGCATACCACTGAATGCCTCAGTTTCCTTATCGTGATTTTATAATCTGCTCTGTCTTTTCAGTGCCATGAACAGGAGAAAGATGTCTTTCTTTGAGTGCCTCATAGGCTTTTGTCTACATCTTTGACTCCACCAACTCCCATCTGCCTCCCACCAGCTTTACCGTTCACTGTTTCACTTATCTGTACACACTCCTCCCATAGTCCTCTTGCTCAGCTTTTTAGGTCTTCTCACATTTCCTACATTTTTAAATTTTTTTTTTTTTGCTTAATTTATACTCTTCCCCCCTTCTATTCAAGTCTCCAAGAGCCTGGTGCACCATGGCTTGTCTTCCACCTTCAGTACTCTTATGGTTTCTTCCCAGCCTCTTCTTGCCTCTGGACTGAGCAGCCTCAGATTGATCTGTTTGACAGTTTTCTGCCAGCTTCCAAAAGATAGCAATGAATCTTCATGCTTCTTTTGAAAGCCAGTAACTTTTCCTGTTCTACCTAGTCCTCTTTTCCCATTAGCTTAGCTTTCCTGCTTTTCTTACCACCTTGCTGATATCCTTTTCTTCTAGTGTCCCTCCTTTTTATTTCTCTGGAAGCTCTCATAGTCTCCATAATCTTATTTTGCTCTTCTGCTTTCAGTCTTACCTCTACAGTGAGGACTCTCAAGCCTCTCTGTGCATCCTAGACCTCTGCTTCTCCTGTTTACCTTGCACCCTCATCGTGTCTTTAGCATCATTTCTGATAAAAGATTTAAGGAACTAATAGTCTTCAGTGCACAGAAAAGTAAATAGAAAGGAGATATATTTATATACATACCATGTATTACATTGTCTATATTTAGACAGTAGTCTAAATATCCAGAAATCTGGGGCAAAGAAAGGGGAATAGAATCTTCTCCACGTCTCCATTATGAACTGGATAAATTGCAATGGAGACTTAGGACAGAGGCAAAGAAAAGCTTTTTGACTGTACAAGCAGGTAAATCTGGAGATAAAGTGCCCAGAGGAGGCTGTAAAGTCTCCTTTTTTGGAGCTTTTTAAGGACAAGTTAGATAGAGAACTGTCAGAAGTAGTTTAGGGAGAGCCGTTCCAGTTCTGATCTACAATGTTTTTCTTCTGTCTTCTACTTTGAATCCAGATGTCAGCAGAAATTCAACAGCTGTTCATCTCATGTCCACCCTTCTGCTTGTACTTTCACTGTGCCAGCAACGTCTGCCATGGTCTCTTTTTCTTCCCTCACTGATTACATTCTTGTCAATGCAACTTACCTTTTTAATTTACTATGTTGTTCCCTTTCTGTCTCCCTGCCCCAGCCTCTCCAAGCAAGTGCAACTAAATAGTTTCTTTTTTATCTTTGTACAAACAATCTCTGCTCAGGGTCTCCTCAAACTCTGTTTTCTCCTAGAGCTACTTTAAGCCTCTAACTTTTTCTGTAGGAACCAGCCTCTACCTATGCTCCATTGACTCTCTGAGCCTTTCCCACTCACAGATTAAATCCTTCTCCTTCCTTGGCTCTCTTATTTCCTCTGAACTCTCTCTCCTGTGGCACAGCCCCACTCTCCTGTGTCAGCCATCCCCCCCTTTCTCCTGCCTCTTCTTCAAAATCTTCATCTGCAATCCACCTCCACTTCCCTTCTGTTGCTTAAAAGACCTCATTTTTAATTCTTACAGAAAAACATTCTTATTTATGTGGGAGGACTTTAACTCCTGTCCCACCTATTGCCTTGGTGGTCTTCAGCCACAGAAAGTGTTTGCATGGGGCCTAAAGTTTGCTGAAAATGTGCAATGCTACTTCCTTTATTCTTCTCATCTTCTAGCCATTCACTCACCATTCTTACCATCCTTTGGCTACCCATCATCAGCATTTATCATCCAACTAACTACTCCCAGCACACCTACCAGCCAAGACATCCCCAAATTTTCCTTCTTAAGAAGGCAGGTACAAAGCAGAGTGAAGTAATTGATAGGCATGTCAGACTCTCACATGCTTGAGAAGCTGTGACCATTTCTGCTTTTGTTATGAAGTTTAAACTTGCATCCACAGAAATTCATGGTTACAACTTTTACTGATTCATATACTACAGATTCAAGCTTGGAAAGTACTGATACTTCTGAACAATGACAACAAAAAAGTAGCTCTCCTAGCTGAAAATTTGAAGCTTGTTCTCAGAAAAAGAATGCCCTTCATTTGGGACAAGAAGCTTGACCAATCTATGTGGTGTGCTTTCCTGCTACCTCATAAAGAAAAAGATGTTTTGTTTCTTACAGCTGTCCGCACTGATCTCCTGCAAAAATACAGCTGCTGCAATGTATAGTGAACAGGTACCTACCCAGTGCCACTCGTGCAGCAGAAGCATCATAATTGATCCAGAAGGAGACCCAGGACAGGATGGTGATGAGAATAGATGGCATGTAGGTCTGCAGGATGAAGTAACCAATGTTCCTTTTAATCCGGAAACTCAAGGATAAGCGCAGATATGAACCTGTCAACGAGAGATTAAAGGCAGATGTAATATGAGGGGAGGGCAAAGCTGAATTTATGGTAAGAGCTTAGGGTTAGGTATTGATATTTTATTTGGAAAATGTTCTCAAGAGGAAGGCATAAGGAGAAATCTCTCCTTTTTTGCTTCATTCGGTTTTGCAAACTCATCAGGTTTTGGGAAGGGGCTGCTCAGTTGGCTCAGAATATTAAGGGGAAAGGAAACTCTGCATAAGTTGCATTATTATACCAGACACCATGGGAGAATGCCTGTTTGGTGTGGAAACTGCTATTATGGTGCATGCCAGTTTGATACAGGTTTACACAAGAGACTTTAACCCTATATCTGGATGCAGAGAGATGATTTTCCAATCTTTCATGTAAGAGCTTTTCCTCCAAACAGCAATGAAGATCTGAATCATATTTTTCCCATGCTGTTCTAAAAATGGGTTATGGTCAGACTGGGCAAATTCATATGCAAATAGAGTAGTTAGGTAATCTGTAGGGCTTTTTCTCCCAAGTTGTTGCAACTTCCTTCTAATCTTTTAGCAAACTTAATGTGGGTAGTGATGACAATAAGTACTTCTACAGTCCTTCCACTGGAGCAGGGTCATCTTCACTTTGCTGTGAAACAAAGACCAAGTCATTCCTCCTTCCCACCTCCAATCTTTAGGCAACACAGCAGCCTGAAATGTGGGTGCAGTTGTGGGTTGGCAGCTAAAGTAACAAAACCCCAGTCTTTAATGATCAAGAAGATAGCCTGGGGAAAAGAAAGTTAGGTCTCTCACCATCATGTATCATCTGCATAGATTGAACACTGTATTTCACCAATCTTCTTTGAAAAAAATAACCCATTTAGACTGCAAACTTCTTTTGGAGAAAAGCTGCCTCTTGTGGTGGGTCTCCAGATTACCATTGCAACGAGACCCTGCTCCCAGTATGCCCCCCCTGAGGCATTACTGTAACAACATCACCATCTGCCACCATCACTGAAAGACTCAGGCTGTGATTTGATGACATTCCAAAACCTGTCCTATTTAACAGGTGTGTGACACTTTGCTTTGGCAGTGAACTCCATGACAGATCAAAGTGAAGACAGCAACCGAGATCCAAACCTCTCTAATTTTCCAACTTTCTGTATATGAATTGTCCAAGTTACTCTCTCCAGATCTTTTTATTACTGTGTACAGATGGGATTGCATAATTTCATAAAGCACTTGCTTTTCAGCTTCTGCTTACTATTGCACATACATTAGCTTCAAGAGCCAGTTGCAAACCACATAAAAATAAGATAAAAGCTGAGAACCTTCTAAAGAGGTTCCATTTTGAGCTCACTTGGTGTTTTGACTAAGAAATTCAAACAACTGCAGCAAAAAAATGATCTCCTAAGTCTCTGAAGAGGAGCACTTGATGGGCACAGAAGATGCCACTTTTCCAGAGGCACAACATGAAAAACTGAAGCCTAGATCCTAAGTTAGTGCCTCAGAATCTGAATCAGAATAACGACATTGATGTCCATCAGCAGAAGGTTTGCACATTCCATTGCATCCCTTCAGCAGAAACTCACCAGTGGTGAAGACCACTTCCCTGCTGACCAGCCTCTGCTCAATAATGGTGAACTGGGGCAGTTCTAGCACCTCCATCCCTGTGACAGCAGAATCATTTCCTTGCCAGAAGAAGACAATGTCATCAACCGTGTAACCATCTGCAGAGAAGAAGCAGCACAGAGAGAGAACTGAGCTGACAAGATGAAATAGATGACACCCCCATTTTCACTTAAGGTGATCTGGAAGAGGATCCAGGGGAAAGCCCACATCCTCAGACAGCAAGCATAGCCCCTCCCTGCTTTTCTCGTTCAGCTGAGCTTGGCAGTACAGTCCTCAGGAGAAGAAGAAGAAATTGGTCAGAACTCCCACTTCAGGCTAGAATTCGGCAGAAAAAGGTGAGAACTGTCCTGTCAAGCCTTGACTTGTGTTATATAACCTCCATGGCTGACATGACAGGAACTCGTGCATCCGAAGCCTCTGTCAAATGCACCAAACACGGTGTTTTGCTCTTTAAAAGCTGCATCCTCCTACCAGAAGGGGGAGAGCGCACAATGCCTTCTGCTGGGCACCGGGCAAACAGAGCAGCTACGTACCGCAAATTCCCGGGGAGAAAAAGATTTACAGCAGAAGTTGAAAAGAAATTTGTACAGCAGAGAATCTCCCTCTTCTAAGTACTCTCAGTGAAAATTTGCAGCAGGGGAAGTGGACAGAGAGTCTGAGATCAGGGCTGGTTTTACTGTGCTAACTGAAAAGAGCAGTAATGGGAACAGAGGGGAAGGGAAGTCAGGCTGGTAATGAATACCCATCCCTTATATTTCAGGGTAATGGATTTGTTAACTCAGCCAAGGGTACAGCCTCTTACTTTAACCTCTAACTATATATGCCAGACAGGGCTGCACAGGCTGGAAGGAAGTGCAGGAGAAAGACTCCTTAGATGCTCTGGCCTCAGGGGACAAAATCATGCAGCTCCCCTCTCATCAGTGTGATGTTCAGAGTCCTGCTCATTGTGAGGGCAAGGATTCATCTCCCCTTGAAAATTAATGCCACTTGTGGCAAGCTGGGTTTTGAAGCACTGTGGCTGTTGCTGCACAAGGGGTGGTCTGTTATTCTAAGCAAAGTGCAGAGCTGTGCACCTCTGTGTGCAGAGAAGCAGTAAGATATATACAGACTTTGGTACAGCATGGTGCAAGGCTTCCTTCAGAGCATGAACTTTACCTGTCCCCACAGATAGCTTTCATTCACAACTTGCTCTGCATGTCAGCCTGCCTTATCCACAAGCCTTCACAGCAGAGGCAGTTGTCCAGCAATAACCAGCAAGGCTGACATCCACTAGGGACAGCTGCCACTAAAACCATCACCAGTGTCTAAGTGGGATCAGGGAAATGAATGTGTTACAGAGGGGAAATTATTTTACTTAGCCTTAGGGGCCAAAGGTTACCCCAGATTAGGGCTGAACCTCTCAGGATTGTATCATCCTGTAGGTCCTGAGTGGACAGAGCTAAGCAACCTGCTATGATCTCATAGCTGACCCTGCTTTGAGCTGTGGGCTGAACTAGAGACACCCTGAGGTGTCTTCCCAAACTGAATTATTTGATGACTGTGTAGTCTCCAAGCCCACATCCTGCACTCTCAGTCATTACTGTGCTTATTCATAGGTGATAAAAAATAATAAAAACCTTCCAAATGCCATGCCAGATCTGCTTCTGATATAAATCAGCTAACCCCCCATGGCAGTAAAGTGGCAAAGCAGCCACAGACCTACAAAGATTCAGGACCCTGAAGTTATCACCTCATCTGCTGCAGACAATGCAGTGTCAGGGGTTGCTGCATTGTCTCAAGTACCCCAGCACTGAGCACAGGAACTTGTGCTTGCATCTGGCTGCAGCATCTCTCCCAGAGCACTGACCCAAGGGTGGAAAGCAGCAAGAAACAATCAAGTCCCTCACTCCTCACAGTAGTTGGTTCCAGGGCCTCAGACTCTCCTGAAGCTAAAAATATTGTATGGATTTGAATTCATCTGGGTTAGCCTTTCAAACTCTGGTGGTTGTTCTGAATTTTCCTAGGAGGTTACCAAGCCTTTTCCACCTGGTGCTCTCCCTCTGCAGAGGTGCACCCAGCCTGTAAACAAGTCACCTCTCCACCTCCTCTGCAGTAAACAAACCAGATTGAGCTATTGAGGTTTCTCTCACTGCAAAACATCTGCTCTAGCCCTTGAACTGCTTTCTAGCATCTTTTCTCAACCTCTTCTGATTTCTCAATTTCCTTTCTACATTTTGGAAATCAAATATAGACAGATTCCGTTTCCCCATCTCACAAGTGACATATTCAGAGGCTGGTCAGTTCCCTACTCTGACTCACAACTCTCCTGGTTTATATAAGCAAACCTCCAGCCCTTTTTGTCAGAGCCTTGCTAGGAAACCTCTAGCAGTGGTGCCCAGTACTGTGATTCCTTTGTCATTTCCCTGGTGGATACTCATGTAGGTACAAATCCACACTCCCTCATCCAGGCACAGACCTCCACATTCAGCTGTTTTCAGATGCATTCTGGATGTATTTAAATTGGGAGGTATTCAAATGTGCAGTGAGCAAGCCATGCAGACTGTGAGCTTTATCATCCACAAATTTAACAGCAGTGACTTCAAATTTACTTCCTGATCAGCAATGAAAATGTCAAATTACAGTAACTAATTTTAGGAGATCTCACAGTTAACTAGCTCTGTTCCGTTTATTCTATGACCTGTTGGTGTTGGGTACCAATTTTGGAGGTTTGTTGGGGTTTTTTTCGTTATTATGATTATGTCATTAGGCAAAATGAAATCAAACACATTTTTCTGGAAGCCAATTTTTTTTATAGTGATTCTAAAGGGAAAGGTTGCTCAGTCTAAAACTAAATCCTTCACTTTGATTTTTTGCTTTAAAAAGAAAATCAGATTTACTTTTAAAAAGTAAAAGAAATTTCACAAAGACAAGTCATTTCCACCTGAAATATCATATAGTATTGATACCATGTCTTAAAATATCAGATGAAGAGCCTGTTTGCTACCTGCTTCACCAGGGTTGTTTTTGAAGCCTGGCACACAGCTAGGCAGTGCTGAGGGCTATTTTGGGGATGCAGGGATGGGATCAGCAGCCAGTGCCAGCCCTGGCTGATCTCCTCCAGGTAAGAGCTCTGAGCTGCTGTTGGGAAGGAGACCCCCAGCTGCCTGCTGTTGCCTTACAGTAGCACCCCTGCACCTCAAAGAGGCTATTTCAGTGGCTTGTTTGTTTGTTTTATGTCTATATATATATTCCTTGATTTTTAAGTCAGACTGTTATTCCAGAGTTGTGTGGACTTGGAAGCAAAGAAAATGGAGCCCTGCAGCTTTTGAGTGTGCAATTGTGTAAAAGACAAAAGTTCTGAGGAAGGAAATGACTGAATCTCTTCATCTCTGTGTGTACCTTAGAACTACTGTAAGGAAACCTGGCTTCAACTAATAAATGGGCTTGACACGTCCCATTAAGAACAAAATGGGGAACTGTGGGTAACTCTCTGCCTTCTGTTTTCTTGGTTGTACCCTAAATTATTCTCCAAATGCTAAGGAGTGCCAGAAATGACATGTCATTAGTGCCTCCAGCAGGCCCTCATTTGCATCCCATTACCCACCACGCCAAGCAGTGCCATGGCTGCACATCCCAGGCAGCCCCAACAGTGAGCGGGCAGAGGGCTCCCAGGTGCAGGCAGGGCTGGTGAGGAGGCACAGTGCCTTCCAACTGGGGATGCACTGCAACCTTTCTTATGAAAAAACCCAATTCTCTAATAATCACCACGGAGGCTGCATCATCATTACTGTGAGATCTGCTGCTCTGGACCGCTCCTGTGGGGATACTGCAGTGCATTTTTATGAGGGAGAGCTGGACTCTCTCTGCCAGTCTGGTTGGAAGAGGATTTCCTTAGGAGTCAAGGGAAGATCTGGGCAAGGAAGGACTGCAGGAGGGCTCTGGTCCCACCTCCCACACAGAGTAGGGCAAGCCAAGATTGAAGATAGGCTCCCAGGGATTTCTTAAAGCTAAGGGAGGCTTTCACCACCCTCCTCAGGTTGAGAGTGTTTTCAACACCCAGCTTGCTGCTAGAGCTCCATTTTCCTGGGCGTTCCACCCATGAGGTCTCATCAGGCTGGAGTCTGGATGAGGGAATCTCACCCTGTCCCAAGGGACATCCTCCAGGAGGTTACACCCCCTGGAGGCATCCCATAAGCAGGAAGCTGGGAGTGGAGTGGGTGGCATTGGGGTGGCACCGTGTGGCAGAGGGGAGGCATGCGGCATACGCACAGCTCTCGATCTCCAGTGTGCAGTTCTGCTGGTCCAGGGGGTACCTTCGCAGGTCCATCATACAAGCAGCTGTGGTGGTGATCCTGAATGGGGAAAGCAGGAAAAAATTTAATCAGTTGTGTGGTTTTCCTCATCAAAAAGAGGTGAAAAAAAAAAAGAAAAGGGAAAACTGAAAGGCAGATGTGAAAGTGAGGCAGCATTTGGGGCCGCTGTTGCCCTGGAAACCAGGGAGATCCGTGGTGGGAGCTGTGTGAGGCAGGGGGCTGGATGTGGCTCACCCTCAACTGCATGGCTTAAACCCTTCGTGACTCACGTCAGCAAGGCAGTATCTCTATTAATGGGGTGGGAAGGGATTTGTGTTCCTCCTCTGTCGCTCTCTTGAGAGAGACAAAGAAATCAGCAGTAGGCAGAGCTACGGGCAGGGGAAGAACTCAGTTCCTAAGAGAGAGACAGCCAACACACGTCCATAAAAGCAGGTGTATTGATTAAATTGCCCAGCAATGACCTATGGAGATGAATAACTGATCACATTATCACCTCCCTCTTGAGTTGCCCTAATGACCCTACTTGCAGCCCTTAATCCATCTATGCCCCCCTCCGTTGCACCCACTCTGACACTGCCAAATCCAAAAGCCCAGACCCCACCAAGGGGGCCCTTCTCCTCCTGTGAGCTCATGGCTTTAGTAACAAGTCTCTTGTACAACCAGTTCCATGATCAAGATTCATGAAAGGTTGGGGAAGAGCTGGATTCATCCCCCTAAAAATTAAATATGGGGAAACAATGAGGGCTGGTGTTGCTTTGAGGCATCAGAGCACAGGGTGGGAGCAGAGCAGCACAGTATCTGCAGTGGAGTTCACATGAGGAGGTATGGAGGGTTTGTGTGTGTTACCTGGTGTACACGAAGGAGAATTGCTCTCCAGAATGGGGAATTTTGGGGTGGGGTAGATAAGTGAAGAGGGCATAAAGCAGGGACAGAGCAGATCAACAGCTAACTCACCAGCCCAGCAGTGCTGCTCTGGAGTTAACAGGCTGCCCTTATTTCTCAAATATATTGCTCCCCTCACCCTTTAATGCAGCTTTCTTCCTGTGTAATGTATGTGTGCAGAGTGCTGAAGAGGGGGGAGAGATTGGTGCATTCCCCTCCTCTTTTTTTTCAATTAACCATCTGGAAGGCATTAATCAAGCTACACATTTTTTACTATGTAGGCATAACCAGTGAACTGTTAACGTGAAAGCTTTATCTTCTGAGCCCTGTGGCCTGGGAGACAGAAAAGAAAGGGAAAAAAAAGAAAAAAAGGAAAAAAAGAAAGCAGAGAGGATGAGATGGCAAACCAGAAAAAAAAAAAAAAAAAAAAAAAAAAAGAAGAAAGAGAAAGAAAACCATCAATGACAGAAAAAGAGACCAGAAAGGGAGAGTGAATAGATGAAGCTGGACAGAAAACTGGAAGGGGGTGGGGGGAGAAGGTGGGTGGGTAAGTATCTGTGGGAGAGGGCTCCCCCAGTGTGGGTATAGATGTGGGGGCTGCAGCAGGGCAGGCAAGCAGCCCTGCATTGCTGCTGGCTCTTTAAGAAATCTCGTGTGCTAAATTTATCTCTCTGCTGTCTGTGAAGACTGTTTGTAGGAGATGAAGCCTTGAGGAGAGCCTTTGCCACTGCCTGCCGTGCTATAAATAGATCCGAAGAGACGGAGGGAATTTATATATATCCTCACTGGGTCTAGATACAACATTGCAAGTGCCCTCTCTCCAAGCAGGGGGCCCAAGTGAGCTCCCAACCCTTCCATCTTTAATGTGGATGGGGTGGAGGAGAGAGTTCAGAGGGGGAGAAGGATAACAGGACAGGAGCCACTTAAAAATTATCACCATGACTTTGGGATTGCATGTGTATTGCTTTTTGCAGCCTCCCAGTGTTGCATCTCTAGGAAGGCTGCTGGAAAACCAATACCTCTCCTACCCTAATCCTCCTGGTCCAGGGTAGCTGGGCACAGAAAGATGAAGCACATCTGGAGGGAGCTGCACCTTGCCAGAAAAGCTGAAAGTGGCAGGTACAGAGTCCATCCTGGCCGGGCATTGAGACCAAAGAGTCATGCATGGGTATGACTCATCCCCCTATGCCGCACACAGCATATACTGTGTGCATTATGCTGCATCCATGGGAAACAGCAGTTACAAATGCATTTGCTTTTTTTTTCCCCTGAAGTGTGAGATGCAAAAACGTATTAAATGAAAATTTTCCACCCCATTTTTTGGACCCTGGGGGTTAAAACCTTTCCACAGCGCCCGTTCCAGAGTTGCAACCTGGCCACAAAAAGGACATCCAGGGGAAGCTTTCTCTGGCTCGAGAGGGACTCTCTTGCCTCTCGACAGGGTTTGCTTGTCACCTGCAGTGCTGGTTCGAAATGCAGAGCACGACACAGTGAGCTATGGCCACCACGCTCCATGCGCCAAATCCTGCTCCTGTTAACAGCCGGCACAAATCCAGGGCCACTCCAATGATTTTTGCAAGATCACACCAATTTATATAAGCAGAGATTTACATCAGGGCAGAATGTAGCCCTGTTGATTTAAAAAGAAGAGGACCTCAGGACAGGTAGGGCAGAAAGGAGAAAAACAAGATTAATAAGGCATCTGTCCTCAAAAGCCTGATAATTTCTCTTTCCTTCCAATTGAAGGGCAGTTGTACCCACACCACATGGTTCAGTATGCTCCAGAGATACTGCAGCTGGCTGCAGCTCCCAGACTCCTGAGGATCTGCCCATGTAACACTGCTTGGGCAGGTGAAAATTTGGGCCATGTAACAGTGAAGGTTTTGTCCTGTTTTCAGAGCAGAGGTAGCACAGCCACATGTGCCTGTCCTGGGCTTGTAGCCACCTGCTCACCTGGATCATTTCAGCTGCAGTGCCATTCCACAGTGAGGTGTAACTGGCAAGCCCAGGGACACCAGCACTGCAGGACTACCTGGATGTGGGGCTCGTACAGTATAACAGGAATGAGCGGCAGCTGGTCTGGGGCACCAGGATCAGCTCAGGTCCTAGATCTGAGCATCCTAAACCCTGATAAAGCAGCTCTACTTGGTATAAAACAGAGAGGAAGTTATTGCTTAAATCTTTAGACTTCGTTTCTGAAAAAGCATCCTGGACACCAGCTTCCCCTTGCCGTGCTTGAAGTCCATGGGTGACCTACAGCACCACAACCCCATCATTGCTTTGCACAGCACTGGTCACTGTTGGTGCAATGTCCACTTGTGGCCTCTGTGACTTGTGACTGACTCAACATTCCTACAGAAACCAACATTTCTCAAGTTCCTTTGGTTGCTGTGTACCATGGGGAGGTGGCACTCATAAAGGCATGAGATGCTCCACTTATCTCTTGCAACCAAAGGGGGATGAGGGCAAAACCCAGGCATCTCAGCAACTTTGCGGGGTCACAGCACATGCCATCTCCAGTCCAGAAGGTCACAGGACCAATGCTTTGAGGAGTATAAATATATCACCTTGATATGCTCTGAGCTGTTACACGAAGAGATGTGCTTGCTTGGCACATAGAAGACAACATGGGGAGTGGACATGAGAGACAGGAAAACAATGCAGGACAGGAGGCCACCAGGGTAAGGGAACAGAGGAGAAGGTTCAGGGGAAGGAAGGGGTAAAGCAGCTTGGGGAAGGAGAGCTGGAGAAGAACAAGAGGTTAAAAGACAGAAAGCAGAGGAGGAGTGGATACTCACTCTGTGAGAAAGGAGATGAGGAGACAGATAGCAAACCATCGCCCTGTAAACAGCTCTAGACAGAACGCGCTGCCTCCAGGAGACGCAAGCGAAGTGAAAGGGAAGAGGGAGCGCGGGGGCCAGAGGGAACGCCAGGGAAGGAAGCCACCTTCCCCGTGGCGTTAGCAAGAGGCACTGGCGCCTGGCCAGCCTGCATCTTCTCCCTCCCCCTCATTCTTTCTCGTTTCTCTACCCACCTCCCTTCCCTTTTAAATTCAGAAATTTGTGTGGTGTGAAATCTCATCTGCTTTGACGGCGATTCACAGAGACACTGCCCGGCAGAGGGGAGAGGCTCGCCTGCGCCGCGCACAACGCACTCAATGAACAGCTCCGCTCCCTCCGGCAGCCCAGCCGGGCCGACGCCACCACCCTCAACCTCCAACCTCCCCTTTCTTCCCTCAGCCTCTACCCACTCCATGGACCTCCAGGTCAGTCCCCTTGCGTGTCACAACCTTTACACCTCCTTCCCCACAAAAAAAAAAAAAAAAAAAGTGATGCCCTCGCCCTAATAATTTCTCCTGAGGTCTGCAGGCACTTGTGATACCAACCAACCAAGTCTTCACTGCCTTGCTACTCTGCTGCACAAGTGGCAGGCAGATACAGTTCATCTGAGGGGAGACAGGGTTGTGGAGAAAACACCATATATCAAAAAAAAAAAAAAGTGAAAAAGGAACATGCATTCATGAGAGGCTGAGCAACTCTGGCAAGCTGTGGGCTGATGAGATCCCCCTTCTCTATCAGTAAGCAGGGGATGCAAGCAGAAGCCTGGATATCTCCTTCTAGAAAGCACCCTTCTACCTCAGGAGAGGTAGAAAACATCTCCAGAAGAGCAGCCACAAAGCTCTAAGTCATGCAGGGTGGGTGGTAGGTCTCTGTTACAATGAGGAAAGCTCTGCCCACCTGAAGCTTGTATTGACAAAGCACAGAAAGGGTACTGAAATCTCATCCTGCTGTCCCTCCACTGCTGCCTGCTTTGCAAGCTAAACCCAGCAGTAGCAGAGGACTGTCCTGCCACAGCTGCAGTTCAAAAGGAAATGCTCGAGTTTCTGCCAACCATCAGTCTTCAATAAATATTCTCTCTCATGACCACCACCAACCATTTCATTCCCTTTCTGATCCTCCTCATCACTGTTTATTTGTCAATGGCTTCTTCTGTCTTACATAGAATTATTATATAAGTTCACATAGGGCAGCATAGAGCTCCAATCTGCCATTAAAATCTGCCATGGTTGAAGGTCTTCTTTCTATCCTTACCTCCTTATCCTCTGAGGTAGCTGCCTTTTCAGCTCCTGCCTCAGTCAGAACTCCCTCTACAAAGCTTGGACCCTGAAGGCCCTCAGCCACTCATTCATCCTTTAGATCATCTCCAGTGTGTCAGGAAAACCAAATTCACCAGCTAGAAGCATAACAGGAAAAACTTGTTTCCTCAAAATACCATCTGATTTCAAGAGGACCAAGTCCAGGGTGTCTAAGGAGGATTGGGTGGGAGAGAAGGGAAGACTATAATTACTGAGAGGTTTCTAAAAGCAAGTGGGGTCTCTTTCCCCTTAAGCTCATCCTTATAAAATAAGCTACTGTATTGTCTGCATCATAACTATGTAAATACCAGCAAATTAAACATGCCTGGTACTGGTTTCGGGGGACAGTGTCAATGGGTACAGAACACTGTCCACACTGACATTCTTACCCTCCAGAAAAAGAGTCTGGACCCACACAAAATGTTCATTGAGAATGGTCACCAGCCTCTGCTGTGCTCTCTCTGGGAGATGCCCAAGAGAATGTTCATGGAGACACACCAAACCCAGGCAACAAACTGACTGTGTGGGCCACTCACATCCAATGTTTAGTAACATCCTTTGATACCTTTGGCCTCAAAAGGATGCTGCCTAATATCCAGTATGGATGAGAATAGGATGAGAAACAGATACCCCCACCAGTGCCTTCTTCATTCAAGGAGAGACAGAGCCAGTGGCTCAGGCACTGAGCTCTACTTTGAAGTTATGGATGAAGTGTCATTGTGCAGGGACTAACATAAACTCTCTCAGAGCAAAAGACAAACATTTTTTAAAGTTGCTGGTTACAACTTCTTGGATTTCAGATCTCCTGAAAAGCTGAAGATGCCCCCACATCCTCAGGATACAGACTCCTAAAGCTCACACCAGTTTGCAGTAATAAGGAGAACGGATGGAAGCAGCTCAAGCTTTGCAGGACTTGTGCAGGCTTGCCTCATGGGACAAGCTAGACCCGTAAGGGAATTCTGGTGACTAAGAGTAGAGAGAGAAGCAAAATTGCTGTTTTGCTGAACATGGAAAAAATTCAAAATTGAATTTTTACTCTGCACATTCTCCAAGCCAGTCATAAAACCATGCTGGCAAATGTCACCTTCTGCCTGGCAGTAAGCACAAACTTCGAAGGGCCTGGAGGGATTTATAAACCCGTGGTGGATTTTGCCATTCTTTTAACACAGTCTGATCTTCACAAACTCTTGGAGGTCATGTTAGAACTGAGAGCAAGGCAAGGATATGAAATATTTTCCCCTTGTGCCTGCTTGCCTAAAACTGACTCCATAAGCCTTGGCACAATCCTGCTAAGGTCACTCTGTTTCCAAAAGCATCTGTGCTTGCATAGGCATCCTTTGATAAATAACAGTGTGCAGTGCACTCAAATGGGGGAAGGAAAAAAAAGCTCTTTTAAACTAGTACTCAGGGTACTACTCATCTAAATCAACCAATTTTCCACCCTTAGAGAATGCAAAATAGAGTTGCCTTAGCTGCAAGGTTTTCCTTTTTTTTGCCTCTTTATTCTGTCGCAAATGCTCTGTGCACCTGGCAAGCTATCAACTGGATTGGGGGACAAGAGAGACCTGAGTGGAACAGGTTTAAAAGGAGACTTATTTGTTGCAGTTGCTTCAGACAACAGTGACCTGGACTTAATGGAGCAGGAGGTCTCTTTCTTCAACAGTATCAGGCTAGGATGAGGTTAAATTAATAAAATGGTAACCTATGACTTAAACCTGTGGGGTGTGGCAAAGAATAAACAGGGTCTAGAAACAGGCTCAGAGTGGTGGCTGGGCTAGGACAAACAGACAGACTAAGAGGTGCTGCCAGGGTAAGCCAGGAGTTCAGGGCATCCAAACTGGTCTAGAGATCTGTGAGGAACCGGTGGTAATCAGCTCTTTGTGGATACCCCTTGACCTCGATTTTTTGCTAATAAATGAGTCAGGCTTATAGGAGAGGTAGCACAGGCAGCAATCCCAGCCAGGCCCTGATGATGCTTGCCTCTGTTCTTGCAACATTAAGGATGAGAAGCAGCTCTAGCTTGCTGCTTTATCCTGGTTTAGCAAGTTCCAATTTCTTCCACAGCTTCTAAGGTAATTCTGAAATGTCATATTATTAAACTTCCGTCATCTGTTTCCGGCTAAGTTTTTCCTCCCAACCCTAGGAGGCAAAAATGCAGAAGAGGATCTGTCCTTAACCTCAACTAGGGAGCTGAGCTCCTGATTATGTTCTCATTTCCTCTCACTCACCTAACAAACTCTTCTCCCACCCACACATCTTTGTGCTAAGGAGCTGGCCCAGAGCGCAGCCCTGTGGCGGGAGCAGTACAAAGTTGCAGGACTAGCTCCAAGAGGCTGGCTAGATGGACATAAATCTGACTCTTTTTGTTCAAACTGCCAAAGGAGAGATTTCTGTAGTCTTTGCCTAATCTGTGGAAGGAGCAGGAAGAGCTACTAGAAATGAGGTAGAGCCTGAATCATCTCTCACATTTCCAGAGAAACCTCTTTCAGGGAGGGAAGAGGAAGCCAAAATTGCAGATTTCTTCCCTCTGTCTTGTGAGATGGGAGAAGAAACTTGCTCAATGGTCTTAGTACAAAAAATAAAATTCCTCAGTCTTAGCCCATCAGGTCATATTCTCTGCAGAAAACCAAGTAACACCCATGGAGAGAACTTGGTTTGCAACCTGGTTGCAAACAGAAGGCTTCGACTTAGAAGGAGAAGCCTTTCTATCAGCTGGAAAACCCAACAGCCCCAGGCTGGGACCTGAGAAATATAATACAGACAGGGCTGGGCCCTAATCAAGAGGAGGGTTGGAATTGAGAGCTATGAAGAAGTCCTCAAGGTGAGCTCCAGCAGAGCCCCAGCCATGGGATCAGGCAGGGCAGCCCTGGAGGCAGGCACACCAGGGTGGCATGGAGGACACTGATAATTGTAACTGGTGCTGGATTGGTGAGTGGGTAGGATGTTTGGCATACATCTGTTAACCTGTGCTGCCTCCCTTTGTGAGGTGAGCTAAAGGTGGTGCTCTAGGTGCTGCCTTGCCCAAGAACAAGGTCTGGCCCACAAGCATGTCAGCAGTAGCTTGATGAAACGTGGGGGGCTGGTAATCTCCAGGAGCTGTTACATTTCAGGGAGCAGCTGACCTGATGCTTTTCTGTAAAAAGCAGAAATTCAGTGCTGCCATAGCAGGTACTTCTAACTTCTCCCAAAACTGGAAATTTTGAGTTGTTTGAACTAGGACAGTTCTCCCTGACACCACCACCCTTGCTTTAAACCCTGAGCAGGTGTTTTCACTGATGGAGGCAGCAGGGGTCTGCTTCCCCAGGGGAGCACTCAGTAAAGCAGGGCTCAGAGCTCCACTCTGCCTTGGCACCTTTGCATGCTTCTAAACTGCCTCATCTGCAGACACACCTCACTGCAGTGACTATTGTGGATAGGAATAAAAAAACCCCACACTGCACATGCACATGCTCCCCACCACCACTACCACCTTCGCAGGAGGAGATCCCTCATTCTCTCTGCACAGGATTTAGTCTCTGTCATCAAATTCCTCTGCAGTTGCTCAGTTTACATTGCCTGGGCTCCTCGCCAGCCAGGCATTGCATCTCTCTTGCTGTCCACCCAGCTTCCTGCCTGCTTCCTACCATCCCACCCCTGTGAGCTCAGGGATGCAGTCTGGGCTCCTCAAAGCACCTGTTTTGCTGGAATCCAGTTTTGTCTCTAATTAGAATGAAATCAAATAGCTTCAAGATCTCCCTGAAGGGTGTTTTAAAGCCGGTTGCAAACACAATTTCAGATTACCATACGAGAATTTCAGCATTGTTACAGTTGCTTCTATCTTTAGGTCTTTGAAAACAGATAGCAAAATACTGGTGACATCAGCATTTGACAAGTGTCAACTTGTTTCACTACCAAACGGATGCTGCATGGTCTAGAAAAGGACATAAAAATCTCAGATCATAGTGTATAGCTTAGATGTGTGATAATGTAAAGCTTGTTGAATACTGTGGTAGAGGTGGACTAAGACTGTCCCTGGAGGTCCAGAGAAAGCCTTTGATGATTCTCTGTGCTACCCTGACATCACCAGTGGTAGTAAAGCAGCATGAAATACCGAGGGAAATGCTGATGTAAGTGAAAAATTCTTTACATAAAATTAGGAATAAAACATGAACACTCTCAGAAATGCTTTCTTAAACAAAAAAAAAAAAATCACCTTTTTTTTGTTTGCTTAAAAGTGATTAAACCAATGAAATTTCTTACAAAAAAAAAAAAAAAAGCCATTAGAAGAAAAAAGTATATATTGAATTCAGTCAGTGCTACCCAGTTCTTCCTCACTATTTTATCTGGCCCCTTCCACTTCTCCATAGCTGATTTCTTTGTCTTTGTGGACAGCTTCTTTAAGCCTCTCTACTGCAGAATTTCCACATCAGTTTAGCACTTCCATGCTATGTGTCACAGGTGACCAGCTGCTGTGTTTCACAGCCACTTTTAATTCCTGTAGGGTGTTTGGTGTCCAGGCAGGTTCAGGCACCATCACACCAGTCTACACCTCCTAAAAACCCTTCCTAAAATCAGCTCTGCCAGTTTGCATGCTCCACACTGCTTCATGTATGCAGAGATAAGAGTGTCCTCTGAGCTAGATCTGGGCTTCAGACCCCTGTTTGGCCTTCTGAGATTCTTGCCATCTACTAACTGGCTGGGGAAGGGGGTAGGCAGTACTGGTTGTGAGTCCAGCCCTGCAGCAGCCCAGCATCACCACCCCGGCTCAGCCCACTGCTGTTTCTGCATTCCTTTTGCTGGAGACCTGGCAACCAGCTTTTAATCTGAGCCCAGTGGGAATTAATTTTGGAGTAAGCTTCTATACTGAACACTTTCCTAAGATGCAGCTATATTACATCTGCTGTACTCCCTTCATCCATTAATTTGCTAATTCTATCAAAAACAAGCATATGGTTTTCTGACACACAGCTTTCACAACGGAGTGTAGTGGAAGAATAAAGGGCTTCATTTACTCAGGCAAACAAGTTATCTGAAGCCTGATCTTGTTCTCACTGAAGTCAGAAACAAAATACCCATTGATTTCTGTGTGAGCTAACTTGGACCTTGGGGTCTGAGCCAGAGCTTGAGCCTGATCCTGCCAGTCACTTGAATGCTCCTGAAGGCAGGGGCCTGCCAGGGTGTCATCCTTCCTGGTCTCTGACATCAGAGACTGCTGGAAAGAAAAATTACTGTTGTGCCACAAATAGTATGATTGAGTCACTTTGCTACAGCTCAAGGGAGGGGGAAGTTACTGGTGAGAAAGTAGCAGGAGAAAGGAGCAGAGTTGTGGTACCTCGCTCGGGGGAAAATAAACAGGCAATCAAAGGAAAAGAAAGAGAAATTCCCTCCTTTGGCCTTCTTCCATCAGGGCAACATTATTTTATGAATACTTCCAGAAAATGCAGGAAAAGACAAGAACAGGCTTCAAGGTGCTAGGAGGACCTCTGCTTTTCTTCCTGTTTGCAAGACAAGCATGGGTGTTTTTTTACAAAGGTAAAGGGAACACAGGTGAATATCCAATGCCTGTTTTCTTTCTGAGACCTGCTGTGCATGTGGTGATGCATTTTTGAATAGGACCACAGATAATCTGCACCTGCAAAACTGGACCTAACACTTCTGTTGTCAGCAAAACTGCAGGTGTGATTTCAGGAAGCAGCCCTGAAGAAATCATTGCCCGTACCACTGTGAATAAAGCTAGAGGGACTTCCAGCATGCAGGGCACCTGGCTTGTCCCCATGAACTCCTGTGCTTTCAGGACAGTAGAAACCAACCACCCTGACCTGAGGTACAGCTTGAGAACAGGAGCTGTGTTTGCGCAGTGCTTCATTTTTGCAGTTGCCTTTTTCTCCAGGGGCAAGAGAGCAGCTTCCAGGAAAACCAGCCAAAAAGTTAAAACAACACAGGCAGCTCTTTACTATGGCCCTGGAAATAACAGGGGCAAACAGCTGTCATTTTCTTTCTCCTGGCCTGGATGCAGTTTTCCTCATCTCATCCGTTTACACATGTCATGCAAGGGAGCTAAGCTCCCTTCCCCTCACTGCTGAGCCCCGTGGGAGGGGAAGGGAATGCACAGTTCAGGAGGTGCTTGCACAGTGTCCCAGCCCAAGTGCAAACCCTTCAAGGACTTCTGCTGCCTGTCATCTGTGCTGCAGGGTTCACACTGCTCATTAGTTGAGCTAAATAGCAGCTGATAAAAATATACTAACACTTCTCCTTCTTCTGCTGTGCAGGTGTGTGCAAAGATTTCCCACCAGCCTGGGGGAGGCAGCTCTGTGCTCAAGTGGGCTGGCTCAGCAGCACAGAGCAGCTCGAGCTTGACAGCACTTTGGCCTCCTCTTTCCAACAGGCTGAATTTCTGTTTGTAACCTACCCCTAGCCAAAGAATCTTCTTGCCTAGCCTTCACTCTTGTTTTAATACAATAAGGAAACACGAAGTAGTCAGCTGTGGGAAGCCAGACAAGGACACTGGCCCAAGGTAGTGAAATGGATGTACTTGTCCCATGAAGGGAGAGGCAGAACTGGGACAGAGTCAGAAAGCTGGGCTTGTTGCACCTTCTCCTGCCTCTGGGCCTGGAGCAAGAGGCATCCACTAATTGGAAGGAAAAAACAGTCCATATATCACCCCACGCACTGCATCCTGTCCCTCAGCACCAGCAGTGATTGCTGCTCTTTTGGCTTCCCAGGGCTCTGCCATAGGGAAAGCACAGGGCACAGCCACCTTGCTGCCCTGGCAGAATGATGCCCTGTGCAGCCTCCTACCTTCCTGTGCCTACACCCAGCCCCACCCTACCCCTCTCATAACAGCCTTGCTACTTAAAAAGGAGGAAAAAAATCATAGCAAGTCAGACTTTGCCACAAAACACGAAGCAGCAGAGGAGCTGATACTGTAAATGGGAAGGGTGGGTGTACCCTCTTAGAAGGAGAAAGGTCTTTCCTCCCCCTTTGCTGTACTGGGATGTAAGCCCAGAGCTGCTATCACAGTCATTTGTGAATGTGGAGGCAGGTCTAAAGAGCCAGCTGTGAATTCTGGTAGTCAGAAAGGAGAAAGAAAAAAAAAAGAAGGGGGGGGGGGGGTGGGGGGGGGCGGGGTTGTGTGTGCAAAAAACCCCACAACACAAAAATCAAACTGGGAGAAAAGCTCAAAGAAGACAAGCAGTGTTGAGAAAATCATTGCCTAGATTTCAGCTACAGCATCCAAAACCTTCACTTGTACCTAGAGCTGCAGACTGCCCTTTTAGCCCTCTGCCCCCTCCATGTAACTCTTAGTGTGTTGGGTTTGTTCCTGGGGGGTTTATTTTGCAGGGGAAGATGCTACTGGCATGGCTCCTGCAAGAAGCTTCAAGAAGGTCTGTTGAGCCCAGCCCTGGTCAAGCCTGAGCCAGTCAACGCCTCTGCAATAATGTATTCAAGAGAAGAAACCTCTTGGGCAATTTCTTTTTGTTTCCTATTTCAGTTTGGAGAGAAGTGGGATAAGAGGGACAACCATGTGGACACCCAGGTCAGTGAGGAAGGAGAGGGGGAGGCATGCTGGAGCAGCCATTCCCCTTTGGTGCATGGTGAAATGCCAGGCTGAGACCTTGCACCCTCAGAGGTGGATGGTGTGGCAGAATCCCATCTACAGCTCATGGAGGACTCCATGCTGGAGCAGATGACCAATCCTAAAGGAGGCCATGACTCTGAGGGAGACCTGTGCTGGAGCAGTCAATCGCTGGGAGGATTGCCTTGTGCAGAAGGGACCCACACTTATTTGGGTGAGTTCATGAAGGACCATGTTGCTGCAGGGGAGGACTGTGAGGATTCCTCCTGAGGAGGAAGGTGTGGCAGAAACAACATGGAACAGACAGAGCCTGACCACAGTCCTCATTCCCTGCCTGCCCTACATCACTGGGAAGGAAGGAGGTGACAGTGCTGAGCCCAGAAAGAGGGGAAGGTGTATATCCATAGGGTCTAGCTGTATTTATCACTGTCCTTCACTGATTCAACTGGTGAATTGATGGTGGTTTTGTTTCAATTAAAAGGATTTTTTCCTTATCCAAGTCTACTTGGTCTTCTGCTGTGATCATAACTTAAGCATGCCCTCTCTCTCCTTTGTCTCAAGCCTTGAATCTTGTCTTCTCCCCTCCTTATGCCATCAGAGGAGCGTAGGAGTGAATGGCTGCATGGTCCTTTGTTGCTGCCTGGGGAAACTCCAACCATGACACTTTCCTATCCCAGCATCTCAACATATTTAAATAATTCAGCAAGGCCACACCTTGCTACATCCACTACACACAGGCACAGCATTTTCAAAAGCTGGGGACTTGCCCTTGTTAATTTATCCCAGTCACCATAAAAAGCCACCTCACTGCAGATAGTTCTCCTACTAGATATCAGCTTTCAAGCCTCACTCTTCAGAATTGCTCTGGTGAAGAGACATTTTTATAGCTCTACAAAAACACACCTCCTGGAACATACACAAACCCCACTGAAGTGATTTGACTTAAATTCAGCCTTAAAGAGGAAAGCAAAGAAGTCTCACCTCCACAGGCCAAAGGAATTTATAAGCAACTGAAAGTGAAGGTTTTAAATCAAAGTGTTATGTAACATGAATGACAGTGACCTGAAATGCTCAGAGCAGACTATTCCCATCTCCAACATTTGTCTGTAGTAACACAGGAAACTTAGAGACCCAAAGGAAACAACCACTTCCAGACTGGAGAAAGAACAGGTACTTAGAATCACAGGATCATAGAATTGTTAGGGTTGGAAGGGACCTCAAGGATCCCTTCCAACACTAGGATCAAGTTCCAACCCTCCTGCCATGGGCAGGGACACCTCACACTAGATCAGGTTGCTCAGAGCCACCTCCAGCCTGGCCTTAAAAACCTCCAGGGATGAGGCTTCTACCACCTCCCTGGGCAAGCTGTGCCAGTGTCTCACCACCCTCATGGGGAAAAACTTCTTCCTAACTTCCAATCTGAATCTACCCACTTCTAGTTTTGCTCCATTCCCCTTAGTCCTATCACTCCCTGACATCCTAAAAAGTCCCTCCCCAGCTTTCTTGTAGCCCCCTTCAGATACTGGAAGGCCACAAGAAGGTCTCCTCGGAGCCTTCTCTTCTCCAGACTGAACAGCCCCAACTTTCTCAGTCTGTCCTCATAGGAGAGGAGCTCCAGCTCTTTGATCATCCTGGTGGCCCTTCTCTTGACACCTTACAGCACCCTCATAACTTTCCTGTAATAGGGGCTCCAGAACTGGACACAGTACTCCAGGTGGGGTCTCACCACAGTGGATTAGAAGGGGAGAATCACCTTAACACTGTGCAACACTCCAGTGCCTTTTGGGTCCAGAATATCTCAGGAAATGAGGCAAGTTCAGGTGAGATGCCATTCTCAGCCACAACCAATAGAGATTTCCCTTCGACTCACCTCAGGCCGTAAAGCACAGTCCCGTCAGGATGGAGCCGAATCATGCGATTCTTCACCGTCACCCCGTGCAGAAAGGACTTCTTGTCATTCAGGAAGTAGGTGTCAGGCAGCCACAGCTGGTCAGCCACCCGGTTGTCCAGGGTTAGGTTGAGAGGAAGGTCGTTATATGCCAGGCGTTTGTCCCGCCAGCTCTGCTGGAAGTACATGGTGATGGTGTAGTCCTGGGAGAGAAACATGCAAACATCAGCCTGGCTCCAGGGTAGGAATGAGAGAGCCATGAGGATGCTTAGGGGACTTGAGCATCTCCCCTGTGAAGAGAGACTGAGAGTCCTGGGGCTGTTTAGTCTGGAGAACAGAAGACTGAGATGGCATCTGATCAATGTCTATAAATATCTGAGGGGTGGGTGTCAAGTGGAGGGGGCCAGGCTCTTTTGGGTGGTTCACAGTGATAGGACAAGGAACAATGGGTTCAAACTTGAACAGAGAAGATTTCACCTCAACGTGAGGAGAAACTTCTTTACAGTGAGGGTGACAGAGCACTGGAACAGGCTGCCCAGGGGGGTTGTGGAGTTTCCTTCTCTGGAGACTTTCCAAACCCACCTGGATGCATTCCTGTGCAGACTACCCTAAGTGATCCTGCTCTGGCAGGGAGTTTGGACCTGATGATCTCTTGAGGTCCCTTCCAACCTCTGATATACTGTGAGACTGTGAATGTAACCCAGTCCCTCCACTAGTACCTCTGTCAAAACCATTGCTGGGTCTCCAGCTTCCTTGGCACTCAAATATTTGTCTGCACCTCCACCAGTTGGAGGAACTGTGCTTGGTTCTGGGAAAATGGAATCAAGCCTGGGCACAAAATGACATCACACAACTCCAACCAAACAAAACTCATCTCACTCATGTTGTCTCAGTCTGCCTAAGGCTTGGCTGCAAAACTAGTAGAAGTTAGGACTATGATAGTACTCAAGGATGTCAACCAACAGTGGGCTACACCATGCAAAGATTTCAAGGATTGATTTCCCAATTAAGTCACATAAAGGCCTCTGGACACAATGCAGTCATGCTCAGCCACTGCTCGCTACCACACAGTTGGTAAAAGTCAATTTTATACTCAGCAGAAACTCAGGAGATTCCCAAGGGCACATGGAGAATCTCACCTCGAGGCCAAGGTTTCAAAGTCAACCCAGGCCAGCCGTGACAAGCCATTAGCAGTTGCCTTGCTATGTGAGCTAAGTTGGAAGTTTATTGTGGTTCTTGGGAAGGGACATATGTGGAGCAAATCTGTCACCAGTGGAGCAGGATCTGCTGGTAAAAGGGCAAGTTCCCTAACCACCCCCAGTCAGCACAATGCCATACATATCTCCTGCTGCTCTCCTGTTCGACAGTAAAATGTTGACACTTCAAATTGTTGCTAAAATAAGAATTTTACAGAGGACAAGGAGAGCTGTTCCATGGCCCACAACTATATCTCTACAAAAACCATACCAGCTGCTGAACAGGAGCAGCACTTCCAGCAGCACATCCAGAGGCCCCAGATGAGGTTGTCCAAAGACACAGTATTGTAACACCAAACTAGAAGGACAATTATGTCTTAGGTAAACAACGAGTACAGGAAGGGCTCTTGTATATACCAATGACAGAAAACATTCTCACAGCAGGTCTAGGCTGGGAACAGGCTAGGAGTCAAGATTTTGGGGGTAACTCAGCTAGCATTCAAATAACAAGATGTTGATTAGGAGGTGCACACAAGTCTTGCTGATAGTGGCCCTACAGAAGATAGCGATTTTCCACAAGTTCTTAAATAACAACTATCTTTGCAAAAGATCTAGAAGAGATGGGTCCAGAAAAGCATTGCCTCTTGCCAAGCAGATACCTACAAAGCCACAGGAATCCTCTTGACCACACGGATTTGAATGACAGGCATTTCTGCTCTGGTAATTCCAGTTCTGTGCGGGGACTGCTGGGGACGTTGCTCATGCACAAACATCTGGACTGAGCAGAGGCATCCTGCCTGCCTGTCTTCTCCCACGGACTTCACTCAAAGCCAGGTTTGATTAACACCTCTGAAATCAAGCTCAAATAATCCCACACTATGGGGGTATGCCAGCTTTGGGGGATCTAACTACAATTCAAAAATCCAGACCCACATACATATCCAAAAGGTCACAGAGTACATCTGTGATGTAAACTGGATACAAAAGCTACATCTGTCACTTTCTGTGTTATATTGAAAAGAACAAAAACACAGTGACAGCTTTCTGGCCAAGAAACTGTTTTGCTTTGCTTTTATTAAAAGGACTGCTGAACTCCTGCTTCAGAAGCCTCACAGTCCATCTCTCGGGGGCACAAACATTTTCATTTTGATAAAACCTTGCAAAGGAAAATGTCCTCCCCAGTACTCCTCCCAGGGTGTTTGGATCTGTATCGCAGTGAGAGCACAGAGGAGCAAAGCACCTGAGTTCCTGGAGCTTTTTACCTTCCTTGGTAACAGGCTACAGAGGCATCACTTCCATTCTTCCCCTTTGAGAACTCCACCCACACATCTTGGCAAGCTGCTTCACTGACCTGCATTTTCCTAATCCTTGACAGAGCCCTGGGACACCTCACCCCTAACCAGGCCACCCTGCTGTCATTGCAGGCTCCTGCCAGCCTTCATGCAACAGCAAACAAGAGGTGGTACTGATCTCCAGAAGACAAAAAGGGCAAGCTGCTTACAGAGTGAACAGTCATTAGCACCTGAGAGATACACCTTCTAAGCACATCTTCTGCATTGCCAGGATTGATGGGAACAAACTCAGGATACAGAAATAAAAGCCCACACTGTAATCATCAGTCTGGTGTTCTTCAGGTACACTTCTGAAGAACATCCAGCCCAGCTCTGGGCTGAGCCCTGTTCTCCAGTTTTTCTGGTTTTCTTGGCATGATAAATTTCTTTGGGCAGCATCATGGAAGTCCGGAGCCCTTGGTAATCATGGTTCATTTAGTGCCAGAGGTTTCCTTCAGCCCCTCTCTGCTGATTTCTATGCTCCATTTCACACACTCCTGCTCTCCTTACCCCACCCCTGTCACATTGTTGAACAGTGGACAGGATTTCTGGGCAGAAGGAAAAGAGCAGGGTCAGTGTCCACCTCACAGAGTCAGTCCTCCCTGGGAGGACAGGTGCTGATGACACTTTGATGGGCACTGCACCAAGCTATGAGGAAGAAGGATGCTTTGCCTCCAGGCCCCTGGGAGAGGGCAGGACACAGACCAAGGGGCTGGAGGAAGCATGGACATGGCCCACTACAAGTGGGAGGGACCAGTACGCAGGAGATAAAGCAGTGAGCTTGCCTTTCCCTGAAGGGTGGATGTGATCAGAAGCTGTGTGGTTCTCGCTTTTCCACCCCCAGGAAAAACAAGTTGCAAACTTTCTCTAGCTATGCTTTGCTGCTGAAGCTTAACTGGTGTTAGTTTGTGCCTAACCTGGCCAGTGTGCCACTGTGGGAAGCTGAAATGCTGTAGTCAACAGCACTGGCAAGGAGCAATCCTGTTTCAGACCCAGAGGAGCCCCACAGATCCTCAATGACCTACAAATCAGGTGGCCCTTGTGCCAAAAGGGCTCTTGTGTTTCAAAACAAGCTGTTCTCTCCTCCATGTCTGCTAGGTCAGCAGTGGCCAGATCCTTTGCTTTGTCCCAGAAGCCCAGCACCCAGTAGCTCACAAGCTGCCCAGCTCCAGCGCTGCTTCCAGCCCTTTTGTTTGCTGTGGTACTCCTGTGCTGCCCTCCCTGCCCTGCAAGGTGGACCTTGTGGCCCAGCTGCGTGTGAGACCACACTCAGCACTGCTGCTCCCTTTCAGTCCCTCCCGAAGCCGAGCTGACACCTGAGCCTGCTGGAAACCGCTCAGCATGACCGTCCCCGTGGGACCCCCCCCTACATACACACCCCCCTCCACATGCCTCCATTCAGTCTGCTCTGCTGAGCAGCTCGTTGCGAGCTGTCAGTCCCAGCCCCCCTTGCCTCCCCTGCTCCCAGGTTTTGCACAGGCTTTGCTCTCCTTCTCTCTCCT
Source organism: Indicator indicator (assembly GCF_027791375.1). Classification (NCBI taxonomy): domain Eukaryota; kingdom Metazoa; phylum Chordata; class Aves; order Piciformes; family Indicatoridae; genus Indicator; species Indicator indicator. The sequence continues at coordinate 6,657,159 of NC_072026.1, read as the reverse complement.
CCTTCTTGCTGCGCGACGCACACAAAGAGAGGTGAGAGCAACACGTGGAGCTGGCAGACACTCGTGTTGCAGAGGTGCCTCCCTGTCAGGAGGAAAGACAGCTCACTTAGAGGCCCACAGAAACCCTGCAGAAGGAAGAGAAGCTTACCTGGGAGGCTCACACACTGACCTGGCAGTGATTCCTACCAGCTACTGAGGAAACGGTTACACCCATCCATCTCCAGCCAAGACAAAGCAATTGCTAATTACAGCTTTTCCTGAAGCTCAGCAGAGACCCGAAGCTAAAGAGGGTGTAAGAGGACTGAACAGTGGAAGACTATTTGACATGAGAGGGGCATGGAATAGAGGAAGATATTTCCTGCAGAACCCCAGACATCGCACTTCAGGGAGTCAGTGCAGGGTGGGAACCTGGACTTCTTTTCCTACAGATCAAAGAACAGCCAGGGGTAGAGCAAGACCAGTTGAGGCACCTCAGTAACAAGGGCAGAATGCTGCGGAGGGCAACTTCAGTTTTTAACTGGAAAACCACCCAAGGCACTCCTGCTTTGCACACGGTGACACACTGTTAGAATCCATAGGCTCAAGGATGCTTCTTTGGAGCACTGTGTGTCCCTTTCCTCTCAATGCAGCAAGAGAAGGGCTCCAACATTAAGAAACCCCTCTTTCTCAGAAAGTGCTGCCCTTCTGTGCAGTCTCGTGTCAGCATGCAGAACACAAACACAGAGAGTGTCCCAGGTGGTGTTCTTGTGCTGGTTTTGGAGACACAGTTGTACTGTGCCAGAACAAAAGCCTTTCTAAATTACTGGACTGCCTTCAGTAACAGTAGTGAGAATAGCAGGGAGGAATACAAGCAAAACAGAGTCTCTGTTGGTATACTTAATTCTCCAGCTATATGAGGCTTAAGGTTCTCCTGACCCATAGTTGATACCTTCTTAATGGAAGACCCCCAGCTTCTCTTGTGACAGTTTGGCTTATCTCTCAGAATATTCAAGCCTTTGGCAGCTGCAACCTTTTGGTAGTGAGTTGCAGTTTAGCTCTTCACTGCATTTACATCACTTTGAAATGAGTACAAAATAAGTCTTACTCTTTTCTGATTCCCTGTAGTGCTTACATTAAGTCAGTAAATAACCATAACCCTATGCTATTCAAGTTTACAAGGTCCCACACCCTTTTAGATACCTAAGGGTTACTGAGTAAACACAAATAACCACATGCACTCTCAAAAGTAGTAGAAACACTCTGATGGTGGTAGGAAGTATCAAAGAAGTGGGAGAAGTGTTGCACAGGTTAAACACAGAACAGAGCCATATGATGATGGTATCTAACATTCTGCAATGGGTTGTTGCACAAGAACAGACTGAAGGCAAGGCAATGGAAATAACTTTCCTTGAAGCTTGTGGAACTTGCTGTTACAAAAGGAGCTTAAGAGCATTTTGGAAGGTCTAGGCATTAATATGGAAAATACAGTCCAAGGAATAAAAGGAAGAAACTAACAATAAAGAATAGCTCAAGGATGCAGAGCCTCCTGCTGCAAAGGCAGAAACACCATCTTCCAACAGAAAGTCATCAGAAGCATTCCTTCCTGGCAAGCAGCCTCATAAACCCTCAGCACAGCTCCTGGGAGATGCAGATCATTGGCAGGTTGGGTCAGATGATTTTTCTTTGTGCTGTGACCTATGGAGTCCCCAGTACTAAACTTGTCCAGAGGCAGAATTGTGCATGCTCATTGGGAGCTACACTAGACTCAGAAGCCAGGATTAGAAATTGAAGGAATAATGTATGTGCAAGGGTCAAATCTCTGTTCAGAATACAGTATTTCTGGCAACATGGATGTCTCCTGTGCTTAGTCCATTTTTGGGATGACAAATGATTCCAATACCTTTCAGAGGGGCTTTGAGAGTGAAGGTGACTATTCCACACTGATAATGGAGGTTATGTTTCACCAAGCACTTGTAAGGTGCTGGAAGCAATACCTTTCCTGCAGGGGAGAGTGCCCATTGCTCTTCTGCTGCTGTGTGACTTTGAGCATGAGGGATAAAGGAAGGTTTGCCTCTAGCACTAGCTGTGCCACTTGACTTTTCCCCCCATTTCCCTTTCACTCTGACTTTGATGAAGCACCTCTCTTTGGAGAAGTGACCAAATAAAAATCCTTCCCCGTACAAGCAAATGACATATGGTCTCCTTGTCCAAGATCACAAAAGAACATTAGGAAAGCCAAGGTGCTCCAGAAAGAGGGAGAAAAATGGAACATCTGACTTAGTAAAAACCAAGCTGCCACTGCCAGAGACTAATGAACAGTTTGCTGGCTTCAACTTCTTTGATGATTAAACACCATCTCCTGTTCCCGTCATTCTTGGGAAAGGAATGAAAGGACAAAGTCCTCAAGTATGTTTCATTTTAAGGAGGGGGTAGGAGAAATGAGAGGAATTGTTTTTTAAGGGGAGGAGACAGGATGTGCCTGCAATCAGCTGCAAAGAATTGGAGCAGTGTAAAATGTACAGCAGAATACACAAAGGACAGAGCAAGATGGCCACAGTTCTTCCTTAGCAAGTTCACTTAAGAAAACTACTTTTCCCTCATAAAGGACTCTCCATTTCCATGCAGATAAATCAATGGGTCCAAACCTTAATGAGCACCTGTTAATCTGACACAAGTAATATTTCCAGCTCTGAACACCACAAAGTCTGTTCAGACTCTCACCTTTTCTTAGGGCAGGAGGCAGCAGCTCCTGTTCTTTTCATGAGCTGCCAAAGTGCTGGGTTTAGCTTCTCTTTTGGTGCAAGCAAGTGCCTGGTTTGCAAGTCTGAAGTTCTGTATGACAACTGTTATACATAAAGTGACAGCTACTTCAGATACCACTTTTCTCCCTGAGTTTCAGCTTAGCAGGTGAGAAAGTTACAATCTCTTTCCACCTCCCCTGTTTTTGAATAACCAGATGTCAGGACTCACTTGGATATCACGAAGAGCACCTTGCACCTGCAGTCTCTCTGCCAGTAATGCAAGGGGACAAGAACAGCTGGCTTCTAGGATATGCTCTATGCCCTTCTCTGCTGCAGGTCTTTGTGCTCTTGAACTCATTTTCTTTAGGACCCAAGAAGCACTTTGCATGGAGATGTTCCCCTCACTAATCTGATCTACTTTTGTAGTAATTTGCATGTGTTTAATTGCTGAATGCACATCCAGAAACTGGGACAGGTATCAGCTGTATCCTCAACAACCAGGGGCGTGCAAGTAAAGTGTCATTTTGTTGCCCTATTTTTCTCCTGCCGTGCCCTGTCCCTGCAGCACCTGAATTACACCTCAGAACCAGCAGCAAGACAGAGATATCTATCTGAGTCCTAAACCAAAAGGGCATTTATCTGCCCCTGACAAGGCTTTCAGAATTCTGAGCCTGCATACCAATGCCCTATCTATCTGAACAGGAGACAACCCCACGTGTTGTCTAACAGCCCCAGTTATGCTGGAAGCAGAGGGCAAGAGGAGAAAGGCAGAACTGATGGGCACAGAGATGAGTATCACCTGCTCTATGGGCACATGTGAAACAGCAACCTTGTCTAGTGTTCCAGGCAGCAATCCCAAATCACCACCTGCAGCATGACATCTTCCTCAGGCAATCTTGGAAAACACCACCAGGCAGTTTCTGTTCTTCAGCCACCCAATCTGGAAGGTGCTGCACACCATTTCTGCTGCTCCCCCAATTCTGTTCCTCATGAACTGGTTGCTGGGCAAAACCCAGAGCCCATTCTCCTCCCAAAAACAGGATTGTTTGACTTTCCTGTTTCTGCATCACCAGCTAGCTTTCACTCCAAACCTCATCATAAATTCAGAAACTGTCTTTCCCAGAGAGGGAAGTCCCCAAAAGGAGAAGGAGCCATTTCATAAGAAATGGTCAAATTCATTTTTGGTTTCTATACCCTCCTTCTGTGCCAAACTGGCATAGAAGGGCTTGCTTTGTCCAGACAACCAACTAAGGCCAGAGGAGCAAGGCCCTACATTAGGTTCAGAAAAAAGGTGATGCATGAATCTGGCCAGTTTCCAGGCACAAAAGCAAATGGATGGTGTTTACATTATCTTCTCATCCTAAATGGGCTGGGAACTGGTAAGGATCCATTGTAGTACCAAGAGAGATAAAAACGGGTAAGATGCTCACTTGAAAAGGAGGAAGCTCAGGCAGCAAGTCCTCAGCTGAGTAATTACCTCCATGAAAATGGCAAGTTAAAGAAGTGACTGGCTTGAGATAGTGCAAGGAGGGCAGCAAGCTGACACCTTCTCCATCAGAAGTACAATGTGTGTTTTCCCCAGTGAAGTCTACCCCAGGAATGACATGGATCCCAGGCAGCGCAGGTAACATGGCTCATTCCCCCTCCTGGAGACCCTTAAAGGCTTATTGCTTTCATCTGTGTTCTCCTACTGCACAAGATGTCTCCAAAGGGTTTCATTAAGTCTTCCCAAAACTCTTCTCTCTCTTACCATATTTACTTCAGGTAGAGTCTTAACTTAGTCCCTTTTGTTGATTCTCTTAAACTCTCTCTAGGTACTCATGGGGTCACCCATTACCACAGTGTGAGACACAAAAGCACTAATCTCTGTGGAGTCTCAGAGAAATGTTTTGACTATGGATTGCATGGCTGGGAAAGGCAGTTTGAGGGCATAGTTATGTGCTTTCTGCACACCTACAAGCCATGGGACAGTGCTGGTACCTGCACTCTACTTACTCTTCTCCCTTCTTCTAGCTAGCTTCTCCTAACTCATCTTTTCATACTTTGCTAGCACTACCATTACTGGCTCACAGCATGTGTTGCCTGTGTCCTCCTGCTTGCACATATGAGCATATCTAATAGACAGCCATTAAAGCTCAAAAATGTTTTTAATAATCAATTTGCATTTAATTAAACATGCAACAACTAGCCTATTAGAGTAAATTAAATTTGAGTGAGATATTTGAACAGTGACTAGTGAAGATACCACTTCCTAAAGCCTCAGAAGGAGGGATTATGTCAAGGGAAAGCTGATGCTGGAAGACCAGAGATGCTCTCTTAAACATTTTCAAAGGGTTTTCACAGCCTTTGCATCTATCCCCAAAGAAGTTTCACCTAGTAGTGGTTTCCTTACCTCTTGCTTGCTGAGAGATGTTCAAGTGATTAAAAGTCAATAGACTTTCTAGCAGGAGCAACCTGGTAACAGAAAAATGTAATTTCTCTGAAACACTTCCAGAACTCCTCTGGAGTTCTTCACCTTTCCAAGAGTTTTACTGAACACCAACCCAGTCAGACTCTACCCCAAGCAGGAGAGTTTCTGCAGCCCTCCACATAGACACTGACTAATAGAGGTCATGGGGGGAAAAGGCTGGAGGAATGCAGAACTAAAGCAGTTCAGGGGCTTAGTAGCCCACTGGAATTAGGTAAGCTAGAGAACACCTCTGGGTAGCAATTCCAGCTCACTCTGCTAATTCTCCAGGAGACTGGGCACTTTCACCATGTCTCATTTTCTCTTACCTGTAAAAATAAGACGTGGGTGCTAACTTGCCTCCATGCTGCAGTTTGGGATCCCCACATCTCTGGGCAAGTGCTAAGTGTGTAATGAACAGAAATTACTTTCTCCCTGAGGAAAAAAATAATAAAAATAGAGCTTGTAATTCCCTGTGGCAGTCAAGACCACCAATGCAGTTCGGGGCTGCACAGACCGGGAATAATGTTGTGAAAGAAGCAATATTTCTACTTTACATGGCAGAATAAAGTGCTGCATACACAGCTCTGAGCACTGAAACCATGAGACTCTCTGCAACAATATCAAGCATGCAGTGCTTTAAAGACACTGTTTAACTTAGGGAAGGAAGGTTTGATATTCCAGGTTCCAAAAACTGCCACAAAGATGTCGTTTCCTAGGAGGCAGACAGAAGCAAACAAATCTTTCTAAAGATGTAAGACAACTAACATGGCCTGGGTGGATCACCTCAAGTAGGCTGGCAAGGATTGTTTTGATCAAAAGGTTAGAATGATGTTTATTTATTGATCATGTAGGAAGGATGACTGGGGGTAAGCAGAGAAGATGGTGAAATGCAGAAGAGCAGAAAGCATTTCTGTCAGTAGCATTCAGTTAGGTTTGAGGTTCAGTTAGTTAGAAGCTGGCTGCACTACGGTTCAAAAAAACAAACTCCAGGCAAACTGGATATAAACTATTGAACTTGAAAACCCAAAGACTGACTCATGCACACAGACCCAGTTCTATATCTGGGGTGACTTCTATACATGAATATTCTGCATTGTCATATCTGTGACCCCTAAGTTGACAAACTCAGTAAGATTGTGTTCTTTTTAGAGAAAAAGGCTACCAATCCAGTCTCAGCTGTGGTAAAGACAGAGCCTTGTATAGTCATGCTGGCACAACCAAAATGTGCAGGGGTATATGCACATCTAGGAATTTCTACTGTCAGGGGTATTGACCTTACCATCATGGCTGTAGCCTACCTCTGCCTCCATACAGGGGTTAGCCTGCCCTTGTTTTATCCCAGGATAAAGCCAAGGGAACCAATCCAGGCTGACACCAGCAGCAGTACACACAATATGGCCCATAGTAGCCTTCTTCCACTTTAGCAATCCAAGCCTTGGCTGCAGGATCATAAAGCTGATGGACGGGTGCAGTGTAGTTCACTGACAATAGCGTTCAAAACACAGCTGTATGAAACATTCTGGAATCTGCTGAACAAGTCAAGCTTATTACAGAATGCATGAGGAAAAAGGAGATTTCAGCAAGCTGTGGAGGTCCACAAGCAAGCAGACTTTGACTTCACGGCCAACTGGATGGCAGAGAACAAGCTGCAGTCTCTGTCCATGCTGAGTGAATGCTCTCTGCAGTACCAGGACCAACAGTCCTGGAGCCAAGGAGCTCTATTTGCAGAGCTCACTGAAAGTTATTGGCAGGGAGCCCATGTGAGCTCAGTAAATAAAGTATCTAGATAAAAAAAATACCCAAAGGCACTATTTAATTTTTCTGAGGGTTCTGATACAGCCAGTAACATTGAGAGGGAACAGAAATCCTACCTACAGGAAAAAGAGCACGGGACAAAGGCAGCCTTCCAGAAGAGTGGAACACAAGGCACCTGGTAGGTCTGATGGCTCACAGCCTGTACAGTTAAATACCTGACACTCATCTAAGGGGGCAACAGCTGAAAGGAACTAGACTGGCACTCAGGAAAACTAGGCTCAGACCCACTGCACCCAGTTGCAGAAAGCAGGAGGCCAGCCAGGCACACCTTGCAAGCAGTGACTTGGAAGCTGTCAGTGGATCTTGCTGTTTATGCTCTCCTCTGCCATTCTTTCTGGCTGGAGCTGATCTGAGACAGCAGGGTCTACCCATATTTCATCCCACACACATGCACACCCTTCTTGCCCCAAATGATCCTTTTCATCTTACTAGAAGACCTTTCTGGATCTCCAAACAGCTCAACAGATCCTCTTCCTTTTACCATCCCTTTTCCTTGAATGTTCATTTTTCTCTGTAGCCTAGCAACTCAGCACAGACTCAGAATATTAACAACTCCTGTCCCCACACACGATCTCCTCCAGAGGCCCGAAAAATGTGATCGCAGACAGACCGAGCTGGGGTAGGAGCGAGCACGAGAGATGTAGGGAGCACGCAGGGAGCTTCTCTCAGCATTCAGAAGCAGTGCAGCTATTCAGCTGTCGTATCTGCCACCTTCACTTAGCATGTACATAACATATAGAGCTATATATAGCCCCATTTATTTACATATTCAAATAGCAACATGACACGCACGCACTTGCATTTGGATCGAGGTTCTATATTGAGGCGCTGGCACTCTTGCGCACATCCACTTTCTGTTGCTAGATGCTTTAAAAGTATGTATGACAGGGTGTCAGAAGGTCAGATTCTCGAGATCTAATTTGGTTTTCAATCAAATCAGATGAAGCTTTCACTTGTGGGAAGATGCTTTAGCATTCTGCAGCAATCCTCTCCAGTGCTGCAGCGTTCCTGTTGAAACAGGTGGCAGTTTGGAACATTGCTCTCAAATACAGAGGGATTTATAATATACATATATATTAAAAAAAAAAAAAATATATATATATATAAAGGCTGTGGGAGTTCTGCCTGCGTAAAAAGCTGAATAAAAAAGTAAGCAGAGGGGAAAAAAAAAAAAAAAGGAAAAAGGGACATTTTTATCCCAGGCAAAGTTTTCTGCAGTAGCAATTCTAACTACTACAGGAATGCTGGGGTGCAAGTTGAAGTGGTTCATACCAACACCATACAACACTGACATGTTCAGATCTAAAGATAACTTGGCTGATACAGGAACAGATGGAGCACTGCAATACATAGCACTGTTCAGCTGAAAGCATGCTGCAAACTATATAGCCATGGACTCTCATCCTCTCCAACATGACTTCTCTCCTGCTGTGGGGTGGAGTCACCTACGAAAAGCAGAGTGATCTTAGCCTCTTCAATAAAAGCACAGAAATGTTCTCATCTGGGGAACTGCCTGCTGAGCAAAACATGTGAACTTTGTTTCTCAGTATTGGAGCAGGACTGACTCAACCCTCTTGAGGCTTGAACTTGTGATACAGGAGAACTTGTGAAGCTGCTCCTTAGGGATAAGAGCATCATAGAAAAATGCACAGGGGGGATCATTTGCCACGAGCATTGCCACCATATTTTATTTGTGCTGCAGAATCCAAGGTCTGGCTAGAAATCAGACGTGTCTGTCCAATAGCATTCCCATAACCAAGAATTTCTGCAAACTCTCCCATTAAGATATCATGTGAATGCTACAAGATCCTTGGGAAAAAAACAAGCACAGTAGAATAGAAAGCCTCAGGGAGAGAAAATCATTCTCTAGTCCAGCAGTTCACAATCTTTCCTCAGCTGAGAGCTCATTGCACTAAGGTTTCCATACTTCAATATCTACTGAGCTATGTACATGGCAAAAATCATGAAATTCAGCCAACAGAAACATTTCATTCAAGGACGTCATTAATACTGAAAACATCACAGCCCTTCAGCACAAGCATAGGAGACCCCTTTGTAGGTGATGCAAAAAAAGCTGTCTCCTCTCACATGAGGACACCTCCAGGCAGTACAGCAGCAAGAATCTGGCAGGATTGCTGCTTTACCAGGCTCCTCTCTGCTACACATGCCCTGAGTCCTTGCGACCTCCAACTCAGAAGAAATTCCTGGAGCTTTGTGTAGATTCTAGGTATGAGGTGGCCACAGCATTTGAAGAGACTCTACAGTGATCTTTGGGTTGTTACTTAGCAACTTGACTCCAAGATGTAGTGAATTTACTGGGCTGCCTCTGCAGTCAAGCAATACCAGGGCCAAGGGCATAGGGAGAATTTTGTTGCGGGCATGGGATAGTCTGTGAAATATTATGGCAGACAGATAAGATTTTTCCCTTCTACAAGTTGCCATAAATTCAGTAAATATTGACATATGAGTCACACTGACCTATTTTCTAGTTTTTAAGATGGGACAATCTCTTTGCAGACAATTTGAAAACCCATGAGTGGTGAGTACTTCAGGTCCCTTCACGAGCTTGTTTTATTCTTAACTATTTTGTGCAAGAACTGTATCCTCTTGTGGAAGGGCAGAAAGGGGACCACTGCCTATTTAAACCTGAGCATCCACTCCTTGCATCACACAGAAGAGTGCCCCTGAGGCCTGGTGATTTACTTGCCCTCGTGCACTACCTTAGTGTAAGGGATCTTTCAGCACAATCAGTGGAATTTCTGTTAAAAAAAGCCCAGACAAAACAAAACCAAATAAACCCAAAGCCCAATGTGATTACAGCAGATATCTACATCTGATTCTTGATGTTTCAGACAAGTGACTTTTTTTCATCAGTGTTGATGAAAGTCACCCTGAGCCTCAGCAGTCACAGGATGTCACCACTGCAAGGATAGACAAAGTAACCTCAAATACAGCAATGGCAGATGATTCCCTGACATCTGCTTTGTTGCAGAGATGTTGCTAGGAGCTCAGTAGATTTCTACTCTCACCATGTATCTGGATGCACCATGGAGTAAGCAGTCGTACCTCTTGCCTGCAAAAGAGACTAGGTCAAAGGTGCTATGTCTAGAGTGATTTGGAGGTTACTTTCCATGCCACTGCATCATCTTTTATTTCTCCTAACATCCCTCTAGCAGAAGGAAAAAGCATCAAGATGCTGTTACTTTCCTTCAGCTAGCCAAGTGGTTGTGTGTTTATGCACAAAATACTTCCTCTTGCTGGAGAAGCAGAGACATGAGTAGGCCAACAAGGTGACTATATGTAATTGGTGATAGTGTGCAGAAGACACTGCAACAACCACTGTGCAGGATGGCCCTTTGAATCCCCTGGTAACTCTCTCCTTCAGAAAAATGCTATTTCACATGTACAGAGCTGCCAATGCATTGCAGCCCTGCACACCAGGACAAACTGACAATAGCTGTATGACCTAAGTTGTACTGGAGCAATCAGCAGCAGAGGAAGGCACAGACACTTGCTAGCTCTCAGGAAACCTTCCATCTCTCTCTGATGTTTGTAATACCTTAGTTTAAATCATAGCACACAGAAGCCACTAGCACGTGAAAAAAGAGCAGCACATAACCCAAATCTGTCCATGCCAGCACAGAGCCTGGGGATATCTCACCCTAAGTCAGAGCTGTACCATTCTTACCGTGGTGTGTTGGTAGGATATGGCCCTTCTCCAGCTCCAAGGCTCCATGGCACCATCTACTACCTGCAACCCTGCCATCCCAGGAACATACAGCAGTCCACCTGGACTACAGCCCCTGCACTACCAGTACAGCACACCATCATCAGCTCAGCATCAAAGCTGCCTTTTAGTCTTACAACCATATTTTGGCAGTCTTCAATATTCAGCAGCCTTAAATACCAAGTTGTAATGCATACACACACACATAGTTTAGATAACACAGTGTCACAGGACTGGAGATACCCTAGGCTACAGGAAAACATTTACAGCACCAAAATGTCATGTCATGCTTGTATCTCATAGCATGGAACTCCAGAAATCTCTGACTGTAGGAGTTAAATGCTCTAATTGTGATTTTTTAAAAAAAAAACTTTTGTTATCCATGGACATAGAATGACTAGGAAACATCTTTATGTCATTTTTCCATTGAAAAGAGATGGCAAGGAAACAGAGCAGTTTCAGATAAGAACAAGAAAAAGGCAGATACTATATTTGAAAAGAATATATGGTAGTAAAAAGTATAATTATAATAGTAGAAACTTCTTAAAACTCATGGTAATTAAACCTGAGGACATCCATAGCAGTGAAAAATCCTTTCCAGGTACAAACTGCAGCAAACTTTTTTTTTTTGTCCATCATTGCAGCCATTCAGAAGATCTGCTAAATGTCCTCCAAGGCTACTGTCAAAGCTGCATCAGCCTCAAGCAAACTTTTGCATACACAATTTGCAGAACACTTGGAAAATGGATTGGACATCATGCATCCAGCTCAGTGGTCCCATATAGATACCCATTTTTCTGCCTTTCAGGAAAAGGCCCAAAGGTCAAGAGCTCTGACCAGGAGAATGTACAGCCTAAGAGGCTGCTGTGTGGTGTGTACCAAAGAAAGCCTCTTATAGAGAATCTAGCCATCCACACTGCCTTCTTTCATCAGCTATGTCCAGCACACAGAGGAGCCAAGCATCTATATATTACTGTGAATGGGTTACATTGGAATTGAGATTCAATTAGTCAGTGCATGTTCATATTCCAGTGAAAACAGAACAGCAATGCCTGATCAGGACAGATTCCACTACAAAGCCTATTTCTAGCATGTCTAATAGGTGGAAAATTTCATGTAGTGAAAAGAGTGATGGCCTACTGATGGTGGCATAACAGGTGGTAGGATGAACTGCCCTGGATGGGAACACCTTTATACATAGCCAGTTCTATTTTCTTTGGGGTTAAAAGCCAATTAAAAACCCTAGCAGCTCATCACTGCCTTAGGACATGCTTCCTATCTCTCTTAAACAGGAAAAACTTATTTGCCAAATGAGACAGCCTAAGTTTTTGTTTGGTTGGTTGGTTGGTTTTGAGGGGGGTGGGGAATAACAGACATGATGGTTCCTTCCATAAGGCCCAAGAGATCCAGTGCAGTATGCCAAGAGTAAGTGCAGTCATCCCACCAAGACAGCAGCGTGGCAATAGGTGATACAGGAACGGGGAGAAGGAGGAAATGAAATGAACCACCAAGGTCAGCTTTGCCAAGCATCCTGCACCAACCACTAACCTACCTCCACTGCAAACTGTCCGCCAGGCATGGTTCCTTTAACACTTCCATTCCTGCAGACACTTCTGTTTGGAAGCCTTGTTTCTTACACTAGCCCTCTGCAACAATCCTCCTGTAACTTTTCGACTTGTCACCAGGTTTATAAAACTTTAAAGCCAGTGCTATAACAAACTGAAACGATGTTATTGCAGATGTAGGAGAGCATCTTGGGATGAATAAATTATAGGAGCCACAAAGAAATCATAACTATAACGGCTGGATGCTCCGAGCTGCCTACGGTGGCGCAGATACGCAGGAGGGAGCAGGCTTAGGACTGCACAGATCACAGGGCAGGAAAATGGAAGTGTTATGAAGGGTAACCATCTCTTATTTCAAAGGCATAAAAAGAACCTTCTGCTTGTTTTTCTTATTGAAATAGTTCGTTAAGGCTTGAAGGGACTCTGAACTGTCGGGTACTAGAAAAATGTATGCCCAAAGATCACCCAGAAAGAGGTAAGGCTGGAGGTGGAAGTATTAGCCTCTAGTCTCACCCTGCAGCAAGTACAGTATACCCTTAATAGACCAGACCTCAGCTGTCTGTTGATAGGACACGTGGGAGTAGGGGAAGACTTCCAGCTCCTTCTGAATCCATTGGTACTCAATACCATCAGAACTGGATCCACCAAAACAGGTTGTTTGAACCAGACCATTAAGCTGAGAGTGACTTAGGGCAGCATTCAGGCCATGTAGCACAAGGACAGAAACCCACAGGCTGCTTCGGCAGGAGAGTGACTGGAACTCCATGCTGCAAGTGCTCTTCATTCTCCTGGATCAGAAGTACTATTATATTCCTCAGTAACTTGGGTACCAAACCCACTCAGGTCTGAACACAGCACTATCCAAGTACTGCTGTACACCACGAGGTATCTACACATACCTGCTCCTTGTTCCATGCTTACTGCAATTCAAACTCCTGCAGCAAAATGGCATTTACCAGATAACTTATCCATTGCATTTCCTTTAAGGAGAACTAGGAGATACCATCCCTTTGTTCTTTGCAGTTACTGAACATCATCATGAAGACATTCCTCCTTTCAGCCTGCCTTTAAATCCCCAACTTGCACATTCATAGAGGACATGAAAAGACTCTAGCTAGGACTTTCATCTTCATGGATCAGCACTTCCCAGAGGGTCTGCCAGTCAAATGTTCCCTCCCCAATACCTATTTGGCCTGGCCCCTGACATCCTTTCCCAGGCATTTCAATTGATGTCACTGATCTGGGCTCAGAAAATAATCCTTCTAATCACTGACAAGAACAGAGGCTGCAGCTCAGCGTTGCTTAGCAAGGCTAAGAGGAGTACACAGCAATAAAGCATTTCGCTAGCAAGTGAGCCTGAAACCACAGCTGACCACACACAGGCAGCAGCTGCAATGAACAAGAAGTGCCATGTTTTAAAAATAAGGGTAGTAGCTTTTGACCCTCTTCATTGGGAGGTCATTACAAAGCCAGCCCTGTACCTATGACCATACTGCATCCTGCCATGGTTCCATCTTGTAAGCTGTAACATGGGCAGCATCTGAGCATGGCCCTCATGGAGATGGAGATGCATTGACCTCATATAGCAAGGCACCAGGAAACACACAGCATGTACAGGCACCTGCAAAGCATTCTGTATATTAGAGTGGCTGGGAACTTCCAGCATAAAGACATAACTGCCTTTGCAGAGAGCACTGAATCCTCCAGGATGGAAATGTCACCACATCATCCTTTTGGGAATACAGTTCTCATGCAAGTGAAGGCAAGGACTGCCTCTTAGATCATGGGTGGAGCTGTATTCCTCTGCAGTACCACATCCAGCTGGACTCCTATGGAAAACAACTTTTTGAATCATGCAATGGGTAGGCACTGACAGCACTTGTTGCCCGTCATCACACAGCCAGCAGATGCCAAAAGTCCCAGAGAAAAGCATGGGAGAGCTGGGGGTTCTCCTCAGCCTGCCCAGCCCCACCACCAGGGCTATTGTTCCCGAAAGAATGTCTGAGGATTAATTAATTATCCTACAAGGGGCAGTAAGTAATAACACTCATTGTGGAACAATAGAAGCTATTTGGTTGCCACGACAACCCAGCTTCACTTCTGTGCCTTTAATTTATTCATTGCACAGTCCCTTTCCCAATCACATATGATGCCAAAAACTGCCTTGTTTTTCTTGCCAGTATCCATGTCCAGAGCAGGGGTAAGACACAGTCCTTTCCCTGAGGCATCTGTCACACAGAAGAATGATGCACATAAAATCCCTTCAGCCTGGAAATTTACATCACACAATCACTCTTCTGCTCCCTAAATGTTTGTTCTTTGAGATGATTCTGGTTTTGTAATCCTTTATTGAAGCTACCTAACCATGATGCTTACAGATCTTGATCTCGAGTAGGTTTGCACATATAGCTGCTTTGTCCCCATTCCACCCCCAGCCCAACATGTGTAGGAAGGATGGGCAGGAGATTATGCTTGTCAAATCAAATGGAGAGCCAGGAGGGATAATCAAAAGCTTGGAAGTGATGCCTTCACAGTATCAACAGGAGCATGGCATGGAGAGTGCCTGGTGCCATTTGATTACAGCCGTGCCACAACCATCAAAACACTCAGTGCCCACCCATAGCACTGCCCAATTCTGCAGGATTCACAGCAGCATACAGATGAAGGTTCATAGCAGGAAACATGTTCTCCCATGCACTCCACAAAGACATTATTGTTGCTGTTTCTCCACGGCTCAGAGCACACACATTTGCCCCATCCATCCTACAGCAGAGGGAAGCAGATGTTCGCTGGAGAGGGGAGACCATCACGTTCACATGGCAAGGGTTGCAAAGTGTTGCTAAGGGTATGACTACTAGTCTAGGACACAGCCTGCCTGGCCACAGCTGCTCACACCAGGTGTATGACAAAGAACATCATCAGCCTTTATAGTCCATGGACACATCTCCAGCAGGAGGTTTGTCCTGAACCAGCCTCTGCAGCACTCAGCTATCTTCTCAGGCCGACTGAGGAAGATCAGGCTGTTGAAGGCAGCTAAACTGAGAACCAAATGCCTCACTCCCTTCCAGTTATGTTTGTGAAAGTTGGGGTCTTAAACTACAAGTCCAGACCCCAAGTTGTTCATGCTGGCTCTAGCAAGGAGCTTGGCAATTGGTTCACCACAGGAAAATTCAGGTCCAAGTTGAGACCGGGGGAGGACCTGATCAAAGTTGAGCTCTGCCTTGACAGGCAAGATAGATGGAACTAGGTTAAGCCATCTGGCTTTTCTAAGTTGAATCTAACCTCAAGCACAGCTACCCAATGCAATGGGGACCTAGGTCTGTACCTGACATTCTTATTGTACACACTGTCCACTATCAGTTTCTAGACTGAGGTAAAACATGCCATGCAGATAGTTATGGTAATGGTGGGATGACAGCAGAGTCTGCAAAGGAAAATGTTCCATATGAGAACCTGAAGGCTCACGGCTGACACTTCACCCTGGGTTGTGCCAACACATGCATCCAGGATCTTCAAGCAGTATGGAAACCAAAGCAACTAGTCAGACTGTCTCCCCTCCCCTCCTCCCCTCCATGCAACAGCAGAATAGCTGGTGGGCCACAGAAACAGGGCATGAGAGTCCAGAAACAGATAAATAGGACAGGAGCATTGGGAGATCAAGGTTTTAATTGACTTGAACAGCAAGAGCTCTAAACTGGCCTAGGATTCTCCTGCCTTGGCCGGGAATGGAGGAACAGGACAGCTGCTGATAGGGAGGTCAGGAGCCTTCCAGTCCACTCAGCCTCTTGGAAAGGAGGGGAGTTTGGAGGAAAAGCCTCTGGGCAGGAAGGAGAAAGGCAAGATTAGGCAAAGATCAGCACAATCCGCGTTCTCTGATGGGTGCTAAAGGCTAGAGAGACAGATAGCATAGGCCTGGATGTGTATCCAGAACCATGACCAAAACAATTAACTGATTTCACACCAAACCACTGCTATCCAGGCAGATAATTCTTTTCTTCTCAATGGTATAAAAAGCTTCAGTTTAACAATGCCACCCAGAACTACATCTTCATCAGATGCCTCCCTTTCCAGTGCAGATCTCCAAAGAAATGCCAAATTAACACTATCAAAGATGAGCTTGGTGGTCACAAGCTGAATGTAAAGCCACCCCTGCCCTTATGTTAACTAAGAAAATACAATTTGCATCTATTTTTTTTTTCTTTTAAGGCATGAGCATTAATGGATAAGAGAGGTGGATGTGCAACCAGCACAGAAGTATAACAAATGAGAATCTACTCTGGGTAAGATGGCACTAGCTCCAGAGTTGCCAGAAGATATCCTCTGTCCACATGTTCACAGATACCAGCAGAGATGCCTCAGTGTGCTGATACAGACAGTCACTAACCCTTCTGGAATAGACTCTCCACTAGCAAGCGAACTGCAGTCATTCAGCAAGCCCAACCACATCACACAGCAGGGACAGATGTGTACCACATGCCAGCCCTGTCTTGCAAGTGTTATTTTAACGAGGTCAGGATTGTTTCAGCCTGGGTCTGAGGCTGTGGGGACGACTGACAGGCAGTCCTAGTGACACAAGTCATTCAGCAGGTAGAAGAAGCAAGGCTCTGATTGAATCCAGCATGGTGAGACAGAAAGAACAACTCTTTTCCTATGGCCCTGTTAAGTGTTTGGTTTTCTTTTCCATCACACCACACATGGAGAAGAATTCTGCCTTAAATTAGAGTTCCCATCACCCCTCAAAATTCTGTATCCAAAGCAGAAGCAAAAAAGTCCTTCTTCGATACCAGACGTAAGTCTCTCTTCTTCCAACAGCTTCTCAGATGCAGGAAAGCTCCATAATAGGAAGTCAAGAAAGCAGGGGTGTGACTTCCAAGCTTTTCAAAAGTGCACCCTGAGATCTCAGGTAGCTCCAAGAAGCCACTGCCTTGGAAGCACATCGCAACCAGAAAAATGGCAGAACAGTTTGTTAGGCTTTTTCCCTCCCAAAACTTACCATGTTGACTTCAGAGATCTGGTCAATGCTGGAGATGTGGATGCTCATTCCCACTGTGACAGGGTTACCTGAAACACAGATGAACTGAGTTAGGATCATCTTCAAGACTTCCTCTTGTACCTGTTATTAAAGAATTGCCTAGAGATGCATAGATACAATTTGAAGCAGCCTCACATTCCCCAAATATCAAGGATTTCCAAGTCACATGTGCTCAAATGATTAGAGAGAAGGAGATTTCTCTAATTCTCAGTCCTTCAGACTCACCCCTAGGAGCAGTGCAGCCTAAGCTTGATTCCTGGAAGTTAATTACCCCCTAGTTATACAATTATCTCTAGTTATTCCAAATAATGCCTTCAGAGACTATCAGTAGGCTCCCAGTGGACTTGCATAAGGTGTTGCTGATTGACCATACAAAGAACATAGCAATCAAGCCCATGAAACACATGGACAGGAAAGATACTTCAGCTCACTCCTCCATCACTCTGTCAGCTCTGAGTGTTCCGTCTGAAGGCCCCAAGTGAATTTTAATACCCAAGATACCAGAAAAGTACAGGAACCAGATCTCCGAAGTGAGAAAGCAGCATTTGTATAGTCACTTTTCTTCCCATTTCTTGTCCTCCCCACAGCCCCCAAACCAGAGAACAAACAATCCCACTGCAAGCAAAGGCCCTCTTCTTGCATGTGCAAGGTGGAAAATCATTCTTTGCAATGCAGTAGTAGAAAGGGAATGACAAGCAGTTATGTCACTCAAGGTATTAACTCTTCCATGGACTCATTAGTAGATCTAACTGCTAAAATATTTACAGATAATCATGAAATGGCTTTGAAAGTAATTAGGAGACTGGGGGAGAGGGGAGAACCACACAACTGGAAATGAAGTGATTTTTTAATTATGTGTTACCAAAAGTAGGGAAGTAATGTCATTAGGGCTGCTTTGTGATTGGGTGTACTGTTAACCGAGACCCTCTGCTGCACATTAAGCAGCATTATCCTTTAATGGAATATGAACAACACAGAAAACATCAGAATCAACAACTGTAATTAGGCCCTGCTATACAAATCTCCTTAAAGAGGCAGTGTTCTTCTCCAGCACTCCTGGCTCCTTGTCAGGGGTGCCAGAGGCAGGGGTGCTCAGGAGACCTTGCAGAGGGTGAAATCCTCACACAACACTCTCCTGCTGTACTTCTGTCTTCAACTTGCACAAGGGAACCAGGTGGGAAAATAACCAAAAGTCACTTCAGGGAGAACTGATTCTCCTTCATCCTCTCTTATGCCAGAGGCTAATAGTGGTACAGGAAAGCTTTTAAGGAAGTCTCACTTTGGTAGTCTGCCTTTTTTTTTTTTTTTTTTTTTAAATCATGGCCTTGTGATAGAAGCTATAGCAGGGGAAGGGAGTCATCACTGCCCTGAGGCTCTTGCAGGCTTTGGTTACAGGAGGAAGGATGGGGCAGTGTGCAAGGCTGCAGCAGAGCTGGGACGAAGCAGCTCAGCACTCCTGAGCCTTTCTGGCACGCAGAGGGGTTTTCCTCCAAGAGCTGCTCTAGTGCCTGCTTTGCTTCCAGTCTGTCACCACCCATACGTATGTCACTGTGGTTATGTGTCCACTCCTTCCTCAGTGCAAAAAGTGTTTCTTGCCCCCAGACTGTGTAGAACACCCACTGAAACCAGCAGGCTGGGTGGTTATGGCAGGGGAGCACTGGCAGTGGTGATACACAAATATTTGTCAAATACAGAGTCTATCCAATCTAATCTATCTGTCTAGACATTTGTGCTGTGTTCATCACCATGGTATCTGAGTGCCTGAGGTCATGCAGTGACTCAGTGTCAGAGCCATGGATGAGATCCAGACCTCCCAACTCCCAGCCCCAAGACGAACGTTGGATCAGCCATGCTGCTCCCCGTCAGCCTGGGCTCAGCTGCATCCAGCTCCTGTGCAGAGTCAGCAGTGTTCCTCTTGGCCTCTCTGGGTACTGCACCCCATCTATCAGGCCAAGTGAGAGGCTCCACTGCCCACTTACAGCCCCAGAACATGTGCCCACAGACAGAAGCATGTGATAGTCATGCAAACACTTCAAAGATGAAGGTGTGCAGTGTCCTGCCTTTAGTGGACCTACTCTCAGTTTGATCCCAGGAAAGTCGTTTCACCTTTTCCATCTCTGTTGTGAAAACTGTCTCACAGCCTTCTCAGGACAGGGATGCAAGAGCTTGTGCAGAGCCAACAGAGAAAGCATGCCCTAACTCTCACTGCAGCCCAGAGAAAAACTAGACCGGCTGGTATTCAACATTTGGGCTGGAAGTAGTACACAAAATAAACAAAGGACATCAATTCTGCCAATGTTAATAGCTTCAGGCAAGAGGGATACAAAAGTAGGGTATTTAAAAATATGGGATAACTTCATCTGTAAATTTGTTCCAAAAGGCAGAACTCTGCATTTGTGGATCTGAGACAATGCAAAAGAGCAAAACATATTAAAGGTCCAAGCTTTTACCTGTGCTTTGCCAATGGGTGCCAAATCCTAGACCTTCCCCTTAAAGAAAACCTTACACCTAGAAAAGGTTTGTAGGCAATGTCATGAGTGAGGGCGTGTGAGAAATTCTGTCACCAGTGAATGGCACCCCCACACGTCCTTGTTTCTCACCACTGCTGGAGAAGTCACCAACATTTTGCCCTGAAAGTAGTTTGATGCCTGTGAAAAATGTACTTGGGAAGTTGGAAGGGAAGCAGACAAAAGAGTTATAATAAAACCTGTCCTTTTTTTTTTTTTCTTTTGCAAGTGATATTTGTCAAATACAAAAACAGTCAAGGTAGAGAACAAGTTGTGCTAATGTGCAATATTTTCCCAGCAACTAGTTATTCTTTCACATTTTATTTTATAATCCTTAAATGCCTCAGAATCTAGAGCCATGTTGCTGCAGTAGGAATTCCTGTGGCATGACTGCAGAGGAAAGGTCATGTTTCCAAACAAGTGTCTGCCTGCACCACAGCCAGAGGTGATGGCACCCTGGATCAGGATATCTCTTCCAGATCTCAGCCTGGTACCTCAACAAAGACAACACCACAAACTCCACAGTAATAGGTCTCCAGATACTGGATGCTTGGGCAACTGCCCTGTTCTGAGTTCCAAGCTGCCCTCTTTCATTCTTGCCCAAGAGAAACAGACTAGAGCAAGCCTGGGCTTCTCTGCCATCAGACCTCCAACTACTATACAGACACAGCCAAAAAAGACTCAAACCCAGTCAGTCTGAAACTGTCTTTTTTAATTTTTCTTTGCAAAGTTCAAACAGAGAAAGTGAAAGAATGTAAATAAGTCACTATTGGGTGTAAGAAAGCAAAATAGTGATTGTTCTAAACACTTCCATTGGATAGATAGAAATGTTTAAGAACTATTACCCAAAACAAAGTAGGCATTCTGCACATTCTGCGTTCGGCAGTGGGGGCAGTTGCTGGGCTGTCTGGCTGCTGTTTCTTCTTCTCTTCTGGCTGAAGATAACACACACTGACCTTGGCAGCTAAGTTAACAACTTTCTGCTTAACTAACTCTGCTTCTCTGTCCAGGGGGGTCTGGGGGGAAGCTCCTGGGAGAGGGAGGCCCCTTTGGGAAGGGTCCCCTTTGGGGGGAAGCAAAGGGAGATCGGTTGTGCTTTTTCTGTTGATATTGTGTATATATTTGTAAATGTTGTGAATTTTGTATATTTGTACATATTCATTGCATTTCATCATAGATTGTAGATTCTGCTTTGTAAATACAGCTTTCATTTGCTTCCAGACTGAGCTAGCCTGGTTATTGGGGGGGGGGTGGGGGGGGGGTGGGGAATTTCAGCTCACACTGACACAGAATCTTAACATGATTCTTACCACGTGAACTTGGCAATGGTAGAAAAGCCAAAGAAGTCAAAGGGAGAGGCATCAACCACAAACTTACCCTTTAGCCTAAACTACAGGAAGAAAGGCATCAACGGGGACCTTGTGGGGGTTGCACAGCCCACATCTTTCATGGAAACAGCCTGGAGTTTCTTTAAACCACCAGAGTCAAAAATTCCCCTGGACGGTCTCTTCCTGCATTTCACTGCAACGAAGGCATTTCCTAAATATCCAAACTAAACCTTCCATGCAGTGTAAATGTAGTTTAGTCTCATTATTCTCTCCCAGTGATAGTGAAAGAACAAATCAATCATCCTTCCTTAACAACAGCTTTTATGTACTGAGAAACCATGACATTCCTCTCCCTCCCCCACCAATACTGTCTTGCCTAGATTAAATGCACCTGATTTCTTCAACCTCTCCTCAGAGGTCATGTTTTCTAAAGCTCTGACAATTAGTGCTGCTCTCCTCTGGCCTTTTGCCAATTTGTCTACATCTCTATTTTAAAGCATAGTATCCAGAAAGCAGCCACTGAGGCAAAGAATACATGTCACTGCTACAGAAATTAAAAGAAAACAAGCAACCTCCTGTGTACAGCATTCTCCTGAAACCACAGAAGTCTCTCCAACCCCCCCACTGCACCCATCCTGGGAGCTGCTCACATTGTGTAGGAGGTTAGAGATGTAAAAGGGGCAGCCCAGCTCTTGCTGTTAGAGTGCATCACAAATGCAGGAAGAGGGAGTACAGCTCTGTCTCTTTTGAACAAGAGCAAAGATTATTCAAGACAGTTTTGTGCATGAGCCCCAGCACTCCCTGCTTGCATCCTGCCTGTGGCATCACCAGTCTCTGAGATCCCTGCAGCAGCAGGAAAGCCTCTTTAAGGTCTTCTGCTGAGTAAACAAAGTCAATCAGAGTAAATTAGAAGCTTCAGTCACTAAACCTACATATAAAACAGGTCTGGGCCTTAACCTCCAGTGGTAAATACCCAAAGGCGTAAGACTCCATGCAAAACTCTGCTTCTTATCCCCAGCTCTGCAGAAACTAGAGGACAGCAGTGGCACCAGAGGCCAGAAACAGCAAGTCCCAGACAAGGTTGCCCTGCACTGACTGGCAGAATTATTTCTGCAAATGCAGGGCAATATAGGCAGCCAGGAAGAGGGCAAGGTTTGCTGATATATGTAGCTACAGGACTGCAGTGTCTTACTTGCATATTCACCAAACAAGCTCAGCTGCTAAGATACCCTCAGGTTTGCCAAAGGCATGACCAGCACATAGACTAATTTCACTCCCAGCACTTTCTCCTTCTCTCTTATTCCCACTTTCCCGAATAAGGGAGAACTGCTCAGTCCCTACTTGCTCTTTCCACAGAAAATTGTTTGCCCAAGCCACTGCCTCTGCTTTGTTCACAGCACTGAACCTCAGGGCACTCTGGCTTTATGTTTACAGCTTAAAACCACAGCCCACGTCACTGCTCTGCGCAGTGATGAGTTGGTTATACAAGGGCTGACAGGCATGGTTAGTTAGGAGGCCAGAGCTCCCAGGTAATCAGAGGTGCAGAAGGCAGCACATCCAGCATCAGCCTTGTCACTAGCCCAGGAGCTGCTGCCTGGGTGCAGCCATACAATCTTTTAAGAAATCCTACTCTGTCCCTCCCAGAACAGATACCTTTGAATAATTTTCAGCTGATGGACTAGTTAATCCTAGGTCATAGTGTTTTAAACCCATTCAAAAGATGACTTAAGAGGACAGTCTGCTGTTACAAAATTCTCAGATTCATTGTGGTGGGGTCTCTACCTACACCCCAGGACAGGAAGAATGGAAATGCTCCTGGGTTTTCACCATGTTGAAGGATTGTAGGGAGCTCACAGATTGCTCTCTGCATAATAGCCGAACTCAGAGATCTCAAGACTGAGGCTCTGCTGCAGCAGTTAATGGATGGATGTCTAAAAGATGCCATCCCATCAGACTACACAAGCCAAATCACAAAGAAGTTTCCCAGTGTTTATTTTCTTGTTCCTTTCTTTTTTTTTTTTTTTTTTTTTTAGCCTAGGTACAGCATCAGGCACAAATTCAGTAAGTGTTAGCACTGCTTGAGCACCAAGAAAAGTTGACCATGTATCATGAAAGCAGAAATGCTTTGGGAACAGCCTTCATCCACTATCTCTGATTTGCCATGACATCTAGAAGTACAGAGTTCAACAGAGTCTCTTAAGAACCTACTTAAACTTTTCCAACAAAATGTAGGTTTAAATAACCAGTAAACATTTTCCAACCCCTTTTTCCACTTGTTTGTTTTTTTTTTTTCCTCCACTCATTTCTTAACCTATACCCTATCTGCATCCAATGCTGGGCACTAAGTTTGCTAGGCTCAGCACAACATCCAGGAACATCAAACACATTCCAAAGCTCTCCCTCTACTCTCAGCAAGTCACTCCATGCCATCCAGAGGATTTAAAAGGGCAAAGCAAACCATGACATGATGCTTTTGGTCACTGTTGTACATTACCAGAAAGAGAGATGGGCTCATGGCAAGCCAGCAAATGTGACATTGCCTTCTTGTCTGTGTGGAAACTGGAAGCATGCTGCTGAGGAATCTCCTCTACAAGAAGCAAGCATGGTATTTTGGAGTTTAAAGACAGGGACTGTCAAGGCCTGCTACTTCCTCATGGATTCATTGTCCTGCAGGGGCAGGAGGGGTATCTACCACAACTCGTACTCATGGAGATTGCAGCCAGTCTCCAAGCAGATCTGGCAGAAAACACTTTCTTCTGCCTGACAGCTTTCCTGCATTTTGCCATACCTCTTCTGGGAGACCCTGGCACTTTTGAAGCTGCTTAGCCTGTACACAGAACAAGATTGTGCCAAACCTTGCTAGACTTTCCATTCATCCACATCAGACCAGATAGAGCGTCACCCTGTGCAAGGAGGCTAATGAGGATTTCCAGCCTTCACCATTCTGCTCTCCTGGCATTCTGGCTTTTCACCTCATCCAGTCAGATGGCTGAGTTTGCATTACTCATTTAAGGGGAAATACTTCCCAAGGGAAATGAAAAGTGAGAAATGGTGGCATCAAGGACTGCAGACATTTGATGGAACATCTAAGAGAGGGTACAACCACAGCATAGCTCTTGAGCTCTTTGAATAGTTGAACCCTGAATAAAACAAGGGCTTCAGTAAGAGACAGGTTTTCCTCCAAGCAAGCAATGAGGCCAATTTTTTATCAGGGCACCAAGAGACACAGCACTTGCAGAGGAGGCAGAACTGACCACTCAAGTACTTCTATCCTGTGATGCTCTTTGCAAATACACAGGTTAACCTTGCTAATGGCAGCCACATTTCCAGCATGTTGTCAAGTGAAGCTGTCCCTGTAGATCTGAAATAGGTACAGAGCATTTTCTCAAGCAAGCTGTGCCTGCTTGTGAGCCAGTGCTGAGAGATCCTTTTGGAGGAACAATGCTTTCCCAGTGCAGATGTAGCACTCATTCTGTGACTATTCTAGGGAAAGCAGAGAATGAAGCAGCACAATCTGTGAGGCACAGTGGATTACCTAATCTATCTCATGGGTATTTTCAATGGATTAGTAGGTATTAGAATGGGATATTGCAAATGTCTCATGGAAATTTGGAAGTGAGAGAGAACAATCAACTGGCTGCAAAAACAGTGTAAAGGTTGTCCCAGAGGGATTGAAGGATTTCAGAGGAAGATAAATCAAGGCTGATTTTAAAAGATGTTGGTAGACAGCTACCCAAGCTGAATAAAAACAAGGTCTGAAATGTACAGGCTTAAAGACAGAACAAGAGAGTAGACACGAACCCTCAGAACATCTTCACTACCAGTAGGCTCAGTTCAGTGAAGCACCTGTACATGGACACAGAGCTTTCAGCATCAAGAGAATCACTGACTACTCAGAATACCATCTGTTCTTGGGAGAAGCCTAGGTCACTGCTCAGGAGACAGATTTCTAAAGCTGTTTCATTCTTAGCAATGAAGACAGTCTTCCAAACCCTTCTGTATGCGTATCTCTTGCCTGGGTGATGTGCATTTGGTAAGCAAAGTGAGGGGAAAATGAGTTCCCAGGTTTGTCAAACTGCACATTTGATCCCATATATAGACATACTCAACTGAACCACCCTACCAGACCAGTTCATTACCAACCTGACACCACCAGTGGGGCCCAAGCTTTTAAAAATTAACTTTACCAAGAGCAGCAATTCCCCGTTACCATTCATCCCTTGAAGCAGGCAATGCCCAGCTCAGATCACAGCCACTTTATGTTGCAGGGCTGCCACAGCCATCAGTTTCTTTGTTGGAGAAGAGTGGTTGAGAAAGCAGATCCAGATCTGACCATCATGAATGTCCTTATCTGCTGCCACTCTGTGCTGCTGGAGTAAGGATTGGTCACCTGCCCTTCCCCTCCAGGGACAAGTCTCCCTGATATACAGACCAGCTCCATGGCTTTGCAGTCTGCAGGGCACACACTTTGTGATTTGCTTTTACATCCCTCTCTGCAGAGCCTGGCACTATGAAACATTGCATTTTCTTGATAACACTGAGCTAACACTGGGAAAAGCAGAGATGCAGAGCATCCCAGATCCCTTCAGCTCTTACATTCCATCAAGAGTAGTAGCAGGAGGGCAGCAGGGCTTCCCAACTAAGTGCATATTGTATGTCAGCACAAGCCAGGCATTCTTCCTTGGCAGCTCCTTGAAGCATCAGACCCACACCAATCAGCCACCTCCACCTTTCTTCAGCTGAATTCCCTCCTGTCTCTTGTCAGAATCCTGGCAGGCAAATGCATTCCTCCTTTGAGCCCTGACGGTGTAGCTGTGGGACACAGTTCTGCCCACCTGCCGGGGAAGCTGTGGGAGACTGGGGACCAGTCCATCCCTTTTGCTTTTACTCAGGCCCTCAGAGCTCATGTTTGCTCAATCTCCTCACAGGCAGACCAGGCATTTGTCTGCTCTCTCAGAGCCACCACTCCCACAGCTCAGGCAGGCTCAGAAGTCTTCAGCACCCTGCTGCTCCTCATTTCCTAGCCTACAGCCTGCTTTTTAACAGGGCAGATCTTCTGAGATGTTTGCAGAAAACAAAGAGTATTTTGAGCCTCTTAGGTAAATGTGCAAAAGGCAGCAGGGTATTTAGTCACCTAACCACAGCTTTCTGCCACAGAACACTCACTTCAAGCCTCAGAACAGGCAGGTTCCCCCTCTTGCCCAATCTCCAGCTCATCAGGTTAGTCTCAGAGCAGATCCACTCCTAGGACTGCCTCACAGGCTGGAAAACACTGGTCACAACTCAAAATTCCAGATTCCTGCACAGGCCCCTGTGCTACAAGGTCCACAAATGCACAAGGGGTTTTAAACAGGATTAAGGCTGAATGTCTAGTGCTGGAACCCTCCCACAGCACCATGACGCTCTTTGCAGCAGCCCAGCAGGTAGGAATGCAGCAAACCACCTGAGAAACAGCAGCACCATCCTTCTACCTGCAACCAAACAGCCTCCAGGGGCAAAGGTAATGCCACACGTGGGATATCCCAGCCCAGCATCTGCTGGGGATTGACACAGAATCTAACCACCTGGCTCCTTCCCTCCACAGGACCCTCCAGTCCTAAGGTGAGGCCATGCAGCAATTTTCCCTGCATACTAGCTGGCAGCTGTGGAAATTTCTCCCTTGTTTCTCATCAGTTTGTCTCACTTCTCATCTGCCCACACAGGGCACAAAAGTTCTGGCCCATGTTTCCAGTGCTGGGCTTTTCTGGCACGTAACCAATAAACTCCTGCTACAGGAAGGAGCCTCTCTCTCATGTGCCCTGGAATATCATCCCCCAGACAACTGCAGACCTGGCCTGTACTTGAGTATCTGACCTGTCTGGGAAAACACTCTTACACTTTACCCAATCCTGAGCCACCTAATCCCCTTAGCTGAAAATGAGCTGAACCAAATTAATTTAAATGGGTTAACACCCATTGGATCAAATCCATTACTCTGTCTTGGAAGTATCTGTGACAATAACAAAATATCTGCACTTGTCATTTTTATCAAAGTGACAACAAGAAGGTGGTTTCCTTTTTTTACCCCATTTTTAATTTTTAATGAGTTAGCCACACATCCTGCTCACTGTTTATGGACTCTTGTCTTTAAAGGATACCACAGCATTTAACTCCTGGATTAAATCCATTTGGACATGGGGGATGCATGCAGGGGGGAAAAATAAAAGAAAGGAGAGATGTCCAGGTGAGGACATGCTAAATTTGCACAAGTATTGAAACCAGGACTGGGATGTGCAGGAGGAACAGGGGACAGCCCTGACATGACCCCCTGGCCACACCTCCATGAGATGATTTTTGTGATGGTGCTGGAGATATTCTTTCATCCTCCAACACAGTGTAAAGTCAGTGGCTGCAGTCTCCAAGGGAGAGAAGGTCACTCCTTTCTCATTACTTCTGTCAAGTCCTTTGTGGAGATATCTCCCTTTCCTGGTGTCCATGGTATCTTTATGGATAGAGCCTGCTCTTAGGGCTTTTGTTAATGCTGACTTCAGATGCCTCCCCATACTGCCCACCTGGTCCTTTCCTTACCTTATGACAGGCACAAGACCCTTTAGGTCAGCTCAGAAACAGAGCTTTGGGGTCACACTTTGCCCAGGGCTTATGTTTAGTGACAGTAAGGACAATTTACAGTACAAATATTGGAAAAGGAAAAAAAAAAAAACCAACAAAAAAAGGAGTGAGTCAGGCCTGAAAATATCATGGCATTCACATTAAAATCATGAGTCTGAGTTAGAAATCATGAGAAGCGAAGTACACACACAAACAAGCCTCCCTCCTTCCAAATGTTATGCATGGCATTATATGTTTTCATCTCCTAGTTTCTGAGACCCTTGGATGTGCCCTGTTCAGATTGTTCTGCTTTTTCTTGACAGTCTCAGCACAAAGAACATTTTACAAAACTCAGGGACTGAGAACTGGAAGAATTTTGTAGTGGAAGAATTTAAATTGGAATTAAGAATCAAGTTGGAATTAAGAATTAAGTTGGAATTTAAGTTGGAATTAAGAATTAAGTTGGAATTTAAGTTGAAATTAAGAATTAAGTTGGTCACACCTGCCCTGGTGTTTCCAGTCATGTTCTGTCTGGAAATTCAGTAGGACAGAAGTTACCAGGTTACCTTTTACCCCAGCACCTCTTATGAAGAGATAGAGCTAAGAGCCATTTGTTCACTGCTTTCACCCAGGAAGTGTGGATGAACAAATCTTACAGAGCTTTTACATATATATTCATCTCCACCAATTCATCAACATAATAATCACATATTACTTACTTGAGTACTCATCTATATTTTTATTTTCTCTAGCTTCAAATACTAGCAAGGAGCTGGTGTGCAATAGGGAAGGAAAACATGAAGGGGAACTTGTGATGAATGTTCTAATTTTGCTATGAAAGGAGGATAAGAAGAAGACTCAGCTCAAAGCCTACCCTTTCCCTCACTTCCAAAAATTTCCTACCAAGCTGAGGCCCTTCCCCAAAGGCCAGCAGGGCTTTCCTGCAGACCTCCTCCCTATCTGGAGGAAGTTTCCTACTTCAAGTGACAATGTCTCACCAGTAAGCTCCCAACCATAACCTGGCTGACCTCCTCTCCTCTTGTGACAGCCTCTGATGCTTTGCTAGAGCTTTGCCACCTGCAATGGGCAGATCCCTTCTTTATGCTTTCCCTGGTGAACTCCCCAGTGGAATCCTTGAATGTGGCTTTTCCCATGGCACAAGTTTCCCTTAACCTGGAAGAGTTGTTTGCTGTGGTCTCACTAACACAAAGCTCCTTAAGAAAGAAGCCTTCAGGTGGATTGTCTTGGTGAGGCCACTGTGTGAGACAAGAGCAAGAATACACCAGGAAGCTGCCTGGTAGCCAAGGAGATTTGTTTGGAAAGATCCCCTGATCAGAAATCCCATCTGGGTTCTGTAGCACACCTGCTGTTGCAGCCTGTGGAAGAGGAAGGGGCAGTTTGGTGCTCTCATTTCTCATCTAACCGTTGATCCTTGGTCCCAAATGCAAGCACAGGATGATAAACTGTCATAGGAACCAACTCAAGTATACTGCTTCTGGGTCATGTTCTTGGTAGGGAGTGGTCTGCATGGCAGAAAAAAGCCTCCCCAGATTTTGGTAGCTGAAATGACCCTGCAGACTCAGAGAGTGGAGTCTCACACTGGGACAGGGAAGGCTCTGGTGCCTCTTCTGGCTGACAGCCTGTGGTGAGATCAATTAGAGAAGCACATGAAGAGTGTGAAGGTTGGAACTAGTGCAAGAGCCAGGACACCCTTCCCGCTTTTTCTGCTACATGACAAGATCGTACCCAGGGAATATATTCCCTGCCACATACACTTATAGAAAATATTCAGCCAGTGATCAAATTTTCAAATGGTCAGTTTTTCTGAACAGGGTGGTGAGGGCTGCCCTCCTGCTGCACTCACCAGGACAGGAACTATTTATGAACAAATTTAATGCCCATTGCATGTAAGAGCCTTTCCTATGGCTATAACCCTTCCATTTCTCTGCAGCAAGAAATGGGCTTAGCTGCCTGCTTCCCTTTGGGTATTGCACAGGCTACCACAGTCAAAGGCAACGGCATGGTTTGGTGACCAAGCAGGCAACTAGAGCACTGAAGGTGCTCAGGTCTGTTGTCATGAATAAAGAACAATAGCAGAAAGCAGAAATTCCCAGTGCTATGCCTCACACTGCCATGGGTTTCCTGTGTCATCCCCACCAAGTTTTCCCCTGGGTGTAAACCAGACCTGTTAGTGGCTCATCAGCCCACAGGCAGTGGGGAAGATTTGTTAGTCAATGTTTGTGGAGCACAGGAACCTTGCTGCTATCTGTCATACAGAGTCCATAATACTACCTGAGAACAAATTATATTTGTGCATAATCAAAATCACATCCACCTCTGCCCTGACTCAAGAATGCTTTTTGGCTGATGGTGATGTCCAGAGCAGAGAGAGCACAGCTTGATTTCCAGAGCCCAGGTTGAGCTGGCAGAGCTGGCAGGTAGAAATATCTTGTTTTGAATGGCAAACTGAGCAAGTCTGACACTAAAACCACTGAAGGAGAATAAATATGGAACAAGAAGATACAATTTTTACAGAGGCTCTTTTCCAACTCTAAGCATACTCAGAGCCATCCCAGACTTGAACTAAGAGGTGTTGAGGTCTAGGGAGTGAAATTCAAGCCACAGCAGGTTTGGCTGAGGCTCACCCCTGGCACAAGCACAGCCTGGGCAGCCTGGTCTACTTGAGCATGCCCCTGCTTACTGCAGAGGGGGTTGGACTCGATGACCTTTGGAGGTCTCTCCCAACCCAGACCATTCTATGATTCTATGATATGTAAGTGCACAATTTCTTAACAGCACTATTCCTGTAGGACTGCAGACAGTAGGAGAAACAGGAAGGGGAGTGGGAAAGATCAGAGAAGAAAAAGTTTTTAGCTCTGACACAGAACGGAGGATAAATGCCAAAACCAGAAGAATAGCCTATAGGAACTGCATAATCAGTGTTCCCCAAACCAGCTTGAAATTCATACCCTGCTCAAAGCAAACAGTGACACTCCTACAGCCTGGGAGAAAGGGCTGACTGAGAAAAACACTATTTCTTTCCATTTAGTGGGAACAAGATCAATCACTGCATCTCCAGAAGACCTGTTTTTTAACTAATCTGTTTGTGCTACTGGGCTCCACCATCCAACGTTTCTCTTTTCCACAGCTGCAATGTGAATTCCTTTAACAGGCTTTGTGTGGCCATTAAGACATCATTTGTCCTGCCCATGTTTCTGGTCATGTCTTAGCAAGTGTACAATATTTCACATGAAAGAGCAGGATATAAATAGACACTCAGCAAACCCCACCGAGGGCTACATGCAAGAATGGATCTTACAGGCTTCCACACCAAATGCTGTCACTGCCACTGAAGAACCATCTTACATCAGTTCAGCCTGACAACTCTTTTATTTTTTTCTTTTTCCCTCTTTGAACCACACAGAGGTGAGAACAGTGACGTGCACACACAACCTCTCTTTCATGTAGCAACAGAGCTACAGAAGATCCCTTGGCTTTTATAGTCTGTGTTCTGTGGGTTAAAAATATTTTTCTGCCTAACTGGGATATTGAGAGTCTTAGGAAATGAACAATGCAGATATGTAAAGCTGCTCTGATGAACAGCTCTAGGGCTATGAGAAGATGTTTTGAGTAATCAAAAGGACTTGTACTAATGGGTTTTACACTCTTTATACATTTTGCTTTCAGTGGTGGTCCCTCGAAGGCAGGTTTAGTGGCAGGAATGACCTCAGAAATGGCAAGTTTTATCTAGATGCATCTTTTCAAGGAGAAAGATAGGTCCAGGTGAGATGGCAAACATCCTCCATATAAACAACAACCTTCTTTTAGTCAGTTAATTAGCAAATATTGGAATTATTCTACTAATCAGTTACTTGAATGCATTGTATTTGGCCATAAAAAGAATTAAGAATCCATGACTAAGAAAAGAGCCCAAAATCATGGAATGAATGCTTTGTGAAAGTGATGATCTTTCTTTTAGAGAGATATCTCAGAGCTTCTCACTAAGCACGGTGCACTACCATGGACCAGCTCCAGCAGTGCTGGAAAGAAGCTTTGTCAGGGGCCGAATGGAGCTGCAGGGAAAGACTGCACCAGCCAAGGGTGAAAAGGAAGGAGGAGGGCAACTAGATGCAATTATCTGGCATGGGCTTTGGCACAAACATGAGAGTCAACATCTCCTCCAGCTCCTGTGAAAGCACACTGGCTTCATGGATGACAGTAGGACTTCACATCCTTCACCAGATATCAAATCTAGAAATCAGTGCTTGGCACTACCAAGCACAGCTCTAGAGCAGGCACACAGATTGCTCAGAAACTCAAGTCCAATTTGACTCTGGGCTGAGACTCAGGAGAACTCATCTGCATTGCTGTCTTTTTCATGCCGCCCAAAACTCCCTCCACTGCCCTGTCAGAGCTTGCTGTTTCTGAAGGAGGATAATAAGGATCTTGTGGGGCCACAGACGAATGCACAAATATGTTCAATATACAGCAAGAAGCTTGCAAGCTCTGTCACACTGAAGGAAAAGGCTGATCTAATATTCAAATATATTACTGCATTAAAAAAAAAAAAAAAGGCATGAGAAAACAAAATGGATGAAAGTTAGGTGGAAGGATGACCACTGCTGAATGGATTTTACAGAGGCAGTTCTTAATGAAACAGTCCACAGGATCCTTGTTCATTCCTTTTCCTCGTTTGACAGAGGATGGATTTGCTCTGAGGATGACACAGGATTATATACTGGAGGACAGTGCTGACAGTGGGGTCCCCGCCTGATGTGCTGAAAAAGCTGCTAAGCCATGCAGAGAGCAAGGGGGAGGCCTCCAGGAAAGGAACGATGTTTGTTTAGCTGAGTCCTCTTCTCCAGGACTGGATGTGTCACCGGGGTTCCTCCGTGCTCCTTGCTATTTTTGTGAACTTTGCATGTCCCTCTCTTGGGGCACTGGGGCTGAACACTCACAGCTGTGGCTGAAATCAATAGGTGCTGTGCTTCAAACATGCCACACAGCAACTGCAGTGCTGCTGCCAAGTATTCCGGAAAATCACGGGTTTGGCTGGGGACCCCACAGCAGGGGTTACCTTTGACTCCTCGAGGAGAGGTGTGAACATGCTGGTGATGTACAGGTGTGCTCAACTGCACTTATAAAAACAACTAACTACGTGCTGCAGGCAGGTCTGCATACAGAGCAGTCAAGAAAAATGAGTCCAATATGGTCTTTGCCTGTTCAGTTCCAGGCTTTGCATCAGTCGTGCATCTCACTCTAGCCTGGTCCAACCTGTCCTAATCACCTGCCATGACCACCTCAGCTAGTCCACACTGTCATTCTCCTAGTCTGTCCCCATCCTGAATGGAGGGAATAAGAGAGATCTGTTCCCTGTGTAAATGGCATCTCTTGTGTGTTCTGTAGAGGTGCTCAAGAGGAAGCAACTGTCAATCCTTGCCTGCTGATGCACCCTCACAAAGGGACCAAATACACATCTAGGGAGAAACCCCAATACTGACTTTTCTGCAGTCCTGAACATCTGACTTTACAGTATCAAAATCCTTTTCACAGCATGTATTTCCTATAAAAAGAGCAAAGTGGAAAAAATAGAAATCCCATCATGTGGCAATGTGTTAACATCCACATATGTCCCAAGAAGGACTGGATCCTTTCATTTCCTGCCACTTCAATTAATGAAGTAAGACACAACAGCAGGAGGTTGTCATCTTCCTTCTGGATTAGCCCTAGACAGGATGTGACCCATGGTCTGGAGCCAGAAGTCACATAAATGGGGATGAAGTGAGGGCTTCACAGCTGCAGCCTGTTTTACTGACCAAGAACATCCTTTTCTTAACACCTTTTATTTTTCAGGAATGAAAGTGGGACTAGTGTCAGCCCTGCTGGCATATCCACCTTTGCTCTGGCCCCAGGTGACACTGGGGGTTGCAGACTTCTCCAAACAGCTCCTGCCTCTCCTTCCTCAAATTACTCTTTTCCCCAACCCAATCCATATTCACTCCTCTGCTTTCAACTCCAGAGCTGCTTCTCATTCAACTCCAGAGCTGCTTCTCTGCCCTGAGGGAAGGGAGGGTGATATTTCCCACTGAGGAAGGCTATGTGAAATGCATCATTGAAGCATTGAGCCCTGTGTCCAGCTTTGAGTGATTTCTACTGTGGACAATGAAGGAGATGGCCCTGGCAACTGGAGAGCCTTCTGCTAAGTTTCAAAGCATGTGAAAGAATTGGCTCAAGGAATCTCAGAAGGGTAAGGAAAATTTCATCTACCTACTCTGAGACTTAAATATTTTTGCTGCTGAAATGGAGGGGAAGAGAGTTGGAGACCTGAGGACTAAGATCCTAAGCTTAGGCAGGTGTGCAGCTCCTACTGTCCCCAGGTCAGGCAGCTCAGGACCATCGCCTCTCCCCCTGCCAGGCTGCCCAACTCCCAGTCCCACAGCCCAGCCCTCCTGCAGCAGCAGCACTACTCTGGGATGCAACACAGGCACCAAGGGTGGAGGATCCACAGGGACTGTGCCAGTGGGTCACAGGCAGCACCAGGCTCCTGCTTGCTACATATGCACCTAGGCCAGCCTTGATGGAGGTGCTGCCAGCTTCACCCTCCAATATTTTATGAGGTAAAGAAAAAAAGAGCGCATACATGCCTGAGCTCATTCTCAGAGCTTTCTGAACCCTTTTGCCTACAAGTTCTCCCTCCCCTTTTAAAAGTCCAAGCAAGCTTGCTTCTCATAATAACCTCAACTGCTGGGGCTGCACCCTATGTGCAGTGGGAAGCAGAGATTGTCAGGAAGCCTTAACAATGTGCAGTGCTACCAGCCTTGACTAGGAAAGAAACCAAAGTCTCTTTCCTTCCAGTACAGGACTACTAAGACCAGCTGTTTCTCAGCCACACAGGGCTGATGAGCCAGAGCTTGGGCCTCCTTCCACTTGCTGTCACATTCAGCTGCCAGTCTCTCCACTTTCAGAGCCCTGAACTACTGACAATGCTTCACTGCAACACTTTATGCATCAGCAAGCCCTTATTTTTACAGTTCTGGGATTGAAGTGATGTTGTTATGCAGGGGAGGGCTAAGGATTTCATCCTCATGTCCACTGAATTTGAAGAAGAAGCCTTCAAAGACGAAATCCTGGGGAACAAGCTAGGGGCAGGCTGGGTCTCCCAGAAGGTGCAGGTGTGATGGAGCAGAGGGGCTGAGGGCAGGAGGGGCAGGGCAGAGAACAAGGGAGGCCAAGATACTGCAGCTGACTGAGGATTTGAGTGTCAAAGGAGAGAGGTGAGACTGGGTGAGGGTGACAAGGCCTGGGAAGCTATGTCCCTGCTGCAGAGTTGATGAACATCCATCCATTTCTATCCAAACTGCTAATTCCCCTTAGGGAAGTTTCATTTAAAAATGGGGCAGGGAAAGTGGCTGGATGCACAGGCAGGAAAACATGGGATTTAGTCTCTAATTCTGAGGACTTCCCAGTCTTTCCTTTTTCACTAAGCATTTGCAGACACTGTGCACACCACCCAAGAGAAACACCGGGAACCCTGCACTCTAGGTGGGCTGAGGGCAGAGAATGCTCTCACTCTGCTTTTGGCTAACAAGATCTGGAAATGATGCTTGGAAGTCATAAAGCATCCCCTTCCTACCCACTCCTGAGAAGCAGAACCATCTGCCTGAAACTCTTGCAAAGTTTTGGGCTGGAAATGTTGCACCAAAAGAGAGCAGCTGAGTCACTGAGCTCAAGTGGGATCTTCCTGCCATTCCTTCATTGCCTTCTCTACCCTGGGGCAGTACAATCTTCATTTTTTTTCCTCTCTCTTTTTCTCCTAAGGAGCTAATGCTTCTGAAAGTGAGTGTCTAAGAGTACTTAAAAGAACCAGGATGCCAGTCTGGAACCTCCCTCTATCCCTTACTCCTGCTGTGCAATGCTTCCCAGACCTGATCTGCAGCATCCTCTGCTCATCCAGTCTTAAGCAGTGTGCATCCTGCCTGCCTTACTGTGGTGTAATTATTGTGCTTGCAATACATCCGTCCAACATTGCCTTCATCTCCTAGGCCAGGGCCATCTGGATGACACTCACCCACAATTTGATCTCCCTGTGAGACGTGCTGCTCTGCTCCCCCAGAGCTAAGCAGGCTCCCCAGCATACCCTGCCAAAAGACCTCTCTCTGCATCATTGCTGATCTTGCAGTACCAGGACAGATCTCCCTCTTCAGCAGATCAAGAGTCCTGGCTCTATCTTCCTCCTATCCTGAAAATCCCTCCTCCAAAACTGTTGCAGAACCCCACTATGGCTCTGGCCAAACCTCTTAGACCTGCTTTGGAATGATCCCCCTCTGCTTTCAGTCCCAGGCCATCTCCTTACCCAGCCCATGACAGTTGGGCTTTGTAGTCCCACCCTGCCACTGTCCCACACCTCTCCAACATGGTGTGCTATTGTAGGGCTTGGGGAGACTGTGGCTGAGAAGCAAGAGAGGACTGTCAGGGCTCCCCAGGCTGGAAGGCTTTATTACCTGTGCCCCAAGGACTGGTGTACCTGCTGGCCCTTCCACTTCACCTCACCTGGTGCTTGACCTCCTCAGGCTGCCCCCACTAAGCCAAGACAGCTTTCTGGGGAAGCTGCTCTCAGATTTTTCTATCACCTCCACATGGCTCCAGCTTCCCCTTTCTCCCCTGTGTCCCTCCATTCAGCCCAGCTCCTCAGATGAGCACGCCACAATGCCACAGCACTACCCCTGAGAGCCAACCTGCTCATTGGCCTAATGGGTTTCCAAAGGGGTGGGGGAGAGGGGAGGAGAGCAAGTAGCTGATGCTTCTCAGCCACTCAGCTTGGCCCAGAGCTAACGAGGCATCTCAAAATTAAAAAGTGAACTGCAATCCCCAGCAGGCCTGTCCTCCTTTTGGCATTAGTCTGAGTTCTCTTTCTCTCTCTCTCAAAAAAAAAAAAAAAAAGGGCTGGGGAGCCAGGAGTTGCCTTTGGAGCTGTTGAAGAACCACGTCCCAGGGATGGTAGGGGTGCTGGAATGAGGAGGGCACCCTAGGGATGCTGTGCCATGGCAGCACTGACTCTTAGAAAGGTTGTGAGGTGCAAGATCTGCCTCACCACGGTGAGGAGTACAAGTGCTACATGGGAACAGGCTCCCCTGGTGCCTCTTCACCCAAAGGTCCCCAGCTCCCTCCTGCTCTGTGAGCAGCAGCTGTGGGTACATGGAGGGGGCGCTCCAGGATGAGGACATGGTACCCTGCCCATAGGGCTGAGCAGAAGGGGACAGTGCAGGCTTGACTGCCACTGGGCACTGGTGTGGGGGGAGGATGGCAAGAAGGAGACAACACTCCTGTAGGAGGAAGATATGGGGACAGTAAGCAGGGAAAGAGCAGAGAAGGGAGGGAGGGCAGCCTAGCTTTTGCTTTTGTGAGCTGCATTTCTTATGTGGGAATCTGTCTGGAGAGGACATTTGTCTGCCTACATTTCTGGGGTGCTCAGCACCATCTGCTCTGACTTTTCTGCCCCAAATGCCCTCATCCTTGAGCTGCAGAGGGCCAAGGGTTCTGGCTTGTAGAGGTGCTCTCTAGACTAGCCCTCCTGGCTCATAGGTAACTGAGTGATAGCTGCTTTACTCCACTCTTCTCCACTTCCCCTGCAGGCAGTTAGCTACATGTCCACCCAGATCCCTTCCTCACTGCTTCCAGCCCTGAAGACAGCCCTATGCCATTCCTCTGGGACACACAACTCCAAGTAGGACACACCACCCCTCTGAGATGCTCTCTTGGCCATTCACAGTTCACCCTTACTTGTCTTCACAGGGTGAGAGCACAAGTGGATGAAGAGTGATTGCCTCCCACAGTAGAGAAGGCTTACACTCATCTTGTCCAGCTGGAAGGCAGCAAAGGGGTGGCAGGAAAGTCCAAGTGGATGATGGGGATTGAAGAGCAATTCCTGAAGAATGGCTCAAGGTGTTAGGACTGAAGTTCCATCCAGTCCCACACATCCCTGAGAGATAGCAGCTCTGTGTACCCCAGGTTCAAGAGCTTTGCCCAAAGTGTGCCTTTTCTAGCTGCATGCAGTTAACTCAGGGGAGTTTCGTTCTCTCCACAGAAGAGCTGTGGATTAACTAGAAGCCAGAAAGGGCATGATCTTGTTGGATTTCTCCTAGCAATGGATTGGGCCCCAAAATCTAAGAGAACAAATGAGCTTGGGGCACAGCAGTGGAATGAGGAAACTTCCACCTCTTTCCCCTGGGTTTGTAATCCTAGTGGTCTCCAGATTTTAGATTCACCTCTCAGCCCACCCTTCCCTCAACTGTAAATGCTGCAGAGGCAGTTTTGTCCAGATTAGCTTATTCTTAGGGGCAGGGGACCACACATACACTGAGAGTGAGGGAATCCTTACACACTGAGCACCAAAGGCATGCTCACTGCTGCTACCAGCCAGGATTATGCACCCACGAGCAAAAGGAAGGACAAGAAAGCATGAAGGAAACGGTGAGATAACTGCAGATAAGAAGGTTACCATCACCTTCCTATTTCTCTGCTTGAGTGAGGGAAAATGCAGTTTGTACCTTGGGAATTCAGAGTAAAATCAAATCAAACCCAATGATTGCCCAAACTCATCCATTTTACAGTCAGGAAGGACACAGTGCCTGCCAAGCCCAGGCTGTGCACAGCACAGACCTGCCAGGATCAGCAGCACCACTTGCACTGAGCCCCATGCTGCCCTTCCCAGATTGAAGGAAGGAGTGATCCATGTCCTGGGATGGTAGCTGGATGCTCTGAGGACCTAATATCAGAGCACACAGGCTGTGAAACGGACCTGTGTTGTTGGATCTCCATCCCCATGGCTTCCCATTGTGCCTCTCTGTTTTGTGCCCCTGAGGAGCCAGATGACCCACTGGTGTACTGTACCAGAATCAGCTCAGTGCTTTACAAGATGGTTTTCTGCACTTTTTATGTCCTCTCTGCAGTTCTCCCCTTCATAAAGTATCACTGCATCAGTTCCTGTGACTTGGGCTGGCCAGCTAGTAGGGCCTTCCTCCATCAACCCAGCTACAAGGGGCTTCAGATTAGACCCTTTGGAAGAGAACTCTCCCTTTGTATCAACAGGGAATTGGCCTTGGCATCTCTCCCCCTTGAGAGCACAAGCATGAATTTTCTTCTCAGCAGTCATCTAGAGAAGGATATCTCAATGTGGTTCTTGTCCTCCTGAAGGTTGAAGAACCTCCAGTCCCACATACTCCTCATGAGGAGGAAATATTACCCAGAAAAAACTGAAAACAGCCAAGCACAGCAGGCTGAAGCCAGAAGTGCTCTAAATCCTCCTCCCTGTGCAGTCAACTCTGGTTCTCTATTACCTGCTCCATGCCAACAAATGGACCTCAACCATACCCTGGAATTAATCAGTACCCAAGGATTATTTCATATTTTATCACCACCAGGACAGCAAAGAGAAAGCCCTTCTCATTCTCCTTTTTTATCACAGGACACAGGAAAAGAACTGCTGATCCTTGTATCTACTGAACAGCATCCAGGCCACCAGCTCCCCAGGGAATATTTTATCCCACATTGTTGTTGAGGGGGCAGCCTGGCAAACCAACAGCCCTGCCAATGATCCCCTCAACCCTCTGTGGGGAAAAGAGCTAAAATATCAGGCACTGGGAAGTGGAGGAGGGATGACTTGTTGCCTGTGATGGAGGAAAGTTTGGAGTAGAGGAAAAGGAGAGTGTCAGCAGAGGTACCAGCCAAATGTCCCCAGGTACATCACACCATGGACAACCCAACTGTTTGCAGAAATGGGTGGCAGTGGGGAGGAGAGGAGCCAGTGAGAGAAGGAAGGAAATCAGGAAGCAAGAAAGAAACATGAGGGAGAAGGCAAAAAGGAACTGAGGGCTAGTAAGGGTAGGACAGATCAGAAGGGAGTGTTTCCCAAAGTCAGTGCATGCTGTGAGCAGCCAAGCCAGTGGTACAGACACGTGATGGCCTCTGGGCACTGCTCCCCACCCCCGGTCGTCACCATACCTCCAAAGTCAGGCCTGAGGCGGACATCATAGCCCTTCAGCAGTTTGTCCACAATCTCTTTCACCACAGAAATATTCCCAGTGGATGGGCTGAAAGACAAAATAAGAGAGTTCTTCATCATCCCATGTGCCACTGGCTAGGGAGCAGTGCATTCCTCACACTCCATGGCACTGAAGCAGCTGGATGTGATCCATACATCCCAGGCACCAAAGCACCTGTGTGTGCTCCATACATCCCAGCCATGGGCAGAGCCTCCCCATTTCCTTTCCCATTCATGTTTTCTGTTCCTGGCACAGTGCTCAACCCTGACCTGCACACAAGCCCCACAGGGATGCCAGAGGTCTCACACATAGGGGTAGGAATTGTCCTTTCTGTTCCATGAAGCCATGGAAGGGGCAGATGCAGCCTCCCTCTTGCAGGGTTCCCTCCCCTGCCCCTTGCCACACTGGGTACTTGCTCCTGGTCTCACACTGCACAGCACAGAGCTGTCATTCGCTGAGGTCCTCACTACACAAGTTCCCTGGAGCAGGTGTCCTGCACTGTCACACACACACCAGTGCAACCTCTGCTTCTCAGTACAGCCAGGTGTTTGGGTTTTTTTTCACATTATTGAAGGAAAAAATGATGCTTCTCTTGGCCTATGGCCTCAACATATGGCTGATCTTTGGCACGTAAAAATTCATTTCTGCCACTCAGCATCACCACGACTTAGCAATGTGAGTCTAGAGACAGACAGGGAAGGAGAGCCCACCTTTCCCTCTATGTGCCAGAGCCCTCCTCTCCCTCCTGACCCTCTGACTTGCACACAGATGGGGTAGATGCCCTCCCCAACACTGATCCAGCTCCTCCAGCCATTTCAGCAAGAAGGGAGGTCTCTAAAAAAAGCCCTAGAGCCAAAGCAAAACTGAAGATGGGAAACCAGAAAGCAGAGGATGCTAAAAATATTGGATCTCTTCATTCCTGCGGGGTATATAGGCTTTCTGCCTGAATACCCAGCCTCTGTGCCACCCTCATTCCCTGCTTTGCATGAGAATAGAGACCCTGCCAGTGACAACTGCTGCTCTTTGCAGTCACCCACAACAGCATGTCTCCCTGTCAGCACCACCTCCCACATCCATCCAAGTCAAGCTGGAAAGCAGTGCCACAACAATGCCTCTGCCAGCCAGCCCTGTGCCTCGCTGGACACCAGGATTGGCACTGACATGTCTGTGTGTCTGCACACACCCCATCCCAGACAGACATGCATCCTGTCCCGACTGTACAGAGGATGTACAGACCCCCCTGCCTGTGCACACAGGCCTGTAGACACATGAATGTGTTGCAGCTGAAGGATGGATCTGTGAAACATGCACAAACCTATGTGTCCATGTGTGTGACCACATCCCAGTCTATGTCAAGGTGACTGTGGGTGTAGATCTTGGCCCATCAGGTTATGATAAGACACTGGGCTTTGGACACAACTTATGCAGGAGCACCAGAATAGGCATTTGTGGGTGCCTGAGACTGGGTTCCTAGGTGTCCAGACTCTCCATACAGATGTTGGTGGAGTCATATGGGACCACTTGGGAGTCTGGGTATGTGTTAAGGCTTTGGATGTACAGGCTGTGTGTGTGCAGGGATTTATCAGCCAAACAGGGATGTGCAAATGTCAAACAGCACACTTCTCAGGCCCCGTTTTGGTGCATGGACAAACCATTCAGCATTTGTGCTGGGAGGGGAAGTGTCTGAGCTGTGTTACTGAGCATGCAGCTCAGAGGGGTACAGCTCTTCATTGCATTGCTTTCCTTATTGTAAAAAGGCCAGAGAGATGTGCACAGGTAGACATTTTCACAGCACCTGCACCTGTGGAATTCCATACAGGTATATGAGGTTTTGCAACATGCTTATGCACATGTGCTCACTGGGGATTGGCAGTGTGCACTAGCACTTGTTCATCTCTAGACAGTCATTCCTAGGTACATAGATTTCCGTATTCATAGATTTCCATATTCATAATATAGATACTATGTATTTCTTAAGGGATTTAAACACTTCCGTTCAGCTTCACAGAGGACATAGACTCAGGAAACATTTTACCTCCTTAATGCAGGCAAGGAATTTGAGGCAGAGACATTAACCAACGTGCCACAGGCCCTGCAGAAAGGGGCAGAGTGGGAAGAGGGCTACAGGGGCTCTTTCCTCCTCCTTAGCTACAAATTGGCCTAAGTGAGGGCATAAACTGGCACGGTGATTAAGGGCAAGGTCTTTCACTTCTCAGCTTTCCTTTTGATCCCAAAAGCCATGTCTCTCCTGCTGAGCAGGCAGGCTATGCCTGCACCCAGCTGTGGGTGAGCAGCTGCATGTAAGTGCTATTCTTGGCCAATGTGGGTCTGTATCCGCTGAGGGAGCACCGTACAGCCAGCTTGTGAACTGAATTTTTGAATGCTGTGTCCCTGGCTCTGTGTGAGCGTGACTGTGCTTTGCATATCCACATACCCTTGCAGTCAAACATCTCTACATATGTGTGCACTGTGCTGCTGGCTGGGATGTGTGGGAGTAGCTGAAGGCATGTGCACATGGAGAGTGTTCTGTCTCCAAGGGGTGCACAGATACACATGCAGAATGTAGGTGAATACCAGTCCTGAATGCAAGCAGATCTAAACATATATGCAAGGATATGTGTAAGCAAAGGCTTCTGCCGTGGGCATTGGTCTTTATGCATTTGCTTGGCCCCCAGCTCTAAGCATGCCTGTGTCTGTGTCCACACAGAGTGGAACCACGCATGAATGGTGTGGAGGAAGTGGGCACAAGTCTGCGCATGTGCATGTTTATAACTATGGGAACATAAATCTTTGTATATACAGCAAGCCTGTGCAGGGACCTGCATGTGTGCCTTGGGAACACACTGCTCAGCGTGCATGGCTGAGCAAGGAAATGCCACAGCTCCCCCCCCCTGACACCAGCAGAATTCATACACGCTGTCAGCACAGAGGTACAAACCCACCTGCCTGCATGTGTGAGAAGGGAAGGTGAGGAGGAGTAGGCAGCGCTACTCCTGTGTGTGAAGGCAGTGGATAAATGCCTATATTGGAGCAAACAGGTGTGCTCTGTACACCTTGCCTGGGCTGGATGAGTGCCCGCACCTCTGGCTGCTTGGATCACTCAGAGTGCTCAAGGCGGATACCAGGAATAGCTGCAACCTGAGCATGCAGGGTGGCAGTGCAAACATTTCCATGGCTACAGGCAGAGCAGGTGAAGCGTGCCATGCTCCGTAGGTGTGTTGTGGTACACATGTGTGTGCAGCACGGCTGAATGTGCACAAGCAGGAATGCATCCCAACGGATGGCACCCACAGATGATGATGTTAATGCCACCCATCTGCGTGGAGGCACAGACACAGGCATTGCTTCCCGTGCACTGCAGAGCCGGGGCTGTGCTACAGGCACGCTCGGATGTGTGTGGCTGCGTGTGTGCAGACACAGGCACGGCCAAGGCAGCCCTGTGCCGGGGTGCGTATGCACACAGCTCGGTGCCATGCACTCCCTCAGCTCCTACGGACACCATGTTCCACAGCAGAAGGCTTCAGTTTGCCATTTTCCCCTAGGGTCGCGTATGGAAGGGGGAGGAGGAGGGGGGACACCGACATGAACGCACTGCAAGTGGGCTGTGAGGTGGGCTCGGTCTGCAGATAACCTGCTCCACATCTCATGTATGAGCATCCCTCCTCCCCCTAAAATGACACAGACTGTGAAGTAACAGCAGGCAGCAGAGGAAGCAATTGGGGAAAGAACCCCCTCCCCTTTCCCACATACAGATCGATGGAGAAAACCCCAAACAAAACAAACAAATTCTGTACCAGCCCCCCTGTCCCTGCAGCCTGGGATCGCAATCCTTACCTTTGCGCACAGCAGGCGAGACAAAGAGCTGCTAAAGCAGAGACAATTCCACTCAATCTGTCTGCCTGAAATGTCCACATTTCCACAAAGACGAAGGAGGAAAAAAAAATCTTTGGAGGGGAGGGGAAAGAAGGATGGAGGATCTTCTGAAATCTCCCTCCAAAGAAAGGGGGAGAGGGAAAAATAAAACAACCCTCCCCCCTATTAATGATTTCCTAGAGAAAGGGTATAATGAAAAAAACCTTTAAAATATGGGGGAAAAATTTCCCCCCCCCCTTCAATGCCAGTCAAAGAATTCGTTTCTTCTTCCTTTCAGCATCCTCTCAACAAGAGACATCCTCTAGCAATGGAGAAAATCCCAAGAGAAAGAAAAATAAAATGCCCCGAAATGGGCTCAGCAAAATGTGAAGTCAAATCTCACAGGTACGCAGAAGAAGGAGAAGAAGAAGAAGAGAAGAAAATAAATAAAAAAAAAAAGGAAAAAGAAAAAAGAAAAATTAACTCAGTGTCTCCTGAGCACTCCACTTGGATTATTTTTCCTCCTGCTCTTTTGCCATCCGGTTCTGCAGATGTTGCATGGCTCCTGCTACCCACCTTCAGAGAAGAGGAGGAGGAGAAAGCGAGTGTGTGTGTGTGTGTGTGTGTGTGTGTGCGTGTGTGTGTGTGTGAGAGAGAGAGAGGGGGGAGGTATGAGTTATCTAGCAATATGATTTTATTCTGGATTTTACCTACTTGCTCCCCCTTCCCTCTTTATTTTCGAAGGGGGAAGGGGAAGAAACCCTACCCCACTGAGCAGTTGTTTTATTTTAGGGAAATCTCAGGCTCATCACTTGAAAGGCTTGGGGCTCTTCTGAAAGG
The DNA here is from genome assembly GCF_027791375.1 of Indicator indicator. Taxonomy (NCBI): domain Eukaryota; kingdom Metazoa; phylum Chordata; class Aves; order Piciformes; family Indicatoridae; genus Indicator; species Indicator indicator. The sequence continues at coordinate 6,612,695 of NC_072026.1, read as the reverse complement.
GTTAAAAAAAGGGAAAACAAATACAACCCAGTAAATACATAAATGAATCTATACATGGGTGGAAAATAAATCAATCCCTGTCTGCAGAAAGAGCTGCTCTCTGAGGGAGAGCTGGATGGCTCCCTAGTGCTGTTGCCGCAGCTCCTGTGGAGTTTTGCTGCTCATTGCAAAGTCACAAGAGGAAGGGAGGAGAAAGGGAGTTTGTGGATGGGGAGGGGGACTCTCCGGACAAATTGAGATCCTGACGTCATGGCTGACAACATTAACCCCTGCTGGCTTGCAGAGGGGAGTTGGTTGGGTATTTTTTTTTCCTTTTCTTTTTTTTTTTTTCTTTTTCCCAGGGAGGTGGGATCAGGGGAGAGGATGGGAAAGGTGATGGCATTTTGGCAATGGGGAAAGCGCCTGGACAAGAGTGGCTCAGTTACAAGCACTGATGGGTGCTGTGGTTGCTGAAATAGTAGGATCAGCAAGGGCTGAGCTTCTTCCTTCAGCCACAGGAAGGCATTTTACTGAGACTTTCTCCATGCCACGGGCTATTGTGGCCTGATGGTCTTCTCCTGTGGCACTGGGGAAGATCTGAAGACTCTGATGGGGCTGGAGACTTCCCCAGGCCAGGGAACCCAGCTCAGCAGGGATGGTCAGCTTTCCCTGGAGAGTGCTATGTTACAATTACAATAGTTTGTGGGAAAAGGGAGCCTGAACTTCCAGAAACGCTGCTGAGGATCAGCTCTGGGTGCTGTGGCTTTGCCTGCTGACATGGTAACAGCCACTGAAATCTTTACAGTCATAATCTTCTGTGTATCAGCTTCTGATCTTTATCTTAAAAAGTAATACAATTAAGGAGCTCTACATCTTTACATCAGGCAGGTAGTAATATATTTCCATGGAGGATGCTTTCCTAGGAAAAATAGGAGATCCAGCAGCACTTTGAATGCAGAGCAGAAGTTGTAGCCCAAGGAGGAAATGTCCAAGCTCTCATGCCAGGACCATCCTGGATGTGATCTCCTCTGTACCTGCTTATCAGCTCAGAGTAGACCCTCCAAGCAGCTAAGAATTCCCTCCCCTGGTACTGGCTGACACTTGTGTGTGGGCAGTCTCCAAAGCTCTCTGGGCCAAGAGGGCAGAGCAGACGTGTCACTGCAGCTAGGCAAGATGAGGTTCAAAAGGCCTCTTAAGAGGCCCAGGGCAATGCATGGTAGCCACCAGGCAGCATCCTCATCATGCAGGCAGATCTGCCCCAACTGTGGCTCTGGGGTTCATAACCACCCCTTCCCTCAGGCTTGGCATGGCTCTTCACGGTTCCCTCATTAGGGACACACCACAGATCCGTACTCTGCATCCCCCTCTCCCTAAAAGGGGTATGGACAATCACCATTTTGAAGAGTTTCCCTGCTGCGGGCCAAACGGAGATGTTGTGATGCAGAGACATTAAACAAAGTAAAAGCATTGTCCTGGTGTCACAGCTCAGGCCATCTCCTCTGTGGCTAATGTCACAGCAGGGAGGTCCTGGGGGCAGCCAGCAAATGAGCCTTACGGGGGAAAGGAGGACTCCAGGAAGGTTTTGCAGCTGCAATGAGGCTGTGCTAGAATGGGAAGGGGAAAAGTCTCCTCACCAGCTGCTGAGGCTGGTGGAAAATGGTCGCTGCTTGGTTTGGAGTCTGGACCACCCCTGCTCCTCCAAGCCTCTGTGAGTTAAGCTCAGAGCAGTGATCTCTCACTGTGTTTTCTCTCAGACCACATGTCACATACCAGCAAATCTGGCTGTGCCTCCAGAGTCAGGGAGGGGGTCACAGCATGCTACCCACAGACTTTCACTGAAGACCACTTGCTGTGGCCTCCCAGGCTGCAAGGAGATGCAGGGACAGGACCATGACATCCAGCTCTGGCTGGTGCTAGTTAGCTGCATGGCAGCCCAAAGCAGCTGCTACCTGCCTGCCCAGGCTCTCAGCACAGGGCTGACTGCTCTGCTGAGGGTGTGTGGCCTCAGGATGGCTCCCAGCTTCGACGTGTGCCTGTGTCATGAGCAATACGTGCTCTGCAGGCCTCTCAGAAGCTCATTCCTGTGGCTGAAGGCTTCCTCTTTGCTAACTGGCAGTGTGGAGACAGGCCAAAGCAGTGAGGTTTCCCCATGTGCCTGTTGGAGGAGAGGAACTAGGCCAGAATACCTGGGCTGTGCTTCATCAGGCTCAACCCCAGCCTGAAAAGCAGCTGGTCCCACCATTTCCACAGCATAATTTGTCTCCTGTGTGGTCAGTTATGTCTCAACTAGTGTGCCTGGCTCCACAGTGTAGGGCCCAGCCAGCTATGCATGGATAAGCCAGGGTCCTGTGAGACCTCTCCGCACCGGCAGCCCCACACCTGGGATGAGCTGTCCCGGTGCCTCTTGGGTGTCAGCTGTTGTACAGCTTCAGCATTTAGCTCTGCTGCTGCTGCCAGCACACAGGTGTCCTGGCAGCAGAGTCTTTCTGAAGGACTCATTTTGAATTAAGGTACCAGGGAGGAGCTCTTTGGGAGACAAGAAGCTTTTGCCTCTGTCAAGATTCTGGGCCACGTTTAGCCCCTCCTGGGCCCTTCCACTCCTCATTTTTCTTGCTCCTTAGCACTGCTCTTTCCCACTAGCGATGATTTCATGTCAGTGGCAAAAAGGTAACTGGAAAGCAAATGTCAGAGGCATACATGAAGAGGAATAATTATGCTCACAAATGGTGACGTTTGTGCTTGCAAGTTCACCCAGTCAGGAGCAGAAACTGTGTCACATGAATGATCTGACCACTCAGCCACAACAGGAAACTTTGGCAAGCCGATTGCTTAGCAGCCAATGCATTCAAAGGAGCTGTTGTGTGCTCTTGAATAATCTACCTGAAGCCATGTTCGTGAATAAAGGACTGCTTTGGAATTAGTCACTCATCTCTGCTGATTCTCCTTAAGGCTGATACACACTGACACATGATGATGCTTACTGAAGTGTTTGTTCCCTGTGCTCTGGTTGATGGGCATCCTTGAGCCCCTCCCAGAATCCCAAATGCTGGATCTCCCTAGCTGGCTGAGGGCTGCCTGCTCCCCAATGAGAACCCAGGTGAGAGTTTTTCTGAAGTTCCTGTTCTGAGTTAGAAAAGAGCTGTGAGATGCTGCTGGAGATGACATGCTGTGGCTGTAAGCACCCTGAAGAGGCCATGGAAGATTGTTTTCGTGGCCATTTGCTGTCCTCCAGTTATTAAATCATTCTTTTTTCACTCCTCTCTTACTTGTTGCTCTGCTGCAAGCTCCACACCCTTACCTCCCTTCTTATTGTGTGTCCACTGTCTACTCTAAGTTCCAATCATTGTGACAGTGCTCTGCCAAAAACCTCTACAGATAACAGCTTATGGTCTGAAGCCACCAGCAACAGTGACATTTCCCTTTTTTCTTCTTTTTTTTTTCCCTCCTTTCTTTTTTTTTTGTTTTTTGTTTGTCCGTAGTGTCTAACAGTTGAGCACTTGCAGAGCCTTCATCTATGTGCTGCCTCCATCTTTGGATTCATGATGGCATGGGAGAGAAAGATCAGTGCTGTCCTGAGAGGTTTGCATGAGTAAAGCAGCCAGGCAGCAACTCAGATGGTCTCCACCTTTTAGCAAAAAAACAAGGAGAGGGAGGATGAGCTTTGCCAGCACCACGGAATGCATTAGACAGCCTCTCCAAGCATGTGGATGCACTCAGAAAATGGATTCTGGGTAGATATTTCAGGAGAAAGTATCCACCATTAGGAAATAGCATAATTAGAACTAGTGTTAAGGAGCATCCAAAATACAAGCCTTCTAGTGCCACTTAGCTGTGTCACCTCCTGCCTTGAGGAGATATCATGTGGCCCTTTCACAGAGGGAGGGAACGAGGAGCTCTTTCCCTTGCATTCACCTAAGTGCTGCTTTTCCCAAGGGTTTACTATCAAGATGGAAAATCTTCCTGGTCCCCTCTTCCTACTGGAAAAACGGCTGGATCTTCTGTCAAGCCAGCAACTCCCAGCAGAAGATGGTTGTTCCTCTAAAGCAGAAAAAGACCAAGACAAGAGAAAGCAAAACAAGCCAGGCACTAAACCAGAAGTTTAATAATAGCTCTGCAGGAAGGGAGAAAATATTCAGCCTTGGAGCCAACATTCCTGGGTAGAAGGTGGAAAACACTCTGAAAGTGAAGGAAGTGTACCTCATGTAGTGGAAATGCAGAAAGGCAGAGGCAAAGGAAGTTATTTCACCTGGTGTACCACACAGCCTCTGTCTCCCGCTGCAGCTGCATCCAGGACTGAACACACCAAGCTACAGAACTTTTGCAATTGCAGCTCCAGGTTCCAGCAGTAAAGGTTTTCCCTCAAGCTGTTCTGCAGGACAAATGCTCCATCAGTAATTACAGGGCCACCTAATCACCCTCAGGCATTGGCAAAACAAGACCATGAGTCGTCACCCCTGTGTACTGATGGGGCTGACAGCTAACAGCAACTACTTGGACATCTGGGACTGTCATTTTGGCAATCCTTTAACTCACAAATCACTCCTAATGAGGAATGGAACCCCTCTGCTTGGACACAGCATATGCTAGAGGTTCTATATTCTTGAGGAAATATCCCAAAGACACAGCATATATGCAAGGTTTCCTATCTTTGCTGACTTAAAGTTCTTCCATCACCTTGCAAGTGACTTCTCCAGAGTGGAATTGTTGACCATTCATAGGAACTGTGAAGGGGTGAAACGGTGAGCAGAGCTTTGAATGCAGTTGTATAACTCCTCTGTGCTCAAATGTGTTTAACTAAAGGATGGAAAGTGTGGAGAGGAGGGGGAAAAGGATTGTTCATGAAGATGGGTTTGTACACCAGCTCCCACTCCAGCCTGTCTTTTAGCTCATGAGGCTGCAGACCAAGTCTAGTTTGTGCTTTCCTTCACTTGAAACATGGTATGGCCAAGCGGAAGGCCTTTGATTACGAGTGCAGTAGTGCTGTGATAGCTCTGGTTGTTGAGAAGGTTTAGCAGCCACATCTACAATGCATGCCAGTCTCCCCATGCCACAGCATTCTCCTGCCACGCACAACCTGCAGGGTGACAGTGATACCATGCTGAGCGTGTGGCAGAGACAATCAGCTCCAGCCACACCTGAAGGCTGGTGATGGAGAAGGCAGGTGAGTCAGGTCTGCAGGGCAGCCTTAGGGCTGACATGCAACTGCAGCAGAGCTGTGGTGCCCCGGGAGGTGTGAATTCATTCCTGTTGAGGGATGTAGAGCCTTAGTCATCTCATGAACTCTGTGTGGCTGTATGGCCCCTGGTCTCTGATGCTGTGGAGATCAGGGCAGTGTTAGCCTGCCTGGCCCTGCTTCGTGCAGTGTCGTGTCATCGACCCACCCAGCTTGCACATCTCATCTCAGGGCTGTAAACACAACCTCTGGATCTGTGGCAAAGGCCTGCTCAGGTTTGAGCTCAGCACATCAAAGGCCTCAAGTTTATTTTCTCTTCGCATTTCAGTGATGCAAGATAGGAGAGGCAGTGATGCCCTTTGGAGCTGGCATTTCTGATTGTACTATGACTGGCAGTGTGAAGGGCCTAAGGCAAGGAAAAGGCCCTTCAGCCCCTGCAGAAAGTTAAGAAGTGCCAAAAAGCACCTCCTTGCTCATAATTGTTAATGTTGAAGATCTGCTCTGACAGAAAGTATGTCTGTTGGGCTCATGTCTCACATCAGGCATCCCCATTTCAGAAGGTGTAGCACCTCTCACTCCTAGGGATGCTCTTTCCCATTTGCACCACAGAGAAATCCCCTTCTGAGTCAAAGCTCCTGGTCTTGAACACCCCAGGGAGGAGGCATTCACAACCTTCCCGGGCAACCTATTCCAGAGCCACACCACCCTCATACTGAAGAATTTCTTTCTAAGATTCCAAAAAACTTCTTTCTAAGATCCAATATAAACCTTCCCTCATCTTCAAACCATTCCCTCTTACCCTTTTGCTAGCCAGCCTTACAAAAAGTCCCTCTTCAGCCTTCCTGTAGGATCTCTTCAGGTATTGAAAGGCAGCTACAAGGTCCCTCTGGAATCTTTTCTTCTCTAGGCTGAACAACCCCAGCTCCCTCAGCCCATCCACATAGCTGAGGTGTTCCAGCCCTTGGATCATCTTTGTGGCCCTCCTCTGGGCTCACTCCAACAGCTCTAGGTCCTTCTTATGATGGGGACACCAGAACTGGAAGCAGTAATCGAGGTGGGGGCTCACAAGAGAAGAGTAAAAGGGAAGAATCACCTCTCTTGACCTGCAGGCCACAATCCTATACAGGCAGGGCTATGACAGCAGAAAGTGACTGCAGTTTTCCAGTGTCACACCATGCCTGGGACATGCTCTGCTCAGTTGCTTCCCTCGAGCAGAACACTCCCCCTTAATAACGTGCCAGATCAAGAGGTCTGCACCAGTAGTACAAGTGCCCCATTGCCATTTGGGAGGTCTCTGATTTGCACCAAATTTGGTGTCTCTTGGTTTTGACTGGATACCTAAACCAACAGGCAGGCTCTTTTCTGTGAAGGAGACAGTATACTGAGTCCAGTTTCCAGGTGGAAATGAAGTAGGAGACATCTGAAATGTGTTTTCTGAAGGCATTTGCTGCTTTGGGAAAGGTCTCCCTCCTCTAGGACCCCTCCTGCCTGGGATGGCTCTTTGCAATCCATTCTCACAATGTGTGCTCCTCATTAACTCAGAATTTTCTGTGCTTTCCCATAGCATTTAACCACTGCGCTGGCTGCTCTGGCTGACAACTCGAAAACAGGTGTCTGAGAGCTGAGTGACTTTTACAACCTGAAAAAGGTGGTAATTGTGCCAAAATCTGCTCTCAGGGTGTTATATGGCTGTTATGAAATGCAATTTGTACATTATAGGATGGAAGAGTGTAAGACATGTCTTGCTCCTGAAATGGGTCTGACAGTCCATCAGCCTGCTTACAAGTAAGCTTGAGTCATGCCTCAGCTTCTGAAGTCCTTCACTCTGTAGATGTGAAAAGATGTGAGTATCAAATTAAAGCCTGCAGACTGCCAGTCCTGTGCAGTCTGAAGGTGGGGCACCCATTAAACAAATCCCTGTGGGAGACAAGGATCATGCCAGTGTTTCCTGCCATTCCCAAGTGTCTGGCTTCCAGCTGCCTGTGGGGCTGTGCCTGGAAGGATCTGCTGCCTTCAGACTAAACTCCATGTGGGACTTCCCAGGTGCAAAACTGACAGATGGGAAGGTAAAGAGAGGAGTTGTGTGTTAAGTGTGGCCCTGCCATGGGAAAAAAAACAGCTAAGATGGGCTCTGTGTTCCAGTTTACACTAGTGACAAACCACCTTGATCTGAACCAGTGTAACAGAAAGCACAGCACTGGTCCTGCAGGTTGGCAGAAGTCTTGCTGCCCATCCCTTGTGACTGCAGCATGGCAAGGGGACAAGGGAACCACGGCTGGTCTCAGCAGGAGTTACAGGTGTCTCCCCTCTGCCTTCACCACCCAACTCCACCCTAGCCTCCCTGCTCCAGGCACAGCAGCACTTCAGCAAAGCCAGCGGCCAACAGTGACTGCTGGAGCCCCCTCACCCTCTCAGACTGACCAGTTCCCATGTCCAAAGGGCTTTCTTTGGAGGAACACAAGGAAAATCCCCTCTATATAGTTTACTTTGGAGCTTGGGAGTGAAATTCATGCGATGCTGTGTTGCCTGGCAACAGTGATAGAGCACAGGGCAAGTCTTCTCCAGGGCTGTGCTGGAGAGGAGCATCCCCAGCCATGGTGCTCCTGTGTATGTGCACATAGCAGAGGGAAGAGGAGTATGCTCCAGCAGAGAGACATGTCTTGGAGCTACAAAACCACACAAAGAACCAAGAGGGAGACGAAAGTTTAAGTGAGGGCACAGAAAAAGTGAAAAGTGAGAGCGGGAGAGAGGAAAGGAGAGTCCAGGGAAGACATCTGGGCAGTCACTGAGCTCCAAGGGCTCATGGCTGTCACCTCCCAGGGACAGCTGCTGCTTCTCTTCAGATGTGTCCTAGCTTTGACCCAAAGAACTGCAGGAAAATGCAGTTTTGTTCTGAGTAGGAGTAGCATTTCTTCACCTGTAAGGGATTTACATAGCCCTCCTGCCTTCACAACCCCTGCAGACCTGAGGCAAATTTTGAAGCTGATTTGGCTAATTTGAGCCAAGGGAATTTTCCTGAGCATCCACACAAGACTACACTGGGAATAACACCACCCTTCAGATAAATCCCTGAAAAGATCCTACTCCCACTTCAACTGTCCCAAGGGCTTAGCACACTCAAGCTAAGGGATCAGGCATGGTCAACAGAGAAGGTGTAGGCCCACTCTTCATTTCCTTTACCTGTAAATGATTGGAAATAACAAAAAGAGAAATAAAATGGAAAAGGAAAAGAGAAAGAAAATGGAAAAAATACAAAAGAAAAAATAAAACAAGGGTGAAAGGAAGGAAGGGAGGAAGGAAACAATACAGGAACAGGGTGAATGGACAAGGAAAGCAACTGGTGTCTATCCATACTGAATGTTTTTCATCTTGATCATCCCTCTGAAAGCCACAAGTCTCTCTGCACCTCTGTCCTTCCATCTGCATCCACACAGCTTTTGGGGATCCTTTTCCCTACATCAACATGAAGAGATTCCCTGCCTGGAGGTGAGCTATTGCTCAGGGAAGGATGGCAAGGAGGGTTACAGCCAGCCCTCAGGGAAGACACCTGAGGAAGGCCACCTTGCTGATTAAAGTGACACTGGGCCTTTCCCACTGGGAAATCCTTGGCCTGATGGGAGGTCACTCATTCATCACTTCTGGTCCCTGCCCAGGGCATATCTGTAATTCCCCTTACTTAGAGGACAGCACCATGAGTCCTGGCTGCAGACTTCTGTCCTGGACACCCCAAAGAACTTTTTTGTCAGTGCTGTTTTGTCCCACATATGAGGTTTCCCCATCTCCCTCTGCTTGCATTTCAGCCTGTTTCACAGCACTGAATCAGGCAGGAGGCCGAGTGCTCTGTCCTCTGCATCAGTCCCCTGGCACCACACAGGGTGCTGCAGTTTTATTCTGCTCCTGCACAGAATAAAATTGCAAAAAGGACAACAGCCACCCCTTTGTCCACTCTCTGGCTTTCCTTTCTGCTTTTCTAGAGTACCTACCACCATCTCACAGTGGCCTCAAGAGAAGGCATTCATCCACATTGCCTCTGGGACACGTATAACAAAGTATCTTGTTCCCACTCACACAGAGAGGGAGTAGTAGGGTTACAATAGGCTGTGGCTTCCTTGTGCTTGGCTTTAGAGTCTTAATAATTAAGATTAGCCTTTCAGCTCAGTTCTTTCCATCTTGATGCTTTTCCACCCAGCCTGAATGAAAACGATGTTGTAACAGGACTTTGACCTGGTGGGAAATCCTAAATCCAGTGGTTGGTGTATTCCAATTTGGAAAGATGAGCAAAAATACTTTTTCTACAGCTGCTGCTGAGATGTTGGGATAAAGTTTTGGGTTAGCTGTACCTCTCCTGTAATTTCTAACACTAAACTTAAAATTATAAGGACTGTAACACTTATCAGAACAAAGTCCATTAGAATCTTCTATGCTGAGCACTGAGGAAAACCAAGCAATCTCTCTCCACAGAACATTTCCATGTTGTACTATGTTTTCTGAGAAAATGAATCTCTTGCTTTCTCTTTAAATATTAAGGTGCAGCACAGCACCTGAGAGCATAAGGGGAGGCAGTGCTCCTGGGGGCTGATGCTCACAGGGTGAAGCAGCTGAACCAGGACATGCTGGTTGTACTGAGTTTGCCTGTGTCAGCTGTGTTGCTAACCACGTCTGCCCTTGCCATACTCTGAGTTTCATAAAGAAAATAACTTACTTTCTTTTTTTTTTTTTCTTTTTTTTTTAAGAGCAATACCCAGAAAGCTTTACAGGGAGAAAGGTTACTGTGAATTCCCTGCACAGGGTGGAGATGAGTTATGAATCCCTTCTCAGCTGTCCTTGTGCTGGGCTGCTGTCCCTCTCACTCCACTGCCTTTCTCTCAGGCATAAAAGACTTTTCTCAGGAAGAGCTATCTATAATTGAAGCAATAACTGAAACATCTGATTTTCCATCAGCCAACACCTCCTGCTGCAGCTAGCACCAGCCTAATGTGAGTGCAAAGACATAACACTTTAGTAGCATGTTACATTTCCTTTATGCTGGTGCCAGCTGCTGTAAAAGGTAGTAGAAAGGGAGTTGAAACTAATACAAGAGCTTTTGGAAAGCTATTGACATAAATTTAGGCCACATCTCTCATGCACTATGAACCAAGGCATGGAACATCCCCATAGGCAAGCTTAGGAAGTGTGGGTTAGATGAGTGGACAGTGAGGTGGGATTGAGAACTGGCTGAATGACAGAGCACAGAGGGTTGTGATCAATGATGCAGGACCTAGTTGGATGCATGTAGCTAGTGGTCAGTACTGGGTCCAGTCTTGTTCAGTATCTTCATCAACAGCCTGGGTGAGGGGACAGAACGTGCTTTGAGCAGGTTTGCTGATGATACAAAACTGGGAGGAGTAGCTGACACACCAGAAGGCTGTGCTGTGATTCAGCAAGACCGGGGCAGGCTGGAGAGCTGGGCAGAGAGGAACCTCATGAAGTTCAACAAGGGCAAGTGTAGAGTCCTGCACCTGCAAAAAAATAACTCCATGCACCAGTACAAGTTAGGGGCTGACCAGATGGAAAGCAGATCTGCAGAGAAGGTTCTTAGAGTCCTGGTGGACAATAACTTAACCATAACCCAGCAATGTGCCCTGGTGGCCAAGAAGGCCAGTGATCTCTTGGCCATTAAGAAGAATGTGGCCAGAGGTCAAGGGAGGTTTGCCTCTTCCTCTACTCTGTCCTAGTGAGGCTATGTGTGGAATATCATATCCAGTTCTGGTCTCCTGTGTTTAAGAGAGACAGGGAACTACTGGAAAGATTCCAACAGAGGGCCACGAGGATGATGAGGGGACTGGAGCATCTCTTCTGAAGAGAGGCTGAGAGGCCTGAGCCTCTTTAGCCTGGAGAGAAGACTGAGAGGGAATCTTATAAATGCATATAAATATCTGAAGGGTGGGTGTCAGGAGGATGGGACCAGTCTCTTTCAAGTGGTATCCAGTGATAGGACAAGGGGCAATGGACACAAATTAGAACACAGGAAGTTCCACCTAAAAATAAGGAAAAACTGAGTTACTTAGAGGGTGCTGGAGCACTGGAACAAGCTGCCCAGAAAGTCTCTTTTGAAAGACTTTCAAAACTCACCTGGTTGAGTTCCTGTGCAACCTGATCTAGGTGAACCTCCTCTAGCAGGGGGTTGGATTAAATGATCTCCAGAGACCCACATCTTGTGGGGTGTGCTGGCAGGAGCAACACCCCAAGCAAGCAGGACTTTTGAGCTGTGCTGTCATGGGATGCAGCAAACCTTGTCTTAGGCAGTGGTGGAGTCTTACTGGCCTCCACCATGCTACCACAGTCTGCCATTTGACCCTGAACACCAAGTTCCTGGGAACTCAATCTTTCTCTTTGCTTTCCCTGGAGTTTCTGACCCTCATTTGTGAATCATAAGGCTATAGGAGGTGACCTGATGCTTGGCTGAAAAACAGGCATGGTGTGGTCACACATTTGTGGTGGACATGGGAAATATTTGGCTTGTAGATAACACTAATGAATTTTGTTTTGTTTCTTTTACTGAATAAAAGCAAATTCCACTGCTGCCTTGCCCCAGTGGAAGTGTACTGCAAAGCCTAAATAGCCCATAGCTCAAGCTAAATCCAGACCTTTACAACTCATTGTGCTCTCTTCAAAGGAAGAAACAGCACAACACTGCCCACACTCAAGTGAGGTGACCTGTATTTCTGGTATCATCTTCCTCCAGTCTCTGTTACCCAGAGCAGAGACCACTTTTCTTCCATAGAGGGAGATGACAAAGCACTTTGTAGGCACAGCCATAAGGGTTGCTTTCAGAGGTAAGCCCAGAGCTAGATGTCTGTCCCCAGGAAACCTGCACCTAGGTGCCTTAGCCAGCAACCTCCCAGGAGAAGCAACTTTCATCCTGCTTCTCAGCCCACCATCCCAGCTTCTGGCTGGGAAGTTGTTTTCCGGACCACCAACATAATTCTTCTAGCAACAGCTGCCCAGTTCTGCAGAGGAAACTGAACCAACTAATTCACTTTCCCCAGAGATTTAATCATAGAAAAACTGTTTGCAAAGAAAATCTAAAGATCACCTAGTCCTACCTCCCCTCACAGTGCAAGCCACCCACATCATGTAACCAGCAGGCAGAGAAAGGGACACTCCTGCTCCAAGGGGATTCTTGTTTTCCCAGTCTCAGCTAAGTGCTGGTTGGCATGTCACTGCTTTCTCTTCCAGCACAAGCCCTGTGCTTCCTTCCCAAATTGTCATGCTGACACTTTGTCCACCTCAAAGACAGAAGGGAGGGCAGATTGGTCCAAGCTTGGGGCCAAGCAGCAGATCCACTGCTTCCACTGGAGTTAATCGACACCCTAGAGGAGGCTGTTATCTCCTGGTGGTGGCACTCACCTTCACAGCCACAACTCTTCCACAAGCATCCTCACCCTGGATGAAAGAAGCCAAGCTCATCAAACTTTCTTTTCTTTGTTTCCTGACCATTCCTGCAGGATATATGTCTGGGAAGCTGGTGCTTCAAACATGCTGAAATAAGAAACTGCCTTGGCACAGAGCTGGGCAGCCTGACTCTGCAGTCTCTCTGCTCCCCACTCCTGCTGAGGAGGGGAGGAGAATGCAGAAATGAGCAGGTGGAGGGCCCCCCAGCCTGACCCAACACACGAGCTGCCTCAGCCCTGCACACTGCCTGCAGAGAGGGCAGGAAGGCAGCCAGGCATTGTGGGGGGTGGAAGAGATGTTTGCTTTAATGTACCTAATGCACAGCAGAAGCACAAGGGTCAGGAGATGGCAGCTTTTCATGCCAAGATGTTAAGTTAATCACCGATTATGACATTTTAAAAGGGCTGCTAAGGGGTAAATCAACTTCCAGCACCTCGAGCTCTGAGGAAGAATTACCCCCAAAATGCGCTGGTTAGGGGTCAGCATCAGCCGGGCACATGGACATCCCCCGGCTCCAGCCCTCGGCTCCCAGGAAGGCAGAGCGGAGCGTTCCCTCACGACACAGGAGATGACAGCCCCTGTTGACATGGCAACGCGGGAGTGCTGCGGCGGGGACGGCTGGGGAGGGGTTTGCAATCGGCAGAACGGGAGATGTTTGATAGATTTCAAAAACACCAAGCGCAAACTCTCCTCTCACTCGCTCGCTCCACCTTGTGCTGCCAAGCTGAATAACGGCGTTACTGTGGTGGGAGAAACCAAAGATAACCTGTAGCCTAGCTCTCAGGACAGGGGAGGGAGAGGGCTTAGCCACTTTTCTTCCCACTCTTCTTGCTCAAAGCCCCATCCGACCTGGCCTTGAGCCCTTCCAGGACGGGGCATCAGAATAAGCTGTTCCGGTCCCTCACCACCCTCACAATGAAGAATTTCTTCCTTGTATCTAATCTAAGTTCTGCCCTCTTTCATTTTAAAGCTATTAACCCTTGTCCTATCACTATGTGCCCTTGCAAAAAATGACTCTCCAGCTTTCTTATAAGCCCTCTTTAGGTACTGGAAGCCTGCTATAAGGTCTCCTATGAGCCTTCTCTTCACTGTCTCAGCCTATCCTTGTAGGAAAAGTACTCCAGCCCTCTTATCATCTTTGTGGCCCCCCTCTGGACTTGCTCAAACATGTCCATGTCCTCCTTATATGGGGGCCCCAGAGCAGAACATAGTACTCCAGGTGTGGGGGCTCACCAGAGCTGGGTAGAGGTGGAGGGAATCACCTCCTCTTTTGATGCAGCCCAGGATATAGTTGGCTTTCTGAGCTGCAAGTACACATTGCTAGGTCATGTTGAGCTTTTCATCAACCAGCACCCCCCAAGTCTTTCTCTGCAGGGCTTCTCTCAGTCCACTCATTGTCCAGACTGTATTTGTCCTTGGGATTGCTCTGACCTTGCAATTGGCCTCAAAGGATCTCAACAGCTTTGGAAAACCAGTTGGTGTCTGGTTCTGTGTGGACAGGTAGGATGTGGCTCTAGGCACCCTGATCTAGCGGGAGGTGTCCCTGCTCATGGCAGGGGGGTTGGAATTAGATGATCCTTGAGGTTCCTTCCAACCCTGACAATTCTGTGATTCTATGACCCTAGTACAGCTGTGGGGTTGAGGGAGTGTCTCAGTGCCAGCAACAGGTGAAGATGTGTTGGCTCTCACCAGGGGCTGAACTTTTGAATCCCTTCTCCAGTGCTCTGCTGGCACAGCAACCTTTCCCCCTGCATCTTGCAGACAGGCTGAGCACAAACCTCCATGGATTTCCTTGAAGACAGGTCTTGTTGTTTTGTATGAGCGCTCAGCCTTGGTGAGCAATGGCAGAGGAAGGAATCTCCCACTTCTCTGGAGGGCAGTGAAAGGGGGGCTACTGCTGTTTTCCAATACCTCTGCCACACAGGCAGGGAAAAGAAATCCACTCCAGCAGCTTGTCACTGAGCCAGGACCAATAGCGGGTGGCAGAGGGAATCCCTTTGCAGGGGGAAGCACTGCTGAGCCCAGCCAGCTCCTAACAGGGATCCTCTACAGAGCCCCAGTAAGTAACATTCTACCTTGCCACCTCATTGTGCCCAGAGAAGCCTTTTGAAGCCTTTTGAGCTCCCACTCTCCTCTGTTCTTTTGTCTCCTCTATCATAGCCACCTCCCTCTTCGGCATTTCTTCTGCCTCGCTCCACACTGCTCTGCAGCTTTCTCTGCTCAAAATAATTTCTGCTCAGGGAATTCCTCTCCCTCCCACTCTCTTCTCCTGCAGCATTTCTCCCCGGCCTTTGCCCTAGGAGATGTAGTTGAGCATTAGCCCAAGCATCATCTCTCACTGGTGATCTGTAGGAGACTAGGTGGCTTTAAAGCCCTCCTGCAAAAACATCTTGTTTCAGAAACAGGGCATTACAGAGGAATGCTTTGCTCTCCAGGTGGGGTGTTTGCTGAGGAATTATTCTAAGCACTGATTATCTTACCAAAGTGCAGTATTCACCCAGGGCACTCACAGCCTGAGCAGGAGCAAAATCCAAGCCTGGGAGCAGCAGTTTTGGTACTGCTGACAACATCCATCTCCTCAGCAGGCTCCAGCAGCAAACCATGCCCACCTGTGATACTGTAGGGAGCCCCTGTATGCACCCCACAGACTGCAGTAAAATCATCTGCAATTAATCACCTGCAGATCACAATCAGCATATTTACTGATTGGTAGGTGCTGTGTTTTTGGGGGAGGTCTCACTGATTGGACTTGGTTTGTCCTTGCACCAGAGCTGTGAGGCAGAGTATTCTGGACCTTAGTGAGGGACCCAATGTTATCAGTGTGGCCCAGGTGCCCTCAGAAGCAGGAGTCTAAGGTGCTGTAGAGCCTGGGGTTTTTTAAGTCCCTGCTCTAATTAGGTAGTTTATTGCTTCTGCCTTTTATTTTAGCCTTCTTTCTTCTGCAGTGAGTTGCTGAGTTTTGTGACTGCTCTGCAAAGTGTTAAGGGGAACTGAGCAATCATAGCCCCATCAAAAACGTTCTAGGTTTTGCCTGTTGAGCTGATCTCATGCTTCGCAAGGCATGGTTGCAGGGTGCTGTCCGTGTCTGTACATCTGCTGCAGCTGCCAACCAGGAATGTTGTCAGGTAAGCAAAGGAAGCTGTATGTAAAACCTTTCCTTTAGAAACATTATGGCAGTCTGGCAGGAGCTCGTGAGGGGGGCAGAGGAGCTATTTTTAGCCAAATGCTTCAGGTGAATTGAAACTTCCCCCTTTGTTGCCTGTCTTCAAAGCACTTCTTCCAGCCTGAAGAAACAAGGCTAATAAGCCTCTGTTGCTTTTCAGCTCTCCTGGCAGTGAGTCTACAGTCTCCTAAATGCTGCTGCAAATTTGAGCACGCTGTTCCAGGCTGCACTGCTCTGTCTCACGGCGCTAGGTAATAAAATTAAGTGATATAAAATTATCATGGATATAAGAAAGCTGTCAAAGCCTGGATGTGGCCTTTCCTTGAAAAAGGGCTGGGGTGTATTAGCAGCTACTCTTCAAGGTCTCCATGGACAATGACCTGGATTAGTTTAGCGTCCCACAAAGGAGGGTGATGCCAAAGCTGCAGCTGCCATGAAGGTGTGAACTGTGGCAGGGCAGTTAGGAGGGTGACAGCCTGATGCCTTTTGTTGTGGTATGTCCTCACCCAGCTAGGATAATGCATACAGTCTCAAGCTGTGCCAGGGGAGGTATAGGCTGTATATTAGGAGGAAGTTCTTCACAGAGAGAGTAATTTGCCGTTGGAATGTGCTGCCCAGGGAGGTGGTGGAGTTGCTGTCCCCAGAGGTGTTCAAGAGAAGCCTGGATGAGGCACTTGGTGCCATGGTCTGGTTGATTGGATAGGGCTGGGTGATAGGTTGGACTGGATGATCTTGGAGGTCTCTTCCAACCTGATTGACTCTATGATACAAAGAGCTGAGAGTGCCATCCATCTAGCTGGTGCTCACAGATGAGAAGGAAAACCAGACTGGGAAAGGGCCATGATCTTATGCATAATACTGAGGATTGTTTGTTGGGTTTCTTTTTCCTAAAAGATACTTCTCCCCAGGTGACTGACAAAGCCAGCTCCCCATGGAGAGCAGTCCTGTCTAACCTAGTTTTATACCATCCACTTAATGCAATGAATCTTCTTGCTTTTCTCAAAGATCTTCACTTACAACAAGATCCCTTGGCACCCATTTCAAAAAAAGAAGCCTTGCTGACATGCCTTTATTGGGCTGCTCTTAAACCTGGCACAGTTAAGCAGCACGGATAAGAGCTGTTATACAATTTGCATTCAGTTAGTAAATATTAATGCTGACTTTTTTAAGGTGAGTGGTGCGTTCTTATCTGGTTGGCAGTTATCTAGTCTGGTACAAGAAATGGCTTACAGTGCCTCAGCTTTTGATGGGAGCTCAGGAAGGTTTGAGCTCCTGAAATTCGAAGCCAGAAGGGGTAATTTGGTAAGCTGTTTATTTAGGATGTCCTAAAGTTCCATCTGCTTAACAACCCTCAGCTGATAAACCAAATAATGTTAGCTGGATGAAGGCAGATTAGGTGTTTGGCAAGACCAGCTTGTTAGGAGGATTGTATTTTGATTTGTAGACCTCTTGTAAACAGAGGCTCCTATGCAACCAGCTAGACAAGCAATGCAGTTGCAGTGAATGCAACACATAATGGCCCTTGCCATTAAAAATGTTTGGTTTGTGACTTTTTCCTTGGCTAATTTTGAACTCTGAAGGTCACTTCTGATGGAAATAAGTCTTGTTTATCACCTTTTTTCCTCCCCAGTGAGTAAACTAACTCACTTTACTACTGAATTTAGAAGGCTTTTCATTTGAAGCTTCATTTCTAATGATGGTGAGCACCTGCAGTCTCCTAACACAGGTGTAAAGCGTGGGAGTTCCTTAGCTGGGAGAGCAGGTCTGTAACTCAGGGGAGTATTTCTTTGATGTTCTTTGGTGTTTGAGTTTTCCTCACTGCTAATAAGGATGTTCTGTGTTGAACTCAAGCCCAGATGTTCCCATGGAATATGCAGAGTGAATGGAAAGTAGCCCGTGATGTCAGTGTGATGCACCTTATCCTTACTCCATGCCTCTGGAACCTAATGGGTCAGGTAAGCACAAAGGGGAGAGAAACTCTTGTCCTGAAGCTCTAACTGGAAGGAAGATGCTAACTCTCAAGGCTGCCACAGGAGCAGGTCCTGACCAGTGGCAATCCTGTACCCTGTTTGCTGTGTCTCAGCTTGACGCCGCCAGGCAAGCTGAAGCTTTCTTGACCCTTCTTTGTGACACACCTTCTTCATTAAGTTTTGCATCTGCAGAAGCCAGTGTTACTTGGGTCCAAGCAAGGGAAAAAAAAAAAGGAAAAAAGCTGGGCTTGGCTGGTGAGACATTGTGTTGTGACACTCTCCATGGAAATATCTATAATGAAGGCAATTTATGCACCTTTATCGTCCCTGGTAATGTATATACACATTTAGCACAGGAGAAATTGCCTGCTCCATGGGGATTGAGGGCCTTTTGGCAAAGTAAGCACTCTGCCACCAGATGAAGAGATCAGCTATGTTTCCTGGAGCAGCAAGCCTCTCTTCTATTTAACCCAGCAGTTTTCACACTGGGAGAGTAAGCACTCTTTATATCTGTTTCTGTGCTGCATGCCATGTTGCACTGCAATTGTGACAAAGGTGATGCGTCCCCCATTAACACCTTTACAGCCTGCTTAGCACATCTGAGGTTCCTGGAGGGTGGAGAAGAGGAGAGGGAGGCAAAAGCTACTGCAGAACTTGGAGCCTCTGGTTGTGGCTTATAACCAAGCCCTCTTCCCTCCCCTGGCTGATTTTTCTGGCTTCCTTTCAGTCCCACAGGTAGCAAAGAGAGTAAAGAGTTGAGTTCACTCTTGGATATTAAGAATGGATAAGGGGAATAAGTGAATGGATGAGGAGATGCCACATCCCCATCTAAGAAGCCTGGGACAGCTCTGGAGGCTGAAAAGGTGTTGTTCTGCCCCTTGTAGGCCTTGGCTTTGACCAGGGTGATTACCACTTTCTCTCTACTCACCTCAATCTGATTGGTAGTGACCTTGCTAGACTGGCAGGTCGCAGGTCTTAGTCCATGACCCCAGGATCTGTTGAGGCTCAAAAGTGCTGTCCCATCCCAGTCACCAAAAATTGTTACTCAATACAGCAAGACAACTCCCTAAGCCCAGGGAGGTGTTAGGAAGCAGCATTTCTTTATTTCAGAGCCAGACACACAGGGGATTGCTCCAGCTAAGTGTACCAAAACCAGGAAAATTCAGAGAATATCTGCTTACATCTCATACATACTCATCATTTTACTAAGGAGCAATTAGCATATTCATATTAGGGCCATGGAATTCATTACCTATGTAAATCTCCTGCACACATTCTCATTATATACAGGGGGGTCCCCTGGTGGTCGTTTGGGGTGTCCATCCTCTTCCTCCCTGCGGCCTTTAGCTGAACTTCTTTATGCATGCTCTGGAGGCTGATAACAGTTGACAGGACAGACTGACCACAGAGTCAGTCTAAGCCAGTTTGCTCTTCTTAGCTTCTTCTTTCTCAAGCCCACACTTAGTTTCTTATTGTTTACACAGTTAATGATTCTCAGTTTACTTAATAGACACAGTCTGAGGATTGCCTCTTCCTAAATATTCCTAAACTGGTACAGTGTCAGTGCTTAGCACACAGAGTCTGGGCTCTGCTCAGGGGCTGCTTTCCCCAGAGCAGAAAGATACAAGGGATGTGATGCCTCAGCCTGGAAGAGAGGGTTTTCCAGGCCTGGGGCTTAGTGCTGGGATAGGGGAGGGAGAGAAGTTAAGGCATGGGGATGCTGAATCACCTTCTCACCCCAGAGGTGAGTTGTCCCCTCAGGCAGGGCTGAGGTGCACTGCTGTAACAGCACAGGCAAAGGGGACCTCTCATGTCCCACTGCTGCTTATTTCTCTCTCCCCTGGGGGAAGGTGTAGCACTCAAAGTCTTCAGCTGACATGAGTCAACATTCCTTCTCCTCATGGATAGCCATGAATGGAAGATAACAGGAGAGCAGCACCAGAGTCAGAGTGTGCAGAGCTTCTCCTGCCAGCTGCTGTGGCTGCATGAGGAGCATTGAACAGCAGGACAGGGGCTTTGCAGCCCACTCCTCCAGCCCTGGGGGAGGAAGGCCTGACTTATAAGATCACTTGTGACCTTTTAATTCTGCTTTCCATCTTTGGCAGAGTGCAGAACAGCCCTGGTAGCTACCTCCTGCTCTGTGTGAGGTCCTGCCCTCTCCCTCCTTGTCTGTCCCATGGGATACCTCACATGAACAACTTCGTTTACAGGTACACATAGAGAGCTCAGAATGTTTTAAAGAAGCAGGCTTAGAGCACTAGTCCATTGAAAAAAATAGGGAAAACTCAAGATAATATATTTATTTATATAATAGGAATATGATCATTATGTTAGCAAATCTGACAACCAAGAGCATAGACCTTGCAGGCTTCCCCCAGCCTAAGCAGGGTTAGGAGGTCACCTGGAGCAGGGTTGGGAGAGTACAAGGGGGTTAGAAGTGTCACCTGCATAGCAAAGGTAGTATGTGTGCCTGCTGAGGTCTAGGAAGGGGGGTGTGTGCAGATGCAGAGAAGAGGTAAGATAGCAGGGTCTGGAAGTTGGTGTACATTGGTGGCTGCAAAGGACAGCATGTGCCCTAGCTGATAGAGAACTGCTGTCTGAGAAATGGGACATGGAAATAAGGGGAATACTGGCAGTTTCATTTCAGGTTAATGAAAATATGATTAACAGTTGTAATTAACTGATGAAATGGTGGCTAGTTCTCTGCCCCCTCCTGATGATTTATGTGTCTATAGTTTCTGCTTATGGCAGCACTCCTCAGCATCTCAAGCTTTCTGCCTCTGATTCAGGCCTGAAAGGGAGTTTCTGTGGCTCTTGCTGCTGAGACTGGTGTGTGAAGCTCCCCTGCACCTCAGCCTTGCTGACCTTGATACCAGCCCTGCCTGACTGAGAGGTTTAATAGCAGCAAAGGGAATGCTGGGAGCACTGATGCAGGAATTGAGAGGGGATGTTAATCTGTGAGAGAGCAGCCACTCAACAGCAAGGCTGAGAGATGAAGCCTTGACCACAGCTCGCTGAGAGCTGGGGGCTGAGCTGATCAGGCTCTTGACTGAGATGGCATTTCCTGATGTCAGGGGCTGCCTGTGGATCTGATTGTGTGCCCTAGAACTGTATGACATGCCAAGCCTCAGAGATCAAAGGGGCTTGGAGTGTGCTCAGAGATTGAAGCTGTGGGCTGACCTGGCTGGGCTTCTGCAAGCAATTGCCTTCTCAGCAGGTCTTCCAGTCTCCCTCGTTCTGCCAGTGTTAAAGTGATACTGCTGGGGGTGGGGATAAGGCATGTGTGGCATCTCAACAGCCACAAAGTGCTGGACTGATGCTGCATCACCTGCTGAATTAATGCCCCTCTCCTTTTGGCAGCACATAGGTGGCAAGGTCACTGCTGCAAAGTGCCATGAGTAATCCTCCCTGTGTCTGTCTTGTTCAGGCAAATAGATGGCATAAACCAGGTATCCATGGAGCTGAACTTGCCAGCTTGAAATACTAGAGGAAGGCACTGTATGCATGAACTGCTAATATGAGTAAGACAACTGCATGTGTGACAGGGAAACAACTTTCTTTGGTTTATCCCAGCATGAGGAGAGCATTCATCCCTACAATGAAGACAGATGGCACTTCTAGTGCCTGTGCCCAAGGCAGATCAGAAACTGGTGTTCCATCCCATCTGAATAGCTATTGCTTTCACTGAAGCAATTGTAAAGGATGTGCCTTTTGCTGTAGAGGGGAAGAACAGGACAGGTGAGCTATATTTTGTTTGCCTGATTGCATATGCATGATCTAAAAAAAGTGACTACCCATTTCTCTAAGGATACCTGATGAGCATTAAAAATACAATTGCAAGAATAATCAGGTCAGACTTCAAACAAATGCAGGGAAGCAGATCTGTTGAAGAAACAGATACCCTGTTATGTCACATTTCGTCTGAACAATCCTTAAAAGCTGATATTCCTCTTGGAGACCAAACCAAGGTTTTCCAACCTGCTTGTCCACAAGCTGTGAGTAGCCAAGGAGTTCTATTGGGGGAGAAAAAAAAACAAAACAAAAAAACAACAAAGCTCATGGTTTTCATGGGGCTGTTCCAGAGCTTACAGAAGTGCACAGCAAGTGTAGGCTTTCAGAGAGGGTCTGTGCCTCTATGGGTTATGGTTGGTGCAAACACAGGGTTAGGACCACAGTGGGTTGGTGGGCAGTAAACTGCCTTGTCTTCCAATGGCCCTGCTGCCTGCTCCACAGGGAAAGTTTGAAGGAGAAGCATGAACCTGCTGCAGTGAGCCCATCACGTGTCTGGGGTAACAAGCAAATGCTTAGTCCTGGGTTGGTTTCTGGACATGGTTGAGAGCTGCAGGGATGAAGCTTGTTTGTGCTGAAGCTCTTCTTCCAGCAGAGTCAGAGTTAGAGGTGCTGCTTGTGTCTGTGGAGTGTTAACACAGGTGCAAGGAGATTGAATTTTCTTAACCCTCAAAAACAAAGCCCTTGATTTTTCACATGTCCAACTGGGACTGTTGTGTAGGCAGAGAACTGCTGCAGATCTGCTGTTGCTGCCTAGGAGTTTAGCCCCTTGGCTTTTCTCCTTAACTTGGCTGGGTATGTTTACTGTCTGGGGCAGTAGAGCTTGTAACTCAAACTCTAACTGTACTGAAAAGCAAGTAACTTGAAGGAACTATCCATAGCTCAGCTTGTGGGGAGGGGGAAAAAAAAAAAAGGAAAGAAAAAAAGGAAAAAAGGTCAGGATACACAAAAATGCCATCTTACAGTCACTTTACCTGCTGAGGGACACTTTCATGCATCACTGGGATGCAAATGCTTGAATAAGCTTCAGTTTAAAATGGAAGTTCATCTGGGAAAGCAGAGGTCTCCTATGGACATCTCCACTTACCAGGAAAAAAAAAAAACAGGTTGACCTGAATGGCTGTGGCACATGTCTGCAGGTGACACTGATTGCTTTACAGCTCTTCTTAGCAAGTGAGCCGAACAAAGACAGTCTGGGAACCATGTGGTAAAGGCTGATGGAGTGCTTTGTAAAAGGCAGGTGAGGTGGAGAAGGAGCCTCTCTGAGAAGATAGGACTGTACTTGTCTAACAAGAGAGCTTTAATTTTGCTGGAGTCCAGAAAGTGGCCCTTGACTCAGTCTCTTTCCTTAGGAACCAGTCGCTGGTGGTGTGCAGAAATTCTCAGGGAGTTCCCTGCTTGCTTTTGATCGTGTCTCTGCTGGACTACATATGCACAAATAAACCAAGCTGTACCTTTGTGCACCCAGATCACTGCTGCTTCTGCTCTGCAGGGCTCACCTGGCAGTGTGATCACCAGTGGAGGTGCAGATCTTCTGCCTAACAGGTGCTTTGGTCTGAAAACCTTACGAGCGTTTTGTGCCCTGGCTGAGGTGAGGTTCTCTGCAAGCTCCAGGACTTGAGGTGGGGCGGAGGTCACAGAGGTCTCCGTGCCGCTTCGAGAGCCTGTTCTTGCTCAGCGAGGGATGTTAACGCCTGCCCGTGTGGGCCCGCCGCAGTCGGTGAACCCGGAGCCCCTGTCTCGGCTCAGCGGCGCTTCCCTCTTCTGCCTGCAGAGGGCGGCAGAGGCCGTGGAACGGGCGCAGCCCCTGGCCCGGCCGTCCCCGCGGCCTGTGGCCGCTGTCCCCTCGCTGACAGCTCGGGGCTCTGCAGCGACACTTTTTAATCTGCGAGGGTGGAGGGGGAAGGACCTGAGCCGCGGAGATGGGCAATGTCCGATTAGCTCGGGATGTTCGTGAGCTTCATCCAGCCTCCCTCCAGGCACCTTCCTTGGGCGCACTGGCAGGCAAATGCTGTTAATGCCAGCAACACCTCTCGCCCTGAGCTACCTGCAACGGGATTTCTGCCAGCCTGTAGGC
Source organism: Indicator indicator (assembly GCF_027791375.1). NCBI lineage: Eukaryota > Metazoa > Chordata > Aves > Piciformes > Indicatoridae > Indicator > Indicator indicator. Next base: position 6,589,110 of record NC_072026.1, on the reverse strand, counting down.
ACAGAAAGGAGCAGCATCTCAGCCGGAGCAAACGCATGTCTGTCCCGTGTTGGAAGTCTGCCTCGTAGCAGTGTTACTCTGCAGCAGGACTGTGGCCTGGCTGGCCCTTCGAGCTTATCTGTTACTGCCATAACTCCTGAGACAGCTGCGATTTAGGGAGCCCTCCTTACACGATAAGTCCCCCTTACAGCCTTGTCTGAGAGAGAAGCAGCTGGTTATGGTGAAACAAACTTCCCAGACCCTGGGCAATCCATGCAGTGATGCCCAGGAGGTTCTGCTGCACCTTGCAGGCAGTGCTGCAGCTTGCTGGCCACAGGCTGTCCTGGGACCAAGGCACAGTCCTGCTCCAGGCATAGGAATGGGAGTGTGACCAGAAAGGGCTGTGCAGAACCTGAGAAAATAAAGAGGAAGAGCAGAAGGGAAGCAAACAGTGGAGAGAAGGTCAGTGATGTGGTGGAGAGAAGGTCAGTGATGTGGTGAAGAGAAGCTCTTGGAAAAGTGGTGCAAACCCCTGGGTTTCCCTTGGTGTGCTGTTCCCTCACCAGCAGCTAAACAGAGCCCTGAGACCCTGCCTCTTGGCCCCAGTGCAGCACAAAAAGGCTGGCCTGGGCTTGGCTCTGGGCAGAGCTTTTTCTCTCTAGAGTAGCTGGCTACATCCTCACATTGATTTCCATTTGAGTCAGACACTTCTTAAAAGCCCCAGAGGAAGCTTGCACAGCATCTGTATCTCTGCAGTTTCCAGAGCAAGCAGCTTGCCAAGTACCTCGGTGTGTCAATAGCTGAGGGAATCCCTCAGTAACCTCCTTTTCATGGTTGCATCTTTCCAGGTCTTCCAAAACCAGGTTATTCTGGTGCTAGTCACTGCCAAAGGACAACAGTCCCTTTTAGCAAGAGGTCCTGATCTGCAGAGCCCAATGCCACCCCAGATGTGGTTTTCCTTCCCTCAGCAGGCTATAATCTCCCAATATCTGAGTAACTTTTGCAGATGTTTAATCCCACTGTAAACATCTCTTGATGATTGTGGTAGTGTTCCTTGGCCCTGTCCTCATGGCCAGAACCAGGTCTGGGTCTGTTCCTTGCCATGCAGCAATCAGTGCACAACACTGCCTGGTTCTGGTGCTGAGATTTGTCTGCAAAGGGGTGAGGGCAGCTTTACTGTTTCTCTTTGCTATCCATCACAAAGCTTTGCTTTGAAAACTGTTTGACAGGTAAAAAAGTAACTTTAGCAGCAAGTACTGAAGGTTGAGTTGAAGCTCATTCTAATCAGTGGATTGGTGAGAAATAGCCTTCTCTTTCAGTTTTCTCATCCATTTTCACTTGAAGAAGCTCTTTTGTTCTGCTTTTATTTTTTCTATTCTAATAGAAAGACTTCTTACTTTCCACCTTCCTCAAAGTGATGGAAGCCCCTCACTGCTTTTCTAGTTGGTAAAATCAGAGTGAAGAAGGAGACTAAAGCAGTAGACACTTGCTCAGGAATTCTGAGTTCTTTGTCACTAAGGTGAAGATAGAAGGATAAAAAGGAGAAAAGAGCCAAAAGATATTGTTCTGTTTCCTCTGAAAAATTCATCTTTCTTACTGCTGTTCTGGCTGGTACAGAGCTTAAAGTGCAAATGTAAGACCTTGGGGGAAAAATGCAGTTTTTCAAAAGTTTAATTTTACATTTTTAAAGTGAAAGTTGTTGGCTTAAAAAAAAAAAAAAAAAAAGTAGACAATCCATCAGAAAACATTTTAAATATTTAAATAAAGCTTCCTGTATCACATCCTTATAACTCTGGTTCTTACTAGCAGGGTAGCAGGAGCCTGGTGCAGCTGATGTTCAGTGGGGGCAGTGTGTTTCTTGGCAGCACCTCCTTGTCTTCATTCCACATTTGCACCACGTTTCTTCCTTCCAATTCTCCTCTATCCCCTTAAAGGGCTTTGGAGCACCCTCACCTGCTGGCCTGGTCTGTGTGCCCCAAAAGCAACAGGAGAGATGACCACTTGCTTCAGTACCATGCCCAATGGAGGTGCTTTGGATGTGGAGTCAAGACCAGGTGATAACTAGCCCAAAAAAAAGCATCCAGGCTTTGGTATGGAAACTCAGTGTGAGGTGGTGGGGGAAATAGGTCAGCTGTACCTCTGCTCATGCCAGGCAGGAAAGAGGCCTCAGGTATTCCTATTTCTAAATGTGTTAACCAGCATCCTGAGTGCAAGCTCAAGCTCCCTCATGCTAATGGATTGCTGGTGAGACTGAGGCAAAGGGCTTCTCCTGGAGACAGCTGTTGGTTGTGCTGCCATTTAATGAATGTGAGTGAGGACAAGGCTGCCTGCAGTTTCCATGGGATGAACTTTATATAGGAGACAAAATAGTAGAAATCAAAGTAGAGTCATGGGAAAGATCTTCTGAAGCTGGAACATAAAGTCACAGAGCTCTGGCTTGCATCAAACCAAACCACCTGGGAAAAAAAGAGGTGGAAAGCAGCCTGACTCTGCCTGCCAGGAGGCTCAGATGGGAAAGACTGAACTTGCTGAAGAAACTAAAAGCTGCAAGTGGACCAGGCTGTCCTGCTGTAGTGGTTAAGTGGCTCACAGGCACTGAAAAGCTGTGTCCAGAGCAGAGGCTAAACAGATGCCTGCATAGGTGACCAAAGTGTGGCTGTCTTACATTTCCAATTAAAAACATCCCATGGAAGGCAGTAAAGTAAATCCACATGCTGAATCCTTTCTTGGCCAACAGCAGTTTGCCATCTGCAGCTGCTCCAGATGTGTTTGCTCTGATCTGGAGGACAAGGACATCTGGCTGCTGATCTATGAAGCTCAAGTCACAGCAGCAAAATATAAGCTAGGCAAAGGCATCAGACAGCTGAAAATTACTCCCCAGAGTCTATGGTGAGACCTCAAGGGTGTTAAAAATCATAAAATGGGTTAGCAGTGTCTGTTCAGTGTGCTTTGTATGGCTTTTGGGATGCCTGGAGTCACTCTGACAGCCCTGCTTTCATATGCATGTCCTGCCACCAAGAGATGCAAACCTTTCTACTTGCCCACCTTCCCCTTCCCCTGATCTCTACACTCTACACATCCTTTTCTTTTATGTAGCTATGATTTTTAGAGCAAATTAACTGCTAGCTCTTAGATCAGCCTTTTCAAGAAGTCCTGCCTCCTTGTAAGCAGGCAAATATTTTTGCAAACCTGCTACCTTGATTCCATTAGTCTTTTGGCCCAACATTTTCCTCTGGAGTTTGTTTTGATTCTAGCTCCATTTTTAACTTCCTGTTCTTTACCAAGCTCCTCTATACTACGTATGCTGAAGTTACTGAAATATTCAGGCAGTGAAGTCTGAACAGGAGGCCTTTAGGAGTTGGGTGATGAAAATTGTACTGCCTCTTTTACCTTACCCCACCCCTTGCTGTGCATATGCATTAATACAGCCAATTACCTGACTCCCCTGGATCTTCTCTGAAGCACCTTCTGCCTCATTGAGTGCACAGGAGACCCAGTGCTTGCATTCAATGTTGCTCTTAGGTTTTTTGACTTTTGCCTATTGTAGGATCTGCTCCTTTGCTGCACAGTAATAGTCATCACTATTGTATCAGGCTGCTTCACACATGGTAATGAATTTAATTTCACACCACCACTACTGGGAGACAGGTTATTTTTATCCTCTCTTTAAGTTGGTGGGAACTGACATGCAGACCTTAAAGCAGACAAGCAGTGAAGGCTTTTGGCTGTCAAGCTGAAGGGCTGTGATGTTGGAGTAGTTGAACCCATAGGGCTCTCTGCAGTGCATCTGCTCCTGTGTATCAGTAGTGGGCACCTGGCAGGACATCACCCAGGACATCTCATATACCTCAGGGGGGAAAAAATTAAATGGCTCCCCATGGAAACTTAGGTTTGAATGGTTCTGTGGGTGTTCTGTAAGAGCCTGCTCCCACGTGTGCCCTCACACGATGAGCACCCTCTCTATTTCTGCAGCTCTGTGACTGTCTGCTATTTGTCCCTCACTATCTGCAACAAATGGCAGTTCCCTGTAAACAGGAACTGCTCCTACTTCATTGTGCTAATTCAGTCTGGGATAGATGCATCTGGCTGGCTGAAAGAGCTGGAAGTCCTGTAGTGAAGTAAGAGGATTATATAATTAAACAGTATCATAATTTGCTACTCTTGTATCTGCATGTGAGGGCATCAGGGCTGCTCTGAATGCTGGTGCTCTGTGTGCTTGACTCTACAGCAGCTTTCTGGGTATTGCTTCTGGAGGGGCTTCACAGTCTGCTGGCAGAAGACACTTGTGGCCATAGCAGTGTTTGTGGACTCCCCACATCCTTTGAGGGTACTTTGTCTTCAGCCCAGGATTTGACCGATTTGGCCTTGTGTCTTGGTTTAACCTCGGCTGGCTTAGTTCAGCTCAGCTCTCCTGGCCATGCTCCTTCCCACCTCCTTGTGCACCTGCAAAGCATGGGAAAACAAAATAATTTTGACTCAGGATGAGTGCTACTTAGCATCAGCGAAGACATCATCAGTGTGTTATCAACATTATCCTCACAATGAATCCAAACCACAGCACCAAGCTGCTAGGAAGGAGATTAACTCTGTCCCAGAAGAAACCAAGACACGTTTCAGTTGTTCCTACTTCCCCAGCCAGTCCCAACATCTCTGACTTGACAGGCAGAGCTGTCAGCCACCAAACTCCCTCTTGTCTGGCATTCCTGCAGTGCACATTTGGTATGTGCAGATGCCCTTGCTTTCTGAAGGGCATTCAGAAAGGTTGCTTGAGGGCTGAGTGGGGTCCAGCTCACTGCAGCAGTGTGGGAAATATTTGTTTCTTTGACCTTTGCATTTCTGCCTCTGTTAATACTAATGTTGGCTACAGTCTATCAGGGATGATGATGAGCAAGGCAAATATGGACTTCAAGCAATGCTATGTGATCGTTTTCCTTGTGGATAGGTGCTTGGGTTGTCTCAGCAACACTGCTACAGAGCATGTGTGTGAGCAAGAAATGGGAGAGGTATGCAAGAGAAAATAAAGGTGACAATTCCTACTGGAATGTGTGCCTAGTTGTGTGGCTTGAACTTAGGGGATTTGAGAAATACCCAGGAGAGAGGCTGATTAATTAGTGGTGATATCATTCTGTTAGCAATTCCAGGGCAGGTCAGCTGAAACCTTACCTTATAGATATAATCACCATTAGATATGTAGATACAATCCCCGTTATATCTATATCACCATGCAGATATCATCTTCAACAAAATAATCTAGAGTCAAGAAGTTTTTTCATGTTTAGCAGCTTTGAGACAGCCATAGCAAAGCTGGAAATGCTGCCACTGTCAGGGCAGGGGAAGGGAGTTTGCACTTCTGCTTTGCATCTTCATAGAGGAGTGTGTGTCTGTGTCTCTCCAAGGGGAATCTGCTGGGCTCTCTGAGGATATCTCTGTCCTGAAGAGGCTGCAGCTTCAACCAGTTACCATGCTGCACAGCAAAAGCTTTTCTGCAGCGTGCCACTCCCTGGATTCCTTGACATCTGAAGACTGCATCACTAAAAGCTTGTTGTAGCTTTTAATTTCACAATGAAACCCACAAAAAATATATCAAACCCACAAACCAAACCAAACCCAAGCCCCATATCTTTATCCTTAGGATGAAGGTGACACTTTGCAAGTATCTTGCATTGCTAGATGTGCAAGGATGTGAGGCTGTGGCTTACTACCATGCCCTGCAGCAAGAGACTTGAATTTGGATGAATCTTTGTAGGTTGCCAAAATAGCCCTTTGCTAAAAGCCAGCAGAAGTTTCCCATCTTATCTGAGGACAAAGCTTCCACCATTCCTTCCTAAGAGTGCTGAAGTAACACATTTAGGAGGACTTGTCTAACTACAACGCTGTACCAAAGACTTTTCTGCCTGGGGGCTGCTTTGGCTTCCTGTCAAAAGGTAGAGACAAGCAGGGGACTTCTGGGGCTGTTGGGGTGAGGTAAGGTTAAACCTCCTCTTCCTCACCCCCACCTAACCTCTTCAGTGTCTTTTCCTTTGCTGGTGGATTTGGCCTTCCTCTCACCTGATCTTTTTTCTCCTCTTTATATGCTTCTTTCAATTCTGTTATTGGCAGCTGCTCTGTTTCAGATCCTCTTCAAACTTAAACTCTGTTCTCTTCCAGCTCAGCAATTATTTATTGAATAAGACCAGATCTAGTCCTGATCTATGCATTCTCTCTCACTCTCTCAACACTTCTTAGCTTGCCACGATGTCACAGCTTGCAGTAATGCAACAGCACAGCAATCCATGCAAAAATGTCCCTACCCACCTGGCCAGAGTGGTTTTCTTTTCACAAGAAGGACACAAATATGTCAGATGTAGGAAAGAAGAGCTATGCTTGTGGTGTTAAACAGAAGGTGGGAAGAGGAGCAGCTGTAGTGGTGCTTGGCCTGCCACAGCTCCTGGCACCTTGGGTGGCTCCAGAACTGCAGTCCACAAAGCAAGGTCCTCTCTGCTGCTCCCAGCAAACATGTGAGCCTGCTCCCTCTATGAGAGCTGATTGTAAGCTCCTGGAATTTAGCAAAGCTCGCTCTTTGCTTTCTGCCTTCCTAATTACAATCTCCACATCTACAAATTGTCAGGTTTTCATCAGTGTCTTGGGACTTTGTATGTGAAGAAATTTCCACTTATAAAAGGAAAAAAAAAAAAAAAAGTCCTATTGAAAAACCTCTGGCTGGGAACCTTTTAGATTTACTCCAGAACATGTGCCCTTCTAAACACCACCTCCACAGCTTCCCTCCAGACAAGGGAAGCTATCTTGGGGTTGCATATCTAATGCCTCATGCTTCCCACTGATCACTTACCCTTTTGTGTAAGAAATGTAACAAAGTAGCCTGATTAACTGGGATTGAAGGAATTAAGCCTGTGTTTGTGGAGATAACTATCAATAAGGTCTCTTTTAACACACTTGTTACTCTGGGCTTCCTTTGATTGGCATATCAGCAGCTACACACCATAAATTACTTTGATGGATTCCCTTGTGCATCTGAATTTAAAAGAGATGAGGCAGAGGGTTATTTTAGTTAATATTCCAGTGTGTGATTTGCCAGGTGCTGTGCAGTTTCTGTCTCGACTCATAACCTCTCTTATTTAACTTCTGAAGTCCTGTCCATGGAAATAGCACTGCAGCTGTCCTTGAACCTGCCTCTGGGCTTTCTGTAGCTCCCATATTGCTTGACCCAAGAGTCCTTTCTGCCCAGATCATTCTTTAAACAGTATATGCTCATGATGCCTTGAGGAGAGAAGAAGTGCTGTGAGACTGAGGTAGTTTAATTACTGACACAAAGTCCTGGCAGGACCTAGCAGGTTCTCCCAAGTGACCAGCTGGGGCTGCTGGGATGGATCCTGGAGACAATTAGATAAAGAATCGTTCCTGGATGTATGTGGGTGCACAGCAGAAATTGTGGTGCTCCCCACTGCAGCCCATTAGCAGTGAAGTGAGAGGCTGCCTTCCCTGGATTAGAAAGCACTTGAGGATGTCATTTACTCAGGCAGATTTCCCAGGTGACTGAGCATTCTTATTCCACTAATTACAAATCAAGAGGGTAGTGTGTGCAGTGGCTCCCATGCAGGAGGAGCTCTCCTTTCCTCATGGTGGGCCTGGCAGGACTGGGAAAAGCAGAATGGATCCTGCTAACTATTATCCTCTCCCCTCCTATAATTTGGAACGCAGTGAAGCTTCCTCTGGTAAATCCTGCAAAGTTCCATGCTCAGGTGATGCAGATGGTGCCCTCTAAAATGTGGGGCCCACATCCAGCCCTGCAAATGAAGTATATCAACACTGATTGTAAATCAGATCCAGGATCCTGGCTCAGGCTGGCTGCTGTTTTAATTACCTGAACAGTCCAGGACCTGGGACTAGGGAAACCTAAGAAGGAATGAACTAAACTGAATCTTTGGCAGGTGCTTGACCAAGCCATGGTAGGACTGTCTTCTTCTGACTGCTTTCAGCTGGTGTGGGTGGGAGAGACTTAGGAAAAGCTGCAATTTCATATTTCCTGGTAGTGAAGGGCATGCTTGGGAATGTGGGGCAGAGCAGAAGCTGCAATGCTTATCACAGTCCAAACAGCCTCAGGGCTTCCCTCTGCCTAGGAAGGTTGTGTGTCATGAAGGTTGACCTGTTAGGAGTATTGCTGGTTTGGCAGCAGTTATGGCATCTCTTTTCTCATCTTGAATGTCATTTGATTCCCTGGGCCTGTGTTTTCCTCTTTGGCTGAGGCTGACTGCATTTGCAGAGTCTCCATATCCCATTGCCAGACAGCTGACAGCAGCAACAGAACATCTGCCTGTCTCTGTGCCCTGTGGCTCTTCCTCACGTGCAAAGCTGCTTTGCTCTGCCTCGTGTCTCCCTATCCTCAAACGCACAACTCCTCTTGCTGCTTGTCTCTGATATGTTTACACCAAGAAAACCCTCCTGAAGCAGATAAACCCTGGGAGAGCATTGGCTACTGGTGGTACATTTGTAGTCACAACTGCAGCTGGATTCTCCAAAGCACTGTGTGCCAGGAAGGAGTCACAGCTGCCTGCCCTGCAACTTGCAGCCTAATATCTGTCTGCCTCAGTGCTGGCCCAGTTCTGGCAGGCAGCTAGTGCAGAGGTTTCCAACGCACGTGTCTGAAGGCGTTTCTGAGAGTGGGGGTGACCATCAATCTTAATGAAGTTAGGGATAGAAGGGACCCCTGGCACTGGCTGTGCAGATGGTGTATGCATGAGAAGCTGTGTGAGTGACAGGGAGACAGCCCTTGGGCTTTGAGCTGCCCCTTTTTTGTGCTTTACCACATGCCTAACACATGAAACATTTCTGAGCAGTACCTCCTCCTCTCATTAGCTACTGAGCTTCTTGCCCAGCCTTAGCTTCCCACAGAGGTGCCTCCAGGAGCCAGTAGTTGGAGTGTCCAGTCCCTTGCATCCACCCCTCACCCTAACATCATGAAGAGCTCTTATTACCTGAGACACTGCGGGTTTGTTTCAGCTAATTAGAGCTGATGAGATCCACTCAGTGTTAGGCAGTTCCCTGTCCCTCAGCTTCCTGTGGTCCCTGTAAAGTTTACCAAACATGACAAGATATTAATCCTTTCAGGGACCATAGCACAGGCAATATGGTGACATTTAGAGCTCTTAAAGTAGCAGGTTCGGGGTGAAGTCTTCGGGAAAGTTCTACTCTCCTGCTGACAGGCTCTACCTACAACCATATTTCATGGCTACCTACCCTGGTTGATTGCTGTTTTGATAAAAGTACAGTCAGATGCCAGATGTGGTAGGTTCCTGAGTGCACTAGAGTTGGTACTTGCCTTGGGATTTATTCTCCTAATGGCCTTTGCACCTGAAGCTCAGCAAAATCTTTGTGCCAGCAGGCTCATTGCTGCTTGGTGCAGCTGTAAACTAAGCTCAATTTATCAGACTATGATGAAACCAGGGTCTCTTCAGAATTGACAAAGAAAGCCAAGAAAGGTATTTGGAGGGCAAGGAAGACCTGGAATAGCAGGTTCTATGTAGCATGAACAGAGGGCATTTTCCAAACATTTCAGCTGGTTGTCATCAACTCCTGCAGTTTTTACTGTGAGCCTCCTCACATTTGGCCCCATTTCAAGTTCCAGATTTTTGGTTTCCCTTGGGAATAACAAATGAGTTCACAGCTTTGTGGGTGCAGAGACAAACTCAGAAGGACCCTGGATCAGAAAAGCAAACAAGTAGGCCTCTTGAAGACAGCCTTCCTAAACACTTCATTTGGATGGGTGTTAGGTGCCTAAATTGGTTAAGCATATTTGGACTTGACAGGCATGCGCAGTGTTTGAAACAGAAATGCTGAGGCATCTAAAACCTTATGACTCCACAGGGGTATTTTTGAACTATTGCTGCTATTGTAACTGCAGAAGAGAGAAGAAAGAGTATGTGAACAGGTCTTTCTCTCCAGGTTTATTTTTGCTCTTGCCAAGGGACTGCAGGACAAATACAGTCTCTTTCAGGCCCATTAGCTTTTATGAATTTGTTCCACTGCCAGCATAGAGGTTTTTAAATTCAAGACAGCTATCCCTGCTAAAAGACCTCTGGTACTTCTCCATGCAGTTGGACTTGGCTTCTGGAGATTTGGATGGACATGTTTTGTCATAGAAAGCTCCAGCTCTTTGTTTTACCAGCACCTGCTCAGGCACAGGCAGCTCGAGTTCTGCGGTGTCCTGCAAGAAATGTTTTTAGCTCTTTGGGGTGTTGCATGGATATACAGTGCTGAACATTGTGTAAAATGAAGATGCAGAGCTATCCCAATGCCCACTTCTGGATTTCCTTCAGCACATCTAAGATTAAGACAAAATCCCAGGAGTACTGGAGCTCTTATCTAAAGCAGCAAGGATTCAGTGATTTTGTATAGAACCACCACGTTGTGCCTCAAGCATCCCTTGGGATTATGCATGTAGATCAGGACCTCTCAGAGAATGTGGAAAGGTGAGGAAAAAATATCATCTTTTTCCAACTAGTACACCTGTTTAGTCATGAATTGTCTGTGACCTCAAGTGAGCCATTTGGTGACTTTGCCTTAGTCCATCACCTTCATTGTCCCACTGGTACAGCCCTGCAATGCCCCAACAGCTTCTAAACATGACCCTTCCTTTCTCGATTACTTTGCCAGGTTTATGTAGCCTAAATTTGTGGTGGTGGGAGCCACCCTCACATTTGTGTTGCCAAGATTTAGCCCCAACATTATCAGGTGCTTGACAAGTATGGATGAAGTGACAAACTGCCTCAGGCGATCCAAAGAGAAAGCTCTCTCCATTTTGTAAGTGTTAGGTTTAAAGGCAGAGAGATTCAGAAGCAAGAACATGTGTTTGAGAGGGTGAAAACATGTCCTGGAGCCCCTTCCCAGTGCTACAGGGAGAAACTGTGTGGAAGAGTCTACTCTTGTGGGGACCAGCAGATTCTTACCAGTCAACTACTTTAACTCACCAGCATGTGTGTGGTAGCAGCCAGCAGGTTACTGGTAAAGTGGTGCCCAAAGGATAATCCAGATAAGAAAACACTTTGAGGGGGAGCCTTGCGTTTGGACTGTGCTAGGGGAAAGGTTGCTGCTGAGCTGTTCCCGGATACCAGGGACAGCAACACATTTTAGATGGTTCTTTGCTCCCTCCTGGCAGGCTTTGAGGGATTCGCCATGGACAAGCAGGGGAGGGGCTGCTTTAGCATGGGGGAAGGAAATGCTTTCTTCTGTTTCAGCCCAGCGCTAGGGGGGCTTGCCCAGGACTCTGCTCCCTGCCCAAAGGAGGAAGCACACCAGCTGGTTTGTATGGGGGGCTCCAGCTTGCCACCAGCGTTTTGATACTGTATCTTTGGATGACTATTAGACACTGATGGATGCAAACGTGGTGCCAGGGAGGGCAAACAGCAGCTCTGCCATGCCAGCTGCCTGCACGGGGCGGCTCCAGTAGGGAGGCTAGGAGCACAGCAGCAAGGCTCCCAGCAGCATGCAGGATGAGTGGTGACCCCCATCTCCAACCCAGTCTGCAGGCGGGTGGCTGATTTACGGCCGAGGCGAGGTAGGGGTCTCTGGGAGTTAAGCTGGAGGCGAGTTGCCATGGAGATGGGCTAATAAAGCACCCGGCAGCAGCGACTCTGACGCTGCTACACTTGCAAGGAGAGGGTGGGTGAGCAGAAAGAGCAGCTGGCCCCTTGGGGATGGACAGTGAAAACAAGGTGGGACCAGGAGAGCTGGGCAGGAAGCCAAGGCTGTCTCACAAAGGACTAGTGCAAATGACTCTGATGTGCTCAGGGTTAGCTTATCTGTGGGCAAAACAGGACTTGCTCCGTGCCAAAGCAGGTGCCTGTATGCAAGTGGTCAGGACCTTTCTATCTGCAGTACCCTCCCTGTGCTGATGAGCCTTCAGCCTTGGAGCAGGCCTGTGCTGCCTAATGTCCCTGGGGAGCCATGAGTTACCAGGTCATGTCTTAGCACACTGCTGTTCTGCCTTTCAGCACTGAGGAAGGTCATCTGTTCCCTAGCTCAGGCCTCCATTCCAAGAATTGCAACATAACTGCAGCCAGCTCCTTTGGATGCTGAGTGTTGGGTGGGATGAACAGGGGTGGCATGGACTTGCCACCAAAGAGGTGGATGCACTGGAGCTGTGCTGCACATCCCTAAGCTCTTGCTCCAGCCTGCGTCTTCAGAATGGATTCTCCTGCTTCACTGTTGTAGGGATTAAGTCTGCAATCCCATTCAGTTCAAGGGCACTGTAACATGGACCTACACCTAAGCCTAGTTTTATCCTGGTTAGTCGAGCAAGGTGATGGGAGGGAAAGGCTTAGCTAATTATTAGCAAGCTATTCTCAAGCTGCTGTACTTCCATTTTGAGAGATTATTCTTCAGTAATGTGTTAACAACCATATTTTAACCTTCATCACCATAAGAAGGGGTTTGCCTCAAAGCAATCAGCTCCTGGTGTGTGCTAGAGTTCCCGTAGGTGTTCCAGCAGGTGGAGGAGAGCAGGGTGGGGGAGAGGTTGTATATTTTAAGAAGGAAACAAAAAAGCATTATGATGGAGTGGTGCATTAGCAGATAATTGCTTACAGGTTTCAAACATGTTTTTATGCTTTCTAAATTGATAGATGTATCTGCAGAGACTGATGCTCTTATTGGAGGGTTCCCTGTCCTTCTGAACAGAGCAGAGATCAAGAAAAGAAAACCTTGCTGAAGATGGACTTCTTGAGCTAGCCCATGCCTTCTTCCCTGGCCAAATCCTCCCCCACCTGCCTTTGACATCCTCTGTTGTTCAAAGCCATCCTGTGCTACTGCTGCATAGCTCTTGTGCCTTCAATTCTGTCATCATGCACAACCCAGATGGTAGAAGTTCTCCTCTCCCTTATGGGTCAGTTGGCTTTCAGCACTGGCTGGGATGAAGGAGGACTTCCACTGCTTCTGTCACTAGCAGGGCCTCCATGGCTGGGTGATCCAGCCAGCCCTAATTGTTTCAGCCAAACCATAAAGAGCACAGATCGTGCAAAGCTTTGGAATCTGTCTGGTGGAGACTCTATAATGCAGGAGGGATTTGGCTGGTGGAGATTTTGATTATTGCTATTTGGCAGCTAGAAGCTCACTTTGCTGTGCTGCACAGGTGCCTGCTCTGCCAGGGATTTGCATGAGCTGGTATGCTCTGGATCAGCACATCTGGAGAGGTGGAAAGGGTTACAGTGTGCATGTTCACTGACCTCTTCATTTAGGGTGCTTTTTAGGTGCTCTGTCTCTTATTCAGCTCTTAGAAACTCACTGTTCCTGTGACTACACCCTTGTAATTCCTGACTTTGAGCTTTCTTCCCTGTCTGACCCCAATTATGGCCACTTCTCTCACCTTTGTAAGAACTTGGTATGTGGAGTGAGTACAAGGGGAGGGATTTAATTTGGTTTTTAGATTATTGGATAAACTTTACCAAAAAAGGGCCTTGTGCCCAAGACTATTTCAGGCTCCAGGCAGTGTCAGAGGAGACCTCTGAGCAAAGACAGTCTTTGCAGAAGTCACTTCAGGGTGGAGTGCAGTATATTGTTCCTGGGGAAATTTGTATGGCTGTTTCTTGTGGATGAACAGCCCTCTGGAGAAGCATGGTTTCCATTGCCAGTGACTATTGTTAGTGCTACTTAAGGCTGTACATCTTGGAATGTTCTTCAATATGAGCCATTTAAAATCCTGAGTCATTTCTGTCTCCATATATGCTTGTCTCTCTGATTCTGTTTCATGGCTGTTCTTATACCCAAAGCAGTTCATGCCAGCAGCTGAGTCAGTTTGGAAAGGAGGAAGAACAAACAAAAGGGCATTTTCTGCTCTCAGCCTCTAGGTAGCCAATGTTCTTGAGTTAGCCAGGTCCCATTTCTGGTGATGTTTTCTAATGGAATGCTACCTTCCAATGGGAAGATGGTGGACCAGATCTTTATGGCTTTTAGCCAAGTGGATGGCTGTGTCTTGGGACTCCCTCTGAGCTCTTTCCTGTTCCCTTGCCAACACTGTTGTGTTCACAAGCATATAAATCAGGAATGGAGGATGTCCCTTGGAGGAAACTTAGATGTAAGCAGACATTCAGTATACATAAGCATGGCCAACTCGTGTTGCTCACAGGGGTCTTCCTTAGCAGACTGTCTTTGAGTAGGAGGTTGGACTAGATCTCCTGAAATCTCTTCCAATGTGACTTTTCCTATGATCCTATGTTTTGCCCTAGATGTTGAGATCAGCAAAAAAGCTTTTCTACTGGCATACACAAACAGCTGTCTTCTTGAATCATGCTTTAGATTATGGAAGAAGGAATTCAATACAGAAAGAGACTTCTTAAAATGGGAACAGCCCCACACATGTTCTAGTTGCTATCATCCATGTATGAGCAGTCTGAGGACAATTAATATGTTAGCTGTCCACACAAGATCTGAAAAGTAAGGTCCCTGCAGATCAGGCAAAATACCTTTTAGTATTCAGAACACAATAACCTGAAAGCCTGGTTGTTGATGCTTCAAAATTGTTCAGTCTCCACTGGTCAGATGTGGTGTTGAGGGCTGGAGAAACATACCTTGATTACATATGGCCTGTGGTAAGCCACAAAGTTCCTGTAAGAGGACCAAGTGTTGCAGTAACACTAAAGACCTTTCCTCCTCAGGTCTGAGAGATGTCAGATTTGATTGTGGGAGCACTGTGTTGGACTGAGCTCAGTTATTTCTCTGGATGCTTGTCTTCAGATCTTGAGAGGCTCATCAGGTCTTGCCTATGGCCTCTACGCAGCATAGGAAAGCAGAACTCTGCTGGCATTTGAACTGTTTCTAAAGACCACACTTAGATCATAGGAAGCTGAAATTTTGCTTTGGAAGAGAGCCTACCTTCTCCTTCCTACTGTCTAGAAACAAGTCATGATGAATGATCCTGTCTCATCAAAGTCAGGATGGTTGTGGTCTGTAGGGATAAGGTAGAACAGTGATTGTGCCTGACTTTTTCCTGGAATCAAGAACTGGGTCATTTTCTGATACCAAAATGCAGACGTGTGACAGTTAAACTGGATTTAATCACACATGCCTTGAGAGCCTTTGGCCTGGAGAACGTTTACATGTGTTGAAAGTATTCCAAGCCAAGAATGTTTTAGAGGAATTTTGAGATGCTCAGTTGTGCATAACAACAGTACAGTTGTGATTCTTTCTGTCCTGCTGCACCTTCAGTGATGGAGGAATGGTTTTGTACCTTGGAGTCACAGCTGCGGCTGAGCCTTGTGGTGCGTGTTTAACGAGGAGAGCTCTGCAGGGACAATATATTTTGAGTGTGGCTTACTGTCAGCTCTTTCCTTCCCAGCTTCACTGTGGTGTGGCTCTGCAAAACCTCCAAAGCCCAGCCAGCTCTGTCGAGCACATCTCACATTGCCCTTCCTCTGGGACTCCCGCACTGCCACGCTGAACCTGTCCTTACTTTCACTGCCTAATCCTTGCTGCGTTTTAACCTCTCTTCCTCCTCCCTCTTTCTCCGCACTTGTTTCCATCTGAGTGCCTTTTTATTTGGGTATAAACCTCGGCAATTACAAGTTGCAGGCCAAAGTTGCCTGCCCCGCCGGCAGCCCCAGGATTCGGCCAGGCCTTGCAGCGAGGAAGAAGGTTGGCAGGAGCTGGGACGCAGCATAGCCCTGAGAGTGCTGCCCACCTCCCTGGAGAGCACCAGAGCCTCGGGGAGCTCCCCCCTTCAACAGGTAGACGTTGGGAGCAGGCAGCCGGTTCAGCCTACCCTCCTGTGCCGAAGGGCTGGTGAGGGCTGCCGCCGTGCTGCCAGGCCGGGCTTTTTAAGGAGGGCCTGGGGGCATCTCTTGCGCGGGTGGCCCCAACCCGTCACCCATCGCCGCCGCCCGCTCTGCGGGGAGAACAGCTCCGCACAAAGCGGGTGGGTAAACCCTCCTCCGGGGCGCGGGCTGGAGGAGGAGGAAGGCGGGAGGGAGGATGCTGTTTTCCTCCCTCCCTTTCTCCCTCCCTCCCTCTCCTTCGCCGCGGCCGGAGGAGCGCGCAGGCGGCGGCTGGCAGCCCCGGCGCGGCGGGCTCGGGGGTGCGGAGCGCTGCGGAGCGGGCTCCGGCCGGGCCCCGCTGGGGCAGCCGGCGCGACGGTGAGTGCGGGTGGGGCGCGGCGGCGGTTCGCGTCCCGGCTTCCCGGGTCTCCCCTCTCCGCTTCGCAAATCCTCGGCGGCCACACCGAGACGGGAATAAACCACCCTGCCGGGACTTGGGGGCGCGGGGGGCAGTGCGGGACCCCCGGCCGGGCATGCGACTCCGGAGTGCTGCGCCGGTCCCCGGCTATTGTCTGCGAGCTGATGAACAATGGGGGAAGCAGCGGCCCCGCGGGGGAAGGGGACTCTTCTCTGCTCGCAGCCCCTGCGCAGGAAGCTCGGGGTGCCGTTCTCGGGGTCGGAACATCTCCACTCCCGCAGCAACTCCGGAGCGTGTTGCTCCGGAGAAGAGTGGCTGCCCGAGTCACGCCAGGGGCTTCCCCTTGGGGACCCCCGGGACACCAGCCTTCCTGCCTGGTGCTGCCGGCTGGAGAACAGAGAGGCTCGTGGAAGTGGCTTCCATGGAAAAATGTCAGGACGAGGACAATACTGAGTCGCGTCCCTAGAGCCAGACAGTGAACGCATGGGAAGGGCTGAGCGGGGACAGGAGCGTAGTAAAGCAAAGTCAAATTTCCCCGACTCCTGCAGCCAGGCCTAATGAACACTGATGCTGTGTCAGGGTCGGGAGGAAAGGGGCAAGAGAAAGTTTGAAGGCTGCAGTCATCTGAGGCTGGTATGGGAGAAAAGAGAAATGAGCTTCAGATCTTTCCTCCTTCCCCCGAGTTACTAGAACTGAGATATGGATCGTTTAAAAGGAGTAGCATAATGCAATGAAGCACTAGGCAGTACCCACTGCAACACTTACCCATTGTTCCTCGCTTTGCCTTCTGCTAGAAGGATCCTCATCTAGACAAGTATAATTGACTAAATAGTTCATTTTCCTGGCCAATTGCATCTGTAGCCTCTCCCGTGAATCTGCTGCTGACTGGCTGCAAACATAGCAGCGTCTTCAGGCAGCAACAGAGAACTGGGACCTTCTAGTGAGACTCACTGTGTGGGCTAGCTGGCAAGAGCAGCTGAGCGGCTGCTCACCTGAGTTGTTCTGACAGTAGCAGCACAGCAGGCTTGCTCCCTCACTTCTTGGTCCTTTTGGCTTCCTTGTGGGGAGTGTGAAGAAGAATAACAGGTGGTGAGACAGGTCCAGCCTACAACTAGAAGATGCTACATGTGGTTCAGGCAAGTCTTCTCCTTTCTGTAGTCGATTTCTTAACTTTCTCTTTATCCTGGAGGATAAAAGGTTTTAGGTTGTTTTGAGGTGGTGATGTTTTGGTGGGGTTTGCCAGCCTACCCTTCAGCCTGTACCTGGTGGCTGGGTGCCCTGCAGCATGGATGCACACACACACAGGCAGGAGCATGCGAGCCCAGCACTCCTGCCCTTTTCCGATAGAGCTCTAAGCAGCTGGAGGGGTTGCAGCTGCACCTGCCTGGCTGGAGGCTGCATCCCTATTCCCAGGAATCTCATCCTCGTTTGCATCGTGCAGCAGAGCTCAGCACATGAGTACGCACAGATGCATTGTCTGAATCACTGCAAGACATGCTCAGCACTGCCAGGCTGCTGCTTTTCCTCTTCTGGAGCTTCTTATCACAAGTCTGCATCATGCAGCTTTCCTCCTGTTTCTTTTCCTCTTTCTTCTTTGTAGACTGCCACCTGTCCTGCTTCACTGTCAGCTTCTCCTTCATCTTTTCCTGGTTAATTGATTCTTGCACCTCAGTTTCTGTTTTTATGAAGTAGACTGTGTCCTCTTCAGCCCACTCCTCTCAACAGTGGAGAAGCAGCCCATCCCCTCATCTCAGCAGGAGTATTCCTGCCAACTGTTTACAAAAAGTAGCACAATACCCAAGCTGAACGCTGACATAATTACATACCCAGCCACAGAGTGTAGTAAATAATCCTGCCTTTCAAGCTTTCGCCCAGTGGTGAGTCTTTTGCCATCTCCTTTGCCCCTGGGCTAAATGTTTTATACTTGGCTTGCATTTACTTATATTCTGGAAACACTCAGTCAGCACAGTCGCTGCACAGATACATGGTACCAAAGTGGATGCATGATGATATCTTGCACCATAGACACTTAACTGCGCCGGTACGCATCCTGTGCCTGAACCTGCAGCACAGAGCTCTGCTCCTGGCTTCAACCCGTTGTGCTTGGCAAGTGTGAGGGCTGTCAGGGAAGGAACAATTGCTGAGGTGGGGATATTGTTCCATCGGTGGAGGAAAGATGGCTGTGGGGTGAAGGTCAAGAGAGCCAGCAAAAAGCGCAGGGCTTGGCTGGCCATGTTTTGTATTGGTGAGGGTGATGGTTTTCCAAGGGTTTGTGCTGACGTGATTGCAGGCTGTGTGTATTGTGGAGTTGTATTTCCAGTTGTGCTTGCGAGCTTGAGTCTGTCTGCAGTTGCTTTGGTTGTGAGTCAGTCTGTCTGCAGTTGCAGTAGCTGTGAATCAGTGTCTGCCTGTAATTATGTGGGTGAATCAGTGTTGGCTTGTTACACTTTACCTGGCAAATGGTTTCCTGTGGCAGTTGTGGATGTGAATCACTCTACAGGCCCTCTGGATAGGTTTCTGAGTAGAGAGACGCAATGCTGGGATAAACTTCATTTTGATGAGGAAAAATTAAGCATCTTCTCCTTTTGAAAAAGCTGGCTTGGGAGTTGAGCACAGGGCTTGTTTCTCTGGTACCGCCTTTCTACAGAAGAAATCCACTTTATGGCTTGCTCCCAAGGTTTTCATGTTGGTCTGAACCTTCAATTTCTTAGCCTTTTACCTCTGATTCTGAGTGTCCTCTTCTGGCACCTCTCGCAGAGGTGCAGACAGCGCATTCGGTAACCATCACGTGTTCCTTGTACCGTATGTGTGTGGCAGATTCATAGGAAGATTGTTTATGGCTTGTGCAGTCTGTGTGTGTGAGAATGAGCCCATGTGCCTCTCTGGTAGGTAAGCATAAATATTTTCCTGCTTGCGAGTTGAAGACTATGTGGTTCTGCTGTGTGCCTCTTGCTGTGAGCTAGTGCTGTTTCTCTAAGTAGATGGTAAACAGCAAGTTTGATTCTGGTAGGCAGAGCTACTGCTGGCCGTTTCTTCTTCTCCAGTTCCTATAAAGCACTGTGGTAACTTCTGGCCTTCAGCAGCATCTGTATAGCACAAAGCAGTGCTAAACTGAAAGGCTAGTCAGAGAAATCTGGGCTATCTCAGGAGATGGAAGTAGAGCACTCCCCTTGGTCCAGGTTGACAGGCTGGGCCTTTCCTTGTGCTGGCTGGGGCAGGCAGAGTGCAGTGCTGGTAGGGCTGTACTGCTCCCAGCATATGCTGGCTTGGGTGTCTCTGCCCAAGTTGTGCTGCATACACATGCATCTCAGTGAGCTCATTTCAGAACAAAGGGATGCAAACAGCCAGCAGGATAAGGGTTTTGTGAAACACCACCATGTCTTATCCCATCATTTATGGCCTTCCAGATGAACCATGTTGGCTCATTACTACCCCTGCCTTCAAATTAAAATATAGTGTTTTCCAAGGGGCCCTCCTTTTTGGCTGAAGTGATGAGAACTACAGCAAAATCTCCCAACAGGGACACAGGGCAGCATGTGTATCACCTGCATTTATGCTGCTGCACTGAGTGCTTGCTGGCTTCCCATCTCTGCAGAGACAGCTTAGAGCTTCACCTGAAGAAGCACAGGCTGCTGTGCTCACAGAGGATCAGCAGCAGCTGGGCAAAGCACAGCCGGTGTGTTTTTGGTGGCACCAGAGGACCTCTCCTGCTGTCTGGGACCTGTTTTGCAGAGGCTCCAGTGCAAAGAGGAAGAGCTTTAAGAAGCTTCTTGTACTGTGCAAATGCACCTGATCTGGAAAGTAAATATGCAGGTGTTGTGAGGTCACCTATAGTGCTGTGCTTGGTTGTGGATGTGCTTGGCACCCACCAGCTCTAGATCAGCCTCTTCTGTCTACATGGAAGTGCTTGTATCTGTGCTTCTGCTCTGAGGCTGCCTCTACTTCCCAGTCTGTTTTCCAGCTGGCTTCCCAGCAGCGGCCTCTCATTGCACACCCTCCCTGAAATACCTGACTTAGCAAAGATGTGGAGCAGCCTGCAGGTCCATGGTTCTGGGGACTGAGTGCAAGCAGTAAGTGCTCAGCACTCCTTCAGCTGATGCCATTGGTGTAGGTGCATGGTGTGTGGGCACACTGACCTGATGACACTGCAGGTATACAGTATCTCTGGGTGCAGTGATGGGACAAATATGTCCTTTGGGCTGCTTTATGGATGCCACCTGTACAATGAGATAACTGCTAAGTAAATCAAATTGTTCCCTTAACTATGCATGTTCCAAGCAGGCAGTAATTTGCAAGAGGTACTGATAAGATTCTCAGAAATGTACCCAAGTGGGTTTATGGGCCTCTTCTGTCTTCATTCCCTCTCTGCTACCTGCAATCTCCCCCTCTCTGAGCTGTTCTCACAGATACTTTTTTTACAAGCTTTACCTTTCAGTCTCCACCTCCAGTGCTTTATCTGTCTTTCCCTTGTCAGCAGTAAGCCTGTGCTAATCACTCTTTCCTAGGAAAGCATTTCGGAATATTTAATGGTTTCTAGAATAAAGACTTCTGAAAAGATCAGGCTCAGTAAGCCAAGTCAGGAGACACCCAATGTTAACATAGTTACTAGGGTACCTTGCTGATGTGGAAGGTACCATCATTTTTGGTTCCCAAACGCACCTCAGTAGGAGCAGAGGCTGGAGAATGTTGCTGTTTTGGGGAGAAGGAAGGTTTTCCAATTCCTCCTTCCAAAAGGGCACACAAAGAGGAAGGCTGTATTTCTCAGGAGTGGTATTATGCTGTGATGCTCTGGAGGCTGGACAGACTGCCTGTGCTGGAGAGGAGTGGGTATGTTTATGATGCCTTTAGGTATGTCATTATAAGGAGACCTGCCAAAATCCAGAGTGCACACAATTAAAAACTTCAAGCGATGCTGGATTCCAGCTGCAAAGTGTTGGTAGGGCTCCTTAGAAAATCTGCATGTGATTCAGCTGTGGAGGTTACCAGCAACTGCAGAGATAGTGATGAATGCATTTGCTAACTGTGCCATTAAGAAATGAGCAATGGACAGATGGAGGAAGGAAGTGCAGAGCTGCTTTGTGCACATACCAGCCCTGTAGGCTCCATCTTGCACAGGCATAAACAAGAGCCCGAAGCTATAAGGTGATGTTCCTTAACCTTTGTGAATGAAGGCTCAGTCTAAGGAGTTGTACCACTCTTTTCTCAGTTTAGAAATCTTTGCTTTCTACTTTTTTTTCCTCATGGGTACGATGCAGTTTCCTTCCAGAGAGACCTAGTAAGAGATTTGGTTGTTTTTTGTTGTTGGTTGGTTGGTTTGGGTGTTGTTTGTTTTTTTTTTTTTTTCTCCTTTTTGTTCTTTGAGACTATTACCATCCAATTAACATTCCTAAAGCCTCACTCATTACAGGTAGTTAAATTCATGTTGTCTGCATCCTCCTCCCCTTCCCAGAGCAGCACAGATCCCTGTAGGTATTCAGATCAAGACGCTGATTCTTCCAGAGCATTCTGAGTGGGAAGTGACAGCTAAATAGCATTTTGTTTAAGCACCTTCTGCAAGGACAGCACCAGTTCAGACTGGAGAAGCCCCAGTATTACTTTTCCTGAGGCACACTCGTGGGTGTTTCCGTTCCTTTGTTTTGCTTAGATGGTTCTGTGCACTGAGGGATGCCTTCCCAGCAGCTCTGCCATGAGCAGTAATTGCTATGGGGCAGGCAGAACTCTGAAAGAGCAACTCTTCAGTGCTACAATCTGAGGAGCTCAGTTACTGGGCTGTTGAAACCAGGACTGGCTTTACAGACCTGGCAGGCCAGAACCCTGTTACTGGCTGTGTGGTCAGTAGCTATTGGGTGTATAAAGCACTTACACCAGCTGAGATTTTGCATGTCCCTGTCACTGATGCTGGGGTTGGACTAGCAAGAGCTCGAAGAAAGGGAAGAGTTGATGCTGAGACCTGTTGTGCCATGGGGACCACACTAGGCTCTGGCTATGGAAAGCTTTGGAAGATTGCTTAAACTGCACAAAGGTGAGACCTCTTCTGCAAAAGCATTGTTACATTCTCCAGAGATGTGTTTCCTGCCTAGCAACAGTGTGATGATCATCAGCACTGGTAGGGGGTTGTTTCTTCTGCTGCTCCCCCAGCACTGCCTGGCCAGCCTGGGCTCAATGTCACAAGGCTACCATGATTCATCACCAACAGTTAAAGTCCCTGTGTTAATCAGGAATGTCAATCACAGTGCTCAGGACCATGTCTGCTTCTCAGTCCATCTCTAAGTGTAAAGGAACCAAAGAACAAGGGAAATGCCACTCAGAATCTCCTACCCAGATCTCCAGGAAAAACACAGCACAAGAACCAAAGGAAAGTGGTAGAAAACAGTGCCAAGCTGTTGTCCATGCGGCGCTGTTCTTTCTGAATCCCTAAGTGCAGCCATAGCAAACCAGCCATCCGTGTACTCTCATGCCTCATTTTGGGGTCATTCTCCATGCTAGCAAACTGAGCTGTGGCTGGCAAAGTAATCATTTGGGCAAGTAGTGAAAACAGATTTGCCTCCCAATGCAGGTATATAGAAGTGTTTCTGATGCTTAAAATGAGACTTCAGTGCATATTTAACTTTATTCAAGCAGCCCTGTTGACCTTGGGTAGCACCTTGTTCCACAGAACTATCCAAAATTAGCCCTCTCTCTCCATATAATATTAAAGGGAAACTTTCTTGACAAAGCTTGGTGGAAATGCAGTTGTTTAGAGCTTCTTGGCACACACAGGCACATCTTACACACACCTACATGAAAGGTGTAAGTGCTTCTGGCTTTTGTCACTGTTCCTCACCCTCTCACTTTCTGAATTACCTTGCTGCTCCATTTTTCTGCTCCTTTTTTCTTTAGCTGCTCTGTCTCACCTTTGGTGCATAATCTCCCCAGCCCACAATCTCACTGAATTTAATAAAGGTTGCCCAAAATTTACTAGAGGTGTCAGAACAGTTACTGCAGAGCCAGAAGGCAGCTGCTGCAAAACCAGAAGCTCCTAATTTTTTTGTGGCTATGCCTGGTCAAAACCTGCTAGCAGTGCAAATTCTGCCAAACAAACCATGTATTGAAATCAGCAGTTGAACATATTGATTTCAATGAAAAATTTCAGTGGTGGTGTGGGGAGGGGAGAGGGAAGCCAGCAATGTTTTTTTCTTGCTTTTGGCTAGTGTTTGAAATTGCCCCAGGGGAGGGAGGGAATCAATTAAATACTATTGTATAATCTGCAAGTTTCAGTGAAATGAAAGGGAAAAGTTGAAAGGAAATCTGTTGAGGAGCTGCTAATTGAAGGAGTGTTGAATTTGCCTTGTAAGAAACATCAACATTTTAGCTGTCTTTGTTGTGATTTGGAATGAGTCTCCTCTAACTGTTGGAATTTCCCACAGAACAGATGTTCAGCCTCTTAGTTTGTGCTTCATCAACATATACATGAATTTCCAAGACTGTGTCCCTTCTCAGCTGGAGGGTGGCAGGATCCAGAGGAGCCATCCTGATCCAGGGCCTGTCTCACCAGAGGTGTAGGTGTGCCCATGCCAGCCTCCGGTAAGCGTGTGCTTGTTTGGTGTGAAGGCTGTGCTTCCCTAGATAGCATCCTTGATTAAATAAGGCCCAAGCACACCAGCAAACGCTCACATGCACTAAAAGAATCCATGTGCTGATATTGGCAAGGATTTTAAGTGACTGGTGAAGATAAAGGTAACACATCTGAGGTATGTAAGGCACTGCTAGGGCCCAACCGTTCTGGTTTTTGGGGGGTGTGTGTCTGCAGTTGGTGAATACCTTGCCAGAACAAAAGCTAAAGTGGGTGGATAAGGACTTGTAGTGTCTCTACCTTCTGCCTGCTTGGCAGCTCATATCCTCCTAGAGCTGTACTGAGCTAAAAAGCAAGAATCAAGCACAGCACCCAGGAAGACTGTAGGACCGAACCATTGTGGGACAACCAAGAATAGCTGAATGCAGAACTTGACATAACACACGACCCAGGCTGGCCTCCTGACCCTTTTCTTCCAGTTGTCTGTGGCAGGGGTAGCCAGATACAGGTTGCTGTACATACATGAGGTACATGTCAGGCTGGACGTGAGGAAGAAGTTCTTCACCATGAGAGTGGTGAGACCCTGGAATGGGTTGTGCAGGGAGGTGGTTGAGGCCCCATCCCTGGAGGTGTTTGCAGCCAGGCTGGATGAGGCTCTGGCCAGCCTGATCTAGTGTGAGGTGTCCCTGCCTATGGCAGGGGGGTTGGAACTGGATGATCCTTGTGGTCCCTTCCAAGCCTGACTGATTCTATGATTCTATGATCTCCAGGTACTTCCATGGCTCTCAGCTGAGCTCCCTGCTCTCTCTGCATGGGATTTCCACTGGGGGTTCCCATCTCCCATCGCTGTGTGCAGAAGCCCTTTGGTGTCAGTTGCATAGCTCACTTGTCCCTTCCATTTCGGGGGGCTGAGAAATGCTGTTGAGGTGGTAGGATTTGGCTTTCAAACCAGCATCTCCTTCAGTGCTGGAAGGAGCTGCCTGAGGCTCTGCAGTGTTGGTGCCCATTGATTGGAGAAATATGGAGGCCAGATTTGGCTGGCAACAACATCTTGCCCTGGCTTCTGCAGGCTGGGGCAGTAGGGGTGATGGTGTTCTATGGCTTTGGGGTACTCACCCAGGCTGGCTGTGCCTAGCTGCTGTGGTGCTGAGCCTTTGCTGGGCTGAAATCCTGTGTGTGCCAGACGTGAGGCGGTGTGCTGGGGAGATGTCACGGCAAGCTGTATTTATACAGGCTGTTGCTTGGCACTGCTGTTCCAAGGTGCATCAACATAATGAGATACATAAAAGGGAAAGGCAGTTAAATGTGTAATAACATCACAATAAAAGTGAAAGTGAGCATTAATGAAAAGTCTGAGCACACTAAGTGCAGTACAGTTGAACACTCCCACTACCTTGGACCTCAGTGCCCAAACTTAATAATAATTTCTGGCAGTGTCATTACTAGAATTAAATGAGGACCTAACTGTCCAGAAAAAGTGGTTTGGAAAAAATGGGTCTTGAGACTTTGGAAGTGGTTCTGCCCTGTGGCTGTTCCCAAGGCAGCACAGGAAGCAGGGGAGCTGGAAACATCTGCGAGGGCAGTGCCTGAGAGTACGGGTGGGGAGGAGGAAGCAATAGGTGGAAGAAGAACCAGTGTGGTCATTTTGGAAGTGGAGCTGTGCACCTGCTGCCAGTTGCTCAAGCATCTGGGGAGCTGCAGGATGTGCTGTGAAGATGGGGTGAGAGTTTGTGTGTGTATATATGTCCTTGGCTCTGACTCCATGCTGTGACTTCCCCAGCGCCAGCAGTGCTGCAGGCAACGCTGCTGCCTTTAGTTCCTGGGGGTGTCTCTAGGACTTCAAATACCCAGAAATACTGACTGCTGGCTAACATGGATGAACTGCTGTGCTAAGATTTCCTCCTAGTAAATGAAATCTCTTTTCTCTTCTCTCCTTTTCCTTTGTGCCCTCCCAGCAGGTTCTGGAGGCTTGCTTGCCAGTCGCCGCGTGCTGACGCCATGGCGCTGAGGCTCCCAGGAACGAGGTCGCTCGCTCTCGTTAGCCTAGTCCTGGTTTTGGGGCTCCCTGCTGATGCTGGGTAAGGTGGTGAGTGCTGAGGCTGTTGACCAAAGCTTCAGTCCTCCTACTGTGTTTAAATATCCTGGGGTCAGCACCTGTGTGAAGTGATCCAGGGTAAAGCCCTAAAAAACTCTGCTGCTTGTGACCTCCCCCTCATCCCCATTCCCATGCATTTCACTCCAGGACTGTTCAGTCCCCCTTGGCTGAGCTGACTGATTGCATTAGCATTATTTGAGGTGCTCTCACTAAGGACAGTTGTCAGCATTTTTTGCAACAAAACCAATTTTCAGATTTGGCTTCTGCACAGTTCCCTCTGTACAAGGACTTGGCTTGGATGAATTTTAACCTAGAAGAGAGACTTCTCCCTGTTAATTTTTTAATACTCTCTGAAAGAAAAGAAAAGAAAATGGAGCTGCCTCAGTTGTTGGCTGTTTATAGTGTAATGATCCATGAGCAGCACACCTGATCTGCTGCAGTGTGGGGGGACCTCTGGGCACCCTTGCCTGGGCATGCTGCTCATTCTCTCCCTGGGCATGCAGACTCCAGTTGTCCCAGTACATAGTGCTGCCACCAGCCTCGTTCTCCCACCCACTGGGAGCTGTTGGGAGAAGACAAAAGCCTGTTAGTCCATGACAGGCTCTTCAGCCCTCCCTGACATCCCACTGGAGCCTCAGCTGAGGCTCTGTGATCTGGGAGAGCCCTTCAAGGAAGGGAGGCAAAGACACCCCCTCGAAACAGCCTGCCAGCTGTGGGGAGGGAGGAGCTCTGCACAGAGGGAGAGAAATGCAAATAATACATGACTTGTATAAAAAATTGAGAAAAGCCTTTTGGAGTGCTAGGTACAGATGCTGAAATGCTGTCTGCTGACTTACAAGTCCAGCAGCGATCAAGGATTTTCATGCATGAAAAATACCAGTGCTGCTATTCCTCCTTCACCCACACACCCCTGTGGGTACCACCATTTCCCCAGCTGCAGGCTCCTACTCTGCCCTGCCCAGGTCATCTCACCTGCTTGGATCTAACCTGTGTAAGCCAATGCATCCTGAGCATGCCTTGATATGTAGATGCTGACCCTCTATCGATGTATGGCTGCCTGCCCCATCCTGCCTGCATAGGCACAGGCAGCCCTGGGCTCTGGCCTCTTGCCACTGGGGCTGGGTCCCCATCCCCATGCTAGCTCTGGAGGGCTGTCAGCAGCTCCTAAAGCCCTGCCTCTGCCTTCCCCAGCACTGCCCTTTTGCTGCCCAGCACGTACTGGCTGTCACTGCTGCTCCCTTGCTGCCTGCCATGCGGGTGTCACTCTGGTCTGTGGCAGGATGTATTCTAAATTGCATGGAGGGGACTCTTGTTTGAGGTTAGCATGCCATGTGGCAGCCAGCTCTCCAGGGAGCATGTACACAGGGACAAGTGACGAGGTAATGACTTTTCCTCAAGCCTATCCTAATTAAATTTGCTGCAAACCTCTGTCTTCCCTGCCTAAAGGCTTTTAATTATTTTTAAACCATGATCCCTAAACCTCTTCACAGTTCCTTAGACTTCTTCACTGAGGCTTTAAGAGAGAGAAATAAGACCTGGTTTTGCACCATTCTAAAGGGCAGCTTTAGCTTTATGTTAAGGTTCAGTGAGCCAGGCCAGCTGGATTGGGGAACTGGCCCAAATGGGGTGCCAAGCAGAGGTGCTACTGGCTTTCCTCTGCCTGTTCCCTCTCCCTGCCTGCACTGCTCTTTCCCAGGCACCTCCTGAGTGAATTCCATGCTGTTCACATTGAAGTCAAATCCTCAAATGTCAGGCTAAGTACAACATCTTTGAAATTCATAAACTCATTCTTCCCATCATTGCTGAGCCTCCACCAGGAGTTCCTTCACAAAAAATCTGTCCTCTCGCTCTTTATATTAGGGGTAGTTTTAAAAGACAGCTTATGAAACATTCATGAATGAGCTTTCATGAGCATGTTAGCTATTCATAAGTTATAGGTGGCTATACATCCATCAGCAGACACTGGTAGAGATTGCTTTTAACAATAACAGCTACTGAAAGCTGGGACAATTGAAACCTCACTAATTACAGTAGGCATTTGTTCAATTCCTCAAAATTCTACTTACTTGCAGAGTGTATTTCATGTCCAGATGAAAAGCCCAACCCACTGTTTTGATTTGAATGGGGAGTCTTGAAGGCTGTGATGCAGTTCATAATATCAGTGTCCAGTTCTGGTGTCCCCAGCATCAGAAAAACACAGAGCTGTTGGAGTGAGCCCAAAGGAGGGCCACAAAGATGATCAAAGGGATAGGACAGGCTGAGGGAGCTGAGGTTGCTCAGCCTAGAGAAAAGACGACTCCAAGGGGACCTCAGAGATGCCTTCCAATACCTGAAAGGATCCTACAGGAAGGCTGAAGAGGGACTTTTCATGGGGGTGTCTAGCAATAGAACAAGGAGGAATGGTTTGAAGCTGAGGGAAAGTAGATTTAGACTGGATCTTAGGAAGAGGTTCTTCCATATGAGGGTGGTGGCACTCTGGAACAGGCTGCCCAGGGAGGCTGTGGATGCTTCCTGCCTGGGGGTATTCAAGGCCAGGTTGGATGAAGCCTTGAGCAGCTGAGTTTAGTTGAGAGGTAGCCTGTGGCTAGGAGGTTGGAATAGATGATCTCTAAGGTCTGTTCCAGCCTAAGCCATTCCATAATTCTATGATTCTTGGTGTTTCACATCTGACAGGTTGCATTAAGGTTGGGATGGGTGTGTTCCCAACCACACCTCATCCCCCCACACACACCCATGCCCTGTGGGAATTGCAGTTTAAGCACTTTTTGTTGGACTCACACCTTTGCTGGGCTCTTGGAGGCTGAGCTCCCTGGCTTGAGCCACTTTTGCAATGATAGCAGCTATTGGTTTGCTAAAAACCAGAGGCCAAGTGGCCTTGTGAGAGGTGGGATCAGATCCCTGGAGAAGCAAACCTCAAGCATTTGAAATGCAGTTTCCCAGAGTGTTTGGTTATTGATGCCAGTGCAAATTAATATCAAGATTGCCCAAATGGAATATTTCAATTAGCTGCAGCATGTTGAATTATATTGATTCAGCCTGACTCTAAAAAATACCCAGACTCTGCTCTCAGTTTTTCCTCTTCTGCTAGAAAATACATTTGCTCTCCTTTTATCTAACAGAAGCTGAGTTTTCTGTTCAGAGAACATTTTAATAGAAAATTCTAAGCCAGCTCTGCTGCTTGTCACCCTTCTGACCCTTCATATAGTTTTTACAAATGGACCAGTAGTGCCAAGAGTAACTAGTCTAACCAGAGGAGATGCAGCAGGATTAAGCTTTGAAATCCTTAAATGATATTTTTCTTTCTGTTTGGTTGGTTGTTGTTTATCATTTTGTTTTCCCCACAATTACTTCCTGATGCATGCTTCAACCAGTGGCTGCACACATCAGCCGGAGCAAGATAAAATGAGGCTAGGGAGGAGAAGGAAAGAGGCAGAAATGAAATAACTTTCAGTTGTTTGAGTTGCAGATAGCAACAATTTTAGGGGCTTCTCTTCACCCAACTTTGGGGAGTGGGAGCATGCTTCAGGGGGTCATAGGTGCCCGCAGGGCACAGGGGGTAATGGCACCCACATCTTGCACCACCAGCGTCTGTCTCATGTGCTGTATTCATGGCCTTCACCTGGGCAATCCTCCCCAGTCACTTGTCTCTCCAACTGGGCTGATTTGCCAGTCAGGGCTGCCCTCTGAGGTGCTCCTGTGCCACAGCTGAGGATCCCTCTGCTCCAGCAGCCTTTTTCACGCCTTCCTGGCTGGACATCCTCAGCCATCCTGCTGCCTGTCTGTGCCTCTTAATCTTTTTTTGGCCTCATTGGTGTTTCTTTTATTTCCTCTTCTATCTTACTTGCAATCTCTGCATCTCTATGGATTTTTCTTTTGGTTTCCTGTTACTTAATCATCAGCCTTTCCATTTGTTTTCCTCCTAACAACTATTTCTGCTGGGGAAAGCTGTGCTCGGAGCCACAGCACCAGTACTGTGTGTTGTTTGAAATCTCTTCTACAGACAGCCAGTTTCAGAAGGATTTGCAGGCTCCTTTTCTGTTGATTGAAAGGGAGGTGCAAAATGCAAATGTATTATTTGAGCCCCATGGGCTTGCAAAACTGTATTGAAGGTTTTGTTTGGTAAGATGAGCTTTATTTGAGAAATTTACTATTTATTTTATTCCACCTGGGGCAGAAAACACCCCAAGGGGCAGAAAACACCCCAAGGAAATGGTCTAATTTGGGGGCTTGCAGGCTTCTTGTGCTGAGCAGAGATAGGAATGTGAAAACTCATTTGATTTTATAAACAGGGAAAGTTCAACAAACCTCAGAAATGGTTCACGAAGAGTTATAATGAGGGACTCAGGCTTCAAGCCTGTTTTACTGAATTCCTACTTTTCTGCCTCTTCCCAGGAGCAGAGAACTTGGAAATGGCTTGATATGGTAAATAACTGGCATCAGTTCTTCCCTGCTGCCTATAAGGAGATACTGGCACTTGAGTAACTGTTTACTGTTCATAAAAATGCCCTTTCCTAGGGGCAGATGAGGGATGCTGAGGCAGGGGAAGGCTCCCTGAAAAAACAGTGCTCCTAAACCACCACCCAAAGTGCTGCTGGCCCTGAGCATGCAGAGATGGGTCAGTAGAGATCCCTCAGCCTCCATGGTGAGGCCTGCAACAGCTACAGAACACAGAAGGTTCTACCTTCTTTATGGTGAGGGTGACAGGGCACTGGAGCAGAGGTTGTGGAGTCTCATTCTCTGGAGCCTTTCACAACCTACCTGGATATGCTCCTGTGCAGCCTGCCCTAGGTGATCCTGCTTTGGCAGGGTGGTTGGACTTGATGAGCTCTGGAGGTCCCTTCCAGCCCCTAAAATTCTGTAATTCTGCAGTGGCAGAGGCCAGAGAGGAGTTGATTCGAGATGCTCTGCAGGGAGTCCTCTCAAGCCCATCACCACCTTATCAACTGGCATGCCCCATCCTGCACTTCAGGTCCCACTGCAGCAGAGCAGGGAGCAGGAACCAGCATCCCTTCGTGTCCAGTCCCTCTTTAGAGCATGTACAGAGTAGATTTCTGATAGCTTTCTCTTCTGATGCTGCTCTTCCCTCTTTCTGCCCCACACGCCAGGCTTTCTCAGAAGCACGTTTCCGACGTGGTGGATGACAGCAAAGACAACATCACCATTTTCACCCGCATCCTGGACAGGCTGTTGGACGGATACGACAACCGCCTGAGACCCGGACTCGGAGGTCAGTTGGGCAGACAGCTGATGTTGGCCACAGCTCTGTAGCTTTAGAAACGAGAGGCTCCACAGACAAGGGCAGCAGGGCTGCTGAGAGGTCTCAAGCACAAGCCCTGTGAGGAGAGGTTGAAGGAGCTGGGGGTGTTTAGCCTGGAGAAGAGGAGGCTCAGGGGAGACCTCATTGCTCTCTACAACTACCTGAAGGGAGGTTGTAGCCAGGAGGGGGTTGGTCTCTTCTCCTAGGCAACCAGAACCAGAACAAGAGGACACAGACTCAAGCTGTGCCAGGGGAACTTTAGGCTCGAGGTGAGGAGAAAGCTCTTCACAGAAAGCATAATTGGCTGTTGGAATGTGCTGCCCAGGGAGGTGGTGGAGTCACTGTCCCTGGAGGTGTTCAAAAAAGGATTGGACGTGGCACTTGAAGCCAGGGTTTAGTCAGTCCTGAGGTGCTGGGTGACAGGTTGGACTTGATGATCTCTAAGGTCTTTTCCAACCTTGTTGATTCTATGATTCTATGACAACTTCTAAGTAAGTCTGGCACTGTCAGGAGGAGAGGCTGGTTCCGTGCCAGAGTCAGTCTGTTGCTGGTTTCCCCATTTTGAGGCTGTGCAATCTCGATGCTTGATGTTTTGTGAGATGAGAGGCACACGTGTCTGACTGCTGAGGTATCCTGTGACATTACATTGATGGGCCTGTAGATGGAGCAAATATGATCAAACCTCTTTCTGCTACATTACCGTCTCAGAAACAGTGATACCACCAGTTTGCAGGACCTTCAACTTGTGGCTTCTTGGTGTTGCTTTTTAGTCAGTGGGCTTTGCTACAGAGCCTCTGTCTTGACATCTTCTCAGTTATTTCCTGTGCAGCTGTCAACTGGCAAGTTTTTCTCTGTGTGATGATCTGGGCACCAGGCAGTCAGCCAGGCTCTGCTGTCTTTTGAGCTGCTTTTAACACCACTGTCATTATAGCTTCTGCTGCCGAGTTTCTCGCCAAGCACCTACAGATGTTTAAAGTGCTTTAGAAAGCAAAGCCGTGGTAGTCACCTTGCCTGACAATGCTTATGGCATACATTTGGCATGACGTAAGGAGGCAGAAGCAGTCAGGAAGTGTGTGGGGAAGACAGCCGTGAGCTTTCTTGCTGAGATGGGGGAGACTTGGGCCTGTGTGGTTTCTTGGGGCATTCTTGCCAAGGGACACTGCCGTGGCAGGTATCCCTCTCGAGTGCCACCACTGAGGTGGTGTCCTTGCGCTACTCTGAGCCACCCTGCTTGGCTGCAAAGAATAGCTGCTGAACCATGATTCCCACCCAAAGGTGAAGTCACCTTGTGCTCCCCCATTCCCTGAAGGTCCTGCTGCCAAGGGAGGTTGGGGCTGAGCTTTCCTGAGCTCTTGCATGCGGTGGGGCCTCTGATGATACAGCGCTCGCCTGGATTGCACCCTCTGTAACTCACAGCAGCCTCCTTGTCTCTTCCCAGCCTCTTGTCTACAGAGACCATGGGGAAGAAGGGTTTCTCCAGTGAGCATCTCAGCTCTGATGGGCTGCCGTGCTGCAGGACCCAGACAGAGGAGGAAGGGGTTGTCTGCTTAAGCCATCCATTAGTTTTATTGCTTTTGTTGCTGGTTTCTTTCCCCCAGGATTAACTGCGGTCCCACTAATAGCTTTGCTTCCTCAAATTGATTTAACTGAAACAAGTTCTGAAAGGGGACTGAGGGGGCATTGATGTTCACTGTATGCTTGGTTGCAGACAACCTTTTGCAAAGGAAGATTCCCAGGAGCCCCTTGCTGGGGAAGTTAAAACCTTTCTTGGAACATCTCTGCTCTGTTGCTTTAGATCTTTTGACAACGTGCTTAACATAATAAATTGTCTTTACCCAAATCAGATGTTGCATGTTTAAAGACTGCTTTCACCTCTGATTTTCCCCTCATGGAGCACTTCTGTGGACCTAGGTGGGAGATTTTGACAAGGGCCACAGGTTTTGGGGTCTCTTGACTGACAGTGAGTTGTCATCAGTGCGTGTGTACACATATGGGGCAGCCTCCTGAGCCAGGTTTTCCCCAAGTCTGAGCTTGTATTCCTTGGAGGTCTGTCAGAGCTGCTGTCAAGAAGAACATTAGAGAGGAAGACCTTTTCCCAGTGCCACCAGTGGCTAGAGAAGCAGAAATGGTCCTGCTGTGGACTCTAGACTTAGGGGGCTAATAATCAGCAAGAGATGGGCTCCTGCTGTCCAAGGATATGTGAGGTCTGTGAGAGGAATCACTTTGCTTCAGATCAGCAGCAGGGTGGTTCAATGACTCACAAGGTATATTGGTTTTCCTGTGAGAGAGCACTGGGCAGTCCCTGTAGATGTGGTACTGGTTCTCCCCAGTTCCCTTGGGAATATCTTCCACTTGTTTTTCTGAAGATGTCAGGCAAGAGCATCCATTAGCACCATGCAAACCTTGCTTTGGTCTCTGTCTGAAAGGGCAGACAGGGCAGTGCTGTGCCCATGCAGAGACTGATAGAAAGATGGACTGGCCTGAAGTGTGAGTAACTGGGAAGCAGGGCATGCAGGCTTCCTTCTTGGCCTTGCTTTCCATGCTCTATATAAGACAGATCCTCTTGAAAACACTGGGCAGAGGGCTGAGCTGGGAGCAGGGCCACAGCACCTCCTGGGGCTGCAGGGTGCTGCCTGTGGCTGTCCCTGTGGCTGGTGCACAGGGAAGTGAGCAATGTTTGTTTAGGCTTCAGGAGAAGAGCTGTGTAAGCAACAGAGTGTTGATGTGGCGACTTCTCCCCTCAAGATAGCCTCTTTGTATTTATTTTCTTATCCCCTCTGTCTTTACCATCTGCTGCCACCCACTCTAATAGCTCCCATGCCAGAGCTCCTCTTCCTACCAGGATGCTGCAGACACAAGCTGAGGCAGAGCAGTGCTCAGGCTGTCAGGAGTGCAGTGGCACAGCCAGGCTCCAGGCAAGGGTGGTCCTGTGCTTTGCTGCTGCTCTTGCCCCTGGGAGGTGGCTTAGGACATTATCTCCAGCGTTGTGGAGGGCAAGCAGAGGTTTGTGAGCATATTCTAGACTACCTTAGAAGGGGAAAGGGACCCCTTCTTCTACAAGAATGCCTCATAGCACTGGGGATGTGACCACTGGAGTCAGAAAGGAGTCTTCCAAGCCTGGCAGGAGGTTTTTCCCAGTCTCTGCTAAGTGAGCTGGGTCTAGCTTGCTCTTATGGTTCTAGCTAAGTCTTTTGTTTGGCCCCATGACCACTAAAACACAGTCTGGACTTAGGGAAGGGTAAACTGCATAAATAAATCGTGTCATAGAATTCAGAATGGGGGAGGAAAGAAAGGCACTGTCAGCAGATAAAGTGTGTTTTCCCTGGGAAAACACAGGGCAGGTGGGTTATTAAGTCAGAAGAGAAATATAAATGGACCCCAAGGGGATGGAGACATCTGTTGTCAGGGCCAACCTTGTGGGATAAGAAAGTCTCCCACTGAGAGAGCTTTTATGGACAATGCTTGGCCTCTGCTCCTGGTCTGGAGCTGTACAATCATGCAGATCCTCTGCACAGCCCCACAAGGGCTGCAATGAGGGGCATCTATTTATAGCTCTCAAATTCCCTTTGCTGGAGCTTGCTGCAGAGCTTGCATGTCTCAGTTTTGAACCTGGAGCTTGCCTTTCTTGCATGAGTGGGAGAGAGGAGAGGTGGCTAGGAGAAAGAGGTGGAACTGGCTGAAAAAGGGAGAGACATAGACACAAAAAGAAGAGATGCTCAAGGAGTGGGATGTGAGCAGTGAGACCATGAGTGATCCTCCAAGAATAACTGATGCACAAAAATTGTGCTGTTTACTGTGAAGAGTGGTGGAAGTTCTGCAATACTTACAAAGGCTGTGTGATGCACAGCACAGTTACCATGAGAGGGGTTGGGCTGGCTGAAGTTCAGTGATGGTCCCTGTGCAGCTGTACCTTCTGCAGCTTTATTTCCTAACCAATGAAGTTTGGGTCTATTTTGCTGCAACCAAAACACAACCTTCTTGTAAATGCCTGGGAAGAGGCAGGAGGGGAGGTTTCCAGACTTGCCTCAGCCCTTGTCTTCTTTACAGCCCTGAGAATACTTTCACAATGCTTTGCTAGTACAAAGCTATTGGAGAGCACCCTACTGCTCAGGGAGGAGGCACTGGGGGCCTTTCAGTAGCTGTTAACAAAAGAGGATAGAGATTTCTTCCTGCTCAGCCACAGAGTGCTTCAAGAGGGCTGGAGTGTGTCTGAGGTGCTGTTTGGTGTATGGATGAGGGCACCTGGGGCAGTGGTGGACAAAATTTCTGTATTGGATGGTCAGGGGAAACCTTTGCTCCAGAAAACTGTTGGCATTTTCCAGGAATTGCCAAGGAAGAAAAAAATTTGCCTCAAGGAAGAGAAGGAGAGGGTAGGCTGTTCAGTTTTCTAAAAGATGGGCTGTAAACTTTCTAGAGAAGCTAGTTTCACCAATTGCAATTAAAAAGTAATTTGTACCATGTTAAGCAGCTAAGCCAGGATCGATCACAGTTCTCCTTCCTGGACACTGCATCACTTACAAGGTATTGAAGCTTTCTCCAGGTGTCTCTGGAGTCCCTAAGTGGCTGACTTGGCCCCACTGAGGAAGCAGTCAAGCTGGCAAGCATCCTTTCAGTCTGTGTCTGCATAATGTGCTCCTGGATAGGTGAGGGTTAGGAGCCTACTGAAGTTTTCAGAGTATGGGGCTTACTGGGACCATCAAACACAGGCAACTGGATTGAAGTGATGCAGTCCCCTAGGCAGAACAAGGCACTTGGCTCAGTTATTTTCTTCTTCCTTGCCCATTCCTTGTCCTCAGGTTTAGGCAGCAAGCGGGTCCCATCCAGGCAGAAGGGAAGCTCCAGTTTGTACCTCACATCTGGGTATATCTGGAGAGTGAAAGCAACCCAGTCTCATGGCAGCCTCCTCTTCCTCATCTCCACTGGATTGCTCTTTGTGGCCTGGTGTCAGCATCTCCCTGCCCATGCTGGGCTGGGCACAGACAGGCCCTTGGACTCAAACAGCTTTTGATGTGGTCATGCTCTGCTGCTTACAGAAGGACTCAAATCATGGATGCCTGACATGGACCTGTGGGTACCTTTAACCTGATCTTCCACTGCCCTGCTAATGGTTTTTGATGTGTAGCCACCTTCACAGGCTGATGTATTCCCTTTGTTCTTTTGCAGGTGAAGCACACCTGGGTTGGAGTTTTTCTTGTCTCTTCTTTCTGCAGTGCACTGTTTTTTTTTTCCCTGCTTTTTAAATGATGGTCTAGTTTGTCAGGATGGCTTCTGAGCAAGTGAGAAACATCTATATCCCTTTCTTGCCACCTGTATTGCGCTGATTCAGGTGCTGATGGCCAAGAGGTTTTTGACTCAGGTTCAGAGTGGTTCCCTTTACTTAAGTTCTCCTGAGTTGCTTGGTGTGTTACACCTCAGTGCATCTGTCGTTTTGTCTTGACCTCCAGCAAGTAAAGGCTTGTCTGTCATTGTGTGAGCATTAAGGCAGAGGGGCTGAAATAGTCAGAATAATTACATTATAGAAATGCCTCCCTTGAAAGTACAGTGGAGCAGTGAGGGCTTATCTGCCTAGCAAGATCCAAGAAGAAAGCTGTTTGCTGTGAGAGGAATCTATACTAGGAGTAGTAGAAATTGTTGAATTGCCCAGATTGAAGTTAGAAGAACTTTTATTTCCTAAAATGTGGGCAAAATGTTCTTTTCTTCTGTGGGTAGGCTGCAAATCCCTGGGGAAAGGACCACCACAAGTTCTTTGGATGCATGTAAAGTCTTAGCATGCAGCAGCCCAGCTTTCAGGTGTTTGGTGGTGGACAGGTGGGTGGCTTCTTGGTCCCTTGGCTGAAGAATCAGGTACTGCCTGTTGCTATGGGGACACCTGAGTGGTGTAAGCAGTGTCCTGATGCAGGGTGTCCTATTCTCCATTGCAGCAGAAGTGATCCCCAGGTGTCCAGGGAGGCCAGACCTTGAGCTCTTCTGCTGCTTTTTCACCTGTGTGTGATGCAATTGCCTGAAGCTTGTCATAAATATCATCTAGATCTGCTGTTTGTGCAAGAGAAACATTAGATGACAAACCCAGCGGTCCTTTGTGGTTTGTTATGATTTCCAGGGTTTCAGAACTGTGCTTAATCTGTAATCTGTTTTTCTGTCTTGATGTTCCACCTCTCCCAACTTCTCATCTCTTCTCTCTGATCTGACTTCATGCCTTGTATTGATTACTCTAGGGAGGAATTTGATCCTTTCTTAGAAAAAAAAAAATCCATGTCTTATCTCAGATTTTTGTCTTTGTCTGAGATTCCTTGATGAGTTTTAATTTGAAGCTGAGACATTGCCTGGAACAGTGCTTGTTGGTTTTTTTTTTTTTCTGTTTACCTTCCTGGGCAACAGGGACCCTGCTGTGTCTCATCCAACTTCTGAAGTTCAGACTTATGAACAAATTTTAAAAAGGTTGTCTTCTCCCTGGGTGCAGCTCTCCAAAGGCAGCTTTGCCATGGATTTGCACAGCCCTGGTGCTTTCCTCTCTCATGCCCAAATCCCAGTTGTGCTGCTATTTAAGCCCACAGCGTACAGAGAGAGGGAGCTCTGTGTGAAAAGGCATGCACACATCAGAAGGCAAGTGAGGAATACTGGCTTGACAGCTATGCCTAAGGGTGAAAGTCTTCTCTTAAATAAGTTATGAATTTGCTTAGGGCAACAAGCCTGTATCAAAGCTTCAGGGATATCACAAACGCTCCGGAGGGGTCAGAAACGCATCGTGAAAAGAGATTCGTAGCTTTCGGTGTGAAACAGCACCTGGGCTCTGCACTGGGTCCTTTGGGGGCATCTTGGCAGCTGTCTGTGCCCCTTCTGTGCCATGGGAAGGGAGTGAAGTACTACAGCAGGTAGTGCTTCACATTGTCCAGCCCGCTCCATGGGGTCGTTGTGTGGCCAAAGCCACCAGCCACCAGCAATGAGGCTGTCCTTGGACTGCACGCTGCAGAGCTTTCCACTGGGGCCACAACCAAGCCCCAAGGCTGATGGGGTTTTGGAAGGGAAAATGCTTCTCATGCTGCTTTGAATGCATTTTTAGATGGTGTCTTCATTTGCAGTGTGTGGTTCCAGTGAGGACTTCTAACCCCTCCATATATCCACACGTGTGGGCAAGAAGATCTTTGCCAAAGGGTGAGGAATGGCAGGGGAGTTCCAACCCCCATGACAGGGGGGTTGGAACTAGATGATCCTTGTGGTCCCTTCCAACCCTGACTGATTCTATGATTCTGTGAATGCTTTTAAGGAAATGAATATGTTTGGAGGAGCTTTTTACCCCAGCAATTTGTACAGGAGGAACATCTCAGAGCTTCAGTGCTAGATCAGACACCTGCAGTGAACCAGTGCAAGTCTTAGGCAGCTGAGCTCTGCCTGAGGGGAAGCTGCATGTTGGAGAAGGGATGATGCTATTTGTTTGTAATGACTTTGGAAAGGGGGAGCTGATGTTTAAGCATGTTGAACATGTGTTAGATGGTTTGAAGAACATTAGTGGATGATGTTAGAGCTGGCTATAAACTGCTTGCAAGGATGTCTTTATTGATCTGTAGGACTATGGCAGTTACTCATTCATTAGAATTTACATTCATTTAGTCCTGTGTAAAGGACTTATAACTTATCTTTGAGATGGATTGTGACTTAAGATTTTTTTTTTTTTTTACTTCAATAGGTATTACAGGGTTTTAAAACAACTTTAATTGGTGTATTTTGGGAAGCTGATGGTGAAACAACTGGTCAAATACAGAGGAAACAGCAATTCTTTTATTCATTGAGCTAGAGGATAAAATGCTTGCAGCAGTTTGTGTACCTATACAGAGGCACTGATTATGTCTGATGAGGCCAAGTCATTGCTGGTGTTGGTGGTGAATTTCAGCCCAGTTCCACCTGGAAGAAGCAATCAAATCCCATCCATCTGTGCCCTCTGTGGTGGGAGGATTAATGCTGCTGATCAGACCTCTTAGGTTGTTAATGGTGGTTCATTTATTTAAAAGTTACTGTTTGATTAAGTAGAGATATTGGAGTGTTCATGAGGCTCTGGAAGATGCATGGGGCTTTGGGGAGTGAATTGCTGCAGAGACTGTGAGGTTAAACCTTGCAGGATCCCTTAACCAAATACTGTTAAAAGTCAGAGTGAAATTCTTAGCCTGCTGCAGGCTGCAGTAAATGGCAGAACCCTCACTGAGTTTGGTGGGGCAGGAATTTTGTGTCATGATTTTTTTTTTTTTTTTGTCTGTATGGACTAACCTGTAGCTCACTTTAAAAATCTGCCTCTGAAGGTCACACAGATAATGTTTATTAAAAAAAAAAGAGGAGTCTGTGGAGTACTGGCAATTGTATGCAGAGAGTATAGCCTAGGGAGAGTTTTTAATCTGCAGTTTGCATTGTGAGAAAAGGACACCCCATTCACTTTATCTTTTGAAAGAATATAATTCAAATCAAAAGAATGAGAACAAGAGGCATGGGAAAAGCTTCTCCCTTACCCTCCCCCCCAAAAAAAACCCAAAAACCTGCTGGAAAATCCTATTGATGACAAAGTTCAGACTGAATCAGTGGATGGAATGATTCATGACTGGAGTGAAATAAATTGTGTCTGAAAATCCAAGACACTATTTCAACCTTGCAAAAGTAATTTCAGATGCCTCTGTTTGCTGTGTGTGTGTGTGGGGGGGAAGTATCACTTCTGATACAAGGAACTTTGTCAAGGAGACATTTGATGACCATGAAAAAAACAAGAATCTCCAAACAAACCCTCAGCAATTTCACAGTGTCCCAGAGGTTGGAAGGGACCTCCAGAGATCATGGAGTCCAACTCCCTGCTAAAGCAGGAATGCATCCAGGTGGGTTTTGAAAGTCTCCAGAGAAGCAGACTCCACAACCTCTCTGGGCAAGAAGAAAGGTGCCAGAGGCCCTGCCCATGGCTGAATTCTGGTTGAGGCAGTTGTTTGTACACATAGAGGCCAGATCAGATCTTTGAAGTTCTGCGTTCCTGCTGACTTGCCTGAAGACATCTCTCTTAGAGAGCTGTGAATGTCACTTTAGCCAGTTAAGGCCACTCTCCTGCAAAAAAATGAAGGTGCAAACTCTTCTTTCCACAAGTTCCATTTTCTGTAAAGGGCCCATCCAGATGTGGGAATTGAGTTACAGGCTTTTGTGCTTGAAATATTAGAGCCCTTCCCTTTGGAGAGATACACCTGCTCTCACCTGAGAATTTGAAAGAGCCTTTTCCTAGATAAGGGCTCTGTCTGCTTGCCTGAGGAAGGGTTAAGGAACAAAAGCATGAAATCTTTCTTATTTCCTGATCAATCTGGCCATCATTATGAGAGGAGCCTTCTCATTGCCTCTCTTTGTCATGTAACATTAATACCATTAAGCCCACTTTGGCAAGGGAAGCCACCTAGAATTAATTTGCAAATCAGGGAAGTGGATGTGAGATTTATACAAAATAGAAGGTCTTGAACTGCAGAAGGCACTGTGTGGGCATGGCCATACTGCAGATGGGCCTCTCCTCTCTGGCCAGGCAGGAGTTTCTCCTCCAGCATCCCTCTCACAGCAGTGATTTTGGGGCCCCAAGGTCCCAGGCTGGGCTGGTTCTCCTGTGTGCTTTCCTGGGTGCAGACACCTTCAGTGGGCTCCAGTTTGTTGCCAGCCAGAAAAGAGACTGCATCTAACAAATAAGAGGGAAACCAGGTGTGGCAGGAGTGAGGGTAGGAGTCTGCAGGAGCCTCTGAATACCTGCAGAGCAAGTTGGTTGAACCAGGTGGAAGTATCTTA
Organism: Indicator indicator; assembly: GCF_027791375.1. Lineage (NCBI taxonomy): Eukaryota > Metazoa > Chordata > Aves > Piciformes > Indicatoridae > Indicator > Indicator indicator. The sequence continues at coordinate 6,548,283 of NC_072026.1, read as the reverse complement.
AGCCTCTGCCTCCATCCAGTTAATTTTTATAAATCCTTAGCTCTATTATTATTATTATTATTATTTTGATGCAGAGTGCACTAAAAAGCAAAAAGGAAAACAAACAAACAACAACAACAACAAAAAAAAACCAACAACAACAAAAACCCCACACAAAACCCCCCCAACAACTCCCCCCCAAACAAACAAACAAAACCAAACAAACCCCACAAAACCAAAGCCAACTCAAACCCTGTCCTGTCTGATTTGTTCCCAGAATGATGTTTAATTTTATATGTATAATTGAAAGGGGCTAAATATAGCTGTATTAATATTTATGGGCCTTATGTTGGAGTCAGTACAAGAGTTGCTGTTCAGGGCAATTAAGTTTTACCTTTTCACATCTAGGATTTCAGCGTTTGGAGATGTCATGAGTTGTGTGACCTGCATCCAAGAGAGAAGAAAACCTAAAAGCATGCCATTATCTTGTCCAATATGATAACCTCTGTTTAATGCTGCTTGCTGACAGGCAGTTTGTCACCAGCAAGGGTGGTCTCTTAGAAACAGGACTGGGATCTTAATAGAGGGGAAACTGGAGAAATCAGTAGGCTCAGGGGCTCCCAGGAGAACTGTCCCCACTGCCAGTGCTGTGTTTTGGTTGAAACTGAGTGACTAGACTATCTCATGGCCTAAGAATGTGGGCATTGCCACCTCTGTTGGATCAGTAGCTGCTGAGGATGAGGGGAAAATCATTTCATGGCCTCCATTTGTCTTTGTACCACCTCCTCCCTGAAGCTGGGGCACAGGAGATGTGACCCTCAGTAGCTCGAGTGTGGAAGTGCATGGGGCAGGGAGGGCTGTTTGCCCCCTGGTCCAGGGCTAGGGCTGTCCATGCTTGTCTGCAGGGCTAGTCACAGCCTTCATGTCATTAAAGCACAGGGAAAGCAAATCCTGTCCAGAGCCCTGAGCTGCTGTAGAGAAGAGCCCGTGCAGAGAGAATTAGGTCGAGGCTTTAACGATGAAAACAAGTCAGTCTGCATTAATAACAAAGGAAAAATGATGATGTGCTTGATTTCTAAAGTGCTGCCTTTCAAGGGAAGGGTATCACTAGGATAACATGACAAGGGTCCTGGGCAGTGGTTGAATTGCCCTGCATCACCTCTTTTTGGAAGCTGCAGCTCCTCACTGCTCCAGTTTAGCAAAGAAGCTGTTAGATGCTTTAAAATCTCTCACTGATAAGGACTGTCTGAATCCTGCCTTTCTACTAAATTTGATCAACGTGTCAGATTTTTCCTTTCTTCCTTTCTGGACTCCTAATAGATGCCTTTGAGGAGGGCTGTGGTGAGGAACCCTGGCCATAGCTGGTCTGCAGCCTCATCAGGGAGTGAGGAATTAACCTGCTCTCCCCAGGGCAGATGCTTACAGGGCTGCAGATGTCCCAGAGCAGGTGATCTTGGTGCTCATCCCTTCTAGGACTCAAGCACCACACATACTTTGAAGCTTTGTGTGGGTACATTTTGGTTCTTTTACCGATGCATTGTGTGTTTTAGTAGCTGGAAGCCTTTTAACCCTCTTCAGTAAGCATCAGGGGAATGCAGTTTCCTGATGGCTTTCATTAGCATTTGCTGTGGGAGCACAATAGCTGCTTAAACAGGGAGGGAAAAGTGGAAATGGAATGGCACACCTGCGGGGGTAGAGATGGTGGCCACGCTCTTAGTGGTTAGAAATTATTTTTCAACTCCAAATGGCCCTTCTGAATTCAGCCTTGGCTCAGGCTGACCCGGGCAGACTGGTGTTTCCAATTATGGATGACAACATGCTTGCCAAAGGGTGTTGGCTTGATAGCAAAGGTTTGTTCCTTGGTGTGCCTGAGAGCCAGCCAGCACAGGGCCGAGTCCTACTTCATCTCTGTTCCTGAACAAGGGCAAACCAAGCTATATATTAAGGAACAAGGAAATTGCACCAGTTAAATTTAAAAAATTCATTTAGCTAAAGCAGCACAAGGCCCCATGAATATTTATCTGATGTTATGGAAGCATGTGGACTCCCACCTACTTTATTAAATTGATTTTCAATAAAAATGCCAGTGGAAGACGTTTGATTAATAGCTGGTAGGACGGTTACAATTAATGTGAAGTTTGGAGTCAGCAAGAAGTGTCCCCTGAGCCTCTGTGTCCCTGCTGGAGACTGCCCTAAGAAAATGCTTCTAAACTTCTCTGAGGGACAACAACAATGTTTATCCATGTGGTTTCCACAGAGGCATGAGCAGAAGCTGGTCTTTTGCTGTTGCTTGTCTGGTGCATGGTTTTGCTGAGGGCTGATGTCCTGACCTTGAAGCTGATATGCAGCTTTTCCTCGCAGTGCTCTGCCTTTTCCTCTGCTTTTCACACCCCTCCAAGCAGGTTGCACCTGAGAATTAAGCACAGCAGTGAGCTTCAGCGATCATGTCAGGTTTGAGTGAGGCTCCCTGGGCCTTTGCATTTAAACACGTCAGGGATCAGCTCCATCAGCCTCTGGATCTGCTCAGTTCCTACCAATTTACCTGCTTGGACTTGTCTCCTGAAGGCAGGCAATTTGAAGCTGTAATGTTACATCTCTATTAGAGAGCTCTGGCATGGTCTCCCACTGGGACCCCCACCAGGGCTGGCACTGCCTCTTTCCAACGAGCTGTCGGGATCTCAGATGGGAGATGCTGAGCATGGTGTGAGTGGGGGTCAGGGGTGCTGCAGTACCTGGAGCCCCACTGAGCTGCCTGGAAATGCCTGCGGGGTGAGGCAGCCTCCCTGTGCCTGGAGGGCAGCAGGGCTGGGGGCTACCTGTGCAGCCTGAAATAGGAACTCTCCCTGGGAGGTCTTGCAAAAAATCTTTGGAAGCTGCTGTGGGCGGGCTGTTGTATCTCAGTCTCTCTGCAGGGGGCTTCTGAGGCAGAGGCGTGGGCTTTTCAGGTGTGATGGTGAGGTGAGGACGGCCCGGGAGCGCAGGCGGGTGCGTGCCTCGCTGCGGCAGGGAAGGCAGCCAGGGAGGCGAGTCTGCCTCAGCAGCCCGCAGCTCCACGGAGCCCAGAGAGCTGCCACAATGCTGGGAACCACTGCAGAGAGCTTGCCCAAGTGGCACCAAATAACAAGGACCTGGGGCACGAATCCTTCCCCCAGCCAGTGTGGGGGCCCCATGCACAGGCTCCTGCACTAGGGAGCAGCATCATTGCTCCAGTGTGCTCATCCTTTCCCAGAGGGCACACGGAGCCCAGTGGGATATGGCCAGATGACACAGGAGAGCAGCTGCGGGCAGAGACGGTGCAGATGCCCCAGATGCTGCTCACCAAGGTTGAGAGGGTCTTGTAGTGGTCTCTGTTTTGCAGTACTTTGGGTTTTTCTCTGCATTTAAATGTATACTAAGGCTATGGTGGCTCTCTGCCTGCAGGAGAAGAGGGTCTCCCAAGCAGTGTCTGTGCCAGCAGGCAGTGAACTGATGCAGATGCTTTAAGCATGTGCTGAATTGGTTGGGCACTCTGCTGCTGTGCTTGCATTACTGGGGAGCTGGACCAAGATTAGGCATAGAGGAGAGTAATGGGAACAGAAAGGAATTAAAGAAAAAGAAAAAAAAAGTATGGTACAAGTGCTGGCTAATATGTATGTGGCAGAAAAAGAAAGGAGAATTCTGGTTGGGAACAGAAAAGCTGAGAAAAGGCAGATTGGCAGCCAGCATATTTCTGGAGACAGCTTTCTCCTCTGTAGGCTGTGATTCGCCTAAGAAACCTATCAATAAAGCACACTGGCAGGCACTGTCTCTAATAAATATATATTTAAGAGAAACATTTCTTCAAAACTTCTGCGAGGAGATGTCTAATTCTGAAGGGATGGCATGAAAAATGACATCTCCAGTGGAAGCAGGGAGTTGCCATGGGAACTGGAACGCTTTGAACGCATAGCACTAAAACAAGAAAACACTCTCCTGAGCAAAGGAAATTAAAAATTACATCTGGAGGCATCTGCCCTCTGCTTGTTTATGATGGGAGTATCCGAGTATCAGGCAGCATGTATCATGTAGCTGGCAGAACTGAAAATTCTGCAGTTGTTGCCTAATTTTTGTGAGCAATTGTAATCAAAAGCCTTCCTGTCAGCAGGACATACAATGCTGGTGTCTGAAAGGTGCTAGGGAGGTGCCATAATGGGATTTCCTCCTCTTGCTTCCTTTTTGCTCAAAACAACAGCCCAAGCACACAAATGAGCCCACCTTGCCATGTGTGGATCACTCTGTACCTCCCCAGGTTTGCTGGCCCCATTTGCTGACCAGAGACTTTCCTGGGAGGCACAGGGAAGCCAAGCAAGAGGGGCTGCTGTGCTGGACAGTGCCTGTCTTGTGCTTCAGAGACACTGTTTATCCTTCCAAGTCTGGGACAGCAAACACAGGAGGAGTCCTTTCCACCTGGCAAAGGTGGGCTTGTAGTCCATTTCTGTCCAGTGCATTTCTTGGTACCTTGGCAGTAGCATATGTGGAGGTGACACAGGGAGCTGGGTGAGCCCAGGCAGTGGGAAGATCTTGCTCTGCTGTCCATCAGAGGAAATGCTAAACTGACCAGAGTGAGGCAACATGAATTAAGAAGTTTATTTGTACCATGCGTTGGTGTTGCTGCAAACTAAATGAGTGGTGGTCATGCAGCCTGGTGACGTGTGTGATGGTGGAGAGAGCTCAGTGGAAACCCTGCCTCTGAGCAGAGCTGAGCAGTCACAGAGGCAAAGCCCACACTGGGGCGCATAAAGAAGGGAAAGCAATTTGTCTGCAGTGCCCTGGGTGCAGTGGGGAAGGCATGCCAGAAGCGTCACCAGAGGCACACTGTCACAGGAGCTGATTAAGTTCTGCCACTGAAGGAAATGCCAGCTAGGAGCTAATGGATAAGGGAACCAGAGTGCAAATTACTGTGCTGCTCCCTGCTATGGTTTTCGTGTATCTTCATCTCAGTACCTGGCTCTGGTCTCAGGGGATAGGCTTGAGAATGAAATGGACTCTCTCTCAGCTGTACAGTGAGCCTGGGAGCCACTTTCCTTTTTGTTTTTCTTTTTACACACCACGGTCCCTCACGAGGTCTGGCAATCCTCAGCCTGCAGAGCAGCCCGGAATGAGATATAGCCAGAGGCATGGAAAGGCAACACTGAGACTAAAAGGCAGATGGGGAAACTTAGGCACAGCAGAACTGCATTGCATGCTCGGTGCCATAGCGCAGATTAGCACCAGTGGTGGGGTTGGAGCCCAGAGCTCAGCCTGCAAACCTCACACACTTGATTGAGACATCTTGTTTATTCTTCCTCCCTCTGCAATAACACAAAATTAATGCAATGCACTGTCTCTCTCACTCGATTTTTCTTGGCTTTCCAATCTTTCCAGTTCTTTTCTCTGTAGCAATGATTATCAGGTTAGCAACAGCAGTTTTGTATTGCACCCTTGTGCTTATTGTTTTCCTGGGGATCTGTCTCGAGCTCTAATGAATTACAGAGCTCAGTAATTGCTTTACAAATGCTAAGGATTTTACTGGCACTGATCTGAAGTTTCTGCAGTTCCTCTTCAAGCATGTGAGTGGCCTGTTGGGAAGTGATAGTTTCCATTGCTGATAATGAGTTAACGAAAGGTTCAGTGCTTCTAGGAAGGGGAGTAAGCAATATCTTGCTGGAGCCAGCCTTCAGAGGTGCACTGTGTGTCCATATGCAGGTTCTGGATAAGCCTGGTCCATTCACTGGCTCTCCCAGCTGAGTTGACCCATGTAAAGGGATACAGCAAAGGCAGCAGCCCTGTGGCTTTGTTCTGGTGCCCTCTGTCTCCTGTGTCTGTGGCAGCTTCAGCCACTGGGGCACAGGACCTGCTGCAGTCGTTCCCCAAGGGTGGTGTTCACCACCATGCCCTGATGCGGTCAACAAGAACATTGCCAGTGACACCCAAAGAGGGAAAGGAACTGAAGAGGAGGTCAGGAAGGCAGGCTCCAAATGAAACACAGGTGTTTTGCAGATAACATGGAGAAATTTGTAGTGCTGAAGTATCAGTCTGGCCTTTTTGCCTCCATCTCATTGCTCCTTCCAGTGTGCACAGCCGTGCAGGACTGCAGACAGCAGAATTCTCCTGGCACTGGTCTCATTAGGGCCACAACCACATGGACCAGCTGGCAACACGATGTTGTCTGAATGCTCTTTCCCAGTCCACTGGGACTGGCAGGGATTCCTTTCCCTGAGTGCCATCAAGGACAGGCTGTCATAGTGAGTATGTTAAATTATGCATGCTAATTTACATTCACACCTTTTCTCCTTGTATTGATAACAAAACATGTTTAGGTAGCATCCCTCTTTCATTACCACAGGGGCTCAATGCACTGTAGACCCTCTAAAAGCATACTCATACATACATATTCCTCCTCTTTTCTTCATAGCATCTGAGGATGTCCTAAGCCCTTAAAATAGTAACTACAGTAGCTTTGTTCATTCTGCCTTTTCTGTCTGTAGCAAAAATAGCACAAGGAATCTGTAGTCTCTGTTTGTAGTCTGTATGTGTGAGAATGAGGGGTGTGTGTAAAGCCTTCATGACTGTACATCCTCTAGCAGCTGCTGCTTCTGACTCTCTCTTCTATCTGACTCTCTCCTCTTTCTGTTGCCCATGGACTTTATCCATAACCTGCACCACATCCCAATTCTGACCTTTGGATGTGTATTTTATGTCCTTTAATGCAGTGGTAGAATACATGTGTGTGCATGTATGCACAGGGCAATGGGGAAGGCTAAAGGAAGCTACATGAGCCAGCTGTGTAGTTCTGCTGAGCCTTGCAGTAGTTTGGTTTTGTTTGTTTGGTTGGTTGTTTTTTTGTTTGTTTTCGGTTTTGTGAGTTTTTTTGTTTGGTTGGTTTTTGTTTTGTGGGGTTTTGTTTGTTTCTTTGTTTTTTTACTGAGTTCCTAATTCATGGAATTGTAGAAAGCACTGGGTTGGAAGGGAGCTCTAGAGGTCATCTAGTCCAACCCCTCTGCAGTGAGCAGGGACATCCCTGATTAGATCAGGTTGTTCAAATCCCAACCAAGCCTTACCTTGAATATGTCCAGGGATGTGGCCTCCACCTCCCTTAGCAGCCTGTTCCAGTGTTCCACCATCCTCACAGTAAGGAATTTCTTCCTAATTTCCAGTCTAAATTTACCTTTCTCTAGTTTAAAACCATTGCACCTTCTAGTGCTACAAGCTCTTGTAAACAGCTCCTCCTCAGCTTTCTTGTAGCCCCCTTCAGGTACTGGAAGGCTGCTATTGGGTCTCCCTGAAGCCTTCTCTTCTCCAGAACAGCCACCCCAGCTCCCTCAGCCTGTCTTTGTAGGAGAGGTGTTTCACCCCTCTGATCATCTTTGTGGTCCTCCTCTGGACCCTCTCCATCAAGCCCATGACATTCTTGTGTTGAGTGCCCCAGAGCTGGACACAGTACTCCAGGTGAGGTCTTGCCAGAGCAGAGTGGCAAAATCACCTCTCTCAATCTGCTGGCCATGCTTTTGATGCAGCCTAGGATACCATTGGCCATCTGGGCTGCAAGTGCACATTGGGATGAGATTTAACAAGGCTAAGTGCAGGGTTCTACACTTTGGCCACAACAACCCCATGCAGCACTGCAGGCTGGGGACAGAGTGGCTGGAGAGCAACCAGGCAGAGAGGGACCTGGGGGTGCTGGTTGGTAGCAGACTGAACATGAGCCAGCAGCGTGCCCAGGAGAGCCAATGGCATCCTGGCCTGGATCAGGAATAGTGTAGCCAGCAGGAGCAGGGAGGTTATTCCTCCCCTGTACTCAGCACTGGTCAGGCCACACCTTGAGTCCTGTGTCCAGTTCTGGGCTCCTCAATTCAAGAGAGATGTTGAGATACTGGAAGGTGTCCAGAGAAGGGCAGCAAAGCTGTGGAGGGGTCTGGAGCACAAACCCTGTGAGGAGAGGCTGAGGGAGCTGGGGGTGTTCAGCCTGGAGAAGAGGAGGCTCAGGGGTGACCTCATTGCTGTCTACAACTACCTGAAGGGAGGTTGTAGCCAGGTGGGGGTTGGTCTCTTCTCCCAGGCAAGCAGCAGCAGACCAAGAGGACACAGTCTCAAGCTGTGCCAGAGGAGGTTTGGGCTGGATGTTAGGAGGAAGTTCTTCACAGAGAGAGATTTGCCATTTGCTGCCCAGGGAGGTGGTGGATTCGCTGACCCTGGAGGTGTTCAAGAGAAGCCTGGATGAGGCACTTAGTGCCATGGTCTGGTTGATTGGATAGGGCTGGGTGATAGGTTGGACTGGATGATCTTGGAGGTCTCTTCCAACCTGGTTGATTCTATGATTCTATGATTGCTGCTTCATGTCCAGCTTTTCATCTGCCAGGGCCCCTAATTCCTTTCTGCAGGGCTGCTCTCTATCACATATGCCCCCAGCCTGTACTCAGAATAGGGATGATCCTGACCCAGTGCAGGACCTTGCACTTGGCCTTGTTGAACATCATGAGGTTCACCTGGGCCCACGTGAGCTTGTCCAGGCCTTCTGGATGCCATCTGGTCTCTCTGGCATATCAACCACACCACTCAGCTTGCAAACTTGCTGAGGGTGCACTCAATCCCACTGTAAGGCTTACCACGTCTTTATTTCTGCCTTTTGTCTTCTAAAAGCTTTTGAGCCTGTTGGCTGATCTGAACAAAACCTGACAGAAAAGGTGGATACTTCAGAGATTTTGAGTCCCTATAAGATTTGTGGAATTATGCAGCTGAGTGGAAAAAGACCCAAAGTAGAGAGAGGTAACTGGATGGGATCAACTAGTGTTAGGCATCAGAAAAAAAGTCAGGAAATGCTGGTCTAGTCTGCTCTGCTTTCCAAAGCTCTAATCTGCATCTCCCACTCTTGGTAGAGGTGATAAAATGCCTTTTTCCAGCATGGGAGAGTGTGAAAACCCTCTAGAACCTTCTACAGCAACACGTGGATTTACCCACCATGCCAGCTATGCCCAGAGCCCTGCCATCAGTTACATGTTGAGACAAGGGGGCAGTGTGTCATGCTCTGTGCAGGGAGTTCAGACCTGAAAACTGGGCTGCTCTCTGCTGTTGCCCACATGAAAGTGCTAGAAGGGAAGTGGAGTTTCTTACCCAGGAGATACAACTCTCTCAGCATTGAACTAGGACATTGGCTCCTCACTCACCTGAAGGCAAGTAGAAGCAAGGTGTGCCTGAGTCCTTGCTTTCAGCTGTAGCTGAAACAGAAGCTCCTTAGCCAATGTGTTGCATAGGCATGGAGAGAGCTCAGACCTGCATTTGGAGACTGTTGAGGGATTTTTCTTCCAAGGAGTTTATGCCCCAGGTGGCTTGTGCCCCAGGAATTAGACATCCAGCATTCCAGCGTGCAATAAATCCTTGACAAGCTGTGCTGAAGTGGTAAATGGGTTCCTACAGAGGACACTGGATGCAGCTGTTTTAGAAAGCCACATATGAGGCATGCAGGTTGAGACAGGGGATAAATCTCTTCATTGCATCAGCTCTCCCCTAGCCCTGCTAAGAGAGCCAGGGCAGAAGGCTGTGTCTCTGAGGGATGTGACAGGCTGAAAAATTAAGCACCTGTAATTGTAGACCACACTGCTCATTCTCACGTGTGAATGGTTTCATTGTTCACTGTCTCTTGAAAGCCTTTGAAAGCTCTTTCCGGCACCTGAAATTCTTACTCCCAATTTCTTACTCCCCCCACGTGGAAATACCCAAGTTGGGGGGAGAGAGGAGAGAGAACACAGCTGGAAGTGATACCACATGTAGTTGTGTTTACAGATTTGATGGCTTCTCTCTCTTCTGGCTAGAGGACACAAAATTGGAGACGCTGATGTGCCATCACACCAGGGAGAAGGCAGTGATTAATCACCGTGGCTCACAGAGCAGCAACTTGGGAACTGGCAGTCCCAGGGGATTTGAGCAGCAGCAGTGGGTGAGAAGATGCCTCAGCACCCCAGGATGGAAGGGACAGGCTTGATGCTTTCATGTAGAGCAGCAGCTAGCCTTGTTTCCCATGTCAGTGTGATGCTGTTCGGGTCATGATTCTGCCCAAGTCACCAGGAGCGTAACGGAGCGGGTCGGATCTACCGCACAGACGGAGTCATTTCAGCCTTACAAGTGAGACAGGGTGACCAGTTTTGGAAGCAAGCAAACAGCCAAGCAAAACTGCATTAGACAAATACTTCCTGACACCTAGGCAGAGCTAGATAGGGATCTGATCCAAAGGTCTCATTGGCAATCCCCTGCAGGCTTTTACTCACCCCTGCTTTTGCTGAGACTTATCTCAGCAAGTAACAAATGTTACGTTTGTTTCAGACATTTATTTTGTTTCTTTCCTTGCTGCGTGGTTTATTCTGCAAAGTAGGAATTTCCCAGGGCTCAGTCCTTGGCTGACCCCATGTTGCAGTGGATGAGCATCCCCTCATCTTTAACCAAGCTGTCCCAGGTGGGACAGACTTCATCCATGGGACCCCAGTTATCATCTTCTCTATGCTGAGGGAGATGCCATGAGATGCAGTCATGTCTGGGTAGGCTGACCAACCTCTGGCATTACCCTCACCCCGTAGACAAAATGGGGCCAATGGGGCCTCTGTTGTGTCTTGATGATTCTGCCCAAGTGAATTTTCCTGGAGGTGTGTTGGTGTTTGGGGTATTCCAGGGAATTAAACCTGACACCAATATTAGCTCTGTCTGGCCTATAGAGGACTAGGCCAGCTGCCAGCCCTCCTGGTGATGCTCTTGGCCATGACTGCTGCCTTTCAGCATCGACTTCTGCAGGCTGTGTGGTATGCTACCAAAAGCCTTTGCTTCCTACTGATTTCAGATGTTTCAGTTCTCTGCGTATTTCAGTTCTGTATTCAGAGGTGGTTACAACTAATGCTTTGTAAGGAGGGCTGCTGGCAGGACTGACACCCCCTATGCATGTTCTGGTTTCTTCTTCTCAGAAGAAGAACACGTGCATGCTGCCCTCCACTTTTGGGAAAGATGTCCAAGCTGAACTTGTCAAACCTGGGTGAATGTCTGCAATATGAGACTTGGCTTTTGCTTCTGAACAAACCATTTTGTTTGCAAGGGTGCTGAGGCACTAAACCAGCCAAGCAACATCTGAAAATACCTATTTTGACTTCAGGACTGAGAGCTTGAAGGGGTTGACTGTGACCTCTCTATGTGTTGTCCGAGATTCTCAAGTCAAAACCAAGAAGAGAGGGAAGGGTCAGCACTGAGACCTGCCTGGATCTCTGCATTCCAGTTCTGCTCTCTCAAAGATGCTGGAGGAAATGCCAGTAACTTCTCAGCTTTTTGTTGTCTGTTCCCCAGCCTTCTGACCCATGCATAGCACAGGATATGTAGTGTGAATGCATTCCAGGCTCAGCAGGGATGCTTGTGGTCCTGACACTAGCAATAGCTCATGCTGCTTCATGATCTTTGGGTGGCAGAAGCTCAGTCAGCGTATGTCCTTGGAGTCAGCTTTATCCCCTTGGCTGGGCTGGACAAGCCTAGGAGGCATTAATGGCACTGCAGTGATGTTCACTGAAATATTTCCTTCCTTGCTGCTATTCCTGAGCTCCCTAGCAAAAAAAAAAAAAAAAAGCAAGAAAAGCATCTCTAATGCATTTGGGAGAGTCTTGCTGGCCCCACAGCAGGAGAGCAGCAGTGAAGGTTACATCAGAGGTTCCTTGTGTATGGCTGGTGGTGTAGAAGATAGGTCTACAGGAGGCTGTACAGAAGAGGTTGTAGGAGAGACAAAGTTACTCTGTCCCCTTAGGCACCTACTCTTTGCTTGTGCCTCCCTGTCTTCTTCCAGTACTGGCAGGGCAGTCCCAAGGGCAAAGTCACAGAGAGGGTACCCTGTGCCACACCATCCAGAGATGTGCTCTTCCTTCTTCCATGCCTCTCTTCTTACTGAAAGGTGAACAATTCATCTGCTGCTTTCCAGAACAAAGCAGCACCACAAGTTAAAAGTCCATCTGAAAATAAACAAGATAGGAGCTGGCGAAGGCTCTGGTGCATTGGGACTGAAGCTGTCAGAATGAGAGGAGGGACTCAAGGGTGGAATTTCTGGTTGGGGGCTGCCTCTGAATGCAAGGGCTGCCCAGGTTTGTGGTGCAGCTCAGCTCTGGTGGGCTCATGGGGCTTGTAGCAAAGGACATGGAAGCCTTTTTTTGTTCCAGAGGCTAAAACTGGAATGAAAATAAAATCCCTCAAGTGAGAGGCCGAGAAAACAAAGATGAAACACCCAGAAAGCTTTTGTATGCATCTGCAAAAAATACCTTCTGCTGCATACAGCAATGATTTGGGAGAAGACATGAGGTGGGAGTTGGCAGTACAAACCAATTTCTTGTATTTCCCTTCCTGGGAATGCTGGGTTAGCTGTAAATCACTATCCTGTCCAGCATGCTCACTTTGGGCTACATGATGTGGGGAAAAAGCTACACATCATCCCTTCTGTCTTCATGGTGACATTGTCCTCACTGCAGTCTTTCTCCAAGGATTTTGTATACTTGAGGGGACACTGGACAGGTCCTTGGAAGAGGATCACTGAATAAGGGGACGTCATCAAGCTGAGAAGCTCTTGAGCTGAGGCTAAATGCAGTTGCAGTTTAGGAGTGCATTAAGGGGCATTATCAGCTTGTTACTGCATTTTTCTGGTTATGGCCACGGTTGGAAATGAAATATTAAGCTGGCTGGAGTCCAGAGCAGTTCATAGGGAGACCAGTGCAAAATCATCTATCTCCAGGAGCTGTCCTGGAGCAGACTGAGGATTTGTACCCCGGGGTGCAGAAGAGCCTGAAGAGCCCTGTCCTTCTTTCTAGCTTCACCCATGCCATCACAGGCAGAAACACCAGCACAGACGGATTTGTCACTTCGGAGCTCCGTTAGGTCCCAGCACAGCCCCGGGGCAGAGCTGGAGCACTGCCTCCCACAGCACAGCCTCAAGGAGGTCCCCATCCCCTCGCTCAGCCGGCTTATCTCCGAGATAAAGCCGTGCAGCTTCCCTGACGTCAGCGCAGCAGCCAGGAATCCCCTGCACGAAGCCGCAGTGGCTTCACCTCGGCTGGAATAGCGCAGGGCGCCCGGGAGCCTCCGGCGCTGCGCTGCGGGCTCAGCATTCCTGCTGCTGGCGGCACAGCCTCTGGGAAGCCCTTGCCTGGGAAGCTCTGCTCGGCACAGCCGCAAACCTCGAGAGCTGAAAGGAAGCCGGCCAAGTCGATTATATTATGGCTGAGATTCTTAAATAAACAGCACTTGATGAGTGCAGCGGGATGTTTAATAAGAGCCTTCGCGGCCCCCCTGTGCCCCCCGCCTCCCATAACGACTTGCAGAGGCAGCCCTACAATCTCCGGCCAGCCGGGGGAGAGGCAACGAGGCAGCGTCATTGGTATTCCAGCTCTGTTACTGCTCCTAGTGCTTCCAAGAGGCAAGTAAAAATAGCATTCCCTCATTTCGTAAATAATAGCTATCTCCTCCCAGGCCCAGGTTGTCATGAGCACTGAAAAGGGAGACTGCAGGGAAAGGGGAATGTCTGCCGTGTCAGGGCCAGGGAGATGGGACACGAGGACCTGGAGATGGGGACAGGGGAGGGTGAGTGAAATGGAAACCCTGATGCACCTCACCAGCAGCTGCTGCTGCTTCTGCACACACCGGGGAAGCAACTGACTGACCCTGCTGGCATGGGGCTCGGGCTGGCTGTTTCTGGCCCTCTGCACAGAGCTGGTTAGGGGTGTTTGTCACCTGCACAAGCAGCTAGATCTGGTGTAGCAAATTCTTGAAGGAGAGGGGAGGCTTTTCAAGAGCAGGCAGGTGTAGGGAGTGCCATGGTAACACTGCAGGAAGGGATGTTACCGCTTTTGTTTTACATTTGCATTGCAGATCTGCCCAGCTGTGGAGGATTTCTGCAGGCAGGAGCAAGGCAGCATTGCCTGGCAGGCAGGAGCAGGGCTTTGTACCGTGTGGGAGAAGGGGCAGCTCTGACTGACCTGCAGCACCTTGTTCCCGCTCACACGTTTGCTCCAGATGGTTTTAGAAGCACAGCTGTGCTGAAGCTTGGGAATAAGCTGAGTCTGTAAAGGGGAAAAGGCACCAGACAAGGAGGAATCAACCTCAGACAAACAGCTTGGGAACGTGGCATGCCAATTTGATCTCTAAATTCTGCTCATCCTCAAATGTTGAACTGGAAATCTCTTGCTTTTCTAGTTTTGTGACTGATTCAGAGTCCTTTTTTGCTTTCCTGGTCCCCAAGTAGCAGCATCTTGGGGCACAGTAAGGCTCAGTATTGAGACTGGAGGGTGCTTATACAACCTGCCCAGAATAGTACCAAGCCCTGCACTGGGCAGTGTTGCACCACCCCATGGCATTCCCTAGGGCAGCCAGAGCTGGGCACCCATCCTTACTCTGCACTGGCTTCCTGCCTGAACCAAGTCTCTCCCTTTGTGTTTCCCCAGCTATAAAACTGGACTGGCAGTGTCTGCCTGCCACCCCAGCAGGCTTGAAGGCTCAACTCACTTGTGCATATAAAAAAACCCACCAGGGAAGGGTGATGGTAGGAAAGGAAAGATGCAGTTAAATGTCCTGCAACAGGTCTAAAAAAGTACTTAACACTCTACAGTCCTAAATTATTAAATTCATGGTGAGAAGTAGGCAAGACAGCTAAGCTGCAGTGGGATCATGTCTGTGGATTGAAAAAGAGATAAGGATTTCCCTGACATGTCTCTGAGCAGAGGCAGGAGATGCTCCTCTCTCAGCTTTCTCTTGATGCAAAAGCAGATGCAAAAGTCTCTTGTTGATCAGGCTCAGGGTGGATAGGTGTGAGCCTAGGAGTGGGGAGACTAGCTGATAGCTCCTGATTTCTCTGGAGGAGAAGGATCACCACCACAGAGCTGCAATCAGTGTGGATGGGGCTGTAGGATCATGAAGGAAGTGAATCTCTGAGGCTAGAGCTCACTGTTCCGTGGGTGTTTTACTTATCTCTGGATTTCCCAGCTCTGCTGAAATCCCTGCTTGTGTAGCAATGATTTAATTTCAGAAATCCCTCCAGATCCCAGCCAAATCCTGCCCTTAGGAGCACATATTAACAGGCAAAGTTCAGTCTGGCTTTTGCCATGGAAAGTGCAGGGAGCCCATTTTCCAAAGTGATGGGGGATGTCAATAAGCCAAGGACCAAGCCAGCCCCCACCAGTCTGCCCCTGCTCAGGGCACTGCCTTGCAGGCACAAAGGGGTCCCATGTCCCATTTAGATCAATGGGTTCCCATGCAGGGGTACATCTGTAGTCTGGAATTGGAGGATCTTCTTCAGAACTGGGCTGTAAGTAATTAGTAATATGAAAAAGTTATTAGCGTTAGTAAACAAATGACAATTATTGATGGCATTGGTTTGGGTTGGATTTGCC
Source organism: Indicator indicator (assembly GCF_027791375.1). Classification (NCBI taxonomy): domain Eukaryota; kingdom Metazoa; phylum Chordata; class Aves; order Piciformes; family Indicatoridae; genus Indicator; species Indicator indicator. The sequence goes on along the minus strand of NC_072026.1, from coordinate 6,532,918 downwards.
AGTAGAATGGTAAGGGGTCTCTGGAGCTCTCTGACCACCAGGTTATAGCTTGGTAAGGACATAAAGCCTCCTCTAAAGATAGCAGGATCATATCAATAGGTGTCCAAGACTAGTTCTGCCTTTTTACCCCCTTATTGATTCCTGAATCCCTTCCCTTGTGCTTGGAGCCTGAGGATCACACTATAAAGCCCAGGTCCCTTTAAGGACCTCTGTCCCTCTGCCCTGTCAGGTGCGGGGGACTACTCATTCTGTACCTCACAAGGGCTGGCTTCACTGGCCATGTGCAGCTGGGGATCCTGCTCTGATAACTGTGGCTGTAACTTATTATCTTGGGGAAACTGAGTGCCAAAAAGAGCTGAGAGGAGGGGAGAGAGAGTTTGTGTTTTCTCTAAAACATAATTAGCTTTCTCTCACTGCATGTGTTAGCAGAAAGAGCTTCGCTTCGCTAAATGTTCTTCTCTGCTGTGTATCTCATTTGGGGACTTGTTTGGAGGGAGACAAAGAGAATACCCTCAGTGTCTGAGCCTTTGAGAAGTAGCTCATTTCGTTCAGGATGATGTCTTGTTGGCTTCTGGGTGTTTCAGAAAGCGTACTGCATACATATTTCTCTTTAACCTTCTTTTTATCGTATCAAGATGAGATCAAGGGTTACTTATATAGCAAAATAATATCAGCCACAGGCTGCATCAGAAGCTTCCCAGGCATAATAACTAAAGACATGTATACGTATATTTTAGCCATTAAGGAGAAAACCCTGCCAGAATGCATTATCTTATTTTTGGATACAAAACTTTGAAGCACAAAACTAAGCTTCACAGCACTGCAAAATAACTGTCAGGGGACAGAAGGATTTCCATAACTGAAATGAGCAATGAGCCATCCAGGCTACTTGCAAAGCTGGTACAGTGGCCAAAAGAGGGCTCTACTCATAAAACATGAGCTCCTCTTTGGGGCTCTAAATTGGTTCTTTCATTGGGAAACCAGCTCTGAGCCGTGCAAGCAGAGCACAACAGCATAATATCCCTAATGTGATGAGGATTTATGATAGCATAGTGCTGAACTCAAGGCACCTCCAGCGTTTTTTCAGTACTACCCAGTGGGCAGAGCATAGGACCACGAATCTGCCTCAATTTCCCTGCAAACTGGGACAGCACCAGAGATTTCCATTAGGATACACCCTGAAATCATAATGAAGTCAAGACCTGAGAGCTGTGGGTGCTGTTTGGCACATGTGTCGGTGGCTGTAGTCTACAAAGCGCTTCAGTTTACCTTTACCTGAAGGCATGTGATTGAGGTTGCCCCTGAGTTTTGATGCTGGGGCAGGAACTGGGGCTCTCTGGTTTTGCTGGGGCAGGGAGGCTACTGTTCAGCATCCAGGAGGGCAGTGCAGCCTGGGGTGCAGGGGAGCATGTGATGCAGATGAGCAGCAGCTTTGCAAGAGCAGCTGCTCACCAGAAGCGAGGCACTTAGGAGAACAGCAAACACGATGGCAGTAAAAGGCAATCAGAGTATTGATTCTTTTTACATACAGATAAGCCTGAAGCTGTAACAAACCCAGGGTTTCCTAAAACTGGTGGAACATTGCTAGGCTCTTTATCAGGCTGGGAGACACAAAGGGATTTCAGATGAAAAGGAGTTTCAAAGCGTCAGGGCTTAGCTCTGTCTTGAAACCGTGTGGATCTGCAGCACGTTGTGTATCCTTTAGCCACATAGGTTGTGTAAGCACACATTGTCTGGCTGTGCAAGACACACTCCCCCTCCTGTAAGTGTGGAAAGCAGCAGAGCTACGTCAGAGATGAATTTGCCCAATTAGGAGTGATAAAATCAGCCATTGTTCAGGGCACAGCAGAGAGCACACCGCCAGCTGGCTGAGGGCTTGCTAGGGGGGGTGCCTGGCAGGAAAAGCCACCACGTCCCAAAATCCAAACCCTTACATGTACAAGCCAATTCAGCTCTCTAATTGCCTTTTCCCTCTTTTTTTTTTTTCTTCTTTTTTTTTTTTTTCCTTTTTTGTCCCAGACAGTGTAACTGAAGTCAAGACAGACATCTACGTGACGAGTTTCGGCCCAGTCTCGGACACAGATATGGTAGGTGCCAGTGGCTGGTTGCCTTATGTGAAGGGATGGCTTTTTCTGCAGCTGCAGCAGATGTGTCCCACCCTCGTCCCTCGACAAGTTGGGCAAAACTGGGATTTTCCTAAAGAACAGGAACGTGAGGAAGCATCCCAGCTGCCTGCCTGGCCACAAATGTGCCTCATCATCATGCAGGCCACGGGGAGCTCAGTATGGATTGTGGACACAGATTGTTTCTGAGGTGCATTTGGGCTTTTAGAAACCAATGGATAATGCAGCCTTGAGGGCTGGTGCCTTTGCACTGCTCAAGCATGCTGCAGGCTTCAGGGTCTTTTTCTCTGCTGTAAGTGCAACTTGATGAAATAGGGAGGTCTGCCCACAGGACCGAGACCTGTGTGTAGCATGCTCCACACATTTCATACCTGAACAAATGCCTTCACTGTAGCCAGCATTCCTTGACCTGATGGCACATGGAGGAAGAAGGGCACTCCCTGGGAAGTGAGGAGGATGCCAGAATCTGACTTGTTTTGGTAGTAGTGCCAGAAGAGAAGGTTCACTATCAAAGTGTCCTTACTGCTTGAACCAGAAGGGAGGCAAAAGAGAAAAAAGAACAAGAGTGAACTGATTGCAATATTTTGACATGTTCAGGGGAAATTATTAATGAAAAGGCCTGAGGTCTGAATTTAGGCTTGTATTCCCACAACAGTTTGTCTTCTAATTAAAAGAGGACTGTGGAGCATAATTAATAGTGAGCTTCCTCAACAGCATTTCTTGCACTTCATATTCCACATGCACCCAGGCACACAGAGAAGAGCTGACTGTTGATGGTTGCTCAAGGTGCCACATGAGGACAGTCAGTCAGTCAGTCATTCTGCACTGAGATCCTCCTGCACATCCAATTCCAGGGGTGACCTGCTGCTGGCATAGCCCAAACCAGCAGTGGGCAGTCCTGGAGGGAGCCCTCTTCAGGAGAGGGAGCAGACATTGCTCTCACCATCTGTGTCAGGCAGAAGCAATGTCCTGCAGCTCTTGGGGCCCCACCTGCAGAGCTGCTGGGTTTTCACTGGCCAACATGGCCATGAACATCTCTTCAGCTGTCTCACTGCTAGCAAATGGAAGAGTTAGGAGAGAATAAAATCTCTGTCTTTCTTTCAGGTACTGACCCCATCACCCAACCCCATGTTGCTTTGGAAAAACCACTCCCTGCAGGGTCAGAAGTTAACTTGATGGCAGCATAGCCAAGAGTATTAATTTCATCTGAGTTCTCTCTATATCTGGCTTGCTTTCCTGCCACAGCAGAGACCCATAATATATTCACCAATCTGAGCCCTTGGGGAGTGTCTGATAATTACTTCCAAGGTGGAGCATATTTGATTAAGGGAGTGTGTATAATGAACTGTGAAGAAGAAATATGAGGTCTTGAAGAGAGGAAGGTATTCTCTGCAATGTGATTTGACAAAATGAATTTAAAATTAGGCAGACAGTTAAAGAATAATAAATTATTTCCCCTTTGCATGCTTTAGTTCCATGTATTTTACAAATGCATGGCGAATGTGTTTCAGTGTGCTGAAACGTGAGAGAAAGAGAGAGAAATCCTTTCTCCTCAGGAAGCTTGAGGAGAGCCTGATCTTCTGCTGTGGTTCCTTTCCTCTCAGGAGTGGGAAAGTCCCTCCTCTTCCACTCACATCTTCCTGGTGATCTGGCTCCTATCCCTCCCACAGTCATTACTCATTGCAATGGAAAGCCACTCCTGTGCATCTTGATGCAGCCAGAGGCTGTAATCGTGATGATGGAGGAGAGGCAGGTAAAGCTGATGCGGACAGCGGAGAAGAGCAGATAGTTATAAAGCATTGAGGAGAACATGTAGACCTGTTTCATGAGATGCTCCAAGGGACTTTAATCTTTCTTTCAGTTTGGTTTGGAAGGTAAAGCCTGACAGGATCTGACATATGCCTGAATCTTTGGCAGCGAATTCTTGCAGGTTTCCCTCAGTCCCCAGGACAAAACCCCCAAAAGTTCAAGGGATTTTTCTGATCTGATGGATGAACTCTGGAGACAGATTCAGGTTTTGGTCACTTTTATGAGGCAGAGAAGAGCATATCATAGAGCTAAGCTCCTTGGAAGGGATGATTTGGGAATGATGCTCTTGTGGAAACAAGTATAGAAAAGAGGGGAAGAAGCTGAACATAATTTCTCCTTTTTGGGGGAAATGATTCCTTAGTATGAAAGAAGAAGAACAGGCCCTGGGAAGTTGTGTAGAAGTTTTGCTTCTTTGTTGTTCGGTTTTTGTGGGGGGGGGGGTTTTGGTTGATTGTTTTGTTGTTGTTGTTGGGTTGGTTTTTTTTTGGGGGGGGAGGGTTTGGTTTTGGATTTTTTGTTTGTTTTGGGTTTGTTGTGTTTTGTTTTGTTTTTAATAAGAATGGGAAGTTCTGAATAAAATAGCTCTTCCCCTGTGAAGCATTTTTCCCAAACCTGCCTCCTGGGTCCGCACACAGGCTCATTCCTTTCATTTTCTCCCTTTACTGAGCTTAAAGCCACAAAGTGGGGATGAAAGGTCAGAATATCTTGTACAGGGCAGAGCCTGTGGGAACGTAAGATCTTCTCTTTGCTTCCTCCATCCAGGCTTCAGAAACTTCACATTTGAGCAAGAGTAGCTCTGTGGACAGGGAGCAGGAATGAATTTCTTTACCAAGATGCTTTTGTTCAGCTGCCATCTGCTGCAAAAGCTGGAGAAATTTCTGTGACCTATAGGAAACTTTTAAATGCTGCTGAATAGAGCTACAGGAGAGAAAAATCACACACAAGGCTAAGTTCAGTTGGTCCTGCAGCCTCCAGGAACCTGTAAATAAAGAGTAAGGGTCTGTGAGAGCAGGAGAGGAACAAGTAGGACAAGACAGATTTTCAGAAGCCCCCAGCTCTGTCTGAAAGCCTCATGAGCTAATGAGAGCCTTTGTTAGCAAAGAGGAGATGTGTGGTACAGGTGAGCAATGGTGCAGCTCATGCTAATGGGCTGAAGACTTTCCCACAAGTGACATGGAACTTCAGAGGATGTGAGGTGGCTCAGGTCACAGGGAACAGCAGCTTTACACCAGGTACTGGGCAGATGGATTTAGTCTTGCCCTGGGAATACCCATGGAGCTGCAGCACCTTTGCTGCTTGGTAAAGTGTTTTCTGAGGCTGCATGCATAAAGAAAGGAGCTGGTCCTGATTGCAGGATTTTAAAGAGAGGAGTTCTAATTGCCCCAGCTGGAATTTGGCCTGGAAAATGGGTTTCAACACTAGCTGAAAGAAGAAAAAAAAGACTAAAGGGAAAAAAAAAAAAGAAGGAGAAGAAGAAAAGTAAAAGAGGGTGAAAGAAGGAAGAATAAGAAAAGAAGGTCACAGGATCTTGTACTGCAAGTTTGTGAGATCCTTGAGTCAATGCTTTTCTAGAGCTCACCTGGGGAACAAAATAACATTCATGAAGCTTTTGGCTTTTCTTTTTCTTCTTATGAGCAAGGGTCTCAGTACCAGTAGTCAGGCCAAATTCCATTCCCAGAAACTTTATTTTTGCCCTTTTATCTTCCTGTGTGGCTGCACACAATGGTTCCCTCTCCTGAAACATCTGGCTAAAGGTGGTGGTGCAGCAGGGTTACCCCAGGGCTGGCCAGTGCAGGCTGTATTGCACCTTGTCTGCCACGATCAGAAACGCTGAAACACAAATTCTGGGGTCATCTGGAAGTCAGAATAGAAAATGTGGTAACTGCTCTCTCTCCTCCATGGATTTCTCCACTGCCTTTAATCCCTAATTTTTCTTGCACCATGCTTCCTGTCAACCAAAGTGTGCCAAACCAGCATGCTCAATAACCAAAATGTGTACTGTATCTTGAACCAGCTGACTGTCAAGGAAGAGCTGAGTAAAACCAGACTGACTTCTCTCTCCTTTCTCCGCAAAGGAATACACTATTGATGTCTTTTTCCGGCAGTCCTGGAGGGATGAAAGGCTGAAGTTTGATGGGCCCATGAAAATACTTCCCCTGAACAACCTGCTGGCCAGTAAGATCTGGACTCCTGATACTTTCTTCCACAACGGGAAGAAATCTGTCGCCCATAACATGACAACACCTAACAAGCTGCTGCGCCTGGTGGACAATGGCACCCTCCTGTACACCATGAGGTAAGCTCCTGGCTCCTGGGCCACCAGCTGCCAGGTCCCTATACACATGCAGGCAAGGGTGGGACCTCGGGTATGTTACAGCAAGGTTTATGCAGGTCCCCACTGACTCTGTTAGCAGACTTGAGTCTTACCCTGCTGGTTTTAACAGAGAGAGTTGTTAGCCGTTGGAATGTGCTGCCCAGGGAGGTGGTGGAGTCTCCATCCCTGGAGGTGTTCAAGAGGGGATTGGATGTGGCACTTGGTGACATGGTTTAGTGGTCATGAGGTCTTGGGTGACAGGTTGGACTTTGAGGATCCTTGAGGTCTTTTCCAACCTTATTGATTCTGTGATTCTGTTTCCCTGCTTCCTTGTTTCCTACCTGTGTGCTATCACTGAGCCACACCTTAGGCACATTTTTACAGATAGTTTTGGTTTTGTCATTCACATTGATCTTTGTCATTTATGTGATGAGGTAGAAGTGCTGGGATCTATAGTTTATGGAGGTGGTGTGCTGCCCAGCGTATTTTTATTCCTGACCTCTGATGGACTGGACATGAGGAAGAAGTTCTTCCCCATGAGAGTGGTGAGAGCCTGGAATGGGTTGTCCAGGGAGGTGGTTGAGGCCCCATCCCTGGAGGTGTTTAAGGCCAGGCTGGATGAGGCTCTGGCCAGCCTGATGTAGTGTGAGGTGTCCCTGCCCATGGCAGGGGGGTTGGAACTGGCTGATCCTTGTGGTCCCTTCCAACCCTGACTGATTCTATGATTCTATGAATATGAAGCCAGGTTTTCAGTATCCAGTTTCCAGTATGCAGGTTTCCAGTATGCAGGTTTCCAGTAGGGGAACATTACGATGGGAGAATTTGCTCTTCTCCAGCAGCTTGAGACTAGATCTAAATTTGTTCAGCATGTTGCATCAGAGCCCTTGGAAACATCTAATGAACCCAAGCTTGCTTGTGAGAACAATAGGGAGGGGTTCCTGCTTCATGGAAGCAAAAATCCAAAGCTGTGTAATCGATGCACATTATTAGGAAGAAAAAATTACCAGCTTATTGTCTTGGGTTTGACTCAGCTGGCAGCTGAGTGACAGCAGTCCAGTTACAGAGGGGTTTTCTCCTTCCCTGCCCACCCCCTCCCCTCTGGGTGGTCAAGGGGGAAAGGAGCTAGGACAAGCTGAAATGTCAGTTGAGATGAGGGCAATTTACTACCGTATTGCAGGGATATCAGATTACACGAAGGGAAAACAAAACAAAACCAAAAACAAACAGGAGGAAAGGTAGCAATGTACACAGCAGATGGAACAGCAAAACCCACCACTGCTGCATGCACACCAAAACCAGAACAAAAGGGATGAACCCCAGCCTGGAAACTGAGGGGGAAAAACAACCCACACACAAAAAAACCACAAAAAACCCCAAACAAACAAACCCCAAAACACAGAACAGGAGACTTTGCAAACTATAGAATATCTTACAGGTCCCATAAACCCCAGGCAAGCCCTTTCCTTTCATGCAGGGAGCATAATGTCAGCGTGGTGTCGAATAGACCATCCACCTTGCTCTGCTGGTCTGTGCCACAGGTGGGGGGGTAGCCTTGTCCCTCCATCCCCCATCCCTCATCCCTCCCGGTGGGGCCAGTCAGCTTAAACCAATACACTTACTAAAAGCTGTGCAGTGGAGGTGCCAAGTTTGGAGGGGTCATTGAAAATGAAGTGGGAGTCCGGAACAGGAGGTAGCCCTGCAGCGTGAGTCCCCAGGCAGTGACAGACCCTGTGCAAGGCCTCACTGTAAGCTCCAGCAGCCTTCTAAAGCACCAGTCACTGCACATGGAGAACCATGCTTAGGCAGACATATCCTCTAGGTTCCTCAGCAACAGCCCTGGTACATACATTTATCACTGAGCTGCAACAGGTGGAGAGCATGGAATGAAAAGCCTTTGGGTTAATTGTGCATTAGTTCCCAAACTATTCAGCTGTTTCCAGATGCTTGTAGGCTACTCACCCACGTAAATAATGTTTGCCACCTGGGGCTGATGTACTAATTTGCCTTATGAGGTAAATGGGCTTATAAATGAAACAACAAGGTACTCATAGATACACAAGAAAGGTATTGAGTTTGCTTTGGAAAGCTCTGAATCTTTGTTCTCAAAAATTGTTTTCTCTGCTTCTATCTTCAAGCCAGTCCTAATTATGAACAGGCTGCGCTGCAGACTGTGTGCAAGATGCTGCTCTTTCACCTCTGTTATTTTAGAACCACATAGAATTTCATCTTTCCATAGTTAAGCTGGCTGTGAATCTAGATGATGTCAGCAAGTTTCACAACCTACAGTGATAAACAATGCTCTGCATTGGGGCAGCAGTTCTTAAATATGAGCTAATCCTGCCAGTGCCCTGGGGATTTAGGTCTCCACCCATCAGGAATCTCACTTTCCTGAGGCAGATGGGGTAAATGGAGAGAGAAACCAAACTTGACTTATGGGTTTGGTTCTGCTCCCATCTCTCTGGCCTCCATGTGGATGACTAACACTCCGCCCGTTTGTATCATTGTCTGCCTGTAAAGTTTTATAGGAGCTGCTGGCATAAGACACCCAAAAAAAGGACTCAATTTCAGGGCTTTTATATCATTTCACTTCTTCTTTATTCAGCAAACTGCCATTAGCTTCAGCAAGTTTTGTGTGAATGAGAAAGTATTGGATTTACTTTTCTGTGTAGGGCTGGGCAGATGCCAGGATGGCAGCATCACAAGGCTCTTGGGAATGAGCTTCTTGAAGAAAATGGAGTCATGGCATTTTAAACACACATCCTTCAGTTTAGCTGTCTCCAAAAGAAGGGGAGGATGAAGGAGAATCTGGGACCTCCGTGCTCCTGCCCCCTTTAAATATATCTTTAAGGTTTTGTAAGAGGTGAAAAGATCACACAGATATCCAAAGACCTTTTATCATGGGTTGTGTTGCATGGTACCAGGAGCTGAAGTGCATGGAGATCTTTTCCTTACCTAGCACAGATGTGTATGAAGCTGTCAGATGCAAGACTGCATAGCCCAGGACTGAAGTTCAGAGACCAAGTCCTTCCTGGCTCTGCCACTCATAGGTACTCACACCTCAACTGCCCTGTAAAATGATGATGATGGTATCACTTCTCCTTTGGAGGTACTTTGGAACCTCCTCCCAGGAAAGGGCTGGAAGGAGACATGTATTTTATGTTCAGGTGGCACATTCACTATTCTCCCCCATACCTAGGGGCATGCATATGTCCTCCTCAAAGAAACTAGCAGGACCAAGAAGCCTATCTCAGCCTCACACTTCTGACATCCAGCAAAATGCAAATCCCAGAGGCACACTCTGTCTTGCTGATGAAGGATCAAGTTTGGACCTCCACCAGATTTCTCCATGACTGGCAGGGCTGCCCCAGTGATCCCTCAAAGACTCAGTCTAGACTGGTACATTGCCATGGTGTTTGACTGCTGAGATATATCTTACTCCTTTACCTTGTACCAGCCAATATCCTCTGAGGGATCAGTTCTGCTGATGTGCAATTAGAGGCATGTCTCTTGTTATTTATCCTGCTGTGAAAGCCAACTTCTCTTAGTCAAGGTTTACATTTATAGATGAAGTTGCTCTGGTGGAACAGCTACTCTGACACATGCATCCAGCAAAATTACACCTGTGTGACAATATTTATAGCTCCTGGAGAGAGCCTCTTTATCACTGACCTGAGCTTGAAGGAGTTGCACACCAGCTGTAGGTGAGCAGCCAGAGATTTCCTTTAGTCAGGGCACAGCCTCCTCGTGGATCAATGCAACATCACAGTAAACATCTGATCACTGGCTCAGGCCTTGGCATCTGGGTGACAAGATGGCCTTTGCAACTGCAGCATAAAATTGCATTTCTTTATTCCCCTCCTTTTGTCTGCTGAGGAAGGGGCAGGATTTCTGATCCCTTTGCCCTTTCCCTGCTGCTCCAGCTGCCTTAGAGGGCACAGGGTACACAGTTTTACTGTGTAGCCCTGCCTCTGTGATCTTGTTAGTGGAGCTCCTACAAGATCCAAGTAGTTCACAAAAGCCCAGCTAAGACTTCAAAGCTCTGGAGTCAGACCTGAGTAAGGCAAACTGGGAGTTGTGCTTGGATTTATATAACGTACAGATAAAAACTCAGCTGCTGCAGCAATCTCTGGATGTAGTCCGTGGCTCATGTTGTGTGGGGCACGGAGATAATGTTCTGGTTCTTCCTGGCCTTGAAGCATATGAAAATAGAGAAAGCTTAATGCTTTGCCAAAGGGATGCAGCTTTGTGAATTCAAGCCTTAAAGAGCTCTCCTGCTCTTCACAAGGACTGTCAGAGTGACACGATGAGGGGTGGTGTCAGAGTGATTCCCAGACACTATGTGCTCAAGGTGTGCATGTAAAGGATGTTTTCTTTAACTGCCAGGCTGACAGAATTCAGCTGCGTGCCCAAAGACTGCCTGAAGAGCCTGGATTGCTAGAGACAATGTGAAGTCCTCCGTGGTAGTGCATGATGAGCACTTGCGAGGGAGGGTCAGTGAGGCAGAGGCACAACAGGGGGGAAGGCTGAGTACAAAGGCACCCAGGACATGTGCAGTCCTGCCAGAGCTGTTGAAGCCCAGGTAACAAGTCCTGGACCTCTTTCAGCATGCTCAGGGTTTTGAGCTGCCCAGGCCGGTTTTTGAAATCAGAGCTTTGCAGTGTCTCTCCCAGCAAAGGCTTTGGGTTGTCTTTACTGCCTGGTTTTTGTCAAGCTTGGGCAACTTGTGAAAGCTGCAGGCTGGAGCTTACAGAACCCTTCCACATGGCGAAGGTGCAACCATCATTCTCCTTTCTGCAAAGGCAGCAGCTGAGACATCACAACACCAACTCTTCCAGGTAGCACAGATTGGCAGCTATTTGGCTGTATCCCACATCAGGGCTGATCCTAGACAGCAACATAGAGGGACCTAAGCAGACCAAATCTAAACTGCTAAACATTCAAGCAGACAAATAGAGGAGATGGGATTTGTACATCCTGCTTTTACCTGCTTTACAGATTCCAGAGTGGATCCATTGGCAGAAATTACCTGTTTTTCAGGCTAGGCTTTGTGCAGGCAGGCTTTTGTAAGGAAGCTGTCCTGGGAGGGAGAATTCTTCAGAGCTCACCTTACCTCGCTGCATTTCTGCCATCATGGGCTGAAATCTCCAAGGACTGGGGGAGAATGCAAAAGTGAATTCAGTGCTTTCAGATCCAGCACAAGGATCCTAGAAGCAATTTGGCTTTCAAGCTCAAACCTCAGCAATTAAACCTAACCTAGATTCTCACACAGCCTAAACTGTAAACACTATTTGGCCTGACTGTGGTTATTAATGAATCTCATGGAGGAGAAATCAGGACAAGACTCAAGCAATATCCTTGGCATAAACAAAGTCAGTTCTGCTGCGCAGGGTGCTGTCATGTTTCTGTACCACACATATACCAAGGGATTACTGCTTCTGCGTCCCAGAAATTGGACTGAGACTCTCACTCATGGTGCAGCACTACGCAGGTAACGACAGGGGCTCTAATGACACATCAAAGGCTTTGCTAAGCTCCTGGTAACCATGAGAACAAAGCCAAAGTGGTTTGTTGTACTGTCAGCCCTGGGAGAGGTCTGTTTCGCCTGATTCACGCTTCTTGCCATTGTGCTGAGCAGTTCAAAGGGCTTCCCATGACTGTAAAGAGAGAAAAACATGGTTTCTTTCCTGGATGTTCCACTTTTGGTGCCACCGTGCCAGCAAAGGGAAGAGAAAACATGAGGAGTTTGGAGCCTGCCTTCAAGACAGTTCTGCATAAGTCATCACTAGTGCCTGGGACAGATAAGCCAGAGGAGCAGCTGGGTTATGTGATGGCTGGCAGCTTCACTGGTTTTCACATGCTGGTTGGGCTTTGTAATGGCATTTCAGGGTTCAGGTGTCTGGACCTGAACAGGGCATCAGAACAATGAAGGCAACTTCTGTGGCTAGCAGGCTGTATGCTCCCTTGCACAGGTTAAGCGGCAAAGGTGAGACTTTCTGCAGCAAGCTCTCTTAACCAGCTGCTGCAGAGGCAGTAGGAATGTTTGATGTTGATGTTTAATTAGGCAAAGCATATGGCACGGAGGAGTCCTTCACCAGCAACAGGAGGTGGCAGGGAAGGCCGGTGAGGGGGGAGCAGAAGAGGAATGTGGGCACTCCCCTGAGCTGACTGATTCCACAGCTCACCTCAATACCTCTGCTAATTGGTGCTGTGAAAGATGAGTGTGTGCAAGAGAGACTGCAGGAAAGGAGTGGAAGATGTGTGGAGGGGAGCAGGAGTGAGCAGCAGTGTATGCACTCTGGTCTTGAGGAAAACATCTCAGGGAGCCTGTCCTGGCTCCCTGGAATGCATGGGAACAACTTGAAGAGGTTTCAGGCAAGGGAGAACACCTGGGAGGGAGAATACCTATATTGCTTCCCCCTTCAACAGGGAAGCTGACTCCTTTCACATGGGATCTGTGAAGGTACTGACTGCTGGCTGGCTGAGGCTGCTGAACCAGGTTCATCTGGAATGGCAGGGCATTGTCTTTCTTATTTAATTTCAGGAGACTTAAAGCTCCTTCAGTTGTAGGTGGAAAAGCAGCAGGTTGTCTTGCCTTTTCAGTGGCTTGTTGATTGATTTATTGTGTTGTTGTTTGCTGACTCAGCTAATAAAACACTTCAGATTTAAAATGTGACCATTGCATTCCCACACACCTATGGAGTCATCCAGCATCCACATAACAAAGTTGTCTCCTTACCTTGACAACACTTGCTCTTGTCAGCCATGCCTTGGAGAGGGTAGGGGGTCCTGGCCAAGGCCAGCTTGTGCCCAGCTGGTCTGATACCATCCTAGCCCTCTCTGAAGCTTATTTTAGCTGCTCTAAATGGCACTCAACCACTGGACCCACAATCTGCAGTCCTTCACTGTGAGGGTGGTGGGAGATAGGAACAGAGAGGTTGTGGATGCCTGCTCCCTGGAAGTGTAGAAGGCTAGGGTGGATGGGGCTTTGAGGAACCTAGCCTGGTTTAGTGTAGTGTCACTGCCCATGTCAGAGGGTGTTTGGAACTAGATGACCTTTAAGGTCTGCTTTAACAGAAGGTTTTTTTTCTCCCATGAGATAGCTCTTGGGGCACAGTGCAGCAGATGTGCCCAGTGGAGACAGCACAGCAGTACCTGGCACTGAGAAACAGCAGAAATTAGTAAGTGCTGCTGTTGCCTTAAAGAGCAGGAAGGTTCCTTCAGGGCTGTATTCAGAAGGTCTGCAGGAAGCTCACCACTTTCCTTCTGTAGCTCATGCAAGAATAACACAGAGACTTCATCAGGGTGTGACCTGCTCTGCAGGACTGTGACCCCAGTGACCAGTGCAAAGGGCTCACATGCCTCTCTCTTCCTGGACATTCCTGAAGACTTCATTAGCTGGGATTTAAAACTCCACTGTGGGTGCTGCAGTGGCTCTGGGTCACGCAGGAAGGTTTTGGTCACCCAGCCCTGCCCCATCCAAGTTACAGCAGCTTCCAGCCCTGCTCTTCCACTTCTTGATTTAATACCTCTGCCTTTCTCTCGTGGGGGTGCCAGCTTTCCTAGACCCCCTAAATGAAGCAGGTGAGGCTGGACACGGGTCTGAAGTGGCGAGGTTCGTTTCCTCCCCTGGCAGAGCAGAGAGCCCGCAGCGCAGCCCCTGCGTTCTCCCAGCCCCAGCGAGCAGCCGTGCGGGGATTTGCTGCTGCTCCGTCGCTCGGCTGCGCTGGTGCCCGCCTGTCACAGCACCATCTGCCGCCTACATCCACCACTGCCGCAGCCTCGGAGGTGCCCTGCCGCCTCCAACCCGCCGTGATTCTGCTTTGTTTCCCTCACAGGGCTTTCTAGACAGATTTGTGGAGTGCTTGGTTTTGTCCATCAAATTTTTAAATGCCAAGTGTCCAAAACGTTCCTCAAATTGTTGAGTTTTATTGTTTAGAATCTGTTAAGGTTTGTCCACCAGGAAGACATAACCTTTATTTTTCTTTTCTTTCCTTCTTTTCCCAGTTCTTTCTTTTTCAGCAAACAAAACCTAAACCCTTTAATTTTTTTTTTCAGGCTTTGTTTTGCATTTGACTAAGCCTGAATCTTTTCAGTGAAGAATAACTTTCCTTGAATGTTTTTCCAGCTGAAGGAAAATATCTCAGGAGAGGCTTTCCACTGTGCTTCTTGACCTGAGTTTTCCACAAGTCACCTTCAGCCTTAGGTCTGTGCACTTGCCCTTTGCATCCACCTGTTAGTCCTGTCATGGTTCATTTGTTATTTTTGCCAAGCCATCAGAAGCATTTCCTACAAATGGTTCCTTCAGAAGAGATTTTATTAGAACCCCAACTCCAACCCTGGGAACCCCAACAGCAGGGGGCTGGAACTAGATGATCCTTGGGGTCCTTTCCAACCCTGACAATTCTGTGATTCTGTGAAGCTGTCTCCCTCTCTTAGGCTGCAGGCTTTGTAGCACTTTGGGAAGGAACACAGGCTTGGAGCTACCTTTTTAGAGCCTTTATGATGGATCTTGTTATGCCTGGCCCCATGTTCTGCAGCACACTGCTTTTATGGTTGTGCCTCCCTCACAAAACTGCTTCCTGATAAAGTATCCTACAGGGATTTGATGAATGCGTAAAACATACAAGTTGTCCTGCACCCCTCAAACAGTCTTGGGAAGTGCAGTTCTGTGTCTGCCTGCAGCATCCTCTGCAGTGCCATCATCAAGGGAAGAGGTGAGGGAGGTGGGATACAGTGGCCCACATGAACAGGGGTGTGTTTTACCCTGGTGCAACACCTGCAGCTTCATGACTCTGATTTTGTTCAGCAAGCCCAACAGTGCTGTGTCTTCCTGACAACAATGTGCCAGCCCTTGGCTCCTGTCAGACCACTGGGAAGAATAGGCCAGGTTCCTGCGAAGCCCTTTCACCTGCTTTCCAGCATGGTCCATGAGGTGTCCTCTGACCCCAGTCATGAATGAGCTCTTTGTGCACAGTTCATAAGCAAACAGAAATCCTGAGCTTTGGCAGATTTTCTGATTGCACTGAGTGGATAAAGATGAGCTCAGGCAATGGGCTTGAGTTTATACCATAGGAAAGGTTGCCAGGTCTGTGTGCCTGCTGTTGTCTCCACAGCTGATGGCCTTCTGCCCAGAGATCCAGATCTTGGTGACCACATTGAGGTCTTTGTCACCTTTGATGGATGCAGGGCAAAGCCTGTGGCAGAAGGGGCAGGTGGGAGCCTCCACAGCTGGGTGTTTCTGATCACATCTTGTTTTGTCTCGTAGGCTAACGATTCATGCAGAGTGCCCCATGCACCTGGAGGACTTCCCAATGGATGTGCATGCCTGCCCACTGAAATTTGGGAGCTGTAAGTACCCTGAGCAGCCTCTGCAAAGAGGTGGGTACAGAGCTAAAGGACAGTCCTTTGTGTGACCAGTGCTTTCCAATATTTTAGTGTTATGAATTATTGTTCATGATTCTGTGACTAAAAATCAGTTTCTTTTCTCTCATGCATTCAATTCCTGCCACATCAGAAATGGACAGCAAACAAACCTGTCATCAGTTCAGGCTCACAGGACAGGTTAGGCACCTCTGGGTTTGCTGTAAGCTTATTAGGGAGGTGGGAAGAGCAGACTTCCTGTTGCCCTTCTGCCTTCAGTGGGCAGCAGTGCCTCAGCAGGAACAGCATTGGTGGAAAACTCAGAGGTGCTTTTCCTTCACCACAAGGTGATCCTGGGGTGACAGATTTGGGAAGATAGCTGCTAGGTGTCCTGTCCAGCTTTCCTGCATCACTCCTGCCAAACAGGGGAGAGCCTGAAATCTCTGGTTGCTCTGCCTCCATGCTCCAATGGAGCATACAAACCCCTTGCTCTTCTTCAGTCTCCCAGACAGGCTGCTCTCAAGTAAAAGGCTTGGAGACCGAGAATCTCAATCCTAACACCCAAAGTCCTGGTTTATGGAAGATTGACAGGCTCTGCTGAGTTGAAAGCTGCTTCCAGCTACTCACCTGCCTGGTGTTCCCATGCCCTGCCTAGGAACAAGTTTCCTTTTCTCTCCCATATGCAAGTGAAGTTTCTTTTGATTTTGTTCCTAAAATGAGTGGTACCAAATTTCAAGCCACTTGTTCACCACAATGTGAAAATAGATTTCCTGGTCTCACTCTGCCTGGAATTTCTTCCAGGTCTAATGAACTGCAGACCACTCTTGGTCTATGTTTGCATTAGATGGAAGAATTACCCACCTCCATCTAAAGAATGAGCCCCCACAAGTAAACTCCCTTTTTGACTCCTACAGAGAGAAATCTGAACCTTTCTAAACTGATATTTCCTTCCTGTAGACAGTTAGGAGTTGACTAAGGAGAAAGTTGAAAAATTTGATTGACACCAGAAGAAATCATGTTTATTATGTGCATCTATTCCTCTGCCTCATGACAAAAATGCATCCATGAAAGTGGATTACTCAAAACTGCTAAAATGAAGTTATATCTTAGGCAGCATCCAATTAAATGTAGAAGTGATTGCCACGAGACATCACTGAGGCCAGTAAATTAGCAAGCCTTAGAGGAGGATGATAATTGGCCTTGTGAGGAGGGATATAAAATCTCATACCTCGGGCCCAAACTCTGGGATTACTGCAAGACTTGCAGGAAGGCAGATTACTCCACATCTAACTGCTTTTAATGCTTCTTGGTGAGGCAAAGAGAATAATGTGCATATTTTTACTGGAGCACCCTTCAGGGTTCTTCTGGGTATTTTTACTGATTTGGCCTCTGAATGATGAGAGTTTTGACTCAAGCAGCTCAGAATGCTGCCCCTGATTAACACTAGTGTGGCTCTTTCTAAAGCACCCATCTGCAAAGCATCTGAGCTCACATCTACTGTGTTAGAGCAGGATTAAACTCATGTTTGCACCAGAAAGCCATTGACAGCTGGAAGCTGCTCATTTGCAAGTAGCTTAGAGTGGGTCGAATTTGTAAGTAGAGGACAATGCCAAGGCCAGACAAGAGCTGTTCAAAGGTAGCTTAATTAGCCTCAGTGACCACCCTCCAGTGATCACTGCACCCTGAATGACTCATCAGTGACTTCCTGTCTCTTTGCCACCATGGCAGCCACCCAAAGAGGGAAGGCAGAGAGCTTGCAGGAGAAGTAAGGTCATCAGGCATTTCAGATAGCTTCATCTGCTCACCTGCATCATTCCTTGGACCAGGTGCAGTGAAGGTGATGGCTTTAAGGATCACCACGTTCCCTAAAAGATAGATATACTCAGCAGAGAACAACTGTTTCTAAGACATTTGCACAGCAGCAGAGACTAGGCTGGGGAAGATGTTGCTGGTTACTAGCTCCACTAAACATGAAAGAGCTGTCCCTGCCTGGATTGGACTGGACTGGACTGTATTGCAAGCAAGGTGCTGAGCAGAGCCAAAACAGCTTCATGGCCTGAAATGTTTTCCAAGCATCCATGCCATATCTCTGTGCCACCAGATACTCTTTTGTCTCAGATGACCAGATAGGCAGACAACAGCCTTTTCAGGGATAATGGGAATGACATTGTGGGCAAGTTCCCTTTGCAGCTGAGAGTTGCAGTGGGTGAACTGTGACTGCTAGAGCAGAAGATGCTGCCCATAAAGGTGGAAGAGCATTTGCAGAGCTGTAAAAAGCTAAGCCTGAAGGAGGATGGAGGTCTCCAGAAGCATGTTGAGAGTTGGAAGGAGGGGCTGGAAAAGCAGAGTGTTGCACATTGGATAGTAGTGCCAGCCTGCAACAGCAGTGCTTAGGCAGCACTGGCATGCTGTGAAAGATTGGCTGATCATCAAAACCACCCCCTGCCCTTTGCACAGCAACTACCTAGTATTTGACAGATTTGCCAAGACCTACTGTTTTTAGAAGATCACAGAAATCTATCTCAGGACACAATCTTACACAGTGCAGGAACTGAGACATTTCCATAGTAGACCTGACCCATTGTTTGACCTGACCCAAGCCAAAAAATTCCTTAATGTCTTAAAAGGAGAAGCTGGTGGTAAAAGATGAATTAGAATCTTGATTCAGTGAACTTTGTTCTGGCTTAAAACAAACGGTGCAGAGTGGGTATGGACAGGAAGCTTGGGCAATATGGGGAGAAGTAGCTCCCAGTTAGTTAAAACTCTCCTAGTCTCTGATGAGACTCAATTCTGAATATCACAGGACTGGCAAAACCAAGAGCATGCAGGCACTGACAGGAAAGGTTGTGGCTGTGAGAACAAGCAGGGGTTTGATCACAAAGGCTTATGAGGGTGATGGTGACTGTTAGAGACAGGCATTTGTGTATGGTGAGTTGGGCAGATGGGATAGAGAGGGGAACTTGCAAGCTCCTGGAAGGATGCCCTGGCCCTCAGCCTGGCACTACCCCACACAGCAGTCCAGTGGCACTTGCCTGCTGTTTCTCTTGTGCTGTGCCTGCAGGCTTCCTCAGCCCTGCCCTGCCTTGCTGTGATGGATTGACCTGGAGGCTGGCAAACACGGTCTTGCAGGGCAAAAAGCATCTCGGTGGGAGGGCACACCACCTCCAAAGCTGAGAGGCTTGGGGAGAGTTGCTTCTGAGTTAAAGCCTTTTTTACTTTTGTTCCTTAACCCAAAACTCAGCCCCATTTGCGTTTAGTCATTCTCACCAGCTGCTGCCAGCATGACTCTTCCGATCCCTGGCATGGTAAGGCTGTG
This sequence comes from Indicator indicator, assembly GCF_027791375.1. NCBI lineage: Eukaryota > Metazoa > Chordata > Aves > Piciformes > Indicatoridae > Indicator > Indicator indicator. Next base: position 6,513,996 of record NC_072026.1, on the reverse strand, counting down.
GCAGTCCTGCTGCTCCAGCAGCCTGCTGCTCTGGATGTCTTCCTATCTTGTGTCTGCCTGGAGCCAGCACTTGCAGAGTCAGCACATCAAGGGGACAGCGAGTTTCTCAACAACAGTGCTCTGCTCCCTCCTGCAGCTCCCTTCCAAAAACCCTAGTTGCCTTTTGCTCATTTGATTTTACAGTTGCTGAACTGCCTTGGTCTCTGGCCATGCTTGGCTGTGCTCAGCCATGTGGCTCTGAGGAATGCACAGCAGGGATTCATTTGGCTACAGGCTAGTTTTGGTATATTTTAGGTCAGGCAGCAGGGACAAGCCTCATTCTTGTTTCTCCTCTACAGATGCCTACACAAAGACAGAGGTGATCTACACCTGGACGCTGGGGAAGGACAAATCAGTGGAAGTAGCAAAGGGGGGATCTCGCCTCAACCAGTATGACCTTCTGGGCCATGTTGTTGGGACAGAGATGGTTCGATCCAGCACAGGTATTTGTCAGCCCACGATGCAAGGCATGGGCTGAGCACAGAGCCAGAGAGGATGGACCCGTGGGCTTTGAATGCCACAGTTTGGCATGATTATGGAGGCAGTACCCGTGGGCAGTGAGCACCACAGTACTTACCAAGCCACATGCTGTTGGAGAATATGGCTGGGCACATCAGCAGTCACAAAGGGGCAGTAAAGGGTTTAGTTTTTAGTGGTTTCCACTGAAAGAGCCTTATTGCCCATGCCCTCTAGGAAATGGATTTCAAGCATCTCCAGTTGATCTGTTGTGTGAGGAAATATTCCCCACCGTGCCTAGCTGGTTCTTGATCTTGTGGGCTCATTTGTCTTGGATCCCTTTCCAGTCCCTCAGGAGAACATTGTGGGCAGGGGAGGCAAATGCAACGTAATGTTCAGTGTGATTTTCACTGCATCTGCTTACACAAATATTATCATAGCTAATAGAAGATTATCCCAAACAAATGTTTCCTCTGATTAATGACCAATATTAATCATCTTTCTCTCCCATCTGCTGCTCCTCCCTTCCCCACTGAATCCAGGTACCAATAGCTTCTGTTATATCGTGTGTGTCTCTCATCTTTCTTTGCTGCTTTTTTATTATTATTATTTCTATATGCACCAGTAGTTCTCTCATTTGAGAATATTTCCTCTCTGGTGCACTTGATTTTAATAGTGTCTGTCTGTAACAACTCATATCAGCTCCCTTGGGGAAATCTGGGGAATCCAGGGAACTAAATGTCATAATATCTGGCCCAGCTCTTTACTTAAGTTGTAGCAAAATGTACAGATGAATAACCTCAAGTGGTAAGAAAGCTGCTGAAGGCTCCTGTATGTAATGGTTTAGCAGAGCCACACTCACAACAAAAAGGCAAAATAACCCAACAAAATATCCCAAAGTCTGAGTGCAGGACACTGGGGGAAGATAGGGACAGCTGCTTCCTTGGTTTACAGCTCAGATCTTTAATGCCAGAACTTGCCCTGATTTTTGAGGTGGTTACAGTGAGGAAAGATGGAGTATTTTCAGGAATGTCAGAGAAAATAAAATCTTTGTCCTGAAATCCTGCTGAAGCACTGTAGGGTCTTTCTAGGTTTAAAAGACCTTACCCACAATGTGGCTCCCTGGGCTGGAGCAGAAAATGGACTGGAGCTGGACTGGGAAAGACCCCCAGAGACATCCTGTGTCTGGGGTGAAATAGGGAAGGGCTGTTGCCTGGCTGGTTGTTGGTATTGGTTTGCCTTTGTCTTACAACTGTTTTGTAGTGAATTGAAGAAGTCTCCAGAGAAGTGTTTTGAAAGGACAGTTGCTTTGTGGAAGTCACCCAGGCTACACTGAGGCACAGCAATTGCTTCTGCATGTGCAGGACATGCAAAGCCAGTGCCAACTGAGCTGCAGCATGCATCCCTCCTTCACACAGCTGTCAGGGTAGCCTGCAGTACTGTGAGATAAGCCAGGGCATGCCAGCCAGTCACAGTATGACACACACTGCAATTTCAGCTGGGAATTTGATAGTTTGTTCGGGACAGATCTTTAGTGGCTTAGAGAGAGATTGGTGGCCAGCTGGCCCCCATCTTGGAGAGCAGGGTCAGCTCAGTGCCTCTTAACTGTCTCTCTCTGCAGGGGAGTATGTTGTCATGACCACACACTTCCACCTGAAGAGGAAGATTGGGTACTTTGTGATACAGACCTACCTGCCCTGCATTATGACGGTCATCCTGTCCCAGGTCTCCTTCTGGCTAAACAGGGAATCTGTTCCTGCCCGAACGGTTTTTGGTGAGTCTGGGAGCATGGGGGGCAGCCTTTCAGGTCAGGGGAGAAAGGCACTCC